>NC_091262.1:39735000-40985000 GCF_042477335.2 Ovis canadensis
CTGATCAAAAGAAGCCCTTTGTGGGTAGGGAAAGGAAATTTCACTTAGTGTAGTCTGATGGACAGAAAGAAATCTTGAAAACTGTGGGGTTTATCATCAAATATATAAAAATTTCCGTGGGTGGGGAAAGCAGATTCCCTTGGATTTATTCATGGCATTTTTGACTTAGCTTTCTGCTCCTAGCTCTCTTGATTAGCTCTGAGAAGCCTCGAACGTCCAAACCTGCTTGCACCCAACAGTGTTCAGGAACCGTTTGCTAAACAGAGCCTGTGGCAGTTAGCACCTTCTGGAAAGTGGTTTCACCCCCATGACTGATCCTTGTCCCCATGTGCAGCAAATGCTTGGATCTAGAAGAGTCAGCATGTGGTTTCACAACTGCCAAGCCTGACTAGATGTCGCAAGGATGCCAAAGGTTAAGTCCCCTGAAGGGCCTGAGGCATGTTAAACCTTAACCTATGTTGGCCAAGCACACTCTGCTGGCCAGCCTTCCCTCTGCACTCCTCTGACATTCTGCTGTCAGCCAAGGGTCCGCACTTCTCAGGGTGCAAATCTGGAGGCCAAATCGCTTGGGTAGAAGCCTTTGCAAGAGGCAGGGCACGTGCTCTGACTTGCTATCCCAGAGAACTCTAGAATGAATGCTCCTTAGAGTGTGGCCAGTGGCTTGCAGACTCCATACCCCAGCTGTTTTCATATTAGACTGTGCAAGGACAGCCACTGTACAGAGGTTCACTGCTTTTGAAAAGAATGCTGAGGGTTGTGAGTTGGCTCCCTTGGCATTCCAGAAGGCTGAGGCCCTTCAAGTGGAACTGGCTGTGTCAACGCTCTGGCTGCAGGCGCTGGACATTCCAGAGGTGGTGACCACCTCTTCAGACTGGTCAGGTCGCCAAGGCAGAGTCCTCCTTCTCCTCTATGCCAGAGGCCAACCATGCATCATTTGGGTGGAACAGTAGTGAACAAGGGTTCCCAGGTGGCTCTAGTGGTAAAGAACCTGCCTGCCAATGCAGGAGATGTAAGAAGCGCGGGTTTGATCCCTGGGTTGGGAAGATCCTCTGGAGGAGGAAATGGCAACCCACTCCAGTATTCTTGACATATGTACACTACTAGTGGAAAGCTGTTTTATAGCTTAGGAAGCTCAGCTTGGTGCTCTGTGATGACTTAGAGGGGTGGGATGGAGATATATGTACAAACAGCTGATTCACTTTGCTGTATAGCAGAAGCTAAACAAAATTGTAGAGCAAGTATACTGCCATAAAAAAAAGAGAAGTTCCAACAATTAATGGAGGGACTCGCTATCTTGAGTCCTAGGGTCAGTGTTGGGACACATGGGCCACGTCTCGCCTTTACTTGGAGCTGAGGAAGCAGGCAGCCACCCTTATGATTAGGTCTTGGCTGCTCCTAGTGGCCTCAGTTCCCTTCTTCCTCCAGCAGAGTGTGAGTGCCAGGGTCAGAGAAATGGGTCAAGGGTCTATCTGCAGATCCCCTTAGGGGGCATCCCCCAGGGTCCAGGTGGCCCAGCTCATTGTCCAGGGAGCCTGAGGCCCAGGGAGCCTGAGGCCCAGGGAGCTAGCAATGGAGCTGGAAATGAGGCGCTCGGTTCTCCAGGCAGCCTCTTCCCTATTGGCCTGGAGCCTCAGGGCCGGGTAAGGATGTGGCTCTGGTCTACACCTGTCCCAGGGGCTGACGTGCATGGAGAGGTAACCATCTTTTCTTAGTCCTTGAAAATGAGCAGCCAGTAGAGATAAAGCCAGCCATTAGCCCAGCTTCTTAAACTCACTGGACCTGAGGTGGCAAAGCTGGTAGTTCAGGAGAACTGGAAGCTCAACTCAGGATGAGCCCAGCTGGTTGAGTCTGTAGACATGCTCTCAGGTTCCTTCTTTGTTTGTTTTTTTAAAAGCTTCACCAACAGTCAAACACTTTCTATTTATTTATTTGGCTGTGCCGGATCTTAGTTGTGGCTCGTGGGATCTTCATTGTGTCATACGAGGTATTTAGTTGCTGCACACTGGCATGTGGGCTCAGTATTCGTGGCATGTGGGTTTAGATGCTCCTTGGCATGAGGGATCCTAGTTCCCTGTCTAGGAATCAAACCTATGTCCCCTGCATTGCAAGGCAGATTCTTAACGACTGGACCACCAGGGAAGTCCCTCTTGGATTCCTCGTTGATAGACCAAGTTCAGTGCTGTGGGGACAAAGGCCAGGCTTTGCCAAATACTTGAGACATCTTCATACTCAAGCTTGAAGCCTGAATCTGATGGTGCAGAAAGGAACTTCCCTCAAATGTTCTGAACAGTCTGGCTTCCTGCTCCCTCGTGACCTGAACTCTGCTCTGATTGAGCCATAACAGAGTACATTAGCGCAAGTCCCTGACCTTCCTCTGTGCCTGGGACACTCTCTGCTCTGCTGTGCAGAGGAGTTGCCCTAAGAAAAGGCCTAGGTTTAACCTAAGAAATAAAACAGTTGCCTGGTGAGGTGGTGAGCTGTCTGTCACCAGAGGCATTTAAGTGACACCTGAGAAACTTTGTTGGGGACTTTGCCTGGATAAGGGCCTTGGATTATGCAGGAAACAGATTCTTTCCTCTTTGTGTCCTCGAGGCAGAGATGGTGCCAGGCTCTGCCCAGACAGAGATGACAAGGTCAATTTCAGCCCTCTGAGAGGCACAAGCAGCTGGGGTATGGTGCTAAGGATCCAACTCCTCAGTCCCTCTCCACAGTGTGCATGCATGCATAGTCGTTTCAGTTGTGTTGGACTCTTTGCAACCCCTTGGATTGAGCCCCCCAGGCCTCTCTGTCCATAGGATTCTCCAGGCAAGAATACTGGAATGGGTTGCCATGCCTTCCTCCAGGGGATCTTCCTGACCTGGCAGTAGAACCTGAATCTCCTGCATCTGCTACATTGCAAGCAGGTTCTTTATCCACTGAGCCACCTGGGAAGCCCTTCCTCTCCACAGAGGCCCATCTATAAAGCAGGGCCCTTGGGCTCTTAGATAGACAGACTTGCTGGGTAAGTGAGCCCAGCCTGGCCAACTGCTCCCAGTGCTGACCATGCCATCTTCCTTCCAGCCAAGACCGAGGATCGGCGTGGCCATTGGGGACCAGATCCTGGACCTCAGTGTCATCAAGCACCTCTTCACTGGGCCAATTCTCTCCCCACACCAGGATGTCTTCAATAAGGTGGGGATGTGGCTGGGATGTGGCTTGCCCTGGATCTCAGTGGCCATTTGTTGCAAATGCCACTAAGAAAATGGTCTTTACCTTCCATTTCCTTCCTTTTTAAAAATCTATTTAGCTGTGCCAGGTCTTAGATATGTCAGGCAGGATCTTTGTTGCATAATGGGGATCTAGTTCCCTGACCAGAGATTGAATCCAGGCCCACTGTATTGGGAGTGCACAGTCTTGTACCACCAGAGAAGTCCCTGCCTTGCATTTCTGACAGCGGTGGTGCCTTGAGATCTCAGAGATTTTCCTTGGATAGTCAGTAATTCAGTTGTGTCCATCTCTTTTCAATCCCATACTATAGCTGGCCAGGCTCCTTTGTCCATGGGATTCTCCAGGCAAGAATACTGGAGTGGGTTGCCATGCCCTCCTCCAGGGGATCTTCCTGGCCCAGGGATCAAACCTGGGTGTCCTGCATTGCAGGTAGACTCCTTGGATAAGTTTGAGGTTGTTATGAGATGGACAGGTTGTCAGGAGGCAGCCTTGGGACCCTGTAGGGTGAGTTCCGAGGTGAGATGACTGTCAGTCTCTCCACAGGCCTGGGCCCTCCCCAGTTGTCCCTGACATGAAGCTCTCCAATCCTCATTTTAAGATGCTTGAGTCTCTGCTTGTTCCAGGCTGGTGCCGGGCCCTCTGAGGGAGGGAGCCAGGAGCTCCACTCTCTAGGTTTTAATACAGCCTAGGAGGAATGGACAGCTGGCCCCAAGTGCCCTCTGTGTTGCCACCACTGTAGAAGTCAGCCTGAAGGACATGTACATGGTCAATGGATGTGAATGTACTTCCCTGTGAATGGTCAAATGCTTTTTTTAAAAAAAATACTTATTTACTTATTTGCACAGGTCTTAGTTGCAGCATGGGGTGTCTTTGTTGCTGTGTGTAGAGTCTTTGCAGCATGTGGGATCTATTTCCCTGACCAGGGATCAAACTCAGGCCCTCTGTACTGGAAGTGCAGAATCTTAGCCACTGGAACACCAGGGAAGTCCCTGTCTAAGTGCTTTGATGTGCATCCTCTCCTTCCACGGAAGGAAGGTGATATTTATTGAGTACCTCCCTATGCATCAGGAGTTTTACACATACCTCTCATTCAGTGCTCACAACGACCCTCTGGCATAAGAATGGCATCCTCATTAGATTTGATGAGGGTCTAATTTGAAACAAGACAAATTTTCCCAGGTCACATGGCTGCAAGGATTGGAGCCAGGACTGGAACTCTGGCCTTGAAAATCCACAAGTGCCTTTTAGGCTGCACCTCAGTGGCTTGGAAACCTCTTCTTAGCTTATGTGAAGGGGGTTGGTGCAAGACCCCTGCAGACTGAAGGCCTCCGCTGGAGGAACGAGCCATTTTCATTGCAGGCTGGGCCAAGCTTAACGGGGCAGCCATCCCAGAAGGCAGCTCTTGGGGTTGGCCAATTGCCTATAAGGCCATGTGGGGATGAAACCCCAATAGGAACAATGACACATCTCCTCCACTGGATGAATAAATGATGGAACTAAGAACTAAAGTCCTGAGGGTTTGGACTGGAAATAAGTGACAGGGGCCCCAGAGAGCTGCTAGGCTGGCTCCTGTCAACAGGAGGGGTAGTGCAAGGGGCTTTCCCACCGGTGATCTCCTTTTCTTCTTCCCCGTCTTGGTCCTAGCCAACTCTCAACAGCTTCATGGGCCTGGGTCAGGCTGCCTGGAAGGAGGCAAGAGCATTCTTGCAGAACCTGCTGTCTGCCAGCCAAGCCAGGCTCAGAGATGATGTGGAACTTCGGCAGCGGTGAGGAGTTGGTGGTCCTTGGTGGGCAGGGACGAGGAGATCTGCCTGGGCAGAGGGGGACAGTGTGGTCATTAGGGAATTCTGAGTCATGGCCCGGCTGCTTTGGCCTCATCTGGCTCCCACCTGGGGTACATTTTGGTGGGAGGGCTCTGGGCCAACGGGAATTACCTCTCTGGCTGGACTGGGGTGTCCAGGCCATGTCTGGCCCCCCGCCCCTGGCCCCCTCCCTTTTCACTCAACTATTCCTCATCAGCATCATTCGTGTCTTGTCTGGTCTCTAAACTAGGGGTAGTTTGGTTCGTTTCCTAGAGTGGCGCACAGAAGCAGGAGAGAGGCCCCTTGCCTTTAGCGGGTGGATGTCCATCCTGGTGAGGCGCCAGGCCTGCCTGGAAGTGCTCGCTGCAGAGTATGAGCAGGGTTTGGAGAGTGATCCAGGCTGAGTCTGCGGATGGCCAGAGCAGGGACCCTGCTTTGCTGCATGCTTGACCTTGAAGCCCCTTCTTTTGTGTTTCAGTGCCTTCACATCCCAGGCTTCCGCTACGATGCATCTTCCGGCCGCCATTGGTGAGTCTAGTCTCTCTAACAGGATGTGCGTGGAGCAGCCTGCCCAGGGCCCTGTCCCTGCCTCCTGTGGGGAAGGTCACGGAGGAGGGACTCTGGGGCTGTCAACACCTACCCATCAGGGACCCAGGCCCAGCGTTGACCCAGGCTTCTCTAAAATCCAGCACTTTCGCCGAGGGTAGTTGCTCACTGCTTAGGTTTGTAGCTGGCTCCCTGGCTCCCTGTGTGTGCAAGAACTCACTTTCCTTTCCCAAAGGGCTGTGGTGGGGGTGCTCAGAGCTCAGTCCATGAGTCAGCAGCTGTCTGCCAGCCAAGGCCAAGAGGCCGGAAGAGAGAGCCGGGAGGGTCCAGGAGGGCCCCAGGTTGAGCCATGGGTCGGATGTCTAATTGGAGTTTCAGTCTGGAATTTGCAGCTGTCCAGGGACTTTCCTGGGGGTCCAGTGGCTAGGACTCCATGCTCCCAATGCAGGGGGCCCGGGTTTCATCCCTAATCAGGGAGCTAGGCCCCACAAGCCGTAAGACCAGGCACAGCCTAATAAATTTTATATATATGATGCTGCTGCTGCTGCTGCTGATACTGTCATATCTGACCCTGAGACTCCTTGGGCTGTAGCCCACCAGTCTCCTCTGTCTGTGGAATTATCCGGGCCAGAATACTGGAGTGGGTTGCCAATTCCTCTTCCAGGGGATCTTCCTGACCCAGGGATCGAACCCGCATCTCCTATACTGCAGGCAGATTCTTTACCCACTCACACACACACACACACACACACACACACACATAAAATTACAGTTGTCCAAACCCTCTTGGCCTAAAGCAGAGAGTTACAATCAGGCAGAAGGCTGAGCCCTTCCTCCTTGCCCACCAGCCCGGGGGCGTGGGCGCCTGCCTGCCAAGTCAGCCTGGGCTCCTGGGCGCTGAGAGGCCGGGTGGTCCTGCCCGGGTGGCAGACCCCAAGGCCTGCCTTGAGGATAATCTCCTTCCAGAAGACAGGCACACAAAGGTTCAGTATATTTGCTGCCCCTCATTTAAGGGTTTGAGGATGAAAGGCAGTTGAGATGCTGTGCTCAGAAGCTCATAGCTCAAACCTGCGTGTAGTGAGAATGGAATCGTTTCCCTTCTAATCGTCACCCCTGGGCTCCCCGCTTCTCCTCCCATACCCCCTTCATGTCCTTTCTCCTGGTTCTTCCCTTTCTTGACTTCTTTCCAAATGCTCTGCCTTTGCAGCAGCTTTCCTGAGGTATGATTTACACAGCCCACAATCCTCCCATTGTCAGTGTGCAGTTTAATGAGTTTTAGACAATATATGCCGCTGTGCGGTCATTCCCACCGTCACACTGAGAAACACTCAGTCAGCACAAAGTGTCTGTTTGTAGTCGGTCCCTGCTGTCACTCCAGGCAACCATGGCCTGTCCCGTTTTACCTCTAGTAATTTCATATAAATAACATTACCCCGTTTGCAGGTCTACTGTGTCTATCTCAGCTGGTATTCCCCCTCATTATTCTTTCCCTCATATTATTTTTTTGTAACATGTATTCTTTTATTAAATGAAAATCAGAGACTTCCCAGGTTGTTCAGTGCTTAAGATTCGATGCTTCCAATGCAGGGGGCACGGGTTCGATCCCTGGTCAGGGAACTAGAATCTCACATGCCATGTGGCGCACACACACATAAAACAAACCACTCAGCTTTGTGGTCTAAGAGGTCTTTAAAAAATGTTTTAAAAATTGTGGTAAAATACACATTACACAACATTTACCATCTTCATGATTTTTAAGTGTATCACTGGGTATCCAGTACATGACATTGTCCCCCCTATTATTTTCAGCTTTTTGGAACAGGAGGTCCTGCCCACTAAACTGGGCTGTAAGCATCACTGGCTGGGGTGTGGAGTGAGTGGGTGTGTGACTGGGGTTCTTCCTCTCTCACTGTCTTATAGCCTGGCCTGGACACCATCTTTTCCAATCCTTTTTAAGTGATCATGAAATGGATTTTGTGTATAGATAATTCTCCAAGCCAGGCTTCAGCAATACGTGAACTGTGAACTTCCAGATGTTCAAGCTGGTTTTAGAAAAGGCAGAGGAACCAGAGATCAAATTGCCAACATCCGCTGGATCATCGGAAAAGAGAGAGAGTTCCAGAAAAACATCTATTTCTGCTTTATTAACCATGCCAAAGCCTTTGACTGTGTTGATCACAATAAACTGTGGAAAATTCTGAAGGAGATGGGAATACCAGACCGCCTGACCTGCCTCTTGAGAAACCTGTATGCAGGTCAGGAAGCAACAGTAAGAACTGGACATGGAACAGGTTCCAAATAGGAAAAGGAGTACATCAAAGCTGTATATTGTCACCCTGCTTATTTAAGGTATATGCAGAATACATCATAAGAAACGCTGGGCTGGAAGAAGCACAAGCTGGAATCAAGATTGCCTGGAGAAATATCAATAACCTCAGATATGCAGATGCCACCACCCTTATGGCAGAAAGTGAAGAGGAACTAAAAAGCCTCTTGATGAAAGTGAAAGAGGAGAGTGAAAAAGTTGGCTTAAAGCTCAACATTCAGAAAACAAAGATCATGGCATCTGGTCCCATCACTTCATGGGAAATAGATGGGGAAACAGTGGAAAACAGTGTCAGACTTTATTTTTCTAGGCTCCAAAATCACTGCAGATGGTGATTGCAGCCATGAAATTAAAAGACACTTACTCCTTGGAAGGAAAGTTATGACCAACCTAGATAGCATATTAAAAAGCAGAGACATTTCTTTGCCAACAAAGGTCCATCTAGTGAAGGCTATGGTTTTTCCTGTGGTCATGTATGGATGTGAGAGTTGGACTGTGAACAAAGCTGAGCGCTGAAGAACTGATGCTTTTGAACTGTGGTGTTAGAGAAGACTCTTGAGAGTCCCTTGGACTGCAAGGAGATCAGCCCTGGGATTTCTTTGGAAGGAATGATGCTAAAGCTGAAACTCCAGTGCTTTGGCCACCTCATGTGAAGAGTTGACTCATTGGAAAAGACTCTGATGCTGGGAGGGATTGGGGGCAGGAGGAAAAGGGGACAACAGAGGATGAGATGGCTGGATGGCATCACGGACTCGATGGACATGAGTTTGAGTGAACTCCAGGAGATGGTGATGGACAGGGAGGCCTGGCGTGCTGCGATTCATGGGGTCGCAAAGAGTCGGACACGACTGAGCGACTGAACTGAACTGAACTGAAAACAAACAAGGAAGTAGAAGCTGTTAATTTTCTTTGGCAGGAATGCTCTGAAATGGTGTGCTGGTTCTACCCTTGGCTCCTACCTTGGCAGGTCTTATTGCAAAATTCAGCACCGTGTTGTTCTAAAGTAAATGCTGGAGTGATATACACTTCTACTACACTTCATAGTGTGTCAGACAAGTTTTTATAATTTTTTGGAAAGATTATGATTTAAAAAAAGATTCAGTCTTTGAGTCTGCCTGGATTCTCTCAAAGGAGAAATTGAAAGTGGAATAATGGCAGCAGTGACTCCCAGTGGGGTAAGGGAAGGGATTTTATTTGGGGCCTGCTATGTGCCGAGGATGGGCTTCCCTGATGGCTCAGTGGTAAAGAGTTAGCCTGGGTTGGGAAGATCCTCTGGAGAAGGAAATGGCAACCCACTCCAGTATTCTTGCCTGGAGAATCTCATGGAAAGAGGAGCCTGGTGTGCTGTAGTCCATGGGGTTGCAAAGAGTTGGGTGTGACTGAGCACAGCAAAAGCAACATTGTGCCAAGCACTATGATAACATATATTATATAGATGTATTATTTCCTTTACTGTATCAATATGCCTGTGATTGGCATTATTACTCCCAATGGAGAAACTGAGTTCTAAAGCATCAAAGGGACTTTCTTAAGGCCACACATAGCCAAGAAAGAGCAGAGTCAGAATTCAGAGGGAGGTTTGGGCATGTTGTCTACTGTGTGGGCCTTGCTCATCTATGAAATGACAATAGAATGATCTACCTGAAGGCATTGTTTTAAAGCAGGTTCCTTCTGGCCCTGAGACCTATGATTTTATGAAATAAAAGGCACTTGTTTCCATGTTTCTGTTGCTAAGAGAAGAGCTATAATGTGGAGTTTTGTTTTTCTGTAAGTGATTTTCTGTGTCTTACATGCTTTCCATCATGCAAGAGGGTTCCGCATATCCAGCAACAAATGGTAGGAACCTAGCCAGGCTTCCCCAGGGAGGGAGGAGGACAGGCAGGAGCCCAGGACCCCCTCCCTGACTCTGAGGTGGGTGCAGTCCAGCCACTTTTCATTTTTAAGATCCCAGATTATTTTTTCCCCCAAAGACCTCTTCTTTAAAAAAATTTTTTTTAATTATTTTTTTGGCCACACATCTGGGATCTCAGTTCCCTGACCAGGGTTTGAACCTGCACCCAGTGCACTCCTTGCATTGGAAGCACTGAGTCTAAACCACTGGACTGCCAGGGAAGTCCCCTGAAGACCCCTCTTGATTTGTGGGTGCGACATCCATTTTTATTATATATATTAAAGGATTCTTCTTCTTCTTTTTTTTTCCTGCCCCGTCATAAGGCATATGGGATCTTAGTTCCCTGGCCAGGGATCAAACCTGCACCCCCTGCCCTGGAAGCACGGAGTCTTAACCACTGGACCCGCAGGGAGGCCCGCTAAAGGATGCTTCTTTTTCAGTCTCCTGGTGTCTCTATTAATCCTGCTTCCTCTCTCATTTCTTTTGTGAGTTGAATTAGTACCTCTCTCATGGTGAGGATTCTTCTGGATGTTTGGTGAGTCTGGGTGTTTTTGTGCTCATCTTTTTTGGGGTTGCACTGGGTCTTCTTTGCAACCTGCAGGCTTAGTTGCCCTGTAGCATGGGAGATCTTAGTTCTTTGACCCGGGATTGAACCCACATCCTCTGCATTGGAAGGCAAATTCTTAACCACTGGACCACCAGGGAAGTCCCTTGTGCTCATCTTTATTTGTGTAGGAAACTCTCCCCCTTCAGGTGCTGGTGAATGCAGCTCTTCCTGTAACCAGCCCCGAGGAAAAGGGCATGGTCTACTTCTGATGGGGAGCTCTGGTTTTGTTTAATGGTTGTGGGGAGACTGCCCTGCTTCTCCCTAGTGCTGAAGTCTCTGGGGGCATGACCTCGGCTCCCGGACCCACCCCTTAGCCCAGGCACAGTCTCCTGCTATTGGCTGCTTGGGCGAAGCTGGGTAAAGATGGGAATGGCCAACAGGGACTCAATCCCCTGCAGTCTCTTCAGCCCCCACCCCCCCCCCCCCAACCCTGCCTTCCCATCTCTGCAGGGGGCCGCTGGATTTCGGCTCACTGCTTGACTTTCAGGATCCCTTGCGACTTCCAGTTGGCCAGTGGTGCCTTCTTGTTATGGGTCTATGCTTCTAACAAATATCTCAGCTGTTCTGTCTGTGCTTTGGGACTGAAGATGGAAAGCAGCCATGAAAGCTCAGGGTGCCCCTGCTCTAATGGACCCTCGTAGACTTTTCTCTCTTCTCATCCTTCATCCGGTGGCTCAGCGGTAAAGGATCCGCCTGCAATGCAGGAGACTCAGGAGACTCAGGAGACCTGGGTTCGATCCCTGGGTCAGGAAGATCTCCTGGAGGAGGAAATGGCAACCCACTGCAGTATTCTTTCCTGGAAAATCCCATGGACAGAGGAGCCTGGTGGGCTACAGTCCTTGGGGTCCGAAAGGAGTCGGACACGCCTGAGTGACTAAGCACACACTAAGCATGCATCCTTCACCACCGCCTCCACCACCACCGCCTTTTCTAGCCTAGGCTGTTGGTACTGGCCCTATCCAACTCTTTATTTACCTACTAGAAATAAATTTTTTTTGAAGAGAGGTTGTGGAGGATAAAGAGGCAAACTGCCCCAACTTACTGTTTCTGCATATTTGAGCAGTCCCCTGTCTTCTGGGAGCCTGTGCCTATAGCGTGCAGTGCGCCTAGTCTGTTCCAGTTTTCATCACCAGGCCCCACTGAGACCTTGTTCTTGGCGCTATATGTGTGTTAGTTGCTCAGTCATGTCCAACTCTTTGCAACCCCAGTAGACCGTAGCCCAGCTGGCTCCTCTGTCCATTGGATTCTCCAGGCAAGAATACTGAAGTGGGTTGCCATTCCCTTCTCTAGGGGATCTTCTTGATCCAGTGATTGAACCCTGGTCTCCTGCATTGCAGGCAGATTCTTTACTGTCTGAGCCACCAAGGAAGCCTCTTGTTCTTGGCACTGAGAGAGAGTCAAACAAAATGCGGCCTGTGCTGGGCTGCTCTGAAATGACTTCAGTCTTGCAGAGGGATAAGACCTGCACACACATGACTGGGGCACAAGTGGGACATGGAGCCCTCTGGCGGGGAGAAGGGCTGGCTTGGACACTGAGTGGACTTGGAGGAGGGGTGATCCAGCTAGGGAGAGTGGGTGTGGCTTAATGGTCTAGGGGGCGGGGTCTAAACTGAGCTGCCAGAATCTGGACACACAGACACGAGGAAGACGCCAGTCCACCCAGGGGTAGTCACAGCTTGAGCAAAGGCCTGGTAATGGGAGCTGGTGGGTGGGAGGGATGGCAGCTATTCATTTGCAAGTTTCATTGTTTGTTTCAGGAAATCTATTTTATTATTATCTTTACAAATTTAAGAACTTATTTTTTATTACTAACTTTGAACTATTTTTGATACCCTTTATTTATTTATTATTATTAGGTCACAAAGTGTGGCTTATAGGATCTTAGTTCCCGGGATCGAACCCATGCCCCTGAAGTGGGAAGCTTGAAGTCTTAACCACTGGACCTCCAGGGAAATCCCCTACTTTGTTTCTGATTTTTCAGTTGGGAGTTCTCAAAACAAATTTTCAGTGGTGTGAATAGCTTTTGGATGTGCCATTGTTGCTGGGCATGTGCCTTCAGCCCCTGCTGGCTAGCCTTCCTTGCTCAACCGCCCCGACCCTGACCCTTGGAAGTGGCCCTTCCCCGTCCTTCAGTATCCAAGTCGCTGACAGCATCTCCGTTCTTTCCCCTGCAGGTGACTACACGGACTTCTATTCCTCTCGGCATCACGCCACCAATGTCGGGGTCATGTTCAGGGGCAAGGAGAATGCATTGATGCCAAACTGGTATGTCCCGTACCCTGGTGTGGCTGAGCTCCAAGTCTGTCTTTCTGTGTCAAGAAGCCTGTGGTTCTGGGAACCGCCAGGTCCTCTCAGGTTAAAGGGACCAGGGAGGAAAGCCCACAAGGGTCATGACATCACCACATTTGGAAACAGTGACCCCAGCTTCTGGTTCTCCTCTCAGCTCAGCCCCGGACCTGCTGTGGAATCGTGGGGCAGTCCCTTGAGGCTTGATCTAGAGAACATGGGTTGGAATTAGATACTGAGTCACCAACATCCTTCCAGCTCCTTTGATTTGTAAGCTGTGAATTACAGTTCTATTGGTGAATTCTAATGCTGGTTCCTCTGGGAGGCTCTAGGGGAAGAATCTATTTCCTTGTCTATTCTGGCTTCCAGAGGCTGCTTGCACTGCTTAGCTTGGGACCCCTTCCTCAGGTGACTGCAGCCTCTAGGTTCCATCTGCAACAGTTCTAATTCCTCCTTTGACCTTCTTCCCTTTATAAGGGTCCTTCCAGGTGGCTCAGTGGTAAAGAACCCACCTGCTAATGCAGGAGACATAAGAGACTCCACTCCAGTGTTCTTGCCTGGGAAATCCCATGGACAGAGGAGCCTGATGGGCTATAGTCCAAAGGGTCGCAAAGAGTTGGACATGACTGAGCAGTGATGCAGGCCCCTACGGTTACCTGTAGGGACCACCTGATAATTCAGAGTAATCTCCATAATCTCATGATCATTGCCTTAAGTCACATCTGCAAGTCCCTTTTACTATAGAAGGTGATACTCACAGCTTCCAGAGGTTAAGACCTGGATATCTTTTTTTTTTTTTTTAACTTTTTATGTTGGAGTATAGTCAACTCACAATGGTGTGATAGTTTCAGGTGGACAGAAAAGGGACTCAGCCATACATACACATGTATCCATTCTTCCCCAGACTCCCCTCTCATCCAGGTTGTCACATAACACTGAGCAGAATTCCCTGTGCTGGACATGGATATCTTTGGAGGGCTATTATTTGGCCTCACACACATACATGCACACTCATACATGTACACACATACATAATACATATACCTACATACATACAGGCTTCTCATTGCAGTGGCTTCTTGTTGTGGAGCACAGGCTCTTAGGGCGCATGGGCTTAGTTGCCCCATGGTATCTGGTATCTGGCATGTGGTATCTTCCTGGAGGAGGGATTGAACCTGTGTCTCCTGCATTGGCAGGCAGTTTCTTAACCACTGGACCACCAAGGAAATCCTTTCTTTTTAATGTTGAGCAATGGCCACCTGAAGCGAAGAGCTGACTCATTGGAAAAGACCCTGATGCTGGGAAAGATTGAAGGCAGGAGGAGAAGGGGATGACAGAGGATGAGATGGTTGGATGGCATCATTGACTCAATGGACATGAGTTTGAGCAAAATCCAGGAGATGGTGAAGGACAGAGAAGCCTGATCGACTGAACACCAACAGAAAGTATTCCATTGTCTTATCGAGACCACATTCTTGCTCATCCATTTATTCATTTCTGGACACTTGGGAGATCTTTTCGATATTTGAACCATGTATGTGTTGACTCACTTTCATTTTTGTTTCGAAAGCATTTTGAAATTTAGTCACTCAGTCGTGTCCGACTCTTTGCCACCCCATGGACTGTAGCCCACCAAGCTCCTCTGCCCATGGGATTTCTCAAGCAAGAATACTGGAATGGGTTGCCATTTTCTACTCCAGGGGGTCTTCCCAACCCAGGGACTGAACCTGCATCTCTTGCATCTCCTACATTGGCAGATGGATTCTTTACCACTGTGCCACCTGGGAAGTCCCAGGTCCTTATTACTCATCTATTTTATATATTTGCATGCATGCTAAGTTGCTTCAGTTGTGTCAGACTCACTGTGACCCTGTGGACCGTAGCCCACCAAGCTGCTTTGTCCAAGGGATTCTCCAGGCAAGAATACTGAAGTAGGTAGCCATTCCCTTCTCCAGGGGATCTTCCCAGATCTCCCACATTCTTTACCATCCGAGCCACCAGGGAAGCTCATGTATATATATGTTGACTCCCTTTCATTTCATCTGAAAGCATTTTGAAATTTCATTTGTACATGTAACAGCAGCAAGGCTTCCTCTCACCTTCCTTCCTCAGGCTCCACCTGCCAGTGGGCTACCACGGGCGCGCTTCCTCCGTGGTGGTGTCTGGCACCCCGATCCACAGGCCCCTGGGGCAGATGCGACCTGACGACTGTAAGTGCCCCCAGTGCCCAGGCCTTGCCAGGCTCCGCTCTTTGTCCCCACACGCCCAAGTCCATGCCTGGCATCCACTAACCTCTCTTTCTGCTGTTATCCAGCTAAGCCTCCCATTTACGGTGCCTGCAAACTCCTGGACTTCGAGTTGGAGATGGTAAGCCTTGTTTCGGCGTTTTACTGGCGTCAGGCCTGTATACACGCTAGGGCAGGAGGGCTGTCCCGGTGGCTGCCCTGGACAACGGGCCGTTCCCTCATCTCAACCATGTTCATGGCAGTTCCGGGTCCCCACCTGGCCATCGGAAGTACCGTCCAGCCTCATTACTCACTGATTCTGTATGTGTAAGTTCACTAACAGTTCATTTGTAACCTCCAAATCAGTAGTCGGAGAGGTTTTGAAGGGTCATCTGAGGACACGCAGGGTGGCAGAAAATTTGAGTCTCAGGTTTAGGTGGTCCTCGGAGTGTCTCCTGGTGCAGGTCCCCTGGTGTACACTTTGGGGTCCCCTGGTTGCACTGTGAGCATGGGCCTCTAGGTTGATTGGAGGCAGGCTGGATCTCCCTGTATTTCTGGTCCTGCCTGGTGATATCTTTGGATTCCATCCAGAGGAGACAAATAGTCACTAGGAGTCCCAGGAGGGTGTGCTGAGCCAGCCCTCTGCCTCTCACTGCCTTTGTGAGGCTGCCACGTGGCCCCTAAGAGATGGTCTCCCCAAGCCAGATGCCCGAGAGCAGGGCGCAGAGCCCCAATTTAAATGGGACTTTGCAGGCAGATGCTTTCCCTATGTTGGTTCCTGTCGAGGGGCGGAAGGGGTGGGCAGAAGGTAAATGGAAAGTCAGAGTGTAAAGAAATGGTGTATTGGTGGGTAGCGAGCACAGATCATCTTGACGATGGTGGTGAGATTCTCTATAAGACGGCATCTTTCTTTTTATAATCTCAATGAAAAATGTGCAATGTTTAAACACCATCACAGAACGAATATAACTGGGACTTGGGGCTTGCAAACGTCATAGTTGATTCTGTGCGCTTCTGGTAGTTATTTTCCCAACATGTTCCCCCAGTGATGTCTAGATGCTCTCTTGTTTCCTGGATGTTGTGTTAGCAATGTTTTCCTTTCACAGATATTCTTGGCTACTCTCTGCCAGTTTTCTGCACAGTGCTCTCTTATTAATTTGAAAGTCTGTTTTGTATTTAAGTGCTTCCCTGGGGGCTCAGATGGACAAGAACCCGCCTGCCAGTGCAGGAGGTATAAGAGATGAGGGTTCGATCCCTGGTTCAGGAAGATCCCTTGGAGAAGGGAATGGCTATCCATTCCACTATTCTTGCCTGTAGAACCCTGTGGACAAGGGAGCCTGGTGGGCTATAGACTATGGGGTCACAAAGAGTAGAAAACGACTAAGCGACTAACACACTTTTGTATTTAATAGAAATTAACCCTTCACTGTAATACATTGTAAATATGTTCTCCCGGTGTGGTATCATTTTGCCTTTATTTGTTTTTCTTTATGCAGAAATTTTACAGTTTTATAAAGTCAAACATGTCAATCTCTTCCTTTATGGCATTTCCTTTTATGTCATCTTAGACTCTCTCCGCCTGAAGAGTTTGAAGATTTGGGGGGTGTTTTGTTTTTCTAGTACTTGTTAGAGCCTTACTCTGCAAAAATTTAGATCTCTCATCCTCTTGGAATTGTATGATGGATTAAGGGGTGGAGTTTGCCCCCATGGGCTCTCTTTGCCACGTCATGGAGTCAGCCTTCTGATTTTTTATGACATGAATACAAACCCTGGTATTTTCACTTTTCACAAGCCTTGTGTAGCTGTGAAATCTGAAAATGCAGTGTGGGAAAAGGCAGAGGTGTGGGCTGAAGGAGATGAAGAGGGCTGCCGTGGTGATCAGGGACCACGTGCAGGGGTCTTGGGTGGGCACTGGCCCACTGCTGCTCACCATGGCCCCGGGGTGGCTGTCTGTCAACTCAGGTGCAGTGTAGATGTATGGTGAATTTGTACGTAGCAGTCCAGGTATCAGCCAGGGTTTGGAAATGTCTGACCTTTGCCTTCCAGGCAAGTGCTCCAGGGCAGCAGGTCAGAGCCAGATTCTCATCAGCTTTCCCATGTCAGGCTTTCTTTGTAGGCCCTGGTAACAAACTCGGAGAGCCGATCCCCATTTCCAAGGCCCACGAGCACATTTTTGGAATGGTCCTTATGAACGACTGGAGTGGTAATTATGGAGAGCTGGGCATTCTGGTATTGAGCATCCTATGCACTCTTGGGTCTGGGGGTAGGCTGGGTGTTTGGGACCCTTTTTGCAGAAGCCAAGGTGGTCTCCTGGGTCTGGTGTGGTCAGAGGCAGCAGATGGTCAGTGGTTGAGAGCACAGGCTTGGGTATCCAACAGACCTCTCGGCTCTGAGCTTTTGGCCAGTCACTTGACCTCTCTGAGCTCCAGTGTTCTTGTAAGTTGAACAGAGGGACATGGCTAATATGTTTGAGCAGTTTTGTGCCAGGCCCCAGGGCTGAACTCCTCCCGTGGACTCTCCTGCCAGATCCCAATTGGGGACTGATAATATTATTGTTGTTTAGTCACTAAGTCATGTCTGACTCTTGAGACCCGGTGGACTGTAGCCCACTAGGCTCCTCCATGGGATTCTCCAGGCAAGAATACTGGAGTGGGTTGCCGTGCCCTTCTCCAGGGGATCTTCCCAACCCAGGGGTTGAATCTACGTCTCTAATGTCTGCTGCACTGGCAGGCACTTTACCACTAGTGCCAGCTGGGAAGCCCAATGATAATATTACTATTCCCATTTTACAGGGGTGAGGAATGAGGCAGAGTGATTTCAGCTGGTTGCTGAGCTAAGATTTCAAATGAAACAGCTCCATTTCTGAGTTCGTCTCAACCCCTCTGCCTTATATAGGAGGAAACTGGTGCCAGGTGTCCCAGGAACTACGAGGTTAAGATTCCAGACACTTCATGGGGAAATAGCCTGCCTGCTCCCCGCTTTTGGAGAAGGCAGTGGCACCCCACTCCAGTACTCTTGCCTGGAAAATCCCATGAATGGAGGAGACTGGTAGGCTGCAGTCCATGGGGTTGCTAAGAGTCGGACACGACTGAGCGACTTCACTTTCACTTTTCACTTTTATGTATTGGAGAAGGAAATGGCAACCCACTCCCGTGTTCTTGCCTGGAGAATCCCAGGGATGGGGGAGCCTGGTGGGCTGCCGTCTTTGGGGTCGCACAGAGTTGGACAAAACTGAAGTGATGCAGCAGCAGCAGCACCCCCTTTTATTTAAACAGCAGAAAAACAAATATAATTTGTAAATACAGGAGTGCACAGAAGAAAATTGAGGAAGTGAACAAAGCAGGCAGCTTTTATATCTTTTTACAAACAAATAATAAATTTGTAAACAACGGACAAAGCACAGGATTTTGGGTCTGGGGTGCTAAATTATTGAAGTAACAAGATTTGTTTGCAGACTCTGTTTGGCCTTGAATTCCTGTCTCTTGTGACAAATATGTCTCTCTCCCTCATGGTACTGGATACTTTTCTTTTTCCTGCCCTTTGGTCATCTTGCTCTTGGCCGCAGCCTGGCATGGTGACCTCAGAGGACCTCTGTCCTTGGTCCTGGGGCAACCAGCTCGTTGGGGTTGGAGCACCAAGGGTGGGGCAAGGCTGAGCCAAGCGTCTGTTCCTTCATCAAGGGGAGAGGGGAGACTTGGCCGGTGGCCCCGTCGGCTTCTGTCAGCCCTGCTTGTCCCCTCTCCTGTAGCTCGAGACATCCAGAAATGGGAGTACGTCCCCCTTGGGCCGTTCCTCGGGAAGAGTTTTGGAACCACCATCTCTCCATGGGTGGTGCCCATGGATGCCCTCATGCCCTTTGCTGTGCCCAACCCGGAGCAGGTAAGACGCCCTCCGTCAGAAGTCCCAAACCCGGGCCCCTGTGCCTCCCAGCTGTTTACCCATCCAGCTTGGAGAGGGTCTGGAGGGTAAGCTCTGTGTCCCCAGCATGCCCACGTGCTGGGGGGTCTTGACTGCACGGACCTCTAGGCAAGCATGGCGCCAGTCATTCTGCCTTGTGTTTTCCCTGTTCCTTGCACAGTTCTGGGAAAAAACATGGAGTTTTGTAATCTTTAGAATCCTCTGAGGCTACAGGAATTGGCCAGTTGGCAGGAGAAGGGGTCCCTTCCAGTATCGCCACGTTGCACAACCTCCCGGGTCGCCAAGTTGTGTTCTGCGTGATGGCGCCCCCTGGAGGCCGTCTGACAGACTGCAGCGTGGAGTCAGACCACAGGGCCTCCTGGTGCGGAGCCTCCTGGTCCCCGCACCACTGTCCTGGCCCGACTCCCGATCTTGGTCCTCACTCCTCAGGCTGCCACAGGCTGCTGCTGCCTCCATCCCATCACCACCGGTGACCTCCACCAAAGTGTGCTTGACCTTGACTGACGCCGTGGCCTTGTGCCCTCTTCAATGTGGACCTCTTTGATGTTGTCCAGTCGCTCAGTTGTGTCCGACTCTGCGACCCTGTGGACTGCTGCACCCCAGACTTCCCTGTCCTTCACCATCTCCCGGAGTTTGCTCAAACTCATGCCCATCGAGTCTGTAATGCCATCCAACCATCTCATCCTCTGTCGTCCCCTTCTCCTCCTGCCTTCAATCTTTCCCAGCATCAGGGTCTTTTTCAATGAGTCAGTTCTCCGCATCAGGTTGCCAAAGTGTTGGAGCTTCAGCTTTGGCATCGGTCCTTCCAGTGAGAATTCCCAGGGTTGATTTCCTTTAGGATCGACTGGTTTGATCTTCTTTTGACCCTTTGGCAGCCCCCTACTCTTCCTAGACACTCTGCCCCTGGCTTCTGGCATGTGACCAGGCTCAGTCTATCTCCTACAGTGCTCCAGTGGACTCTATCTTCCATGTGGGGGCAGCCTGGGCTGAGCTCTCAGCCTTGCTCTTCCCTCATTCCCGTTCCTGCTCCCCTGAACATCTGACCCTGCTCACTCATGGCCTCTCCTCCCACCCTGGACATGTCTCAGCCTGCTGTCTTCTCACGGAGCTGTACTGAAACCCTGGGAGTCTTTCCCTGCAGACCAGCTCCTCGTGAGGCTCTTTGGGCTCTCTGGCAGGACCCCCTACTCCCTCCTGCACTGCTCCTGCCAGCATCTCCTTCCCCATCCTTTTCAGTCTCTGAGACCTGTCTCCTCCCTCCTCAGTGAGTACTACCCTCCAAGGACCGCCTGGCCCGCAGTCACATCCCTTGTCCCCTCCAGGCTTTATCCCTGGTCCAGCTCTTTGCTCACAGGCACCGCTCACCCTCACCAAAGACCTTTGGGCTCTATCTCCTTATATACCAGTCCTTCCCAAATACTGTTAAAGTGCAACCTTCAGGATTCTTGCCACTTGTGAATGATGACTTACTGAATGCTTTTCTTTTTCTTTCGTTTTATTTTCCCATCCCTACAATGGTTCTTTGGGCTTCCCTGGTGGCTCAGCGGTGAATCTCTCCACCAATGCAAGAGATATGGGTTCAATCCCTGGGTTGGGAAGATCCCCTGGAGAAGGAAATGGCAACCCACTCCAGTATTCTTACCTGGGATATTCCATGGACAGAGGAGCCTGGTGGGCTATAGTCCATGGGGTTGCAAAAGAGTTGGTCATGACTTAGCAATTAAACGACAACAAGGGTTCTTTATATTGAGATTTTATGGTTGCAACCCAAATAGTGCTAAAAAAGAATAAATCCATACACTGCAAAAATAGCCACAGAATTGTCTTAGATATAAATGTATGCAAGCATCTACAAAGGATGCAGGCTGAATGCTTTTCTTTAAAGCAGCTTCCATTTGAAAACATAGTATATTTAGAAAAGGAACTTCTAGGTCCCTATCCATGTCTCTAGCCACCAAGTCAGTCATGAAAAGAAACCCATAATCATGAAAATAAAGTCGCCCCGCGTTAGCTCATGGATCACTAGGGAGTCACGGATGGCTCTTGGGGAGACACTGCTTTTGGACAAAGTACAGACCTTCCGGTCTGGCTGTCACAGTGGCCTGTGTCGCTGAGCCAGGAGCGCCAGGGGGACTGTGCACCTTTTGCTGGCCACCCTGTCTTCTGCCACCCTCACCCCCAGTGTCCAGGGACATGGCACTGTCCTGGAAAGAGGAGACGCACCTTCTTCTCAGGGCCTCCTGCCCAGTTGCTCTGCTGTGGGGACAGTCTGGCCAGCTCGGCCAGCCAACCCAGCCCCTCTGTGTTCCTCTGCCCTCACAGGACCCCAAGCCCCTGCCGTATCTCTGCCATGACCAGCCCTACACATTCGACATCAACCTCTCTGTTGCCCTGAAAGGTACTGCCCTGGGGTCAGAGGCTGTGTCTAGCTGGGTGTACCCCTGAGGCTGCTCGGCTGGGCTGAGTTAAAGGCCAGTGGATCAGTAGTGAGAGAGCCCAGCTTTGCAGGCTACAGCTGAAGTTCAAGTCTTGGTTCTTCCCCTGACCAGCTCTGGGACTTTGGGTGTGTTACTGAATCTGTCTGCTACTAAATCTGTCCGGTTTGTCACCTGGCACTTCTCTGTGGAAGTCCCCCAGCTCTGAGACCCTACCCTATGAGCTTATTGGTTCATAGACTCTTTAGGCGGAGTCATATTAGACAATGGAAAGCCTAAGCCACAAAACAGTGCCCCTTACAAGGTGGGATCCCCACTCCTTGATTAACGGAATTAAGTCTTCTTGTCAATGTTACTTGTCTTCCCAACAGGAGAAGGAATGAGCCAGGCAGCTACCATATGCAGGTCTAATTTTAAGGTAAGCTTTGAGGCTGGGCAGACTGCTTTTGGAGGCGAGGGAGGCCTTTCTTCCTGGCAGGACCAGGAGAAAAACATCCATGTCGGGATGTGATGATGGGTCAGCGTGTGGTGGGTTGTTTCCATTTTTTTGGTAGAGCTACCGGGAACAGTCTAGTCCATGTCTCTGGGTGCATGAATGTGCATATGTCTGGATACCCAGGGATAGAAGTGCTGGGTCATAGAGGGTGTATATCCATACTTGGCTGAGGAGTCCTTCCAGACACGTTTCCAAAGGGCTTGTTACAATTTGCACTCACCACGAGCAGCATCTGAGCATTTCGGCTGCTCCACATCCTGGTCAACAGGTGAGCCACCGGCATTTTCATTTCAGCTGTTCTGGGGATTGTGATTTCGCTTTGCACCTCCCTAAAGAGGAATGCTGGGAAAGACCGAGGGCAGGAGGAGAAGGGGGCGGCAGAGGATGAGATGGTTGGATGGCATCACCGACTCAAAGCACATGAGTCTGAGCAAACTCCAGGAGACAGTGAGGACAGGGAAGCCTTGGCGTGCTGCAGTCCCTGGGGTTGCAAAGAATCAGACACGACTGAGCGACTGAACAACGATAAGGACGAATGCAGCTGGGCATCCTGTCATAGGCTTGCTGACCATTTGAACATCCTCTGATTCAATGTATTCCGGTTTCTTCTAGTCTCCCTCTTAATTTAACTTTATTCTGGGCTGCTAAGAAGGAATGGGGGGTTCTGCTTAAGGGGGCTTTTGTGCAAAAATCCATTTCTGAGGTTTCCTTTTCCTGGGTGTGTAGCTTTAGGAGGGGCAGACCTGAGGAGCTGTGGGCTTGAGGCACAGGAGTGCAGCCCCTGAGATGCTTGGTGGGCACGTGGTCCTTGGTCCCTTCCCACCAGGCCTGACCTCCTGTAGTGCTCCTCATCCTTTAGGCTGCTCTGAGGTTCTGTTTGAGTTGTTCAGCTCTGTTGCCCAGTGTCTGTTCCAGTGAGACACTTTTGCTCTAGTGAGGACCTAGACCTTGTCAACTCAGGACTCGGGTGATTGCAGGACAAAGTGGGGTTATGGACTCCTGAGCATGCTACACATTGAGGGTCTGAGGTTTGCAACTCCAGGAGTGTTTCTTGGAGAAGGTGGGTTAGGGTTGGGCTAGAAGGAGCCTAGGAGCTGGGGCTCTAGCTGGTGAAGGGGCAGGGAGAGAACTGGGGTAGGTCACAGGGTAAGTGCAGGAGGACAACTTGTCCTTGCTCTAGGGACTGGGAGAGAGCCTGGGGCGGGCTGCTGTGAGTGGGGCTGGCTGCTCGGGGCAGCTCAGGAGAAGCCTGTCCTGCCCGTCCCCATCTCTGTGTCCTCGCCCACAGTACATGTACTGGACAATGCTGCAGCAGCTCACCCACCACTCTGCCAATGGCTGCAACCTGCAGCCGGGTGACCTCTTGGCTTCTGGAACCATCAGCGGGCCGGTGAGTATGTGATTGGTTCCCCTGGGAGCTGCCTGCGTGGAGCATCACTATTCCCTGTACAGACTGGAGGGTTCTCCCTCGAGAGGGGAGTCCAGCTTGAGCAGGCATATCTTACGACCCTGTCCACCTCATAGCTTCATCCGTCTCTGGGTGCAGAAGGGGCTCCTTTTTCAAATGCAGAAGAGATTGGGATAGGGGTGAGAGGCTGCCTTTGTCTACTGGGGGGACTGAGAATGACACAGGGGGCCACTGTTGTATCTGGTTGTCACCACCTCCCAGCACATCCTTCCAGGATGAGGTGGCCCCACTGCTAACCGCCCCCACTGTGAACGTTTGGTGATGACTTTGGTTGGTGCATGGACTAGCCACTTCCTGCAAGGTCCAGACCTCAGGCTATTTTTGATGGAACGTCTCTTCCTACTGGGGGTGGGGTTGGGGGGCCAAGTGTAACAGCATCTGGGTAAGCCCCAGCCTCCAGAGTGGGCAGGGGCCTGGCAGGATGGGCCTGGGCAGGTTGGTCCAGCATTCCCCCAACACCCAAGTCCTGAATGAAGTGGGCAGGGCACGTAGGGTACCCAGGCTTGAGGACATTTCCAGGGTGATTCCCACCAAGGCAGGGTCTCTAGGGGCTGTGGGGTCCCTTGCTCCTTCCCAGGCCTCACCCCTACCCCTCGCCTTGCTAACCACTGTCTGCACCAGATCTGACCCACCCACCGTGGTGGAAATACCATGATGTAAATGCCTGTGACAACTTCTTCCACTTCTTGCTATGAAGGAGCCAGAGAGCTTCGGCTGCATGCTGGAGCTGTCGTGGAAGGGCACAAGGGCTGTAGAGCTGGGGAACGGCCACACCAGGAAGTTCCTGCTGGATGGGGATGAAGTCATCATGACAGGTGAGGGTTGGCGCCAGGCCCACGGCGGCATCTCCTCCTAGCCGTCCTCACCGTCTGCCGGGAAGCCATCTGTCCCATCTGTCTCCACTCCAGCCTTCCTGGCTCTGTCTGCTTCTTCTGGCCTTCACCCCAGCCCTGCATGACGGGGACTGAAATGAAGTGAATTGAAAGTCGCTCAGTCGTGTCCAACTCTTTATGACCCCATGGACTATACAGTCCATGGACTTCTGCAGGCCAGAATACTGGAGTGAGTAGCCATTCCCTTCTCCAAGGGATCTTCCCAACCCAGGGATCAAACCCAGGTCTCCCACATTACAGGCAGATTCTTTACCAACTGAGTCACCAGAGAAGCCCAAAATACTGGAGTGGGTAGCCTATCCCTTCTCCAGTGGATCTTCCTGACTCAGGAATCATACTGGGGTCTTCTGCATTGCAGATGGATTCTTTACCAACTGAACTACCAGGGAAGTCCCAGCTCTGTGTCTGCTTGTTCTGGCCTTCACCTCAGCCCTGCCTGCCAGGGACTGGCTTTATTTACTTTTAATCTTTTAGCCAAGCCATGTGGCGTGCGAGATCTTAGTTCCCTGACCAGGAATCAAACCTGCGTCCCCTGCAGTAAAAGTGCAAAATCTTAACCATTGGTCCACCAGGGAAGTCCCTGCCTAGAACTTTAAATCAGAGTCTTCCTGGAGCAAAAAGACCAAGGAAGTCCAGCTCAGTGTCTCCTTCCTCCCAGATCAAAGTGATAAAATAATGGCAGGTTTCACATTCTGAACTTCGCAGTGCAGAGACCCTGTGCCTTCTGACCTTGTGCCCTTTGACCTTGTGCCTATTACCTGACTGATTTAGTGATAAGAATTGTAGCAGCCCACTCTGAGGGGCTTCCCAGGTGGCATTAGTAGTGAAGAGCCTGCCTGCTAATGCAGCAGATGTAGGAGATGCAGGTTTGATCCCTTGGTTGGGAAGATGCCCTGGAGGAGGGCATCGCAACCCATGCCAGCATTCTCGCCTGGAGAATCCCCAAGGAGAGAGGAGCCTGGAGGGCTACAGTCCACGGAGATACAAAAGAGTTGGGCGTGACTGAGCATATGAGCACGCACATTCCAAGCAGGTTAGGGCACCCTTACCCCTGGAGGGGCCGTTATGCCTATCATTTAATATTGCTGGAGAGGAAGGCGCCACCGTGGTCAGAGTCACACAGATTCCGGTTGGACTCCCACATCCCCAGCAGCCCTGGGACCTTCCTCAGTTTATTGAATCTTTCTGAGACTCAGTTTCCTCATCTTTAAAATGGAGCTAAGGATACAGTGCCTAGTCTCACAGCATGGTTGTAAAGATGAGTTCAGTTCAGTCACTCAGTCGTGTCTGACTCTTTGCGACCCCATGAACCGCAGCATGCCAGGCCTCCCTGTCCATCACCAACTCCCAGAGTTCACCCAAATCCATGTCCATCAAGTCGGTGATGCCATGCAACCATCTTATCCTCTGTCGTCCCCTTCTCCTGTCCTCAATCTTTCCCAGCATCAGGGTCTTTTCCAATGAGTCAGCTCTTCGCATCAGGTGACCGAAATATTGGAGTTTCAGCTTCAACATCAGTCCTTCCAGTGAATACCCAGGACTGATCTCCTTTAGGATGGACTGGTTGGATCTCCCTGCAATCCAAGGGACTCTCAAGAGTCTTCTCCAACACTACAGTTCAAAAGCATCAATTCTTCGGAGCTCAGCTTTCTTCATAGTCCAACTCTCACATCCATAGATGACCACTGGAAAAACCATAGCCTTGACTAGACAGACCTTTGTTGACAAAGAAATGTCTCTGCTTTTTAATATGCTATCTCGGTTGGTCATAACTTTCCTTCCAAGGAGTAAGCGTCTTTTGATTTCATGGCTGCAATCACCATCTGCAGTGATTTTGGAGCCCCCCAAAATAAAGTCTGACACTGTTTCCACTGTTTCCCCACCTATTTCCCATGAAGTGATGGGACCAGATGCCATGATCTTCGTTTTCTGAATGTTGAGCTTTAAGCCAATTTTTTCACTCTCCTCTTTCACTTCCATCAAGAGGCATTTTAGTTCCTCTTCACTTTCTGCCATAAGGGTGGTGTCATCTGCATATCTGAGGTTATTGATATTTCTCCTAGCAGTCTTGATTCCAGCTTGTGCTTCCTCCAGCCCAGCGTTTCTCATGATGTACTCTGAATATAAGTTAAATAAGCAGGGTGACAATATACAGCCTCGATGTACTTCTTTTCCTATTTGGAACCAGTCTGTTGTTCCATGTCCAGTTCTAGCTGTTGCTTCCTGACCTGCACACAGGTTTCTCAAGAGGCAGGTCAGGTGGTCTGGTATTCCCATCTCTTTAAGAATTTTCCACAGTTTATTGTGATCCACAGTCAAAGGCTTTGGCATAGTCAAGAAAGCAGAAATACATGTTTTTCTGGAACTCTCTTTCTTTTTCGATGATCCAGTGGATGTTGGCAATTTGATCTCTGGTTCCTCTGCCTTTTCTAAAACCAGCTTGAACATCTGGAAGTTCACAGTTCTCGTATTGCTGAAGCCTGGCTTGGAGAATTTCAAGCATTGCTTTACTAGCATGTGAGATGAGTGCAATTGTGTGGTAGTTGAGCATTCTATGGCATTGCCTTTCTTTGGGATTGGAATGAAAACTGACCTTTTCCAGTCCTGTGATCACTGCTGAGTTTTCCATATTTGCTGACATGACCCAGTTTAATCCCTCAGGGGCAGGGACTATGGATCCCACTGGGGTTCCCATGGTGAACCTCGAGGTACAGGGCCCACCCATCTGGGGTTGTGCTCCACCACCACGGCAGCACCATTTTACAGATGTGAAAACAAAGGCCCAGCAATGGGTAAATGACTTGCCTCGTATCTTGCAACCAGTAAGTCAGGAAGAGATTTCCCATATAGGTAGCTGGTTTTCAGAACCCCGGTTCTTCACCCTTTGGATAACATCTGAAGAGCCTCACAAGGCACGCGTTACTTTGTGAGCACTTAAAATTGGCAACAGTTGTCACCTCTGTCCTCATCATTACTGATGTTTTTTCCAGAACCCACTCTTGAGAAAGCCCAGCATCCTGACCCCTTCTTTTTTTTCTTTTTTAAATGCATATTATTTTAAAATTTTTATTTATGTATTTATTTTAATGACTGCACTGGGTCTTTGCTCCTGTGCGCAAGCTTTCTCTAGTTTCTGCAAACTGGAGCTACTCTCTAATTGCAGTACCCTGTACTCCACAAAAGAGAAGCCCCTGCAATGAGACTCCCTGGCACCCCAACTAGAGAATAGCCCCTGCTCACCACAACTAGAGAAAGCCCTCCTGTAGCAGCAAAGATCCAGTGCAGCCAAAAATAAATAAATAAAATTTTTAAAAAATGTAAAAAAGAGAAGAGGAAAATGGAGATAGATGGATGGAAGTCTCAGGAACAAGAATAAAAATTATACTTTGGCAGGTGGGGCATTTTGGGAAGCTGGAAAACTGAGCTGTCACTATGGACACTCGTTCCCCTTGGGATGCAGTGGGGAGCAGGCAGAGGGTCTATGCTGTGCTCAGCCACTCAGTCGTATCCAACTCTTTGCAACCCCGTGGACTATAGCCCACCAGGCTCCTCTGTCCATGGGATTCTCCAGGCAAGAATACTGGAGTGGGTTGCCATTTCCTTCTCCAAGGGATCTTCCCAACTCAGGGATCAAACCCAGGTCTCCTGCATTGCAGGTGGATTCTTTACCATCTGGGCCACCAGGGAAGCCCCAGGCAGAGGGTCAGTCTCCAGGAAAAAGCCAGTGAGATCAGCATGACTGGGCTGATATCCCAGAGGAGATGAGCACACTTTTCCCTTCTGTGTCCACGGTTGATGGAACCTAACTCAGTGAGGTCAGGGAGCTGCCTTCCCGCTCTGCCCAGGTCTCGGTGACACGCTCTGACTTGGGTGTGGACTTTCCTCACTCTCTGGCCTCTCTGGGCCCCTGGTCCCTGCCTGGATACACCTGCCCCCAGCTTCTCCTCCCTGGCCTGGAGAGTAGCAGCCTGAGGGCCCAGAGAGAGTCCAGGGTGCAGAGCATCACTTCCATCCTCAGGGGCATGGTCTTTCGGGGACATTTGGCATCATCTGGAGCCAGTTTTGGCCGACTCTGAAGGGCAGCCAGGGATGCTGCTAGACATCCCAAGTGCACAGGACAGCCTGCCTTGAGAATCATCCATCCAGCTCAAACTGTCACTAGTCACTAAGGTTCAGAAACCCAGCTCAGCATCTGCCCTCCAGCTATAAGATGGGGAGGAAGTGGCTGGCTCTCCTACCAGGATGTCATTGTGTATCTGTGCTTAAGGAAGCAGGCAGTGCCATTTGCTGGGAGGGTTGGTGCTGTTGTGCCCGGGCAAGAAGGAGCCATGTGACTGACAGTGCCCAGCGTTGAGGGTGGGGAGGAGAAAGACACTCCATCAGTGTCTGCAGCTCTCCAGGAAGAAGGCTCTTCAAAAATATTGCCTCTTGGAGTGACTTGTCTTGATAGATGATTGATGCATTTCTGCCAGGTTTGGCTTTAATAGGCTTTTTTCCACCCCCTGGGGACACAAATGTTTCTGAGCATCAAGATTCAAAAGTGACTGATGGAAAAATAATGAAACTGAGCAACAGAATAGGCAAGGATATTGCTCTGGACCAAAAGTGACCCTGAGTGTTAGGGGATAGTGCTGGGGTGGCCAGGATGTCCTCAGGGATGCCAGGGACAGTGAGGGACAGGTTTGGGGGTATTGCTGTGGGTCCACTTGTCCATCTTCGCAGAGAAGGCCAGCAGTGGGAGTAGCCCACACAGGGAGGATGAGGTGGCTGGCCAGGCAGGAGACGGGAGGTGGGAGGAGACAGGCTGGGTCAGCAGGGCACAGGTGGCTGTGCAGACTGTGCCCAGACTCACTGGGAGGGCTTTTTGGGGATGTCCTTTCATTCCAATCCCAAAGAAAGGCAATGCCAAAGAATGCTCAAACTACTGCACAATTGCACTCATCTCACACGCTAGTAAAGTAATGCTTGAAATTCTCCAAGCCAGGCTTCAGCAATACGAGAACTGTGAACTTCCAGATGTTCAAGCTGGTTTTAGAAAAGGCAGAGGAACCAGAGATCAAATTGCCAACATCCACTGGATCATCGAAAAAGAAAGAGAGTTCCAGAAAAACATGTATTTCTGCTTTCTTGACTATGCCAAAGCCTTGACTGTGTGGATCACAATAAACTGTGGGAAATTCTGAAGGAGATGGGAATACCAGACCACCTGACCTGCCTCTTGAGAAATCTGTATGCAGGTCAGGAAGCAACAGCTAGAACTGGACATGGAACAACAGACTGGTTCCAAATAGGAAAAGAAGTACATCGAGGCTGTATATTGTCACTCTGCTTATTTAACTTAAATGCAGAGTACATTATAAGAAATGCTGGGCTGGAGAAAGCACAAGCTGGAATCAAGACTGCTAGGAGAAATATCAATAACTTCAGATATGCAGATGACACCACCCTTATGGCAGAAAGTGAAGAGGAGCTAAAAAGCCTCTTGATGGAAGTGAAAGAGGAGAGTGAAAAAGTTGACTTAAAGCTCAACATTCAGAAAACGAAGATCATGGTATCTGGTCCCATCACTTCAGGGCAAATAGATGGGGAAACAGTGGAAACAGTGTCAGACTTTATTTTGGAGGGCTCCAAAATCACTGCAGATGGTGATTGCAGCCATGAAATCAAAAGACGCTTACTCCTTGGAAGGAAAGTTATGACCAACCGAGATAGCATATTAAAAAGCAGAGACATTTCTTTGCCAACAAAGGTCTGTCTAGTCAAGGCTATGGTTTTTCCAGTGGTCATCTATGGGTATGAGAGTTGGACTATGAAGAAAGCTGAGCTCCGAAGAATTGACGCTTTTGAACTGTAGTGTTGGAGAAGACTCTTGAGAGTCCCTTGGACTTCAAGGAGATCAAACCAGTCCATCCTAATGGAGATCAGTCCTGGGTGTTTGTTGGAAGGACTGATGTTGAAGCTGAAACTCCAATACTTTGGTCACCTGATGCAAAGAACTGACTCATTGGAAAAGACTCTGATGCTGGGAAAGATTGAGGGCATGAGGAGAAGGGAACGGCAGAGGATGAGATGGTTGGATGGCATCACCGACTTGATGGACATGGATTTGGGTGGACTCCGGGAGTTGGTGATGGACAGGGAGGCCTGGCATGCTGCGGTTCATGGGGTTGCAGAGAGTCAGACGTGACTGAGTAACTGAACTGAACTGAGCTGACCCATCTCCCCAGGCTGCCTTCGATCTCATGCTATTTCCTCTGTTGAGCATGTCCTTTACATTGTCCCCCTCCTGGCGAACTCCTACCCACCCATCAAGCCCCCACTCAGGTGGGGTTCCCACCAGCAGCGAGCTCCCTCCTTTATTCTCCTGTGTCCTCCGCACTGCTCTCCCAGCACCTCATAGAGTTTTCTACTCTAAGTCATATTAGTTGGGCAGCTCCTGCTGAACGGACCCTTCTCAGGTACAGGGACAAGGGCCTCCTGCTGTCTGCCTTTCTGGAATTGATTGAATTTGTTAAACATCTGCTCTGGGAGAGGTGTCATGCTGGGGCTTCACCCAAGTGCGTCATTAAATCCTCACCACGCCGAGAGGAAAGGATTGCTGTTCCCATTTGTAGACAAGGGAGTAACTGAACTCAGAGGTTAAACACCTGCCCCCAGACCCCAGCTTATAATTCTCCTAGTAGCTGACATTGAGCATTCGCCCTGGGCCAAGTACTTCTGGGAGTTCTCTGTGTATTAACTCACGTCATCTTTGGAATAGTCTTGCTCAGTGGGTACTATCATTAGATCCATTTCACAGATGTGGAAACTGAGTTCCCAGGAGACCCAAGTAGGTAGAGGAGCCAGACTTTGAACCCTGGCCTCAGGCTAATTAGCAGACCTAATTAGGATTTGAACTCAGACTCACATAGGGCGAGTTGACCTCTGTTTCTTCCTTCACCTCTCAGGAGAGCCATCGCTCCATCCTTGCACTACTTTCTGGGGTCCCCACACTGGGATGGGCCTGGAGTTCCATCCTGGTGTTCTGCCCAGGTCCTGGGGAGGGTAGTTTTCTGTCGAATATACCTATTTATCATCCTGATGGTGCCTTTCTGCCCTGGGCCCAGCCGTGTGCTGACCAGTGCTGTGGCTGCCTGGGCGTTGGTTCCCTGAGCTTGGCGGCTCTGTGGCTGACCCCCTGTCCTCTCTCTGTTGCAGGGCACTGCCAGGGGGATGGGTACCGCATTGGCTTCGGCCAGTGTGCGGGGAAAGTGCTGCCTGCCCTCTCGGTCGCCTGAGGTCCTCTCTGCTCTCCCAGAAACACCAGACTGGCACACCGCCCCCTACACCTCCCTGGGGGGACCAGGGGGCCCCCACTGTGGCTGTGGGCCTGGTTCTTCACTCAGTAATAAAGCTGTTGTGCTCCGTCTTCATGCTCTGAGCCTGGCATGGCTGTGCACAATGCCTACTCATGTTCTTGGTTTGTTTTTGTTCTGTTATTTCGTTTGTTTGCTTTTTTTTTTTTTTTTTTACAGCCACACCATAGGCATGCAGAATTTCCCATCGCAGGGACTGAACCCATGCCCCCTGCATTGGAAGCTTGGAGTCTTAACCACTGGACTACCAGGAAGTCCTTGTGTTCTTGGTTTGACTTGGTGGGTCAAGGTGTGTACTGCTTCCTTGAGAGGCATTCTTTAACTTGTTTTTTGGTTTTTATTAGTGAGAGTGAGGTTCTGATGTTTTTCATCAGACATCCTGGGCCTCCTGGTATTTTCCGGAATATGGGAAAATAATGACACTTGTATTGGTGAAGAATTCTCCAAAGAAACAGAACCTACAGGAGATTTATAGGGAGAGAGGTTTATTTCAAGGAACTGGCTCAGGTGATTGGCCTTCCCAGGTGGCACTGTTGGTAAAGCACCTGCGTACCAACGCAGGAGACAGACGAGACATGGGTTTGATCCCTGGGTCATGAAGATGCCCTGGAGTAGGGCATGACAACCTACTCCAGGATTCTTGCCTGGAGAATCCCATGGACAGAGAAGCCTAGTGGGTCCATAGGATCGCAAAGAGTTGGGCACAACTGAAGCAACTTAGCGTGCACATGTGTGATTGTGGAAAGTCCAAAATCTGCAGGGTAAGGGTGGGTTGGGCAGCCCAAGCCTCAGGGAAGAGCTGCAGTGTGAGTCTGAAGGTATCCCCTGCAGAGTCCCTCCTCTTCCAGGGAGAGCAGGCCTTCTTCTCTTGAGGCTTCAGCTGACTAGATGAGGCCCACCCATATTAGAGAGGGTAATCTGCTTTACTCAAAAGTCACTGACTTCAGTGTTAATCTCATATGAAAAATACTTTCACAGCCACATCTAGACTAATACTGGACCAAATTTCTGGGTACTATGGCTCAGCCAAGTTGACACACAGAACATTTGTGGAGTCCTATCCCAAGGTCACAGGTGCGAGGTCTTATACCAAGGCCACAGACATGGAGCCCAGCACCAAGGTCATCTCTGGAACTGACTGAACCCCCTAGCCAAGGTTGCCGTGAGTCGCCCTGATCCTTACCGGCTAGCTCCCTGACTGGTAAAAATACCCACCCTAACCAATCACCTAATGCCACCCTTCCAGCAGGAATTTTCCTTGTCTTGAGACTATAAAAGTTGGCTACTGACCCATGAAAATGGCCGGCTCTCCCTTGAGCCAGCCCGCCGTTCTAACAGCATCCCGTGGGGTCTCCCTGGCCTGTCAGGAGGTCAGCCTGCTGTGCTTGCAGAGCTCACATCATCTCTGCTCTTTGTTCTTAATAAACTCGCTTCTTTCTGAAATGCTCTGTGTCTGGAAATTCTTTTCTGACCTAAGCTTAGACAGATTGTATTCATAGGTCCACCTCTGCCTGGCCAAGAATATACGTGGAGATTCACTTATGTCTCAGTATTTAAGAGAAATGAGTGAAGCCACAAACTATTAAATACTCTTTATTCTTCTCCCTTGGCCTACATGTTTTCATAATTACAAAACAAAAATATTTGCGAAGCTATGGTTTTTATATGATTGAAAATTCACCAAATATCAACGATAAATGAATATAATTATCATTGCCCTTGAAGAATATTAATGAGATGGCGACTGTGGGATGAGCACTAAAGATGTATGAATTCATGAATTGCTATATCAATATTTTTAAAATAAAATTTTATTATTTAAGTTAGTTTTTCTTGCCTTAATTTCATTAGAATCACTAGTTATACTCTCTTAAGCTATTCACATAATTTGGGTTTTATTGACAGACTAATATAAATGATACAGTAAATTAAGTTACACTCAAAGTGTATGAAATGTAAATATTTTCAACACCTTAATGTTAAAAATGGAAACATTTATATTAATTTCCAGTTATTCTTTTTTAAAAGATTTTTTGATGGGGACCATATTAAAGTCTTTATTGAATTTGTTACAATAAAGCGTGTGTTTCATGCTTTGGTTCTTTGGACCTGAGGCATGTGGAATCTTAGCTCCCTGACCAGGGATTGAACCCGCAGCTCCTTCATTGGAAGGAGAAGTCTTAACCACTGGACCACCAGGGAAGGCTTCAATAATTTTTCTTTGACATTCAAAATTATCTGTTAAAATTAAAAGGTAAGATACAAATTATAATTAAAGAACATTAACATCAAATTTATTTAAATCAAGTTGAAATGTTTAAATTTATTTTTAATTCAATTAAATCCTACTAAATACCTGTTATAAAAATAAAACTATTTACAATCCTAGTGTTCAGGGTCATCTGGTTGCAAAGTAAAGAGTTAGTATCACTCTCTGTTTATTTTATATAAATTAATATGAATTAGGTGACATTGCAAAATGAGCCCTAATTGCCATGTGCAACTGTTGTGGATGCCACGTCAGAACCACACATTGAAAAACAAGGAAATGAAGTTAGGGTAGGACTGAGAAATGACGCTGGGCAATCACCAGCTGCATTCATGCTGTAGGAAGTCATTAATGACCATCAGATTCTCTTTCCACAGTGCTTCTGCTGCCCTGCGCCCCCTGCAGGAGGGCGGAAGTGTCCATCGAGAGCGCTGGCACTGACCCACCACACAGCTGTGTGGCATTCACACGGCGCTCTTGTTTTGAGGGCATAACCCGGAGGTGTGAAGAGATGTTTCCCTGGGGCTTGAGTCCCAAGGAGATAGGGGCCCATGTGTTCTTTTTTTTTTTTTTTTTTTTTCACTTTCTGGCCACACCACTTGGCATGTGAAATCAGTTCCCCGACCAGGGATGGAACTATTGTCCCCTGCAGTGAAAGCGCAGAGCCTTAACCACTGGACCGCCAGTGAAGTCCCCCCATGTGCTCTTGAGTACATTCATTTGTGTGTGTGTTTGTGAGAGGCCCTCTGGAGCATGGATCCCAGGGAAAGCCTACCTCCTCCCCAGGCCTACAGGCAATATTGTGCCTTTACCCACACTGTCTCAGATATCTTTTTGTGTAAATGAAGACACTTGAGGACTTCCCTGGTGGTCTGTGGTTAAGACTTCTTCCAATGAAGGGGTGTGGGTTTGATCCCTGGTTGGGGAATGAGGATCCCACATGCCTTATGGCCAAAAAGACAAAAACATGAAACAGAAGCAATATTGCAGCAAATTCAACGAAGACCTTGAAAATGGTCCACATCAAAAAAACCTTTAGATGAAGAGACTTGTTCATTTCACATAACTAGAGAGTGGTAGAACGGAGACGACTCCACAGGTTTGGACATCTAGGGCTAATTTTGAAACAGTGGTTGGAACCTTGATTTTGATCCTTGGAAGTTAACTTCTCAAGGCAGGGTTGTGCTTGACTTTGTGTTCAAACCCCTTTACACAGGTTGTTGTTTAATGACTTCAGTTGTGTCAGACTCTTTGCGGCCCCATGGACTATAGCCCACTGCTCCTCTGTCGATGGGATTTCCCAGGCAAGAGTACTGGAACAGCTTGCCATGCCCTCCTCCAGGGGATCTTCCTGACCCAGGATTCAAGCCTGCATCTTCTGCATTGGCAGGCGGGTTCTTTATCACTGAGCCACCAGGGAAACCCAGCACAGTAGCTGCTCATAAACATGCGTGGCATTGCATCACAAAGTTACCCATCTCATCACTATGAGCTCAGTATGAAGCTCTTCCAAGTTATATTACAGCTGCATTTGGTAATCCAAGAGAAGGAAAAGGGCTTCCCAGGTGGTGCAGTGGTAAAGAATCCAGCTGCCAATGCAGGAGATGAGATTTGGGTTTGATCTCTGGGTCAAGAAGATCTTCTGGAGAAGGGAGTGGCAACTCACTCCAGTATTCTTGTCTGGGAAATCCCATGGACAGAGGAGCCTGTTGGGCTACAGTCCATGAGGTCACAGAGAGCTGGACACGACTGAGTATCTGAGCAGAGCAGAGAAAGAAAAAACCGTGTGTTTAAGGGTGGTCACTGCAGCACTCCTGATGTAGTCCAAGTTTCAGCCCTGTGGGTGTCATCCCATCACAGCCCTGTGGAGTCATGCTTTCCTTAGTGTCTGTTCATAGGAAGCCAGAGTCCCCATTCCATCTTCAAGGTGACACCCAATGTTTCCCCGCTTAATGGACTGACTGATATGAAATGGGGCTGACTTGTAATATTTGTTGTTGTTTAGTTGCTCAGTCATGCTGACTCATTTGTGATGCCATAAACTGTAGCCTGCCAGGCTCCTCTGTCCATGGGATTTCCCTTCCAGGAATACTGGAATGGGTAGCCATTCCCTTTTCCAGGGGATCTTCCTGACCCAGGGATCAAACACTCATCTCCTGCATTTGCAGGTGGATTCTTTACCACTGAGCCGCCTGGGAACCCCCACAGAAACAATACAAGAATGCAAAAACCAGATTTAGCACTACAATATTTTACGACAGTAGAAGGTAGCTGGAGATTCTACATGCTATCAAACGATATGATACATGACCCCTAGGGGAGGAGTATAATTACTGGGAGGAGGCGTGGATTAATCAGCTGCTTCTCTGTGTAGTCAGGCTGAAGGATTCTGAGTTCCCTGGTCCCTCTTAATGACTGTATTAGGCCAGAGGACACCCCTTTTCTTGGAGCAGTGAGCACAACAGAACCTAGTGAGGTCACCCTGTTCTTGGTGCAGAAGGGAGGAGAGAGAGTGGACCAAACGTCATAAGAAGCCTGAGAGGCATCAGTGACTGACACTGATCCCCTCTCCCAGATAGTTACAGTTTGAAAGTTGGTTCAGAAGCTCTCGCTGGGCCATGCCTACGATCTGCTGGCAGGAAGAGCATCCGGGGCTCCATGCAGGTTCCTCTCCCTCTGTTCCTCCAGCCCTGCTGGTCATCCTTCCCTGTCCTGCTGTGTCTTGGGAGGAGGAAGACCTCCATGGATGACGTCACCCAGGCGCCCGCCCTCTGGCTTCTGCCTGGGCTTTGGTCAAGGGGGCACAGGCTGAGGGTGGAATGTAAGAGGAGAAAGAAGGCAGGGGCACCCACGCCCCTCACTCCTTCCCTGCTGGGCTAGGGTTTGGGTGGCTCTGTGCCAGCATCTCCCTGCCTACCTGTGGCTCAATAACATTTGCTTGTTTCTGGTTCCACTGTTCCTTCCCTAAGCAAGAGCTGCCAGTGGCTTCTCGTGGTCATCAACCCTGAACTAGCCACCATCCTTTCTCTCTCTCTTTTATTTATATTTTCAACATTTTTTATTGAAAAATAGTTGGTTTACCAGGTTGTGTTTAATTTCTGCTGTATAGCAAAGTGACTGTTACACATATACATGTGTGTGTATATATATATTGTTTTTCATCCTGATTTATTACAATCTACTGAGTATAGTTCCCTGTGCTATACAGTAGGACCTTTTTGCTTATCCATCCTATAGATTTTAGTTTGCACCTGCTAATCCCAAACTCCCAGCTCTTCCCTCCCCTATTCTCTCTCCCACAAGAGAGATTCTTGGCAACCACAAGCCTGTTCTCTATGTCTGCAAGTCTGTTTCTGTTTTGTAGATATGTTCATTTGTGTTGCATTTTTAAACCCTGCCTACATTTTCGAAAATAGTCCCTAAATTAGACCCTCTTCAATCAATCAAACCCTCTTCAGTTGCTTCCTGACTAATAAAGCCATTGGTACCAGGAGTGGCGTCAGGAAACAGGCTCTGAAAATAACATGCTGGAACTGGGTTTCTTGCATATTAGATGACCACAGAGTAACCTCCTGACTGGGGGGGGGGCAGGACATAAATATTCTATATTGTGTAATGCTATCAGTTATTGGCGTATTATCAGTGTTGGCATAGGATGGAGTGCAGGTTGAGAGTAAAACACTAGGAGAAGAGTTATTGGTGGGACTTCCCTAGTGGTCCCCTGGCTAAGGCTCTGTGCTCCAAATGCAGGGAGCCCACGTTCGATCCCTGGTCAGGAAACCAGATCACACAAGCCACAACTAAAGATTCCACACGCCACAGTGAAGACTGAAGACCCCGTGTGCAGCAATAAGACCTGGCACAGCTAAATAGATGAACAAATATTCTTTGAAAAATCACTGGCCCTTAGTTGCTAGGGGAATAGTGATGATTACACGGATTCTAGGATGGGTGGGCTGCTCTTGATTGCCCTGAAGAGTTTGCAGAAAGAGGAAGATAAACTCCAAGTCTTGAATTCATGACTGGAGTGTCAGATGGAGAAGCAGAAGGCATGCATGCAGTGGTAAAGTGACTTTCCTCGGCTGTAGGACAGACGAAGGTCTGGCTTGCAGAGCTGCGGTGCCAGGGAACCGTGCAATGCCAGGTAATTGTGTGTGTCAATAAAGTCTCTTAGCTGAGGCAAGGACCTTGAAACTTGTTAAAAATGCAAATTATAGGACTTCTATTTTGCTGTACAGCAGAAATGAACACAACATAGCAAATCAACTATACTTTAAAAAGTAAACAACCCCCCCCAAAAAAATTTATAGTACTTTGTTTAACAAATTAAAGGACAGACAACAAGATCCACTGAATTAAACACTCTGGGGTTGGAGTCCAGAAACTGTGTTAGAACAAACTTTCCAAGTGATTTTGATGCACGCTAAAGTTTGAGAACCACTGTACCAGAAAGTACTTTCTGCTGCATCCCGATCAATAAAGATAATAAAAAGAGTCACCTTCGTCAGGCAGGAGGTGGTGGCACACCTTAATTGTATTCCCTCCAGGGTTTGCCCGCTCTTCTTTGTTGTATTGTGTGGGACCCCGATCATCTTGTCAACCCACTGCGCCTCACGAATGGCTGCTATACTGATGCTTGTGCTCAGTCGTGCTGTGCTGATGACATGGTGCTAACTGCCTCTGCTGAGTGGAGTGCACATGGGCGTGCCAGAAGGTGAGAGCAAACCCCTATGGACTGGCAGGAGGATTCTTTACCACGGAGCCCCCTGGGAAGCTCATCTCCAATGTATACTAACGATAATTAAAATGAACAAGTGAATATATCTCTTACTTCTTAAAATGAAAATTTTCGTTCCAAATAAAATTCGCTTATGCTGCTTCCATGGGGAAATGATTTGTTCGCACAGATCCTGCTGTCTCTTAAAGCCCACTCCCTGGAGCAATCTTTCAGGCCACATTCAACACTAGCCCTTCTGATCTGAATAGAAGATCTCCTTTCGGGTTTCTCATGACTTGGCTTCAAGTGTGTGCTCTAGTTTAACATGGAAAGTCTTCAGCAGCCATGTGTCTGTCTTTCTCTCCACCCCCCGTTTGAAGGCAGGGACCCCCAGGCACCTCTCTTCTCTGTTCTGGTGCAGAGGGGGTGCTCAGTGGCCGGGCAGTAAGGATGGCAGCCCTGTCTCTAGTTTCTGCCATCACCCTGTGTCTGGAAGACTCGATGGGTAGCAGGCACCGCCAAGGTCAGTGTGGGGCCTCTGCATGTGCCCTCCATATTGCAGAAATTTCTTGGGTTCCAGCGGCTGGGGGCATGTTGGGATATCCCCTCTTAGGTGAGAAACCTGGCTTCCTTGTGCCATCCACTATGAAGAAAGAGGCTCAGTGGTTTATGAACCTCTTTGGGGTTTTGAGCAATGTGTAGCATCTTCGTGTGTACCACTCTGCTGCATGTACTGGGTGCATCCTAAGGTTGCTATGTTTTCTTATAATTTAATTTTTATTTTTTGGCTGGAGGATAATTGCTTTGCAATGTTATATTGGTTTCTGCTGTACAACGTGAATCAGTCCTAACTATATATGTGTGTGTATATATATATTATATTCATATATATATATATATCCTCCCTCTTGAGCCTCCCTCCCACCCCCCACCCCACGCTGAGATCATCCTGTAGGCATCTGGGTCTCCTCATCTTGCATTAGTTGGCAGAGAAGGGGACCACTGAGCTGTTCAGGGCAATTTATTCCAGCATCTGAGGGGAAATGGGGACAATGTAACACAATGGGGATGAGGAAGACTGGCTGTAGAACCCAGGGCTTCACTGGAGATTCTCTAGTTACTTCTCATCCCATATCCCTATTCTGTAGGTCTAGGCTGGGGGCATGAATTTATTTACTATCTTGGGGAATGAGGTAATTAATTAGCTATCTGGAGGCATGCATTTATTTAATATCTGGAGGCATGAATTCATTTACTTATTATCTGGGGGATTAATTAATTAATTAGTTAATTATCTGGGGGCATGGATTTATTTATTTGCTATCTGGAGAGAAGAATTTATTTATTTATTATCTGGAGGCACAAATTCATTTATTTATTATCTAGGGGCTTGATTTTATTTATTTATTTATTATCTAGAGACAGGAATTTATTTATTATTTGGGGCTTGAATTTATTATCTAGAGGCATTAATTAATCAATTATCTAGGGGGGCATGGATTTATTTACTTATTTATGGTCGAGCTGTGCAGCACATGGGATCTTAGTTCCCAAACCAGGGCTCGAACCCAAACCCCCTGCATTGGAAGCTCAGAGTCTTAACCTCTGGACCACCAGAGAAGTCCCAGTGCTGGTTAGTTTCCATTTGCTCCGTTTCACTAATATATATGAACCCTGTCACCCAGAGTTCCCTGTTCTTTTGCTTCTGTTGTTTTTGGCTGCTGGGACAGGAGACTAGAGGGCAGAGGGTGAGAATCTTATTCTTTTCCCACCAAGCTGCACTTTGATTGGCTGCCTGTAGCCATGGCTTTGGTTGGGGGGGAGTCCTCTTCCAGTAGCTTCTGGGGACAACCTCTCCTCCTTTTTTCTGGATAAAGTGGTGATGGACTTGCACTGTGGATCATCCATGGGTATTTTGTCCCCTTCTTTTGTTTCCCTTGACTCTGACAACCTCTAAATATTCCATCATTAAACTGTCTTCATGGAATGCTTTGGGGGTACATCTCTCTCCTGCTAGGATTCTGAGTGATACAGGTCCCCAAGACAAACTCCTCAGCATGGAGGAAGTATCTTAGCCAGCAATGACCAAGGACCTATGGATTCAGGGCTGACATAGCTGAGGCTGTCTGTCCTTTTGGACACAGCCAGCCTGGTGTACTGTTTGGACGGAATGACTGGGTATGTGAACGTGGACCAGGGAGCTCGGCTCAAGTGCCTCTCAGCAGACTGGGCCATAAGCAAAGAGGGCACTGCAGGCTGTCCTCCTTCACACACGCAGGACTGTGGATGTGGAAACACACTTGTGGACACGCCAGGCTTTGAAATCTCCCCACCTGATGTTTCGAAGCAGAACCAGCTCCTTTTGGATTGGGTTAGCCTCAAATTCTGTGGCAGTTTTACAGGAGAGGGAGTCATGGGTGTTTCAATTCCATAAGAAGGGACTTCCCTGGTGGACCTGTGGCTAAAACTCTGCACATCCAGTGCAGTGGGGAAGGTTCCATCCCTGATCCTGCTTGCAGCATGGCATGGCCACCCCCATTGCTGCTAAAAAAAAGAGTAGCAATTCAATAAGAACATGTAGATATTTGAGCAACTAACTGGAAAAAACGAAACAGAGTTGATGGAAATTGATAGACCAGGCGGGTAAAACTAGTGTCCTCTTAGTCATACCAGCCTGTCTGAGCATTCTCAGGGCTCATGTTTCTGCTAGGGACCGTCACTGGTTTCTTGCTTCTGCTGTTTTTCTCTACATCACCCTAGCGTGACATCCCTTTCCAGATAACATTCCTTCACATCACCCACTTCCCAGATATCTTTTTCCCCAGATGTCTTTATTCCCCCACAAACACCACAGCCACAAGGTGGATTGTGTATCAGACTTTATTGAAAGTTTGCGGTAACAGGAAGGGACTGGAGCAGAGCACAGAACAGGCAACAACTTAAAATCAACCACCAAACACTACTGTCTGGAGACCCCATCACCTATACCCTGCAAGGGGACTTTTTCTCTGATCATATTTTGCCTTAAATCCTGGGTTGAGGTCAACACCTCTTTCTCTCTGATGCTTTTCATTTTCTCTCTGCCAGCTTCCAGTCTTCAAAAATTCTCTCCATTTCTTTTGCTGAACAGTTTACCTCTCCATCCCAAGCCCTAACTTCATCTCAGCCAGCTACAAACTGGCTAAGATGCTCTGATGACAAAGGACCATCTCCTCCATCCTTTAGCAGCTAAAGCAACAACAAAAGCTTGACTTTTCAGTTGGGTTTTCCCTTATTATGATCAAATATTTAGATGGCTTTCCTTCCTCCATGTGTCTCTAAGGTGCAGCAGCTGTCATTTAAAATTTATTATCCACCATCTTGAGTAAGCCCCAGGGTTCATCATATCTGTCTTAAGCTTTCTTTCTTTATTTTTATTTTGCAACATGTATACTAGGGAAAAATGAAAGCAATCCAAATACTTAACAACAGGATTCTGGATAACTATGCACGTGCACGAGATGGTACGGTTTATAGCCACTAACATGATAAACAGAAGACTGTAGCAGGAACATGCTTGTGGAGAAATGTTATGAGATACTGATGAAAATGTTGTAATAGAAGGCTTTTATGAAAAAATATATTTTGCATGTGGACAAATATGAGAAGGGAACACAAGGACATACAATGGAAATCACTACTATCTGGAGGCTTAGAATAGGAGTGATTTTGAAATTTTCCATCTTTTGCTGAAATGTTATTATTTCCCTTTGCCACCAAAAAAGTCACAAGAGATAGGGTGGGAAATATTAGCAACTCTAGGAGTGAGAAAGAAATAAGTGAGACCAGAGGACCCCCAGGGCAGTGCTTCTCAAACTAATTGATCATATCCTTCTCTAAAAACATATTGAAGCATTTAATTAATGTGTGTGCATGCTCAGTCACGTCCGACTTTTTGTGACCCCCTGGAGTGTAGCCTGCGAGGCTCCTCTGTCCATGGGATTCTCCAGGCAAGAACACTAGAGTGGGTTGCCATTTCCCCTTCCAGGGGATCTTCCCAATTCAGGGAAAGAACTTGAGTTTCCTGCATTGGCAGGAGGATGCTTTGCCACTGTGCCACCTGGGAAGCTCACGTTTGTGCATAGAAATCACTCAGTGGATCTTGCTAAGAGATTTCTGGGCCCCACCTGCAGAGCTTAGAGTTCTGGAGGTCTGGAGTGGGGGTCCATGATTTTGGATTTCTAGCAAGTTCCTCATTGTTGCAGGTGCTATTTGTCCTTCATCAGGGTTTGAGTACTACAGCCCTCAGGCACCTGTTGTTCATTCCTTAGAGCTCTAAAATATCTCGAAGTGAGGTCTTCAAGACCTCTGGTTCCTCAGGATCTTTGCCGATTGGGAGTTGGTTCTGATTGGCACTGTAAATCCATGCTGATGAGCTTTGCACAGAAGTGCTTGGTGTCTCTGAGGTAGGCTGCGGAGTGAAGGCTGCTGCTGGGCCTGAGGCAATGCACAGGGTCCTTGCTCTAGATTGTTCCCTCAGACGGAGCCTCCAATGCATTTCAGTCCACTGCCTTTGCCAGCTGTCCCTTACTGCATCCCACACAGTGGAGGGTGGCATGGGGAACAGCTGGAAATGCCCTGGAATGCCACCTGAACAGCGGTGCCCTTGTTCACTTTCAAGGTGGTCGCCTAGTGGTGATGGTGCTTTGGAAAGCTATTTCCCAGGTGAGCCGGGATGGGGTGGTACTGATGGCGGGGATGCGGGTGATGGGAAGGGAGCCTTGAGCTTCTTCCCAGCTGCAGGGCACTTCTGAGGCAGATGGCAGGAATGCCTTAGAGGCATAAAATAAATACCTTCAGAATCATGGGGTGTTCAGGTGGTCTCATTTACCTTTATATTGTGTTTGCAGGATTACTGATGACAATGATGATTACGTAAATTAGTAGACACCATATTCCTTGAGGTGAGGTGCTGGGTGGGAGAGGTTGCTGTGAACGTTCCTCTGACCAGGTCCTGGCTGGGAGGTCTGGCCTTTCAGAAGGGCCCTGGCAACTGAGGAAAACCCAGGGTTCCAGGTTCCTCTGAGATAGGGGAACCCAGACCCCTCATTCTCCCAGTTCAGACCCCTGGCTTCTCCTGGGGGTGGTAAAAATCAAGAAAAGACATGAATGTTTGCCCATGTTCTCTCATTTCGTCCTCACAACAACCTTGCGAGGTAGATGTTATTCCCTCATTTTACAGATGAGGAAATTAGGGATCAGAGAGGCTGAGTTATTTGGGATCACAGGGCAAGAAAGTAGAGGAGCTGGGACTCGGGACCAGGTTTGTGGACTCTGGTCCAGTATTCTTGCTGCAAGGTCGTAGATTTAGGTGATGGAGTGTGAGGGGGGTGAGAAGGGTGGGAAAAGAGGGAAAGGAGTCATTATAATCAACAACTTATTCCTTGTCTCCCCCCACGGCACATTTACATTCCAAGCACTCCCCCTCCTGCCCTTTCATTCACATGAGGCTTACACAAAACAAAAGGGCAAGGTTTTTCCTCCTCCTTTATACAACGAGGGAGGGAGGTGCAGAGAGGTAAGCTGACTTGCTCAAGGTCACACAGCCTTAGAGCGACAGACCAGAGTAGAAGCCAGGTCTTCCTGTCTGATATTCATCTCATATACTGTGTGCTCTCAAGAGGTCACTGGATGAAATAATTTCTCATGAAGAATAGTAGGGGGAAAAAAGAAACATATGACCAACAGAGATAATTATTACACCATGACCTATCCACCAATGGAATACTCTGCAGTCAGTAAAAATGACGGCTATAACCAGCCTAGACAGCATATTCAAAAGCAGAGACGTTACTTTGCCAACAAAGGTCCGTCTAGTCAAGGCTATGGTTTTTCAAGTAGTCATGTATGGATGTGAGAGTTGGCCTACAAATAAAGCTGAGCGCTGAAGAATTGATGCTTTTGAACTGTGGTGTTGGAGAAGACTCTTGAGAGTCCCTTGGACTGCAAGGAGATCCAACCAGTCCATCCTAAAGGAGATCAGTCCTGGGTGTTCATTGGAAGGACTGATGTTGAAGCTGAAACTCCAATATTTTGGCCACCTGATGCGAAGAACTGACTCACTTGAAAAGACCGTGATGCTGGGAAAGATTGAGGGCAAAAGGAGAAGGGGATGACAGAGGATGAGATGGTTGGATGGCATCACCGACTTGATGGACATGGGTTTGGGTAGACTCTGGGAGTTGGTGATGGACAGGGAGGCCTGGCGTGCTGTGGTTCATGGGGTCACAAAGAGTCGGACACAACTGAGCGACTGACCTGAACTGAAGAGAGTTTGATGACATGAGAAAGTGTTCATGCTCTATATATGAAGTGATGTAACACCATGCACACAGTTTGACTATTGAAAAATATATGTAGAAATACTGAGAGAAAATATATCAAGATGGCAGCTTTGTGGAAGTGGAATTATAAGTATTATTTTCCCCTTCTATTATTTTTCCAAACTTCTAAAATACACATTTCATTTATAACAGGAAAAAATATACCCTTTTATATTCTAGTTTTAAAAAAATATTGTTGGGAAGCAGCCGCTGTGCCTTTTGTGAATTTGAATCCATCTGCTTCCCTGGGTCACCACCCTGGCTCCACTGCCAGCCCATTGGGAAGGGGCTGGGTTTCAGGTGGATGTCTGTGCTGTGCAACCCTGGGGCTAGTACCTGTGCTACTTGGCATGATCAGGGCAAGGGTCTTCTCAAAACTGGACCACTGTTATATGATCTGTCCTGTATCCAATGCCAAATGGGGTTTGGGATCCAGGGAAGGTGACCGCCCATAGTCTCACACTGAGTCCCCAGCCTGGAACCCGGGCCTACTGACTCACGGATCTCTCATCCCCAGACTGCCTGGCCATGGTACCGCCCACAGCATCCCACACATCTCAACCTGCTGCTCCTTTGGGAGTGGACAAGGCTAAGGTGAACCTTCTCCATCCCCAGTAGCCAAATCTGTTCCCGCCTGCCTCCAGGCGCTGGCAGGCTGGTGGCCAGGGGATGGAGGTGTGTCCCGGGGCAACCTCGTCCAGGGAGCGCCAGGGTCTCGGCCCCTCCCCACTGCCCCTGCCCGCCCGCGCCTCAGTCGTCCAGGTGCTGCTCCTCCCAGGTGGATGTGGGGATGGCGCTGTAAGGGTCCATGATGACCTTGGCGCAGCGGATGATCATCACGACGAGGAACAGGCAGAGGAAGACGAAGCAGGCCAAGGTCAGTCCTTTGTCCACATCCACGTAGACGGGCTCAGGCGTGGGGTCCTCCATCTCTCAGTGGCGGCTTCGGGCTCCTCCTCTGGCGCAGGGTTGACTGGTACCATCTTCCACCCCTGCAGAAAGCCAGGGCACTGCAGATCAGAGGGTCATGCCCACTTGCCTGCGGTAGGGGTAGGGGTAGGGGTTGGGAGCAAAGCACAACCCTGGGTTCTTATACGTCCCCCTGGAGTGGAAGTTGGCTCCTTCCCCTTCCCTCTTGCACATGAGAGCTGAGACCTCGTGCCTCGTTTTCAGATGCCCACTGAGGTCTCTTCCCAGAGGGCACTCACCTGCTGGTCAGAGTGTTCACCACTTCATAAGGGCCACTGGGTGGGCATGCACCCTGGGCGTGGTTGCTTCAGGAGGGAGGAGGGGACAACCAGACATCACAGCTGGAAGCCAGAGAGAGCAGGGGCCCAAACTGGCAGCAGCTGAAACAGAACAGGACAGAAGAAGGCTGGTTACTTCCCACGACACCCAGACTTGGGCTGGATTGGCAGAAAAGTCTGGCCTGGAGAGTTCCTGCCTGGGCATCGTGGTGGGAACAGTCACACTTTACACCAATGCTTTTTTTCTTTCCGTCTCTCTTTTAAAAAATATCACATTAAAAATTGTGATAAAATAGACATAACATAAAATTTCCATGGTGACCATGGTCAAGTGCACAGTTCAGTGGCTTTAGGACATTCAAATCGCTGTGCAGCCACCACCACCATCCGTCTCCAGAGCTCTCTTCAACTTGCAAAGCTGAAACTGTGCCCATGAAACAACTGGGATGAACTGGAAGATTGGCATTGACATATGTACACTATCGATTCTGTGTATAAAATAGATAACTACTGAGAACCTATTGCACAGCACAGGGAACTCTACTCAGTGCTCCGTGGTGACCTGAATGGGAAGGAAATACAGAACAGAGGGGATACGTGTATAAGCAAGTCTGATTCTCTTAGCTGTAGAGCAGAAACTAACACAACATTGTGGAACTATATTCCAATAAACATTAATTAAAGGTAAAATAAAAATACAACTGTAAAAAATTGTTGTAAAGTATACATAATATAAAGTTTCCCAAAGTGACCACAGTGAGGTGCACAGCTCAGTGGCTTCAGGGCTGTGCTTCACAGCTGGACTCAGTCTGGCCTCTCAAACACAGACTGAAATCCTCGGCTCAGCGTCTGCCCTAAGCTAACATCAGAGACCCCGCACCAATGATAAAAGTCAGACCTTGGAAAAATTGGCTGGTGACTCTCCCCTGTCTTGTCTGGGGCCAGAACTGGGCCCTATAACCTGGCAACGTGCCCCAGAGGAAGGTTATCAGCATTTTCTGGATCCTTCGGCTGGGATGAAAGCCAAGAGCGGGGATGCAAAGAACAGATTCTTCCACCCTCCAGATGGTGTGCGTTGATTAACGTTAATTACAGGGCGGGCACACATCCCTTCCAGCCCCGCTTCCAGTGAGGACCTGACGCCCAGCGGTGATGCAGCTGAACTCAGCTACCGTTCCCTGGGAGCTGAGGGGCTAGCCTTCCCAGGGGTCTGCTCAGTGGTCCCCAGCAGAATGTAACCGTCCTTCAGCATGGAGCCTGCACAGGCCAGACACTCCATCTGCCACCTTCTTGGGGTGGCTGGAGGGAAACTTACTCCAGAATCAGGGTTTCTGATCTGGGCCAGTGAGCAACCCTGAAGGGGCAGCTGGTGGGCTGACCTGGCACAACTGTGAAAGCGAGCAGTTTTAGGGTTTGGATGTAGCAGATCCAAATGGGGGCTTCCCAGGTGGCGCTGGTGGTAATGAATCCAATGCAGGAAATGCAGGAGACACGGGTTTGATTCCTGGGTCGGGATGATCCCTTGGAGGAGGGCGTGGCAACCCACTCCAGTATTCTTGCCTGGAGAACCCCTGGACAGAGGAGCCCGGTGGGCTGCAGTCCATGGGGTTGCAGAGTTGAACATGAGACTGAGCACGTACTCTCCTAAATGCCTTATCTCCAACTGCAATCCCACTGAGTGTCAGGACTTCAGCATATGGATTTGGGGGTACAGAATGCAGTCAGAGCAGCATGTCAGTTTCTCAAGGGCAGGGTCCTAGTCTGACCAAGGGCCAACCTGCACCCAGGACAGGCCCCTGCCTTGTGGGTTCACAAGAAATGCCAGGGAAGATGCAAACTTGCTTAGCTTCTGCCCTCCAGACACTAATGGTAGGAAGGCAAGGAGACTGAAAAAGCACGTCACTTATTACTTCGGGGATAAACAACCGGCTGTACCGACAGCGTGAATTCAATCAGGTAACAAAGACCAGAGCTGATCACGTGCAGTAATCTGCTGGTTCTATAAATAGTGGCGGAGTCATTATGAAAGGTGACCCGTCAGAATGGGTTAAGTGGAAGGCATTTGCTCAGGACACAGAAGAGGCCCAGTGTCGTAACCCAACACAGATTGTGTTGTCCTGTGGGACTGCACTTGGTGGCCACTCCTTCATCAGAGCAGTTAACAGGCTTGCCAGAGGGAGATGACGAGTCTGTGCTAAGAGATGATTAAGGCCAAAAACAACTTAGGAATTTGTTTGGAAATCAGCGATTTTTAGAAGACGGCTGCTCTCGTCTCCCTATTCTAGGCTTCAGCTGCCACATTTCCAGCCTCCGGGGCAACCCTGCTCGCTTCAGACTGGCCCCCACAACTGGAACTGGCTCTGCCCAATCTATCCTGTTACTGTTCTGAAGTCAGTTTTTATATACTGAGTGGTATGTCTCAATCAAGTTTTGTATGTTCCGTGGTTTGTCTCAAGTTTGAAGTCGAGGGGAGATTCTGTAAGCAACCAAGGACCTCTGTTCAGACCTGAAGGGTGGGTATTTCCTCCATTGGCAGGCCTTGTCCCTATACTTGTGTTCCTAAGTGGACAGTTAACCAGCCCCTACATAGTCTAGTTGCTTAATATACTGGGAATGTGTGTTCAGTTGTGTCTGACTTTTTTGGGACTCCGTGGACTGTAGCTCTCCAGGCTCCTCTGTTCATGGGATTCTCCAGGCAAGAATACGAGAGTGAGTTGCCATTTCCTCCTCCAGGGGATCTTTCTGACCCAGGGATCAAACCCATGTCTCCTGTATCTCCTACACTGGCAGGCAGATTCTTTACCACTGAGCCACCTGAGAATCCCAAGTGAATATATTGTGCAGTGTTAAACACATTTTATCTTCATTTCAAAAATCTGAACATAAAGCTAGCATATACTTGAACTCTTGGTGAAATTTAAATATTAGTAAAATGGTATATCCACAAATACAGACCATAACTACTACCAGGGCTGGAAAGATGCATGGAGAGGATGGAATTCATGCAGTATTGTGGAGAGAATTTGTTATTTTCTAATATTTAAATATTTTGATTCTTACGTTGGATTTATAAAAAACATGGGCTATTTTTGTTCTATTTCCCCAGGTATGGAAAAATGCAAACAAATCAATCAAAGGTGCACAAGAACACACTGTCCAGCTACTAGAGAAGAAGCGACTCATTGGGAGGCTGTTGGAAAAATGCATCTTAGAAGGGAAAGGTAAACTAAAATGAAGGTGGAATAAGAGTATACCAGCTTTGGGCACTTTTGCAGTCAGACAGGGCTTCCCTTGTGGCTCAGATGGTAAAGAATCTGCTTGCAATGCAGGATACCTGGGTTTGATCCCGGGGTCGGGAAGATACCCTGGAAAAGGGAATGGGTACCCACTCCAGTATCCTTGCCTAGAGAACTCCATCGACAAAAGTAGCCACATAGGGAGGGGAAAGAAACTGCACAAAGATATGGAGGGTTTCATCAGCAGTCTTGCTGAGACAGTAACATCAAGATCTGAGGCATGGGACTTCACTGGTGGCCCAATGGTTAAGCCTCTGTTCTTCCAATGCAGGGGGCACAGGTTCGATCCCTGCCTGGGGAAGTTCTGCGTGTGGTGTGGTATGACAGAAAAAAATAAAAGAAGAGAGTCTGGTGCCCTTCCCAGTCTGCTGATCCACCAGGTGTGGCAGTCATAGCCTTGGTGGTGGCAAAAACAACAAGAACAGTCAGGGGAAGGGCGTCACTAAGAGACCATGAGAGGCAATGAGGGGAGAACAGGATCAAGGCTCTTCCTGTCCTTACACTAAAAGATCCGGTATTTGTGGTAACCTTAGTGAACTTCTGTTCCTTATAGAATCATTCTCAAAAAGGAAACACTACTTTCTAGTGACTCTAGATGATTCTCAAAAAGAAATCTTCAGTTCTGAAAGGCAGTAACTTGAATAGTGCCAAGAAGGGCACTAGCTTTCTACTGGTTATGAGGAACAGCTTTTTTTTTTTTTTTAATATAAAATGCTACATTGTTAAAGTGTATGTGTTGTTTGTTAGTCCTAAATTTTTTATGAAACAAAAAGATGCTTACTCCTTGGAAGGAAAGTTATGACCAACCTAGATGGCATATTAAAAAGCAGAGACATTACTGTGCCAACAAAGGTCCATCTAGTCAAGACTATGGTTTTTCCAGTGGTCATGTATGGATGTGAGAGTTGGACTGTGAAGAAAGCTGAGCGCCAATGAATTGATGCTTTTGAACTGTGGTGTTGGAGAAGACTGTTGAGAGGAGTCCCTTGGACTGCAAGGAGATCCAACCAGCCCATCCATCCCACCCATCAGTCCTGGGTGTTCATTGGAAGGACTGATGTTAAAGCTGTAAATCCTTTGGCCACCTGATGCGAACAGCTGACTCATTGGAAAAGACTGTGATGCCGGGAACGATTGAGGGCAGGAGGAGAAGGGGACAACAGAGGATGAGATGGTTGGATGGCATTATTGACTCAATGGACATGAGTTTGAGTAAACTCCCGGAGTTGGTGATGGACAGGGAGGCCTGGCGTGCTACAGTCTGTGGGATCGCAAAGAGCTGGACATGAGTGAGCAACTGAATTGAACTGAACTGAGTCCTAAATTGTATCCCAGTCTTTTGTGACCTTATGGAGTATAGTTCGACAGGCTCCTCTGTCCATCGGATTTCCCAGGCAAGAATACTGGAGTGAGCTGCCATTTCCTTCTCCAGGGAATCTTCCCCACCCAGGAATTAAACCTGTGTCTCCTGCATTGGCAGGTGGATTCTTTACCACTGAGCCACCTGGGAAGCCCAAATATAGCTATAAAACAATGTAAATGTTAAAAAAAGAATTTAAAAAATGAAAGTTACATAACAGAAAAACTTCATAAAGATAACTTGTATCTAAAATTCTACATTATTTCAATAAAAACTAGTAGAGGGAAGGTGGAACTAAATAAAAATGTAATAAAATTTTTATATCATTTGGGTAGTGTAAATATTTTAATAATTTTAATTAATTCAATAATTTGATGGAAATTTTATTTTAATACTGATAGAACAGTGTAGATTAAGATACGTGTTTGAACATTTAAAGATAACACTAGGAGAATGATATAAAATAATTGACTATTAAATTAGTTAGCTGAATAGACATTTTCATTGCCTATAGGGAATACACACTGATTTCAAATGTTTATGGAACATTTACAAAAATTGATTTGGTGTTTATTTACAAAGAAAACATCTATATATTTTAAAAAGTAGAAATTTTACAGGCTATGCTTTCTGACCACAAAAGATTAAACAAACTAACAAACCAACAAGCTATTTGATTTTAATAATGTTAAAAAATAATGATTGAGCTAATGAGAAAATTAAGCATAATTACATAATATTTAGAAAATCACTCTAATGAGAATACTACATATTGGAAGTTATGGAGTGAGGTGAGTGACAGCTGTTTATTATACTCAGGGCCCAAACCACAGCTTTCATGATTGAACAAGAATTAAATGCACAGAAAGAAGAAATAAACTGAGAACGTTATAAAAACAGCATCAAGAAATCTGGAAGATGAAATAAGTCAAATTAAAAGCAGAATTTAACAATTCACAAAACAGAGCACCAGTAGAATTAAAAATAAACCACAGAGAAAGGTCTTTATAATAGTTTGAACCTGAATAAACCTCTGGCAAAATTAATCTAGAAAAAAAGAGAAAAGACAAGTATACACCTTTAAGAATGAGAAGAGCCAACTGACTGGAAAAGAACCAGCCGCTGGGAAAGATTGAGGGCAGGAGATGAAGGGGGCGGAGGATGAGATGGTTGGACGGCATCACCGACTCAATCAGCGTGAGTTTGAGCAAACTCTGGGAGATGGTGAAGGACAGAGAAGCCTGGTGTGCTGCATTTCACGGGATCGCCAGGAGTCGGACACGACTGAGCGACTGAACGACAGGAGTGAGAAAGAGGCTATAACCACGGATACTAAGGAGATTTAAAAACACAAGGGGTGGTGCTGTGTAAAACCCATCAGTACATTTGAAAAACTCAATGATATGGCTGTTTTCTAGAATGCAAATGGTCAAAATGGACTAAAACCGTACTGGAACATAAAATGAAGCAATCTCCATGAGGTGTTTGTCAAGAGGGTCTAAGTAATCCAAGTTGGGCTGGGGCACAGCAGCCAGATCAAGCCAAGTCCTGAAGTTGCATGAAGTCCTCCAGTGCGTCGTGGTCTACCTGGAGTGCCCCTGGACTGAAGGGCGCGCCTCTTTGTTCTCAGAACTGGAGACAGCCTGGGAGCCACCACTCGGGTTCCTCTCCGCTCGTATATCTGTGCTCCCCTTTGCCACTCTGAGATCACAAAACAACAAGAACACATTCCTTGCCAATATTTCTACTGAACAGCTCAAGCTCCAGTGTCACCAAGTTTGAATACATTTCCTTGGACTAAGAAGTCCCCAAGGTGCTTGCTGCTGCTGCTGCTAAGTCACTTCAGTCGTGTCTGACTCTGTGTGACCCCATAGACGGCAGCCCACCAGGCTCCCCCTGTCCCGGGGATTCTCCAGGCAAGAACACTGGAGTGGGTTGCCATTTCCTTCTCCAATGCATCAAAGTGAAAAGTGAAAGTGAAGTCACTCAGTCGTGTCTGACTCTTAGCAACGCCATGGACTGCAGCCTACCAGGCTCCCCCGTCCATGGGATTTTCCAGGCAAGAGGACTGGAGTGGGGTGCCATTGCCTTCTCCACCCAAGGTGCTTATTTATGACCAAAGGGCCAGCTGGCTCATGCCTTCCAGATGGAGTGTCCTCCTAGTACCCAAAGGATGCCACATCACCTGGGAAAGATGGTTGATATTAACAGCTAGGAAGTTTTTACTTGATAGCATAGGTGGTTCTTCCAGGTGTGGGTTCTTCCAGCCTTCCCAAGAGCTCTGTCAAGAGACCCCATGTCACAGCTTCTTAGCTTTGCTGTCATACACCAACCATATTCCTGGGCCTCTAGTTAGCCTCCAGGATGGCTGATTGCCATCCATCCCAGGATCCACAGCCTCAGAGGTTCAATCCATTTCTCTCCTGGGTCTTCCCTTCTGGTCCAGTGGTTAAGAATCCACCTTGCAATGTGGGGGATGCAGGTTCAATCCCTGGTTGGGGAACTAAGATCCTACATGGCTTGGGGAAGCTAAGCTCATGTGCCACAACTAGAGGACCCAAGGACTACAACGAAGATCCCGTGTGCCTCAACTAAGATCTGATGCAGCCAAATAAATACTAAAATGCTGCTCTCTCAATTCATCCCACCCTCTCCTTCCCTTTCAAGAGGGAGGGGATATATGTATACATATATGGCTGATTCACGTTGTTGGTACTGCAGAAACCAACAGAACAATTACCATCCAAATTAAAAAAGAAAAGAAAAAGAAAAAAAAAAAGCGTTCCTCTTGACAATGGAAACCAACACAACAATTATCATCCAATTAAAAAATAAAAATAAAAAACCAAAAACCAACCCATTCCTTTCTTAAGAGACCCTCAATTCCAGGCAGGGACCCGCCCCAAAGTCTAATGCTTTTATCCTCACGATGCCTTTATTTCAGAGGCTGTGTTGCTCTTTCCTCCCTCCGGATATTGTTTAGGCAAGGCATGAGCTACTGAGGCAGATTTCCAGAACGTGAATCTCAGGGGCAAAGGGTTAGAGTCTCAATCAGTATCCATTCATGAGGCTCTCAGACGACTCATGCAAATATGCCCGCCTCTCCCAGCATTTCTGTAGGCCTGTGCGTCAGCAGTTTATCTCCCGGGAAGAAATATCAGATTTCTACCTCTTTGAATATTCTGCCACACAGAACCAACATGACATTTAAAAAATGTGTCTTCATCTCCTCTAGCGATAGAAAGCTTTGAAGACCGTCTCCCTGTTTGAGGGGCTGGGGCTCTGTGAACTGCTCGGCACATATGTGTTCTGCCTCTGCTTGTGTCACACATATGGCAAAAGAAAACACTTTCTGTTGACAGTATTTCCCCCAAATTCACGCAAACCCCCTCTGCAGAGCTCCACAAATTGCCTTCCTGCATTTGAAGGGTAAACTAACAAGAGCCCAAAGTTTTGCAAACTGGCAAGAGAGGTTTCTTTTCTGAAGAACATAATTCATTTCCAGCCATGAGTTGAGATGTTCTCACTTCCTTCTTACAAATTTTACAAGTGTTATCTAGCAGCAGGGGGGCCAACAAGCTGACATTTCCTGTGCGGCAATTCTCAAAAGTAATTTGAGCCTTGTTTTGGGTAATCAGTCTTTCAGTGTAAAGTCAGAAGCAATGAACTTGGACATCATCCAACCCAGTGCCATGATTTTAGAGTCAGGGAGACTGAGGCTTAGAGAGGGCAAATGATGGGACTAATGATCCCTTTACAGGACCAGTACTCTTCTTTCTTTTTTTCGGCCATACCATGCAGCATGTGGGACCTTAGTTCCCCAACCAAGGATCAAACTCATGCCCCTTGTACTGGAAGCGTAGAGTCTTAACCACCAGACCTCCATGGGAATGCTGGTTGCTGGAGAGGACAGTGACGTGACACTTTCCATGATCTCTCCAACAAACATCTCTGGTTTTCCTGAATTCCTTCCAGTGACAGAAGGTAGGTGCTAGTGCCAGGACCAGAGGCAGAAAATTCATCCTGTGTTTTCTGTCTGTGCCAGTGATAAGCTGGGCCTCTGTCCTACTATGGATTGCATAGCAACACAGCTCTAAAAAGAAAAATCTAGGAAATTGAGACGAAACTGCCAAAGATGAGGGCTGGGGGAGATTCAAGCAGGCAAGGGGTTGGAGTCCTATTTCAATGATGATGGTATTTGCTCACTACTGTATTTAAAATGGATAACCAACAAGGACCTACTGTATAGCACAGGGAACTCTGCTCAGCGTTATGTGGCAATCTGGATGGGAAGGGAATTTGGGCAGGGTGGGGGAGAATGGATACATGTATACCCATGGCTGAGTCCCTTTGCTGTGAACCTGAAACTATCACAACATAGTTAATCAGCTACACTGCCATACAAAATAAAAAGCTCAAAAAAAAGAAGACTGTGATGTTGGCTATTGGTTCCTGGTAAATGATGTCCACCAAATTAAGCAAGTTTTATTTCTCTAAGTTTTAATTCACTTACATAGAAAAAAGGGGGATGATAGGATTATTGTGAAGATTAAATAAAACATGGGAAATTCTCAGCACAGAAACTGGCACCTAGTAAATGCTGAATAAATGCTAGCTGTTCCTATTAATTCTAGTATTCTAACAATTTTCAGGATCTTTCAAGATGAACATGTGGATTTTTCAATGTCTATGAATAAATACCTTAATGTTGAACCAAATTTACATCCTGGAATAAATTCTACTTGGTATACTATTTTTAAAACACTGCTGGATTCAAACATTAATATTTTATCTAGGGGATATTACAACCATCGGAGAAGGCGATGGCACCCCACTCCAGTACTCTTGCCTGGAAAATCCCATGGACGGAGAAGCCTGGTGGGCTGCAGTCCATGGGGTCACAAAGAGTCGGACATGACTGAGCGACTTCCCTTTCACTTTTCACTTTCATGCATTGGAGAAAGAAACGGCAACCCACTCCAGTGTTCTTGCCTGGAGAATCCCCGGGACGGGGGAGCCTGGTGGGTTCCGTCTATGGGGTCACACAGAGTAGGACGTGACTGAGGTGACTTGGCAGCATTACAGCCATGACTAAGTAAAGTGGATCTATTGGTTCTTTTGTGTGCTATTCTGTTAGATTTTTGTATCAAGGTTATGCTAATTTCTAAGCACAAAAGGAAGATTTCTATATAATTCTGTCTCCAGTAGTTCATACCTGTTCCTTAGAAGTTTTTTTAACTCAACTTGTGTGATCTTTTTTGGAAATGCGTGATGAAGAATACTTTTCAATTAAAAAAATGTTTACTTATGTTGGCTGTGCTGGGTCTTCATTGCTGCACGCAGGCTTTCTCTAATTGAAGCGAGCAGGGGCTACTCTCTAGTCGCAGACTGCAGTGGCTTCTTTTTGTGGAGCACAGGCTCTAGGGCACAAAAGCTTCAGTAGTTGTGGTGCAGGGGCTCATGGGAATCTTGCCAAACCAGGAATCAAACCCGCGTCCTCTGCATTGACATGGGGATTCTTAACCACAAGACCACCGGGGAAGCCTCTTTTTCAATTTTTTAATGGATGTTGGCATATTTAGATTTTCTTCTTCTTATAGCAATTAGGAAACAATTTTCTGCAGGAAGACATTGTCCATATTATGTAAATATTCAACTTCAGTGACATAAAACTGTAATGGTCTTCTTTTACTCGGGCTTCCGTGGTGGCTCAGACAGTAAGTAATCTGCCTGCAATGCAAGAGATCTGGGTTCTATCCCTGGGTTGGGAAGACAACCTGGAGAAGAAAATAGCAACCCACTCCAGTATTCTTGCCTGGAAAATCCCATGGACAAGGGAGCCTGGAGAGCTACAGTCCCTGGGGTCGCAAGGGGTCAGACATGACTAAGCCACTCATACTTTTCATTTCCCATATTGATACATGCTAGTTCACACCTTTTCTCTGTTGCATAGAATTCTGTGGTTGGACCACGATTTGTTCATTTCCCCTCCAAATGATGAACACTTGTATTATTTCAAATTTTTAATGATGAAAATAACGTTTCAATGAACTTTCTTATGAATATACCATTGGGCCTGGTTTTTTTTGTGTTTTTTTTTTTTTTTTGCTACGGTGTGTTAACTGGACTGCAATTCTTTAGTCCTATAATTAGACTATCTCTAACTTTCTTGTGCTCAGTAGCTCAGTGGTGTCTGACTCTCTGCTACCCTTTGGACAGTAGCCTGCCAAGCTTCTCTGTCCACGGGATTTTTCAGGCCAGAATACTGGAGTGGGTTGCCATTTCCAAATCCAGGGGATCTTCCCAATCCAGGGATCAAACCCATATCTTCTGTGTCTCCTGCCTTGCAGGTGGATTCTTTACCTGATGAGCAATTGGGAAAGCCCCTTGTGCTGTGCTTAGTCATTCAGTAGTGTCCGACTCTTTGTGACCCCATCTCTGTCCATGGGATCCTCCAGGCAAGAATGCTGGAGTGGGTTGCCATGCCCTTCTCCAGGGGATCTTCCCAACCCAGGGATCAAACCCAGGTTTCCTGCACTGCAGGCATATTCTTTACTGTCTGAGCCACCAGGGAAGCCCCTTGTATATTGCCAATTTTTCGTCCAAAGTGGTTGTTCCAATCCACACTTTCTCCAGCATTCTTTAGAAGCTGCTACCATTCATATCCTTTGTAGGACTTGGTATTGTCAGACTTGCATTACTGCTGTTCTGGTGGCTTGAATATATGTCATTGTGGATTTAACTTGCATTCCCCTTATTTCTAATGATGTTGGGTATATTTTTTGCATTTACTGGGCATTTCATTTTTCTCTCTTTGAATTGTTGGGTTACTTTTCTTTTTCTTGTTTGTTTCTTCATTTTAGACATCATTCCTTTATTGGTCCTGTGCTTTGCAAAATCTCCCCACCCTTCGTCTGTGGCTTGTCCTTTAACTTTGTTCAGAGAATAGCATTTATACTTGCTCAAATTGTTTTAAATTTTAATATAGTCAGCCTCATTCATCTTTTCCTTTATAATTTATACTTTCTGTAACTTTTTTTAAGGCCACACTATACAGTATGTGGTTGTGAGATGTGATGTGATGGATATGATGGATGTAATGTGATGGATATGGATATGAGAGCTGGACTATAAAGAAAGCTGAGCATCAAAGAATTGATGCTTTTGAATTGTGGTGGGTTGAGGTTCCCTTGGACTGCAAGAGATCAATCCAGTCCATCCTAAAGGAAATCAGCCCTGAATATTCACTGGAAGGACTGATGCTGAAGCTGAGCTCAAATACTTTGGCCACCTGATGCAAAGAACTGACTCATTGGAAAAGGACTTGATGGACATGAGTTTGGGCAAGCTCCTGGAGTTGGCGATGGACACAGGGAAGCCTGGTGTGCTGTAGTCCATGGGGTCGCAATGAGTTGGACATGACTGAGAAACTGAACTAAACTGATACAGCACGTGAGATCTTAGTTCCCCAACCAGGGATCGAACTCTTGCCCCCTGCACTGGAAGTGTGGAGTTTTAATCACTGGATCACCAGGCAAGTCCCATTTGTGACTTCTTAAATCCTTTCCTATCCTGATGTCTTGGATATATTCTCCTATATATATTTTCTATAAGTTTGAAATTCTGTTTTTCTTACTTAGGTTTTCATCCATCTGAAACTGATTTTCATGTTATCTGATATGGAGTTTAGAGTCATGTCTCCCCCTATGGATAAACTATCATCTTATCCCCATGTATTGCCAGTCTGTCCTTTCCCCAGTGATTGGTAACACAACCGTAAGCTTCCATCTACACACTGCTGGGCTCTCTAGCCTTTTTAAGTTTGTTTACTGTCTCTCCTTGTGCCAGTAATGCTGTCTTCAATTCCATTATAAAAACTTTATAGTACATCTTGATATGTACTACTCCAAGTCCTCCATCTTATAATTTTATTCAAGAGCCCCTTGGCTCCTCATGTATGCGAGACTCATTTTGCTGGGATGGTGACTGGCAATCCACTGAATTCATACGTTAGTAATGAACTGCCATCTAGATGGCATGGAGTCTCTCCACTCATGACAAAGGTACTCAGGCTATCATACATGTTCATAGATCATCTTTCATCATTTTCTCTATGTGAAAATACTTATTTTCTGCTTATTTCTGAGTACTTAATATATGATTTTCTTTGACATAATTGGGGAAAATTGAACACAGATTGAATATTGTATGATATTAGGGTTAATTAGCGGAGAAGGCAATGGCACCCCACTCCAGTACTCTTGCCTGGAAAATCTCATGGATGGAGACGCTTGGTGGGCTGCAGTCCATGGGGTCGCTAGGAGTCAGACATGACTGAGTGACTTCACTTTCACTTTTCACTTTCATGCATTGGAGAAGGAAATGGCAACCCACTCCAGTGTTCTTGCCTGGAGAATCCCAGGGACGGGGGAGCCTGGTGGGCTGCCGTCTCTGGGGTCACACAGAGTCGGACACAACTGAAGCGACTTAGTAGCAGCAGCAGCACGGTTAATTAGAGTTAGAGTTAATTTTTGTTGGTTATGATAGAGGTATTGTGGTTATGACTGTATACTGTAACTTCTTAGGCCTATTTGTTACACATACACACAACACACACACACACACACACACATGCATGTATCCTGTTCCTCAGCAGAAATCACTATTCTGATTATCACCATGCATTAGTTTTACCTGTTTATAAACTTCATATAAATGAAACCAAGGGTGTACTTTTCTGTGTCTGACTTCTTTTGCTCACATACGTTCTATGACTTTTTAACCACATTTCTGCATCTATCAATAGATATTTTTTTATTGCTGTGAAGTGTTCCATTGTGTGACCACAGCACAATTTATTTATTCACTCCACAGCTGTTGGCCATTTGGGTTATTTCCAGCTTGGGCCTCTTATGAACTGTGCTGATAAGAAATTGTTGTACTTCTTTGCTTATCTTTTGGTGAACGTATGTACTCATTACTATTGGCTGTATTCCTTGAGGTCAGGTGGCTGGACTGTATAGTAGTTGTATGCTCAGCTTCTGCAGATATCGCCAAAGAGTTTTCCAAGTTAGATGCACACAGGCATGCCTTTCAGCAATTCCAGTCCCTCTGTGTCCTCATCAGTATCTGGTATTTTTAGACTTTTACATTTCAGCCATTTGGATGGGTATATTGTGGGTCATTTCCTTAATGTGAAATGAGAAAGTTTTGTTTTTTTTTTTAGCTATTTGTCTAGCCTCCCCTATGAAATGCCTGTTCACGTCTTTTGAGCATTTACTTATTGGGCTATGTGTCTTTTTCTTTTTGATTCGTAGGCATGACATATATTCTAGATAAGACTATTTTGTCAGATCCAGGTATTGCAAATATCTTCTCTCAGCCTTTGTGTTTCCTTTCCCTCCCCTTACTGATGTCTTTAGTGAACAGAAGGTCTACATTTTAATAAAATACAGATCATTAATTTTTCCTTTTATGGTTAGTGCTTTCTATATCCGATGTAAGAATTTTTTTCCTACCCCCAAATCATGAAGCTCTCCTATGTTTGCTCCCTAAAATTATATATTATATCCCAGAATTAGAAAATATATAATTTCTAAGAGCAAATGAATGTCCATGTTTGGTGTTAAGTAAGGTTCACGTTTTTTTCCCCCGACATCGATCTCTCTTGCACCATTTATTGATAACACCATGTTTTCTCTTATTGTATTACAAGTCAAGTGATCCACATAAGTGGGTTGATGTAGTGATTTAAAAATACGTCCCCAAATCCTTCCAAAAGGGGCAGTCCATGGTCCCGCCCCCTGAATGTGGATGGGCCTCTGCGGCTGCCTCAAGGAATAAAACGAGGTGGAAGTGATGTCGTATCACCTCCAGGGCGGAGTTAGAAAGGGTCACACAACCTTTGTGGTCTCTCTTGGACACTGGCTCTAGGAGCCTTTTGTCATCATGCCGGGAACTGCCTGGGGCTCCCACCTGGAGGGGCTGCCACCTGGAGGGGCTGCCACCTGGAGAGACTGCCTGAGGCTGCCCGTGGGCGAGGCGGCTCCCTCCCAGTTGTGTGAGGCTCCCCAGCCCACGTGCCAGACAAGCAAGTGAGGAGGCTTGCAGACCCCAGCCCCAACCAGCATCTGGCTGCCATGCCCCGAGAGATGCCGAACTGCCTGGCCGAGCCTTCTTCAGCTCCCAGATACCTGATCGAAACAAAAGGTTACTATTTTTAAAATTATTTTTAAGTGGCAGATAATTGCTTTACAATGTAGTGCTGGTTTCTGTTGTACAACGAAGTGAATCAGCTATACATACACATATATCCCCTCCCTCTGGAGCCTCCCTCCCACTCACCCCCAGCCCACTCCCCTAGGTTAAATAGTTACCATTAAGTCAAGATTTGGGTAGCTGATTACACAGTAATAGATGACCAGAACCATCTATTTTTGGACTTCTTTATCCTGATTCTGTTGTCTTTCTTTTTACCAAAACCACAGTTTCTTATGCTAGCTTTATCCTAAGTCGTGCTCAGCTTGTTGGGATGTTGGATATGCTCATATTTCTGTCTGCTCACTTCTAGCAAAAGGGCTGTAGAAATGATATTGGAAGCCCCTGTGGCTCCATCAGCAATTACTTGGGTTTGCCGCCCCCAGTCATCTGCTCTAAGAGCTGCGGGGTTCCGCCCTGGGCACAGTGGCTGAAGCGGTGAGCAGTGGGCGAGTTTTATTTCGGAAAACTTGGGCCAGACACAGAGGGAAGAGTTTAGTTCTTCCCGCCTCCTTGGGAAAGGTAGGCAGCTCAAAAGCCACTCTGAGAAGCAAATCCCCAATTGCAGCCAATAAAGAAAGAAGAGGGCAAATAACCAACAAGGACCTACTGTACAGCACTGGGAACTCTGCTCAATGTCATGTGGCAGCCTGGGTGGGAGGGGAGTTTGGGGGAAAATGGATACACACATATGCAAGGCTGAGTCCCTTCACTGTCCACCTGAAACTATCACAACATTGTTAATCAGGTAGACCCCAATGCAAAATAAAAAGTTAAAAAAAAGAAAGAACAGGGCATCTTCCTGGTTTGGCTCCTCTGTGATGGGTTGAGGGCAGAGCCTTATAAGACCCGTGTTTCTCTAACATCCATCCGCCTAACCTGGTTTCTCCTCCAACTCCTGCAGTGAGGTCCTTTTTTTTTAAAGATTTTTTTGGATATGGATCATTTAAAAAGTCTTTATGGAAATTTGTTACATATTAGTTCCATTTTTATGTTTTGTTTTTTGGCCCCAAGGCATGTGGGATCTCAGTTTACCGAGCAGGGATTGAACCGGAACCCGGGAACTGGAAGGTGAATTCTTAACCACTGGACCACCAGGGAAGTCCAAGAGTTCTCCTCCCTCTCAGTATTTGCTGGTGGGGAGGGGCGCCAAGTGTCCCCTCCCCCTGCTCTTCTCCCTGGCTCTCCTGCTTGGGTTAGCAAGTCTCCAAGAGCATATTCTCTGCCTCATTTAGGAAGCAGTCCATGCACCAGGCCCTGGGGGCAAATGGCAAGCTTCTCCTGCAGGAACCTCTGGCACGGTTCTCAGATTGGAGTTTTTCAGTTTTTCCGACTCCCTGGGGCTGAGTGCTCCAGCGTTCCTGTTGCCCATGCCCGTTGCTCTGGCCTTGAGCCTTCTGCTGCTGCGGGACACAGACCCCACTTCTGTCTTGCGGGAGTCAGCCTCTGACATAAGAGGCATTCAGTCATTGGTATCAACCTGATTCTGTCTGCTTCACAGCTTCCAGAGATTTTTATACCCTCTGCTCCACTGAGGACACCCTAACTCCTTTCCCAGCACTGCTACAGATGTCTGTATCTACATTTTGTCAGCTTTTTAAAAAAAATTGATTTGTTTATTTGGTTGCATTGGGTCTTAGTTGAAGCGCAGCAGGTGGGATCTTAGTTCCCCGACCAGGGATCAAACCCGTGTCCCCTGCATTACGAGGCAGATTCTTAACCAGTGGACCACAAGAGAAGTAACCATTTGGTCTACATTTTATTTCTTTGGTAATTTTAGTGGATGTAAAGAACCAAGAGAAGGAAAAATGTAATCGGTTCTTCATTTTGAAATGAGCAAGATTTGTCCCCCTCCCACCCATACCTTTTTTTGCGAGCTTCCCTGGCCGCTTAGGTAGTAAAGAATCTGCCTGCAATATTGGAGACCCAGGTTCAATTCCTGGTTGGGAAGATCCCCTGGAGAAGGGAATGGCTACCCATTCCAGTATTCTTGCCTGAAAAATTCCATGGACAGAGCAGCCTGGCGGGCTACAGCCCATGGGGTCGCAAAGAGTCAGACACAACTGAGTGACTAACACTTTCACTTTCACCCATATCTTTGCTCTTTTGTCTATTAACCAGTCTAGTCTTTGTATCTTATTTCTGGGGATCATGGTTTACTGAGTTTTATTGAGTGAGCATAGCACATTCTATTTAAATTTTACCTCTGTTTGGTGAAGTACATAAACTCCTTCGTGCTTCCCCCGAATCTTGAATTCCAGCTCCTTTCTTAATGTTACAAAGAAAAACAAATCAAACACAGTAAACTTGACATGCAAAGAAAATGTCCCTGTGTTTTCGACAGCAGATTGAATGTCCTTCACAGGCACCCACCTTGGTGAGGATTCAGGGCCTGACTCATCAACAATATCAGTCTTCCACTGTAAATATCACAGTCTTCTACTTCAGCTTTTCAGTTTCCTTTATTCTTTATCTGTCAGTCAACTGTCCACTTCGCACGGAGGCTGACTTCAATGGTCTGTTGTTAATGCTGTCCAACTCTTTGCAACCCCATGGACTGCAGCATGCCAGGCTTTCCTGCCCTTCACTATCTCCTGGCGTTTGCTCAAATTCATTACCATTGAGTCGGTGATGCTCAATGGCCCGCATCTTTATGTAAACGAGCAGGCTCTCTGAGTTCTCTCTCCTCCCTCCTCTTCCTCCAGCTGATTCAGGCTATATGAGAGATTAGGACGTCCTAGTGGTGGAAAAGAAGGATCTTCAGATCCGAGCATCCCCCTCTGGATCCTTGCTGGCTTCTGTTCCTGGAAGGGCGACTGCTGGAGTGTTCCTGGTCCCTTCTGGACCTTTGGAACAACGGGCTTTGCCTGTTTCCAGGTCATCCTCCAGGGTCTCACTTCCTCCCACCCCTGGGGTCTTGCCCCTCTCACACGTCACACCCCAGGATGTTTAGTGATGTCTGGGTGCCCTGCCCATTGTGCACAGGCAGTGGGGAGCCAGGAGCACCACCTCAACTGGTGGGCCTCTATTGGGTCCACTCCTTACTTATTTATTGATTAGACTGTTTTACAGATCTGAAGAGTGGATGTAACTTGTGGAAAACTGATAGCAGTGCAGATGATTCTTGCCCAGTAGCAAGGCAAAGAATTTTGCCTGGAAGAAAAATCACCCGAAAGGTTACAGTTTATTGCTCTGTAGCATGTTAGAAATTTTGCCTGTAAATCAGCAATTGTATTCAAGCAGTCATGCTTTTGGGGACTTGGAACAATTTACTTTTTCCAGTTCTCTTGGAGTCAGCCTTACCAGCCTGATAGTCCCGTCATTAATGAATTGAATAAATCATTGCTCAGTTTTTATACTGGGCTTCCCAGGTGGTTCAGTGGTAAAGAATCCACCTGCCAATATAGGAGATGCAAGTTCGATCCCTGGGTCAGGAAGATCTCCTGGAAGAGGAAATGGTAACCCACTCCAGTATTCTTGCCTGGAGAAACCCACGGACAGAGGAGTCTGGCAGATTGTGGTCCATGGGGTTGCAAAAGAGTTGGACAGGACTGAGCTAATGAGCACACACAGAAGGTGGTACCAGGGTTCCAGGGAGGTAGAGGTATGGGTTCTGTGTCTCCTGGTCTTCCTGGTTTCTGTGGCCCCCAGCTCTTCTCTGTTCAAGCTGTCGGCTTGGTAACTTGAGGCTGGTGCTTCAGTTCTTTGGTTGACATGGCTTCTCAGCAGCTGGCCCAGGCTGAAGAATCTCTGAGCCCTCTTCTCTACTCCATCCGCCTGACGGCTGTGCAGCTCCAGAAGAGGGTGGTGAGCCTCAGCACTGGCTCCAAGGACACACAAAAACCAAGGAGCTGGAAAAAGCCAAACTCCACAGCTGCCTCACTGGAACCACTACGTTTGATAAGCTGTGTTTTTAAACAAGTCCACTTCATCCAAATTGTTAAATTGACTGCAAGTTGTTTGTTTATACCCCTCTCTTACTATTCTGTAGTATCTGTGGGAGCTATTGTAATGCAGCCCTTTAATCCCACCCCCACTGTTTTTAACAAATGTGTATTGGAGAATAGTCACTTTACAGTGTTGCGTTAGTTTCTGCTACTCAGCAGAGTGAATCAATCACACAAATACATACACTCCCTCCTTTTTGGATTTCCTCCCCATTTAGGTCACCACAGAGCACTGAGTAGAGTTCCCTGTGCTATGCAGTAGGTTCTCATTAGTTATCTATTTTATACATAGTATAAAAATGCAGGGCTTCCCTTGTGGCTCAGCTGGTAAAGAATCCGCTTCCAATGTGGGAGACCTGGGTTCAATCCCTGGGTTGGGGATACATATATATGTATATATGTACATATATATGTGTATATATACGTATCTATTATGTACATAGTGTGTTGATACTATGGGTCAGTAGTATTGATATGATGGGTCGGTAGTATCAGTCAATAATATCATTCCCAATCTCCCAGTTCATCCCACCCACTCCCCACCACCCTTAGTATCCATACATTTTCAATGTCTGTGTCTCTATTTCTGCTTTGCAAATAAGATCATCTATACTATTTTTCTAGATTCCACAATGATTCCTGTTATCAGTAATTAGCATTTTCTTTCTGTTTTTTTACCAGTTTATCAATTCTATGAATCTCTTCAAAATGCATGTTTCGGTTTGATGGTTTTGGATCCATGTTTGCTATCTATCTAACTGAGATCTACCTTGACTTTCCTATATCCTTCCTTTGATATTGCCATTCATTTTCCACCTCCTTCAGTTGGAAGCATATATCACTGACGTTGGACCTTTCTTCTTTTCCAACCTGTGCATTTAGAGCTATACATTTTCCCATAAGTAGTGCTTAGCTGTATCCCACAAGCTCAAAATCTTTTTTTACGTTTGTATTTACTTGGAAACTTATCTATCTATTTTTGCAGTGCTGGATCTTTGCTGCTACACGCAGGCTTTCTCGAGTTGTGGACAGCCTGAGCTGCTCTTCATTGTGCTGTGTGGACTTCCTATCCTGGTGGCTTCTCTTGTTGAGGAGCACAGGCTCTAGGGCGCATGAACTTCAGTAGTTGCAGCTCCTGGACTCCAGAGCATAAGCTCGGTAGCTGTGCTGCACCGGCTTAGCTGCTTTGAGACATGTGGGATGATCCTAGACCAGGAATCAAACCCATGTCCCCTGCATTGGCAGATGGGTTCCTATTTACTGTACTACCAGAGAAGTCCTCGAAATATTTTTAAATCTACACTGCAATTCCTTCTTGGTCATATAGGTATTTAAAAGTGTGTTGCTTAATTTCCAAGCATTTAGAGATTTTCTGGTTGCCTTCTTGTTATTGATATAGAGTTTAATGCTGCTTTGAAGTCTGACCACTACTTCTCTGTGTCCATCCCACTGTCCTAAAGGGGCGGGGACCCCCAGTCCTCAGTCATCCCTCAACTTATCTAATGCACCTTGCCCCTCCAAGTCCAAGTGAGAAGAGAAGTTGGGGGACACATCTCATCACCTTCAATCTCTCTTTCCCATTTTGTCTGCCATGTTTTTGTCCTGCCTTTTTTTTTTTTAATTTTACTTCCTCTGGGTCTAATTCTCCTTCTTGAATGCAGCTAATATCTCATTAAGAATATGGACAAGGCTGTAAACCACAGGAGAAATTTATGAGCCAAGTCCTCTAAATTGGTTTGTGAGACACTAAATAAAGAAGAAAATAAGGGAGTTTGGAAAATTTCTTCTCAGGAAAATAGCCTGGCTTGCAAGGCTATTATTCTGCTGCATAATCATATTTTTTGATTGTGTCAGGAACTGAATATGAGTGTGGCCTTCCTTTCTGCACGCCGCCGGTAGCATTCTAATCTCTTCCCCAGCAGATTGTTGTCCAGGATGAATCAGGTGAAGGTGAAAGAGAAAATCCCATTAACTTGGTAAAAATACTTCCCTTCTTGCAACCAGGGAAGGGTCTGTGCACATTGAGAGCAGCCATGGTCAATACTTGTACAGAGTTTCTATTTTGGAATACGGTTTCCATTCACGGTTGTTGTTAAAGCAGTAACAATGGACTGCTTTGGTTACCGAGCTAAGCAGGTCCATGAGATTATGTCCCAGTCAGTCTTGGGCGATGCTTCCGGGACCAGAGTAGGATTGGAAGTGCGGCCCCACAGTGACTCTGAGGAGTTCCTGCCTTCCTGTGCCTGAAGGGTGGGCATGGGGACAGCCAGGCTAGGATGGGGTGCGATCTGCCTGGAACACTGAACACCTAAAGACATGGCCGTCAACAAGCAGAGCGATGGTGAGGGTTGTGAACCAGGGCAGTCGCAGTGAGGACCAGCAAAGTGTGGACAAAGAGGTCAGTGAAAAAGGGAAAACCCTTGGCTTTTCTGTCCCTCCCTTCTTTTCCTGAAGCACAGAGAACTCATTTACAAATCTCACTCATTTGGAGCGATTCAATTGTATTACATCAGACCAGTAGCCAAAGAGATGTCTGGGAAATTGAACCTACGTTTCTAATCTGAGTGCCTTTTCATTTGCGTCTCTATGTAGTTGTTTACCTTTTCAACACTGGCAAAGAGGCTTTAACAGATTTTTCTTTTAAAGTAAGAGAATCAGAGCTTCCCTGGTGGCTCAGTGGTAAAGAATCTGCCGCCAATGCAGGGCACACAGATCTGATCCCTGGTCTGGGAAGATTCCACATGCTGAGGAGCAGCTAAGCTGCGACTCCTGAGCCTGTGCTCCGCAACACGAGAAACGCCTGCAGTGAGAAGAGCTCACACTGCAACTAGAGAGCAGCCCCCGCAACTAGAGAAAGCCCGCGCAGCAATAAAGATCCAGCACAGCCAAAAATAAGTATAAACAAATCTGTTTAAAAAAATAAAGGGAGAGAATCGGCCTTTTATCTCCTCATAATGAAATTGGGTTGCACGACATGGATGAGCAGTGAGTCCCTGAGGGAAGCCATACAACCAGCTCTGCTCAGTCTTCCTCCCCCCACCCCACTGGCCCCACCCAAAGCATCAGCAGGGGGTCCTTTTCATAAGTAATCAGGCTGATGCAGGTATATTGAGCCATTACCACTGTTAATTCTCACCTGCTGTTGCTGCTGCTGCTAAGTTGCTTCAGTCATGTCCAACTCTGTGTGACCCCATAGACGGCAGTCCCCCAGGCTCCCTTGTCCCTGGGATTCTCCAGGCAAGAACACGGGAGTGGGTTGCCATTTCCTTCTCCAACGCATGCAAGTGAAGTCGCTCAGTCGTGTCCGACTCTTCGCGACTCCATGGACTTCAGCCCACCAGGCTCCTCCGTCCATGGGATTTTCCAGGCAGGAGTACTGGAGTGGGGTGCCATTGCCTTCTCTGGTTAATTCTCACCACTATAGTTAAAATCTCAAAGCCCTTTTTCATGGGAAAACAGCAGACACTTGTAGGAAGTTCCTTTCTTAGGAGGAGAGAGAAGTGGTTACAAGTTCAGGTCCTAGAACAAGATGTCCAGACTCAGATTCTGGCCACCTGGCTTACCGGCTAGGTGACCCTGGACAAGCGATGTAACTTCTTCAAGCATCAATCTTCTTATCTTTAAAAGGGGGATAATGATAGCCCACAAATTTCACTGGATCTCTGAGAAGAATAAATGAGGATATATGTCAAAAGTGCTAAGTGGAGTGTCCAACAGAGAGTAAACACGTTATGAAAACAGTCGCTGTTGTTCTTATTTTTGATGGTTTCCCTCCATAGATGTCGCAGGGCTTCCCAGGTGGTGCTAGTGGTAAAGAACCCACCTGCCAACGCAGAAAATGTAGAGATACTGGTTCAATCCCTGGGTCGGGAAGATGCCCTGGAGGATAGAATGGCAACCCACTCCAGTATTCTTGCCTGGAGAACCCCATGGACAGAGGAGCCTGGTGGGCTACAGTCCATGGGGTCACAAAGAATCAGACATGACTGAAGTGACTGAGCGCGCATACACTCCACAGGTGTCCGTGCCCCACACTGACTGCCGGAGTAAACTGGATCCCATCCTCCAGCCTGCACACCTGCTCTCAGCGCTGGGTTCCCCGGGACACAGACGACCACAGGGCAGATCACCTGGTGTCCTCTGACAAGGGGGCATCCCACAATGACTGAGTGACCCAGGCTGGATCAGAGGGCTGGGGGCCACACTCTGCTGGCTGCACCTGCTGATACAAGGGGTTCAGGGGAGCCGCCACAAGCCAGTGTCTCCAAAATAACTCAGACCAGCAGAGGCACGCTGCAGGACACCGACTTGGCTGTCCCCGGGAGTAATTAATCTCCCTGAAACTGACGGCCCCTTCAAGGCAGGCAGCCACAGTGGCTGTGTGCATCGGAGCTGCAAGACTTCTCTGCACATGTGAAGATGTTTGTGAGCACAGATGATGCCCCCGCGGGCATCCTTCAGAGTGGGAGCAAACTGCTATGGAAAGTCCAAATGACCTTGAGCAAGTCACTGAGCCCCGGCGTCCTCACCAGGAAAAGAGGCAGGTTGTCGTGGGGGATTCCATCCTTGCGTGCAGGGCACCATGTGGAAGCCAGAAAACAAGGACCACCAGCCTTCTTCCTTCAGCGCATTTTGCAGACTTCATGGTGGGGTGGAGTGGTGACAAGGGTTGAATATGGCAACTTGACCTTTTGGAGGCTGACCCTCTAACCGGGGGCACTTAGATTGAAACTTGAAAAAGAAATCACTAAATATATATACATATACACACTCACACATATTTAAAAAACAAACAACAGGCAATGAGCTAAATGAGGAGGGTGATGGGGGTCAGGGGTGGGTGCCAGTCTGGGCAGAAGCTGGGTCAAGGGCAGAGCAAGATGGGCTACCTGTTATTGTGCACAGCATTTAGAAGTCAAGACTGGGACTCTGGTTTCGCTGTGTCACATTGCCTCTGTCAAAATGTCCCTCTCGGACTCCCCTGAGGGCTCAGTGGTAAAGAATCCACCTGCCAAGGCAGGGGACTCAGGTTTGATCGTTGATCCGGGAAGATCCCACATGCCTTGGAGTAGCAACTAAGCCCGTGGTGCCACAACTACTGAGCCCACACTCTAGAGCCCATGTTCAGCAACAACAGTAGCATCACGATGAGAAGCCTGGGCACCACAACTAGCGAACAGCCACGGCTCTCCAACACGAGAGAAAAGCTGGTGCCACAACAAAGACCCAGCACAGCCAAAACCAAATAAATAAAAAACCTTCAGTGCCCCTCTCTTCACAACTGCGGCTTCACTGGTCTACTCCCCAGTACCCCACAGTGTTCCGGATACCCCAGGTCAGCTCTGAACACAAGGCTGCTGCTTGGCTGTGGCCTTCTTCCGTGAGGCAGGGACAGTGAGCTGCAAATAGCAGCAGGCTGAGGGGTAACCCCGCGGAGTTTGAGTTTTGGCTCTGCTTGTTGATGGCTGTGTGACCTTGGTCAGGTTGCATGCCCTCTCTGTGCTCTGCAACTAGAGTCCGTCCCTTCCCCTGCCCCTCAGCTGTTTGTTCTTCCCTGTGGAGTCGGGGGAGTCTGTGGAGTCGGGGGAGATGATGAGGCAGGAGAAGCTTCATCTAGTCAAGCAGAAGGAGAACCAGTGTACAGGCTCCTGTGTTCCTCCATTTAGGGTGTCCTGTTGGGTTACCCCAGTACCTCCAGGGACTTGGTAAGACACCTGAGCAGCAGAAACCTAGAGAATGGCTCTCTCTCTCTCTGGGTACCTAAAGTGTATTTCAGTGTGAGTTAGAGAAGAGATTCAGGACAGAGGCTACCCCCCGCCCCCCTATCTTTTGGCCATGTTGCGTGCCTATGTGTTTCCCAGGGAGAGGAACTGGCCAGCCTGACTGACCTCTTCAGCTCAGCATCTCAGAATGAGCTTGCCCCAACTCATGTTTATCTGCATAGCCTAGCTGTAAGCTTGTCTGGCAGGGAGCAGTGGGGGTGCGTGGCATCACGTCACTCCGGAAGGCTGCAAGGGAAACCAAGTCCCGGTTTCTAGTTCCAGCCCGACCTCTGTCCTGAGGGCCCATCTAGCCAGTTGGATGTCCTCCCTGGGATGTCCTGGTTTGTTGCTCCTGGCCACACAGAGGTGCCCTGGTATAGTTCTGTAGTTAGATAGCCCTCTACTCACCCCCCACCCCCGCCCCCCGCCCCCGACATCGCAGCATCACTCTGCCAACACCTTCCTCTTCTCGCAGGCTTGGACCTATCTCTGTCTCCTTATGATGATGGCCTGGAGCAAGCTGTTGAACCCTTCTGAGCCTCAGTTTGCTCATCTGCAAAATGGGAACAGCAGAAGTAACTACCCCAAGGGATGCTGATGAGAACTAAGAAGAATTAATATATACACAAAGCACTTAGAAAAGCATCTGGGGATTTCCCTGGTGGTCCAGTGGCTAAGACTCTGTGTTACCAACACAGAGGGCACAGATTCAGTCCCTGGTGTGGGAACTAGATCCCACATGCCACAACTAAATTTCCCCCGTGCTACAATTAAGACCAGAGCAACCAAATTAATTAATTAATTTTTAAAAAAGAAACATGTCTGGTTCATAGCGAATACTATGTAATATTCCTCAGCCAGCTGTCTATATGGACTTCTCTTTTGCTGAGGCCTCGGTCTGTTCTGGCTGCTATGACAAAATCCTGCAGACTGGGTGGCGTGTAAACAACACAAATGTATTTCTCACACTTCTGGAGTCTGGAAGACCGAGACCGGGGTACCGCATGGACAAGTAAGGGCCTTTTGTCACATTGCAGACTTCCCATTGTGTCCTTATAGGGTGGAAGGGGCCAGGGGATGCTCTGGGGTCTCTATGATAAGGATGCTAATTTCATTCATGAGGGCGCCATGCTCATGACCAGTTTGAGCCTGACTAGGAGCTCCAGTGGCACAATAGGTTAGACATGGTCCTTATACAATAGTACATGCAGAGCAATGCCAAGGTTGTGAGTTCGAGCCTCACTGGAGCATAACCCTTTTGAGCCTTCCCAGGTGGGTGAAAAAACATGATTGAGTGACTAAGCACACACACATGCAGACCCAAATAAATAAATAAACAGATAAACACATGAACTTGTTTGTTTGTTTGTTTGTTTAAAAAGAACACTGCCTCTTTCCACTCCAACTCCCTACCCCTGGGCTCATGTCCCCTCCAGTCTAAGGCCTTTGAGACTCAGCAGCACTTGGGGGATCAGGCCAAGAAGAAGTTCTGCTGGAAACACATTCAGTTTGAATTACTGGAGTGGATTTCCATGGTCCACAATGATTTGTGTATAAAGAGGCCACGCATAGCAAGGTTTCCCTGGCTATAAAGTGGCGAGATTCGAACCATGGCTTGTCTGACTTGATCTTTAGACTCCACTGTATTGGCTTTCACATGTTTATGGTGGTCACGACAGGCTTCTGAGTCTTTTCTTTTTTTTTTTTAATTTTTGACCACACCCTGCACCATGTCTTGATATCTGATCTGATAGAATGCCTGAAGAACTATGGACAGAGGTCTGTGACACTGTACAGGAGGCAGTGATCAAGACCACCCCCAAGAAAAAGAACTGCAAAAAGGCAAAATGGTTGTCTGAGGAGGCCTTAGAAATAGCTGACAAAAGAAGAGAAGCTACAGGCAAAGGAGAAAAGGAAAGACATACCCATTTGAATGCAGAGTTTCAAAGAATAGCAAAGAGAGATAAGAAAGCCTTCCTCAGCAATCAATGCAAAGAAATAGAGGAAAACAATAGAATGGGAAAGACTAGAGATCTCTTCAAGAAAATTAGACATACCAAGGCAATATTTCATGCAAAGATAGGCTCAATAAAGGACAGAAATGGTCTGGACCTAACAGAAGCAGAAGATATTAAGAAGAGGTGGCAAGAATACACAGAAGAACTATACCAAAAGCCACAATGGTGTGTTCACTCACTGAGAGCCAGACATCTGGAATGAGAAGTCAAGTAGCCCTTAGGAAGCATCACTACAAACAAAGCTAGTGGAGGTAATGGAATTCCAGTTGAGCTATTTCAAATCCTAAAAGATGATGCTGTGAAAGTGCTGCACTCAATATGCCAGCAACTTTGGAAAACTCAGCAGCTGCCACAGGACTCAAAAAGGTCAGTTTTCATTCCAATTCCAAAGAAAGGCAATGTCAAAGAATGTTCAAACTACCATACAATTGCACTCATCTCACATGCTAGCAAGATAATGCTCAAAATTCTCCAAGCCAGGCTTCAACAGTACATGAACCATGAACTTCCAGATGTTCCGGCTGGATTTAGAAAAGGCAGAGGAACCAGAGATCAAACTGCCAACATTTGCTGGATCATCAAAAAGCAAGAGAATATCAGAAAAACACCTACTTCTGCTTTCTTGACTATGCCAAAGCCTTTGACTGTGTAGATCACAACAAATTGTGGAAAATTCTGAAAGATGGGAATACCAGATGACCTTACCTGCCTCCTGAGAAACCTGTATGCAGGTCGGGAAGAAACAGTGGAACTGGACATGGAAGAGCAGACTGGTTCCAAATTGGGGAAGGAGAACGTCAAGGCTGTATACTGTCACCCTGCTTATTCACCTTCTATGCAGAGTGCATCATGAGACACGCTGGGCTGGAGGAAGCACAAACTGGAATCAACGTGGTGAGAGAAGTATCTATAACCTCAGATATGCAGATGACACCACTCTATAGCAGAAAGCAAAGAAGAACTAAAGAGCCTTTTGATGAAAGCGAAAGAGGAGAGTGAAAAAGTTGGCTTAAAACTCAACGTTCAGAAAACTAAGGTCATGGCGTCCGATCCCGTCACTTCATGGCAAATAGATGGGGAAACAATGGAAACAGTGGCTGACTTTTTGGGGAGGGGTTCCAAAATCAATGCAGAATGTGACTGCAGCCATGAAATTAAAAGATGCTTGCTCCTTGGAAGAAAAATTATGACCAACCTAGACAACATACTAAAAAGCAGAGACATTACTTTGCCAACAAAGATCGATCTAGTCAAAGCATGGTTTTTCCAGTAGTTATGTACGGATGTGAGAATTGGACTATAAAAAAAAGCTGGAAAAAAAAAAAAGCCCTGAGCACTGAATAATTGATGCTTTTGAACTGTGGTGTTGGAGAAGACTCTTGAGAGTCCCTCGGACTGCAAGGAGATCCAGCCAGTGCATCTTAAAGGAAATCAGTCCTGAATAGTCTTTGGAAGCACTGATGCTGAAGCTGAAACTTCAGTACTTTGGCCACCTGATGCGAAGTACTGACTCACTGGAAAAAACACTAATGCTGGGAAAGATTGAAGGCAGGAGGAGAAAGGGATGACAGAGGATGAGATGGTTGGATGGCATTGCCGACTCAGTGAACATGAGTTGAGCAAGCTCCTGGAGCTGGTGATGGACAGGGAAGCCTGGTGTGCTGTAGTCCATGGATAGGATCGTAATGAGTTGGACACAACTGAGCAATGGAACTGAACTACTCCATGTGTGACCTTAGTTCCCTGAGCAGAGACTGAACCCATACTCTCTGCATTGGAAGGTGGAGTCTTAACTACTGGACCACCAAGGAAGTCCCTGCTTCCTTAAGCAAACACTGGTTAGCCTGTTTCCAAAGCCCGGTCAGTGCTGGACACTGTTTCCCACTCTCCATCTCTTTCCATGTGCTTTCCTGCCTCGTGGCCCCTGAGCAGCCTGGACACCCCACTTCCCCAAAGTGGACTCCACACCACTGTCTTGTGTGGGAGCTTTCCCAGCCTGAAATGGCCTGGCCAAGCAATCTAGGTGGTTTCTGTTGATTTCTTACTGGACTGGCATGAAATACTGATACCCGTGAAGCTGCAATGAAGCTCTGAACACATCATGCCACACTCTCTGCAGCAGAATCAGTTCCTGATCACCTGGTAAAGTGAGACGTCTCTCCACTGAAGGCTCCCTTCTGGAAGTCCTGAGGACTTTCCAGACATCTGTTAAGGGAAGGATTTTAGACACTAATTTGTCTCACTGATTCACTGATGGGAGCTCTTTAAAAATACATCTGTTTATTGGCAGCACTTTGTACAAGATATAAAAATCAGTGGCAAATGTCACATTGAAGGGAAAATAAAACAAGCATGTAAATGCTCAAGGAGCCCTTAATGATGGATGTTATTTTCTTTCTAGCAGCCAGCATCGTGATTCCGAAGTCAACCGGACATCCTGGGATGTAGACAAGTCCGCAAGAGAAACCTGGCTTTCTGCTCTTTTTGGTCCTGCTTCCTAACAGGTCCCTGGGAGACCAGCCCTACGGGGGAAAGTGCTGGAATTCGGCCAGTACCAGCTGCTATGTCAGAAAGACTTAGTGCTCACACACTGTCCCCTGGTCAAGGTCTTGGAAGTGAGGGAGAATTATGGTACCTCAAGGCAATGGCAACCCACTCCCGTACTCTTGCCTGGAAAACCCCATGGACTGCAGCCTACCAGGCTCCTCTGTCCGTAGGATTTTCCAGGCAAGAGTACTGGAATGGGGTGCCATTGCCTTCTCCGATATATAAGCTACAACTCTGTTATTACCTTTAGTGACTTTTAAGAAATTCACCTATAAGACAGTCTGACTCTTTGTGATCTTATGGACTGGCTCCTCTGCCCATGGAATTTTCTAGGCAAGAATACAGAGTGTGTTGCCATTTCTTTCTCCGGGGAATCTTCCCGACCCAGAGATTGAAACCTGAGTCTCTTATGTCTCCTGCATTGGCAGGTAGGTTCTTTACCACTAGAGCCACCTGGGAAGCCCTATAAAATAGTAATTATATGTAATTCATATTAATTCATTATAATGATATTTAATTACCTCCTTCAACTTCAGAATTGTTTTACAAGGTATGTTAAAATTTTTTCTCCAAATAGGGACTTCTCGGGTGGTCCAGCAGCTAAGACACCATGCTTGCCGTGCATGGGGCCTGGGTTCCATCCCTGGTCAGCAAACTAGATCCCACATGCCGCAACTAAGGCCCAGTGCAGCCAAATAAATAAATATTTTTTAAAAAAGAACCAGATCCGCAAAATGCAATATTGGTTTGTCTTTTGCCTTGATCCACATCTAACACTTTCACGTCCACATCCCATTTTCACTTCTAGAACGCCCTTGGGAGGTGGGGAGAGTGGGGACTCATATTCAGATTGCATTTATTATTTATTTATTTATGTTTGTCCCTGGTAGCTCAGCTGGTAAAGAATCCGCCTGCAATGCAGGAGTCCCCGGTTTGATTCCTGGGTTGGGAAGATCTGCTGGAGAAGGGATAGGCTACACACTCCAATATTCTTGGGCTTCCTTCGTGGCTCAGCTGATAAAGAATCTGCCTGCAACGCGGGAGACGTGGGTTCAATCCCTGGATTGGGAAGATCCCCTGGAGAAGGGAAAGGCTACCCACTCCAGTATTTTGGCCTGGAGAATTCCACAGACTGTAATCCATGGGGCTGAAAAGAGTTGGACACAACTGAGCAACTTATACTTTCACTTCTTTCAGAAGTTTATTGTAGCAGTGCTTACAAAACAAAGCTAGACATAAGACCAGTGCCCACAGTAGGAAAATGCACTTTAAAACTTAGGGTAAAAACCATACATATAAAGATATTTTATAGCAATTTTACATTACACTATAGAAATATGTACATGGCATAGAAAAATATCCACTATATGCTTTTCTGATAACTTCTATGGTTGTAGAAAATTTGCACTCTATAGAAAAATTAATAATCTCAATCCTCAGAAGTAATAACTTCCCTCATTTTGCTGAATATTCTTCTAGTCTGCTTTATACACGTATAAACATATTCAGCTAGTGTGCCTATTTTATAGATGGGGAAGGCGAGGCTCCGAAAAGCCTCGGATCCAGGCAGATCCCTCTGTGAGCCTATTACGTGTAACATAGGTTGAGAAGAATTGGGGACACCCTAAAGAGAGGCAGGGGCTGCATTATGACTGCATCACGGTCGCGCCAAGTGACTGGCTCTGTTGAGAGGCAGGAGAGATGGACGGGTCCTGAAAGGAGCTCCTTCTCTCCAGATGCCCTTCACTGTGTTTTCAGGGGGCTTCCCTGGTGGCTCAGACAGTAAAGAATCTGTCTGCTAATCCAGGAGACGCAGGTTTGACCCCTGTGTCGGGTAGATCCCCTGGAGGAGGGCACGGCAACTCCAGTATTCTTGCCTGGGAAATCCCATGGACAGAAGAGCCTGGCAGGCTACAATCCTTGGGGTCACAAAGAATCAGACACAACTGAGTGACTAGGCATGGGTGTTTTCAGGGATTTGGTGGCAAGTTTGAAACTACAGAGGCTCCCTTGGGCCACCAGGCAAGAATCACCTGTCAATAATAGAAGGTCTCAGGGACGATACCCTGGGGCAGCGTAGGGCTGCAAAGCTATGGTCCGTCTGGCTACTCCTCTCCAAAACAGCTCTGAATGGTCTGTTTTCTAAATCAGGCCTCATATTCCACTCCATGAGACAGCGCCAGATAGTGTCTACGTCCAAGGTCACAATAGCATCCTCTGGTAGACCTGGGCAAAAACACGTTACGCTCAAGGGCTTCCCAAGTGGCTCGTTGGTAAAGAATGTGCCTTCCAACGCAGGAGACGAGCACACACGATGCTATGCTTGGGCTGCAGCGTGGCTATGAGTTTACTTTCGTTTTAATTTTAGAGAACTGGCCATTGGGAGATTTTACACAAGATTCAGAATCTCTGTTTTTGGAAGATTGTCAGATCTGCTGCCCTAAACCTGTATTTCTGCCTTGTGATGTGTGGATGCATGCTCAGCTGCTCAGTTGTGTCTGACTCTTTGTGACCCCATGGACTACAGCCTCCAGGCAAGAATATTGGAGTGGGTAGCCATGCCTGCCTTCAGGGGAATCTTCTCAACCCAGGGATCCAACCCAGGTCTCCTGAGGCTCCTGCACTGACAGGCAGATTCTTAACTTGCAAATATGTAGTCAGAGCTAAGTTGCCAGTGTGCCCCATCTTTAAAAAAATTTATTTATTTGGCTGCCTTGAGTCTTAATTGTGGCACGTGGAATCTTCACTGTGTCATGCAAGATTCTTCCTTGCAGGCTGGGTCTTTGCCATGCTCGCGCTTAGTTGCTCCATAGAGTAAGGGATCTTAGTTTTGTGACCAGGGATTGAACCCACATCCCCTGCATTGCAAGGCAGATTGTAACCACTGGACCACCAGGGAAGTCCCCAGTCAGTGTCTCCTTCAGACTGCTCCTGAGTCTCATTTTCCACAGGCCTCACCACTCCCTATCATCTTGGACCCAGCCTCCCTCAGTCATCACGTCTCCTGCCCAACCTCTGGAGGCATTTGATTTTGCTCTTGAGAGGCACATGCTGCTTAAAGAAGTAGACTGTGAGTTAGAACGTACAATCTTTTTTAAACATTTATTTATTTTTAATTGCTTTACAATATTGTGTTGGCTTCTGCCATACATCAACATGGATCAGCCATAAGTATACACATATGTTCCCTCCCTCTTGAACCTCCCCCCCACTCCCAACCCCATCCACCCTCATCCCACCCCTCTAGGTCATCACAGAGCACCAGGTTAGGCTCCTTGTGTCCCTCATACAGCAAATGCCCACTGGCTATCTATTTCACATATGGTAAGGCATATGTTTCCATGCTACTCTCTCCATACATCCCACCCTGTCCTTCCCCCACTGTGTCCACAAGCCTGCAGAACATGCAATCTTTGCTACACAGTGAGGTCAAGAGCCTTGGGCTTGGCAAAGATTTCATCTGTGACCACATGAGCTGCAGCTTCCATCCACCAATCCTCCAGTTCCTTTCAGCCACCTCCTCTTCACTCCAGAAGAAGCCTGCGTAAAGTTCACTTGCCCATTTCCCTGGACAGGTGTGGGTCAGCATAGTCAGCAAGGCCTGGCTTCAGGAGCCTCCAGGGTCTCCCGTGTGGCCTGGTTATCAAGGGCTGCAGTAAGTGCTCCCAGCTTGGTAAATGCAAAGTTAGATCTCTCCAACACACACTGGAGAAGTTACACATGTGGCAGGAGCCCTCCAATGGGTTTTGTTCAATTGCCAAGTCATGTCTGACTCTTTGTGACCCCATGGACTGTAGCATGCCAGGCATCCCTGTCCCTCATCATCTCCTGGAGTTTGCCCAAGTTCATGTACATTGAATTGGTGATGCCATCCAACCATCCTATCCTCTGTTGCCCACTTTTCCTTTTGCCCTCAGTCTTTCCCAGCATCAGGGTATTTTCCAATGAGTCAGCTGTTCACATAAGGTAGCTAAAGTATTGGAGCTTCAGCTTCAGCATCAGTCCTTCCAATGAATATTCAAGGATGATTTCCTTTAGGATTGACTGATTTGATCTCTTTGCTGTCCAGGGGACTCTCATGAGTCTTCTGCTGTACCACAGTTTGAAAACATCAGTTCCTCGGCGCTCAGCCTTCTTTATGGTCCAGCTCTCACATCCGTACATGACTACCGGAAAGACCATATCCTTGGCTATACGGACCTTTGCCAGCAAAGCGATGTCTTTGCTTTTTAATACACTGTCTAGGTTTGTCATAGCTTTCCTGCCAAGAAGCAATCATCTTCTAATTTCACGGCTGCAGTCACCATTCACAGTGATTTTAGAGGCCAAGAAGAGAAAATCTGTCACGGCTTCCACCTTTTACCCTTCTATTTTCAATGAAGTGATGGGATTGGATGAGAATTCATGATCTTAGTGTTTTTTTTCAAACATTGAGCTTTATGCTGGCTTTTTCACTCTCCTCACTCACCCTCATCAAGAGGCTCTTTAGATCCTCTTTGCTTTCTGCCGTTAAAGTGGCATCATCTGCATATCTGAGGCTGTTGATATTTGTCCCAGCAACCCGATGGGTAGCAGACACTTCACCACCCACAGAACTCCCTTGGTTCACTGCCACCTTGGCTTGTTCTCTGGGCCATGTCTCCGAAGGCCTAGAAGAGATGGCATGGGTGGCCACTGGATGGGTGAGTGAAGAGGAGTGGGCTGGGTGGGACCCTGCAATGGCAGAGTCTTCACAGGTCAATGCCCAAGAGCTGCAGTAAATACTTTGGACAAGGGGCCAGGGATATTCTCTAGGCCCAGGTAGGCAGTGACATATTAAGAGAATCTAGACTCAGGACTTCCCTGGAGGTCCAGTGGCTAAGTCTCTGCACTCCCAATGCAGGGGACCCAGGCTCAATTCCTTGTCAGGGAACTAGATCCCATATCCTGCAATGACAACCACAAAAAGATCCTGCACGCCACAAGAAAGATCAGAGAGCCCTCATGCTGCAGCTGAGACTTAAAAATTAATAAAAAAGAGAATCCAGACTCCTTAGTGTCATTACCTCTTTTCCTTCCTTTCCTGCAAAATTCCAGTTGCAAAAGCATCTCTCTCCTGCCCCCCTGGGGTAAAGAATGCCTCCCAACTGGGAACCCATGAGATGAGATAGGACGGGATGTAGACATGGTTGTCTCAAATTGGGCTCTGCTGACTAGTGACCAGTGAGGGGGCCTGGGTGGGTCTCTGTGCTTCCTCACAAGAATGGGGTGGGTGAGCCCCATCTCTCAGAGCTGCCAGCTTACATAGAGCAGGAACACAGGAGAGCATCTTTGCACAAGTGTGTGTTACTGGCTCCCTCCTGGTGGAGAACCACAGGTGCTGGAAGAGCCTGATACTCCGGACCACCTGGGTCGCGGGAGGAGCCCCGCTTTGAGGGAGTGCATTGCTGCACACTGTCCATCTTCTGGGTCCCCACATCCATGCAGGGACTGCCACTCAGCACCTGGTTGAATTTCACATCCCAGTCATGAAGGGTGTGGGAAATGAGAAGATAAGTCCAGATCATTAATTATTAATTACCTTTCTCTGTTTAGAGTCCTTGTTCTCTGCAGAACACAAAGCAATCTTCTCATACCCTACTAATGCCTTCTCTTCTCTGAGACCAGCAAGCCAGAGTCAAGTGAACAGATGAGGCCTGAGAATTTATGTGAAAAGACCCAAGCTCAGGACGGTAGGGGACACACTGGTGAATGATGTGTCAAAATCAATAGACCCTACAGCCATCTTTTTATTATTCTTTTTCTAAGTATTTCTTTAAAAAGTATTTAATTATTCTTATTTTATTTATTTTTATTTTTTGGCCACGCAGCATGTGGGATCTGAGTTGCCTGGCCAGGGATTGAACCTGCTGTGCTAAGTCTCTCAGTCATATCCAACTCTTTGTGACCCCAAGGACTATAAGCTGCCAGGCTCCTCTGTACATGGGGATTCTCCAGGCAAGAATACTGAAATGCGTTCCTATTTCCTACTCCAGGTGATCTTCCCAACCCAGGGATCGAACTCAGGTCTCCCGCATTACAGATGGATTCTTTACCAACTGAGCCACCAGGGAAGCCCATTAAACCTGCAGCCCCCTGCAATGGGAGCGTGGAGTCCCAACCACTGAACCACCAGGAAAGTCCCTCCTCTTTTTAGTCCCAGTAAACCGAACCACAGGGAGGGGCAGCCTGACAAAGGGAGGGTTGACTACGAGAGGCTGGGCTTGTAGCTGTCTGCTCCCCAGGTAAGGCATAGCCAGACCTGCCTCTCTGAAGAGGACATGCAGGATCTTAAGGGATCTCTAATTCAGGAAAAATAAGGATTATGAGGGCTTCCCAGGTGGCACTAGTGGTAAAGAACCCACCTGTCAGTGCAGGAGACACAAGAGACTCAGGTTCAACCCCTGGGCTGGGAGGAAGCCCTGGAGGAGAGCATGGCAACCCACTCTAGTATTCTTGCCTGGAGAATCCCATGGACAGAGGAGCCTGGTGGGCTACAGTCCACGGGGTTGCAAAAAGTCAGACATGACTGAGCGTGCCTGCACACACACACAGATTGATATGGGAGCAATAGATTGCAATAGGACTTTGGTGATAAAGAAGTAACGGTCAAAGACACAGTCATTTAAGACCTAGAAGCACAGACTTCTTTCCAGACACGGCCTCCACTGTTTGTCCTTCTGTGATTTTTCCAGGGCTGGGGCAGAGGAGATTGAAGCCACATCAGCCTGGACAGCAAAGCTTTGGCTGCAGGCAGTGCTGACAATCGGTTATGTCATGACTTTAGTGGAAAGCAGGAAATCATAAGATGCCTTGAGTGATGTCCATTGTGGGAGTGAACGTGTCTCTCTGGGTCTAGAAGGAGAGAGGACATTTGTGCTTCTGTCCAGACAGAATGAGCTGGGGCTTGGTGAGGGTCCATGGTTTAAATCATGGCTCAGGTGGTAAAAAATCTGCCTGTAGTGAAGGAGTCACAGGAGACACAGGTTCGATATCTGGGTCTGGAAGTTCCCTTGGAGGAGGAAATGGCAACCTGCAATACTTTCTAAGGAGCAGTCTCAGAAATCAGAGAAACTGCTGAACAAGAAGACAGGTTTTAGGAGAATCAGAATCCACTGAGCATGTAGATCGATTAGTGATAATGTTCTTGCTCGCTTGGAGATGTGGCCACCACGGAGAGGCAGGATTTTCGAAGCTGAGCTTGCTAAAGGTACCCACATTTCTCCATTCTTTTACAGACACTGAGATGAATATTTTAATGTTTTAACTGGGGCCCAGGGACGGGAGACACATGCTTTGATCATCAGCAAACAATTCTGCCTTGTGGTTGATACGGATGGAATCCAGGTCTCCTCCAGGGAGTTGAGTCCAGAATGTCCATGTGGCCGGTCCACTGGTCCACTGGACAGGAGCACCACTCCTGAGCGTAAGTTAATAAGAGAGAGGAGGGCTTCCCTGGTGGTCAAGTGGTGAAGACTCAGCCTCCCAATGCAGGAGACACACGTTTAATTTCTGGTCCAGGAAGATCCCACAGGCCTTAGAGCAACTAAGCCCGCCTGCCTAGAGCCTGTGCTCCACAACCAGAGAAACCATTCCAATAAGAAGCCCGAGCACCACAACGAAGAGTAACCCCCAATCTCTGCAATTGGAGAAAGCCCCCACGCAGCAATAAAGACCCAGAAGAGCTAAATATAAATAAATAAATCTTTTAAAAATATATCAAATCTATCTTTAAAAACAATACAAGGAGCAGACTATTTCCAACAGGGGGGCTGTCTTGGAAAGAATATTTTTATTTTTTTGGCCATGCTGTGAGGCATGCAGGATCTTAGTTCCCCAACCAGAGATCAAACTGACACCCCTGCCCTGGAAGTGTGGATTCTTAACCACTGGATCACCAGGGAATTCCCAGGAGGGCTGTCTTGGAAGCTGAGCAAATGTTGTGTTTGATGGAGGTCTGGATTCAGGTCCACCCATGCCCTCCTGGGGCTTGGCACAGAGGCTGGTCCTCTGTACGGGGCCTCACTGCTGTGCCAGCCTGGACCACACCCTCACAAATGGGTCAAGCTCAACCATCATTCCCTCAGATATTGTTATGAACTTAACTGTGCCCCCTGCTCCCCTCAATTCATAGATTCAAGACCTTAACTCCCAGAACTTCAGAATGTGACTCTATTTGGAGATGTGGGCCTTTCAAGAGGTAACAAAGGTAAAAGGAAGCCATATGAGTGGACCCTAATTCAATATGACTGGGGTCTTTACAAGGCTTCCCAGGTGGCTCAGTGCTTAAGAATCTGCCTCAGTGTAGGAGATGAGGGTTTGATCCCTGAGTCAGGAAGATCCCTTGAAGTGGGAAATGGCAACCCACTCCAGTATTCTTGCCTGGGAAATCCCACGGAGAGAGGAGCCTGGTGGGCTACAGCATATGGGGCTGCAAAGAGTCGGACACAACTAAGCGTGCACACACACACACACACACAAAAGGGGTCCTTATAAGAAGAGGAGATTAGGACACAGACACAGAGGGAAGACGAAATGAAGACCCAGGGAGAAGGCAGCTGTCTTCAAGCCAAGGAGAGATGCCTCAGAAGAATCCAGCCCTATTGACACCTGTATCCCAGGCTTCTCACATCCAGCCTTGAGAGAAAATAAGTTCTTGTTTAAGTCCCACCCCCAGCCTGTGGTACTTGATCATGACACCCTAGGAAATTAACACAGGTGTCCTGGTTGCACAAGCAACAACTGATTCAATGCAGGCAGCCCAAGGTGAGCACAGGTGACCTCCCCAAGGCCCACCGGCAACACCGGATCCGTAGGATTGATAGGCTACCTCCTAGAGCTGGCACTTCCGTCTTAGCAATTCTAGGGACATGTTGAGCTGCGAAGGGATAGATTTTTGTCACTGTCCCCAGGGCTTATAGGAGGGGCCTAAGGAACAGCGAAGGGACTGTTATTTGTACACATCTGTTATTTGTACACATCTGTTATATGTACACATCTTGTTTTGTGTATGTGTGCTCAGTCACATCCAGCTCACGAGACCCCATGGACTGTAGCCCACTGGCTCCTCTGTTCACGGGATTCTCCAGGCAAGAATACTGGACTGGGTAGCCATCCCTCCTCCAGGGGATCTTCCCAACCCAGTGATTGAACCCTGTGTCTCTTACATCTCCTGCACTGGCAGGCAGGTTCTTTACCACTGCGCCACCTGGGAAGCCCCGTCATCTTACTGCTGTGTCTTAAAGCTCCTTAGGGTCTTTTACTAGTCTACAGTGCCCAGTGAAATACCATTTTATGAGCCAACTCCAGGCAGTTGTTGAGGATTTTGAGGCCTCATTCTGGTTGCGTGGGAAAGGATGTCATGATTGATCAGCAATGTCTGCTCCAGGCAAGCAGAGGAGGCATGACGGATGTGTCCAATCTATCTGCAGCTTCTAGAACATAAGGAGCTCAACCTGAGCCAAGGAGAAAGTCAGTGTAGCCAAAGAGAGCTGGCTGTGATGATGAAGACCATGCACTTCCAGGACACCTGTTGGCTGTCAATGCCAACTGTTGGATGACAAATAGATGTCACCTCTGGCCAACCTGTTACGGCCACCTGAGCATGAAAATTCATGTCCATGTTCATGTTTGTGGAAAGAGCATCATATTTCAACCCCTGTGTCTGCCACGGACGTGGACTGCAGGAGTGACTGCTTCTTGGATCTTGCTCAGTCTGCAGGGGAACCTCAGGGTTTCTTTGTGTCACGCTGTCCCAAGGTTGAGGACGAAATGTTGTTCTGGAGTCTGCGGGGTTCTATGAGCTGAGGCATTAGGAGTCAGACCTTTTAGAGGAAGGGTCCAAACCCTTCTGGAGCCTGGCTTCCCTCCCTGGGGGATGCACTCCACAGAGGTTGCTAGACTGTGGCCCAGAGCAGGTTACCTCTTCCTAGAGTGGTGTTGGTGGTGGGCTGTCTTGCTTTATAGTAACACAAAGTTGCATTATGTAGTAGGATAAAGTACTTAAAAACACTTTAAACTAGGTACTTCCCTGGTGGTCCAGTGGTTATGATTTCACCTTTCAATGTAGGGGACATGGGTTAAATCCCAGGTCAGGGAACTAGGATCTCACATGCCAGGGGCCAGTGACGCCTGCAAGCCACACTACTGAGCCAACTAAGACCCAACACACCCAAAAATAAATATTTTAAAGAAAGCTTTAATAAAAAATACTTAAGGCATAAAAATACCAAAAGAATTTAAAAATATTTAAAAATTCCCAGAACGGAGTATAAATTAATGGTGGCGATGGTTTAGTTGCTCAGTCGTGTCCAACTCTTTGCAACTCCAGGGACTGTAGCCCACCAGGCTCCTCTGTCCAGGGGATGTCCCAGGCAAGAATACATACTGAACATGAAATGTGTGCCTTGAGGCCAGTTGTTTACTGAGACATAGGGGCACATTCCCTCTTCTGTCCCTAGATCAACAGGCAGGCAGGACATGACTAGAGAGGGCAGGCTGCATGCACACGAAGGACGCTTGTTTGGCAGGGAGCCCCTGCTATGCTACAAGAGGGGCCTCTTAGATGGCTGCGGCAGGCTGGGGATGCTGGGATCAGGGATCCCACCCTAACCTCTTCCCAGCTAGAATACTGTCCCTCTATGTTCCCCTTGAAATAAAGTTTTCCAAGGGGGCTCCATCTGGAGGACTTGAGGCATCCTCATTCCTGGAGGGACCACCTTCAGGAATGGCCAGCATAGGGGCATGTGTTCAAGAACACACAGAGGAGAGACTTCCCTGGTGGTCAAGTGGTTAGGACTCTATGCTTCCACTGCAGGGGATGTGGGTTCCATTCCTGGTTGGGGAACTTAGATCCCACATGCTGTACAGTGAGGCCAAAAAATGAGAGAGGAAAAAAAAAAAAAAAAACCTTTTTGAAAGAGAACACACAGAGGAAATCCATGGAGCACTGAAGTCCCTGGTGAAGCTAGAAGCAGACTCTGGAAGGGGAGGTCCACAAGGACTTCCCTTGTGAACACCTACTATGTGTTAGAGGAGCTTCCCTGATGGCTCAGTGGTAAAAGAACCTCCCTGCAATGCAGCAGATGCATAGCTTCCCAGCTGGTGCAGTAGTTAAGAATCTGCCTGCCGATGCAGGAGATGTGAGAGACCCAGGTTTGATCCCTGGGTTGAGAAGATCCCCTGGAGGAGGAAATGGCAATGCACTCCAGTATTCTTGCCTGGGAAATCCCATGGACAGAGGAGCCTGGCGGGCTACAGTCCATGGGCTCGCCAGAGTCGAGAGTCGGACACGAATGAGTGACTGAGCACACACTATGCATTAGGCTCTTTCATATATATCACCAAATATGATCTCCACAACAACCCAGCAAAGAAGGCAATAGCTTCCTAAGTCTGAAACTGGGAAAGAGTCTCAGAAGGAGTCACGATTCCCTGGAGTAATAATTGACTGTAGCAGAGTCCAGTTACAGAGGGACCACTTCCCAGGCTCAAACGTGAATGACCTCATTTAACTACACCGTCACAATGTGGAACTGGTCATCGGAGTTAAGTGCAACTATATATATATATATATATAGAGAGAGAGAGAGAGAGAGAGAGAGTGTGTGTGTGTGTGTGTGTGTGTGTGAGTGCTGACTCTACATCAGGAGTGATTTCCTTTTAGCAACTTCATACTATAGGTGAGAAGAATATAGGTTTCAAAATCAAATGATCTCTGTTTGGAAGAACAGCTCTCCTACCCTGAATTAACCTTGAGTAATTCAAGTTGCTTCTCTGATCTTAAGTTTCCTCATCAGGAAAATGGGAATGATAATCATTACTCTGGGAATTAAATGACATCAGGTAGAAAATGCTTAGCATACAGTAAGTGCCCAGCAAATGGAATTGACTTTCAGGTATGGCTTCTCCTGGGATTTTATGAACGTGAGAACAGAAGCTCAAAAAGGCATCTCGATGAAATTAAGGTCATCGAGCAGGGACTAAATGCTGATCTATCAGACACAGACCTCCGGGCTCCTTCTCCCGCACGGACACAAGATAATTGATTTTCACAGGACAGCTCCCCAGTCATCAAGAACGATCAAGCTTTTTGATCATAAGAAGCACAGAACACACTTGAGGAATATTTCCTTCCAAAAGAAGTCAAATAGTTGAAAATGTTGCCACGTTTGATGTTTTAATATGAACTTCAGTTATCTAAAAAATTCACTGACATGGACCAATTCCAGAGCCTCTAATGCCAAAATTCAGAACCTTTCCGGTCTTTCTCCACATCAGGACTTATTATAGCATTAGCCTCAGAGTCTTGGAACCTTGCCAATTTTATAAACACTGTTCTCTGTATTGTGGCCGGACAGGATAATTTAGGGACATTTTTCCTTGATACCATTTCATTTTCTACTTACATCGTAGAAATACTGTCGAATCTAAATGACACTACACAAACCACCTTAGACTGCAGCTTTTGAGTCTGTGCTGCGATGGTGTGGCCTGGTAGTGTAAATATCTGTTGGAGAAAGAATAACAAGCAGGGCATTATATTTGGAATGGCTGCCTTTTTCATTAACCCTGTAGGAAAATACACCAGAGTGACAGACAGTCCTCTAAATCACAACTTTCAAGCAGTTAATAGAACATTTCTTTTCAGGCTAACTCAGGTTTGTACTGCTTTTAAAACCCTTTCTTTTACCATAACCTTGTCTATCTAAAATGTATATCTTAACGATCTAATGGCTGGAAATTTGCAGTAAATTCCCAAACATATTTGGGTACAGAGATACATGATACTTCAGGCATTAGTTACTTGAATGGCGTTCAGAAATATTAAAAACAACTAAAAAAAAGTGACTGGGAAATTAATCACTTGGAATAAGAATATATTAAAGATTATACAGCATCAACTGACAGCTTACTCACAATATCTCTTTCGGATAAGTGTGAAGTCATAGCTTCCAGAATAGATTTCCAGGGTAAGTTTGCACTTGACAATTTTCCTTCTTCTCATGTGTCCTCAGAGCTATTACATGTCTTAGGTTGAGCAGTCCCTGTAAATGTAGCTGTAATCCAAATCCAGTTTGTAAATCACATCAAAGGCCTTGGATGTTGGACTTTCTGATGTCCTAAATCCACTGTGCAGCTTTGCAGAGACCACAGATCAGGTCATTACAGTTCATTTCAAGTGGTGGATTAAGGAGACAGAGGGAAAGGACAGGAGACTCAAGGCATCGAACCCCTAATTAACTGGATCCACACTTTATGGAAAGGAGTAAGATTGCATCCTAGACACTGATTTTCTGACTGGATTCTGGGGAGGCTCAGGTAAACCCCCATGGTGATGAAGAAGACGCTGTAAGTTGGTGCAGAAGTGGACTAACATGAAAACAGACTGGAGACCCTGCCTGGGACTTCATTTCTGGATCCAAAGCCACACGATGACCTTACTGAGCATCTAGTGAGAAGGTGGATCACCGTGGTCTTTCCTGACAGGTTTTCCTTTCTAGAACCTTCCTTATGGGCCAAGAGACGATTATAAAATTCAGTTCCTTAATGCGTTCTGCCTCCCACCCCTTCAGATCACCCAGACACATTCTCCACTTTTACAGCGACGTGGGAAAAAAGATATCTGAAACGCTGTATGAGGCTGCAGATGAGGACAAAATCAGAGCGAGCCTTGGCATTTTAGACAGGCTGTCGCCAACAGAACTTTCCCCGGAAAGTTACATCTAATGTGACCTTCATCAGCTACACTGAGAAGGATCTGTTCCAGGTTACTGTCAGCCACAGGAAGGGGCTGAATTTTAAGCAATGAACTTAAGGAGAACAAATTTCCAACTTTGATTCAGTTTCAACTCAGACTCCCTAAACCCCTCCTTGGAGAGGCGCCGAGGACCCCAAGGGAGAGGGTACAGCTCGAGGGAGTGACGGTGCTTGGAACACAGCCCAGCGCTCTTCCAGGCTTTAGAGACCCGAGCCCCGCAGCCGAACACGGACTGCTGCAACGCAGAGCCGGCGCGGCTCCCACCCCGGCCGCCCCGAGCTGCTGCTACCTGCCGGCGCCGGTCCGGCCTCCCCTGTCCATCCGGGCGCACCCAGGGCGCCGTGCCGCCGGAAGGGGTCCCGGCCCCGGGTGGCCGTGCGGGTCTCCCCGAGGTGGCGGATCTCCTCCAGCAGATCCCCTGCGCGCGGCCGGCCGGCTGGCTCCGCGGCCGGGGACCACCCCTCTTCCCCCCGCGCCCCGCGCGACGCCGCGGTCCCCCGACCGCGCTGCGCCCCGGCCCCGCAGGGACCCGGGATGCGCCCGCAGTGCTTACCTGGAGAGGCAGCCCGGTGCGCTCTCTGCGGCGCGTGCTGGCCGGTGGCGCGGGGCGCGGGGCGCGGGGGGCGCTGCCCAGGCAGGGCTGGGCGGGCTGCGGCTGAGTCAGCGCCCCGGCGGCGCGGGCGAGACCCGGCCAGCCGCCGAGTGGGGGCTCTGAGCGGAGCGGCGGCCGTCCTGGCATTTTAAAGGCGAGGCAGCTGGATGCTGTTCAAGCGGAAACGCAGGGAGAAACTTCGGCCCCCGGGGCAGAGCAGAGCGTGGGCCGCGCGGAGGGGGCCCGGGAGCCCCTTGCCGGCGCACACAGCAGCCTAGGCTTTTCTGATACGCTCTTCACAAGCTCTCCCTTCAGATTTTTCCTTAATGGGAAAGCGAACACCTCTCTCAGGGCATCCTGCTTCCTGCATTATGCTTTTTAGTAAGACCAGCGTTTGCATCAAAGTTGGGAGCAAGACCAGGAGGCCAGCTGGAAAGTCTGGTGAATGCAATTAGACAAGAAAAGGAAAAGAGGGTTAAAACGCTGAAGTTGTGCATTTGTAAACAAGCCAGAAATGGGAGGGGGAGCTTTTCAAATATTGGGAGGTAGGAGAAAAACAGTGATTATATGCAGTAGAAATGATTGTCTAACTGAAAAATCTGAACTGAAGATTGAATGAAATAGAAACCTCGTCCAAGGAACTGGCCGATTACAAAGATACCAAATGAAGTCTTCTCCTGCATTTACTAACCAGTTAGAAATGCCAGTGGGCAAGGCGGGTGGGGGGTGGGGGGATCCCATTTTTACTACTAACAAAACCGTAAAAAGCTAGGAGTATAAATTTACCAGGCAATATCTTCTACTTGGTAAATTTATATTCTTAACTTTTTATGGTTTTGCTAGTAGTAAGAATGGGATTTTTTCCCCCACTGACATTTCTAACTGGTTAGTGTTGATAAATGCACAAGAATATCTTTTGCTTGGGCTTCCCAGGTGGTGCAGTGGTAAAGAATCTGCCTGCTAATGCAGGAAACATTAATTCAGGGTTCCATCCCTGGGTAGGGGAGATCCCCTGAAGGAGGACATGGCAACCCACTCCAGTATTCTTGCCTGAAAAATCCCATGGACAGAGAGCCTGACGGGCTACAGTGCATGTCCAACAAAAGAGTTGGACACAACTGAGCAGCGGAGTGCGCGGGTGCACGTGCGCATGCACACACACACACACACACACACACTTTTCACTTTGTTAAAAACTGCTACTGTCTACTGGGGTGCCACAGAAGAGTGGAATCTCTTAAGAGCAGTGCTCACTCTGGGATGAAGAGAAGCAAACATTGTAACCTTGTCGAATTCTCTTTACTTTAAATTCAACCCAGTCATCATCAAATTCCAAGTAGAATCTTCTTTTTCACTTGACTTAATGATTCTAGGTCTCCTGTGGAAGTGTAAAGACAGAACAGTCAACAAAATGTTGATAAGGAAGAATGTAAGAGAAACTAGGCCTGTTGGATGTTCAAATGAAAGAGTGCATAAGTAAATAAATAAAATGCTGCATTGACTGAAGTCTTACCACTTAAGGAAGTGCTTTACATGTATTAAAGCAATTTCATGCTCACAACATACCTGTGATGCAGATAATAATATTGCCACCACTTCAAGATAAGAAAATGCAGGCTCTGTAGGATAAACAGAATCACACAGCTAGAAGTGCGGGATTATGGATGTGAGGCAGACACCCTGTTTCCATAACCTATGCATCTGTGTTTAAGCCTCTGTCACACTACACTGCCTTTATCACAAAGCAACAGTAATTAAAACAGCATGTTACTGCCCTAGAGATGACTGTTCAGTAGAGCAGGTCGAAGAGCCTAAATTTAGCACATAGGAAACTGTGGTGTTAAAAGGTGGCGCTTCAAGTCGCTAGAATAGAGACATTTTTCCAAAAATGATATCGGATTAGTGGAAGCCGATTTTCTACCTAGTTCCCTGCGGCAAATTCCAAATCCATCAAATACTAAGCGTAAAAAAGTGAAGCCAAAAAATAATTAGATGACTATATAGGTGAATATTTGTCGTAAACCTGAAATTGTGAAGTTCTTTCTAAATATATCATGAAAACAAAAAAGACTGATAGGTGTGATTTATTAAAAATGTCTTAGTTTAAAAATGCACCATATAATGAGTTAAAAAGTAAATGACAGAATTCCCTGGTGGTCCAGTGATTAAGACTCCATGCTTCAGGAGCCACAGGTTTGAGTCCTGGTTGGGGAACAAGATCCCACACACCACATGGCATGGCCAAATTAAAATAATAATAATACCATTAAAAATAATAAATAATAAAAAGGAAAACCACTTAGCAGGATGTCACTGAGTGGGCTCAATCCTCCTGTTGACCTTTCAAAAATGATATTTGCCCAGCTGCCCCTACTCACCATCTACCCGGAGCAAATCAGTGGTATTCCTCGTAAAAGGATGTCCAGTTTCTGCTGAGTTTTCAACTCAGAGGTCGCCATCGACAAACTTAGTTAAGTGTCACTCACTTGCACCTGATTAGAAGTTCACCAAGCTGTGTGTCATTCTAAACTTCAAAAATTACTAAGTAAAAGAATATAGAGCAAGCTAGATAATCTAGTCATTATAAACCAATGTTGAATAATATGGAAAAATGCTTCTGGTTTAATATTAAATGATAAAATGCAGCATATAAGCTATATATCTTACAATCTAAATTTTAGTTTTATTAAAATAAACAGTATATGCTTACACAGATAATTCAGAGGAAAAAATACCAGAAGAAACCAAAGCACTTATTTCTCACAGGTCATTTTTATTCTGACAATTTTGCCTGAAGTTCCATGTTTTCTAGAGTGGCTAAGTGATGCCTCCTGACAACCTCTTCTAGTGCTGGTGTTATTCTGACCTCTAGTAGCCTCTGGTTCTCACTTTCTAACTCAGGAACTAGTAATCTGAAGTGTAATCATAGTCTCCCAAAGCCTGAGGATGGATCTGCTGTCAGGCTGACTCACCATTGTTGATCTAAGTCCTAACAGTTTGTGTTTTCCCTACAGCCCCAATTTTGTATTATCTTTAGTAATCGAGAGAGTGACAACAGGACATCACTTGGTGGATCTTTGAGTGCTGAAGTTGGCTTGCATGGAAGCCTGCCTTCTTTGAAGAGACTACAAGTAGGATCACCTCCTGGTGGCTCAGATGGGAAAGCATCTGCCTACAATGCAGGAGACTCAGGTTTGATCCCTGGGTGCAGAAGATCCCCTGGAGAAGAAAATGGCAACCCACTCCAGCATTCTTGCCTGGAGAATCCCCATGGACAGAGGAACCTGACAGGCTATAGTCCATGGGGTCACAAAGAGTCGGACATGACTGATCAAATAAAACTTTCAAAAGTAGGGTGGCACCAGCCTTCTCCTGCAGACTCTGCTCTTCCCTGTTTGGAGATGTCATCACTGGCATCAGCTTGTGCCCCCCCACCCCAGTGATGCCACTGAAAGCCCAGAGTCTGTTCCTTGGGGGCCTAGTAATTCACAGGTATCAATTCATTGTCTGCAGCAGCTGACAAGCACTATAGCCTTGTCAGGAAGCAGGCGTGTAGCATCCTGGCTCCCAGTTCCTGCCAGTGGCCCAGGGATCCTTTTACTTCAGTGGTGGGATTCGCAAGCAGACAGTTGGAAAATATTTCCAAAGTCTGGCTCTAACCCAGCGTGGGATGGATTATGGCTGAACGCAGTGGGTTTTCCATCTGAGGAGATGCTCAGCAAGACAGTGGAGGGAAGTGGTATCCTAGGTGCTAGTACAAGCCTGCACTAGCTTGCAAGAGCCACTTTTAAATTTTTGGAAAATTTCAAGGCAGTGTGTAAGTCATTGGTGGCTTGAAATCACCCGTAACATTGTTAGCAGTCTTCCCAGGTGGCCCAGTGGTAAAGAACCTGCCTGCCAATGCAGAAGATACATGTTTGATCCTTGGGTTGGGAGGATCCCCTGGGGGAGAAAAAGGCTTGGGGCTGGGGAGTGTTGTACCGGCTGGTCTCCAAGACTCCTTCTTTACCCGAGGTTCCTTAATGCCCCTGGCCAGGGCAAGGCAGCCTGCCGTCTGTGGCTGGCTGCTTGGTGCTTTCATTCAACTGTGGTCTTCTCTTGAGTCCCACAGAGGGAGCATAGCAAGAGAAACCAGCTCTGCTCTTGGTGAGGAGGTTCAGAAGACAGACTCCTCTCTGCCTCCAATCCTCAAGTTATTTTCCATGCATTTTCTTACTTTCCACTTACTAGTTCTGGTTCTATTTACAGAATACATTCAGAATTTGACCACCCCTCCAAGCAGTGGTCTGAGCTACCCTTCATAAAAACCTACCACTGCTGGGACTTCCCTGGTGGTCCTGTGGTTGAGAGTCCAACTTCCAATACTAGGGACACGGGTTCAATCCCCGGTGGGGGAACTAAGGTCCTACATTCTGTGGGGCAACTACTGAACCTTCAGGCCTCAACTAGAGAGAAGCCTGCGCCGCAACACAAGATTCCACATGCCCCAGCTAAGACTCAATGCAGCCAAAAATAGATAAATAGTTTAAAGATAAATAAAACAAAAGTTCTCTTTAAAATAAATGAACAGGGACTTCGCTGGTGGTCCAGTGGTTAAGACTGTGTTCCCAATGCAGGGGGCCTGGATTCAACCCTGATCAGGGAACTAGATCCCACAGGCCACAACTAAGACCCAGTGCTGCCAAAGAAAAACCCCAAACAAAACAAAAAACGAACAGATGAAAAACCTACCACTGCTTTGCAAAAATCTCCGTGGATTTTCCATTTCACTCAGCATACCAGTCAAAGTCTTTTGATGTAGGAGATCCCTCTGGTCCTCTTCTACCCTCCCCTCCAGCCCCTTCCACCCTTGCTCCTGCTTCTTCAGCGTGAGTCAATAAGCTCTTCTGCATCCTCAGATCCTTCCTGCCCCAGGGGCCTCTGCCCTTCCTGCTCCCTCTACTAGGTCCTTTCTTTCATCAGAGATCAACAAGAATAACTCCTTCCCTCTCTCCTTTGCTCAAAGGTCAGCTACCTCCTGTGACCATTGTATGCAAAATAGGAACTCGGAGCTTTCTACTACTGTCTCCCTTACCTTGCTTTGTTTATTTGTAGCATTTATCCCTGATGTGCTTGCTCAGCCCCTTCTGACTGTTTCCCACCCCTTGGACTATAGCCCCCAGGCTCCTCTGTCTGTGAGATTCCCCAGGTAAGAATACTGGAGTGGGTTACCATTGCCTGTTCCAGGGGGTCTTCCCTACTCAGGGATCAAACCCCTGTTTCCTGCTTTGCAGGCAGATTCTTTACCACTAGTACCAAAAGGGAAGCCCTGCTGTGCTTACTTGTATATTTGTTTGTGGTCTGTCTCTTCACTTGCGTGCATGTTCACACGGGCAGGACACTGTTTTCTCAGGTTCTGTGTCTTTAGCGATGGGCCTGAGTTGAGGACATGGGTGCTCAGGTGGGGTGCCTGGTGTGGAGGTGAGCCTGTTACGTTGGTGAGGATGGGGGAGCCCCGGCCTCCCATGCTGGGTGTTAGGCACTGGCGGAGGGTCTGCCTGTGAAAGCTCAGCTGTGAGCTTCTCCGGGTCTGGCCATGTCGTGGCCCAGAGGAAGGCTGCTTGCCTCATAGACCTGAGAAGAGGAGACCTAAAGACCCCCAGGAAAGACCAGAGGGGTCACTTCAGGAGAAGCTTGGAAAGGGCTCCTGGGCAAGATTCTGCACACAACCTGGAACCAGCCCTTTGCTTTCTCTGGTCGCCTTTTCTCCACTGGACTAGAACACCCTGAGCTTCAGCTCTTGCGTTCCAATCTTGGATGGGCGGAGGAAGCGGCTTTTGAGGGAAAGATTTGGAAAATCTGCAGCTGCTGGCTGTTGTTTGAATCACAGTAATGTTTCCGACTGTGTTCTGGGCTCTCTGCCGCTGCTGCTGAGGCTTGCCTGTGGGGTCAGCTCCCCCGCCCTCTCCCCGAACGCTGAGCTTCAGGGCCAGGACCTTCAGGCTGATTCATGCTCTCAGTGAGCTGGAAGGGCAGCGGGCAGCAGTTTTTGGTGCCAGCCCGTCCTTCCTCTTTGCATTTTGCAGAGGGCTGATGGATGACCCAGTCCTTAACGAAGAGGCTCCAGGGAGGGAGATGGTGGTCCTGTCAGCCGGACCAGCTCAAGGCATGTGGGGCCCTTTCTCCTACGAAATCTGTCCAGGCAGGGCAGAGGAGGCAGGAAGCGAGAGCTGGTTGTCAGATGACGAAATGCAGAGTATAGAGAGGTTAAGTACGTGGTCCAAAGTACTGAGACTTCAGTCTCAACTCCCAGAACTAGGGCATCTCTCTGAGTCTTCATCTGAGGCAATTGCTGCCACATCCAACTACCTGACCCGCCAGTGTCACATTCCTCCTCTTGAAGTTGACATCGCAAATGTGTGGCCACGTGGCACCAGACCTCCTGGTCCACCACCTCCCTAGGTTCTGCCAAGTCAACAACTCAGGGTGTTTAGCTTGAAGGGGAAGACTCAAGGGTGTTGATGCTCTGCATCACTCAGGGCCTGAAACGCAGAAAAGGGAGCAAAGTTCGGAGGAAGTGCAGGAGGGAGGTGTCAGGCCAGCCCATGGCACTGTTCCTCATTCCCAAAGTCCCCCAAAGAGGGACATGCTGCTCCTTTATAGTCTGACTTCTTCCTTCTTCTTTGCTTTGGATTGGAGGAAAGTCACAGAAAGAGGCCAACATTGCAATAGACGCGTGTCTTGGCTGAGCAATGAGATCTTAGTAGTAGCAATTTAATTGCTGTGTAGTGTCCGACTCTTCGGGACCCCATGGACTGTAGCCCGCCAGTCTCTTCTGTCCATGGGATTTCCCAGGCAAGAATACTGCAGTGGATTTCTATTTCCTCCTTCAGGGGATCTTCCTGACCCAGGGACTGAACCCGGGTCTCCTGCAGTAGGCGGATTCTTTACTGTCTGACCCACCAGGGAAGCCCCAATGAGACCATAAGGATGGACAACTGCTGCCTGCTTTCCCCGTGAAAGGCAGGGAGAGACCAAGGAGATGCTGCAGGCTTCTCTTCCTCTGGAGCTTAGCAAGGCTCTAAAGGATAAGAAGACCTTTGTAGCCAGCTTGGAGTTTTAGGGAGCCCCGACTTTTCTCTGTGGTTATCTTCTTGGTGAGGCAGAGAAAAAATAAATCTTAAAAAAGAAATAGGCACATAGTAGAGAACAAACATATGGATACCCAAAGGGGAAAGGGGGCTGGGAGGAATTGGGAGATTGGGATAGACATATATACAGTACTAGGTATAAAATAGATAGCTATTGTATAGTAGTGTTATTGTCACTCTGCTTATTTAACTTATATGCAGAGTACATCATGAGAAACGCTGGGCTTGATGAAGCACAAGCTGGAATCAAGATTGCTGGGAAATATCAATAACCTCAGATATGCAGATGACACCACCATTATGGCAGAAAGTGAAGAGGAACTAAAAAGCCTCTTGATGAAAGTGAAAGAGGAGAGTGAAAAAGTTGGCTTAAAGCTCAACATTCAGAAAACTAAGATCATGGCATCTGGCCCCATCACTTCATGGGAAATAGATGGGGAAACAGTGGAAACAGTGTCAGGCTTTATTTTGGGGGGCTCCAAAATCACTGCAGATGGAGATTGCAGCCATGAAATTAAAAGACGCTTACTCCTTGGAAGGAAAGTTATCACCAACCTAGACAGCATATTCAAAGGCAGAGACATTACTTTGCCAACAAAGGTCCATCTAGTCAAGGCTATGGTTTTTCCAGTGGTCATGTATGGACGTGAGAGTTGGACTATAAAGAAAGCTGAGCGCTGAAGAACTGATGCTTTTGAACTGTGGTGTTGAAGAAGACTCTTGAGAGTCCCTTGGACTGCAAGGAGATCCAACCAGTCCATTCTGAAGGAGATCAGTCCTGGGTGTTCACTGGAAGGACTGATGCTGAAGCTCAAACTTCAATCCTTTGGCCACCTGATGCAAAGAGCTGACTCATTTGAGAAGACCTTGATGCTGGGGAAGATTGAGGGCAGGAGGAGAAGGGGACGACAGAGGATGAGATGGCTGGATGGCATCACCGACTCGATGGACATGGGTTTGGGTGAACTTTGGGAGCTGGTGATGGACAGGGAGGCCTGGAGTGCTGCAGTCCATGGGGTGCAAAGAGTAGGACACGACTGAGCGACTGAACTGAACCGAACTGTAGAGCACAGGGAACTCCACTTGGTGCTCTGTGATGACCTAAATGGGAAGGAAATCTTAAAAAGAGGGGATACATGTATACACATAGCTGGACTTCTCTGGTAGCTCAGATGGTAAATCTGCCTACAATTTGGGAGACCTGGGTTCAATCCCTGGGTCAGGAAGATCTGGAGAAGGAAATGGCAACCTGCTCCAGTACTCTTGCCTGGACAATCCCATGGACAGAGGAGCCTGGTAGGCTACAGTCCATGGGGTTGCAAAGAGTTGGACGTGACTGAGTGACTTCAGTTTCACTTTCTTTCATAGCTGAGTCACCTTGCTGTACAGCAGAAACTAACACAACGTTGTAAACAACTATTCTCTGATGAAAGGTAATTAGAAAAGAAGAAAAGCCTGGACTCCAAATGGTACAGCCGCAATGTGGTAGAACTTCTATCAGTCAGGCTCCTTGAAGGTCTATGTGGAGCCGAGCTCCCTGCTGACCCCTACTGGTCATGGACAACTTCAGCAAGAAAAAGATTTCATAGCATTCAGCCACTGAGATTTGTTAGTTATATTTTGCACAGCATAGCCCAGCCCATACAATGTCCAAATACAAGTCTCCTGCATTGGCAGGCAGACTGTTCACCGCTGAGCTACCAGAGAAGCCCATGCGTGCATGTGTGTGTGTATGTGTGTGTGTGTATATAACCATATGTGTCTGTGTGTGTCTGTGTGTGTATATGTGTGTTATGTATGTGTGTTGACAGCTGGTGCTGAGGTGTGTTCCTGCCCCCAAGAAGACTAGGACGAAGTTGGTGCCGCAGAGCCCCGTCTACTGTGAATCCCTTTTCCCATCCTTGCTGAAGCCTGGAGCTACTCCTCTTCTGAGAAGTGGGGTGGCCTCCCCATCCCAGCTTGTCTTTCAGGCTTCCTCTTGAAGTGGGACTGAGCCCCAGCTTGCCTTCTGCTTTACCCCCAGAGACAGGCACACACTGTTGCTTTAAGGGGCCCCTGGGATGCTCTGGGCAAGCAGAAGGCAATGACAAATGGCTAGGGGTGGGTGGAGTGCAGAGTTTCCGGGACCCACAGAGTTCTCATTATAGTCCGGATCCTAGGTCTGTGGTTCCTGACTCTCCTGCGAGTGGGTCTGGACAGATGCTTCCCAGGAGGCCCTCAAAAGCCCACAGTCCCCTGCAGAGCCCTAAGGATCCCCGCTCCCAAATGGACCACTCGCCTCATAATCCCCAGGCATCCTGCTCCCCTCGGGGCTGGGTATGAGGGCTCAGTGCCAGGCACTACTGGCATCTCCCCAGATCCTCTGACTCCAGGCTCCAAACCTCAGCATTTTCTGCCAGATGGGGCACAGTTCTAATTCAAGTAAGCTGTGCCCCCATGAAGGTATGAGCCAGCGGAAGACAGGAAGAGCTGAGAGATAAGCTTTGAGCTTGAGGTAGGAAAGGAGAGAGGCTGAAACGAAACCTCAGGCCACTCAAATCTCTGTCTGTCATCAATTCTTATCTTCTCCCTTAAGGCTGATGAATTTGTCATTGAAAATGGTCAGCCAGAGAGTAGTGGAGCGAGAGTTCTGGGTACCCTTTACTGTAATTTCTATTGCCGTGGTCACTGCCAATGTCCCTTCGATGACCTGCCTCTGGAGAGCCTGAACATTCAGAATGCAGGGCAGTGACCTGCCATCTCTAGCTACAGAAGAAGGAGGGGACCCTTTGCGTCTGCTATTCTCTTATCCTGTGCCTGGTAATTTCATATTCCCCACAAGCCTGCCAAAGGATGACAAATATTTCTCTCATTCTCTCTCTCCCTCCCTACCCACACACATATATGCCTCTTTCCTCTTCTCTCTGACTCTGCCTCTGTCTCTCTCTCTCACACACACATACATACACACAGTCATTTAACAAGTGTCTACCAGGTTGCCATCGTAGATTCAGTGAATTAGGAAGACAGAGTCTGTATTCTCACAAGATGCATAATCCAGTGGTTAGAGTTGCATTGAAGAAATGTGTACGCGCCACAGAGAAGAACAAAACCTGACTCCATGTTGGATCTGTTTCTTCTACTTTAACCTTAGCTCCCTGTTGCTATGGGCACTCTCATCACTGAAAGGATGATGTCTGCAGCTATGAGCACATATAATGGCCTGCCTCGGGGAACCCTGCCGCTCTGCCTGATGTTAAACTAAAGTGCCTTTGTTCATCTCCCAGGGAGACACCCTGACCCTGCCCATCTGTGAGTGGCTACAGGAAAGAAGAAATAAACACATCCCCATTTAACACATCCTGTCCCCAATGCTGGCCAAGCCAGGAGATGTTTTGTAAGACTCATGACTATTTCACTTTTTATCACCTCACCTCCTCCCCTTCTCTGTTCTATAAAAAATCGGCATCCAGACCCTGGTAAGATGGTACTCTAGGACACTGGTCCACCATCTTTTCAGACCTGGCTTTTCAAATAAAGTCACTGTTCCTTGTCTCAGCATCTCATCTCTTGATTATTGGTCTGTTGTGCGTCAAGCAGCTGCTACTGCTGCTGCTAAATTGCTTCACTCTTGTCTGACTCTGTGCGACCCCATAGACGACAGCCCACCAGGCTCCCCCGTCCCTGGGAATCTCCAGGCAAGAACACTGGAGTGGGTTGCCATTTCCTTCTCCAATGCATGAAAGTGAAAAGTGAAAGTGAAGTCATTCAGTTGTGTCCGACTCTTAGCGACCCCATGGACTGCAGCCCACCAGGCTCCTCTGCCCATGGGATTTTCCAGGCAAGAGCACTGGCGTGGGGTGCTGTTGACCAGGTTGCAATTGTATTGTGTCATCATGGAGCATCACAGGGGGCTCTAAGAGAATTTAACAGGATCTGGGCACTTGGGGAGGCTTCCTGGAGGCAGTGACATTTGTGCGGACACTTATGGTGAGAAGGAGTTATTAATAGAAGGCAAGGTTAGGGAGAGGGAGGTAGCAGCGGATGTGAAGGTCCTGAGGTATCAGTGAGCTTCTTGAAGCAGAGAAGCAGCTGAAGCAGGGCTAGGGTAGGAGTGGGCACGGCAGGAAATAAAGCCAGAGCAGGGAGCAGAGGTCAGACATGAATGACCTTGGAGGCCCCACAGGGATTTTGCCCTCATTCTAAGAACAGTGGGTGGCCTGAGAATGGTTCTAGGAAGAGGGACACTTGGTCAGATTTGCATCTTTTTAAGAAAATTTATTATTATTATTATTTTGGCCACACTACACTGAATTTGGGACCTTAGTTCCCTGAGAAGGGATGGAGCCTGAACCCCTGCAGTGAAAGCAGGAAGTCCTAACCACTGGACCACCAGGGAAGTCTCCAGATTTGCATCTTAAAGCCGCCTGGGGAGAACTACAGGAGAGCAAGGTGGACACAGGTGTCCATTCAGAGGGACCCAGGTGGCGGTGAGGATGGAAGAAGAGAAGGGGGACATTCAGACATGTTTGAGTAGAGCTAATGGGACTCGGTGGGAACTAGTTTTGGGTGTTTTGAGAGAGGGGCCTGCCAGGGACAGCGCTCAGGGTTTTAGCTTGAGCCATCAGGTGAGGTTGGGGCCGAGAAGTCCTTCACTGAGGTCAGGAGTGGATCTGGGGACAATTGATCACTGGTTCAGACTTGACATGTCAAGTGTGAGGTGTCTGTGGGGTACTTAAGTGGGAATTTCTGTGAGATCCATGGAACGGAAGAGAGGCAAGATTGTGGGTATGTGTGGGTAACTGAAGTCCTGCAGCAGACTGACTGCCTGGGAGAGAGCAGGGAGTGCAATAAGGGGGCTCCAGGGTTTACGTCCTGAGGGAGGATGAACTAGCTGAGAAGAGGGGCATGGAGTGGCAGAGGGCAATCTTGGGGAGGGTGCCAACCATACCAAGGGAAGTTCTTTCAAGAAGGAGAATGTATTGGATGCCATCGAGAGCTGGGAAAAGCAAGTCAATGCAGATGGATAAGTGGATAAGCAAGCCTGGGGCTCAGCATGTCAGAGCTGTGAACAGTCTCAAACTTCCGCTAGAACAAGTGTGGTGGGGGTAATGGAGGGAACAAAGGTTGGAGCTGGCAGAGGAGTGAGCAGGAGGGTGTGAGATGGAGGAACTAATGTCTTGACAACTCTCCAGAAGTGATGGAGGTGGGGGAGCACGAGGACTTCAGGAAAAGGGCTTCTTGTTTATTTCACCTGCTGGATTTTTGTTTTGTGTGTGTGGTTTTTTTTTTCCATCTAGGAATGACTTGAGCAGTTGGGAGGCTGATAGGATGGATCCAACAAAGAGGGAGAGGCTGGTGAGGATAATGGGGGATTATAGAACCCTGAAAGAGCTGGGAGTGGGGTGCAGGGGGAGGGGCTGACTGCTACTGGGAGGCGGGGGTTGAGGGGGCTCCTCTATGGGATCAGGGTGGTAGGACAAAGCCCGAGAGCAGATGAAGGCAAGTCTATGGATGTCAAGGAGGTTCTGGTGGCTTCTATCCTCTCTGTGAAAACTGAGGCCAGCTGATACTCAAAGAGTGGGGGAGACAGAGGAGAGGGCAGAGGTTTTAAAGAATAAAGAAAGTATGAAACTAGTGAGTTTTAGCTTTTTCATAAGCAAGGTTTAGGGATAATGAAAGGACTCCTGTTATCACAAATGGCAAAATTTCATTTTTTATGACTGGGCTTCCGTCCAGGCTTCCCAGGTTGCTCAACAGTAAAAAATTTGCCTGCCAGTGCAGGAGATGAGGGTTCAGTCCCTGAGTCAGGAAGATCTCTTGGAGGAGGAAATGAAAACCACTCCAGTATTCTTGCCTGGAGAATCCCATGGACAGAGGAGCCTGGCGGGCTACAGTCTATGCAGTTGCAAAGGATTCAGACATGACTTAGCAACTAAACAACAACAATATTCCATTGTGTACACATGCCCGTCTTCTTTATCCATTCATTTATCAATGGGTACTTAAGTGGCTTCCATATTCTGGCTTTTGTAAATAGTGCTGCAATCAGTGTTGAGGTGCATATATCTTTTTCAATCACTGCTTTCATTTTATCTAGGTAAATGTCCAGAAGTAAAATTGCTGGATCATATAGTACTATTTTTAGTTTATTGAAAACCTCTATACTGTTTTCATAGTGGCTGCACAGTTTACATTCCTAGGAACAATGCATAAGTGTTCCCTTTTCTCCACATCCTCACCAGCACTTGTTATTTTTTGTCTTTTGTATGATAGCCAGGGTGGCAGAGGTGAAGTGGTACCTCACTGTGGTTTCGATTTGCATTTCCCTGATAATGAGTGATGTTGAGCATCTTTTCATGTGCCTGCTGGCCACCTGTATGTCTTCTTTGGAAAAATGTCCCTTCAGATCCTCTGCCCATTTTAAAAATAGGTGGTTTGTGTTTTTTTTTTGTATTGAGTTGTATGAGTTCTTTATATATTTTTATTATTGTTTTGTTTTAATTTTTTAAAGTTTTTTTGGCGTGGATCATTTTTCAAGTCTATATTAAATTTGTTAGCATATTGCTTCTGTTTTCTATTTTGGCTATGAGGCATGTGGGATCTTTGCTCCCCAACCAGGGATTGAACCCACACCCCTGCATTGGCAGGGGAAGTTCCAATGTCCAAAGTCTTCCAATGTCCAAAGTCTTCCTGTCTTAACCAGTGGACCTCCAGGGAAGTCCCTGTCTATTTTGGGTATCAGTTCATCAGATTTTGGTTGCAAGTATCTGCTCCCATTCAGCAGGTTACCTTTTCATTTTGTTGATGGTTTCCTTTGCTGTTGTCCTCAAAAACTCAATTAGCAATCAAGTTTAGAATAAAATCAGGGGAATTTGTTCAGGCCTGACTGAGGTGGATAAGCCAGGAGACAGACTCTCGGAGGTTCTTAGAACTATTGTGCATGTTAAAAGTCAAAAGCACAAAATGTTCATTTTCTAGATAAAGGATCATTCATCAGGATGACATACTGACATTTACATAAAGTTCACCAAAGACTCATAGTCCAGGAAAGCATGGGTATCAAGTGAGCAGCAAGTTACCATGACCCCCTACAGAGCTGGGAAAGAATGTCTTTCTTTTCAGAAGTTCATTGCTGGCATCAGAAGGAAAGAAGAAAATTGATCTTCAAGCTTGAGCAGGCACTCCCTTCCCTGAGGAGGTCTGGTTAATGTGTAACATAGATGCACACGGCATATTAGGGAGGGAGGGCAGAGGCCCACAGGCGCACACAGAGAGCATTGTATGTTTAATTTTTCTTTGTCCTGCCTCAAAGTATAAATTTGATTTCATTCATCACTGTGCAAAAGCTTTTCAGTTGGATGCTGTTCCATTTGTTTAGTTTTGCTTTTGTCCCCTTGCCCAAGGAGACATAACCAAAAATATATATATATATTGCTAAGACTGATGTCAAAGAACTAACCGCCTGTGTTTTCGTCTAAGAGTTTTATGAACCTTGAAGGTATTATGCTCCATGAAATAATTTAGACAAAGACAAACGCTGTATGATTTCACATATAGGTGGAGTTTAAGAAACACAACGAATGAATGAAATGGACTGAGACTCGGAGATACAGACTGATGATTACCAGAGGGGAGGACAGTGAGGGTGAGCAAAACAGGTGAAGGGGACTGAGCGGTTCAAATTTCCAGCTGTAAAATAGAGAAAGAAGTCACGCGATGTGCTGTACAGCATGGCTGCTGCTGCTGCTAAGTCGCTTCAGTCGTGCCTGACTCTGTGCGACCCCATAGACGGCAGTCCCTCAGGCTCCCCCATCCCTGGGATTCTCCAGGCAAGAACACTGGAGTGGGTTGCCATTTCCTTCTCCAATGCGCGAAAGTGAAAAGTGAAAGTGAAGTCGCTCAGTCGTGTCCGACTCTTTATAAAAATAAACAAGTAAAGTAGGCAGAGTCTTAACTGCTGGACCACCAGGGAAGTTTCCGCGAGTGCACCCTTGAGAGAATGTTGCATAGACAGCCCCAGGGTCTGTGACAGCTGTTGCCATGGCAGCAAAGATTGGGTCTTTGGGGCCTGGACTCAGCAGGAATGTTAGGCTCCTTCCCGATCTTGCTGTGTTATCACCCTTGCTCTACATCACTTCTCACACATCCTGGGGCTCGTGGGAGCCAACAGAGTCTCCCCCGGTTGTTGTCAGCACCAGGCCATATGGTGGGAAGAACAATGAATTCCCCATGTGGCTGAGCCAGTTCAGTATGCTTTTCTGTTAAGTGGAGGAACATAGCCACCTCCTTCCAAATGCCATGGAAACAGGCCACATAGTGTGTACTCTGCCCTGGGGAGTGGGCAGGGGGTCCTCTCACCCAGACACTACCTGTCATATAGACAAATAGGAACTAAAATCCTCCCTGTTTTATTGGTCAGCTCTTCTGTATTAGGCACCACTGGGGCAATAGACAGAAATAAGACTGTCCCTGGAATTACGGGACCAAATGGAGAGGCAGACACATCATCAAGTGACGTTCAACAGCAGGGCGTTAAATTCTGGATGACCAAGAAGACAGCATAAGGTTACACCACCAACCCTCCACGTGGTCTTCCAGGCACCTCTCCATCACACTGCTTCCATCCTCGTGTGCGCTCTGCGCTTTCTCTCGCCACCTTTCCCTCTATTTACTGCAGTCTGACTTCCCACCCATAACTCTCCAGAAAGCTTATCTCACTACGGTGTCTGTGACCTTAAATAACTAAATCCAGCAGCCCTATTGTTTTTATTTTTCTTCTCTTCTTCCTTTCTTTTCTTCTGCCAACATTCAGCTCAGTTTCCATGTCCTCTGTCTTACCCAGCTTGGACTGCTATAAAAAAATGCTGTAGACTGGGACGCTTGAACAACACGCATTTCTTTCTCTTGGTTCTGGGGACTGGAAATTCCAAGATGAAGGTGCTGGCTGGTTCTCTATCTGGCGAGGGTCTTTTTCCTGGGCAGGCAGATGCCACCTTCTTCCGGTCCTTCCTTGGTGGAGAGAGAGCTCTGGGGTCTCTTCCTCCTCTTGTAAGGGTGCTAATCCCATCCTGGGAGTTCTACTCTTATGTCCTCTAAACCTAATTCCTGGATCCTCAGGTGGTCCAGGGGTTAAGTATCTGCCGGCCAAATACAGGGGTCAGTTTTGATCCCTGGTCCCGGAAGATTCCACATGCCTTGGGGCCACCAAGCCTGTGTATGACAACTGCAGAGCCTGTGCTCAAGAGCCCATGCTCCACATGGGGAACCACCACGATAGGAAGCCCTTGCATTGCAACTAGAGAGTAGCTCCCCATCACAGCAACTAGAGACGGCCGGAGCGCAGCAATGAAGGCCCAGCACAGCCAAAAATAAAAATTAATAAATTAAGCACTTAAAAATAAAAGACAAACCTAATAAACTCCCAAAGGCCTCACCTCAAACTATTATCAAGTTGGTATTCTACACGGAAGTCCAGGAATTAGGTTTCTGAGGCCGTGAGAGTAGAGCCCCCAGGATGGGATTAGCACCCTTATAACTAGAGGAGGAGATCCCAGAGCTCACTTTCCTCTCCCAAGAAAAGACACAGGAAGAAGGTGGTGTCTGCCAGCCTTTAGTTAAACTGAAGGTGAGGGCTTCAGCATGTGAATTTGAGGGGACACAAATGTCCAGTTCATAGCACCTTCCTTCTTCCGTTGACTCCATGTTGTCCACCTCCTGTGGCTTTCCTCCTCTCTGCTAACTGCTCAGGCTGCCCAGCTGGCGTGCCCTGCTTAGGGACGGAAGCTCCCTGGGCGGGGCTCAGTCCTGGGCCCTGTTCTTGCCTCATCCATGCACCATCCCTTGGATATCCTGCTCACTCTCAAGGCTCCAGTGACCGTCTCCGTGCTGACAACTCCCAACAACCAAGCTACCCTCTCTCTCCCGACCTTCAAACCCACACCTCCAAACACCACTGGCTGCACATAAGGCCACTCTATCGCCTCATGTCTAAGACTCAACTGATATTTTTCCTCCCTACCCCAGCTCCTCTCCTCCTCCCAAGTGTTTTGTCTTTGTTGGTGGCACCACACCCACCCAACTTCTCAAATCCAAGATGTGGAAGTCATTCATGAGCTCAACTCTACTTCTCACTCTCAACAATCAAGCCTGGGTATTTGCCCATTTCCCTCCATCCCTGTTGTCCGCCCATCATCCTCTCTGTCTCCCAGATTATTGCAGCAGCCTCCTAACTTATATTTTCAGGTTGGCCCTTCCCATTCTTCATCATGTGGTTGAAATGATCTTTCATAACTCAAATCAAATCATTTCATTCTCTTGCTTAATTCCCTTAAATGGCTCCAATTGCCACTGGAGTAAAGCAAAACCTATCACTAGAGAGGTATTTGAGGACCTTACTGAAATCCGCAGTGAGTTCTGTCTCGGTCCCAGAGGAAATTTCAGTTTATTTACAGCATGGAAGTAAGGAGAGGGTTTCACGACTGGAAAACTTGAGACTAGAGAAAAGCTTCTTTCTTTTTTTTCCTGCCACCTCTTCAACCTCCACTAGAAGCAAGATCACACACCATTCAGATGTTATTCACCCTGATGTCACTCTGATGATGAGGGGACTTTTGTTTATAATCTGGAAATTTCTGGACACATTTATTTTTTGAAGGAGGATAGTCCCTCCTGAAAGGCCTTGCCTACAACTGGAAAACTGCCCCCAAGCTAGGGGGTATTTTAGCTCTTTCATCACTTCCCCTGAGGCTGAAATCGTTGATTATCTGAGATGAGATAATCTGAGGTCAGCCTCCCTGACTTCATACCAGGGGGTTCGGTGAGAAGGGTTTTGTCCTAGGATTGACAGTGAACAGAAAGCCAGCATGATTTCTACACAAAGAAAATTTTAAACATTGCATGTTCTGTATGCTGTAGTATGTGAAATATACCTTTTTCGAGGAGGTTTACACTTATATTGCCATTGCTTGTTTAAGTTCAGTAACACAATGTGATGCAAATCCTATGACCAGTGTGGAACTTGTATCCAGAACATATTAAAAAACTCCTGTAACTCAACGATAAAAGGACAATCAAGTCAATTAAAAATGGGCAAAGAGTCTGAATAGACTTTTCAGCAAAGATATGTGCAAGATAGAATGTTTATCTATCTATCTTCATCACCATCTCTCTGTTCAAGATGGTCAAGAAGCACATGGGAGAACATTGAAAACATTATGCTGAGTTAGAGAACCCAGTGGCAGATGGCCTCATGTTGTATGATTCCATTTATCTGAAATGTCCAGAACAGGCAAATCTGTAGTTTCCAGGAGCTGGGGGATTGCTTAGGAGAAAATCAGGAGTGACTGTGTGCTAGTGGGTATGGTGTTTCTTGGGGGGATAATGAAAATATACTGAAAGTAAACAGTAGTGATAGTGGTGCAACTTTGAACCTACTAAAACCCACTGAACTGTATACTTTTAAAAGGGTGAGAGACTTCCCTGGTGGTCCAGTGGCTAAGACCCCATAGTCTCAGTGTAGGGGGCCAAGGTTCCATCCCTGATCAGGGAATTAGATCCACATACCATAGCTGAGAGTTCACATGCTGCAATTAAGACCTGGTACAGCCAAACAAAGAAATATTTTATACATTTTAAAAAAGGAGGAATTTTGTGGTGTGTAAATTACATCTCCTAGGGGCAGTGTTAAAAAATCTGCCTGCAATGCAGGAGACCTGGGTTCCATCCCTGGGTTGGGAAGATCCCCTGGAAAAGGGAATGGCAACCAACTTCAGTATTCTTGCCTGGAGAATCCCATGAACAGAGGAGCCCAGTGGGCTATAGTCCATGGGATCACAGAGTCAGACAAGACTGAACGACCAACACACACACATGCACACATGCGCACAAAGCTGTATATATAAAAAGAGTGACTGGGACGGTGTTGAACCAAGTCATAGAAGAGCAAGCAGGATGGGGGAGTTTGTGGGGAGACCTGGAACATTCTGACTATGTGGGTGGCTGGGGTAGGATTGTGTCCTGGCAGGATGTTCTTGGCCAGGATGTGTGGAGTGGGTTTGGACTGGGAGGAGGTGGGGACCATATTTATCAGGATGAAAGATATGACCTCTATGCTTAGTGAACTGGAGAACTTCCTGGTCCTGAGCTTAGCACCCTCTGCCTCATGCCCAGCTGAAGAGGCGTCCCAGGCACTGAGAAATGACTCACCCCTCTCCATGCTCATGGTCCTCGTGAAGACGGATTATTCCCCAGCTGCTTGTATTGTCAACACCATCTGAGTGGTGGCCTGGGTCATGGCCCTTCTTCCCTGAAAGGATCCCAGCAGTGTGCGGGTCCATGGGCCCTGGCTCCTGGCCACGAGCTGATTGGTCTGCAATCACTACCGACCCCAGGTGGGGCATTTGAGTGTCTGTCTGGGACACAGACACAAAGAGATACAGGCAGGGTTTGTCTGTGGCAGTGGCCTTGAGATGAATCTCAGATTTCTGGGTCTCAGGTCTCTGACACTGCCATGGCCCTGCCCTTCCTGAAGCCTGGCGGTAGCGGGGCGGTGGGTAGAGGTGGGGTGAGGGGTCACTATCCCACAGATGCCCGGAGCCACCCTATCTCTTCCAGGATATCCTCTTCTGAAGGTCCCCCATGGGCTGGAGAGGTGTCGTCCTCCAGACGAGTCTTCAGGGCAGTTGAACCCCATGTGGCCTTGAAATAGAGTGGGATGCTACGGTCCTTGTTCCGCCTATGTCTTGCGTCTGCCTTTTGCCTGTGGAAAAACTTAAGCCAAAGAATAAGCTTAAAGAGAAGTGAGAACATGCAGACACAAAGGAAAGCAGTCGAAGCAGGCCAGTGCCCACTGTGTTCTGGAATCGGGCATCTTTGTGATTTCTGTCTTCAAATCCCCTAAGCCTAGCATCTGGGGCCCATCAGGATACACCCTGAAGGACTTGGCACTTCTTTTTCTTTTCAGATTTATTTATATCCTTATTTTGGATTGTGCTGGGTCTTCGTTACTGCACAGGCTACCTTCAGTTGCGGGGAGCAGGGGCTCCTCTCTAGCTGTGGTGCTCGGGCTGCTCTCTGCAGTTGCTTCTCTTCTTGCAAAGCACAGGCTCTAGAATGCTTGGGCATCAGTAGTTGTGGCTCATGGGTTTAGTTGCTCTGAAACACACGGGATCTTTCCGGACAAGGGATCAAACCTGTGTCCCTTGCATTGTAAGGCAAATGCTTAACCACTGGACCACCAGGGAGGTCCAGGACCTAGTACTTCTTGATCGTGATTAGGAAGTCACGATCTGGATTAGGAAGGCACCACATCTGGCCTCCCTGTCAGCTTATGGTCCAGAAGGCCTGCTTGTCCCTATTGTGGTTCAGGAAGTGCGTCCCCTTCTCCGCTGCAGATCAGTATCTGTAGAGAGCTACTGTGACCCACAGTGGACTCACCATGGACGCAGTGAGAGAATCAGGTACAGTGAGACCATCTATGTGGGTGAGAGGGCTAAACCATCAACCCGAAGGTTTAGTTTGATGTAATAGGACCAGATCTATGGAGTGCCACAAGTCAAAATTCTTGGGGGGCGGGGGGTGGGAAACCCATCAGGAGTCCGAAGTGGACTTAGTTATGTTGTCAGGGCTTGGAAGGGCCCCAGAGCCTACTCTGTTATTCATCCAGGTCCTGGGAAGGTGCTGCCCAGAGTGACTTGGAGGGAGTGACAAGTATGGCTGGGGGTGATTCTTGGTCTTCTGATTGATCCAGGAAGTTGTTTTGAGACAAACCTAGGACCTGGGATCCTTCACTGCAATGTTTGCATCTAGACACACCTCTCCTCTCCAGCAATAAAATCGAAAGGAATTGTAGGGGACTAAAAATAACCATGTGCATGAGCAGTTGGGGCAGAGTCTGCACCTAAAGATACAAAGAGACCAAAAAACCCAACTGTCACTTCCGAAGAGCCAGGAGCAAAAGCAGGGTACTGCGCATGCCTCCTGTACACACAGCACCACCTAAGAGGTGGGCAGACCACCTAAGTCACCCCTCCAGCCTGATCCTTGGATACACCCCTGCCGCCCCTCCTCCTGGGAAGCAAGCAAGCAAAGGACCCTGCTGTTTGTTGCCCCTACCTCCAGCTATAGCAGGGACCCCAATAAAGTCTCGCCCAAATTTCTTGTCTGACCTCTAGTCAATGTCTATTGATTAAGGAGGCCAAGAACCCTGAGAGGTAATAGTTCATCTGGAGGACTTTTAGCAGTGGAAGTGTGACCCCATCAACTGAATCGTGGGTGATGTCAATTCCAGGACCTAACTGGGAGTGGGCGTGGGGGTGGAGCATGAGTCGGGCTACACACGGGATCAGGGGCACCATGTTTCTCAAACATGACTTGGCACATTTTTACCAAATGAGATATGTACACAGATGCATTGTGTTTTTGTGTACATGTTTTAAAATGTTTTCATTAAATGTAAAGATTTAAGGTAGACTATAACTTCCCTGAATCCATTCTGATACTTTTTCACTTTTTTCCAGATACTGGCAGCCTTTAAAAAATAAAAAAAGCAATTGGTTTGAACCCTTCTCAACAATGAGTGGTCTTCCCGAATTATATTAATCAGTCATCAAGTATTCAAATATTCATATAACACCCACTGGGTGCAAATATGAGCGAGAAATATGCTATGCAAATTAGACATTTCAGTCATTTAAAAATAATTTCCTATCCATATGGGCCCTGTTGTTTTAAGTTTCAACCAAATGATAGCACTTGTCATTGGCCGGCCGTGCTGTTTCACTTCCCCATGATTTCAGCCGGCCTGGAGTTGTTCAAAGGCCAAGGAAGTTTTTGAGTCTCCACACGCAGGAGGCCTGGTCTGGGTGGGAGCCCCTGGTCCCTGCACACCGGTCTTTGACATCAAAACAGGGACCAGGCAGTCTCACTTCTTGGAAAGTGAGAGAAGCGGGATTTGGTAAAAGTGACGATCTTTTTTTTTTTTTCTCAACTTTTTATTTTCTGTTAAAGTATAGGCAATTAACAATATTGTGATTGTTTCAGGTGGACAGCAAAGGGGCTCAGCCATACATACACATGTATCCATTTCCCCTCAAACTCCCCTTCCATCCAGGTTACCACATAACATTGAGCAGGGTTCCCTGTGCTATACAGTAAGACCTTAATTGGTGGTCCATTTTAAATATAGCAGTGTGTTATGTCCATCCCAAACTCCCTAACTATCCCTTCCCCCATCCTTCCCTGCTTGGTAACCATAAGTGCCGTTCTCCAAGTCTGTGATTCTGTTTCTGTTCATTTGTATCCTGACTCTCTTATTTTATACTTCCTCTTTTATGCTTTCCTCTCTTTTCCAACTATTATTTGTTAAGTGCTAATATTTTTTCTTGCTGCTTTTTTCTTTATGCAGATTAGAAGCTATGTATCTTATTTACGACACTAGTTATTATGTTTAAGGGAAAGGCACATTTGAACTTGTCTTTACTCCAGTGAAAAATAACTCCAAGTGAAATAAGAAATTTGATACGCCTTTAAATGTCTCATTATCTCCCCCAACATTTAACATGATTTTTTTGGGAATAATCTATCTACTCTTTCAGCCCCATGTTATTATTAACAGCCTCTTTTTTCCTAAAACTTTTTTGAGGATGTATATAATGTCTGCTTTAAGTTAATATTCATGTTAATGGGTGTTTTTAAACTTAACTACACATTTTATGGGTTTCATACATCATGTCTTTTATAATTTGCCTCCTCCATGCCTGCGGGCTTCACTCTGACCCTTTTTGGTGGGTGTGGGGAGAGTGGAGCGATTGTGCACTGCCACATGGCGCCCCTGTGTACACACCTGTGCTGTGGCTCACCTGGGTGGAGTGTCATTCTCCTTCTCTTGACCTTGGCTTTGGCCGTGTGTCTTGTTGTGGTGGCGGTACAGTGGCTGAAATGCAAAAAATATCAGTTCTGAGTTTGGACTTCAGAAGTCCTCCCTCTTCTGCTTCTCCTGTCGGCCCTTGGGCCCCAGCAAGGGAAGAGAGGTCTTGGCTAATCTGCTGGTCCCAGGGAGGAGACGTGGCAGAGCTCCCCACGGCCTGCAGACCTCCAGCGAGGAGCAGTGCTGTCCAGCCACACCCCTCCAAGACCAGCCAGGCCCGGTGACCACAGATGCCCTCAAGGAGATGCAGGATGCACCATGGGTGGAGCCCAGCCTTGACATGTTGTCTTCAGAGCTGCCTCCATGGGAAAGCTCTGCTAGCTGGGCCAAGGGTAGACTCCCCTGGGCTAACATAATTCTGCCATGATGGGGAGCAACTCCCAGGAGAAGGGCCAGTGTGATGGCTTTCTCCTGAAAACCAGGAAAACTAGAAGTGATATTATACACTGCTCTCAGTATAACCCCGCTGTTGAAAGTTCTCTGACATTCAATCAAGGAAGGAAAAGAAACTTAAAAAAATTTTATTTATTATTTATTTGGTGCCCTGGATCTTGGTTGCAGCACACAGAATCTTTGATGTTAGTTGTGGCATGTGGGATCTAGTTCTTCAACCAGGAATTGAACCCAGGCTCTCTGCATTGGGAGTGAGGAGTCTTGGCCACTTGACCACCAGGGAAGTCCCAAGAAGTGAAAGAAGCTTGATCATGAGGAAGGAGAAGGAAAAATTACCATGACTTATTTACAGGTAATACAATTGCCTACTTAGAAAACAGAGAAGAAATCGAAAAACTGGAAAAACTAATTTAAAGTGGCTGACTACAAAATAAACATTCAAAAATCCATAATTGTCCTGGTAATGATTAGACAAGAAATATCATGGACTCCATGAGCAAATAGCAACATAATTTATAAAATGCTTAAGAGGAAACAGGATGAAATTGGCTGGGTCTTCATTTTTAGTAATGTGTTTTTCACTGAGGGACATAAAAAATCAACTTGAATAACTGAAGCAAAATGCCTAGGCAATGAAACAGTTATTCCAAGATATTAATTCTCTCAAAACCAATTTATAAATCTAATGTTGATTCTAATGAAAATACAAGATCATTTTTGAACTTGTCAAGTAGATCTAAGTTCATTTAAAGGAATAAATGCTCACAAAGAGCCAAGAAATTCTTGAGGAAATAAAAATGCCAGTGCTAGTGCTGTGAGCATTGGCTGAAAGCTATGATAATTAAATGAATCTGGTTATAGTTCAGAAATAGGCAGATAAACAGAAAGAAACTAAATGCTTCAAGGAAATTAGTACTGAGAAAGATGGCATTTCATAGCAGTGGTCAAAATAATGTTAGTTTTTAAAAACTGGAAAAGTTCCGCTGTTGGTAGTAATGTAAATTGGTGCAGCCACTATGGAAGTTCCTCAAAAAATTAAAAATAGAACTACCATATGATCCAGCAATTGCACTTCAGGGTATTTATCCAAAGAAAATGAAAACAGTAACCCATGTGGTCATGTATGGATGTGAGAGTTGGACTGTGAAGAAGGCTGAGCGCTGAAGAATTGATGCTTTTGAACTGTGGTGTTGGAGAAGACTGTTGAGAGGAGTCCCTTGGACTGAAAGGAGATCCAACCAGTACATTCTGAAGGAGATCAACCCTGGGATTTCTTTGGAAGGAATGAGGCTAAAGCTGAAGCTCCAGTACTTTGGCCACCTCATGCAAAGAGTTGGCTCATTGGAAAAGACTCTGATGCTGGGAGGGATTGGGGCCAGGAGGAGAAAGGGATGAGAGAGGATGAGATGGCTGGATGGCATCACCGACTCGATGGGTGTGAGTCTGAGTGAACTCCAGGAGATGGTGATGGACAGGGAGGCCTGGCGTGCTGTGATTCAGGGGGTCACAAAGAGTTGGACACGACTGAGCGACTGAACTGAACTGAACTGAACCCATGTTCATTGCAGCACTATTTACAATAGCAAATCACGGGAGCAACCTGTGTCCATCAGTGAATGAATGGATAAAGAAGATGTGGTATATGGAATAGTATTCAGCCATAAAAGAATGAAATCCTACCATTTTGACCATGCAGATGAAGCTTGAGGGCATCACGTTAAGTGAAATAAGTCAAACAGAGAAAGACAAATACTGCATGATCTCTCTTTTATGAAGAATCTAAAAAGTAAAACAAGAATAAAAAGCCAAACTCATAGAACCAAAGAATAGACTGGTGGTTGCCAGAGGCAGGGGCTTGAGGGCAGGGAGAAATGAGTGAAGTGGGTTAAAGGTAAAAAGGAAAAATTAAAGATTTTTTTTTAAAGCTGCAGCTAAGACTTTGAACCTGGGGAAACCACCAAAGGGACGCTACACACCACGGAAGCAAGTCTGGGGCCTCAGGGACCTCGGCGGGGACTCCAGTATGGCTGCCGCTGCGCACTCCCCTGGCTGTGGTCCCTCTGGGCAGGCTTGGGCTCTGCTAAGCCCTGGCCTTCAGCCCCTTAAAGGTCTGTCCTAGCTTCTGATGGGAGAAGGCAATGGCGCCCCACTCCAGCACTCTTGCCTGGAGAATCCCATGGACGGAGGAGCCTGGTAGGCTGTAGTCTATGGGGTCGCTAAGAGTCAGACACGACTGAGCGACTTCCCTTTCACTTTTCACTTTCATGCATTGGAGAAGGAAATGGCAACCCACTCCACTGTTCTTGCCTGGGGAATCCCAGGGACGGGGGGGCCTGGTGGGCTGCCGTCTATGGGGTCGCACAGAGTCGGACACGACTGAAGCAACTTAGCAGCAGCAGCTTCTGATAATTCTTTTTTTTACAAAACAGGCACACAAGAAATACCCAGCAGATTCATTTTGCTATACAACAAGAAACTAACATTGTAAAGCAACTATGCTCACACATACACACACACACACACACACACACACACACACACACACACAAACCCTGGAAAAAGTAGATAACAAACAGGGAACTCTACTCAGTATTTTGTAATAACCTATAAGGGAAAAGTATCTGAAAAAGGATACACACACACACACACATATGTAAAACTGAATCACTGTGCTGAACACTTGAAACTAACAGTGTTGTAAATCAACTCCAATTAAAAAAAGTTTTAATTAAAAAAATTTTTTTAAGTACCCAACACAAAGTAGGTGCTCAGTAAGTATATCCTAAAGAAAGGAATGAATGAAAATGGGTCTCAGCCTTAAATCCTGCTCAGTGAAATATCGATTGATTGATTACATATTTATTTATTTGGCTACACTGGCTCCTGGTTGCAGCATGCAAACTCTTAGTTGTGGCATGTGGGATCTAGTTCCCTGAGCAGGGATCAAACCCAGGCCTGCTGCACTGGGAGCGTGGAGTCCAGATGAGATACTGTCACTGGGAAGTCCCAATGAAATACTGATTTAAATTGGTTTGTTTCCATCGTCAATCCTATGACTTACATCTGGAGCCAGAGTTTTCCCCCTTAAATGCAAAAAACCACAAACATAAATTAAACTTGGAAGTATTAATGAGAGATACCTTTGGAAAGGTAAGCAAATGAGATAAAAAAAAATAAAGCTAGAAACTCTGACATATATACTAGAATTAATTCCAGGTGGATAAAATATGTGTATGCTAAAACAAATAAGAATGGTGTTGATTTGCCCACGTAACGCCTTTCTGACTTGTGTTTCTTAGTCTACTCCGTCTATTATGAAATCCTTCTATTATTCCTCTACTATGTTGCTTTAAAAAATCATTATGTTGTAGTTAAACATACTTCTATTTCAACAGAGACCGACTCAAATAAACAGGCCAATGTGCAAGCTACAGTTTTGCAAGAAGCTAAAGTTTTAAAGGTTTACAGAGACAGAAACAAATTTCACGTTTATTCACCGGCGAATCAGGACTCTGGTTGCCTTATGCTGCGATCTGAATGTTTGTGTCCCTAGATTCACACATTAACACTATTGGAAGAAAATGCAGAAGGAAGAGCTAGAGTGCTTTTCATTCCAATGAAACGTTTATTTCCCTGATAAATGGGCTGTTACCACACAACACATCATGGGTCCTCTCTGAAATCACTGCTCATTTTCATCCAAGAGACCAATTTCCTCCACTTTCAGTGCATATCCTCATGGCGGATACTTTCCAAGAGTTTAATAATGCATTTACAATCTCAGAATCTTCCTCTCCAAGGGATCGTCTCTGTCCTTCAGGCATCAATGCAACTGCGACTGATGTTCTATTGTTGTATTTACTCTCAGTCACATATGAACGTAGTCAAGCACCTGAGTTTTCATGATCCAAGCCTCTCCCCTGTTTTCTACCCTCACTTGGGTTAACTTCTCTTTTTGGCAACATCTGAAAAGTGAAAGTGTTAGTCGCTCAGTCATGTCCAACTCTTACTGTGATCCCATGGACTGTAGCCCACCAGGCTCCTCTGTCTGTGGAATTCTCCAGGCAAGAATACTGGAGTGGGCTTACATTTCCTTCTCCAGGGGATCTTCCTGACCCAAGGATTGAACCCAGTTCTGCCTTGCAAACAAATTCTTTACCATCTGAGTCACCGGGGAAGCCCCGGCAACATCTGCAGTCTGTGTCAATGCCCATCCTGCTAATAAAGATGTGCAGATACGGTGCAATGAGCCTTGGGCCTTCCCTGGTGGTCCAGTGGTTAAGACTTCACCTTCCAATGCAGGGGGTGTGGATTTGATCCCCAGTCAGGGAACTGAGGCACCCCACACCAGTACTCTTGCCTGGCAAATCCCATGGACAGAGGAGCCTGGTAGACTGCAGTCCATGGGGTCGCTAGGAGTCGGACACGACTGAGTGACTTCACTTTCACTTTTCACTTTCATACATTGGAGAAGGAAATGGCAACCCACTCCAGTGTTCTTGCCTGGAGAATCCCAGGGATGGGGGAGCCTGGTGGGCTGCCGTCTATGGGGTCGCACAGAATCAGACATGACTGAAGTGACTTAGCAGCGGCAGCAGCAGCAGGGAACTGAGATCCCACTTACCTTGAAGCCAAAAAACCAAAATGTAGAACAATATTGTAACAAATTCCATAAAGACTAAAAAAAGAGAAAAAGATGCAATAAGTCTCAGCCATTGGGATATCTGAGGGACAACAATGAAACATTTTCTATATCTTGCAATGAATTCCCTATAATAGATGATTACATGTCACACTCCTCTGCAGAGGATGCTGATTCTACTGTATCAGGAGAGGCAATTTCTGGTGTCAAATGAGGTGGAAAGCGAATGCGAGTTTTCCTAAACTTTCTCCTGTATCTTCAACTTTTGCACTGAACTCATTAGAATTGATTTATGGGAAGTCACCAGAGACATTTCCAAGTTGATGAAAAGAAGGTTACATTCATTCGTCAGAAAGACAAACTGAGTGGGTTCTCCATAAAAAATATACACTCAACAGATAAAAACGCTTGGTACATTTGTCTGTGCTGTACAGTCAGTGCGGCAAAGTAACCCTGTGCTGAAAGGTGTTAAATCACTCACAGACAGGCATGGTTTTGATTTGGTAGAATTTGTCATGTTTTGCAAAGAGGATGCTTGGTCTGTTGGTCGCCTAAGTGACTTATGTCAGGAAGATCTGTGTGCTGATGTCTCAAGGGAAAGACTAGTGAACCATTTCTAAAAAGTTCCAAGTTAGAGTTAAATCCTTAGAGCATCCATACAATAGACCTGGGACTTCCTTGGTGGTCCAGTGGTTATGACTTTGCCTTCCAATGTAGGGGGTTTGGGTTCAATTCCTGGTCAGGGAGCTAAGATCCCACATACTTCACAGCCAAAAAAAAAAACAAAAAACAAAAACAAAAAACACAGAACATGAACAACAGGAGCAACATTATAGAAAATTCAATAAAGACTTTAACAATGGTCCACATCAAGATACATAAATGAAAATGTTAAAGAAAAACAAAGCAAACAAAAGGAATAGACCAAAGGCTGAGTTGAATTCATTCTCAATCTCTCTCTCTCTCCCTTCCACCCTCCTTTCCATGCTAGTCTGTTTTAGATATTGAGCTAAACAGAACCCTGGTTGTAACCTCAGCTTAAAGGTGCTACTTTTGCCCTTTGCAGATACTGGCAACAAACCCAAAGTGGATAACCAAGCACAGATATGAAGATGTCTGTATGTCTGCACTGAGGCTGCAATATTATTTTTGAAACTTTCCATCCATCCACGTTTCCATCCATTTCTTTATCTCCTCACACACACCTCCATTGTCATTCATTTGTGGCATAGCTCTCCAGAATGTAGATATAAACGTAAATTTTTAAAGTCTTTCTTGAATTAGTTACAACATAGCTTCTGGGCTTTTTGTTTTGGTTTGGGTTTTTGGCCTCAAGGCATGTGGGATGTTAGCTCCTGGACTGGACCAGGGATCAAACCCTCACCCTCTGCATTGGAAGGTGAAGTCTTAACCACTGGACTGCCAAGGAAGTCCCCACAAAGGAAAACTTAAATTTACATTCTCCCTTTTGTATACAAAAGATAGCATATCATTCCTACCGTTCTGTACTTTGTTGCTTTTGGCTCTCTGATTCAGCAGAAGAGAGCCTTATTCCTGCTCCCCCTGCCCCATCCAGTGACAGACTATTCCATCCTGTGGTATCACTACACTGTTTCCAATTTTTTATAAAACCAGTTTTCTTCAGATGAGCATGTTGGTCATTTCCACTCTGTTAAACTTAAAACTACAGTGAATAGAAACTAAGTTATCCTGTGCCAGTGCTAGAGTATCTGGTATAATTTCCAGAAGTGGAGTTGCTGACAAAGAGCAAAAGCGCTTCTAACTTGCATGAAGAGTGCTACATTCTCCTTCGGGGCGATGTACCAATTCCTGCTGCTTCCCAGTGGCACACGGCGTGCAGGGAAGTGGAGAAAGTCTCCCCCTGGTGGAGGCAACCAGGGATGCGTTATCTGTAGAAAACTTAAAAAGCTGATACTGACACAACTGAAATTTGGTGTGTTTTCTTTCTGACCCCATGAACTGACCCCATAGACTGTTGCCTGCCAGGCTCCTCTGTCCATAGGATTCTCCAGGCAAGAATCCTGGAGTGGGTTGCCTTTCCCTTCTCCAGGGGATCTTCCCAACCCAGGGATCGAACCCAGGTCTCCTGCATGGTGGGCAGATTATTAACCGACTGAATGATGAGGGAAGCCTGGAAAATTGGCAGTTTCTGATAAAAGACTTTTTCCCTCCCCCAGATCTTTGATTGATCTAAATTCTAAATAATTTCAGCAGTCACTGTTGGATTTTAATAATCTACGTGTAATCATTGGGTTCTGTCTACGTGGAAATTAACCTGGAGGACTCATAGTCAGGCTGTTAGCCCCCTTCAGAGTCAGCTATTGGTGCAGAATGAGAGGCAAATGGTTACCAAGTCAGGGTATGCTTCTGACCTGGAGGCCTACTTCTGATGCAGTCCTATCTTGAGCCCACACGGTCCTCCATATCCTGGGCTTAAACTGGACTTCCTGGTGGTCCAGTGGTTAAGACTCTGTGCTGCCCAGAGAAGAAATATTGTTTGACATTTCTTATATGTGGACTCTAAAAAGAAATGAAAAAAAAAAGAACTTATTTACAAAACAGAGACTCTCAAACTTAGAGAACAAACTTACGGTTGCTGGGGGGAATGGTGGAGGAAAGGATAGTTAGGGAGTTTGAATGGACGTGTACACACTGCTATATTTAAAATAAATAGCCAACAAGGACTGACTGACTATAGCACAGGGAACTCTGCTCAGTGTTAGGTGGCAGCCTGGATGGGAGTGGGGTTGAGGGAGAGCTAATACATGTTTATATATTTGGCTGAGTCCCTTTGCTGTTCACCTGAAATTATCACATTGTTAATCAGCTATACCCCAAAATAAAATTTAAAAAGAACCTGCTCTTCCAATGCAGAGGGTGTGGTTTCAATCACATGGAACTAAAATGCCATGTGCCCTGGAGTGTGGCCAAAAGATTAAAAATACAAACACAAAACTAGGATTATGCAATGACTGTAAAGACGAAAAAATAAAACTCAGGTTACTTCAGTTCTGTCCTTCTGTGTGATCACTTAAAGCTTCTCCTTGCATTTAAAACTTTATAAAAATTAGTCTTGGAAACAGAAATTGCAATGTTATTTATTACCAAGACAGATGAATAGGGAAACACTTAAAAATGCTTGTTAATGAAATGAAAAAGCACTGAGCTGTGATATTTGTGTACTGTAGGTTCATTTCTGTGCCTCCTAATCTTTTTTACTGATATGATTCATTAGGGGTATGAAGTTCAAGAAAGGCCATAATAATAATGCTTCCTTTGACTTCATTTTTACTGAAAATAATTAATATATATAACAGAAGAGGCATTATATTAACATATGATCTTTTCAGGGTGTCAAAATCTGCCTGCTGTCTACTTCTCCTCCAGCAAACATGAAGAGGAGCCCAATAATGTCAAAAGTGAATACTGTCATTATGTTGTAGGATGTCTGCCAAGCTGAACATTGGATAAAAACACCTTGGTGTACCCTTATTTTATATTTATCTTATCATGGGTTATGGTGGACATTTTTTCCTATCTTTAAATGCATCTTCAATTTCCTCCAGCTTTTTAAATTTGGGGCATTCCTTTTCAGTTCTTTTTCTTGTTCCCTCTCTTGTTTTCTTCTGGGAAAGTCTCCTTCAAACCCTGGTACCCAGAACAATGAGACACTTTCAGTGGTTGATTGCTCAGCAGAGACCAAGACCATCTGCTCCCTTGTTCTGGACCCCACTTCTATGAATACAACCGCAGCATCCATTATTTTAACAGCTTCCTCAACTGCTGGCTGATGTTGAGTTTAGAGTTCACCTAACCTCTTAATTCCTTTGGATAATGATACCACCCCTTAGCCATGTCGTCCATATTTCTGTACATGTGCACTTAGCTTTGGGACCCAGCCAAGGATGCCTTGTATCATGTGTAAGCTTTATTAGATTTATGCCATTATTCCAGTTTGTAGAGGAAATGGCAACCCACTCCAGTGTTCTTGCCTGGAGAATCCCAGGGACAGGGGAGCCTGGTGGGCTGCTGTCTATGGGGTTGCACAGAGTTGGACACGACTGAAGCAACTTAGCAGCAGCAGCAGCAGAGATTATTTTGCTTTTTGCTCCTGGCACCTGCAGAAGCCTTTAAGGCTTCCAGCATCATATCAATGGCAAATTGAATAGTCAGAATTATCTGTCCTTATTCTGATCACTAAAAAATCAGGGAGTGATGCCAAGGCTAGACCCTTAGGGAAGATGAGGAGATAGTTCCCTTCAGCTGACATTATCTCATGAATGAGCACATTGCAGGAACGATTTTGACATATTTCTTAGTACTTTACCATTATTTAGAAAGAAATACATGCTCTTCATAGAAAATTTACAAGATACAGGAAAATATAAAGTAGAAAATTAAACCTCCTCTCCAGAAACAATACTGTATCATTATATAATGTTAATATTTCTTTATAATATGTATCTGTGCTGTCTGAGAGAGTAACTCCCAGCCACATGTTGTTATTAAACCCTGGAAAGTATGCTGGTCCAAATTGAGATGTGATGTGAGAGTAAAATACACTGAAGGGAGTTTGAAGACTTAGCATGGAAAAAAAATTGTAAATATTTCATTAATAATTATTTATACCTATTACATTGTTAAAATCAGGCTAATTTTGGAATTTTGGATTAAATTATTTTATTCAATTAACTTGAGTTGCTTCTTTTTACTTTCTTAATTTGACAACTAGAAAATGTTAAATTACGTGGTGGCTCATTATATTTCTATTGGAAATATAACTGCTGCGTATTTTCTGCACACTAGACCCTTATGTGCCGTGTTTAGATGCTTAGTTGTGTCTGACTCTTTGCAACCCTATGGACTGTAGCCCTCCAGGCTCCTCTGTCCATGGGGATTCTCCAGTATTCTCCAGAATACTGGAGTGGGTTGCCATGCCCTCTCCTCCAGGGGATCTGCCCAACCCAGGGATTGAACCCAGGCAGATTCTGTTTTTTAGACCCTCATGGTTTGAATATATCTGAGGGACCTTTTTTTATTTCTTAGTTTATTTTTAATTGGAAGATAACTGCTCTGCAATGTTGTGTCGGTTTCTTCTATACAACACCACGAATCAGCTATATGTATACACATACCCCCGTCCCTCTTGAGCCTCCTTCCCACCCCTCACCCCCATCCCACCCTCTAGGCCACCATGCAGCATGGAGCTGAGCTCCCTGCGCAGTACAGCTGCCCACTAGCCCTCTGTTTTACACTTGGGAGTGCATATATGCCAATGCTGCTCTCCCAGTTTGTCCTACCCTCTTCTTCCCCCTCTGTGTCCACAAATCCATTCTTTACATCTGTATCTCTATGCCTGCCCTACAAACAGGTTCATTAGTTCCATTTTTCTAGATTCCATATATATGCAGTAATATACAATGTTTGCTTTTCTCTTTCTGATTTACTTTGCTCTGTGTGACAGAGTCTAGGTTCATCCATCTCACTGCAGCTGACTCAATTTCATCCCTTTTTATGGCTGAGTTATTTATTCCATTGTATATATGTACCGCGTCTTCTTCACCCGTTCTTCTGTCAGTGGACATCTAGGCCGCATCCACGTGAGCAATCTTGGGGCTCATGACGTGGACGGGTTATCCATGTCTTCTTTCAGGTACGTATCCAATCACACGTGCTAGAGGAAGCAACTTAAAGAAAAATGTCCAATAGCTGCCACCATCTTAGCTCCTATAACTCTGGTAAGAGCTAAGTCCAAACGGGCTCAGATATGCACAGTCATCCAGGCTTGGCCAATGACAGATTCCACCTTCCAACCAGCAGTGAGCATGTAACCCAAATTAGTGCAATTGCAGTCAGCTCCTGGACCTGTACAACTCCCTGGAAAGAGATGCACTGTTTCCATCAGGGTGGCCTGTAGAATAAAACCCTCTATCTGCTGGTGACTGTTGCTAACCACACACACAAATACAGCAATGGGGAGGGAAGCAGTGCAAGAGATGGTCGGGGACAGACCACCTTGTTTGTGCACCTGGATACAACCATTCCTGAGGCTGGAATCCCTTGGCTTTTCCATTAAAAGGGTCAATATAGTCTATTTCCCACTTTTTTCTCTTAACTCAGTTTTAGTGACATTTCTGTCATTTGCAGCCTGAAAAGCCTTAACTAGGACATGCGCTGTGAGTCTTTTGTGCAGAAGCAAATGCTTCATCTGGTAAAAGAGTCTGGCACTGGTCCAGCATCTGTAACTTAACTTAATGGCATCGCCCCTCTCGACTCATTCTGTCTATACTGTTAACTGCTCTGAAATAACAAATGCATCTTTTCTTGGGATGTTCATCACCCCACCTTTCTCCATACACTGTGTCCTAAGCCAACTGCTATGTTGACGATGTACATGAAGAAAAACTACAATGTTTTCCTGTATTTTTATGCAGTTATTCAACATTATCAGCAAAGATAGAAGGTGGTGAAGATATCAGAACTTACCCCTTTGCCAAACCAAGGGTCTGTTTTATCTTTTCTTATCCCTGTCCATGCCCATATTGTTTATTTTTGTTGTTGTTTAGTCGCTAAGTCATGTCTGACTCTTTGCCACCCCATGGACTGTAGCCTACCAGCCCCCTCTATCCATGGGACTCTCTAGGCAAGAATACAAGAGTGGGTTGCTATGCCCTCCTCCAGGGGATCTTCCTAACCCAGGTTTCAAACCCACATCTCCTACATTACAAGTGAATTCTTTACCACTGAGCCACCAAGGAAGCCGCATATTGCTCATACCTGAGGCTATTTGAGATCACGCTATCTGTAAAGAACATTTATGATTATTTAACTCATGATTGTATCTTGAACGTTATGACAAATGTCAAAAACATTTGAAATGCAATCTGTAATGACTGATGATAATTATATTAACATAATATCAATTTCTCCTTTATTCAGTAGAATTTGGGAAAGTGGTTCTAATATCCAGTTGGATTTTTGGTTTTATGTTTTATAGTTTTAATTGATTCATGAGTGTTAAATGTATCTCCTGCAATTCCTACTTTTTGGATCATCAGTTCAGTGCAGTTCTCTCGCTCAATCATGTCCGACTCTTTGCGACCCCATAAATCACGGCACGCCAGGCCTCCCTGTCCATCACCATCTCCCGGAGTTCACCCAAACTCACATCCATCGAGTCAGTGATGCCATCCAGCCATCTCATCCTCTGTCGTCCCCTTCTCCTCCTGCCCCCAATCCCTCCCAGCATCAGAGTCTTTTCCAATGAGTCAACTCTTGGCATGAGGTGGTCAAAGTACTGGAGTTTCAGCTTTAGCATCAGTCCTTCCAAAGAACACCCAGGACTGATCTCCTTTAGAATGGATCATAAATTTTATATATTATGATATGTAATTTATGATTATAATTTATATGATCCAAGTGGATCTTGTGTTTTTATTATAAAATTTAATGATTTATATAATCATTTTTATAAATGATTGATTATAACATGAAAATATAATGTCATGTACAGTTCAAAGTATGATTATGTATATTTGTACATATACATACACACACATATATATACATGCACAGTGCTATTGATTCAGTAAGTATTCAACCTCTCAAGTTTCACGTTTGGTCTGTTTTATCTATAATGTGTTCATAGTGCTGTGTTAAATCTTCCAATACCAAGGGCAATGCCAAAGGACTTTGTCAAGGCTTTCATTTATGCATGTTCACTATCAGCCAACAACTTCTAAAATCATTCCAAATAAACATACAGTAAAAAATAAAACAACCCAACCCTGCTTTGCGGGGCACATTTAGCTTCAAGCTAAGTCCCTCAGGCCCTTCTTCTAATCAGAGCCCAAAATCATTCTAAAGGGATAATTTGACTCCAATTGTAACTGTGATCCTAGCAAATCATTTAAAAACCATTCAAAGGACTTTCCTGGTGGTCCAGTTGTTAAAACGCGTGCTTCTACTCCAGGGTGTGTGAGTTTGAACTAAGATACTGCATGCTATAACCAACTTAAATCTTTAAAAGTCATTCAAGAAATATTTGTTGAACAGCCACTCTATTTTAGGTAATATGCAAGATTTTAGTTCCTCTTTGTATATCAAATACGTTTGCTTTGTTTATTTTTATCTTCTCATTTTGTGTATGTCTTCATGGCTATTATGCTTTTTATCGTTGATTATACCTCTCAACTTAAAAGACTTCTCACCCGACCTACCAGTTATCAGCTGCTTTCTTCTCAACTTCCCATATATCCTTACTCTGCTTCATGTCACTGGAGCTGGCCCCTGTAAACACTGGATATAATATCTGTTTGCTGTTGCTGCTTGAATGAAGAATTTTTCTCTCTATCTCTGTAAGTCAAATATTATGCCTTTGTAAGTCAAACAGCTCAGGGACTCCTTTTTCTCAGCACAGTCTGTATGATATGACTCCATACAATGCCCTTATTGTCAATATAGTGACCGTGGTATTCACTAATTGGGTTGTTTATTTCATAAATAACAAACAAACATTTGTTCAGGCTCTTATATGTACACAGCATTGTTGGGGAGGAACCTTGGGAAAGCATCGCAAATTCATTCAATCTAAAGTCTTCACTGGGACTTCCCTGGTGGTCCAGTGGTTAAGACTCCACACTTCCAGTGTTGGGGGTATGGGTTTGATCCTGGCTCAGATGGTAAAGAGTGGCCTGCAATGCGAGAGACATGACTGAGCAACTTCACTTTCACTTTTCACTCTCATGCATTGGAGAAGGAAATGGCAACCCACTCCAGTGTTCTTGCCTGGAGAATCCCAGGGACAGGGGAGCCTGGTGGGCTGCCATCTCTGGGGTCGCACAGAGTTGGACACGACTGAAGCAACTTAGCAGCAGCAGCAGCAGCAGCGGGAGACACAGATTCAATCTCTGGGTTGGGAAGATCCCCTGGAGAAGGGAATGGCAACCCACTCCAGTATTTTTGCTTGGAGAATTCCATGGACAGAGGAGCCTGGTGGGCTACAGTCCATGGTGTTGCAAAGAGTCAGACATGACTGAGCAACTAATACTTACACACTTACTAAGGGCTTCCCAGGTGGTGCTAGCGGTAAAGAACCTGCCTGCCAGTTCAGGTAGACATAAGAGACACAGGTTCGATTCCTGGGTCAGGAAGATCCCCTGGAGGAGGGCATGACAGTCCACTCCAGTATTCTTGTTTGGGAAAACCCATGGACAGAGGAGGGCTGCAGTCCATAGGGTCGCAAAGAGTCAGACACAATGTTGAAGTGACTTAGTATACATTCAGGGAACTAAGATCCCACATGCCAGATCGTGCAGCCAAAAAATAAAGTATTTCCTATCTGTCAGACTCTAGCCTGGCTATTGAGGAGATACGAGTGAAGGCAGGTGGGTAGCTTTGGCTGTCTGAGGGGAAGGTAGACAGCACAGAGCCCAGCAGAGGGCAGGGCCCTGGCACTGCCAGTGAGTCAGTGTGGGAGTGCAGTGCAAAGGCAGGCCAGACACAGAAGCTGCAGCTGTGTCACGCTGTGACCCGCATACATTCACCAGGGCAGTGGGCCATCCAGACAGAGGCACGGGGGCTTCCAACGGGGACCCGCCTGCTGTATCCCCAGAAGGTGGTCTGCTCCACGCCATGTTTAAGAGACTGTTTCCATGACCAAGCAAGGCAGGCCTGGCAGCATGCAGGAGGTGACGGGCCACGGTAGTGAGATGACTTGGGCTTTACAGTCATCCATTGTTTTGTTTTTAACTTTTTATTTTGTATTGGGATATAGCCAATTAACAACGTGATAGTTTCAGGTGAACAGCCAAGGGATTCACCATACACATACATGTATCCATTCTCAGTTATACATATATATATATATACATGTATCCACTCTCCCCCAAACTCCCCTCCCATCCAGGCTACCACACAGCATTGAGCAGAGTTCTGTCTATACAGCAGGTCCTTGTTGGTTATTCTTTTAAATTATCTTTATAATTTTATTTTAAAAAACTTTTTGTTTATTTTTTATTGGGGTATAGTCTATTCACAATGTTGTGATAGCTTTGGGTGGACAGCAAAGGGACTCAGCCACACATATACCACCCAGTCTTCTAGATCAGTGATTTCAAACTCAGAGAGGAAGCCTTGAAAAGTGATTGCGATAGAAAAGGGGAAATGGAAAAGAAATGACTTGTGCCTAAGTGCGAGTGATTCATGGACTGCCATTTAGTATTTAATTCCCAGCAAGCTTGCTTCATCTTGGTTCCTGTGCCATCAAAGGAAATATAACGTGTGATTTCATCACATTTATTCCCAGTGATGTTAAATAAAGCTGAAAGCTCGGCTGCACATTGATGTGCACTCAGAGCGTGGCCTGAAGCTTAATAAAGCTAATTTAAAAGAACTCAGGCCATAACATTTATCTTTCACCCAAGTCAGAGGAAGAACTTGGATGCATTCTTTTGAGCAAATGCATCCCCTTCTTTAAATAAAGCTGCATGGTTCACTCCAGCTATATCTGTAAAAATGCATACCTCCTAAAGTTTATACTTTAATTTCTAATTCTGTGAGCAATAATACATACACAGTGTAAGGCTTAGAGGCTGTCTGAGTGGAAAATCACAGGAGTCCTAAATGTCAGGGATTAAACTGTCACTTCTTCCCTTTCATTTCACAGATGCAGGATCAGGCCTGGGCATGAGAAGTGACTGACCCAAAGGAGAGAGTGTCTAGCTCCTTAAGGCCCAGACAAAAGGGAAAGAGGGGAATTTGGAAAGCAACGAGACACCCTGCTCACACAAAAGCAAGAACAAAGTAAGGCTTCTTCTTCAAACCTAAAATGACTTGAAGTTTAGATGCTAGAGCAATTCAAGAGGTATTTTCCTTTAGAAGTAGTTTACTTCATTTGAGGCCATTTGTCTTCCTTCCTTAATCCTCTCGGGCATGAATTTAATATCTTTACTCTAAAACAAATAGCTCCTGTAAGGCTAAAATAACAAGAAGGATATTACAGTCTACCAAGTCCAATAAGATCATGAATTATGTTGCTGGCCATTCTCTGAGTCAGTAGAAAAGTTATGGGTTGAAAGTTAAAGTATTAACTGCTCAGTTGAGTCTGATTCCTTGTGACTCTGAGGACGGTAGCCCACCAGGCTCCTCTGTCCATGGAATTCTCCAGGCAAGAATACTGGAGTAGGTTGCCATTTCCTTCTCCAGGGGATCATCCTGACCCAGGGATCAACCCCAAATCTCCTGTGTCTCCTGCATTGGCAGGTGAATTATTTACCATTGGTGCTACCTATGGTAAATAACTTCTTACTGACTTTAAAACTAATATATCTTCTTTATAGAGAATTTAGAAAGCAGGATTTGGCCACATGTCATGCTGAGCTTCCATGGAGAAGGTGTCCCTCCTATTACAGCTACATGGAATTGGTAGATAGAATGTAACCGAATGATGGGATGTAGCATTCAAGTTGCCCTCCTCACCAACCCTTCATTGATGTGGCGGGAAGTCAACACAACACACATACAACATAATGGCAGAAGGGCTTCTCTTATTTTAAAGGTGTCCTCCCTTCACTGTGAACTAGAGCAAAGTAAACTGTTCCAAAAGGACTCTGTGAACTCAGATACATGAAAAAGAGGTGTCAGTTTAATTTTACTGGTTAACTTGCTGCCCCTCCAGATCTCTTGAGTTCTCCCTCCTCCCTCCCTCCCTCTTTGTCTTCCCTTCCTCCCTTCCTCCTGGTAATGAAACTGACAGAGGATACAAAGCAGGGAGGGATCAAGAAGATGCTTTGGAGGGGCATGAAGGACTAATAGCTGAATGCCTTCCAGTGATTGGGGGTGTGCTGCTGAAGGTGCTACGAGAGATGGATGGGGCTATTTCAGAAATTTCCCCTGGAGTTAACACTTCACTTAGCATTCTTCCTGCAGATCCTGACACAATTAAAAATTCTGTTTCCATCTTCTTGCAACTTGTATGAGGCCTGAAGGGATTTTTCTTCAGGGCCATTGAACACGCACAGGAAGATGATTTAGGGAAACGTTACACTGCATGTAAAGTCTTCCTATATTATCTTCCTGATCTACCTCATTGCAAGGAGAAGTTGAGCTCTGTGAGGCAGGCGCTGCCCGAAGGGCACGGCCCTCAAATCTGCTGTCAGAGCCTCGGCTCTCTGAGCTGTGATCATGCCCAGGGACCTGGAGAGGCTGAGGGGCAAGTGGGGCAGGGGGTGGGGGGAATCATAGGCATGGGGAGGGGCCAGCCCTGCTCCTGGCCAGTGCCTTGGAGTAGAGCACAGCCCCTCGGGGAACAAAACCCATCCTGGGGTTCTCAGCCCTGCCAGAATGCTGGTGCTCAAGCTGGGAGTGAAAGCCACACAGTGATGCTTCTAGAAACACCACACATCATAACCACACGCTCATTTTGTTCAAACCTTGGACAGCAAGGAGATCCAACCAGTCAATCCTAAAGGAAATCGACCCTGAATATTCACTGGAAGGACTGATGCTAAAGCTGCAACTCCAATACTTTGGCCACCGGATGTGAAGAGCTGACTCGTTGGAAAAGACCCTGATTTTGGGAAAGACAGAAGGCAGGAGGAGAAGGGGACGACAGAGGACGAGATGGTTGGATGGCATCACTGACTCAATGGACATGAGTTTGAGCAAGCTCCTGGAGAGTGGGTGTAGCTCATGGGGTCAGAAAGAGTTGGACACAACTGAACGACTAAACAGCAACTGTGTGTCAGGCCTCATTCTGATAGGCAGGGCAATGAACCCAGTTCATTAGAGCATGAGCCCAGTTTCCACCGAGCCATCAGGGAAGCCCAGAGAAAGGAAAAACTGAACTAAAGAAACGGATCTACATGTGTGCCTGTGACTGTACAGATATATCCAAGCAAGGAAAATGTAAGCAGAGATACACAAATATTTTTGAAAATTGGACACGTTAAGACAGGAAGGATGATTTACATACGAGGAGGTGGTTGCCACAATAACTACTTCTTTTTTAAAAATCTGTATTGTTAAACTTGCCATAGAAACATAAGACTTTATAAGCTGAAAAACAATATACTTTTAAAGTTCAGCAGACATAAGCTTTGAACATATCATTTTAAAAAAAGAGTGACATTCAGTTAACATCTTAAAGATATAAATAAACTTATTTTGTCTTAAAAAAAACTTTTAATTGAGTCTATTTAAATATTTGAAAAGAAAATCTTGCAGTTGGATGCAAAAATTTCAATCAAATGATGAAAATACACAAAAACCATACAAAAGCCAAACCAAGCAGAATTCTATCTTGGTATTTAGAGACAATGACCTCTTCTGGTCTTTATACCTAAAAATGATCAGAGTATTCTGCTTTTTAAAAAATCTTTACTGAATTTATTACAATATTGCTTCTGTTTTATGTTTTTGGCTTTTGGCCAAGAGGCATGCAAGATCTTAGCTCCCTGACCAGGGCTTGAACCTGCATTCCCTACATTGGAAGGCGAAGTCTCAACCATGAGACCACTAGAGAAGTCCCATGTATACTGAGGATCAAAGCATCATTCCTCAATATCTACTGAGTGTCCATGTCTACTGGTGAGGAAGAAGGCTGAACACCACATACAATTCAAAATAACATGTGGGTAACTTCCCTGGTGATCCAATGATTAAGATTCTGTGCTTCCAATGCAAGGGCCATGGGTTTGATACTTGGTCAGGAATTAAGATCTCACGTCCTATATGGCATGGCCAAATCTACTTCCCTCAAACAAAACCAAACCCAAAATAACATGTGGACTACCCCAGGTTTCTTTACTCTGATAGGCACCAGTGCAAACTTCCTGCCCCAAATACCCTACTGGAGAACCCACATGGTGTATTCAAGGACATTTTTGGACTATACGCAGAAGAAGCGAACTAGGAGCATGTAGTTTTTCAGGCTGCCCTGGTGACTCAGCATGATAAAGAATCCACCTGCCAATGCAGGAGATGCTGGTTCGATCCCTGGGTCAGGAAGAAATTCCATAGACAGAGGAACCTGGTGGGCTACAGTCCATGGGATCGCAAAGAGTCAGACACTACTGAGTGTAACAATAAGCAAGCTCTGTCCCAACGGAATGTGCGGCCTCACATAAAATATCAAACTGGTCCTCAGCCACCAGGGGCTTCCACAAGAGGGAGTGGTTATGATGTAGAGGTTGTGGGGGGAGGGAAAACTAATTCATACTTAAGACTTAATATCTGTGATATGCATGCTCATGTATGACTTCTTCAATTTCACTGCTGAATATTCATGTATCTTAGTTACAGTTCGGTTCAGTTCAGTTGCTCAGTCATGTCCAACTCTTTGTGACCCCATGGACTGCAACATGCCAGGCCTCCCTGTCCATCACCAACTCCCAGAGCTTGTTCAAACTCATGTCCATGGAGTCAGTGATGCCATCCAACCATCTCATCCTCTGTTGTCCCCCTCCTCTCCTGCCTTTAATCTTCCCCAGCATCAGGGTCTTTTCCAATGAGTTGGCTCTTCACATCAGGTGACCAAAGTATTGGAGCTTCAGATTTAGCATCAGTCCTTCCAATGAATATTCAGGACTGATTTCCTTTAGGATGGACTGGTTTGATCTCCTTGCAGGCCAAGAGACTCTCAAGAGTCTTCTCCAATACCACAGTTCAAAAGCATTAATTCTTCATTGCTAAGCTTTCTTTATGGTCCAACTCTCATATCCATACATGACTACTGGAAAAACCATAGCTTTGACTAGACGGACCTTTGTTGGCAAAGTAATGTCTCTGCTTTTTAATATGCTGTCTAGGTTTGTCATAGCTTTTCTTCTAAGGAGCTAGCATCTTTTAATTTTATGGCTGTAGTCACTATCTGCAGTCATTTTGGAGCCCAAGAAAGTAAAGTCCGTCACTGTTTCCATTGTTTCTGCATCTATTTGCCATGAAGTGATGGGACTGGATGCCATGATCTTAGTTTTCTGAATGTTGACTTTTAAGCCAGCTTTTCACTCTCTTCTTTCACTTTCATCAAGAAGCTCTTTAGTTCCTCTTTACTTTCTGCCATAAGGGTGGTGTCATCTGCATATCTGTGGTTATTGATATTTCTCTTGGTAATCTTGATTCCAGCTTGTGCTTCATCCAGCCTGGCATTTTGAACCATGTACTCTGCATGTACAGTGGTGTGGTATTGGATCATATATATGATGTGGTATTGGAGAAAGACCCTTGAGAGTCCCTTGAACATCAAGGCGATCAAACCAGTCAATCCTAAAGGAAATCAACCCTGAATATTCTTTGGAAGGACTGATGCTGAAGCTGAAACTCCAATACTTCGGCCACCTGATGGGAAGAACTGACTCATTGGAAAAGACCGTGATGCTGGGAAAGATTGAAGGCAGGAGGAGAAGGAGACGACAGAGGATGAGATGGTTGGATGGCATCACTGACTTGATGGACATGAATTTGAGAAAGCTCTTGGAGTTGGTGATGGACAGGGAAGCCTGGTGTGCTGCAGTCCATGGGGTCACAAAGGGTCAGACACAACTGAGCAGCTGAGCTGAACTGAACTGAACTGAACTCTGCATATAAGTTAGATAAGCAGGGTGACAGTATACAGCCTTGATGTACTCCTTTTCGAATTTGGAATCAGTCCATTGTTCCATGTCTGGTTCTAACTGTTGCTTCTTGACCTGCATACAGATTTCTCAGGAGGCAGGTAAGATGGTCTGGTATTCCCATCTCTTTAACAATTTTCCAGTTTGTTGTGATCCACATAGTCAAAACCTTTAGCATAGTCAGTGAAGTATATGTTTTTCTTAGTTACAGTATATCACAATTTAACTATCCATTTTCCTGTTTACCTATGAGATACTTCTGGGTTTTAGTTGTTATAATATTACTTGAAATGCTTATATATCATCTCCTGGTGCTTTTATGTAAAAATTTCTCCAGGGTATATACTTATAAGTGAAATTGTTAGGTTATAAGTCATACACATTTCTAACTTTACTGGATATTGCTGAATCTATTTCAAAATAGTTCCCTTCATTGTCTCAAGGTGGCTGCAGCAGTTCCAGACATCACATCCAAACACAACAACGGTCACAAGAAAAGACATAGTCTTTTCGAATTCCTCTTGGAAATGAGAGATTTCTTAGAGACCTTATGACAGACTTTGCTTTAAATCTAATAAGCGGAGATTGTCATATTCCTGTCTCTAAACCAAGCATTGGGAAATGGAACCTGTTAGGCCTGATCTTCTTCTCCTTCTTTAAGATTTATTTATTTGTTTATCTTTGGATGCACTGGGTCTCCGTTGCTTTGTGCAGGCTTTCTCTAGTTGTACAGAGTGGGGGCTACTCTCTAGTTGGTGGTGCACAGGCTCCTCAGTGCAGTAGCTTCTCTTGTTGCAGAGCACAGGCTCTAGGGTGTTCAGGCTCCAGAAGTTGTAGTGCACGGGCTCAGTAGTTGTGGCTCTTGGGCTTAATTGCTCTGCTGTCTGTGGGATCTTCCAGGACTAGGTATTGAACTCAAGTCCCCTGCATCAGCAGGTGGGTTCTTAACCACTAACCCACCAAGGAAGCCCAGATCAAAGTGTCTTAACTTCTGCAGTATGATTGATGTTTGGAGCCAGGTACCTCTTTGCCGTGAGCAGCTGTTCAGTGCTTTGTAGGATGTTTGCAGCATCCTGTCTTCTACAAACCAGATGCCAGTAGTACCTTCTCAGACGCCACAGTAAAACTGTGGTCAAGATACTGCTGGATATCATCCGGGATGGGGGAAGGGATGAACAAAATAGCCTCTGGTTGAGAACCACCGGCTTAGACTTGGAATGGAAGAGACGGAGGGAATTCAGCCACCATGACCACCGTGACTCCAAGCAAGGGTCAGGGCAACAAGCATGTGAGTCTCCCAGAATAATGTGTGAAGTGCCTCCATGCAGAACAGTGCTGTTTCTATTACAGACTTCTTGCTGGGAGATGCTGGACTGATAGGTGTTTCTGCTGTCAGCCTGGCAGAGGATTCATTCCAGAGTCTGGAGTGAGGCAGAAGGTACCTATGAACATGAAACAAACTCAATTGTGCAAAGAGGAGATTTGTCAAGACAGGAGCCAGTCACGTCATTACTATGGGGGTTTCATTTCCAGGACAAAATATCACTGAAAACGTGATTCTAGTTTCCCTTTAGCTCCCTGACCCTTTTAAGATCTCTTGCAAGGGCCTTAAAAATATTGTTGGATACTGAAACAAGATGTGCCTGGTTTATTTCTTTTCCACCCAATGTATATGTAGCCTGGGCTAATATTCAGTCTTCTGTGACAGTGACATGCTGTTCCTAAGGGTTGACAGAGTTGCAGCAGCTTTCTCTGCAGTTATAGAGTCCTTATTTCAGGATCTCTCCACTCTCACAAGCTCTTTGTCTTAAGCTGGAGAAAGTTCATCCTAGGGGTTTTTGCAGCAATAGCTTCCACCCCCTCAGTGTTCTCTGAAGGTCAAGATAAAGTTATGAGATCTTTGATATAAGTGGAGATGTTCTGTCGACAGTTGGAGATGAGAAACTAGTGTTCATATATTTTTCAAATGTGATCAACTGCAGGACTTACTTCTAATATACCGACTTTACAGATGAGAAAACTGAGGCACAGAGATGTTAAATAAATTGGAACTCTTGGTATCAGTAATCCTCAGGGCAGGGCCATAAGATTCAGAGACTAAGTTGATGGAAGAAGAGACAAGTGGTTCCTGCTGAGTCACTGGAGACATTTATTGGACCAGAGATGTGACTGTTTGGGATCCAGCCCCCGGGGAAGTAATTTACAAGTGGACTTGAATACAGACTTCCCACCTAAAAGCCTTTTTCTTTCTTTTACTAAGAAATACTTTTTTAAAAAAATTAGTTTTTATTGGAGGAAAGTTGCTTTACAATGTTCTATTAGTTTCTGCTGAATAGCAAAGTGACCCAGCCGTAAGTATATGTATATCTCTTTTTCAGATTTCCTTTCATTTAGGTCACTACAGAGCACTGAGTAGAGTTCCCTGTGCTATACAGTAGGTTCCTACTAATTATCTATTAATATTTTACACATAGTATCAATAGTTTATATATGTCAACACCAATCTCCCAATTCACCCCACTCCTTCCCTCTTGGTGTTCATGTTTGTTCTCAATGTCTGCATCTCCATTTCTGTTTTGCAAATGAGACCATCTCTACCATTTTTCTAGATTCTGCATACATGAGTCAATATACGATATTTGTTTTTCTCTTCCTGACTTACCTTTACTCTGTATGACGGTCTCTAGGTTCATCCATGTATCTACAAATAAGCCAATTTTGTTCCTTTTGAGGCTGAATAGTATTTCATTATATATATATATGTGTACCACAGCTTCTTTAACAGCCTTTTTCATTATTCCGAGTTGCCACCTCACCACCCCATTGATTTTTACTACTTCTGTCTCATTTCCCTCCACCACAGTCCTGGTGGCCAAGAGAAGAAGCGGAGGCAGCTGTGGCATCTTCCCTGTGGCCGAAGATCCCCTTAGAATAGGAGGCCAGAGAGCCTCTTTACCTTCTGTCTTCTTCAAGGACAGCTATCTCGGGAAAAGTAAGAAGCTCTTGGAAAAGGTAAGAAGCTCTTTAGTAAGATGTTGAGTCTTTCTCAACATCCAGGTCTTTTCCTTATCTACAAAGAAGTTTCAACCTGCTCAGGATTTATAAAGAAAACACTCCCACCAGCATCTTCCAGGCTCCTGAGAGAGTCTGGGACACTAAGATCACAGGAGCAAATAGTACAGGGAATACGTCCATCCTGCCCAGCTCTAAAACTGCCTTTTGTGTCTCCTAGAAATGTATTCATTCTATTTATTGGACAGTCATGGAAACTGATAGCAAAAGCACTTTTAATAAGTTTCCTAACTCAAAAAGCTTAATCACATTTTGGCAGCTTTTCCATAGGACACCAAAGCAAAAACTCTGTCTTCTCCCGATTGCCACTCAGGTCTGGGTATCAGGCACATTGTCCATAGAACATCTCAGGAGTTAAGTAAGAAGAAACTGTCAGCTTCTTGACCCATGGTTGGCTCTGCTTCCCCTCTTTGTGCAAACTAGGCCTCTTCCATGAATCAATATCTTCTTTTCAATTTGCAAAGAAGGGAGAGGACCTGTGTAATGTAATTTGTGAATAAAATGTAGGGAAAAAAAACAGCACCTGCCTGAAAATTGGAGGAATGCCGAAGGTGAGGTGAGCAGAACAAGGTTTGAGCAGAGGGAAGCGGGGAAGCCCGCAGAAGGTGCAGGAATCAGAACAGAGCTGCAGCAGAGATCAAATTGGTCCAACTTAGCCACACGGAGGGCTAAGACCTGAAGGATGCCTAGGATGGGGGACAGGACAGGGGGCCAGACCAGGAAGTGGTCTGTGTTGCGGCCAGTGTGAGGAAAGCAGGAGAGACTCTATCTTGAAGCCTGTCACCCATCTTAAAGATAGGATGTGAACTGGGCCTGAACCCTGTCCAAGAGTAAGGAAACCATTGCTAGTGAAAACCAGGTCTCCTGGAGACTTCCCTCCCTACAGATGACACACGGAGATTGTAGTTGAGGTCAGGCTGCCCCTGTTAGATTAACCATGGAGACATCCCCCCTTGATGTATAATCATTGTCCTCCCACCCCCTAACTTTAATTGTTTGTTCTCCTAGCACCTATCTGTTGTAAAACTCAGTCAGATACAACAGAGGTTGCAAATGATAGATTACAGTGAATGATGTCGGATTTGTGATCTCCAAAGAAGATTTAGCTTCCGGACCAGGGACCAAGCTTGATCACTCAACAGCTTTTGTGTAGCAGAGTTTTATTAAAGTAAGCAAAGGGATAAAGAAAGCTTCTGACATAGACATCAGAAGGGGGCGGAGAGTGCCTCTCTTGCTAGTGTTAGCAAGGGAGTTATATACATTTTAAATTAGTTATTACAATAAATCAGAAGAATGTCTTGACGTTGTAAAGATCTTACTAGACTCACTCCTATAATTTACATTTTAAGATAACAGGATTAGCCAGAAAGTTTTCAGGAAGGAGAAACAGTCCTCAAGCAGGATATATTGTTGTTATATAATCCTTCAAAGTGAAAGTGAAAGTGAAGTCGCTCATTCATATTCGACTCTTTGCGACCCCAAGGACAGTAGCCTACCAGGCTCTGTGGTCTATGGGAGTTTCCAGGCAAGAATACTGGAGTGGGCTGCCATTTCCTTCTCCAGGGGATCTTCCCAACCCAGGGATCAAACCTCGGTCTCCTGCATTGCAGACAGACGCTTTCCTGTTTGAGGCACTAGGGAAGCCCACGTAATCCTTAGTACAGAGTTTAACCTGAGTTGTTTGTTGTGTAATCATCAGTTCCGGGCTTAAAGAAAAAAACATTTTATGTGACTAAGACTAAGGAATGTAGAGAAAAAACATGTTTGTCCTTTCCTCCTCCTTGAGAATTCTAGACCCCTATCTCCTCCTCCTCAAGGACCCCAGACTCTTATCAACCTGCCTAGGAAGTGACTCTCTCACTAACAAGTAATCAGTCACGTAGCCGGGGGTAAAAAACTGGTCCTCTCAGAAACATCACGGTCCTTGTTGGGAACTGATTACCCTCGGACCCGATGTCATGATAAACTGTACTCCACTGTCCTGAGTGTCCTCCGAGGTGTGTTTTGTGACACCAGATTCCACAAAAGTCTGGAGTGTAAGAGCTGGACTATGTTAATAAATTTATATGCCGTTCAGTTCAGTTCAGTCTCTCAGTCGTATCCAGACTCTTTGCAGCCCAATGACCTGCAGCACGCCAGGCCTCCCTGTCCATCACCAACTCCCGGAGTTCACCCAAACCTATGTCCATTGAGTCGGTGATGCCATCCACCCATCTCATCCTCTGTCATCCCCTTCTCCTCCTGCCTTCAATCTTTCCCAGCATCAGGGTCTTTTCTAATGAGTCAGCTCTTCGCATCAGGTGGCCAGAGTATTGGAGTTTCAGCTTCAGCATCAGTCCTTCCAATGAACACCCAGGACCGATCTCCTTTAGGATGGATTGGTTGGATCTCCTTGCAGTCCAAGGGACTCTCAAGAGTCTTCTCCAACACCACAGTTCAAAAGCATCAATTCTTCGGCGCTCAGCTTTCTTTATAGTCCAACTCTCACATCCATACGTGACCACAGGAAAAACCATAGCCTTGACTAGACGGACCTTAGTCAGCAAAGTAATGTCTCTGCTTTTGAATATGCTGTCTAGGTTGGTCATAACTTTCCTTCCAAGAAGTAAGCGTCTTTTAGTGTCATGGCTGCAATCACCATCTGCAGTGATTTTTGGAGCCCAAAAAAGATAAAGTCAGCCACAGTTTCCACTGTTTCCCCATCTATTTGCCATGAAGTGTTGGGACCAGATGCCATGATCTTCGTTTTCTGAATGTTGTGTTTTAAGCCAACTTTTTCACTCTCCTCTTTCACTTTCATCAAAAGGCTCTTTAGTTCTTCTTCACTTTCTGCCATAAAGGTGGTGTCATCTGCATATCTGAAGTTATTAATATTTCTCCCAGCAATCTTGATTCCAGCTTGTGCTTCCTCCAGCCCAGCGTTTCTCATGATGCATATAAGTTAAATAGGCAGGGTGATGATATATATCTGGAAGTTCACGGTTCACTTATTGCTGAAGCCTGGCTTGGAGAATTTTGAGCATTACTTTACTAGCATGTGAGATGAGTGCAATTGTGCGGTAGTTTGAGCATTCTTTGGCATTGACTTTCTTTGGGATTGGAATGAAAACTGACCTTTTCCAGGCCTGTGGCCACTGCTGAGTTCTCCAAATTTGCTGACATATTGAGTGCAGCACTTTCACAGCATCATCTTTTAGGATTTGAAATAGCTCAACTGGAATGCCATCACCTCCACTAGCTTTGTTCGTAGTGATGCTTCCTAAGGCCCACTTGACTTCACATTCCAGGATGTCTGGCTCTAGGTGAGTGATCACACCATCGTGATTATCTGGATCATGAAGATCTTTTTTGTACAGTTCTTCTTGTATTCTTGCCACCTCTTTAATCTCTTCTGCTTCTGTTAGGTCCATACCATTTCAGTCCTTTATTGAGCCCATCTTTGCATGAAATGTTCCCTTGGTATCTCTAATTTTCTTGAAGAAATCTCTAGTCTTTCCCATTCTGTTGTTTTCCTCTATTTCTTTGCATTGATCGCTGAGGAAGGCTTTCTTATCTCTCCTTGCTATTCTTTGGAACTCTGCATTCAGATGTGTATATCTTTCCTTTTCTCTTTGCTTTTTGCTTCTCTTCTTTTCACAGCTATTCATAAGGCCTCCTCAGACAGCCATTTTGCCTTTTTGCATTTCTTTTCCATGAGGATGGTCTTGATCCCTGTCTGCTGTACAATGTCACGAACCTCTGTCCATAGTTCATCAGGCACTCTGTCTATCAGATCTAGTCCCTTAAATCTATTTCTCACTTCCACTGAACAATCATAAGGGATTTGATTTAGGTCATACCTGAATGGTCTAGTGGTTTTCCCCACTTTCTTCAATTTAAGTCTGAATTTGGCAATAAGGAGTTCATGATCTGAGCCACAGTCAGCTCTGCTTCTCCATCTTTGGCTGCAAAGAATATAATCAATCTGATTTCGGTGTTGGCCATCTGGTGATGTCCATGTGTAGAGTCTTCTCTTGTGTTGTTGGAAGAGGGTGTATGCTGTGACCAGTGTGTTCTCTTGGCAAAACTCTGTTAGCTTTTGTCCTGCTTCATTCTGTACTCCAAGGCCAAATTTGCCTGTTACTCCAGGTGTTTTCTTGACTTCCTACTTTTGCATTCCAGTCCCCTATAATGAAAAGGACATCTTTTTTGGGGTGTCAGTTCTGAAAGGACTTGTAGGTCTTCACAGAACCGTTCAACTTCAGCTTCTTCAGCGTTACTAGATGCGTGTTCAATCCCTGGAATGGCCAGATCACCTCGAGAAGGAAATGGCAACCTACTCCAATATTCTTGCCTAGAGAATCCCATAGACAGATGAGCTGGGTGGGCTACAGTCTGTGAGGTCACATAGTTCGGTTCAGTTCAGTCACTCAGTCATGTCTGACTCTTTGCGACCCCATGAATCGCAGCACGCCAGGCCTCCCTGTCCATCACCAACTCCTGGAGTTCACTCAGACTCACTTCCATCGACTCAGTGATGCCCTCCAGCCATCTCATCCTCTGTCATCCCCTTCTCCTCCTGCCCCCAATCCCTCCCAGCATCAGAGTCTTTTCCAGTGAGTCAACTCTTCACATGAGGTGGCCAAAGTACTGGAGTTTCAGCTTTAGCATCATTCCTTCCAAAGAAATCCCAGGGCTGATCTCTTTCAGAATGGACTGGTTGGATCTCCTTGCAGTCCAAGGGACTCTCAAGAGTCTTCTCCAACACCACAGTTCAAAAGCATCAATTCTTCAGTGCTCAGCCTTCTTCACAGTCCAACTCTGACATCCATACATGACTACTGGAAAAACCATAGCCTTGACTAGACAGACCTTAGTTGGCAAAGTAATGTCTCTGCTTTTGACTATGCTATCTAGGATGGTCATAACTTTTCTTCCAAGGAGTAAGCGTCTTTTAATTTCATGGCTGCAGTCACCATCTGCAGTGATTTTGGAGCCCCCAGAAATAAAGTCTGACCCTGTCTCCACTGTTTCCCCGTCTATTTGCCATGAAGTGATGGGACCAGATGCCATGATCTTCGTTTTCTGAATGTTGAGCTTTAAGCCAATTTTTTCACTCTCCTCTTTCACTTTCATCAAGAGGCTTTTTAGTTCCTCTTCACTTTCTGCCATAATGGTGGTGTCATCTGCATATCTGAAGTTATTGATATTTCTCCTGGCAATCTTGATTCCAGCTTGTGTTTCTTCCAGTCCAGCATTTCTCATGATGTACTCTGCATATAATGAATCAAGGCAAATTGGAATTGGTCAAACAGGAGATGGCAAGACTGAACGTCGACATTCTAGGAATCAGCGAACTAAAATGGATTGGAATTAGTGAATTTAACTCAGATGACCATTATATCTACTACTGTGGGCAGGAATCCCTTAGAAGAAATGGAGTAACCATCATAGTCAACAATAGAGGCTGAAATGCAGTACTTAGATGCAATCTCAAAAACGACAGAATGATCTCTGTTCTTTTCCAAGGCAAGCCATTCAATATCACGGTAATCCAAGTCTATGCCCTGACTAGTAACGCTGAAGAAGCTGAAGTTGAACGGTTCTGTGAAGACCTACAAGTCCTTTCAGAACTGACACCCCAAAAAAGATGTCCTTTTCATTATAGGGGACTGGAATGCAAAAGTAGGAAGTCAAGAAAACACCTGGAGTAACAGGCAAATTTGGCCTTGGAGTACAGAATGAAGCAGGACAAAAGCTAACAGAGTTTTGCCAAGAGAACACACTGGTCACAGCATACACCCTCTTCCAACAACACAAGAGAAGACTCTACACATGGACATCACCAGATGGCCAACACCGAAATCAGATTGATTATATTCTTTGCAGCCAAAGATGGAGAAGCAGAGCTGACTGTGGCTCAGATCATGAACTCCTTATTGCCAAATTCAGACTTAAATTGAAGAAAGTGGGGAAAACCACTAGACCATTCAGGTATGACCTAAATCAAATCCCTTATGATTGTTCAGTGGAAGTGAGAAATAGATTTAAGGGACTAGATCTGATAGACAGAGTGCCTGATGAACTATGGACAGAGGTTCGTGACATTGTACAGCAGACAGGGATCAAGACCATCCTCATGGAAAAGAAATGCAAAAAGGCAAAATGGCTGTCTGAGGAGGCCTTATGAATAGCTGTGAAAAGAAGAGAAGCAAAAAGCAAAGAGAAAAGGAAAGATATACACATCTGAATGCAGAGTTCCAAAGAATAGCAAGGAGAGATAAGAAAGCCTTCCTCAGCGATCAATGCAAAGAAATAGAGGAAAACAACAGAATGGGAAAGACTAGAGATTTCTTCAAGAAAATTAGAGATACCAAGGGAACATTTCATGCAAAGATGGGCTCAATAAAGGACTGAAATGGTATGGACCTAACAGAAGCAGAAGAGATTAAAGAGGTGGCAAGAATACAAGAAGAACTGTACAAAAAAGATCTTCATGATCCAGATAATCACGATGGTGTGATCACTCACCTAGAGCCAGACATCCTGGAATGTGAAGTCAAGTGGGCCTTAGGAAGCATCACTACGAACAAAGCTAGTGGAGGTGATGGCATTCCAGTTGAGCTATTTCAAATCCTAAAAGATGATGCTGTGAAAGTGCTGCACTCAATATGTCAGCAAATTTGGAGAACTCAGCAGTGGCCACAGGCCTGGAAAAGGTCAGTTTTCATTCCAATCCCAAAGAAAGTCAATGCCAAAGAATGCTCAAACTACCGCACAATTGCACTCATCTCACATGCTAGTAAAGTAATGCTCAAAATTCTCCAAGCCAGGCTTCAGCAATAAGTGAACCGTGAACTTCCAGATATATATCATCACCCTGCCTATTTAACTTATATGCATCATGAGAAACGCTGGGCTGGAGGAAGCACAAGCTGGAATCAAGATTGCTGGGAGAAATATTAATAACTTCAGATATGCAGATGACACCACCTTTATGGCAGAAAGTGAAGAAGAACTAAAGAGCCTTTTGATGAAAGTGAAAGAGGAGAGTGAAAAAGTTGGCTTAAAACACAACATTCAGAAAACGAAGATCATGGCATCTGGTCCCAACACTTCATGGCAAATAGATGGGGAAACAGTGGAAACTGTGGCTGACTTTATCTTTTTTGGGCTCCAAAAATCACTGCAGATGGTGATTGCAGCCATGACACTAAAAGACGCTTACTTCTTGGAAGGAAAGTTATGACCAACCTAGACAGCATATTCAAAAGCAGAGACATTACTTTGCTGACTAAGGTCCGTCTAGTCAAGGCTATGGTTTTTCCTGTGGTCACGTATGGATGTGAGAGTTGGACTATAAAGAAAGCTGAGCGCCGAAGAATTGATGCTTTTGAACTGTGGTGTTGGAGAAGACTCTTGAGAGTCCCTTGGACTGCAAGGAGATCCAACCAATCCATCCTAAAGGAGATCGGTCCTGGGTGTTCATTGGAAGGACTGATGCTGAAGCTGAAACTCCAATACTCTGGCCACCTGATGCGAAGAGCTGACTCATTAGAAAAGACCCTGATGCTGGGAAAGATTGAAGGCAGGAGGAGAAGGGGATGACAGAGGATGAGATGGGTGGATGGCATCACCGACTCAATGGACATAGGTTTGGGTGAACTCCGGGAGTTGGTGATGGATAGGGAGGCCTGGCATGCTGCGGTTCATGGGATCGCAAAGAGTCTGACATGACTGAGCAACAGAACTGAACTGAACTCTTATGTATCCATGCAAATTCTAGGAAAATGTCTGGTACAAAATACAAGACAAGGTCAGCCTAGAAAACTCTCACCAGGTCATTGCCCACTGTCAACTACAAACTGGCCCTTGCCAAGGGCATCTGCGGTCTGTGGAGACTGAACCATGTCCTGATGCAACTCTTTGACATGCCCTGGAGGGAGTTCAGGATGGAGAGTAAGGTACTCTGTGCTCCAGAGGAACTGGTGGAACAGGTCTTTCTAGATGGTTAGATATTTTCAGAAAGTCATTTGACCCCAGTCCTTGCATCTCCTCTAGAAAAGCACTAAGTCCTTTCATGGTGACATCAGCTCCTTGTGACTCCACAAAACCTCTTGTAAAATAAGTGCTTGATTGTGTGAACTCCACCTTCACCAAAATCATCTATATTGAACTTCCCCCACTGCCTCTGTGGAGCAGTCTCTCAGAGCCATCTGAGGTGCCATCTCCCAGGCTGCAGTCCTCATTTTGCTCCAAGTAAAACTTACCTGGCGATTCTCACATTGTGCATCATTTTAGTCGACATCGCCTTCTGTTTCGGGTTGAGAGTTTTTTTTTTTCTTTTTATTACCTCTAGCTTAAATGAGATATAACTGACATACAACACTGCACAAATTTATGATGTAAAATGGGCTTCCCTGGTGGTTCAGTTGGTAAAGAATCAACCTGCAATGTAGGAAACCTGGGTTCTATCCCTGGCTCAGGAAGATCCCCTGGAGAAGGAAATGGCAACCCACTCCAGGATTCTTGCCTGGGAAATCCTATGGACAGAGGAGCCTGATGGGTTATCGTCCACGGGGTTGCAAGTGTTGGACACAACTTAGTGACTAAACCACCACCAAGGTGTAAAATATGGTGATTTGTTACACTTATACATTATGAAATACTTATCATAATAGAGTTAGTTAATACCTCCACCACTTAGTGTACTTTTTTGTGTGTGTGGTAGGAATATTTAAGGTTTACTGTTTAGACAAATTTCAAGTTTATAACACAGTACTGTAAACTATGGCCCAGGGATCCCCAACCTAAAGCCCAGGGGTCCCCAACCTCTGGGATCTGATGCCTGCTGATCTGAGGTGGAGCTGATGCAATGATAGAAATAAAGTACACAATAAATGTAACGCACTTGAATCATCTCAAAACCGTCCTCCATACCTCTGACTGTGGAAAAGTTGTTTTCCACAGAACTGGTCCCAGCTTCCAAAAAGGTTGGGGACCACTGCTATGGCCAGGCTGTATGACCACGTGTTTTCATTGCAAAACTTCTCACAATGGCATGGTAGCTCCAGTGCAGGATGCCGTTGAAAGCAAGAGAGCATCTACATTTAGCACAGATGGTCAGAAGGAAGCCTCTAAGTAGGACAATGTGTGTGTACTAAGTCACTTCAGGCATGTCTGACTCTTTGTGACCCTGTGGGCTATAGCCCTCCAGGCTCCTGTGTCCATGGATTCTCCAGGCAAGAACACTGGAGTGGGTTGTCATACCCTTCTCCAAGGATCTTCCCAACCCAAGGATCGGACCCATGTATCTTATGTCTCCTGCATTGGCACTAAACCATCTTTATCACTAAACCATCCAATACATGGTTTAACTTCTGACGTATTTAAATATGAAGAGAAATTTAAGCACTCTTTGAGTGTCAACGATTCCAGCCTCATCAATTAGATACAACTATAGTAAATGCATCTGATAGCATTTAAGCTATCCTTTTTTCTTTTTGCCTAATTGTAAAGCGAGGGGCTAAAATCATTCGCTTTGATTTACCCAATTTCCTACCGTCAAATGCTTGCCTGATGTGATTATGTTAATGTGCTAATTGAGTTTGATGTCCTTCATTGTACATGCTAGTTTCAGCAAAATAAGAAAGTAGTCCTGAAGTATGTTTTCTTTGACAGTGTTCTGGGATATAAATAGAACAAATGCCTTGTGAGAGCAGGAAATGTTATCTTTTGGGTTGAGCTGGCTTAGGTACAATTTAATTTAAATAATTGAACATATTTATGAGGTGCAAGAGGCAAATTAAAAAAGAGCATTTGAGCTGTGTATTGTGCTTTTCCTTCACCGTTTGAGCTGCAGTAACAGTGAACATGCTGCTATGTGGGCCACAATGTTTTAGGGGGAACACAACCGAGAATATTCTGCTTATGTGCCCCTCAAAGCCATCTTTTACTTGAATTTATATTGTGTTCTAATTTCTCCTGACTCAGCTTACACAGACATTTTTGTTAGCTTGCATGTTAATATTACTTCTGATTTTCATTTTGAAATCTCAGAAAAAGACCTGAGGCCCAGGTCTTGTCTGAGACAAGGAATATTTCTTAAAAGAGACTGAAAGAATCCATTGTTTTCATTTGCAAATAGTCTCGGGAGTAGAAAGAACTCAGGAATGCCAGGTCCCTGCTCCCAAGATCATCTCTATGGGCTTGGGGATTTCTGGTGTCGACTTAAAAAAATGTACAATGTGAGAGTTGTGAGTTAAGCTTTATTCCGGACAAAATGAGGTCGATAGCCCAGGAGAACAGCACCTTAGAAAGCTCTGAGAAACTGGTCCAGAGAGGCAGTGGAGGAAGGTCAGTATAGATGTGATTTGGGTGAAGGGGGAGTACATGCAATCTAACATGCATTTTTTGCAGGAGGTTATTGTTAGTCACAAGGAGCAGTGGTCACCATGAAGGATTTTAGTGCTTTTCTACATGTGAGGAGATACAAGAATTTGAAATCAGCTCCTGAAAATACATATCTAAAGACTTGTCCTGCCAGTTTTCCCAGAGCACAGAGTGCCTCATTTCTGCTCTCCAGCCTGAACTTCTTTCCGGGGGTGCTAAGGTCAGCAGCTGCAGTAGCACCTGATTCAATCCTTGTAGAGGTAGATGGCAAGTGCCAATTTATAGTTGACACTGGTTAACCTGTACTGCCTCAAGACAGAGCCAAACGTCTGTGTGTGAGTACTCTGTATTAGAAGACCTGTAGGGCAAAGCAGGTGGAGACCATAGCATCGAAACCAGAGCTGTGAACAGTGTGGTGCGGACTGCCTAAGAGCTGATATGTGCAGTCAGACCTTGGAACTGTCTCTTACTTGCTTGGTGAGTTACTTAATCACCCTGAGCCTCTACTTACTTATCTGAACAATGGGAACAACACTGTGTTTCATTGACACCATCAATTGTAAAATATATTTATTTATTTATCTATATATTTATTTATAACTGATTTGTGTACCACAGCAAAAATTACACACACATAAGAAACACTTGGGTTTTCACCATTTCCATAGGTGTGTGGCCGTGAGATGTTTCTATCAACATTTCAAAAACTACCCTGTGTGATACTGTAATAAGAGATGAATGTTTTTATATATTTGTTAAAACCCATAGAATACATACCACCAAGAGTGAACCATGATGTAAACTATGGACTTGGAGTGATTATGATGTATCAGTGTAGTCTCAAGAATTGTTTTTGCTTTAAATATTTATTTTTATTTATTTGGCTCTCCTGGGTCTTAGTCGAGGCAACGAATTCTTAGTTGCAGCATGAGGGACCCAGTTCTCTGACTAAGGATTGAACCCGAGCTCCTTGCATTGGAAGTGCAGGGTCTTAGTCACTGGACCACCAGGGCAGTCCCTAGACTCATCAGCTGTGACCAAAGTATCACTTTGGAGTATGATGTTGATAGTGGGGAGGTTGCACTTGTGTGGGCTCTTTGTACTTTCTGCTCAATTTTGCTGTGACTCTTAAAACTGTTCCAAAATATATTCAGTCTACTAAAGAAAGAAGTGGAAACATTTCTAGATTAGAGGAAATGACAGAGACATGGCAACACGTGATCTTGCACTGGACAGAATTTTTTTTTCTATAAGGAACACTTTTCGGGTAATTGGGGAAAAATAAGTAGGGTGTGTGGCTTAGATAATTATTTAATCAGAGATAACATCTCGATTTGAATAATTATAATGTGCTTATATAAGACAGAGTCCTTGTTCTTAGGAAATACACACTGAAGTACTCAGCAGGGCTTCCCAGGTGGCACTAGTGGTAAAGAACCCACCTGCCAATGCAGAAGACTTAAGAGACGTGGGTTCGATCCTTGGGTCGGGAAGATCCCCTGGAGAAGGCAATGGCAACCCACTCTAGTACTCTTGCCTGGAAAATCCTGTGGACAGAGGAGCCTGGTAGGTTGCAGTCCATGGGGTCACTAAGAGTCAGACACGACTGAGCGACTTCACTTTCACTTTTCACTTTCCTGCATTGGAGAAGAAAATGGCAACCTACTCCAGTGTTCTTGCCTGGAGATTCCCAGGGATGCGGGAGCCTGGTGGGCCACAGTCAATGGGGTCACAAAGAATCGGACCCGGCTGAAGAGACTTAGCATGTATTCAGCAGAAAGGGCTGTCATGTCTCCAGTTATTCTCAAATGGTTCAGAAAGATAATGTGAAGATGTATACAGAGAGAGGAAGTGAGAAAGCAAGTACTGTGAAATGTTAACGATTGGGGTGAATGGCAGGTATCTCAGTGGTAAAGATTATCCACCTGCCAATGCAGGAGACATGGATTTGATCCCTGGGTCAGGAGGATCCCCTGGAGACAGAAACGGCAACCCACTCCAGTATTCTTGCCTGGAGAATTCCATGGACAGAGGAGCCTGTCGGGGCAATAGTCCATGGGGTTGAAAATGAGTCAGACACAGCTTAGTGATTAAACAACAACAACAGATACAACAAGCAGAGAGAACTGGAAAATTTCAAAGGTTCACCTCTAAATCATATACTAGATGGGTTTTCAAGTTCCCCTCTAGAAGTCTGTGACCATGATTAAAACAGGTAGATATTCAAAAGACCAAAAGCTAACCCCTCAATGAGGGAGACTAAGCATTCCCAGGAGAAGGCAATGGCACCCCACTCCATTACTCTTGCCTGGAAAAATCCCATGGACGGAGGAGCCTGGTGGGCTGCAGTCCATGGGGTTGCTAAGAGTCAGACACGACTGAGCGACTTCCCTTTCACTTTTCACTTTCATGCATTGGAGAAGGAAATGGCAACCCAATCCAGTGTTCTTGCCTGGAGAATCCTAGGGATGGGGGAGCCTGGTGGGCTGCTGTCTATGGGGTTGCACAGAGTCGGACACGACTGAAGCGACTTAGCAGTAAGCATTCCCAAAATAAATGTTCTTGAACAGAAACAGATTTCCCTTGAACACTGTGACCTACAGGAAAGGAAATCATTGTCACCTGCCCTTTATTTGTGGTCATTTGCATGCTAATGGTTGAACAGTCACAGACCAGTTGGCTGGATAATGAGTTTGGTCTAGACATGTCGTATCAGAGGGACCACTGTGGATGCCAACAGAATTTCGAATATCACCCGGAAAGAGAGATTGATCATTAACTCTGTTAATTCACTGGGCATTTCTAAGCAAAAATTACCTCTGTAAATATGTAACATGTGAGAAGACCCAATGCACCCAGTATTATCTGATAAAAACATCCAGAGAATCTGGTTATGCTGAAAAAGAAAATTGTTGTCATTCGTGAGGTGGTTTCCTAAATGGATTAACACAAACAGGAAAGTGATTATCTAACAAAATATTATTTTCATATGCTGAATTTCTTCATTTATAAGACCAAATAAAAAATGCCCTAGCTTGTGAAATAGTGGTGTCAGAGTGATGTGAGAGTCAGAAACTGCTGTACATAGAAGGGGAGTTGTTATAATTCCTGCTGGAAATGGGATTATTACAATCCTTCTCATGCACTGGGAAAAAAGGAAGACTTACATGGGCTTTCCTGGTGGCTGAGCTGGTAGAGAATCTGCCCACAATGTGGGAGACCTGGGTTGGATGCCTGGGTTGGGAGATCCCCTGGTGAAGGGAAAGGCTACCCACTCCAGTATTCTGGCCTAGAGAATTCCATGGACTACATAGTCCATGGGGTCACAAAGAGTCGGACGTGACTGAGTGACTTTCACTTTCACTTCACTACATGGCATAGAGCATTGAGCTTTTGGGTGGAAGACCTTTTTTCATACTCATTTCCCTCTTGTTCTCCAAGAGTAACTGATGCAGCTTTTCATATGGATCAAAACTATAGCAGGAAATTAAAAATAAAAATCCAGCCTAGAGAAGTTAAAAAATAGAGGTTCTCTATCACTGGAAACGTGTGAGATGTTATAGATAGAAGCAACATTTCATTCTGTGTATCCTATCAAGGAGGGAATAGTAGGGAGGCATGGTGGATTACAGGCTCACTCATGTCTGATAAGATACTTAACCACTCTTTCCATGAATATTAGAATACTTCATAAAACAAGAAAAAGAAAAATAGTCACTCAGTCATGTCTGACTCTTGTCAACCCCACGGATTGTAGTCCATCAGGCTCATCTGTCCGTGCAATTCCCCAGGCAAGAATCCCGGAATGGGTAGCCACTCCTTTCTCCAGGGTATCTTCCCTACCCAGGGATTGAACCCAGGTCTCCTGCATTGCAGGCAGGTTCTTTACCACTTGAGCCACCAGCAAAGCCCCAGAGTGCTCCCTAGGGGTCAGGATATGAACTCGGTATAAAAGGAAAAAAAAGATAAAGGCAGTAGCTCACAGCTTAATGAAGCAAAACATAAAAAATCAATCCCAGTGTAGAGAGATATGTGCTGAAGGAAACGGAGGGGAATGGAGCCCCTCCATGGGAGAAATCATGAAGTCACTGCTTTTAAGTGAGGAGGCAATAATGGTAAGAAGGTCATGGGTTGTTGTTGTTGTTTAGTCACTAAGTCCAGTCTGACTCTTGGCAAGCCCATGGACTGTATAGCCTGCCAGACTCTCCTGCCCATGGGGTTTCCCAGGCAAGAATACTGGAGTAGGTTGCCATTTCCTTCTCCAGGGGATCTTCCCGACCTAAGGATCAAACCCATGTCTCCTGCCTTGGCAGGCAGATTCTTTACCACTGAGCCATTAGGAATGGGGGCAGGGTGGGGGGCAAAGGAAGCCTCCTGGTGTGTGTAGGAAATAACAAGTCCTGAACTTCACTAGAATGTAATTGTTGATGGGGAATGGAGGCAAAGGTCCTTTCCAAAGGCTCAGCCCTTGGACTAATTGGTAAGTGCTTCTTTTGTTGCCTGCTATATCACTTTCTGCATTTCTCTTTGTTAATTTTTTCTCCTTCTTTCATTTTCTCTCACTTTGCAGCAGCCATCTGTGCAAACGTCTTCCTAGCCATTCCATCCTTCTCTTGGAATGGTAGCCCCGTGTTCTTGAGGGCTGCTTCTTCATGGCTCCAGCCACAGGGCTTCATCAGGAGCCTCGTTCTTCTTACATGATCAGGCCTCCTATCCCAAGAAGGGACAGTCAAAGTCACCTGCCTCATGGGCACAGCTGGCGTAGAGGCAGGCATCTGAGCCAGGGCCAGCCCCAGCCTCTCTCTGTTCATGGGGGCCACAGAGAGTTTCAGAGAGTTTGAGAGCATCTCCCAAGTGATGAACATCTCCAGGAAGATTATGCCTGTCCTATACGGTCCAGTCACTGTCTGCAAACCCACTGAATCACAGCCACCCTGGGGGCCAAGCTAAGAGGAAGAGTTTCAGTCAGACTCAGGAGCAGAGTCTTAGGGTCCCAAGTTACAGCCAAGAGTAAATAATAAACTTCAAACCAACATGTCCTATAGTTGCGTTTGTTGTTATTCTGTCAACAACCAGAAAAATCTTAGCGAAAATCTGTACTGCCGCTGTGATTTTTGTCAGTTTCTTCTTGAATTTCATTTCATATATATTTTTAATTGGAGTATAGTTCCCTTACAATGTTGTTAGGTCCTGCTGTACAACAATGTGAATCAGCTATACTTATACATATATCCCTTCCCTCCTGAGCCTCCTTCCCATCCCACCCCTCCAATTTCTTCTTGAATTTCTAGTAGCATCTGTTGTATACATTTTCATGCCATGTGTTTGCATTCCTGGCCTCTTGCCATCTTAAAGTTAAAAGAAGATAACAATTCCTGGGATGTTATGCATCATACAAAAGGAAGCCCTGTCTCTCATACCAAAGGGATACAAGCAGAGTCAAGGTGCTTGCTTTCCCCCACCCAGTCTTATCAGCATTGTGTCTGGCAACCCAAGTCATTTCTGGGAATACCATACCCAGAATCACATGCTGTGGGTCCCATGGGTCTGTGTGTGTGTGTGTGTGTGTGTGTGTTTTAATGCAAATCTCAGCTTCCAAAGCAAGAGCCTCATTTGGAATTTAAAAGAGTTCTAGGTTGTTTAACGTTTGAGTGGAATTCCTGAGCCTGTTAACTGGTCACAGTCTACTAGCTCTCATAATTAGCAAGAGACACTGTATTATGCAAACGCCACTCAGTATTCAACAATGACTAACTGCTCTGTTTCAGACTGTTTACTTAAGAGTGGGGTTTTCATCCACAATCGATGTTTCTGGGTAGTTCCTTATTTAACAACGAGAGACGAGAGAGAGGATGAGCACCCAAATCGCTCATTCTTCTACTACTTCCCAACAGCCTCCTCATTCCACCGCCACCCCCTCACCCCACATCCTGGCACTGTGGGTGACTTGGCTCCAAGTCTTATCTGGCTAGAAATACGGATCCATGGAACAGGATAGAAAGTCTAGGGGTAAACCCACGCACCTACGGTCACCTAATCTATGACAAAGGGCTTCTTTGCCTGGTAGCTCAGACAGTAAAGAACCTATAATGCAGGAGACGTGGGTTTAATCCTTGGGCCGGGAAGATCCTCTGGAGGAGGGCATGGAAACTCTAGTATTCTTACCTGGAGAATCCTATGGACAAAGGAGCCTGGCGGGCTACAGTCCATGAGGTTGCAAATAGTTGGACATGACTGAAGCAACTTAGCATAGTACACACACAGCACAATCTATGACAAAGGAGGTGAATGCATACAATGGAGAAAAGACAGTCTTTTCAATAAGTGGTGCTGAGAAAAGTGGACTGCTACAGGAAAAGAATGAAATTAGAACACTCCTTAACAGCATACACAAAATTAAACTCCAAACAGATTAAAGACCTAAATGCAAGGCCAGATACTATAAAACTCTTAGAAGAAAATATAGGCAGAACACTCTGACAAAAATCATAGCAAGATCTTTTTGATCCACTGCCTAGAGTGATGAAGAAAAAACATAAACAAATGGGGCCTAATTAAACTTAAAACCTTTTGCAGAGCAAAGAAAACCATGTAGAAAACAAAAAGACAACCCCTATAATGTGCATGGTGACTGCAACCATGAAATTAAAAGACGTTTGCTCCTTGGAAGAAAAGTTATGACAAACCTAGACGGCATATGAAAAAGCAGAGACATCACTTTGCTGACAAAGATCCGTCTAGTCAAAGCCATGGTTTTTCCAGGAGTCACGTACGAACGTGAGAGGTGGACCATATTGAAGACCGAGTGCTGAAGAACTGATGGTTTTGAACTGTGGTATTGGAGAAGATTCTCCAGGGTCCCTCAGACTCAAACTAGTCAGTCCTAAAGGAAATCAACTCTGAATATTCATTTGAAGGATTGTTGCTGAAGCTGAAGCTCCAACACTTTGGCCACCTGATGCGAAGAGCTGTCTCACTGGAAAAGACCTTGATGTTGGGAAAGATTGAGGGCAGGAGGAGAAGGCGATGACAGAGGATGGAATGGTTGGATGGCATCACTGACTGAATGAACATGAGTTTGAGCAAGTTCTGGGGGACAGTGAAGGACAGGGAAGCCTGGCATGCTACATGCAGTCCATGGGGTCTCAGAGAACTGGATACAACTTTGCGACTGAACAACAACGACAAATTATGGGAGAAAATGTGTGCAAATGAAGCAACTGATAAGAGATTAATCTCCAAAATATACAGTTCATGCAGCTCAATAGAAAACGAAACAAAACACCAAATCTTATCTCGCTATTGAGCTGTGTGACCTCGGGAAAGTCAGTTCCCTGCCCTGAGTCTCAGTTCCCTCATTTGCGAACTCTGGGGGCTGAATTGGGTGATGCCAAAAGTCCCTTCCACCTGGAAGGTGTGGGGATTGGGGGAGAAGATAAAATGTCTCCTTCTTTGTTAAAATTCAAATATGTTTATTACTTACTAAAAACCACAGCACCACAGACTCCAAGCAGACTATGGGACACAAAGAGTCCCAGTGTCCTGTAGCCGTCCACATTCTAACTTTTATTGCCATGGACAAACGCAAGAAGAAGGACTAAAGATATTTGCAAAGTAACCTTTTAGAAAAATGGGGAGAAGGCAACAGCACAATTAAGGTTTCCCCAGTGGCTCAGACACTAAAGAATCCACCTGCAATGTAGGTGTTCGATCTCTGGGTCAGGAAGATCCCCTGGAGAAGGGAATAGCTACCCATTCCTGAATTCTTGCCTGGAGAATTCCATGGATAGAGGAGACTATTGGGATACAGTCCATGAGGTTGCAAAGAGTCGGACATGACTGAGCGACTAACACTTTCATTTTTCACTTTTCAACAGCACAGTTGAATATATGTGTGTCTGCGAGTAAAACCGGTCATGTTCGCTACAATTTCAGTTTTTTAGGGAGACTATTAAAAATATGTTTGGAGATAATACCAAAATGAGCCACATGGAGTGGCTGACATGTGAATGCCAATGAGAGAAACTAGCTTACCTCTAAGGGCTGTGGGAAGTTGGAGAAGGGAAAGAGTTTGGTGGTAGCAAGGGTACAGTGATGCTGGGGGCTATGTGAAGATGCTCTTACAGAGCAGAGCCTAAATAAGAATCATCTGGGTAGCAGAAGCATTTAAAATGGATTTTTACCTTGCTTGAGATGGAGTGAAAAATCTTCAATCAAGTATCTTTGTTGTTCTTGATTAGTCATTAGTCATGTCTGACTCTTTGTGACCCCGTGGACTGTAGCCCCCCAGACTCCTTTTTCTATGGGATTTTCCAGGCAAGAATACTGGAGTGGGTTGTTAATTCCTCCTTCAGGAGATCTTCCCGACCCAGGGATCAAACCTGTGTCTCCTGCATTGGCAGGTGGATTTTTACCACTGAGCCACCACGGAGGCCCTGTGTATTTGTTAAGTGCATGGGGCTATTTGAATGTGCTGCCGTTTGGGAGGATGTGGAAGAGAGGCTGAGCTCTCATTTAACTGACGTTGAGAAAATCAGGCACAGCGACTTGATACAAGGATGGGGTGGTCCCAGCTGATACCCAAGCTGTTCTCTCTCTACACCTCATTATCTGTCTAGGCCTGGTCCACCTTTTTTATTATTTTTTAATATTTATTAATTTATTTGGCCGCACCTGGTCTTATAGTTGTGGTACGTGGGATCTAGTTCCCTGACTGATCTCAGATAACCTCGGCCTGCAGTGGTTTGAAGTGGGGCTTCAGTTCCCCACCAGAGGTTGAGATGGGGTCTTGGAGATAAGAAGACCTAGCCACTAGGACAGTGGTTAGTGACAGGCCCTTCGGCTTTGCAGAAAAGAGTTCCCACAGAGATAGAAAGTCGTGAAACTAGTATTTACTAGAGTACAGTTGGTATGGCTAGACACACAGGCGGGCTCAGCGAGAGTCGTGCCCTGGTGGTAGTTCAAATCACTTTTAGGGGGTATTTCTTCCCGGTTTCCTCTGGTCAATCATTTAGATTTGCCTGATACTGAGTCTGTACTTGGTATATCTCAGGATCCCTTCAGTGTTCGCGTGGGCATCTTTTAGCCAAGATAGACTCTAGTGAAGAGGCCTGTGGGTAGGTTGACACCACTTACTAGGCTGGCTGCTGCTGCTGCTGCTGCTAACTCGCTTCAGTCGTGTCCGACTCTGTGCGACCCCATAGATGGCAGCTACGAGGCTCAGCCTACGAGGCTCCCTCATCCCTGGGATTCTCCAGGCAAGAACACGGGATTGGGTTGCCATTTCCTTCTCCAATGCATGAAAGTGAAAAGTGAAGTCGCTCAGTCATGTCCGACTCTTAGCGATCCCATGGACTGCAGCCTACCAGGCTCCTCTATCCATGAGATTTTCCAGGCAAGAGTACTGGACTGGGGTGCCATTGCCTTCTCTGACTAGGGTGGCGCCACCTCCCTTTTTGACTACCATGGAGCCTTTCTGTGCATATATAGTCGGGGAGGGCTCCTTAACTTTGAGAATGAGGACTATGTGGTCTTTTATGTCTTATTTGGGCAGGGCCCAGGGTCCTCCTTGGGCTTCCCAGGTGGTGCTAGTGGTAAAGAATCCGCCTGCCATTGCAGGAGACATAAAAGACTCAGGTTCGATCCCTGGGTTGGGAAGATTCTCTAGAGAAGGGCAAGGCAACCCACTCCAGTATTCTTGCCTGGAGAATCCCATGGACAGAAGAGCCTGGAGGGCTACCATCCATGGGGTCACAAAGAGCTGGACACGACAGAAGTGTCTTAGCAAGCACAGCCTTCTCTGTCATCCTGTTTTTGTGGAATTTCTGCTATTTTTTAAAAAATAATTTTTATTTATTTATTTTTGGCTGGGCTGGGTCTTCCTTGCAGTACGTAGGCTTTCTCTAGTTGCAGTGAGCAGGGGCTACTCTCTAGCTGCAGTGCTTGAGCTTCTCATTGTGGTGGCTTCTCTTGTTGGGGAGCATGGGCTCTAGGGCATGCAAACTTCGGTGGCTAGGGCACGTAGGTTCAGTAGTTGTGGCTTCTCAGCTCTGGAGCACAGACTCAATAGTTGAGGCGCTAGGGCTTAGTTGCCCCATGGTATGTGGGATCTTCCTGGATCAGGGATGGAACCCTGGGTCCCCTACATTGGCAGATGATTCTTTACTACTGAGCCACCAGGTAAGCCCCAGGATTTCTGCTATTACAGAGTTTCTGTCTATAGGGGATAAACTGTTCAGTGTGGGGCCCCTCTATCTCCTGCCTCATGACCAAGGATGGAACCCAGGGGCACCCTGCATTGGGAGGTCAGAGTCTTAGCCACTGGACCACCAGGGAAGTCCCACCAGCCTGGCCCACCTTGGTGCTGGTTGCATTCATGCCCTAGTTTTCCCTTGAAGAGTCTTTCTTTCCACCTCTCCATATTCTGCTCATTGTTTCAGAATAGTGTGTGTGTTCTTGATCACTTTGGCCTCTCTCTGCCCCCATTCATTCATTCACCAGTGACCACACTGAGCCTCAAGCAGCTGTGTGCTTCTGGAGTACAAACACCTTATTCTGCTGCCCTCATGGCCACCCAGACTAGAAGTCCAGGGAGGGCAGAGCCCCTGTGGCTCTCTTTCCATCGTCCACCCAAAACATCCCCTTGTCCAGGCACTACAGCAGACATTCAATTTCATGGAATCGATAAACAAATGAATATCATTAAGCGCCTATTAGTCAAATCAATAGTGACAAATACTCCCCTGGAAGACAATGCTGATTTGAAAATAACATCCCAAGCACTTCTTCTCTACTCGCCCCCTCCCTCTCCACCAAGTGCTTCTTTGTAAGGATTTAAGATAGTCTGATGTTTTTGCAAACGTGTTCACATTAAGAGGCCGTCTTGCCCTTTGTGGGTCTCACCTGGGAGGGGTTCATTCTTCAGTGGAGCCTTCTCAGTGGGTGCCATCTCCTTCCTATGAGCAACCGTGCTGTCTGGCGAAGAAACAGCCCCTCCCAGCTCCCTATGGCTAACTTCACCAGGATATGCAAATAAAAGCTCTCAGAGACTCCTAAATTCTCAGGTGGTTGTGTAAAAGCTCCTGCAACAACTTTGGGTGATAACCAGTCACCATGCAGAAAGGAAAGTCGAGCTGACAGCCTTCCTAAGGGCCGAATCCTGCACAATTTCCCGGGTCTGGTGCTCGCTGGATGCCCTCGGCAGCTGTCCTTCCGTGCCCGTGGCCTTGGAGGTGCCGGGGACCTGAGGAGTCTCGGCCCTGGGAGCCGAGCGGCGCGGCGCCGGCATGCTAAGTGGGCAGCACTGGGGCGCCTTTGTTTCTCTCCATCTTCCCTCTGAATCTTAATGGGCGGCCCTCCACCCTCTCGGGCCCGGCCCCCTGGCCCAGGGACAGCGCCCCTTCGAGCCGTGTCCGGGACCCCCGGAATGGGGGTGGGCAGGGGGAGACTCGGACCCGGAGAGCGGGGAGGGGGCGCGCCTCCAGCCCGAGCCTGGGCACCTGCGCGGCCCCGAGGGGGCGGCCCCCGACTCGGGGGTCCGGCCGCCCGCCGCCCCAAGTCTCGCGGTGCTGCGGCCCGGCCCGGGGAGCGGCGGCCGGGCGCCCCCCGCGTGTGACAAAGGCTGAGGCCGGAGAAGGAGGCCGGGGAGGGGGCGGAGGCGACAGAGGCGGGGGCGCGGGCGGCCGGGCGGCGGGAGAGCGCGGAGCAGCGCCCGCCCGCGCCGTCCTTTGTGTGGAGGCGGAGGGGCGGCGGAGGGGAGGCGGCGGTGGCGCCTGGGCCTGCGCCGGCCGCGCTTGCCCCGGGGGGCGCCCGGCTCCGCGCCGCCCCCGCTCCGCGCCCCCGCCCGGCGCGCGCCCAGCCTCCCGAGCAAGATGGCAACCCCGGCGGCCGTCAACCCTCCGGGTGAGTAGCGGCCGCGGGCCCCGCCGCAACCCGCGGGCCCTGCCGGGGGACGGAGCGGGCCGGAGGGGCTGGGCGCGCCGAGCGCCCCCGGGGACGCGGAGCAGGGGAGCTCGACACCCCCATCCCCGGGTGGGGTGAGGGGGGGCGCTGTCATTCTGCGCGGCAGCCTCAGCCTCAGCACCAGCTCCAGGATCTCCATCCCAGTCTCTGTCCATCCCGGTCTCGGGGATGCGTCCCCTCCGATCCGCGGGCGGCGCACGCCGGCCTCGCATCCCTGGGAACCAGCAGCGCCTGTCCGGGATCCCCTGAAGTTCCGAAAATACCCACCTTAGCCTTCCCTATCCAGCGCCTTTTTCTCTTCCGGCCCCGGCCCATGTAGCATCAGGCGTCAGCCGGTCCGGACGGGTAGGAGGGTACAGCGCTGACGAAGGGAAAAGTTCGGAGCCAGAATTCAACAGGGTGGAACTCCGGGACGGTCCCCTCAAGCTCTGGTCCTTTGATCCCCTGGCGACTAGCTACTGTGTGTCCCCATATTTAATGGACACACATGCACACAGCCTGTAGAAACAGCGTGGAGAAGCCCAGGCCAGTTCAACGTCCTCTGCTTTATAAGGCTGACCAGCTCCCAGGGTGCGGTCTATGATAACTCTGCTTACTGGGCAGATTTCAAAAAAATGAGACGAGGTCCTGATCAAGTGGGAATAACGACGTGGCTTGGAATAGTAGCAGAGAAATTCTATTGTGTTTGGAGAAATGCTCTACCTTGTGAATAGGACGGCCGGAAAGGTGTCCAAGAATGGAAAGGCGGACAGCTGGGCTTTCTGCTACAAAGTTTTGGGTGCTGTGCAGTGACTGCTATGGCCGTGGCGTGGTGTTCGGCCCCTGTGGAGGTTGCGGGGGAGTCTGACAGAGGCCAGCCCTCGGGGAATTCCTGGTAGCCGGAGGTCGTAGGGTGGACTCGGGGGAGGGGGGGGGCCGAACACACGCAGTGTCTAGCAAAGAAAAAAAAAAAAACAGTTAGAAAGGAAGATCCCCTTCCATCTGAAGTGGTAAGGCAAAGCTTTTGGAGACTGGGCACTTTAGAATTGGACTTTGAAGAGCTGGAACACAGACCCAGGTGCGAAAGCGGCTCGCAGGTGGAAGGGATGGTGTGAGTCACGGCGGACTTACTCTGAGCATGCGCAGATGCAGTGAGTGTTGGGGCTCTAAGCCCGAGAATTTCACACCGAGCGGTTTGGCAGTGACCAGACTTTAGAGTAGGAGGAGAAGGGGACAACAGAGGATGAGATGGTTGGATGACATTACCGACTCAATGGACATCAGTCTGAGCAAACTCCAGGAGATAGTGAAGGACAGGAAAGCCGGGCCTGGTGCAATTCATGGGGTCACAAAGAGTTGGACAGGACTGAACAACAACAACAAGGCTTTAGAGTGGACGGACTGAGGAGTATGGACTCCCTCATTCCACACTAAGAGTATTCTCTATGGTATTGCACACGGAAGTTACATGATCACAGTGCTTCTGGAAGATTAATTTGTTAGCTCAGGTTTGAGGTAACATAGGAATGAGGGAGCAAGACTGGAAACAGAGAGGCCGGGTTGAGATGAGGCAGGTGCTGGGGAGGAGAGACTTAGCGGTCCTGGCTTGGGACACAGAGAGGAAGGACAGTGCTGTTGGGCAGGTGGAGGAGCTCAGACTTGCACCTCTTAGATTAGGGGTAAGCCTAAAGGAGACACAGACACAGAGGTGAGGGGCCTGAGTAGCTCCAAGGACAGAGGTTCCGTTTGCAGAAATAGGGAGTCTAGGAAGAACAGATGAGTATCCTGTCCAGATGCTGAGTCTGAAAACAGCTTTACCAGTTTGCTTGTGATTGAAGCCTGCAAGTTCAACCTGTTCAGCTACTTAAAGATCAATGTTAAGTTGATGGATTTAAATGTTATATTAGGAAAAGCAAAGGATGTTAAATGAGGATATTTTAGTCCAATATAGGTTTATAATGGAAATAGGAATAAAATCAGAGGCAATGTACATTAATATATGTAGGCTGTGGGGTTTCCCCACTCAACCCACTCAAGTATTCTTGCCTGGAGAATCCTGTGGACAGAGGAGCCTGGTGGGCCATGGTCCGTGGGATCCCAAAGAGTCAGACACGACTGAGCGGCTGAGCATGCACGTGTACACACACACACACACACACACACACGCATACGTACATACACAGCATAACATTGCTGTTTAATACATTTTGTGTATCACATTGTTCCGTGAGCCAAATGCAATAAATACAGGGCAACTGCCAGCCTTGGCCATGCTGAGCACATGACTGCCTGTGCCTTAGACTTTGGAACACTTGAACTGTGCAAGTGCAGGGAGTTGTTTTTATTATTTATAAACAATAGATGGGAAAACAATGGAAACAGTGTCAGACTTTATTTTGGGGGGGCTCCAACATCACTGCAGATGGTGATTGCAGCCATGAAATTAAAAGACGCTTACTCCTTGGAAGAAAAGTTATGACCAACCTAGACAGCGTAATGAAAAGCAGAGACATTACTTTGCCAACAAAGGTCCGTCTAGTCAAGGATATGGTTTTTCCTGTGGTCATGTATGGATGTGAGAGTTGGACTGTGAAGAAAGCTGAGCGCCGAAGAATTGATGCTTTTGAACTGTGGTGTTGGAGAAGACTCTTGAGAGTCCCTTGGATTGCAAGGAGATCCAACCAGTCCATTCTGAAGGAGATCAGCCCTGGGATTTCTTTGGAAGGAATGATGCTAAAGCTGAAACTCCAGTACTTTGGCCACCTCATGCGAAGAGTTGACTCATTGGAAAAGACTCTGATGCTGGGAGGGATTGGGGGCAGGAGGAGAAGGGGACGACAGAGGATGAGATGGCTGGATGGCATCACTGACTCAATGGCCGTCAATCTGAGTGAACTCTGGGAGTTGATGATGGACAGAGAGGCCTGGTGTGCTGCGATTCATGGGGTCGCAAAGAGTCGTACATGACTGAGTGACTGAACTGAACTAAACTGAGCTGAACTTGCTTGCTAGAGACAGTGGGTGTCTGTCTTTTCTCTGTTGGCAGTGATACCAGAGATACTGAGCATGATGAGATCTTCCCAAGGGAAAATTTCTTTAGGTGGCTAACTTTTCTCTTACTCACCCATCTTTTCTTTAAAAAAAGAAATTATTTGTTTGGCTGCGCCAGGTCTCAGTTGGGCACTGAGGATCTTAAGTCTTTGTTGCAGCATGCGGGATCTTTAGTGGTGGCATGTGGGATCTAGTTCCCTAACCAGGGATCGAACCCTGGCCCCCTGCATGGGGAGCACAGAGTCTTAGCCACTGGACCACCAGGGAAGTCCTTCACCTGCCTTTTCTCAGAATGACCCTCCGCGATAACCCTCAGGTCTGTGGAACAAGTTGTTTTTGCAACCCTGTGAATCTTGAACTTCTCTGGGGAAAGGATGTATTTCCTAAGGGAGATAACTAAAGGTTAGACCCCAGAGACAGGTTTCAGATTTCTCTGGCAATTTACAACCGAGAGAGGCAAGGTGCCTGAGCTGGGTACCCAGAGTCCACCTCTCCTAGGCACGAGTCACATGATGCTTCTTTGAATGCCCCCTCCTCCTTCCAGCTCACCTTTCTCTCCAGATGTTGTTGTTTTGCCAAGAATAAGAGCTTAGTAAACACAAGTGGCCTGGGAGGCACCCGGTTTTTTTCCGATGCTTGTCTCTGTTCAGGGTACCAAGGTGACAGGCCATCACTTCGCCACCCCACCCACTTGTTCCTTTTCTTCCAGTTGAGTCCTGCAGACCAGCAGACCCATGTGCAGTGACGCTTGTCTGTGCTGTATGGTAGGGGCGCTCTGGGGACCAGGTAATATGAAGTTGGAATCTTCCTAGTTTCGTGTATTCAGGAGATCTGAGCCAGGTTCACACTCTAACCATCTGCCCCTTCTAGGTGCCCTGTTTGGGTTTTGGATTCTACCAATTACTCAGAGAAGAGGAGTGCTCCTTGGAGCAGGATGGGTTTGGCCTCCCGCTCTTCTCATGGTGTCTGCCACCGTAGTCCGTGGGTTTAGCTCCCATCTCCTGGGGCCCCTGACCCCTCCCTGCTGCTGCTGCTTAGTTGCTTGTTTGTCTCTGACTGTTTTTGACCCCATGGACTGTAGCCCACCAGGCTCCTCTGTCCATGGGATTCTCCAGGCAAGAATAATGGAGTGGGTTGCCATGCCCTCATCCAGGGGATCTTCCCAACCCAGGAATCAAGCTGTGTCTCCCGCTTTGGCAGGCAAGTGAGCCATTGGGGACCCCTCCCTACTTCTAGGTCATTTGCAGTCCCTGTCTTGGTTGCTGATACTATGGCAGTGGCTGATTCTTTTAAAATTTATTATTGTTATTTTATTTTTGGCTGCACTAGGTCTTCATTGCCGGGTGGGGTCTTTCTCTAGTTGTGGCACCTGGGCTTAGTTGCTGCATGGCATGTGGGATCTTAGTTCCCCATCCAGGGATAAAACTCACGTTCCCTGCACTGAAATTCTTAGATTCTTAACCACTGGACCTCCAGGGAAGTCCCATGTCTAGTGTCTTTACACACTGCATTTCATGGTATCTAGAAGACTGTTGATGGCAAGATCAGTTCAGTTCAGTTCAGTCGCTCAGTCATGTCTGACTCTTCACGACCCCATGGACTGCAGCACGCCAGGCCTCCCTGTCCATCACCAACTCCCAGAGCTTACTCAAACTCATGTTCATTGAGCCTGTGATGCAATCCAACCATCTCATCCTCTGACATCCCCTTTTCTTCCTGCCTTCAGTCCTTTCCAGCATCAGGGTCTTTTCAAATGAGTCAGCTCTTCACATCAGGTGGCCAAAGTATTGGCGTTTCAGCTTCAACATCAGTCTTTCCAATGAACACCCAGGACTGATCTCCTTTAGGATGGACTGGTTGGATCTCCTTGCAGTCCAAGGGACTCTCAAGAGTCTTATCCAACACCACAGTTCTAAAGCATCAATTCTTCTGTGCTCAATTTTCTTTGTAGTCCAACTCTCACATCCATAGATGACCACTGGAAAAACCATAGCTTTGACTAGATGGATCTTTTGTTGGCAGAGTAATGTTTCTGCTTTTTAATATGCTGTCTAGGTTGGTCATAACTTTCCTTCCAAGGAGTAAGCGTCTTTTAATTTCATGGCTGCAGTCACCATCTGCAGTGATTTTGGAGTCCCAAAAAATAAAGTCAGCCACTGTTTCCATTGTTTCCCCATCTATTTGCCATGAAGTGATGGGACCAGATACCATGATCTTAGTGTTCTGAATGTTGAGCTTTAAGCCAACTTTTTCCCTCTCCTCTTTTACTTTCATTAAGAGGCTCTTTAGTTTTTCTTCACTTTCTGTCATAAGTGTGGTGTCATCTGCATATCTGAGGTTATTGATATTTCTCCCGGCAATCTTGATTTCAGCTTGTGTTTCATCCAGCCCAGCGTTTCTCATGATATACTCTGCATAGAAGTTACATAAGCAGGGTGACAGTATACAGCCCTGATGTACTCCTTTCCCAATTTGGAACCAATCTGTTGTTCCATGTCCAGTTCTAACTGTTGCTTCTTGACCTGCATACAGATTTCTCAGGAGGCAGGTGAGGTGGTCTGGTATTCCCATCTCTTTAAGAACTTTCCACAGTTTGTTGTGATCCACATAATCAAAGGCTTTGGCATAGTCAATAAAGCAGAAGTAAATGTTTTTGTGGAACTCTCTCACTTTTTCAATGATTCAACGGATGTTAGCAATTTGATCTCTCGTTCCTCTGCCTTTTCTTAATCTACCTTGAACATCTGGAATTTCACGGTTCATGTACTGTTGAAGCCTGGCTTGGAGAATTTTGAGCATTACTTTGCTAGCGTGTGAGATGAGTGCAATTGTGTGGTAGTTTGAGGTTTCTTTGGCATTGAATTTCTTTGGGATGATGGCAAGATACATCATTATTTTATGAGCTTCCAAGAAAGAAAACTAGCTAATTCAGCTCTGACATACTATCAATTGTTAAATGCTCCTCCATTTCAGTGATGTTTTAGACAATCGCATTTAGAACCAGTGAAATACCATGCCTTAAGAAAAAGTCAGTTTTGCTTCCTGACTACTTGTAGGCAAAACAAACGGTCTTTTTTTTTTTTCAATAAAAAATCTATATAAAGTGTACCCTTTCAGCATCTGTCAGGGAGCCTAGTGATGAACCAATACCCTTTTAGCTTCTGTCAAAAAACAGGAGTGATATCTGAAAAAGAGATATATTTATTTTTCCATCATGTTTTATTGAGCAACTAGTATGTGTCAGTTGCTAGGTGCTGTGCTAGCTTGAAGTTGGGAAGAGCTGGGCTGGTTTGAGGATCCAGAAAAGCCCAGGGTGGCCAGAGGACAGTGGGTGAGTAGGGGTGATGGTGATGTGGGAGGTTGGAGAAGGGGGTAGAAGCCACTCATGGGAGGCATGGATTGGGATAAGGGGTTGAGATTTGATGCTAAGAGCAATAGAGAGCTTGGAGGGTCTTGAGCAGTGGAGGTGTGTGGTACCACCTGCAGTGACTGCTGTATGGAGAGCGGACTGGACAGAGGCAAGAGGAGAAGCCAGCATCCCTTTAGAGCTTGTTGACATGGACAAGGGCGGTGGTGAGCATGGAGGGAAGCGGATGGAGTTGAGATCTATCTGGAGGCCAGACTGCTATGCTGAGCAGCTGCAGAGACACCAGTTATATCCTTGGCCACATTGCCTGCAGCAGCCCTTCTTTTGGGTTAGCACCATATATGGTGTGGGTTTGGGAGAAAGAACAGTTGAGGTTGACTCCTAACACTTGGGTGGTAGGAGATGATGGGGATATAGTGAGGTGCATGTGGCCGTGGGGTGTCCATGAGGCTCCTGCACTTAGCACTGGGGTGGAGGTGCCTTGGAGACACTGTGGGGGAGCCGCTGGGAAGGCCATGGATTTGCTGGAGATGTAAGTGAAAAGTGGTGTTTGCCAGCCTCTCAGCAGCTTCTCTAAGCCCTTTCCTTGAGGGATGTGAGCTCCCCGAGAGTGGAACACCTGGGCCACATCCCCTGAGCCCCCCAGCGTCACCTCCATAACTGCCTCATCCTCGGCCTGTGCTGAGATCCGTGGGGAAGTCAGTTCTGTATCTTTTCCAGAACTACGACTCCAGTGCGAGTGTCAGCTGAGTGCTGGGCTGTCCCTAGGAAAGGAGCGTGCAGTAGACTTGCCCGGGGTGGGATCCACTGCATGGGGAGCCGAGGACGTCCTCATACAGAAGCAGGTAGAGCCGCTGTCACGCAGGTCAAGCTGGTGGACTAGCTGTACACACAGAACTTGTTCAGTGAAGAAAAGCAGGGTCTCCCACTTCTTGTCAAGCCCCTTCCCACTTGAGGGCTTTAGCCTGTGCTGCTGTGTTCTCTTCTGAGGATGAAGAACTGCTCACCTGTCCTTCCTGCCGTCTCCTGCCCACTCCCCCCACCTAACCGTTTTCCCCCAGGCCACTCCTTTTGTTTCCTTCTGGTCTCAGCTTGAATTCTTACTCCATTGGAAGAGGTTCTCCGGACCCTTTATCAGTGGCTCAGTGATAAAGAACCCGCCTGCCAATGCAGGAGACCGGGGTTCGATCCCTGGGTTGGCAAGATTCCTTGGAGAAGGAAATGGAAAGAAATCCCACTCCGGTATTCTCGCCTAGGAGATCCCTTGGACAGAGGAGCCTGGCGGGCTCCAGTCCATGGGGTCACAAAGAGTCAAACATGACTTAGCGACTAAACAACCACACCACCACCACCGCGGAGGGAGAACAGGTCAGACTGGTAGCAGCCTGGGGACCAACTGGTGGTCTCGGAAGACCCGTATCCCCACCAGATTCCCTGTGGAAATCCCACAAGGTGCTCCCCTTCCCAGCCTTCTGCTCTGGGTATGAAACTGCTGCTGTGTCTTGTGTGACCACCAGCAGTCACGGATAAGGCCCCCTGGGCTGGTTCTCATTCCCCTGCCTCCCCCACCCCGCCAACCCAGGGGTCGACACGGGTCTCAGGAAGGCGGCACTGAGGACTACTGGCTCTGCAGTGGGAAGCGAGGCCCTTTGCAGATAAGCAGAGCCTGCATGGTTTTCCAGACTGTGACAGTTGGGCCATTTTCCGGACAAATTCATAGAAAAGCAAAAATGTTCACCAGTAAGGAGTTCTTGATTTTGGACATCGTGTGGGGCATTTTTCACTCCTCTGGTTATGTTGTGAGGGCAGCTGAGCAGAGCCTGGAGGGGATCTTCTCCCTGCGCCCTTCTGAGGAATTGGCTTCCTTTCTTCCCCATAATCACTTTTTCCCTGAATACAACAAGAAAGATACTGCGTGGATTATAAGAAATTTGGAAAATACACGAAAGTGTTGAGATAGTTCTCCTACCCACTATTAATATTTTTGCGTATGTTGTTACAGACTTTAAAAAACATTAGAAATTAATACAAAATAGAATTTTAGAGTACATTGCATATTGTATATTGTAAATTAATTCTATGTTGGAATAAAATACACAGTTTGCTATTTCCTTCTCCAGGGGATCTTCCCAACCCAGGGATGGAACCCATGTCTCCTGCATTGGCAGGTGGATTCTTTACTGCTGAGCCACCAGGGAAGCATTTTATTCCTAGTTATTACCAGATGCTATTCTCTTTCTTATTTGAAGAGACTCTGACTAAGCCAAGTGGCAGAGCATCTGAGAACCCAGACATGGGGGCCCAGAGATGTGTCCATACAGCGCTTCTGAGCTGCGGGGGGGCAATCCTGGTTGTCACATACCAGGGTGGGTGGGAAGGTGGGGGGAGGCAGCATCTTGGGAGTGGTGGCCAGGGATGCTGGCAAACATCCTCCAGAGCACAGGGCAGCTCCCACCACAAAGAATGATCCAGCCCTAAGGGTCACCAGTGGGCGGCTGGGAAACCCCGGTCTACAGGGACAGGACTTCTCCTGGGTCTCTGGGCAGTGGCCACTGGGAAAGGAACCTGAGAGTTACAAAGAGGCTGGCCCCCGAGGCCGCCACCTCAGAATAAGAAATCACGGTGGCTTTAGAAACAAGACGGTGCTTTTCGGAAAATTATGATATCCGCAGTGAAAGTTAATTTAAATGTGAAATGACAGAACTGCAGGATTTTTTTAATTATTATTTTTAGAACAGCATTGCTCTTTCTATCACATCAGCAGGTTCGAAATGAGGCCTCGTCTGGGTTCATTTGCTATAATTTGATATGCTTGATGGATTCCAAGCCCCCCAAAGAATGAAATGAATGAATGTGATCAAGGATCACAGCTGTGTTCTTTCTCTTTGAAAGCATTTCAGACCAGAAAACTTCTAATTCGGTTCAGCCAGCCTTCCCTGGGCACCCCTCTGCCCCCCTGTACCGGCTTCTGGGCGGGTAGAGAGACTCTGAGTGAAACAGGTTGGCTGCACTGTGTGTACAGCTGGTCTCCTCAGCAGGCAGTATTGGGACAGTCTCATGGCAGTGACTGGTGGACTCTTACGGACAGCCGAGAATGGACCCCCACCAGCTCCTCCTGAAGGGCAGAGAGAGAGTTACAGGAATGGCTTAGAACAGGGGCCCCCAACCTCTGGGATCTAATGCCTAATGATCTGAGGTGGAGCTGATGTAATAATCATAGAAATAAGTGAGTGAAGTGAAAGTCGCTCATCGTGTCCTACTCTTTGCGACCCCATGGACTGTAGCCCACCAGCCTCCTCTGTCCATGGGATTTCCCAGGCAAGAATACTGGAGTGGGTTGCCATTCCCTTCTCCAGGGCATCTTTCTGACCCAGGGATTGAACCCAGGTCTCCTGCATTGCAGACGAATTATTTATTATCTGAGCCACCAAATGTAAGGCACTTGAATCATCCCCAAACCATTCCCTCTACCCCTCTCCCTGTCTGTAGAAAAATTGTCTTCCATGAATCCAGTTCCCGGTGCCAAAACGTTTGGGGACCACTGGCTTGAGGGTGCACAGCTCATTTTAGCACCAGAGTGTATGCCTTTTCCTAACGTCAGCCTCACAAACCACAGGTCTCTATTTCCTGCTGCCCGCCCAGCATCTCCGTCCACGTGTCCCCCTCATTTTGCAAAGCCAGTACCCCCTCCCCAGGTCCCCTGCAGCAGTGAATGGCATCACTCTCCATTTACTGGTCCAAGCCTGACATTAATTATTTTAATTGCTTATCCACCTAATTAAGCAAATATTAATTGAATGCTAACTGTGCATGCACAGCAGTGTGCAAAGCCAGGCGTGGTCCCCACGCCCACAGAGATCCCTACGGGGAGGACTGGTTGTTTATTAAAGAGTCATGAGCAGGAGGGTGTTATTAAAGTAAGTATTAGGGGAAAAAGGTGTCTTTGTATCCAGATGCAATAGGAAGCCATTGAAGTGTTGTGAGCAGGAGGCAAATTTTGAAAAGACCTCTCTGGCTGTTGAATCAGGCCTACAGGCTGAGGGCGTCCTTCCCCATGGTCCAGGGAGGGGACTGCAGAGGCCCTCTCTAGGTGGCAGTGGACATGGAGAGAAGCAGGTGAACCCCTGAGATGAAGCCAGCAGAACCAGATCAGAACCAGATGATGCATCAGATGGAGTTAATGAGCGTGACAGTGGCCAGGTTCCTGATTCAGTCCCTGGAAAGTCAGGGTGCCATTTCCCAAGACAGAGGTTGTTGATGAAGTCCCAGTGTTTGCGGGTATTTTGATGGAAGGGGCAGGGAGGTGATGGATTCAGTCCTGGACCTGTTGAGTCTAAGGCATCAAGAGTTCAAGGCATGTAGGTGGGGCTTTGCCAGAAACCCCAAGTTGCTTCATTTCGCTTAGAGCTGAGATTTTCTTTTCCACTGTAGGAGCCTTGATATTAGGGGCTTCCCACGTGGTTCAGTGGTAGGGAATCTGCCTGCTAAAGCAGGAGACATGGGTCAGGAAGATCCCTTGGAGAAGGAAATGACAACCCACTCCAGTATTCTTGCCTGGAAAATCCCATGGACAGAGTAGCCTGGTGGGCTATAGTCCATGGGGTAGCAGAAGAGTCGGAAACAACTTAGCAATTAAACTACAACAACGTCTCTAATATTATTGAATGAATGGATGGATGGGTGGTTTGGTCACCCAGTCTGCCACAATTTAAAACCAATGCAAAGCAGTGTGACCGTTAAAAGGTTCGTTTTTTTGTTTTTAGTAACTTTTACGCTGCAATAATTACAGGCTTACAGTAAAGTCTTGAGAAGACTACAGAACTCCTGTATTCCCCATCTAGATTCCTTAAGTGTTAACATTCACGTTTGTCTCATCAGTTTCTTTAGGTTTTTTTCCTCAATTTTCTGAACACTTTAATACCTGGTAGACAAAAATGAAAATGAAAGTGTTAATCGCTCAGTCGAGTCTGACTCTTTTGTGACCCCGTGGACTATAGCCCACCAGTCTTGTCTGTCCATGGAATTCTCCAGGCAAGAATACTAAAGTGGGTTGCCATTTCCTTCTCCAGGGGATCTTTCCAACCCAGGGATCGAACCTGGGCCTCATTTTAATTCTAAACACTTGAATGTGTGTAAACTGAAAATAAGTACATCCTTCTACAGAACTGCGATTTATGAGCAAGATCAGGAAGTTGGCATTCATATAACAGTATATTCTAAGCTGCAGACCTTATTCATATTTTACCAGTTGATCTTCATAGCCCAAACCATTTTCTTGGCTCTAGGTTTAATCTAGGATGACAACTTATGATGCCTCTTTAGTCTCCTTTATTTAACTGCTCCTTTAATAACTGCTCTGGTTCCCCACCCCGCCCCCACCACCCCCGCCACCCATAACATTTTTACCGAGTACAAGCCAGTCACTTTGTAAAATATCCCACAATCTGGTTTTGTTTGACGTTGCTGCATGATGACCTTGGGATTATGCTTTTAAACTTGTCTGTTTTCAAGGACACAACAAAAGTGATGTTATATCACAAGGCTGTTTTTAGCAGGCATTACTTAAAAAGCAAGTCTCTGGGTTGGTAAGTCAAGGTCTTGTGCAGACAAGGCTAAGCAAAGGTGATCAGCGGTTCCAGATGCCCTTTCCTGTGTAGATGCAGAGAGTGTGTTAGCTGCTCAGTCGTGTCTGACTCTTTGTGACCCCATGGACTGTAGCCCGCCAGGCTCCTCTGTCCGTGGAATTCTCCAGGCAAGAATACTGGAGTGGGTAACCATTACCTTCTCCAGGGAATCTTCTTGACCCAGGGATCAAATCTGAATCTCCTGCATTGCAGGCAGATTCTTTACCATCTGAGCCACCTGGGAAACCCTTCCCTGTGTGCTCGGCAAACTTCTGTGGGTTCTATACACCATATATAGGCAGCTTCAGGTGTTCCTTGTCAAGTACAAGTCCCAGGTTTTTTTCTATTTTTTAAAGACTGTAAGGGTAACATTTTCCTAAATAAGTATCGACTTCATTTGACAAATAATTATAATCTAACTGTGTAAGGATTATCAAATCTCTAATAAAGTCAATAGGGAGTTGAAGAGTTTAATTACCAACTTTCCTGACATACAAATTGGAAAGCTTTTCAGGTAAGTTGCTCATGTGGAATTCCTGAAACGTGTTGCAATTAACAGATCTCCATTCAAACAGTAATTAGTGTATGATTTGACCTGTTCTTTGTGGCTGATGCGTATCTAGGGTTAGATAGGTATTTGTGTTTATTTTAGGAAGTGAATTTGCTGCCTTTTTTTTTTTTTTTTGGCTGCACTGTGTATGGAACCCTCCACATCCTGCACTGAAAGTATGGAGTCTTAACCACTGGACCACGAAGGAAGTCTGCTGCTGCTTCTACGGTCCATTTAAAAACACATTTGCATTTACTGTCACTTCCTAAAGAAAGACCCAGTAAATCAGATTTGGGGGGTGAGTAATTTGCCTGCAGAAACCTGCTGAGTTTTTCCCAAGGTCCGAGAATTCCCCCTCCTCGCTCTCTCCTCTCTGCTCCCGTCCCTCTCCTGTCTCCTTCCTTCTTTCTTCCTCCCTCTATCTCTTTCTCCTCCACCTCTTCCTTTCTTCCATTTGTCCTCCCTCCCTTGTCCTTCTCTCCCTCCCCACTCCCACTTCTCTTTCGTCAAAGACCCAAAAGAACCAGACAGGGTGGAAATGTTCAGATCACCCCAGTAGTTCATGCTGGGTCATCTTGCTGCAGGTATGTAAAAACCCAGACTCTGACTGTGTGAGTGGTGACGATGTAAACACCATCTGCTGGGAGATGGTACAGGTGAGGGCCTCCGTCTTCCCATCTGTAAAATACGCTGAATTCTTGATCATGCACTGACTGTGCTGTGTGCTCAGAATTCAGAGATGAGGAGGACACTGCCCCCTGGGGTTGAGACAGGCCACGGCCGACCTGGTGTCCGTGGCTTGTGGGCTGGCTGGTTACCCCCTCGTTTCCACTGCTTCCTCACCTGTATAGTGGGGCTCCTCCCTGGGCTTTGATGAGAATTAGATGGTTCTACTTAAGAACCTTGGGGATGAGGCTTGGCACATGGTAAACACTGGCTCAGAAGGGCCTTTGCTTCTTGTAGGGACATGGAACACAGCACAGGGTTCAGGAGTGAAGGGCAGCGTTCCAGCTGGGCGGGGAAAACTTGGGGAGCAAATAACCAAATGTGCTTATGAAAGAGATGGGGTTCTTGTGCAGTAGGCAGTCTGGGTTGCTGGGGCTCTTCTGTGCATGTGGGGGTCATTAGCTGTCCATGCTTCAGTATTCCTCCTCCCAGGCTCAGGGCTGAGAAAGCCCTGGGAAGAAGGCCATCAGCCGTGGCAGCAGTCCCCGCCGCCGCCCTGCTGGACTCCAGCTTTCCCCTCCTATTGTGCTGTGACTGTCCTTCCTGCCATCCCTCCCTGTTTGCTAGACTTCCTGCCTCGGTCCTGCCCCTGAGTGCAGACCAGTTCATAATGCCCTGTCACCCTCCTTTTTCCTTCCTCACTGGCACAGTAGGGTGGGGGGAGGGTCCCACTACCCTAAGACGAGTCTCCCTCCTGCCCCCTCCATCCTCTAGACAGACTGTGATGGGCTCCCCACCCAGGAGGGTCCCCCGTTGAATGCCCAGGGCTGCTGCAATTGCAAACAGTATACCTGGATGCCTGGAAGTTGCCGCTGCAGGCAGTGGCTTGGCACTCTCTCCCACCCTGTCTCCTTCCACCTCTTAAACCTGGCTTCACTGGGCCTCAGGCTGCATCCTAAGAGGTTTCAATTTCACAAACACTTTGTGGACAGAATAGGCATTAAAACGTGTGTCTTTTTAAATTTATTCGTTCATCTTTGTGCATTCAACCGGTATTCATTAACTGTCTGCCTTTTATTAATCATGGTGCTTAAGTGCTGGGATTATCCTGGTTAGAAAGCACAGCACAGTCTGTGCCGTTGAGCATCCACAGTCTGCTCTGTTGAGCATCCGCAGTCTCCATCCATAGTCTGCTAGCAGCGGTTCCTTCCCTTGGTCGTTCAGGCTGGGTATTCTGGTCCTTTCCCAGAGCATAGGCGCTGTTGTGCCTATTGACCACTAGGTGGCGCAGTCACACAGGTAGCTCAGTCACTGGAATTAGACCTGCTTGTTAATACCCACTGCTGGCTAGAACTAGCCTCTAGCCCAGTTCTAGAGGCTCTGCCCATAGGCGGTGGTCAAGTTGGAGGGAGGTTGGCCTGGCATTTGTATTTCTTTATTTTTAAAGAAAATTTAAAATGTATTTATTTATTTATTTGGCTCTGCCAGGTCTTAGTTGCAGTGCTCAGGATCTTTAGTTGCGGTGTGCAAGTTTTTAGTCGCAGTATGTGGGATCTAGTTCCCTGACCAGAGATGGCACCTGGGCTCCTTGTTCCAGTGGCTAGGACATCTGTTAGTAAGATGCAGACCTCCTGGCTTGATTCTCTATCTCTTCTCTCATTCCCCGGCTCCTTGATTGTTTTCTGTGTAGGGGGTGTATTTCTTTAGAAAACAAACCTTCAGTCTCATTCCTTGGGAGAAATGTCAGCCCATTGGCATTAGGGGTTAGAAGTTTGTTATTTTCATTAAGGGGGTGGTGTTGGGAAGGTAGAGAGGATGAGGCATATGTCATTGTGCTGCCTTTAATTGGAAAATGGTGGCTTTTATTTTCTTTTTCTTTTTTGGACTGTGCTGCATGGCATGTGGGATCTGGCAGTTCCCCAGCCAGGGATTGAACCTGCTGCATTGGAAGCATGAAGTCTTAACCACTGGACCACTAGGGAAGTCCCAGAAAATAATGGCTTTTAAAAGAAGCATCTAGGTTCACTTTTTCTTTTAAAAGATTTTCTAATTGGGTAAAACAACAGAAGCCAAACTATACCATTATGTACTACTATTTACAACTTGGAAAAAGTGATTTAAAGGTTTGAAAATAGAAGGACCAGCCTTGGTGTATCAGGCTAGTGCAGACAGAAAGAAAGCTGTGGTCACAATGTTAAAATCAGTCAAAATGAAATTATTGTCAAAACATCTAATGGTAAGAAGAAATTATTACCCTGTGATTTGTTGGTTTTGATCTTAATGCACCAAACAACATTTTATAATTGATATGAATTTCTTATCACTTGCAGTGAACACCCATCTTATTGCTTTATTTTTAGCCATCAAATTAAACCTGCCTTATCCCTTCCAGCTGGCTGTTAGAACATCCAGTTTCATGTTTCCCGGGGAATATGAGCCCCATCCTTGGTCATTTGTGACGCCTTTGGCCCTTACAGCACTCAGGAGATTTGGAGACAGGCTGCCTATTGTTTAGTTCAGGTGGGCCATCAGGAACTTACAGTGCCGAAAAATAAGCAAAATTAGGAAACTGGTGGATGAATTACTTATTTATTGTTAACGCGTAGTTTGACAGTCTTTGTTTCCTAATCCAGAAAACTGAGTCCCTTTATTGGGACCATTTATGTGTACAGACTTATTTCTTCCACTTCTTTTCCTTTTTGTCCCACTTTTTCTTTTTCTCCCTCCCTCCTTTATTTTATTGGAGATGAGGGTCATATTTACCCTTCTGTTCTTTCTTGCTCTGCTAGTTTGGAGGTCATATATAGTATGCGTGTTAATTACCACTTTGGAAGCATGATTACGCACACTCAGCAGACTTTAGTAATACTGAATGGCCTAGCATCACTTCAGATCACCCCATGAAGCACATGCTAGTATTATTTACTTACAGTCAATACATATTTATATTTATTCTGTGTTCATCACTCTCTTTGCTCAGTAAAGCAAAGAGAGTCCTCCTTGTGCCTGAGACCTTCCATTTGGGGTTACTTTGGTTTCCTTATCTGTAAAATGGAATAATAACAAATACCTACCTTCAGGAGCAGGCGAGGTGAGCTGTTGAAATGAGACAATGGATATAAGGTGTTTAGTGGTGTTTAGCGGTGTGCTGGACGGTGTCTGTGCTCAATATGTGTTAGCTCTGCCTATCATTGGAGTCATTCTGGCTCCGAGGACCATTTCCACAGGGATCTGAGAAATGATTCGTAATGGATCTGAGCAATGGCAGCCTTGAGCAGTAAGCGTGGAAGCACACAGCAACTCCTAACACTAGGAACACAAACCTGTCAAAGCAACGAGTCCCATGATCAGTTATGTCACATGTCCTTTTCAGTGTCTATTGAGATAAACTCAGGGTTTGTTTTTTTTTTTACTTATTTAAGCTATTAATAGATCTCCTAATGGTGAATTATCTGCATCTTCCTGGAATAAAAGGGACATGGTAACACTGCATGGTTCTTTTAATATTATTATTGTAAGATAATGCTGGATTTGATTTACTAAGATTTTATTTAGGGATTTTCCGTCCATATTAACGAGTGAGGTGTTTTTGCAAATACAGAATTTGCAGTGTAGTCGGTGAAGTGTGCTTGTCAAATAATTCATATATACAGATTACAAATATTCATTGTGTCTGTGAGAGAAGAAGGAGAAAGAGGGGAGGGGAAAGGAGAGAAGAAGGAGGAGGGGAAAAAAGAAAGACGGGAAGATGAAGCAGGGGAGGAGGGGGCAGGGGAAAGAGGAGAGTAGGAAGAAGAGGAAGGAGAGGAGATGCAGAGAAAAGGAAGTCACGATATATTTGTCAGGATTATTTCACTCTCAGAAGACATCCCAGAGACTTCCCCGGTGGTCCAGTGGTTAAGACTTCACCTTTTAGTTCAGGGGCTATGGGTTCGATCTCTGGTCAGGGACCTACGATCCCACATGCCTGGCAGCCAAAGAACCAAAACTATAAATCAGAAGCAATATTGTAACAGATTCAATAAAGACATCAGAAATGATCCACATCAAAAAAAAAAAATCTAAAAAAAAAAAGGCAGCCCAATTCAAACCAAACAGTAATTGTTCCTAAAGTTAAGATAGCCAGGTGGGCATTTGGCTGCAGGTAAAGATCCAGAGGTGCTAGCACTGTACCCTTCATGCTGCGTATCTTCACTAGGTCCTCTCACCCTCCCTCCTGGTACTGGTTTTAATCTCAGGCAGAATCCCCCTAGTGCTGGTGATGTTACATCTCATCAGCGAAGCTCCAGCAGAAGTCAGATGACTTTGCTGAGCCAAGACCTCTTGCCAGGGCACGCAGTGCTCTGAACAGACCTGGGCATGTGCCCACCTTTGGGAAGGAGAGAGAAAGGCTCTCTGTCCAAAGGGAGTCTCCATCACAGCTTTAGATGTTTTATCTGGCCTCACCTTGTCTTGACTTTAACATATCTGGCTCTGTGTTTACAGGTCTTTTCTGTTTTTCCTTTTTGGCTGTGCTCCATCTGTATTGCAGCGCGTGGGCTTCGCAGTTGTGGCACTTGGGCTCTCTAGTTGAGGCATATGCATTTGAGTCCCACTTGAGCCACACAGACTATGAATGGAAGGGGGGACATACCTGAGATGTGGTTCTCAGCACTGTCACTGAAGTGAAGAAGGGGACATCGGGACAGGCAGTACCAGACATTCTGGATTATCCCTAATTGATCAGGTGCTTTTGTGTGTCCCAGATTTCAGTTACTTCATTTGGCTTGCACAAAACTCCCATGAAGTTTGTATAAAATACTGTCTAAAATATTTATTTATTTATTTTAGGCTGTGCTGGGTCTTCTTGCTGTGTGCAGGCTTTCTCTAGTTGCGGTAAGCAGGGGCTACACTTCTTGGCGGTGTGTGGGCTTCTTATTGCAGTGGCTTCTCTTGTTGCGAAGCACGGGCTCTAGGGTGATTGGGCTTCAGTAATTGCCCCACGGCATGTGGGATCTTCCCAGACCAGGGATCGAACCCATGTCCCCTCCATTGGCAGGCAGATTCTTACCCTCTGGACCAGCAGGGAAGCTCCCATGGAGTTTTATTTGATATCATCTTCCTCCCTCTGTTTATGGAGGAGATGCTCAGAAGCGTTCCCACTTCGGCAGGACGATTGAGTGGGACGGTGAGTCCTGAACGAGGACTCCTCTCCCTCAGTGGGGCTGCATCTCCAGTCAGGATGGCCCGTGCCTCCTCTTCCAGAGTATCCTCTCGGGCAAGCCACCACTTGTGTCCCTCGTGGCTTTACCACAGCATCGTCTCGTCTGTAACAGTCAGGTGAAATCTACCTGCAGGCGGAAGACGAAATGCCTGTACCCTTACTGCTTCACTGTCACCTAGAACCTTTCCTTTTCAGTTGTCTGAGTCATAATTTTCCTTTGGTTGATTGATAAAGCAACTTTTACTTTTTTCCTCCCAAGCAGCCCTAAAAAAACCAAACAGGCCAACAAAGAATGGATTTGTAGAAGCTCACAAACTCAGGCTTCCAGGCACTGAAACCCAGAATCTCTGCCTCAGAGATGTGAGTGTGCAGCTCTCTGCCTATGGTTGCTTCCAGGAACCTGACACGCACTTTGTCAAATTCCTTGTGAAAAGCAAATCTTATTTTGCAGCACAAAGTGCTCAAGTTGGAGAATCACATAAGACTTATAGCAAATGAGTGGTTAAAGTAAAAATGTATCACAAAGGTATTTTCACAAAGTACCTGGGATTATTAATCCATATCTAGTTGCTCTTAACCAAAATTTGACACATTGGGTTTTTTTTGCTTAATAGTATATTCTCTAGGGGACCCAGGGATCGAACCTGGGTCTCCTGCATTGCAGGCAGATTCTTTACTGTCTGAGCCACCAGGGATGTCCATTCAAGGTCTTCTTAGAGTAGCCTTGCTTCTGTCAAGATGAACATAAATGAGATAATCAAGATGAAGATGAACAGGTACTCAGAGCAGGGACTTGAGCCTTTAAATAGCTCAAGACAAACAAGAATGTCCTTCCTGGGAGCCTGAAATGCTGTGTAGTCATTGACTTTTTAAATGGATAGACTTCATGCTTCTGCACATGTGCCTCTCTGAATGGCTGTTTTAAACTCTGAAGTGCTAATGGGCACGTTTCTTTTCCACTCTTTCCCGTGAAGATGGCTAAATCAGTAGCATCTCTACAGGTTGACCCCTGAGGATCCTGATCTTTGTTGTTTAGTTGCTCAGTCGTGTCTGACTCTTTGTGACCCTGTGGACTGTAGCCCGCCAGGCCCCTCTGTCCATGGAATTCTCCAGCCAAGAATACTGGAGTGGGTTGCCATTCTCTTCTCCAGGAAATCTTCCTGACCCAGGGATTGAACCAGGTCAAAGGTCTCCTGCATTGTTCTTTACCATCTGAGCCACCAGGTAAGCCCATGATCTCTATTTCAGGTTCCCTAGTCCATCCATGAGGCTCAGTTGAATTAAGTACTTTAGAACTGGAGGTTTATCATTTTATTCGTATATGTATAAAAGAGAAAAGATGAAAATGTGATTGATTGCCTCGCTCCTTCTGTGGCCAGGAAGGTAGATTCTTGAGGTCTGTGCTTCTTCTCAAGATAAATGTTGGTTTTTTACCGGCAGCTTCTAACAGCTCCTGGGTCATGCTGGTCTCTGTATTTCCTTTTTTTAAAAAAAAATTATTTTTCTTGTAGACCATTTTTTAAGAGGATTCCCAGGTGGCTCATTGGTAAAGAATATGCCTGCCATGTAGGCAGTACAGGAGACTCGGGTTCAATCCTTGGGTCTCAAAGATCCCCTGGAGAAATACATGGCAACTCATTCCAGTATTCTTGCTGGGAAAATCCCATGGACAGAGGAGCCTGGCAGGCTACAGTCCATGGGATCACAAAGAGTAGAACCTGACTGAGTGACTGAGCAACTGAGCACATTTTTTTTTAAGTGTTTATTGAATTTGTTACGATATTGTTTCTGTGTTCTATTTTGGGGGTTTTTGGCTTTGAGGCATGTGGGATCTTAGCTCTCCGATCAGGGGTCAAACCTGCACCTCCTGCATTGCAAGGTGAAGTCTTAACCATTGGACTGCCAGGAAAGTCCTCTTGTCCCCATATTTTCTACTTTGAGCACAGCTGGACAAGTAGAGCTGGGTTTTAGGATATCATCTTAGAGAAGACGTAAAACAGCGATCATAGGAGCTCCAGGCTGCCACCAGAATTTAGTTCCTCTCAATTTTCTTTCAATCAGAGCAAAACCCAACTTCTTAATGGCGCCTTTCTCCCAAGGCTACTGCATAGAAGGGGCAGGGCCAAGGAAAGAAAAGATTTGGTGAACACAAGGGTGTGGTCATCAGTCATTGGGTGATTTTCTCTCCGTCTTCATGAAGAGGAACAAAGTTTTCACTTCTCCTAACCTGGTTAAATTATCTTGTTTATTTTTTAAAAGAATATTTGTTTGGCTGTGCTGGGTCTTAGTTGTGGTTTGTGAGATCTTTAGTTGTGGCATGTGGGATCTAGTTCCTCGACCAGGGATTAAACCTGGACCCCCTGCATTGCGAGTGTTAGCCCCTGGAGCACCAGGGAAATCCCTAAATTATCTTGTTTAGAACACATTTCACAAATGAAAGGCATTCTTTTTGACACAGTACTGTTGAACAGCTATCTTCGCTTGGGCTGTGATAACGAAATACTGCAGACTGGGTGGCTTTAACAGCAGAAATTCATTTTCTCACTATTTGGAGGCTGGGAAGCCCAAGGTCAAGATGACGGCCTGTTTGGTTCCTGACAACAGCTCACTTCCTGGCTTGCAGATGGCCACCTTCTTTCTGAGTCCTCACAGGGCTGGGAGCAGAGAGACAGGAAGAGGAAGCCAGCTCTCTCCTATCTCTACTTGAAAAGAAACTAATTCCACCATGAGGGCTTCATCCTTACGACCTTATGACCTCCCAAAGACCCCACCTCCAAGTACTGTTCCATTAGGTTTTAGAGTTTCAACATGACTTCCAAAGGGACACCTTTCAATCCCTAGCATTAGCACAAAATTATTTTTAGGATATGCATGTGAGCTTCATCAAGCCCCACTTTGCAACCCCCTGGACTGTAGGCCACAAGGCTCCTCTGTCCATGGCATGTTCCAGGCAAGAATACTAGAGTGGGTTGCAATTTCCTCCTCCAGGGGATCTTCCCAACCCAGGGATCCAACCCACGTCTCCTGTGTCTCCTGCATTGGCAGGTGGATTCTTTACCTACTGAGCCATCGAGAAGCTCATTGTAGTGATCCGTGTTTGGGGTGATAAGATCCTAGACTCTGGTGGAAAAAGTGAGAAGAGGACACCTGACCTGCAAGGTGGGGCTCTGTGGCTGTGGTTGTTCTGCTGAGACCTGAGCGTGTGTGCTTTGTGTCCCTGTCCGCCTCTCTTCTGAGACATTTAAGAGTGACTTCTTGGTTCACCGCTCAAATTGATTCTGCATTGAACCGCCCCACTCCATTCTCGTTTGTGGCAGTGACTGGTGGTACCTGATAGAAGACGGGTGCTCAGAAAACCCTAGCGGAAGGAAAACAGGGAGTTTTGAGCCTCAAGACTGAAAACAAGTGAGGTTCTGCTGATGGAAAGACTGGAAATCAGCTTACCAGATGGTCTGGGAAGGAAAAACAGAGTTCCATTTTAGACTGTGGAAGTGTGAATTGAAAGTTGCTCAGTCGTGTCCTACTCTTTCCGATCCCATGGACTGTAGCCCACCAGACTCCTCTGTCTATGGAATTCTCTAGGCAAAAATACTGGGTTGGGTTGCCATGCTCTTCTGCAGGGGACCTTCCTGACCCAGGGATCGGACCTGGGCGTCCTGCATTGCAGGCAGACTCTTTGTCATCTGAGGCACTGGGGAAGCCCTTGAAGCCCGGAGGCAGCTGTGATGCTGCTGTGGTGGTGGGCTAGTTGCTAAGCTGTATCCAACTCTACGAGATCCCGTGGACTGTAGCCCACCAGGCTCCTCTGTCCATAGGATTCCCCAGGCAGGAATACTGGAGTGGGTTGCCATTTCCTCATCCAGGGGATTTTCCCGACCCAGGGTTTGAACCCGCATCTCCTGCATTGCAGGCAGATTCTTTACCACTGAGCCACCTCTATACATTATTGCCAAGTAGGTGAAGATCAAATAGTCATACGTCTTAGGAAGATAAAAGTCCTTTGTTTTAACCCTGTAGTCATGGCAGGGATCCCCAGGATAAAAGTGTGGCCCCATAGCACCCCGAGCCCTGCTTGGCACTCTCTTGGTGACGTGATCATTTATAAGGCATTTAGACAGTCCCATCCTATCTCATGGAACGTGCTCTGCTGCTCTTCAATTCTACTACAATTCCCCCTTATTTGTGAATCTGTCTTCTGAGGGATTGCAGTCTGCATCTATTAATAGCTTGGGTCTTCGCTGTTGCTCGCGGGCGGGAGCTACTCTCTAGTTATGGTGCACTGGCTTCTCGTTGCGGTGGCTTCTCTTAAGCACAGACTCAAGAGCACGGGCTCAATAGTTGTGGGGCTTAGTTGCCACTTGGCATGTAGGGTCTTCCCGCAGCAGGGATCTAACATGTATTCCTTGCATTGGCAAGTGGATTCTTAACCACTGGACTACCAAGGAAGCCCCATATATCTTATATATCGGGAGATTTTCAGCCTTAGCTCATCTAGAATGCCTGTGTACGTTTGAAACTGAATATTTGGAGAACAATAAGTTTGTGTGGCATGCCTTGTCTTGGGATTGCTGTTACTATACTATCAATGTAGATATGATGATGACCCATGTGATCGTAGGGTCATTGATCACCCACAAGTTCAAGGATGCCAGAAATGATCCTGAAATAGGTATTTCACTGCTTCACTATTCAAAGGTTGAGCCATTCATTCAGAAGCCAGGGCCAGATGTTAGGGCAAATATTGCAAAGCTGAATTTCATCGGATCCCTGACATCTATGTCTGCCTCTAAGCTTTTGTATCCTGCCCTACCTACTAATGTACCCTGAGCATTTTCCTGTGGCATTATTCTTTAAAATCGTGATATTTACTGGCTGAGTGATTCTTATCTGTGTGGGTGTTCCATAATTTATTAGCTTTTAACTTTATGTCAGATGTTTTAGTTCATTTGGTTTCTGTTCGACTTCAAATTGTATTTGGACAGTCAGCATGCATCTGAGTCATTCATTTTCCCCTTATCCTTCATATCCTTGGCTACCATGTCAAGGCCTTGGCAATAATCAAGAAGTGGCCTCTTTTGCTTTATACAGGAAGGTGTCTTGCATATTTGAAGACAGTTTCATGTCTCCTTCTGCCTCAAGGACTCTTCTTCAACCTGGGTTTTAAGCGAGGCTCCCTCTAAGACCCTCTCAGCGCAACCTGTCCATTGATTGAGCCCGAGCCTGCAACCCAGGTGACCTGCCCTGTATTCTGCCCGACCCATGAGACCCACTTTCCTCTGATGGTCTCCGGCTGTTGATTTGACTCAAGCATGAGATGATCCATGGGGTTAAAGACATGGGCCTTTGTTTGTTGTCTCCCAGAGGGGGCAGATTTGAGTGCTGAGTTTACACTCAACTGTCTTCCTCTAGAGTTGTTACCTTACCAGTGACCTCCCGACCTTTCTTCTGCCGTTATTGGTTACCTATCTTCTCCCTGGGGCTCTGGGTTTTGCCCTTTTTATAAAGTTCAAGGTGAGCTTGGACAGAGCAGCAATACAAGTGCTGACACCCTAGTAGACTCTGGTCAATGTCCGCATTCCGAAGGGCACAGCACGGCCCAGGCAGGCCAGGGAGCAGGGCTCTGCATAAGCAAGCATCATTAGCTGAGATGGGAGGCCGTCTCCCAAGGCTGCCTTGGGAATGGTTCCAGTTCCCTAACACCAAACCTGCCTGCCAGCGAGAAGTGACTCAGGCCTGCAGCCAGGGCTCTGTGTCCAGGTGGGAGGCATCAGCTGATGGAGGCAGGACTGGCCTCTTCTTCTTCTCCTGGGTCCGTTGGCCATCTCTTACCCTGTCCAGCACCTCCTGCTCTGCTGCAGAGAGCACCTTCCCCACTCCCTCCCACCCCCCGCACTATTGCCTGTTTGTGGATGAAGGCTGCCTTACAGAGGATGTAAAACAGGTTAAAGTCTAGAAAGGGCCTGGAGTTAGAGTTCCTTGCCTCTCAGTCTGATGGCTTTTCTGTACATTGTTTTTGTTTTGTTTTGTTTTGTGGCCACACCTTGAGGCCTGAAGAATTGTCCCGGACCAGGGATTGAACCCATGCCCCCTCCATTGGAAGTGCAGTGTCTTTTAACCACTGAACTGCTAGGGAAGTAAGTCCCTTTTCTATGTTGTGCTGTGCTTAGTCACTCAGTCGTGTCTGACTCTTTGTGATCCCATGGACTGTAGCCTGCCAGGCTCTTCTGTCCATGGGGATTCTCCAGGCAAGAATACTGGAGTGGGTTGCCACACCCTCCTCTAGGGGAGCTCCCCATCTCAGGGATCAAACACAGGTCTCCCACATTGTAGGGAAGTTCTTTACTATCTGAGCCACCAGCGAGGCCCAAGAATACCAGAGTAGATAGCCTATCCCTTCTCCAGGGGATCTTCCCAATCCAGGAATTGAACCTGGGTCTCCTGCATTGCAGGTGGATTCTTTACCAGCTGAGACACCAGGGGAGCACCCCTTTTCTATACATTGTGCTATAAAAATCCCACCCTCCAGAGGATCTTTGGGAGTTCTGTGCCTTGCCTTCCTTCCAGAAGTGGAAGGGACCCTTTCTCCCTTGCTTGCTAGGAGGACTCCTTTTTGATCTCTCGCTGAAATATTTTGATAACAATCTAGAGATTTCAGTATAGACTGTGGTTGCACAAGAAATCCAAGTCACCAATTTTTCAGAACCTAAGCAGTTAACATTAGAAATTTTGCTGCAAATAAATTGATCAGTATGCAAGACAGTTGTCACGGCTGAATCATGGTCCACAGTTAAGGTAAACAGATCTGTGATGACATTTTCTGAGCGGAATACAAATGTAACTCATTTCCTCCCAGAGCTTTCTGACATTTCTTCTACACGGATAACAGATTCTCCCAAGAAGGTGTTGGTCACAAGGAAGAAAGATCTTTGTTTAATCCCTCTGTAAAGGTATGGCTGTGATATTTGATATGCTTTCTTTGAAAAAAAAAATTGTTCTAAGAGAGATGAATAGTGGGGAGAGCATTTTTCTTTGGTTAGCTGCCCCTCACTCCCTCCCAATCATGGGGGGAACCCTTTTGGGTTTTTGCTTATTTGAATGGTTATTAAAATATTACATTGTCGTATTGTGAAAGTTTGCATGTCATTAATCTTTTTTTTGCAATGTGACAATCAAGGGATATTTTTCCTTATTTAGATTCATATGAAATAGTAGTGAGGGGAGACGAAACAGAATGTTTTTCCATTTTCTCACGTTCTTTTCATCTGTAATGCTCTCAAGTTTCACATTTTCCCCCAGGTTTTCGCTGCCTATACTGTGTTTTAGAAATTCTGTACACCGCCTCTGCATTTGAAATGTGAAATAGTCCTTAGCTAGATGCTGCATCGTAAGCCAGCTCTGTGTTCTGTGTTATGATGAAGCTTTCAAAAGCCTCAGCTTGTGCTGATGTTGAAATGAGCTGAAAACCTGCAGCTCTGGGTAAGGGCGGGCAGAGAGTCATTCCACTCCTGTATGTAACAGGAATCAGAGTTTCCTGGGGTGGGGGGATGGATATTGGCATTTGGGGTGGGGTTGCTCTGGATAGAGCTGTGCATGTCTGTCTGTGCATTCGTCGTCGGCTACGACCAGAGATCCTGAGTGAGGAGCTATGCCGGAGGGTTGCATTTGAGCTGGGGGTTTCATTCTAGATCCTGTTGGGAGTTGCATTTGGGAGAAAATACCTGAAAAGATGTGAACAAGAGGGCATGCCCCTCAAAGCAGGGGCGTGAGTGAGTCTGCTCAGAAATTATGGGGCAATAGAAGGAATCCATTTGGGAAAAGGTCATCTTTCACACCATGCTTCATTCCTTCCCGAAACATTTACAGTCCTTGGCCAGGATAGCGCAGGTGCAACCTCCTCCAGGAAGCCTTCTTGGATCTCCCTGGCCATTCCCACCACCCAGGGTCCAGTCTTTTGCACAACTCACAGCTCTCAGTGTGAAATTACCCAGCTATGTGTCGTCACACTCAGGACTGAACTTGTCAGTGGCAGGATGGGGTCTTTTCGTCTCCAGCTCTCCCACCTGAAGTACAGTTCCTGGCTCAAAATCAGAGCTTTGCAAATGCTGTTTGTAGTGGGTACAGGCCCTGCTTTCTTACAGCAGCTTCTGCATAAAGAAGGGATGTCCTGATTAACCCCATTTCTTAGTTGAAGAGTAGATGGGGAAACTGAGTCTCATGGCAATGAAGCCAGAACTGGAAGCAGATGCCTCTTGAGTGCGGAGGAAGGTGTAGACGCTCATGTCTCCACTTTTCTCCAGAGTCCCCACATATCAAGTGCATGGAGTGGTTGATGTAAATATGCAACCGAACCAACCACATTTTTCTTCCTCCTCCAGAAATTTTTTGCCCTGTGCAGTCTCAGTGTAGGAGGATCAGGTGACCAAGGCTTTTTAGAATCTTCCTTTCTGGGCTCTGACGATGACACATCATGTATTCTGAGGCATTGACATCATCTCCTTCTTCCTGAACGCCCTTTTGGTGGCTCCATTATTCAAGCTCTGTCATCTTTCACCTGGACCATCGTGACCTTCATTCATTCACAGGAGAAGTGCAGGTACAAGAAGAATGAATCACCAGGGACCAGACCTAGAATGCGAGGGGCAGGGACTGGCCAAGGACAAGCTTCCTTGGAAAAGTGACGTTTGAGCCGAATCTGAATGAGTGTTTGGAGTTAGCTTGGTGAAGAGAGAACTTTCTGGCCACAGGACACAGCGCGTGCAAAGGCCCTGAGGTGGGAGGGAATGTGGTGTGTTCGTAAAACCGATGGGGCAGTGCGGCCAGAGCCCACGAGGCAGGCAGGAGAGGTGGACAGCAGTCTGACCACCCAGGGACTGGCTGGGAGCTCCACATTTGTGCTGAGAGCAGAGAGAAACTGCTGGGGGACCGAAAGAAGCAAAGGCTGGACCGGTCAGCTCCAGCTCCCCTGTGAATGATGCGGGGGAAGAATAGAAGCAGAAAGGCCAAGGGAGGAGGCCCTGCGACAGGCCAGCAGCAGAACCCAGGGACAGAGGGGCTGCGGGGACGTGACAGCACGCCTTGATGGCTGGGTTTGGGAATTGCCGTTGAAGAGACGGTATTGATGCCACTGCCTGCGTGAGCTCACCTAGAGAGAGAGCAGAGCAGAGGGGGCTGTGGAAGCGCCTGGAGGCCTAGAGGAGGGGCAGCTGGCTGAGAGGAGGAGGGGCCCGCGAGGCTGCAGGGAGAGGATGCGGCCCCTGGCAACCAGGAGACTCTGGTGATGGAGTGGGCAGCCGCGCCCTGCAGAGAAGGGCAGGAGCGGAGACGAGACCCCCACGATGACGGCAGCTCCCTAGCAGCGTGACAGAGACACAGGCCTGATGGAGGGGGATTGAAAGGAGCCTGGGGGGTGAGGAGAGCCTGAGGGGCACGTGACGGCGAGCAGTGACTTTGCCCCGTGTGACAACTCTTACTCTGACGAGTTCTTCATCTGCTTTTAGGGTCGATTTGCATTTTGATATGTGGTGTTTTGGTCAGTAGGACGCGTTCATGTTTCTGTGGCACTCAAGCCTCTCAGTTTAAAAATTTATTCATATATTTGACTGCGCCGGGTCTTTGTTGCGGCGTGCAGGATCTTTAGTTTTTCTCTGTGTCCACGAGGAGGAAAGAAGTTTTCACTACTCCTACTCTGGTTACATTGTCTGTTTGTTTGGCTGCACCGGGTTTTAGTTGCGGCACTTGGATCTTTAGTTGTGGCCTGGGCACTCTTAGTTGCAGCCCAGGGGATCTAGTTCCTCGACAAGGGATGGAACCTGGGCCCCTGCACTGGGAGCCTGGAATCTTAGCCACTACCCTGGACGTTCAGCAGGGGAGTCCCAAGCCTCTGGTTTTTCTTTTTTCAAGGTGCTGACCATGACCTCCATACACCTCTCAGTGGAGTTCCTTTGCCGGTGCCCGCTTGGGACGCCCAAAGAAAACGAGAGTGGAAAGGATGTAGATGGTTCACCCAGGATTTCTGGGCTCCCCTGCTGGGCTGTGTGAACCCTTTGAAGGCCGAGTAGAGCTGTGTAGGGCCGTGGGGTCCCAGGGCTGTGATAGGGGCACGTACACCTCTTCAGGTGAGGCTCTCGTGGTTGAGAGCATGGCGTCGCCAGGAGGGAGTCGTGTCCACATTGGTTCAGGGTGGAGGGTGCGTGGGTGAAGTCCTGCAGGGACCTTGGGAGAGTGGAAGTTGGGGGCAGCCAGTGGACGTACTCTCAGGGCCTGTCTGCTGACCCTCCCATGGGGTATGGGGCAGGCCAGCCAGGTTAAAGGCAGAACTCTGGGTAGGAAGCTGGTGTAAGGTCAGTGAAGGACAAGAATCCCAGCTCAGTCTCCCAGGGCTCTGGCAGCCCCTCTTGGCCTCCCTTTGCACGGGCATCACCCTGGAGACACTTTGCGTGGGGGCTGCAGAGGAGTCAGTCGTATGGCCAACTCCCTTCTGTGGGCACTGTCCCCTTTCCTGCACTCCTGTGAGACATAGCCATAAAAACCAAATTGCAGAAGTGATCTAATTCCTTACAGCAAGAAGTTATACTAAGTTTTGTTAGTGTCTATGTATATGTTACCTGGCTTCCCAAGTGGCACTAGTGATACGGAATCTGCCTGCCAGCAGAGGAGATGTGGGTTCGATCCCTGGTCCGGGAAGATCCCCTGGAGAAGAAGGAAGTGGCAACCCACTCCAGTGTTGTTGCCTGGGAAATCCCATGGACAGAGGAGCCTGGTGGGCTACAGTCCATGAGGTCGCAAAGAGTCAGACACAGCTGAGTAACTGAGCATGTGCACGTGTGTGTTACTCAGCAAACGCTTAGACGTCCTTTTGTGCTCCAGACATTATGCTAAGTGCTTTACAGATGTTAGCTTTTTTAATCGTCATAGCAGTGTCGTGAGGAATTTACTGCTTATTATTATGGCCATTCTCTAGACAGAAGACTGAGGTATAGAGAAGCTAAGTTTTGCTCAAGGGTTCTGGAAAAGTACAGACACGCACACACAATATCTGCTTTAAAAAGCATTCTTGTCTTGGGGGGAAGTAAAAGGAGAAGAGGGACCATACCTTCTGCCAGGTATCTGACATAAGGGATCTTCCTTAAGCGCCACAGTTAACTGTGGATAATGTGGGCCTTTTCGTTATTTATAGATGAGGAGTCTGTTGCTTAGGGGATGATGGCCGCAGGGCCATCTGCAGGGCCGCAGGGCACTCTGCTGCCACAGGGCATAACTTGCCTGTGGCCGCAGAGTGACCCCAAAGCATGGACACTTTCTGCACGTCACACCATGTCCACCTGGCTCTGTGATTTAGAGGCTGGATGTTACGATGCCTCCTGTTGCCCCCCCTCCCCTGCCTGGGAAAGGGTCTGCTGGCTGCCCAGCCTCTGCTTGGGCCCCTTGAGGAGGCGAGGGCCCTGCAGGGGTGGGACTGACCCATGAGAGCTCACTATCCCCCTTCACAGCCCTGTAGCTGGGGCATGGCACTGACTTCTTTCTGCCCCAACTCCCTCGCGTAAAATGGGCTGATTTATGCCTCTCTTGTAGGCTGGATGTAAAGCTCATGTGAAGAGATTAGAACAGAGGAAGCACCTAATATAAATCTTTTAGGTAGATCTATACCTGTTAGCTGTAGGTATACATTTAGCCCCTCCTTTTGGGATTTCCTTCCCATTTTGGTCACCATAGAGCGCTGAGAAGCTTCCTGCGCTGTACAGTAGGTTCTCATTAGCTATTGATTTCATACACAGTGAAAGTAAAAGGGAAGTCTCTCAGTTGTGTCCAGTTCTTCGCGACCCCATGGACTGTAGCCTACCAGGGTCCTCCATCCATGGGATTTTCCAGGCAAGAGTACTGGAGTGGGTTGCCATTTCCTCCTCCAGGGGATCTTCCCGACCCAGGGATTGAACCCCGCTCTCCTGCATTGCAGGCAGACGCTTTACCGTCTGAGCCACCAGGGAAGCCCTAGTAAGTGTATATATGTTGATGTTTATCGTCATTATTAAGCCACCCCATTCCATTGTTGGACTCTCTTTTTATTAAAAAGTCATCCTCTTCCTTTGACTCGTTTGTGCACTGCTTCCAGCTCTCCAGCTGTATATGCTTTCCAATGTGTCTTACAGTGAAACCCTTTTAAAATATTTATTTCTCTATTTGTGGTCATTAAATTAACACATCATTTGATTATTGTTAAATTAGCACAAGTTATTTGGGAAAAAAATCCTAGTATATTCAAAAATAAAAAGAGCTTTTAGGAGAAAATAAAACCCACCTATAATTCCCACAACAAAAATAGCCAAGTTTAACACATTGGTGTACTTGTATCTGCCTTCCAGTCTTTTTCTGTACATATAGCAAGTACACACACACACACACACACACACACACACACACACACAGCCCTCGCATCCTCTTGTGAATGCATGCTCAGTTGCTTCAGTCATGTCTGACTCTTTGAGATCCCATGGACTGTAGCCCACCAGGCTCCTCTGTCCATGGGATTCTCCAGGCAAGCATACAGGAGTGAGTTGCCATGCCCTCGTGCAGGGGATCTTCCAGACCCAGAGATGGAGTCCTCATACTCCTGTGGTTCCTGCATTGCAGGCAGGTTCTTTACCGCTGAGCCACCAGGTCAGCCCTTGTGAGGCATGGGTAATTTGATGTCTCTTGATACATACTGCTAAGTCCTCCTACACAGAGGCTGTGTTCATGCACACCTCAGGGTATGACTGTGGCCAGGTCGTCACCTGTTAGGTATCTGATGCTATTGCCTGTCTGCCCAGTGCTATAGTCAAGGTTCCACTTTACTTCCTTTTGAAGTGAAATTCAGAAACCCTGCACATCAATAGTGTACTCACAGGACTGCTTTCCATCTAATTGAATAGCATTTTCTATTCCACTTAAAACCTTGCTCTGCCTTGGAGACCCTCACCTCTGACACCAGGTGAGTGAACTTTCTCTGCTCACTTTTCCTGGATAGATGTCCTAGGAGCTTTGCTAACTTATATTCAAATCATATGGAGAAGTTGCCAGGTTTAGGGAGCAGGTAGTCGCTTATCCAAAGAAGGCTAACTGCGGAACAGTTGGTAGATATGGATGTCGATTATAGATGAGAGAGATGTATTTTTTATATTTTTATTTGAATGTATTAAGAGTGGTTTTAAAAGACGTTAGAGAAAAGTTTAACCTTTCAAGTGAATTTTAGTCTCATTGATTGCATATTTCACTTGGTTTGTTTGGTATCTAAAACACTATGTTAGTTACCACAATGATATTTGGTAAAATGAGACATCCATTCCATGAATCAGTTAAGAAATAGGAACAGCAGCAGATTTCCTTGACGTCATAAAGTGTATTTGTCTTAAACCCGCAATTATATTCAAAGACCAAGCAAGTTTACTTACCATCACCATAATCATGATCATTTTAATCATTGCTGCTTGAGAGTTTTTTCCCTTCCCAGACACTGTTTGAGGCTCTTTATAAACATTATCCTTAATTTTTCAAGTGATCCTTTAAAGTAGATTATTATTAAGAAGTTTTTGGGTTGTAATTTTAAACCAGATATGTTTCACTGCAGATCCCCGTGGCCTTTCTATTCCCACTTACTGGTCATTGTTATCAAATATCTTGGAAACTCTGGCCAATGAAACAAGACTTGAAAAGAAATCAAACATTTAACTATTTAAAGTGAGAAAATAGTATTATTTGTAGCCCAAAGGCTTGGTAAAATTAGAAAATTCATAAGACTTAATGACAAATTATTAGAGCAAATGTGAAAATTTGGTGAAATGGCAGGACACATGGCAATGGCCCTAGAAACTCTTTATCCAGGAATTCAGATTTTGAAAGGATAATACATACACAGAACAGCAAGGGAGGGGAGGGCAGCACCCCTCTTACCTGCTGGTCAAATCAGTCGACATCACTTGCGAAGAGTCACTGCAGCACAGTTGTCGTCATAGCTACTAAGCAATCAGAAAGTATCTGGGAAAGGTGATCTCATTCACACTGGTAGCAGTGATCACAATACACTGTCACATCATAGTAACATCGTAAAGTAGAAATAAACTGGATGCTGGGACTTCCCTGGTGGGCCAGGGGCAAAGACTTTGAGCTCCCAAGGCAGGGGTCCCAGGTTTGATTCCTGGTCGGAGCTAGACCCCACGTTGCCACAAGTAAGAGTTCGCATGCTGCAACTCTAGATCCCATATGCTGCAACTAAGACCTGAAGCAGCCAAATCAATAAGCAAATAGAATGAAAGTGTTAAAGAAGTTAGTCATTATTTAAAAAAAAAACAAAAAACAACCTTATGGGGAAAAGGAAGGACTAGAATAAATGAGGTTAGGACAATTGACCTTTTCTTCTGCTGTGGACTGAATTGTATCTTCCCAAAATTCGTTTGTTGAAGCCTTAACACCCCAGTTGACTGTTTTGAAGATAGAGCTTATGGCGGGTAGTTAAGGTTAAATGAGGTTATGAGGTCATGAGTCTAGTGCCCTAGGATTGGTGGTCTTATAAGAAGAGAAAATGTGACAACAGGGAGGGAAGGTGGCAGTCTGCAATCCAGCAAGAGGGTCCTTACTGCAACCAGTTTGGCTGGCACCTTCATCTTGGACTTCCCATTCTCCAGACTGTGTGGAAATACATTTCTTTTGTTCAGGCTGCTCAGTGTATGGTATTTTGTTATGGCAACTGGAGCTGACCAATACATTTTAAACTCTACCTCTTAAGGCTTTTATCTAGTGTTAAAAAATCTTTCAACCTAAAAAAGCAAGCAACAAATAGGAGAAAGATTGTTAAGTATTTTCAGAAAATTTGGCAAAGCTTCAGTATCTGTCATCAAAAGCATCTTACAACTAGATGAGAAAGAACACCTGAAACTTAGAAGAGAAATGGATATAAGATATACGAATGCAGGGGGGTGGGGGGGTCCAAGAGGGAGGGGATATATGTATACCTGTGGCTGATTCATTTCATTGTACAGAAAAACTAATGCAACATTGTGAAGCAGTTATCCTTCCATCTAAAAAAAAAAAAGATAAAATAAAAAAAATCTACAAATGCAATTTACAAGAGAAAAGTAGAACTAGAATGAGCCACATTTTCTTAGAAATGTTTCTTGAAAATGAGAAAGAAATCTAAAACAGAGGGGATATGTGTATACATATAAGTGATTCAGTCTGCTCTACAGCAGAAATTTAACAGTATTGTAAGGCAACTACATTCCAATAAAAACTAATTAAAAAAGAAATGCTTCTCGAGTTGGGGAGGGGGTAGTTTTGGCCATTGTGGCGGGTGAGCCGACATCCATCTGTATTGTTTGGGTAGCCCTCTTTGCTGGGGATGCGTTTGTGCCTCTCAGTCTTCCAATTCTGTTAATGTATTTGCTCCCTTGCTCCTCTCCCCCTAAAGCCACCATGCTCTGGCTTTATGACACACTCATGTCACATGTAAAGATTGCAGCCGGCTCAGCGTGTCTGTCAGGTGCCCTTCATGAAGCATACGCTTTCTCCCTGGTAGAAACTACTTGTGTCTACCTGCCAACTCACATTTGGCATCTTGCACCACGCTGGGAGGGCACAAGAATATACCCAGTGGGCGTTGATGGAGGCAAGCTGGTTGTGGACCTGTCCTCACTGGCCCTTCTTCTGGGCCGATGAAACTTAATCATGGGAAATGGTCACTGAGAATAAGATGACAGCAAGTCTGGGCCCTCCCCGTGGCCCGGCCCCTGGTCCAGGGGACGCACCTCGGCAAGTCACTGAATCTTTCTTTCCTTGCATCCCTCATCTCTCTGAGGAAAAGACTGGACTTTCCAAACTCCTCTGCCCTTGCCCCATAGACAGGGTTTCTGTGGAGCATTACAGTCCACAACTTTGTTTTCCCCACATAGAATGGGACAAATATCATCTTCTTTCCTAACTGCACATTGTCTTCCGTTTTCCACTCCTTCCTCCTCCTTGCCAACCTCTGAGCCAGAAGGTGACTGCAGGTGGGACTTTCCAAGTCTGCAGACATGGGTGAAGATCTCTCACAGCTTGGCATGTCCTTAGTTCAAAGGCAGGACCGAGGTAGCTGGCTTTAAAAAGCTAGAGTCACCTGAAACCTTATTTGTTCAGAAAGTGCATGTTAGGGTCTCCACGTGGACTTCCCTAGTGGTCCAGTGGTTAGGAATCTGCCTGCCAATGCAGGGAATACTGTGTGGGTTCGATCCCTGATTTAGGAAGATCCCACACGCAGCAGACAGAGCAACGGAGCCCGTGCGCCAGAACTCCTGAGCCCGCCCGCAACAAGAGAAGCCCCTGCAGTGAGAGGCCCGCACACCGCAACAGAGTAGCCCCTGCTTGCTACAGCTGGAGGAAGCCTGTGAGCAGCAATGAAGACCCGGTGCAGCCCCCCCAATTAATTAATTAATCGATAAACATTAATTAGAGACCTTTATGGTATCCTGGGATAGTCACAGTTAAATAAGTGTCCTCCTATTAGGACTTCTCAGTCTATTTTGGGGGAACTTTGGAATCTTGGAGAAGGGAATAAGGGTGTGGCTTTTTCCTCGCCTGTTTGACCACGGAACCCTTTTCTTGGAAAATCTTAAGGGCCTGATGTTCTGTGGGACTTACTTTGGGAAGTGGTGACTTTTGTTTTTGCCCGTGTATGCACGGGCAGTGACTCAGCCTTCAGTTTGAGGCCTTAATGGACTTAACCTGGTTTAGCCTCCATTTTAGGAAAAAACACAAATTTCTTATCAGAAGCAGGCAGATGTCAGATTATGAGGTCGTTGCTGGTCGTACTGCCTAGCTGTCACAAATACAGTACAGTCACTGCCTACAGTGGAGAGGATTGCATTAGTTGAAAGAAAAGCCTGATGGCTCTCAAATTTGTGTGAGTCTAGTGGAGTAGCTGAATTAAGATTATGCCTGTTAGTGCTGTGAGATTCTTCTTCAGAAGTTTCGAGGGGACTAGTTCAAGTTGACCTTAGAATATCTGTATTAAACACAGTGTCTTTGGGCATAACTGAGGATCAGATGCCTCTGTGGTTTCTGGGAGGAGACAGAGCTGTAACTTCTGAGCATCACCAGCATTCCTTCACTAACAAGGGTCCAGATTTTCATATTTATCCGAGACTGTCTTTCTGAAATAAGTTTTGTAGACTCTTGCTTCCCTTCTGCCCTGCGTAAGAGTCAGGCTGAGAAAATCGAGCCCTGTGCAAGTCATTCACAAGAGCAATAAACAGGATCAGAGAGGCCACTGGAGGATTGCTCTTGCCATTTAATGGTCTGAGGACAGGGCGTCTGAGTTCACAAGCTTGCCACAAAGTGGGAAGGAGAAATTCCTTAACTGTGGTTTCTTTGAAATGTAGAATGCTGATCATTGCCTTAACAAGCTTCCAAAAGTTTCTAGCTTGTAAGAAATAATGTATCATGGTAACGAAGCACAGGGAAGGCACTCTCATCTAATGACAGACCTACTTATGCTTTAAATTAAGATTTCTGCCTCGGAAGGCATGGCTGTAGAGAGCTGCCATCACTGGCTTACCGTGCAGCCTGTTGTTGTTCAGTCTTTAAGCTGTGTCTGACTCTTTGCGACCCCAGGGACTGCAGCACACCAGGGTTCCCTATCCTTCACTATCTCCCGGAGCTTGCTCAAACTCATGTCCTTTGAGTCGATGATGCCATCCATCCTCTGTTGCCCACTTCTCCTCCTGCCCTCAATCTTTCTCCACATCAGGGTCTTTCTAATGAGTTCACATCAGGTGGCCAAAGTATTGGAGCTTCAGTTTCAGCATCAGTCCTCCCAGTGAATATTCAGGGTTGATTTCCTTTAGGACTAATTGGCTTGGTCTCCTTGCAGTCCAAGGGACTCTCAAGAGTCTTCTCTGGCACCATAACTCAAAAGCATCAGTTCTTCAGTGCTCAACCTCCTTTATGGACCAGTTCTCACATCCATACATCCCTACTGGAAAAACCATAGCTTTGATGATATGGACCTTTGTCAGCAAAGAGATGTCTCTGCTTGTTAATACACTTACTAGGTTTGTCATAGTTTTCCTTTCTTATGGCCTGAGGGGGTGTTAAGGCCCTGGGACCTCACGGTCCTCATCATGAATGGAGGGCCAGGAAGGACTCTATAGTCAGGGATTCTGAGTCCAAATTTAAGCGGGGAGCAGAGTTTCTGCTTGAACACAGATGCCCAGCGTGAGGTCGGAGCATCTGTGATGCTGCTGCAGGAGACTGGCTCTCTAGGTTTGCCCCAGTGGGCTACCAGTATTTGGGACCAGCAGTGGTTCTTTCCCTGTAAGCTTTTGCCATGTGCCTGAACTTCTGAACATCTTATCTGCCTCCAGGTGACAGGAAACAAGAGTTCTTTATGAATGCTGTTAGCTGTGAGAACTTTTTTTTTCCTACCCACCGAAACTAAATACAGGCATGCTGCCTGGCATGTTGTTTTCCAGAGGAGAAATAGGCAGAGCCCGGACTAGGGAAGGGCTCAGTTGGGTCACATGACTAAGGAAGGGCCAGTACCCAGGTCCCCTGGTTCTCCTCCCAGGTGGTGCTTTTGCTCAGCTGGACAATTTTTCTGCTCATTCCTGGACTTCTCTGTCATTAACAAAACTTCTCTTTGCCGAATTACAGAAATGGCTTCAGACATTCCTGGCTCAGTGACGTTGCCCGTTGCCCCCATGGCGGCCACTGGACAGGTGAGGATGGCGGGGGCCATGCCTGCCCGAGGAGGAAAGCGGCGATCCGGGTAAGCCCCCTCGGCATTTCTGGGAACCGCGTTGGATATGCATTGCACAACATTCTTGACCTGTTAGGAAAATATTGTCTCTCCCTGTCCCGGAGAGTAAGAGCTCAGCAGTTTGCATCCTGTTTATTAGATTCCACGGGATTCCTAACCAGGCATGTGATCGCCTCTAAGTGTTTTTGGGCCTCGGCACCCAGCTGGGGACTTCTGTTTGCTTGTCCTTGCTGTGAGAACGGCTCTGTAGTCCTGCTGGGCCTTGCTCCAGCCATCTCTCTCAGGGAGGGGGCTCACCCCTCCGTCCACCTGAGCCCACCAGCCAGAGGCAGCCCTGAGGGTCGAGCCTCAGCTCCTGTGGGCAGCAAGGATCCCTCTGGTGCTTTCTGTTCTTTGCTCTGGCTACCAGTCTTTGCCAGGTGCTGTGCAGGAATTCTTCTCAAAAAAAAAAAAAAAAAGAAAGAAAGAAAAAACCTGGTTCTAGTCCAGCATCTAAAGGCTGGGCAGCTTCCACTGTAACCTACTCTGCTCATAATGTTGGTAAGAGTGATGGGTTCTGGTGGGACCAGAAAGACCATCACTCTTGAGCCGATGGAACCCAAAACAGTGTCTACTCATGACGTACCACATCTGAAGCTGAGTTACAGCCATCACAGACCCTGCAAGAAGAGCACAGTCTATACTGTCAGACTCTTGTTTATCAACCAGCTCCTTTTCTTCATTGAATCAACTTCATTTTCAATGAAATATTCGATATACAGAGTTTCTCACGTAGAGTCAGTTTGTCCTATGAATGCATTTTCCCACAACACAGGTTCTCCCCAGGAAGACAAGGCTCCTAATTTGTAAAATGGTCCAGCATTTTAAACCCTAGAGTTTCCTCTTAACCACTGTAATTCTTAAAGGCACCTGGGCTGGCCCCAGCAGGGGTGGAGGTGGGGGGCAGGTGTGTTTTGAGGATCTAGAATGGAATAGGGTAGGATGAAAAAGTGCCTTCAGTGTTATCATTTCAGATGGTGAAAAGACTGCTGCCTGTGTGCTGGTCTTCAAAAGAGGGGCTAAGATTTTGGTGATTATGGAGGGGGTTATGGAGCCTGGTTCCCCACTTTCCTTTGGTTCAGCTCCCTCCCACCCCTAAATGCAGCCAGAGTTCCATGTTTATGGTGGGACCCACTGAGCTGTTGTGATCAGTGGGGTGCTTGGGGCCACACTCCTCAGATCAGCCTGCCTCCAGGGCTTACTGCAAACCCAGATATCCTCCTTTAACCAGCTCTTCTTTCTAACTAGGTGCTAAGCTCAGTGGAGTCTGGGTTGTTAAAAGAATGCACTTGCTGTCAACATATCAGCTTACTGCATGTTTTTTTTTTTTAAAGAATCCAGGTCTTTAAAAAATTATTTTAAATGCCTTTGCTCTCTCACATCCATTCCCTGGGGACAGAGCCTCAGTGCAGGCCCAGTCCTTTTTAAGAAGCCGGCACAGGACTCTCTGATGCAGGAAGGTAGGGCTGGGCCAGGCACCAGGCAGAGGTTGGAGCCCAGTATTGCGGGGAGGGAAGTGGTCTCTGAGAGACTCTGCCAGGAGTCTGTGCCACTCCCCGCCCCCACCCCTGCAGGGTGTGTGCTAGGCTTCAGGGAACTGAGGCTACTCCCCTCCTCTGCCCCCGAGTTCCTGGCCCCGGCCTGACGTCTGGACCCTGACTTCTGCTGGCTCCCTGAGCTGATGATCGGACAGTGGACTCAGGCTTCTTTGTGAAGGAGTCCTCCCAGCTGCTCCTTTCCCTCCCAGATCACGTATACTCAGTGTGACTCTAGAGGTGGAGAAGGACCTTGGTGGGGTGAGACTGAGACACAGCCTAGAGCAGGGGTCCCCAACCTGCTGGTCCCCTGCAGTACTGGTCCGTGACCTGTTAGGAACTGGGCTGCAGAGCAGGAGGTGAGCAGCAGTGAGCAATGGAGTGAAGCTCCATCTATACTTGCAGCCACTCCGCATCACTCACATCACCACCTCAACTCCACCTCCTGTTGGATTGGCGGCGGCATTGGATTCTCATAGGAGCTCAAACTCTACAGTGAACTGCACATGCAAGGGTTCTGGGTTGCCTCACTCCTTATGAGAATCATCCCGAAACCTTCCCCTGGCCCCATCGGCGGAAAAATTGTCTTCCATGAAGCCGATCCCCAGAAAGGTGCCAGAAAGGTTGGGGACTGCTGGCCTAGAGTTCTACTCCACTTAGAACCAAGGAAGCCCAACGCCAAGCAAAAATACCAGAGGTTCAAGGGGATGAGCAGCAATTGCTGGCACACCCTCCCAAGCAGGAGGAGGAGGACGCACACCCCTGGAGGCAGATCAGGGAACCAGCTGCCTCCCGGAGGCCTGTCCTTCATTTTCTTCGTTCTTGGAGCCCTACACCTGCCTCCATTTCCCGCTTCAGAGGGAGCAGCCAGAAAACTGTGCTTCCTTCTGCTAAGCCCCTGGGACTCACGGGGGCAGCTCTGTGTCTCAGCCAAGAAACCTCCCTTTTCACAGGGAGGTTTCCAGAGTAATTCTTACCTCTGATATTGTTACACGTTTTGCTGAAATTCTGTGATGGAGGCCATCGCTGTTGTAGAGTAGCCACAGCAGTGATAAGGCTCCTCTGCTCTCAGCCCCCGTGCTTGTACCAAGGAGACCCCGATGGAAGTCACGTTCCTCAAATAGCGGGTCACCCCACTCGGGGTCCCCACCCGCGAACTGTGGCACATTTACACATGCTTCCCCATCTCTGCCATCTTGCCCCCCATCCTCCTTCTCTCCTAGAGTATTTGGCACAGTTGGAGACACAGGGAGGGGGACAAAAAGAGAGGAGAGGTGGGCTGTGTTGTTGAACCTCTGGTATTTTTGCTTGGTGTTGGGCTTCCTTGGTTCTAAGTGGAGTAGAACTCTAGGCCAGCAGTCCCCAACCTTTCTGGCACCTTTCTGGGGATCGGCTTCATGGAAGACAATTTTTCCGCCGATGGGGCCAGGGGAAGGTTTCGGGATGATTCTCATAAGGAGTGAGGCAACCCAGAACCCTTGCATGTGCAGTTCACTGTAGAGTTTGAGCTCCTATGAGAATCCAATTCAGTCGCTCAGTCGTGTCCAACTCCTTGTGACCCCAGGGACCGCGGCATGCCTGGCTTCTCTGTCCTTCACCTCTCCTGGAGTTGCCCAAACATGTCCAGTATTCTTGCCTGAAAAATCCCATGGACAGAGGAGCCAGGTGGGCTACCGTCCATGGGGTTGCAGAAAGCTGGACATGACTGATGTGACAGCATGTTAGCACACATGTCCGAGTCGGTGATGCCGTCCAACCATCTCATCCTCTGTTGACCCCTTCTCCTTCTGCCCTCAATCTTTCCCAGAATCAGGGTCTTTTCCAATAAGTTGGCTCTTCGCATCAGGTGGGCAAGGTCTTGGAGCTTCAGCTTCAGCATCAGTCCTTCCAGTGAATACTTAGGGTTGATTTCCTTTAGGACTGACTGGTTTGATCCCCTTGCTGTCCAAGAGGTGGGCTGTGGCAGGTGGAAAGGTCCTTCCTCCCGCTCCTCTTCCCTACCCAGGTCTTCCCACTCTGACTTGGTTATTCTGGTGGAGGAACTTGTCCCAATTCCCAGGATAACTACCCAGCCCTGGGGTTTCAGAGCCAAGTAGAACTGACCCCTAGCGGGTTTGGCTCCCCTGGCCACATGCCTGGCTGGCTGCCGAGGATCCTCTGGCCCGAATGTTCCCTCCACTCCCCTGACAGCCTCCCCAGTACACGTCTTAGCAAGCTCCGTGCTCTGCGGGCAGTGGGGACACGAGGTGAAGGTTCAGAAGTTTCAGATTCTTTGCAAAGTGATTCCACATGTGTGGGAGAAGGAAGCAGAAGCCAGTCACCTGGGCTGCATTTTTGTAGAGAACTCCCTGATCCCGGTGAGGGGGTGGGATGGGGCTGGGGGGCACCCACAGGGCACACTGGGTTCTTTTCAAAAGACAGGGGAGTGGGCTGTCATCAGGTTGTGCCCGTTCTGGAGTCGGTCCCTGTTGGGAAGGGGAGGTAAGGGTGGTGGGGACCAGGAGTCCTAGCCCCTTCCTGCTGCCTTGGAGTCAGATGCTGGGCTTCTAAAGCATCACCATTGAGGAGAACGATTTCCAAATCCAGTGCAGCCAGTACACCAGCGTCTCCCTGCAGCGTAAGCCCATGGCTCCTGGGATGTGGGGAAATGAAAGGCATATTACATAAGTACATGTTTCCCTTGGTTCGGATTTATGCAGTGGTGATGCTGTCATCTGGCCTTTGCTGTCACCCATGTCCCCTCTTCACCTTTTGTCAATAGCAGCTTTGAGCTGGCCTAGGGTTGCTCCTTTGCTGAGCTCTACAACCAGCCTAGCGGGCGCGGCCTGTCATCTTTTCTCATAAGAGCAAAAGTGGTTTCTTTGATGACTCATAGTGGATGATGCATGATTATTATTACACAACCGCTGTGAGGCCGATTCACATTGCTCACTCTGAACCAGATGCAAGCTCAAAAGTGGCTTTCACGACTTTTTATTGAGGGTAGAAATCATGCTCAGAACAGGAAAGTGAGGCAAAAGGCATTTTCAGCCCACCTTTGGAGGACTCTTACCTCATCCACTGATGGTACCAAATTCTTCAAAGTGAACATAATAGGACTTAAAAGTCATATTTTGATTTCTCTCCTTTATTATCCAGATGCTGTGGTATAATAGAGATACATAAAAGATATAAAACAAGGATGATTTACTTGGCGTTTTTATAGCAGGAGAAATAAACAGAGCTATGGGAGTCATATTTAAAGTGGAGCATTTGAGTTGGTGGCAGAAGACCCAGAGGCAGGAGTCCTCCAAAAGATCCTTCTGTCCTCAGAAGTTGCAAGTTTTCTGTGTGGCTGATGAGTGGTTAGTCGTTTTGGGGTCACGTGAGTTACGCTGAGGGTCTGAACAGTCGTTTGTGTCCTGTTTTTTCTCCTGAGTTCACCCCTACACAATACGTTTCACAATTCCTACGTGTGATTGCAGCTTATATGTGATCACACACCTGTATGGGTAGAAAGGTACAGATTTGTGGTCCCTGAATTTTCATAGAGAAGTCCTGCTTCCTCAGTTTTCAGCAGGCTTAAACTGCCTCCAGAGCATGGCACTCCGTCTCTTACACTCTGCTTGATTGGGTTGACGTGGTCCAGACTGGGACCATTTACCGTAAGGCTCTCCTCTCTACCCGTCTACCGCTTGAGGATGGGGTAAGGAACTGAGCTGTCCTTATGAAAACAAGGGTGACGAATAGTTCTGGTTGGCCCGGGGCTTCTCCGGTTTCAGCACTGAAGTCCTGTACCCCCACGTATCCCCTCCTTCTGGGAAAATCAGGACGATGGGTCACCCTCAATACCCCAAAGATCCTGCAGGCTGAGGAGGGCCGGCTGACTAAAAAATGGCATCTTGCAGGAGCCAGATGATCACACTCCTATCAACTGGAGCTGAAAGGCATTTTAAAGATAACTGATCATCTCACACCCACTTGAGGTTTTTTTAAATGCTTGCATAAATCCATTGGAATTCTGAAAATGCAATTTCTTTTTCTTAACCACTGAGCTGTTTTTGACAGCCCAGGGGTGTTAAGTAACCTTTCTGTCTGCAGCAAGTCGCTCTTACCCATGATGAACACTAGGTGACAGTGTGGTTCTGCAGCGCTGCAGAAGCCCAGAGACAGGCTTTTTGGTGCTTTCTTCTCCCAGATGTCGGCACCCCACTCCAGTACTCTTGCCTGGAAAATCCCATGGACGGAGGAGCCTGGAAGGCTGCAGTCCATGGGGTTGCTGAGGGTCGGACACAACTGAGCGACTTCACTTTCACTTTTCACTTTCATGCATTGGAAAAGGAAATGGCAACCCACTCCACTGTTCTTGCCTGGGGAATCCCAGGGACGAGGGAGTCTGGTGGGCTGCCGTCTATGGGGTCTCCCAGATGTAATTTTCAGGAAAAGTGAGACGAAGCCTTAGTAGCTAAGCAGCATATAGGTGACTTTCCTTCATTTAGAAAGTTGTGCATTCAGCCTTCATTTTCCCACGACGTAGACAACTCTGCTGCTGCTGTCTGGTACCCTGTTACACACTCTGCATTGCGGGGGGTCCTTGTCTCTCTCTCCCAGGGATGTTTTAATTCTGTTTCTCCTTTTTTATAATTTTTCTTCCCTGCCTCCCCTCCTCTAATTGTGCACAAGTATTTTTGTTATTGTTACCATCATCTCTTCAGTTATATAACTCCTTTTGTTCCTTTAGTCTGAATGCAAGCCCTCATGTCTGGAAATTGGGGGTTCTAAATGGGCATAAAACCCATCAGGTCATCTCAGATCAGAACTCTGGTCACACTGCTCATAAAACAAGATAAAAATAAACAAGTGATTGTAAAAAAAAAGACAGTGTTCCTTTGCCCTGTGTCATCCTAGTCCTTTGGTTCCCCAAGTAAACCCAAAGCCTTGAGAGTTTACCTCTTTAGAGGCCTCTCCCATGTGCTTGTGGAGTGATAGCTCTTCCCTTGAAAGTTGGCCTGGGAGCCCTGAGCCCTCCCTATATCACCACTACCCCCTGCGCCCCAGCCTGAGAGCTGCAGGTGGGGTCATATCCCCCATGAGGCCAGCAGCTGTGGCACCTGTAGTGTGGTTCTGGAGCACACCCGCCATTCTTGTGGCAAGCTCCTGGCCACCAGGCAGGCTGGACTCCCTTCTGCCTGGGGTCCATGGGAACTGTGTCCCACTCAATCCATCAGGCCCCCTAAGAACAAGATGGGGAGTGCAGAATGCCTGAGACGTTCTTCCCCAAGGAAGCCCACTCCCTGTGAATGTCCGGGAGAGTCAAAACATCTGTACTGTTTCTATTTTGTTCCCGAAGACTCTGGGTACACCTCGTACTAATTAACTGTTCTGCCCTAACATCTTCAAGGAGTAAAATTAATTGACATTAGAGAGGGCTGCTTTGTTGTTTTTCTTTTTTTTTGAGAAGGAGAGTTTGGGATATCAGCTAAACAAATATCAGTCATAACTTTTCTATGTTTGTTTGGAGAGACCCAGTAAAGTGGGAATCCGAGTATATCTTGGGTGAGTTTCCATAAGCAGACGGCCATTCTGACTAGCTCAGGCACTAAACAACTGTATCTCCTCCCACGTCCATTTACTTGGACCCAGAGTTTATAGGGTAATGGCCTTAAATGCCTTTTCACTTAGACTCATCGAGGCCAGCCAAGTCGTCACATGGCACAACCCGCAGTGTGTCTTCTTTGCCTCTAAAGCTTCTTGTTTCCAAGCTCCCTGGAGCTCTCTCCATCTGTTAATATACCACTAGATAGTCAAAGGAGGAAGTCCAGTGTCGATACACGACGTGGAGGGGTGCAGGTGTCCCCAGAGATGGTGGGGGATAAGGGGTGCTGACTTCTCCAGCGCGGCAGCCTGTAAAGGGTTCTTGAAGGGTCGAGTCAGTATTTCAGCACTGTGCAGAAGCCCTCAACCATGTGATTAATGATGCTGGTACCGTAGACCTTTCATTTTGCCTTTTCTTGTCCCAAACCTATTTGAGGACTGTGTAGAGATACTGTTTATTGCACTGTCAAGGGCTGGGATTGTTGGAGAGCAGTCTGACCAAATCAACCCCAGTCTGAGGCAACAGCTCATATGTCCAGTTAAATGTTCTACTTCTAATGAACGCTCACTTGTGAACTTGACTTTTCCAGAATGGACTTTGATGATGAAGATGGCGAAGGTCCCAGCAAGTTTTCAAGGTGAGTTTCCTTTATGTTCCCTAGATTTAAAGAAGCCCAAACAACCAGTTATCACCTTATTGAAATGTATAGGGGTTTGAATGTCTTTTGTCATTGGAAAAAACCATTGTCTGTTACATGGCATGGGAGGGAAGTCTGGGGGGAGAATGGATATGTGTATATGTATGGCTGAGTCCCTTCTCTGTGCACCCAAAACTCACATTGTTAAATGGCTGTACTCCAATACAAAATAATTTTTAAAACTTTAAAAAAATAAGAAAAAAGCCATTGCCTATAGCTTGACGGCCTTGTCCTTCATTCTATGCTTGGCTCAGGGACAGGTAACTCTTAGCAAAACCTGCCATATCCCAGCCTAGATTTTCAAAAGTTAAGTATTAACAAGTGATTGACTCTGTTAGCTTTTTAAATTAAACAGACTGCCAGTTTTAATGGATCCCTTTTTAAAAGACAGACCTAGAGTTCAAGTTTCGAAAAACAATCAAGATAAAGCCTCTTTTTCTACCATGGGAAATAAAGAGAAATATGAGAAACCTGGGTGGCCCTGTTCTAGATGCAGAAAACTGGACCTTAAGTTCCTAGGAGCTACGTCACTCGCTGGCCACGTGACAGCATCTCCATCTAGGCTCTGCAGGGCTGTCTGGAGTGCAGACTGCCTTCCAGAAGGATGCTAGCCCGTGGGTGCTGTGATGGTAGGTGCATCACTTACATGAAGGGTGAGGCGTGCCCTGTCCCGTGGCTCTTTATTATTATTATTATTATCTTGTTTTAAGTTACGGGAGAGAGTTTGGCAATGTTGAGAAAAAGAGCAAAGATCATTCCATCAATCTTAGCAAACTTCCCATCTACTTCTGTTTACTTATGAAAGAACCTGCCTTGACATTCCTCTCCCCACCACCCCCCCACCCCCACCACTGCCCAAGAATTCCTAATTCTTGGTTGCTAATGAAATTGAAAACCTACCCCGGGTGATGGGTACCTTTCTCTGGTATGCACAGCCCACAGTTTGAACTGACAGCCTCAGTTATTTTATAAAAGTTTTTGAGGACTTCCCTGGTGGTCCAGAGGCTAAAACTTCACCTTCCAATGCAGGGGTGTGGGTTCGATCCCTGTTCAGGGAGCTAAGATCCCGCATGCCTCGTGGTCAAAAAACCAAAACATAAAACAGAAGCAGGATTAGCATTATTGTAACAAATTCAATAAAGCCTTTAAAAATGGCCCACATTAAAAAAAAAAACAACAACCTTTAAAAAATTGTTTAGAAGAATGATGTCTGTATTGAACCTTGTACCCATGGCCTCCCCGTTTGCTCCTTCTCATGGAAGTCACTTTTGGTTGGGTTCCTTTTACCTGTATTATAGGTGTGAATTGAGCATCCTTTCCCCAAACCCAAGAGGAACAGGCACCTAGTTCCTATTCCTGGGCTTCCCTGGACTCTTCAGGTCCATGAAAGTCTCGACCTTGATTCACTTTCCTCCCTGAAAACTGAGTTCCATCCTCCACTCAGTTCCGGTGAGACAGGAGCGAGGAAGTGGAACCCTCTTTGATGTCTGATGACCCTTCTAATCAAATCAAGACACAGGTTTCAACAACAAGAGTATGTATTATTTTCCCCTGGGTGCAGACAGAACCCAAGCTTGGATGCCCACCTCTTTCGTAGGACACATATGAATAGCAGGGAGCACTGTGTTCCTGAAAGGAAGCTGGCCTGGGAAATAAGGGCACATGTCACCCCAGCTTGGTTTGTGCCAGCCTTACACAGCCTCCCTTTGTGAGGAAACAAAGCCTTGTGATTGCTCTGGATCAGTATTCCCCTGGAGATAACGTTCCATAGCGTGTTGACCTCAGGAAGCAACGGTTCCTGGGTCTCAGAACAGAAGGAGGAAGGGAGAGATGCGGAGTGACATTGGCTTGACATGGAAGATCAGTGTCAGTGCTGAAATAACAGTGCAGGGACACAGAGCACTCATTGTCCGGGGTCCCACCAGGAAGAAACAGAAATCCTAGACTCTGCTGTGAGCCTGCCCTTAAGTCAGGTTGTACATAAGTCAGGGTTCAAACCTGGACTTTTGTGAACCACATCCTTCCCCCTCCCCACTCATGAAAAATAAGAGGGAAAGATGAGGTGAGCTTACAACATATGTTGGTGCCGGTGGGAGCCTGGGGCCGCTTCAGTCTGACAGCAGAAGGGTTGATGGACCCGTCGGCTGCTGGGGACATCTGAGCTGCTCCCAGCTGGGGAGACCACTGAGTCCACCCCTGCCTTCGCTTTGCCAGCTGCGCTGGCCACCATCCAGAGGCAGGTCAGAGAGACTGCTGCAGGCTGTCTCCCTAGGCGGCAGGCATGGCATGCCTTGGGTCGGCTTCTGTTTCCTCCTCCTGTGTTCACAGTCAGCCGAGGGAGCCCTCAGGCCAGGTGTCGGAAGAGAGAGGGGCTGAGAGGCAGGCGTCTCGCCAGCAGAGTTTGCTGTCTCAGAACTCGGGCAGCATGCTGGGTCATGGTTTGTGTCACCCTGAGCTACCCTGGTGGCTCAGACGGTAAAGATACCCCCTGCAGTGCACGAGACATAGGAGACATGAGTTTGATCCCTGGGTCCAGAAGATCCCCTATAGGAGGGCATAGTAACCCACTCTAGTATTCTTGCCTGGAGAATCCCATGGACAGAGGAGCTTGGTAGGCTACAGTCTGCGGGGTCACAAAGAGTCGGACACGACTGAGTGAACCAGTAGTAGTAGATGTGTGTGCAGCCAGCTTTCCCAGCTTCTCTTGAGGGTGGTCCCAAATTCAAATGTCCCACCTGCTATCAGAGGTCGTGTCTCAATTTTGGATTTGGGGAATATGGTCACATTCACATAGGAGGTACATTGTAGCCAATTAGATTTGCTTCCTATGTTCTCACAGCAGGTCTCAGATGTTAAGCTGCTTGCAGATCACACAGATGTGCACATATGCATTTTTAAATAGATAAAAGAGGATTTATTTATATATGTGTGTGTGTGTGCTAAGTCTCTTCAGTCATGTCTGACTTTTCGACCCCACGGCTATAGCCCTTAAGGGATGGGATCCTTCAGGCAAGAATACTGGAGTGGGTTGCCATTTCCTCCCCCAAGGGATCTTCGCAACCCGGGGACTGAACCCATGTCTCTTGTCTCTTGCGTTGGCAGGTAGGTTCTTTACCACTATCGCCACCTGAGAAGCATATATATCCCCTGCCTTGATCCAAAAAATCCTGATGGTGGCTTAAAAAGGGATTGCAAAAAGTTTTTTAAAAGCTTATTTATTTTATTTGGCTGTGATGGGTTTCACTGCTGTGGGCAGGCTTTTCTAGTTGCAGCCAGCAGGGACTACTCTGTTGTGATGCGTGGGCTTCTCATTGTGGTGGTTTCTTTTGTTGCCACCACCATGAGAGAAGGGCTTGTGGGCTCTAGGCATGCAGGCTTCAGTAGTTGTGGTGCATGGGTTTAGCTGCTCCGAGGCACGTGGGATCTCCCCAGACCAGGGGTTGAACGGGTGTCCCCTGTGTTGGCAGGCAGATTCTTAACCACCAGGCAACCCCAAGTAACTTTTTGAAAAATGTTCAAAGTCTTAAAAAAATTACTCTTCCCCTAGAGCTAGCTGCTTCCAAACTTAATATTTTGCATGTTTTCTCTCTCTTGCTTGGTGACTGTATTTGCTTCTCCTTTCTGCAGTTGTCGTCTTATAGCTGATCTTTGCTGATTCGTCAACAGATGTTTTACTTTCAGCTTCACCAGTTCTGGAGGAACTGTGTAGGGGTACTCAGCTGCTGGGCACATGTACACACCTGTGCACACGCAAGGGTGCACACACGATGCCAGGGCCAGAAATGCCCCGAGACTCGCCTCATCATCCCTGTCTCAGACTTCCCTCCCACATGCAGTTGATGCTGCCCTGGGGGCTGTGACATGCAGGACAGGGCTCTGCTGACCAACATGCTCCCCTCCGCACACACAAAGTCAAGGGCAACCTGAGGGGCAGAAGCCGGTCTCCAGGGGCCAAGGAGTAGACTGGGGATGAGGAACCGAAGACCAGAGGGGACAGTTTATTGAGCAGTTTGTGTCCAGTTCAGTCACTGAGTGGCGTCCGATTCTTTATGACCCCATGCACTATAGCCTGCCAGGCTTCTCTGTCCATAGGATTTCCCAGGCAAGTATACTAGAGTGGGTTGGCATTTCCTCTTCCAGAGGATCTTCCCGACCCAGGGATCGAACCTGGGTTTCCTGTGGCTCCTGCATCGGCAGGCAGATTCTTCACTGCTGAGCCACATGTATTGTGTAGAACAGAAGACTGGACACATGAAATAGAGACATTCTTCAATGTTGGGCTTACTTTTTCTTTAATCTTTGGCCGTGTTGGGTCTTCGCTGTGGTGCTCAGGCTTCTCTAGTCACGTGGGCTTTAGTTGCCCCCATGGCATGAGGGATCTTAGTTCCCCAACCAGGGCTCAAATCCCAGTCCCCTGCATTGGAAGGCGGATTCTCAACCACTGGACCACCAGGGAAGTCTCTAAATTTGGAGTTTATATCTTAGGAACACCCAAGTGCTCACTCCCAAACCTTTCATTTTCGTTGCTATGTGCTATCACCCTGATTTTTTGCGGAGTTCCCACTCATTCTGCATCCTTTCTCAGAAGACTCAGAAGGTCTGGGAAGGAGTTCTCATACCTGTTGCTCTGAATAGTGCATGGGGCCATCTGGAATCAAACCTGGAATCAAAAGACCTGGATGGGTTTTATTAGCCTCTCTTCCACCCCTTCCTTCACCCTTCACCTTTTGAGGACCATCTCTGACCTTCCCAGGGTTCCACCTTTAATCTGTATGACTTTCAACTGTTCCCTTGGACATGGTCGAACCCAGTGGCATTAGTCCATAAGGGGTCGTGATATTTCACAGGGTTTCGCCAGTGAACTGCTAACATTATCTAAAAGTAAGGCTATCCACAATAGGAAGGTTTCCACAGGATTTTTTCCTTTTTTATCACACCCATTTTGACATTTTCCTCTTGGTTTTATGCAGTATTATGCTTGTGGACATTTTTCTTTTCCTGTCTCTTTGGGTTATGATGGTATTTTCATCTTTCCCCCTGAATTTATCACCTGTTTTATTTAGAGCTTTGACCATCAAAACCCCATTGATAAGGGGGAAACATGCAATGTGGGTGTATCCTTCATTTCCTTCCTGGCAGAAAAAAGAACAAGATTGTCATTTCACAGAATTCTCAGTGTGCGTCTTAGCTTAGAGAGCCAGGCATTTTGTTTCAAGGTGGGGGGGTGTTCAGAGTACTTCTGATGCAGAGAGGATGGCCAGGAGGGAGCAAGGATTACCCTCATCTCATCAGTCACCTTGTGGGGGACACCCTGACTTAGCCATGTGGATTCTGTTTAGAGTAAGGAGAATTTCAGCTGAGCCTTCTGACACTGCCGAATAAACACCCACATGAGCACTCTCAGCCTTTCCAGACACTCTCCCTGCCTTGACAGCCTTCGTCCCCTTTTTTTTTCACTGTGATTTTTTTCTTTCCTTTTTTTGATTGGAATATAGTTGCTGCACGATGTGTTAGTTTCTGCTGTACAGCAAAGTGAGTCACTACACGTCTGCCCCTTCTTTTTTGGGTTTCCTTCCCATTTCAGTCACCACAGAGCACTGAGTAGAGGTCCCTGAGCTATGCAGTAGGTTCTCATTGCTGCTGCTGCTGCTGCGGCTAAGTTGCCTCAGTCCTGTCCGACTCTATCTGTTTTATACACAGTATCAATAGTGCATATGTGTCAATCCCAGTTTCCCAGTTCATGCCACTCCCCTCCTGCCTTGGTAATTAACAAACTTGGTAAGTTTGTTTTCTGCATCTGTGACTTGAATTCTGCTTTGCAAGTAAGTTCATCTCTACCATTTTTCTAGATTTCACTTGTAAGCAGCATTAGAGAACCTGCCTGTCAATGCAGGAGATATAGGAGATGTGGGTTTGATCTCTGGGTTGGGACAATCCCCTGGAGGAGGGCACAGCAGCCCACTCCAGCATTCTTGCCTGGAGAATCCCCATGGACAGAGGAGCCTGGCTGGCTGCAGTCCGTAGGGTCACAAAGAATTGAACATGACTGAGCGACTTTGCAAGCGCATACAACATTTGTTTTTCTCTTTCTGACTGTCTTCACTCTGTATGACAATCTCTAGGCCCATCCATGTCTCTGCAAATAGTACAGTTCTGCTCCTTTTTATGGCTGAGTAGTATTCCACTGTATGTATGTACCACAGCTTTATCCATTCCTCTGTTGATGGACATTTAGGTTGCTTCCGTGTCCTGGCTATTGTAAACAGTGTTGCAGTGAACATCAGGGTGCATATGTCCGTTAGAATTATGGTTTTCTCCAGGTGTATGTCCAGGAGTGGTACTGCTGGGTCGTATATAGCTCTGTGGTTAGTTTTTAAGGAACCTCCACAGTGTTCTCCATAGTGGCTTTGTCAGCCTTAGTTCTTATGAACCAGAGAAGTCTGGCAGAGAACCTGGGTGTAGTTCTCTGAGGAACAGTGTAGCCTGTGAGGAGCCAAATTACCAGGGGAGATAGCTTGAGACAGTCTTGTCGTTTCGGTGGGCTAGAGCTGAGAGTAGGGCTGGAAGCTGTGGGATTAATGCTGCGTCGAGTGGAGACAGTCCTCTGCCATCAGGCCTGTCTGAGTCAGTGACGTCTTCACAGCTGTTTGACTCTCGTGTCGTCAGCTTCAATCCTGATGTCCTTCTCTCCTTGTTCAGCGACCCCAGTTCCTTCTGTTCTCCTGCAGAGGTTAACCTTGATGTGAAGTGACGTGCATCTCCTGCACTGCAGGCGGATTCTTTACCCGCTGAGCCACTGGGGAAGCCAACAGTCCTGCATAACCCCAGGCTTTGTGGGGAAGCGGGGATCGTTTCTGGAGGCATACCTGGCCCCAAGCTGTGTCTGTAGAAGCTACCAGGCTTCTCTTCCCCGTTGAGCCTTAGGTGTCTCTGCCTGTCTGTCTCCCCAGTGTTCCAGCTCTGACTCTGGGACCAGACAACGCTCTGCTGGGGAGCTGAGTTCAAGTCCTGGTAAATCAGTCCCTCTCAGAGCCCCAGGGTCGTCCTCCACAAAGGACATTCCTGAAGACAGTGTGGGATGAACTTGGATCCCACTCTCTGGCTTCCCTTTGCAGACCTCCGGACACTGAGTTGGCAGAGAAGCCTGAGGCAGCGTGCAGCTGCAGCTCCTCCTCCTTGCCCTTGGCTTCCGCAGCTGTGTTCCCGGGCCAGGCGGTGGGCCCTCTGGTCCCAGCGGAGGGGGCACGGCTGATGCTGTGCTGTGTCCCCAGCGGTCACTGCTGCAGGGCCCCCGCCCTGGCGCCCATGTGCAGAGGGGCTCATTGCTTTATTGATGCTGCATGTGGGGCCCACGGAACTCAAATGCTAAGTTCACAGGCTGCCCCTGCAACTCCTCCAAGCAGGTCCCCGTCGCTCCGTACCCTGTGGAGGAGGTGGCTTTGGTCCTGGAGACACTTCCTTCTGTTTTCACAAGATGGCATTGTTCCTGTTTCTTGCCTCCATGACCCTTCAAAGGAACTATATATATACGTATATTTCATTCAAAATGAAACCATATATATACATATTTTACATATATTTTAATATATTCAATAGCTATACTCACTAGTTTATCAGATCCTGTTGCTAGGTAATTTGCAGCTCTTCCTCATTTTGACTTCTGTTGGTAACTCTTTCAGTCTCATTTCATGAAGTAGAGCGTTTTCTGCACTAGCCAGTCAATACTGTTTTAAACAGTTGTCCTCGTGTCTCCCTCAAGCCCCTGTTCTCGTGAGTTGGGTTGAATCAGCATGGTGATGAAATTGCTTTAGATCCATTTTAAGAACGTCACAGACTCTTCTCAGATGTTTTACAAAACAAGTTGGTCTGTGGGTCTTTTGCAAATGGGATCAGAAGTAGGCATGCCCTAGTCCTGCCTTGGGGGGGTCGCTGTGGTAACTAGCAGGAAGCGGCGAGGGAGGGGGCTTGGACTCTACCCTGTATATTTGGGGCATGCCTGAAGGAATGGAGAGGAAGGTCTGGGTCTGCGTTTTTAGGGATATCCGCAGGATCACAGCACACAGACTGAACTGAGGGCCTGTCTGCTCCTGCCCAAAGGCTTCACCCCAATTCCAGCCCTTTCTTTGATCCCACTGATGCTCTTCCCATAGTGCACCCCCTTCACCTACTGCCAGGTCAGGGCCAACTGCCTCTCAGCTCCTCCTCCACCCTCTCAGCCCCTGTCACCCCCAGGACCACCTCCTCCTCTCCTCCCTTACTCTCTCCTGTGGGCTTTACTTTCCATGTGCCTCTCAGAGCATTTGATCACTTCTGCCTTCATTTCCACTCTTCATGTTTTAATGTCCTGACCAAACACTTCGCTCCTGTAGAACAGGAGCGGGACATTCCTTGGTTCCTTTGGCCTGTCCTCTCTGGGCACCTGGCTCAGTGCTTTCCATACAGAGGTGCTCACCAGGCCTACCCAGGTCCACTCACTTCAGGCTTTTATTTTTTTAACATTTATTTACTTATACTTATTTGGCTGCACAGAGTTTTGGTTGTGGCACACAGGATTTTTAGTTGAGGCATGTGGGCTCTAGTTCCCGGACCAGGGATGGAACCTGGGCCCCCAACATTGGGAGTGCCGAGTCTTAGTCACTGGACCACCGGGGAAATTCCCTCACCACAGTCTCACTCCCGCCGTTTTGTTAGTGTGTTCATGTGAGACCTGCCCACAATCAGGCCCACTTGGCATCTGCTCCTGGCCTGGAGGGCAGGGTGTGCAAAGTCCCGTGAATGCCAGCAGTGTGAGGCAGCCTTGCCCAGGGCTCTTCCTTCCTTGCCCTCACCGTCACCCTCATGCTATGAGCACCGTTGAAGCCCTAAATCCTGCCGCAGGCATGTGCTGTGTTTTTAGACAAGTCTTTTACCCCACGTGACAGCCTTGTCTCCGTGTCGTGGAACTGGCTTGGCTGTTACTCTGTCAAGCCTAGAGGTGATCATTTCAAGACAGAAACACTTTCCTGTCCCTTCTGTTCGTTTTTCATCTTAAACACGCCCCTGAGTGTCACTTTCAGAATTCCTGGCAGTGCTGGGATTTTTTAGTTGACTCCGTTGTTGGAGAGCAGGTACACATACTCTGTTACTAGGCTGTAGAAAATGCGCTGTCGAGCAGGGGCTTGTTCACAACGTGATGGGATGTGGGTCTGTGGTGTGGCTGTCTGCTTAGGGATGCCAGGAATGGTGAGGAGGCTAGACGTGTTTCTCATTGTGGGTCAAAGTAAACCATTTGTTCAAGTCGGTGGTAACTATTACGTTCAATGTGTGTGTGGATATTTGTGCAAGCCTAGCATTCGTGGGTGCACTTGGAAAGTGTGTTTGGTTCACTTTGGACACCTGAAGGGTCATGTCTTCATTCTTTATGCTTATTAAAAAGTATTAATACCTAGGTACATGGGAACAGTGAAAGCTTTGAGAACATATTCAGAGATGAGACTGAGGTATCTGTGGAAGTCTGTTCCCACCCCATGCCCTGAGACAGAAGCTTGCTAAGGTGTCCAGAAGCTGCTCTAAGATGTCTTCAAAGCATGAAGATTCCTTAAAAAAAGTAAAAACAGAACTGCCATATGACCCAGCAATCCCACTACTGGGCATGTACCCAGAGAAAACTGTAATTCAAAAATACATACACTCCCCAGAGCTCATTGCAGCACTATTTACAATAGCCAGGACGTGGAAACAAGCCAGACGTGCATTCACAGAGGAGTGGATAAAGAAGACTGGTACATATGTACAGTGGAACATTACTTGGTCATAAAAAGGAACAAAATTGGGTCACTTACAGAGATGTGGATGGATCTAGCCTGTATACAGAGTGAAGTCAGAGAAACAAATATGTATGAACACATATATGTGGAATCTAGAAAAATGGTACAGATGAGCCTATTTGCAGGGAAGGAATAGAGATGCAGACACAGAGAATGGGCATGTGGGGAGGTGGGACGAACTGAGAGAGCAGGACTGACATACATACACTTCCCGTGTGAAACAGATGGCTGGTGGGAAGCTGCTGCATGGCACCTGGAGCTCAGCTTGGGGCTCTGTGATGACCTAGAGGGGTGGGATGGGGGAGGGGTTGGGAGGGAGGCCCAAGAAGGAGGGGACATATGTATACATATGGCTGATTCACAAGGTTGTACAGCAGAAACTAACACCACATTGTAAAGCAACTATATACCCCACCGACACACACACGTGAGGCATTGAGTGAACCATCGCGAGTTCGTCTTTTGGCAACTTCGTGTGCCGTTTTACCCCATTTGATAGTAAGCCCTGGTCTGATCTGTCTCTCTTCCCCCACCCTGATCTCATGCTTTCGGGAAGAGAGAACCACAGTGAGATCGAGAGGCGGCGGCGGAACAAGATGACTCAGTACATCACCGAGCTCTCGGACATGGTCCCCACGTGCAGTGCGCTGGCCCGGAAGCCCGACAAGCTCACCATCCTGCGCATGGCCGTCTCTCACATGAAGTCCATGCGGGGCACCGGGAACAAGTCCACAGACGGCGCCTACAAGCCTTCGTTCTTGACGGAACAGGTACCCGTTCACTCCTCGTCTGTGGTCCTTGCTCCCCTGGTAACCACGTTCCTGGGAGGGCAGAGAGTGGCGGGAATGGCAGTGTCACCAAGGTGAGATAAACTGCGTGGGGTGAAAGGCTGAGGTGGGGACGGAAGCAGGAACTTTCATCCCTATGCTTCGCTAGGAAACTCTCTTCTGGGGACTGTCTTTCTGAGTTTGCATCCTCTCCTTTTTTCCCCCCACCATGTACCTTAATAAGACAGGCTTCCCTGATGGCTCAGTGGTAAAGAACCTGCCTGCCAGTGCAGGAGATGCAGCTTTGATCCCTCAGTTGGGAAGATCCCCTGGCCACCCACTCCAGTATCCTTACCTGAAGAATCCCGTGGTCAGCGGAGCCTGGCTGGCTACAGTCCACGGGGTCGCAAGAGTCCGACACAACTGAGTGACTGAACAACAACCGCCTTAGTAAGATATCACTCAGAGCAAAAAGAGACATTGCGCTTAGCACACGCTCACCCGGGAAAAAGGCAGCAAACCCAGTTCCTCTGTGCTAGACTAGCAGTGACGGTCGTCATCATGATGAAAGTTTTGGTAGCTGTCACAGCAGTCATAGGGACAAGGGCTTAACAGGCAGCACGCAGCCAGCCTCTGCCCTGAGCCCATTTGAAGTCATGTCCTTTCTGTGCAGGATTTCATGGAGTCCTTATTCTGGCTCCAGGAGGAAGCTGCTGTTATTCATCCCTGGTTTAGAGATGAAGAAGTGGAGGCTTCAAAAGTGTCTGCTGCTCAGTGCAGACCAGGAGTTGACACAGGTTGATCAGACCCCAGAACCATGTATTTTAACAGCTATCCTGGTCTTTGCAGAGTTGGAAACAGTGAACCTGAGAGGTGGCCTGTGGGAAGTATTGATATATTGTAATTTGACCATTCCACGCCCTGGAAGGCCTGTGTTCTGGGTCCTTGTTCTTCCCCATGCTGGCCAGACATTGTCAGCTTGTGTTCACTCATCTGTAGACAAACAGGAGCTTTCTGCCCTCCTGACCCTGAGGGCTTCTGCAGGATAAAGGGGACAATGGACTTGGTGCCGGCAGGGGAACGGGGAAGTGATGTGTCGTCAGGGACACAGGCAGGAAGAAGTGTTCAGGCTCGTCAGCGGCTGCCCGGGACAGAGTCAGCGCTGGCCTGCTGGGAGGGAGCCCCACATACGCGCAGAAAGAGAGCAGAGGAAGGGGTTCCACATGGGGAGACTTGGGAAACCGGTGAGAACAGAGCCTTGGAGGAAGGGGTGAGAAGGTGTGTCCAGAGACAGAATCGTGTGTTTTGCTGGAGTGAGGAATCTAAGCATTAGGTTTAGAAAAAGAGCAAGGAAAGAGGAGCTCACATGAATTCCTGTGTGGCAGTCTTTTTAGCGAGGGCCTTTTGCCATCCCATTGCCCATGTGCTCTTCACCTCAAGGTGTGAAGAGGTGTGGCAGTGGGGTGACCCTCTCTGGGAGCCGTGGAACACGGTAGTCCTGGGCAGAATGCGCAACCCATTTCCACCTCTGTAAAAGGGTTAAGGTTAACACAGCGATGGCTCCCACCTGGCAGGGTTGTGGAGACAGGTAAGGGAGGAAGCAGAGTAGAGTGTTTAACACGGGGCTGAAGTGGAATGAAGGATGACTAGCTGGTGGATAGTGTGAAAGCAGTGTTAATCGTTTGGTCATGTCGGACTCTGTGACCCCATGGACTGTAGCCTACGAGACTCCTCTGTCCATGGGATTCTCCAGGAAAGAATGCTGCAGTGGGTTGCCATGCTCTCCTCTAGGGGATCTTCTCGACCCAGGGATTGAACCCACGGTCTCCTGCATTGGCAGGCGGGTTCTTTACCATCTGAACCACCAGGGAAGCCTAGCTGGCAGGTAAGCAGACAGAAATGCATTACGCACGTCCTGACCACTAGGGTTAGTAAAAGGCTTTTCCTCTACATTTCTTTAATCCTTGTAACAAACCCGGTTGGGGTCCATATTTGACATTAATCTCTTTAAGTGACTAGGGATTAAAAACGTGGAGGGACTTTCCTGGTGGTCCAGTGGCTAAAGACTCTGTGCTCCCAATGCAGGGGGCCCAGATTTGATCCCTGGTCAGGGAACTAGATCCCGCATGCCCTAACTAAGAGTTTGCAGGCTACAACTGAAGATCCCACATGCCACAACTAAGACCTGGTGCAGCCAAATTGATAAATATATTTTTAAATGCTTTTTCAAAAAGAAAGAGAATGGAGAGAAGAGAGAAGGCAGTTATGTAGGTCACATGCATCCTCTCCCCCAATTCATCTCTCGGTTCCTTGGTAGGCTGTTGATGATGACAATAGCCATATATATTAAGTACCTACTGTTCGCCAAGCCCTTACTGAGTCCTTCACATTCAAGATCTCATTTAACCTCACAAAATCTTCCCCCCGACCCCAAGAAAAAGGCATGAAAACAAAACAAAACAAAAACAGAAGCCAAAGACATTACGTCTGGAGCCCAGACTTGCACAGTGAAGTGGAAGAGCTGGAGCTGGTGGTCTCCTTTGACTCCACCGTCTGTGCTTTTAGACCTTCCTGTTGGCTTAACTGGAGGATAGGGGCAAGGCTGCTTCTGGATTCAGGGCACAAGACCTTGGTCATGAGTGGGGTGCTCCCAGAAGATGAAAACCAGAGGGGAGGGTGTAGAAAGAGGGGCTCGTGAGGAGGGTGAGCTCTGGCCCATAAGCCCTTCCCACAGTCCCTAAAAAGGGCTGAAACTGTGAAAACATAAATGGAGTCAACTTGTCCACTTCCTCTCCTTCGGAGACACAGAATTCTCTGCTTTCCCAGACAACCTGTTTTATGTGTTACAGTCCTTCCTGTTGGGAAGACCATCTCAACACTGAAAATAAAACTGCTGACCCAGTCTTCTGAACTAAGTCATCATCAAGAGGGATGGCACAGTGGAAGTGCGAAGCAAGACAAAGGGGGAAAATAAACGTTTCTTTAAAAAATGATTGTATAGACCGCTTCCGCACCCAATTCCCAGGCAAAGGATGTTAGAGTTCTGACTCAGCCGAGGGCTCAGAGACCTCCCTGGGTTCTGCTCATCAGCTGACTCACGTTTCCTAGTCTTTGAGCTTTTGGGCGCCCTCAGGTCGGGCACCAAGGGTGGGGCCGGATGCTCCAGACTCCACACAGGTGGCCCTTGCTCTGTTACAGCAGGGCTCCCACCTACAATTTTTGTTGTTGTTTAGTCGCCCAGTTGTTTCCAACTCTTTGTGACCCTATGGACTCCTCTGTGTCTGCCAGGCTCCTCTGTCCTTGGGGATTCTCCAGGCAAGGATACTAGAGCGGGTTGCCACTTCCTACTCCAGGGGATCTTCCCAACTCAGGGATCGAACCTGAGTCTCCTGCTTTGGCAGATGGATTCTTTACCACTTGAGCCACCAAGGAAGCCCACCTGCAGTTACACAGAAGCAAGGAATTTGGGGCTTCCCAGGTGGCTCAGTGGTGAAGAATCCGCCTGCCAGTGCAGGAGGTGCAAGAGCTGTGGGTTCAGTCTGTGGATAGTCCATGGACAGAGGAGGCTTGCGGGCTACAATCCATGGGGTCACAAAAGAGTCGGACACAATTTAGCAACTAAACAACAAAACAGCAAAGAATTCCCAGCAAGAATTGTTTGCCAACCGCTGACCAGAAGAATCCCATTTTTCTTTGGGGCCTGAGCAGTGTGCGAGGTGGATGAGAGCTGGCTGTGGACTCCGGCACACGTGGAAGAGTCGGTCCCCAAGTCCAGCAAGGACGGAGCCCCTTGCGTTCAGCAGGAAAGGGGCCCTGAGCCTGATGGGGGAGACAGCTGCGCCTGGGCTGCCTGAAGGCACTGCAAAGAAAAGGCATCTCATTTGGACAGAGTTGATCCTGCCCTCTGCATCCCTCTCGGGATGTTGAGGGCTTCCTGCCGCCCATTCATCCTTCCTGCCGGCACCAGCAGTCATGAGCTCTGTGAGTCAGCGTGACCCCAGGGCTGGCACAGCTAAACACTTTTCTCACCGCCAAGGGACACGGACAATGTTGGTATCCCTGCCACCTCCTGGGATTACCCTGGGACTCTGTTGAGATGCTAGCTGTCACAGAGTTCTGGGAGTTTGGCAGACAGTGTAAGGTGGTGCCCTCATATCCACTGCCAGCATTCAGCTCAGACAGGAAGAGAAGAGGAGTGAGAGCGCTGGCAGCATGGCAGGCGGTGGCTGGGGAGACGCCTGGTGCCTTTCCTTCTCTCTCCCCACGTTCCCGTGGGCCTCCCCTCCCTTCCTGGACCATCTTGTGCTCCAGTGACATGACTGCAGTTTGAAAATGTAGGAGAGGCCATTCGCATCTCTGGGACCCAATACCTTCTGATTCCACTGGGCTGGGAATTTCCTCTTTCCTTAAGAGAGAGCAAGTTAAGGGACTTCCTTGGTGGTCCAGTGATAGAGACTTCACCTTTTAATGCAGGGGCTGCGAGTTTGATCCCTGGGCAGGGAGCTAAGATGCCACATGCCTCATGGCCAAATAAAAGCATATTTTAAGAAATTCAGTGAAGACTTTTAAAAATGATCCACATTTTTTAAAAGATCATAAAAAAGAGGACTAGTTAAAGACAGTTAACTGTGTCTGGAGCAGCTGTATCTTAGAGCTTAGTATGAGCTTTCTGAACTTCTTTTAAAAAAATAACTTGCTCATTTATTTTTGGCTACACTGGGTCTTCGTTGCTGAGTGGACTTTCTCTAGTTGTGAACAACAGGGAGTACTCTTCTTGTGTGGGGGCTTCTCACTGCAGTGGCTTCTCTTGTTAACGGAGCACGGGCGCTAGGCGCATGGGCTTCAGAGTTATGGTGCACAAGCTTAATTGCTCCTTGGCATGTGAAACCTTCCTGGGCCAGGGATTGAACCCGTGTCCCCTGCATTGGCAGTCAGATTCTTATCCTCCGTACCGCCAGGGAAGTCTGCTTTGTGCACTTTTAAAGCTCACTTTCTGGAAAAAAAAAAAGAGTTCCCCAAAGCATTTGTGTATCAGAATGAGCTTCTGAATGAAAGTTGAAGGTTGCTAATAAGACTGTTTACCTGGTTTGTCCATGTCGGGTCCTCATCGTGATCTTCTCTTCCCAGGAACTGAAGCATCTCATCCTTGAAGCGGCTGATGGGTTTTTGTTTGTAGTGGCAGCGGAGACGGGCAGAGTGATCTATGTGTCCGACTCTGTCACCCCTGTGCTGAATCAACCCCAGTCAGAGTGGTTCGGGAGCACCCTCTATGAGCAGGTGCATCCTGACGACGTGGAGAAGCTGAGAGAGCAGCTGTGCACCTCAGAAAACTCAATGACAGGTCAGTGTCGCTCTCTCCGAGGAGCTTTCTCCCTAGAGAAAATCTTCTTTCCTTAAACATACCAAGGAATAACACTGGAACAAATATATTACCATATGTAAAATAGATAGCCTGTGGGAGTTTGATGATGATGAAGGGCACCCAAAGCTGGTGCTCTGTGACAGCCTGGAGGAATGGGGTGGGGAGGGAGGTGGCGGGGGGTGTACAGAATAGAGGGGACGCAGGTATGCCTATGGCAGAGTCACCCTGATGTATGGCAGAAACTATCACAATATTGTAAAGTAATTATCCTCCAGTTAAAATAAGTAAATTTTAAAAGTACTGGGAAGTTTGAGGTCAGAAAATGTTGCCTACAGGTGAAGGATATATTTGACTTAGCTTGTTTAATAGCTTCATTTATCCTGTAACATGTTAAAATTTCATTTTTAATGCATGATTTTTTTCCTATATTTTACCTCCAATTATGGGATGTTGCCACTAGGAGGCATTGTTGACACGTTAGCCACAACCCACTCAAGTGTGTGATTATTTGTGAACCTAATCATAGGTGTTGATTTTCCAGGCCTTACTTATGGGAAATGAAATTTCTTATTGAGACATTTAAATACAGTTAGCTCTGCTATACCACAAAATAATGTGTTATAAAAATCACTGCAAGAAACAAAATCATGAAATAAAAACCACAGGGCTTGGGAGGGGAAAGTGGGCTAGCCATGACACTAAAAATTTGTCAGGGACAAAATGTTTACATAAGAACAAAACTAGGAACCTAATAAAAATGAGAGCATTGTTTGACACATTAAGTGGTTAAGAAATTTATGGCACTTGACCTTGAAACCCGACTTGAAGTTGACTTGTGTAGTAAGTGAGCATCAGAACTTGGGTGTTGGTGTGAAAATGGTCCAAGGACCATCGTATGAAATCAGGCAGAAATCAAGAACTGTAACATAATACGTGGATAGTTGTGGCTCATAACATGTGGTAAATCAACGCAGCCTCTGTGTGCCACAGTGTGTACATTTTGTGAATTCTTGTGTGGCTCTATTCAGCTGGGTGCAGTTTCTGTGTTCATGTAGTACTTCTTACAGATAAAATCAAGCGTAAGCAAACACAAAATTCGCATTCTGATCAAACTGTCACCCAATGTATCTGTGGCACTGGAGCAGAATTGCATTTTTAAGTATTTTGTTTCTTTCTTGGGCTGTGCTGTGTCTTAGTTGCAGCGTGTAGGTTCTTCGTTGTGTCATGCGGAATCTTCTGTTGCAGTGCACAGACTCTCTAGCTGTGGCTTGAAGGCTCAATAGTTGCAGCCCATGGGCTTAGTTGCTCTTTGGCCCGTGGGGTTTCAATTCCCCAACTAGGGAATGAACTGCCTGTGGGATTTCAATTCCCTGACGAGGGAATGAACTCGTGTCCCCCTGCATTGCAAGGCGGACTCTTCACTGCCGGACCACCTGGGAAGTCCCAAGATTTGCTTTTTCAAAAAAGCATTATAGTAGAGCCGAGTATACCATGCTAGGGCTTCCCTGGTGGCTCAGACAGTAAAGAATCTGCCTGCAATGCAAAAGACCCAGGTTTGATCCCTGGGTCTGGAAGATACTCTGGAGAAGAGAATGGCTACCCACTCCAGTATTCTTGCCTGGAGAATTCCATGGACAGCGGAGCCTGGGGGGCTCTAGTCCATGAGGTTGCAAAGAGCTGGACGTGATTGAGCAACTAACACTTCATACCGTGAGCCCTCCATTCCGCTTTACGACAGATCTGTTTGTGCAGCGTGTTCTTCCTGCCACACTGAGAGCCGCTGGAGTCTCATTTCCTTCTGTGTCTGCCTGAAGTACCTCCTTCAATGCTCGGCACACAGAAGGTGTTCAGCAGAAGCCTGGTGAACAGTGAGGCAGTGCTTTTGTACTGTAGTAATCTGCTAGGGTTGACATAACGAAACACCACAGACTGGGTGGCTTAAACCACTGTCATTTATTTTCTCACAGTTTTGGAGGCTGGAAGTCCAAGGTCAAGGTGTTGACAGGTTTGGTTTCTGGTAAGAGCTCTCTCCTGGGCTGCAGACAGCCACCTTCTCATTCTGCGTTAGGGTTAGTTTCTCAGTTGCGTCTGACTCTCTGCAGCCCCATGGCCTAGAGCCCACCAGGCTCCTCTGTCTATGAGATTCTCCAGTGAGAATACTGGAGTGGGTTGCCATTCCCTTCTCCAAGGGATCTTCCCGACCCAAGGATCAAACCTGGGTCTCCTACGTTGCAGGTGGGTTTTTTACTGTTAGAGCCACCAGAGAAGCCCCTCCCTCCAAAGGGCCCAAATCTCTGGATAAGAGTCCCATGTCCAATCTTCTCACCGCTCGGGATGATCTGGGTCTACACTATACTCCAATAAACCAAACTATACCCCAATAAAATTAATTTTTAAAATGTTTTTAAAAAGTGACAGGAGTACCGCTGTTTCTGAACAATAATAGTAATTTTCTCAGTGTTGGTTATCAGTGACACACACAAAGGAGGAAGATAATGAAGGATTAAGGTATGTGGACAGTCTACGATGTACGGGGATGAGCTCTCCGTATGCGTAAAACAACGGTGCTGGAACAAACTCAGAGAAAGACATGGTCTGCCATCGCACAGCTGGGACTGAATGAGAGAACTCCCTACAGACATCGTAGGGGACACGCCTTGGGAAGTTAACGATCTTGGAAGGGATGTGAAAGGGGGAATACATCAGCCAGGAAGTGTTGGTTTGACAGCTGAAATCACCTTCCCTGAAAAGAGCTGTCTTTTTTTTCCCCGACTCCAGTATGTGAACACAGGATGTGGCTTTATGAAGGCAGTCAGGAGACCCAGCTGGGGCAGTCAGTGGGTGGGGGAAGTGATGGTCAAAGGCAGGTCAGTTTCCGGATCAAGGGTTTAACAAACCAGCTCGCCAGAGTTGGGTGGACACTTCTGTCTGTGGGAAGTCTTAATGTGTGTGGCAGTGTTGACAGGGGCAGCGTGAACCCCATTTGGAAAGAAAGGTCCCTGGAGTGGACGCTGGGTGGTGGCCTTGGCGGCCAGAGCTGGTGTGGTGGAGTGAGTCCTCCAGGACACCAGAGAGGAGCCAGTGAGCCCTGAGTGGCTGGGCTCCATGAGGTCGGGTGGAGAAGGCTGGTGAAGAGGACTGGGTCTCTTCTGGAACCAGAGAGTGTGCAATGCGAATCTCCCAGGACACACAACATAAAAGCGTATTGATCCAGTGCAGGAAGCTTAGGATAGCTCACTGCAGCCAGGCTGCCGCTGGCCTCAGGGTTTTGCTGGACCAAGGACTGGGAGGGAGCTGGGCTTCGTAGCCAACCAAAGCGCAGATGTAATGAAAACTAGTAATAAAAAGCCACAAGGATGATATGATGCCTTCAGTGATTGGACTAGGGTTTCTCAAACCTCCTGTCCTTAGGCATGGTGGGTTTCAGGCCCGGAGAGAGATGACATGGCCCATTGGATGGGGCATCAGGGTGGGAGGCAGGGTGTGGGGGCAAGGAGCCAGGCAAGGACTGCTGGGTGGTGCTGGTTTAATCAGGGCAGCCTGGAACACTTGACCCAATGAAGTTCCCCTTCTCTGAGCCTCCCAGTCAGTAAAGAGTCCCTGTTCCATGCATAGGTTTTGCAGGGCGGCCTGGACTGAGCATGTGGGGCCTTGCATGTGCGTGGTGACCGGGGACAAGACACCGAATGACAGTGGGGCCTGCAGACGCCCATGCTGATTTGAGGATCCCAGAAAAACAATGCTTGCACAGAATTGCAGTCCTGGGGGTGGTGGAGATGAGGGAGTTCTTCTTTGTGGAATTAAAATTTTCCCCCTGGCTGGAGGAGTGGTGACAAAGAGTGGGAGGAAGATTCACAGGGTCTCCTTAGAATGGAAACCAGGCGTCATGGAATTGTTCAGTTGCTAAGTGGTGTCGGACTCTTTGTAACCCTATGGACTGCAGCACGCCAGCCTTCCCCGTCCTCCAGTATCTTGGAGTTTGCTCAGATTCATGTCCATTGAACTGGTGATGCCATCCAACCATCTCATGGAGTGGTATGGACCAATGCAATGATGTGACTTGTCTGTGAATAAAAGCTGGGGTTTATCCATGTGAGGAGGGGCTAGGGGAACCCTCACCTAGCAGCAGCCACGCTGCTCATAGAGAAAGTGCTGGGAGGACCCTGGGAGCCCCTTGCTGGTTTGCGCTCTGCGGTCTTGGCTGGTTCCTTTCTTCTCTGCCTCTTGTGCTCCTTATCTCAGCCGAGGACATTGCTAGGCCCCTTCTGGCTCTATTCTACCCTCTTGCCCAAGGCCCCGGTATAGAATCTAACCCACTGATTGGAGAAATGGTAGGAGGTTGGAGAAGAGGAACTGAAAGCCGCCACCAGGTTCCTGGCTCAGGGCCACACCCGCAGGCCCCTCTGGGCCCCATTCCCATGAATGCTTCCTTGTAGGCTGTCACAGCCTGGTGGGCAGGATGGCAACACTGGCCCTGGAAGCCCAAGAGCTATGCAGAACACAGGACATCAAAAGTAAGTGGGGAAATGTTTTCAGATATCTAAGAAAAAGTTAATTGAATCTTAGCTTTCCATGAAAATTAAAATTATACTTTAAGTATTATTTTTAAATATTGTTTTAAAAATGCTACACAGAGACATGCATCATGTAATAAGGGTGGAGTTTTCTGTCTCTGAACAGTTACATAAGTGGATTTTGAGTAGAAGGAAAAGAGGTCGAGAAATGACTGAAACTGCGTGAATGCCGAGTCTCTCAGTCGTGTCTGACTCTTTCTGACCCTATGGACTGCAGCCTGCCAGGTTCCTCTTTCCATGGGATTCTCCAGGAGAGGGTTGCCGTGACTTCCTCCAAGGGATCTTCCCGAGTCAGGGATTGAACCCACGTCTGTTATGTCTCCTGCATTGGAGGGTGGGTTCCTTACCACTAGCGCCACCTGGGAAGCCTGGCTGAAACTATAAAGGAATTCTCAGTGGCTAGTATCCAATCAATTGAAGTTGGATAGCCAGTAACCAGGAGATTTTGCACATCCAGCTTCTTAGGTTCGAATCAATAAAGTTCCCAAAGGGAAAAAGAAGAGCCATAGAGAAAGCATATTCATTCTCCAGGACTCAGATTGGCCGTAGCTTGAGGGGGATCCTGCTGAGGAGTGTTTACTCACAAGAAGAACCCAGCTCCTTGTGAGAGCTTGTCTTGGTAGGAGGGTCAAAGGGATCTGTCATCTCATGCTGAGTGACTCTGGATGTAAACCTGGAAAATCTCTTTGCAAACAATGCCTGGGGGCTGGGGGCAGGCGGTGCTGAACTTTCCCTTTGCAGGGGTCATGGGGATGTTGAGGGTTCTGAGGCTAATGAGAGGGAACCAGTGCCTTTCTCCCAGAGACCTGAGTGCCAGTAGGAAAGAGCAGCCATGGAACCGGCCTGGTTCAAGTGACAGAAGATCAGCTCCAGGGGATTGAGTGAAGAAGGAAATTCATTGGCTCGTGGAACTGAAAGGGATGTGTTGGCTTCAGGCTCAGAAGGATCCAGGTGATTTGAACCCTGCTAGCGAAAGCACAGTCAGTCTCTGTTATTCGCACATTCAGTGTTGATGAATTTGAGAGCAGCAAAATTTACTTGTAACCCCAACATCAATACCCACGAAGTGTTAGAGGTCGTTTGAGGACTGGCACAGAGGCCAGGGTCACACGGGATGACACCTTGCCTTCTGGTCTCAGCCCTCATAACTAGAAACACGTGCTCTTATGTTTTGTCCTGTGATGTTTGGTCTCTTTGTGCTTTCTGTCGGTAATTTTGCTGTTTAACATGACCCTCTAGAGCAGTGCTGAAGTCTCTCTAGTGTCCTTAAGCACAGGGCTGTAATGTGCCCTCTGGAGAGAAGACATGTGTTGGATAAACCTCGTTCAGGCATGAGTCATAAGTGCTGTTGACTGTGAGTTCAGTGTTATGAATCAAAATATGTTAAAGAAAGTGTCTTTAAATAGCAACACAGAAAATAAGACTCTGTGTCCATTGATTAATAAGAGTGTTGTGACCAGAGGCTGGCGGGAACATAACCCTCAGTCTCCCTTAGGAGCAATGGTTCAGTGTTTGCTCATTCACTATTTGCAGTGACTTCACAGCACAGAACTACTGCGAATGGTGAGAATCAGCTGTGTGTCTTTTCTCCTAGCTTTGTTTGTTTTTAAAGCTTTATTGAGGTGCAATTGATATACCGAAGATTGCACATATTAAATGTATACAATTTGATGAGTTTGGTCTTAGGCCCACACCCATGATACCATTACCAGCTTCAAGGTATTAAACATAACCTTCACCTCCAAAACTGGAGAAGAGAATGGCTACCCACTCCAGTATTCTTGCCCGAAAAATCCCATGGACAGAGTAGCCTAAAAGTCTACAGTCCACAGGGCCGCAAAGTCAGTCAGGCACAACTTAGTAACTGAGCAACAAAGCTTTATAACACCAGCAGAAATAGGTTGCCTTTTCAATACTTCCAGCACAAATCCTAGGACTGGCTCTCCTGGATCAGGTTGGGCCACCTGCCTTGCCCAATTTCAGTGGCCAGGGAGGCTGAGCTGGCCTATGAGGCCAGCATCTCCACCCAAGAGTAGGGGACCCAAGAGTAGGGGAGATGTGATTTCCTGGAGGAAGTTAGTGCAGTCACTCAAAGGAAGAGGGGAATGCCGAGCAGGCAGACCACAAGTTGCCGCTGGCTGGGAGAGCCAGGCTCACGGTGATGCTCCTGGGGAGGGGTGGGTGTTCTCCCAGAGAATGGGGAGCACCTCCTCTTACTGGGAATGCTGGGGACACTGGGGTGACAGGATTCTGAGCTAAAGATGGAGCCAGTGTCAGGTATGAAGGAGGGCATACTTGATCAGGTAGAAGTCTGATGGAGGGAGGGGCCCTCCATCAGAAATAATTATTATGGATCTCAGAGTGACCTGAGCCCCAGCTCACTGTGTGGAGGGAGAGCAACCAAGGAGAGGTCCCAGTGGTACCAGAGTCTGTGACTAACAGGATGCGCCCGAGGGGTGGGGCTCAGAGGGCCAGCAGTGCAGCCAGCTGCCCAGGAGAGCACAGAGGGGGCAAGCCCTTCTCTGTGTCTTACACGATGTAGCCCAATACCCCTCCCATCCCCCAACCCTATCCCCCGACCCTGTCCCTGTGGGTACTGAAATCTGGACAGCCCTGGTCCTGGCTAGCAGACAGTGGAGACTCCTGCTCAGTGACCTCGAGCACTGTGCTGTGAAGGAAGTGCCTGGATCCATGGGCTTGTCAGACTAGGTTTATCGGTCCCTTTCCCCACTTTGATTTTCTGTGGCTCTGTTTCTGCTTGGCTCTTCCTTCATTCAGAGAATTGGGTCAGCCTTTTGGTTCAATATAAGAAAAAACTTTGCAGTTGTTAAAAGTGTCCAAAGGCAGAGAGTATAAAGCAAGGTGGGATTATCTTTCTTCTTCCCTCCTTCTTTCTTTCTTTTTCTGTCTTCCCTTCTTTCCTTCCTCCTCTCCCTCCCTTCTTCCCTTTCTCTCTCTCCTCCTCCTCCTTCCCTTCCTTTCCTTCCCTTGTCTTCCTTCCTTCTTTCCTCTCTCCCTCTCTTTCTTTATCCAGTCATTACTTTTTAAAAGTCATGTATGTGGGACTTCCCTGGTGGTCCAGTGGTTAAGACTTCGCCTTCCAATGCAGGGAGTGCAGGTTCGATCCCTGGCCAGGGAGCCAAGATCCCACATGCCTTGTGGTCAAAAAATCAAAACATAAAACAGAAACAGTATTGTAACAAATTCAGTAAAGGCTTTAAAATTTAAATCATGTATTCATTCATTCATTCATTCATTCAACAAATACTTGTTCTGCACGGTTGTAGAAAGCTCATCTTGGGCACAGCCTCTCCTCTCATCACTGACAGGCGTTTCCAGCTGTTGTTGGATGAATGGACCCCCATTTCCTAACTGTTCCAAATGATTTGTGATAATCTGGGGCGAGCCCCAGCAGGGTTGCTCCCCAAAGGCGTTAGCCGGAAAGCTCCCGTGCGTGATTCATGTCCCAATCAGCTGTGGTTAAGCTTCCCTATCCTCCCGAGAGCTTTGCCGAAGTCCAGAGATGCTTTCAGTCTTGGATCACCAGGTTTGGCCGGGCCGCGGTCGAGCCACAGGGAGCAGCTCCCCGGGAAGCCTGCTCAGCCAGCTCGGCTTGAGGACCTGTCATCACACCGCCCCTGGGAGGGGTTAGGATGCTTCATAGGCTCTGCAGGCTCCCTGCTCGTCTGCGGGAGGGGTCGACGCCTGCGGGACTCAGTGCTCGTTTCACTTTTCTTTTCTCACCCAAGCTCAACAGTGAACTATTCATGCTGCTGCTGCTGCTAAGTCACTTTAGTCGTGGCCGACTCTGTGCGACTCCATAGACGGCAGCCCACCAGGCTCCCCCGTCCCTGGGATTCTCCAGGCAAGAACACTGGAGTGGGTTGCCATTTCCCTCTCCAATGCATGAAAGTGAAAGTGAAGTTGCTATAGCAAACTCTTTTACCTTTTTAAATTAATTAATTAGCTAATTGATGTATTGTTTTTGGTTGTGCTGGGTCTTCATTTCTGAGCACGGGGTTTTCTCTAGTTGAGATGACTGGGGGATACTCCCTAGTTGTGGTGGCTTCTCTTTGTGGAGCACGGGCTCTAGAGCATGCAGTCTCTAGAATGTTGTGGCACACAGGCTTAGTTGCTTCGGGGTGTGTGGAATCTTCCCGGACCAGAAGTCAAACGTGTCCCTGCATTGGCAGGCGGATTCCTAACCACTGGACCACCGGGAAAGCCCCGTCTTACATTCGTATAGCACGTTTCTACCCTATGTTAGTAGAAACGTGCTGCAGATTAGACCCAATCATGTGAGGAGAGGTGACCAATACACCTGCCCAGGACTGGGCGAAGGTGTTGGCACTGGTACTTTATAAAAGCTTTCTGGTGACTCTGATGCACAGGTGGGCTTCAGAACCCTCACTCCTCTGGGCCTGAGTGCAGTTCTGTTCATGGAGCGAGGGCAGGGGGTGGTGGTGTTGAACTCATTTCACAGGTGAGGAGCATGGTGCTTGACATCACTGGGACCTTCCCAGGACCACACAGCTGAGGCCCAGCAGCTCCTACAGACGGAGCTCGTCCTCAGTGTAGACAAAGCGTCTGTTTCTTCGGAGGCGTTGAGATACAAAGAAGCCTGGAGAGCCTTGGCCTGGCCTGATGCAGCACATGCAGAGCCGTGCAGCCCTGGCCTCTGGGCTCTGCTCAGAGGGAGGACAGGGCAGCAGTCCAGTTCAGGGCCGCATGGGTTGCAGATGGTGTCAGAGCTTTGCGACCACACTCAGATTCCCCAGGGGTCTCCAGGGTCCCCTGGTCTAGCACAGGGGTTCTCACAGTGTGGTCCCTGGTCCAACTGTGTGAGCATCACTTGTGAACTTGTTAGAGATGTCAATTGTGGGCTGAACCCCAGACCTACTGAATCAGAGGCTCCGGGGGCCCAATAATCTGTATTTTTTCCCACCCTCCACATCATTCTGACGCACACTGAAATCTGAGAATCACTGGTTTCCGGAAACCATCCTGGAACTTGAGTTCAAATCACCCGGATTGAGTCCACCTCTATTTTGACCTTGTCAAGCTCTTCGATGTCTTGAGTTTAGCATTCCTCCTCAGAAAGATGGGGATGCATGGTTTTATAAAGTGTCTTATGAACAGTGAAGCTGAAGGCACATGTGTATTTGACCTTGGAAGGTAGACTCTAGTAAGATGTAGTAAGTGTGCTCTGTGAGGCAGCAGCACCTTTGTCTCCTGGGAGCTTCTTAGAAATGCAGTCCTAGGCCCCATCCTGAGCCTGCTGACTCAGAGTCTGTTGGGTTGGTCAAAAAGTTCATCTGGGTTTTTCTGTATGATGTTATGGAAAAACACGAACAAACCTTTTGGCCAACCTAATACATTTTAATGAAATGTCCAGGGGATTTATGTGCATAGTCCAGACTGAGAAGCCCAGAACTAAAGAATTCAGCAAGTTGTGGTTGGGGGCTTGCAGCAGCTGGGGTCAGGGGCGTCCTCTGACTGCTAGGCATGGCTGGGTGCTGGCAGGAAGTGGTGGAATTGGCCCCAGCAACTATTTTTTTTTTAAGGCTTTTTTGATGTGGACCATTTTTAAAGTCTTTATTGAATTTGTTACAGCATTGTTTCTGTTTTATGTTTTGGTTTTTTGGTCCTGAGGCATGTGCGATCTTAGCTCCCTGAGCAGGGATTGAACTCACACCCCCTGCATTGGAATGCAGAGTCTTAACCATTGAACCACCAGGGAAGTCCTGGCCCCAGCAATTTCTGCTGACCAGCTTGGATTTGCCCAGCTCTTGGGTCCAAGGCCAGGCCTTCAGGGAGAGCAGTTGGAGGAGCAGCCTTTGGAGGTTTACAGCCCTGGGGCCTCACTCAATAATCCACACATGGCAGACTCTCCATCAGTGTGAGGAGGTTTGCAGGGTCGGTGGTTAGCATCCTCCACCGGGGAAGAGGAGGGGAGCAAGGAGATGAGGATGGCCTGTGAGGACCCGGGCTAGAGCAGAAGCAAACCCAGTTATGAATGACGCCACAGATGACAGCAGGCACGCCTGGGAAAAGAGCCAGTGGTTGTCAGCATTGAGCCTCACCCACCGAGCCAGCTGGGCCTCCTTCATGACACTTTGCATGGGAGGGCGAGGACAAAATTGTGTCAGACCTAGCCACACAGTTGGGTCCTTCAGGGAAGAATGTCAGGCCGATAATTGGTCCCACAGGGGTCCCTGAACTAGGAAGTCCACCCCGGTGGTATCAGTTCTGGAGAAAGATGGTCTGTTTCCAAATGCCAATCATAAAGGTAACTTCATGAAAACCAGACTTGAAAATCTATAGCTTATTTTCCTTGGAATACCCAAACTTCGTCTTTGGACTGATGCCAGACCCTGAAATCCTAAACATCTTCAGCAGTCTATCTGTTTGTTGCCATATTAGGTAATGTCAATACATGTGCCCCCTGCCAAGAAAAAAAAAATCCCCACTTTATCCAAGTCAACTATGAGCACTGTTATAGCATTTTTGTTGTTTGAAATCAAAATAAAGTGTGTTAGTGGCAAGGAAACCATGTTCATTTGATTGTAGCTCCTTAGAAATTGCCCAATTGTGTAATAAACACTTAGGCCACTGGAAAAAGCGTTTAGAGTTGGGTCGCCAGAGGTGCTTGGTGCATGCACGTGAGAGTGAAATCTGAACCTCCCGGGCTGGCTGTTTTCAGGTCTTCCTAGTGCCTTTCCCACTGGAAACCACAGCCTGCTTAGATGTGTTACCCCAGATGTCTCTCTGGCGCCTGTTCAGTTCTTTCTCATTGTTAATATTTATACAACCTGCCTTGTTTTGCTTTCCTGTATCCATAGCTTGCTGATGCTCCTCAAACATTGGTGTTTTTCTCTCCTGTTTATGGTGGAAGTTATTTCATGAATCTGGACAGGTTTCCAACTGGGGCTGCTGGGTTCATTATCACTGTGGTGTCACAGCAGATAAAGGGCTCGGGCAGTGTTTGCACATACATCCACATATTGTGGCTGGAGAGTCAACTTCTCCGCCAGCAGGGAGAGCAGAGAGAGCTCCCCCAGCCCACGTGTGTGCTCACCAGGGTGGCTGGAGGATGACGGGGGTGGGCATGGGGGTGAGGCGAGGCCCCTGGGGCTCATGGAAGGCTCCCTGCATGTGGAGTCGGATGCACCTGGCGACAGTCATGGTTCGCGAGCCTTTATTTTGGGGAGTGACTTAACCCTCCTGGGCTCAGTTCCTCACCTGTAGATACAGACCTACAGGACTGTGGTGAGGTTTGCACGACATGACACATGCATGCGTGCTAAGTCACTTCAGTCATGTCTGACTGTGATGCTATGGACTGTAGCCCGCCAGGCTCCTCTGTCTGTGGGATTCTCCAGGCAAGAATATTGGAGTGGGCTGTCATTCCCTTCTCCAGGGGATCTTCCTGACCCAGGGATGGAACCCGCATCTCTTATATTGCCTCCATGAGCAGATCGGTTCTTGACTACTGGAGCCACCTGGGAAGCCTGACATGACACGTGGGATAGCATTAGTGATTGCATTTGAGAACTGGGGAGATTTCGTTCACTTTTTAAAAATTATTTACTCATTTTTGGCTGTGCTGGGTCTTTGCTGCTGCAAGTGGGCTTTTTCTGGTTGTGGCATGCAGGGGCTACTCTCTAGTTGTGGTGCTCGGGCTTCTCATAGCAGTGGCTTCTCTTGCTGCAGAGCAGCAACTCCAGAGCACAGGCTCAGTAGTCGTGGCACAGGGATTTAATTGCCCTGAGCCATGTGGAATCTTCCCGGACCGGGGATTGAACCCATGTCCCCTGCGTTGGCAGGTGGGTTCTTAACCACTGGACCGCCGTGGAAGTCTTCATTCACTTTTAAATAATTGAAAATTAGATTCAAACATCTACCTGAGTCAGTGGTTTTCCAGACTGTCTTGCTTGCTTTATTCCTCTTCCTGCCCTAGGAAGTGTCAGGATTTCGACACTGTTGACAAGGGAAGGCAGGTAGACTGTGATCTTTCTGAGTTTTGTCCAGCTCTGAAAGGATGGCTTCCTCCTCCCACCCTGTGCGCGAGATCATCTATTGCGCATTCAGGAGGAGGGGGTGTGAAGATGTGCATGCTCTCTTTCTCTCTTTGTTCTGCTGATTAATTCGTTCATCCAGCACGTATTTATTGAGTACCTACTCACTTTGTGCAAGATGCTGTGCTGAGTGTTGGGGATACATGTGTGATCTGTTGCTTCAGTCGTGTCCCATTCTTTGCGACCCCGAGGTCTGTAGCCCACCAGGCTCCTCTGTCCATGGGATTCTCTGGGCAAGAATACTGGAATGGGTTGCCATGCCTTCCTCCAGGGAATCTTCCCAACCCAGGGATCGAGCTCGTGTCTCTTACATCTCCTTCAGTGGCAGGCGGGTTCTTTACCAGTAGCACCACCTGGGAAGCCCCACGAAACTGATGCAGTCTGTACCAGACTGACGCTCTCATGGGGGTTACAGTTCAGTGGGGAAGAGAAACAGCAAAGAAATGATCACTCGCAACACACTATGACAAGTGTTAAGAAGGCAGAGGCCAGGGGTCAGGGAGGATGAATAATATAGGATCTGGATCATCGGGGCAGGCTGGAGTGGGCTCCTGTGAGTGTGTGAGGCCTTGGGAGACCTGGCAAGGAAGCTAAAGGCTACCCACGGAGAGGGTGGTGGAGGGTGAGGAGCGTGGATACTTTTTCCCAGGGCAGTACATACCCAGGTCACTGTAGGTCTTTAACCAGAAGAGTCCTGGCTTCCATATTGCTTCTGAGAAGCTCATTGCAGCTACGGAGTGGAGAACATGTAGGGAAGCCAGCCTGGGATGTGGGAGGAGTCACGGTAATGAGGGTGTTGGAATTGTCCAGGGGAGGTGATGGAGGCAGGGGTTAGGATGGTGTCCTTGAGTTGCAGTCACAAATCACTGCAAACTGAGCAGCTTAAAACAACAGAAATTGACTGTCTCCCAGTTCTGGAGGTCAGGAGTCCAGAATCAGGATGTCAGCAGGGCTGAGTCCTTCTGTGAGCTATGAGGAGACTGTACCAGGCCTCTCTCCTGCTTCTGGTAGTGGCCAGCAATCCTGACATTCCTTGACTTGCAGACAGTCACTCCCATCTCTGCCTCCATCATCAAATGCTTGTATGTCTCCACGTCCACATTTCTTCTTCCTATAAGGATGCCGATTGTATTGAATTAGGAGTCTCCATGATAAGAGGATGACCTCATTTTAACTTGGTTATAGCTTGATTGGGCTTCCCCAGTGGCTCAGACAGTAAAGAATCTGCCTGCGATGCAGGAGACCTGGGTTCGATCCCTGGGTCTGGAAGATCCCCTGGAGAAGGAACTGGCAACCTACTCCAGTCTTCTTGCCTGGAGAATTCCATGGCAGAGGAGCCTGGTGGGCTACAGTCCATGGGGTCACAAAGAGTTGGGCACGACTGAGCAACTAAACAACAACAACACAACAGTACGTTTTCCATCCCATTATAAAAGCATGTGAATTAGACTTGAGAACTCTGAATCTTGCTTCAAATTCACTCTGAGATTTCACCACATAAAAGGACCACTGGTGCATTTCTTTGAAACTCAGGTCACCTCCTAAAGATCTGTTTACTACAGGCCCATTTTTGTATCCTGGCTTTTCTTGAACCGAGGAACATCCAAGAAGTGCTTGAAACACAACCACTTTGTAAATACATTTTTAAAATTCCCAGCTCCTGAAACAGTGGTTCTCAAATCTCCATGCACATCAGAATTTCACTGGATATTTCAACAATTGTGATATCAGGTCTTCACCCCATTTCTCTGGATTCCACTGTGTCAAGCCCCGCATCTGTTTGTAAAAGCAATCCTGGTGATTTCAGCATGAACTAGATGCTGCACCCTGGGGCATCTCCTGCCGGATAAAACCCCATCCAATCAAATAATACAGCCTCATCTGCTTTACACCAGGAGAGAGAGTTCAGCAAGATCAAACCCACAAGGAAACAAAATATTAAAAATGTAAGCAGTTAGCAACACCATTGAAAAATGAGCAATGCCAGCATTTTTGAACCTCTTTGCAAGAGTCTTGATTTCCTTTTATTTTTTAATGATTTTTTTTTTTTTTTGGCTGTGCCAGGTCTTCATTGCTGAGCTCGGGCTGTATCTCGCTGTGGCAAGCAGGGTCTGCTCTGTATTTGTGGTATGTGGGCTTCTCAGTGCAGTGGCGTCTCTTCTCGCGGAGCACAGACTCTAGGTGAGCGGGCTTCAGTAGTTGCAGACACAGGCTCAGTAGTTGTGGCCGTGGACTTAGTTGCTCCAAGGCATGTGGAATCTTCCCAGACCAGGGATGGAACCCGGGTCCCCTGCATTGGCAGGTGGATTCATATCCACTGGACCACCACAGAAGTATTTCTTAATGAAGTATCTTTTGTCCTAACTTTGTGTCTTTTTTCTTAAATGTATTTATTTGGCTGCAGGAAGTGTTAGTTGCATCATGCAGGGTCTTTAGCTTTGGCATGTGAACTCTTAGTTGCCGCATATGGGATCTAGTTCCCTGACCAGGGATTGAAACCAGGCCCCCAGCACTGGGAGAATGGAGTCCTAACCACTAGACTATCTGGGGAGTCCCTTTTGTCCTAACTTTGATGCTCAAGAAATACAGACAAGGACCCTTTTCCCCCTCCATTGTAGCAATATAAGAGGTAAAAAAAAAAAAACAAAACAAAAAAACCCAGAGTAGCATTGTTTTTGGACAGATGAAATTATCTGGACTCATCGCTTCCTGCTGGTATGATTTCAGTTTCAGTAATATTCTCACTGATGGTCATATTTTGTAATGCTTTGGTTAAAAATAACTCAATTGCAAAAACCCCAGTGTGATCAAGAAAATTAAAATAGTTTCCTTTCACTTCACTAAATAAAAAGAGACACATTCCCCTCTGAAAGGTTGTGACTCACGCCTAACGGTTAAAGAAAAATGCACATTTAGCACTGATCTTTCCTGTTTATTGCTTGCTCAGGAGACGTTAATTGAGGAAAACATCTGCATACAGTTTTCCCGTTATTTTTGTAGATTCTTTTCTTATCCTCCAGTTTTCTCAGGCAGCCATCCGGGTTTCAGTTCTCTGCTCTCTGGTGATGACATGAATTACTCTCCAGTGAGTAGCTGACAGTGTCATTCTTTAACCTTGAGTTGAAGGCTTGTATGCTGGGGACCTAGAGTCACCAGAGGAGTGTGCTGTGTGGACCCCAGAAGTCACAAGGCCGACATTTCTCTGGGTCACACTGCGCCTTCCAGAACACACCTGACTCTTTGAGGAGTGTCCACAGGGGCGGAGCTGATGGCCTCGGCAGTCAGTCCCATCTGCTTTGGAATAATATTCTTGTGCTCAGCCAATTTGGTCACCTCTGTGGTGGTGGTTTAGTTGCTATGTCGTGTCTGACTCTTTGTGACCCCACGGACAATAGCCTGCCAGGTTCCTCTATCCATGGGATTCTCCAGGCAAGAATACTGGAGTGAGTAGCCATTTCCTTCTCCAGGGGATTTTCCCAACCCAGGGATTGAACCTGCGTCTACTGCATTGACAGGTGGGTTCTTTGCCACTGAGTCATCTGGGAAGCCCTAGGGCCTGGAGTGGCAAGCATTTCCCTAGCCATGGGACTGACATGTGCAAAGGCCCTGTGGCACGGAAGCTGCTGTAGGGTTTGGGGAGGTGAATAAGGCCATGCAGTGTGATGAGGGGAAAGACCAGGCCACGGTAGCCCTGGAGGACAGTTATGCACTAGAATTCAAACCATGTGCAAGAAATGGTCCCTGAAAGCACATTCACATAATCTGTTCTTCATTTTCATGCCTTTTTTTGCTCCAGGGAAGGAAATGGTTTCATTTGGAATCCAAGAATGAAGGGAACTAATATATAGAGAGATGCTCTGTGAAGTAACTTCACAAATATTTCTCATTTAATCGTCATGACAAGATGTGGATTTTGGAGTTTGGTTTTCTTTTTTTTGCATATGGATATCCAGTTGTACTTTGGTCACCCGATGTGAAGAGCTGACTCATTGGAAAAGACCTTGATGCTGGGAAAGATTAAAGGCTTGAGAAGAGGGTAACAGAGGATGAGATGGTTGGATGGCATCACCAGCTCAGTGGATATGAGTTTGAGCAAACTCCAAAAGATAGAGAAGGTCAGGGAAGCCTGGCGTGCTATATAGTCCACGGGGCTGCAGAATTGGACTTGGCAGAGTGACTGAACAACAGCAATCCATTTGCTCTAGCACCTTTGTTGAGAAGACTGTCCCTTTTCTACTGAATTTTCATATAGTTTTTTTTTTTTTTTTACTGTGGGCCATTTTTAGTCTTTATTTAACTTGTCACTGTATTGTTTCTATTCTGTGTTGGTCTTCTCTGTCAACTCTGTTTTGCAGTTCCTGTGATGATCTCCTGATGATTCCCGCAGAATGTTAGATGTTTGCTTGTCACACTCACCTCCTTTTTCTGTTTTTCCTATAACTTCTGGGAAAATTTCTCAGTGGGTCCTTCTAATTCATCAACTGAGCTTTCAGCAAGGTCACTTTGTACTGCCTCCACTGGAGTTTTCAATGCCGAAATCGTGTTTTTCATCTAAAACTAATCTTTTCTGGTCTCAGGTTGTTCCCTTTTTTATTTATAGAAGATCTCCTCAAATATCACTGAGATTTGGTATTCTGAAATATTGTTTTCTTTCTCAGAATGTGTTTCTTGGAGTGGCATGGTATCCTTCTAACTTTTCACATCAACTTCCTTCCTTTTGGAGTATAATTTTTTCATCTTTTAATGATTTGCATCTATTAAGCTAACCTTGCCCACTCCCTCACCTTTTTAATCCTGGATTCCTAACATTTATTAAGACTTGAAATGATTCAAGTCACTGTATATTTCTTTGAAACTTTATTTGTTTAGGTTGAGGGCCTGGCTGTCTGGGAAGGGCTGAGGTTTTGCAGGCAGCGGCAGCTATGTGCACTGGGCAGCCGTAAGCTGGCAAGAGCGTCGCCCGCTGCTCTAAACAAAATGCTGCCCCTTGGAAGCAGCCTCTCCTCTTTATGGGGTAGGTGGCTGCTGTAAGTCAAGGTAGTGTGAGAGCTCTGCCCTTGGCCTTTCTGGGTCCAGACCCTGGACGACCTCTCCTCTGCTTTCTGACCCCCTGTCCCTTTCCTGCTTGCAGAATTTGTTGTTGGTCAGTCACTAAGTCGTGTCTGACTCTTTGCAACCCCATGGACTACAGCACGCCAGGCTTCCCTGTCCTTCAGTATCTCCCACAGTATGCTCAAACTCATGTCCATTGAATCGGTGATGTCATCCAACCATCTCATCCTGTCACCCCCTTCTCTTTCTGCCCTCAATCTTTCCAAGCATCAGGGTCTTTTCCATAGAGGCTTCTATTAGGGAACTCTTTCACATCCTTCTCAGGCAGCCCATTCCTTTGCAATTGTTGGGCTACAAGACTGCTCATATCCATTCCCATCACATCCTTAGATGTACAGTTTCTTGCAGAAATCCCTCCATGTTTCTGATCCCTCCATGTTTCAAGGCCCCTTCCACTGTTTTTCTACATAGGTGCAATTTTCCCCTGCTACTTTTTTTTTTTTAGTTTTTTTTTTTTTAATTTTTGTTGGTGTATAATTGCTTTACAATGTTATTTTGGTTTCTGCTGTACAGCAAAGTGAATCGGTTATATGTATACATATACATTCATGCATGCATGCTCAGTTGCCTCAGTTGTGTCCGACTCTTTTGAGACCCCATAGACGGTAGCCCACCAGGCTTCTTTTTTTGGGGATTCTCCAGGCAAGAATACTGGAGTGGCTTGCCATTTCCTCCTCCAGGGGATTTTTCGGACCCAGGAATCAAACCCAGCATCTGCTGTATTGCAGGCAGCTTCTTTATTACTGAAGCCCATACGTATACACATATGCCCTCTCTTTAGATTTCCTTCTTATTTAAGTCACCACAGATCGCTGAGTAGACTTCCCTGTGCTGTGCAGTAAGTTCTCTTCAGTTGTCTATTTTATACATAGTGACGCATATATGTCAAATCCAGTCTCCCAATTCCTCCCACCACCACCCCCTTCCCCCTTGGTGTCCATACCTTTGTACCCTGCATCTGTGTCTCTATTTCTGCTTTGCAAATAAGATCATCTGTACCAATTTTCTAGATTCCACATAAAAGTGACAGTTGTTTTTTTCTGACTTACTTCAATCTGTATGACAGCCTCTGGGTCCGTCCATGCTCCTTTTGTACTTCTCTCATTTCAGGAGCAAGTCTCAGGGCAGGTGATGCATGACCTGCATTTGCCTTCTTGAACTGCGTCTTAGCCTGGGCTCTGTTCACACCCCAGGCAGAACCTTCTCCAGCCAAGGACAGAGAGTAGGGTTAATCATTCCCCCTTGGGCTTGCATTTCTGGCATTTTTGTAGCATGATACCCTGAGAGGAATGTATTTCTTTAAATCACACTCCAGCATATTCCAAACAGGATGAGGAATTTGTACTTTGTCTGCAGATTAAATAGCAGAAGAGGTTCTGGCTGCAGGGGGGCTGAGGGGTGACGATTTTATAATGAATAGCAGAGCCTGGGCTGAGCACGAGGCACTCATGTGATTCATGTTTGGAATGCAAGCGCTGGAGAAAGTGGTCAGGCTCTTGGTCTTTTCAGGGACTTCTGAGAACTGTTATTCGGGTGACTGAGGTTGATGTGGCTAGTCACTGGTGTGGAGCTCTGTGCTTTGGATTTACCCCAAATGTTCTGGTCTTGGGCTTGTTGTTGTTGTTCAGTAGCTAAGTCGTGTCCAACTCTTTGAGACCCCATGGACTGCAGCATGCCAGGCTTCCCTGTCCTTCACTGTCTCCTGGAGCTTGCTCAAACTCTTGTCCATTGAGTCAATGATGCCATCCAACCATCTCATCTGCTGTTGCTTCCTTTTCTTCCTGCCTTCATTTTTTCCCAGCATCAGGGTCTTTTCCAATGAGTCAGCTCTTCACATCAGGTAGCCAAAATATTGGAGCTTCAGCTTCAGCATCAGTCCTTCCAATGAATATTCAGGGTTGATTTCCGTAAAGATTGACTGGTTTGATCTCCTTGTTGTCCAGAGGATTCTCAAGAGTCATCTCCAGCACCGTAGTTCAAAGGCATCAATTCTTCAAGCACTCAGCCTTCTTTATGATCCGACTCTCACATCTGTACATGACTACGAGAAAAACCATAGCTTTGACTATGTGGACCTTTGTTGGAAAAATGATGTCTCTGCTTTTTAATATGCTGTCTAGGTTTTTCATAGCTTTTCTTCCAAGGAGTCTTCATTTCATGGCTGCAGTCACCATCTGCAGTGATTTTGGAGCCCAAGAAAATAAAGTCTGTCACTGTTTCCATTGTTTCCCCATCTATTTGCCATGAAGTGATGGGACCAGATGCCATGATCTTAGTTTTCTGAATGTTGAATTTTAAGCCAGCTTTTTTACTTTCCTCATTGCACACAGTGATTATCCCTTTGATGCCCTCCTTTTGCAGAGATGTCACCTACTCCCGCCTAGTTAGTGGCTCATTAGCACCTTCCCCAGATGGTGTGGTTGGGGGAAACAGAAAGACTGACATGAAAACCAGACTGCCTGGCAGGGAGGCTCCTTCTCGGTGTCTGCTCAGAGCCTCTTAGTTACTGCTCTCAGTCCTTTCTGCCAGCTCTAGTCAAGGGTTCCCATGAGCCCTTTTTTTAATCTCCCTGTTTCACAGCTACAGGCTAGAGTTATAACCCAAACTCAGTCACTAGTTCCCTCAGTCCAGAAAAGCTAGAGGGCTCAGAGGATCGATGTTACCCCTCAAAACTGTCTCTGCTCCTGAAAGCAGTCCCCTCTGGGGCTGCCCCCACCAGGAGATGGTTCTGCTCAATGGACATTGTTCCTGTTGCCAGTTACTTCTCAATGTTGATTTAGGGAAAAAAAAAAAACACAACTTAAAGGTGAGAGTTATGTTTTATCCAAGGACCTTACTGAGGACTATGGCCTGGGAATCAGCGACTCAGATTGCTCTGAGGAACTCCTCCAAAGACATAAGGGGAGAGGCAAGTTACACAGGTGCTCCTGTGCTCAGGCACTAACTTGTGTCTGACTCTGTAACCCCATGGGCTGTAGCCCGCCAGGCTCCTCTGTCCGTGGGATTCTCCAAGCAAGAATACTGGAGTGGGTAGCCATTTCCTTCTCCAGGGGATCTTCTCAACCCAGGGATAGAACTTGCATCTCCTGCATTGGTGGATGGATTCTTTACCACTGAGCCACCAGGGAAGCCCCGGATATATAGGAGTTTTTGCGAAAAACAAAATCAAATGCAGCCAGATAGTTGAACACGCAAACATTTTCATCAATCACAAAAAACAGACATCTCAAAGGTGTTAGTCCTTTCTTTGTATGGGAAGATGCAAGAGTCTTGGCTTAATGAAATCATTACCTCTGATCACATCTCCACTATCTGGGGCCAGTATGCTGTTTTTCTCCATCCTGAATCCCCTCAGGGCACACCATCAGGCGGCTGCAGATGCTGATGGCTTGATGGCAGGCAACATTTGTTGTTTACCTGAAAGACAGGCGACAATTTTCTGTCTACACCAGCCAGCTTTTTCGCTGCAGACTGAATGCTGTCTGTGGAGAGCTGAAGCCATGGATCCCCAAGTCTGGCGTCTCTCTCTCCCTGAGTGGCAGAGGTGGGCAACATCAGAGAGTCATGCTCGCCTTACAAGTTTTTTGCTTCTGAAATCGAAATGATTGTTATTCTTGCACTTAAAGTACAAATCATAAGAGTTTCCCCAGGCAGTTCTGGGGCAGTTAGAAGGTTTGCTTTTTCAGTATGATGTGGCCTTTGCAAAGCATGTTCAGTATCTGTTGCCAGCAACATCAGAGCATGGGTGGGTCTGTACAAAGCACATTTCCTAAAATCTGGCAACTCTGGCTCCTCTGCCTCTGTGTGAGAGATGGCGGAATAGCCCTGAAGGCTGGGCTTCTCTGTTCGCTCCTGTTCATGCCTTCCTGGCCCCTATGGCTGGGCCTCAGCCTCTCACATTGAGGTCCATCCGGACAGGACTGCAGCCCTTTTGCAGCCCCTCAGTCCACTATCCCTGGGCTTGGGGCATCCCGCCTCTCCAGCTCCACCTCTCTGGACCTCCAGGGCTCCTCTTCACACCGCCTCTTCCAGGAAGCTTCCCTTGATACCCCTTGGTGCTCTCTAACATGAAGCACTCTCTACTCTGTGCTGCCCTTGCATTGTCTGTCTGCCTTGTCTGGACTGTTCCTCCTTAGTTGAGTCGGTTGAGTAGCTGGATGAGAATGGTGTCTTGTCTCCCCCTAACTGTGAGCCTGCTGAAACCTGCACTTGGAAGTTTCCATCAAGTGGAGCCGATTTGTAGATTCCTGCTCTCTGTGAGCTTCTAGGTGTTCATGCGCTTTCATGCACCTTCTGTTGAAAATATTATTTTGACAAAAAACCACTGTGTGGTTTATTTCCACTTTTGGGTAATTGGGCTGCCTTTTGTAGTCCATTCCTGTCCCAAACTCATTGGATGGCTACTGCCCTCCTCTCCTCTCCTGTGAGTTGTGAACACTGGATGTGATGTGGGAGAGCCTGCCCAGCACATGGTCTCGATGGGCAGCGTGTAACTCTAGCTGGGTAGAATGGCCTCCCTTGGTTGCTGCCATTAAACCACATGTCCTTTCTCATAAAACACCTTCCAGAGTCAAGTGGCAGTGTTCCCAGCAGATAAATAGCTCTGAATGGGCTAGTGTGACACTCATAGCCTGCCATTTACTGGAGAAGTGGGTTTGAAGGCGATACAGCTTTGATCCCTGGGTCAGGAAGATTCCCTGTGGGAGGAAATGGCAACCTGTCCCAGTATTCTTGCGTGGGAAATGTGGACTTCCCTGGTGGTTCAAAAGGTAAAGAATCCACCTGCAGTGCAGGAGATACAAGAGACAGGGTTCTATCCCTGGGTTGGGAAAAGCCCCTGGAGAAGGAAATGGCAACCCACTCCAGTATTCTTACCTGGAGAATGCTACAGACAGAGGAGCCTGGTGGGCTACAGTCCATGGGGTCGCAAAGAGTCAGATATGGCTGAGCACCCGCACATCCAAAGCTTTGTTCTCAACCATTCCCTGAGTTGTAGGGGATTCCTGGAGGAATAAGACATGTCCCTTGTGACTTCCCTGGTGGTCCAGTGGTTAGGACTTCTCCTGCCAAAGCAGGGGGTGCAGGTTTGATCCCTGTTCTGGGAGCTGAGTCGGACATGACTGAGCGCACATACACACGGAAGCTAAGATTCCCCACATGCCTTGCAGTCAAAAAACCAAAACATTAAACAGAAGCTATGTTGGAGCAAATTCAATAAAGACTTTCAAAATGATCCACATTAAAAAAAAAAAAGTCCCTGTCCTGAGAAGCCTGAAGGTTGTCATCACTAGTAAATGATTGCATGTGGATTTGAAAGAGTAGAGCAGTGTTACAGATGAGATAATTATGAATGTATTCTTGATGAGAAAAAAAAATGTGGAAAAGAAAAGTCTTCTTTCCAGAGCAGGAATTTAAGAGATGAGGGGAAAGGGAAGCACTCTGATACATTTCCTCTCGTAGCTTCAGCTTCATGTTCATCTCCAAGCATCTGCAACATCAGACCCCTGAGTGTGTCGGGCAGTGCTTCTGGGTGGCGTTAACCTGGTATCGTTCAGAGCAGAGCAGCAGGAACCCAGTCAGCCACTCCTCCCGGGCCCCCAGAGGCTTCTCTAGAGAGAGCTTTCTCACTCTCCTTTCCCAAACCCGAATGAGCTTTTACTCTTTGTGAACCTGTCCCACTGAACCGTGAACTGCATGCTAGCCCACCCTATTCTCTGAGAGGCTCTTGGAGAACTGCCCTCTGTTCCTAAAGATAAATGGAAACCTAGTTTTTAAAGGAATCTCCACACTGTTCTCCATAGTGGCCGTTTACATTCTCATCAAGAGTGCAGGAGGGCTCCCTTTTCTCCACATCCTCTCCAGCATTTATTGTTTGTAGACTTTTTGACGATGGCTATTCTAGCTGGTGTGAGGTGATACCTCATTGTAGTTTTGATTTGCATTTCTCTAATAATGGGCAAGTTGAGCATCTTTTCATGTGTTTATTGACCATCTCTACCATATGACCCAGCAATCCCACGGTTGGGCACATACCCTGAGATCACAACTCTAAAAGACACGTGTACCCTAGTGTTCACTGCAGCACTATTTATAATAGCCAGGACATGGAAGCAACTAGATGTCCATCGGCAGATGAATGGATAAAGAAGCTGTAGGGCATATATACAGTGGATTATTACTCAGCCATAAAAAGAAACAAATTTGAGTGAGTTGTAGTGAGGTAGATGAACCTAGAGCCTTATAAGAGGCAAAGTAGTCAGAAAGAAAAAAACAAATATCATATATTAAGGCATGTATATGGACTCTAGAAAAATGGTACTGATAAACCTAGTAGAGAGAGACTTGTGGATACAGTGGGGAAGGTAAGGGCAGGACAAACTGAGAGAGTAGCATTGATATATATACACTATCATGTGTAAAACAGATAGCTAGTGGGAAGTTTCTAAATAATAGAGGGAGTCCAGCCCAGTGCTCTGCGATGACCTAGAGGGGTATGGTGAGGGGAGGAGAGGGAGGCTCAGGAGGGAAGGCGTATATGGAGATATTTATAATGTGACTGATTCATGTTGCTGTCAGGCAGAAACCAACACAAAATGGTAAAGCAATTTTCCACCAATTAAAAAAAAAGGGAAACCTGTCCAGGAGCAGAGGAGCCAGAGTGTGGGACCGGAGGGCTAGGTAGCCTCAAATGTAGCCAAGTTTCTCCATCTTCCTAGGTAGGGTAGTATCCGTCTCTCACCCTGATTTCTTCTGAGGTCACCTGTAAAGAGAGACCATATGTATAGAGTCTGTCATCCAAACATGGACACTTTGAGAGTGAAAAGAGACCCCACTAAAAAAAAAAAGAGAGAGAGAGACCCCACTAATAACCATGCTGGGTCATTAGGCAAAAGCTGGTATGTGCAGGTGTGGTCATTCTAACCACACCTGCCCTGTGGGGTACTGCCCCTTCCAGAACTCCATCCAAATACAGATGTAAATCCCTTCCAGTGGTGTCCTTGGGATGACTGAGATGGGCTAGCATGATCTACAGGTCTCTAAAACCAGAAGGAAGAGCTGAAAAGCAGTAAACACATGATAAGAATTACAAGGGGGAAAAAAACTGGCATTTTCCCAGTCTACGTTTCTGATCCTGAAACAGCTACTGGCTAGCTACCATCCCCTGCAGGTGGCTGACCTCCTGTGCCCTCACTGCCCATCTGCTTCTGCTTGGTGGGTGCTATCTTGTTTTCTGCTGAGGGAAGTATGCTGTGAAGAGCACAGACTTTAGATCAGATCCTGACTCCCTACTCCCCTGTGATGAGGCCCATCTTGGCTGGGTTTTTCAGTATCTTTGGGCTTCAGTTTCCCCATGGGAACAATGCAGTCCTCCCAGGGGCTAGCAAGAAGAGGATGTTGTTGTGGGTCTCTGCCCAGGGTGCCAGGAATAAAGGGCTGCATTGTTTATAGAGAATTACAAAACACATGTAGAGAATGGACTTGTGGACTCAAGGCAGGAAGGAGAGGGTGGGATGAAGTGAGAGAGTAGCACTGACATCTATACACTGCCAGGTATGAAGTAGCCAGCTAGTGGGAAGCTGCACTGTCACACAGGGAGCTCAGCTCGGTGCTCTGTGATGACCTGGAGGAATGGGATGGCGTGGCTCAAGAGGAAGGGGATACATGCATGCATATCGCTGATTCATGTTGTTTTATAGCAGAAACTATAGCAACATTGTAAAGAAATTTTATTGGAGGGGGGTGGAATAAAGCCTAGTAAAAGTTAATGGCTGTTTGTGATCACCCTGTATCAGCAGTTCTTGACAATATCAGTGGTAAAATATTTCTCTACTCTGAGACTGATGGCTCCCAACACTCTTCTCCCCAGTCTAACTTGGTATACCACTATGACCTAATTCTTCAGGTTGTGATGTAGATCAAACAAATAATGCACAGAAAATGCTTAATAATATTTTATGATGATAACCGGCCCTTAGTAAAATCCTCTAAAAGTTAATCCTTTGTCCTTCCTTTTCTGTCCAAAGTCAGAGATGGTTGTATTGATCTGGACTATTTGGTTGCACGCTTTAGTTGTGTCCAACTTTTTGCGACTCTATGGACTGTAGCCCTCCAGGCTACTGTCCATGGGATTCTCCAGGCCAGTGACAGAAATTAAAACTGAACTAGTTTAAGCATTAAAAGAGGGAACTTTCTGGCACCAATGATTTGAACACTGAGAGGGTACACTTTCACTGGTTTATGTTTTCATTGCTTTCTTAGAATCAGCTTCATTGTCTTAGATCCAATTCTCCATGAAGTTGGACTCATTACTGCTGAAAAAATCATATTTAGACTCCTAAAGAAAAAGAGGAGTGGTAGAAGTGGTCATATTTTGCCTTTGGAGGATTCTGATTGACGTGGCTGAATCATGTCCTAGTTTTCCGGCCAATCACTAAGGAAGGAGAAGTGAGGTATGGTGATTGGTCCAGCTTGTCTCAGGTTGCCCTGCCCTCACCCAATCACTATGGGCATAAGGTAGATGAGGTGCTAGGATTGGCCTAGCTTGTGTCATTTGCTCGGTCCTCAGCCAGTCACCATGGACATAGGGTGGATGAGGTACTGTGATTGGTTCAACTTGTGTTAGGTACCCAACACTCAACCCAATCATTGTAGCCTGGGAGATGGGATCTTATAAGATGACCACTTCTTTTTTTTTTTTTTAAGGTGACCGCTTCTTGTTTGACTTTCATAATAATGGAATATAATACTTGTTAGTTGCTCAATCATGTCCAACTCTTTGTAATCCCATAGACAGTAGCCCGCCAGGCTCTTCTGTCCATGGAATTCTCCAGGCAAGAATACTGGAGTGGGTTGTCATTCCCTTCTCCAGGAGATCTTTCCAACCCAGGGATTGAATCCAGGTCTCTTGCACTGCAGGCAGATTCTTACCCATCTGAGCTACCAGGGAAGCCAATAATGGAATAGCACAAGGTAACCAACAAGGACCTACTGTATAGCATAGGGAACTCGACCCAGTATTCTGTGGTAAAACCTATATGAGGCAAGAGTGTTAAAAAGAATGAATATATGTATATGTGTATGTATAACGGATGGACTTCCCAGGTGGTGCTAGTGGTAAAGAACACACCTGCCAGTACAGGAGATGTAAGAGACCTGGGTTTGTCCCTGAGACAGGAAGATCCCCTGGAGAAGGAAATGGCAACCCACTCCAGTATTCTTGCCTGGAAAATCCCATGGACAGAGGAGCCTGGCGGGCTATATATAGTCCATGGGGTCACAAAGAATTGGATACAACTGAGGAGACTGCGCATGTATAACTGAATCACTTTGCTGTACACCCGAAACGAACACAACATTGTAAATCAACTACAATAAAATAAAACTTTTTTTTTTTTTTAAGAGAATAGTACAAAAGCATTGTGGTGGAGGAAGTTCTGGGTAGGCGGAGAAACAGATGTCCTTAGTAACTCTACTGCCCAGAGACCCTCGTCTTCTAGTTTGAGAGGAAAATAGTTTGGCTATAACTTGAGTGCTGAAGAAGAATCTTGAGGGTTCCTTGGAAAACAAGGAGATCAAGCCAGTCAATCCTAAAGGAAATCAATCTTGACTATTCATTGGAAGGACCTGAAGCTGAAGTACCAATACCTTGGCCACCTAATGTGAGGAGCTGACTCATTGGAAAAGATCCTGATGCTGGGAAAGATTGAAGGCAGGTGGAGAAGGGGGTGGCAGAGGATGAGATGGTTGGATGGCATCACCGATTCAATGGACAGAAGTTTGAGCAAACTCCAGGAGATGGTAAAGGACAGCGAAGTCTGGTGTGCTGCAGTCCAGGGGGCCGCAAAGGTCGGACGTGATACGACTGAATGACTGAACAACAATAGCAACAACTTGAGAATTGGTACATTTGTACCCTTTAGCTGCGTCAACACCTGGTGGAGATAGTGAACTGTGAAGAAGATGCATCCGCCTCAGTGGCAGAAGGGCAGCTCTCTCCCAGGCTCCAGAGATGCAGATCACCGTCTGGAGCAGGCCTCGGTGCACACTGCTTAGATTCCTGTGTTGTGGAGGTGGGGTGGGGGGTGGTGTGTGTTCCTGTGTGAACAGCTGCTCTCGTGGCTGGGCTCAGCCTCTTGAGAATGAGGACACATTGTCACTGGAACAGCAACCGAAGTCTCTTCCAGCCCCTGGGCTCCCCTTTCAGGGGCCACACATTTTTGGAACAACATCAAATGTTGTCCATCATGGAGCCATCACTGTGCTTTGGTTGCTAATCATTTTCTCTTGTTTTCCTCCCTTTTAAACCAAGATAAGATGTTTCCAGTTTTCTTAAGGATTCTTTTGATGAAATAATTCTAATTTATATTTGTATTTCTGTGGTAGCCTGGGGAGCTGTTTTATGAGCACAAAGCTTTCTTTTGTGATCTTATCCAAGACAAACTTAGGATCCTTCTTTGTTTCAAAAAGTTACTACCGACCGAAATAGTACTTAAAAAATCAGCTTACTGAAAACAATTATAGAAGGGCCCTCTGCCCATAGAAAAGGCTACTCTCTTGTTGGAATCGTTATAATCATTGCTCTTCTAATGTAGGAGTCAGCAAATGTTTTTTTTGTAAAGGATCAGATAGGAAATATTTTTGGCTTTCTGAGCCATGTATTTATTCTCTTTCACAATTAATTACTCAATTCTGCCTTCATAGCCTGGAAGCAACCATAGGCAGTAAATAAGTGAATGGCCAGGGCTGCATTCCAATAAATATTTAAAAACCAGAGACTGAGCCAGCTGTGGGTCATAGGTCAGAGTTTGCCAACTCTTGTTCTAAAGCATCTTTTCTTTTTAACTGTCTTTGAAAAATTGTAGTTAAAATCTGAGATGCGTCATAATTCTTTCCATTCCATGGAATGGAAACACTGAATATTGGTCAATGTGTTGACTACAGGGTTCACTAGGAGCTGGTATTAAGAGCCTTAAAATTTTTTTCTTTTGATGCAGTAATTCCATTTTCAGGAACCTGTCCTAAGATGATATGGCTATTTTTTCCTATATAGTTATTTACCACTGCATATTTGCTGTGGAAAACCTAGGAATGCCTTAATGTCCAATAATAAATTCTCTACTCAAAATAATACCACAGAGCCTTTCAAATAACATTGATGATTAAATCCTTATGAGTTTATATTGTAATATAAAGTGGAAAAATATACACCATGAAACCTCATTTAGTCAAAAGAAATGAGCAGACACGCATAGAAAAAAGATTGACAGAAAATATGCCTAAGTGTTGATATTGGATTGGTCAAAAACGTGCTTCGGGTTTTCCTGTACAATGTGATGGAAAAATCTGAACGAACTTTCTGGTAACTCAATAGTTTATAGAGAGGAAGATTATCCGGACTTTTACTGTATGTATGGTTGCTTGATTTTTTTTTTTTTAAAGATCACTTTAGTTTTAGAGGCTTTCCTGGTGGCTCAGACAGTAAAGAATATGCCTGCAATGTGGGAGACTCAGGTTCAATCCCTGGGTCGGGAAGACACCCTGGAGAAGGGAAAGGCAACCCACTCCAGTATTCTTGCCTGAAGAATTCCATGGACAGAGGAGCCTGGTGGGCTACAGTTCATGGGGTCGCAAAGAGTGACTAACACTTTAGTTTTATAATTTAAAACAATTTAATTTTAAGGAAAAAAGTAAGGAGTTCTTCAGCCTTTTAGCCTGAGACAGTGTTGTGTGCATTATTCTAGAACCTTCCTTAGCGAAGCCAAGAGGCAGGGGCTGGGCCAACTCTAAGAGAGCTTCTCAGACTTTTGCTCTGTATTTCAACACAGTTATCTTAAAGCTCACAAAGTGGCTGCCTGGAGCCTGCCAGTCACTTATATTCTAATTCTCAAAGGAGGTTATTGAGCTCCTCTGTTTAAGTCTTTGAATCCCCACAGAACCGTCAAAGCAGGCAAATCTGATGCTGTTTCCAGTGAAGGAGACCAAACACAGAGAAAGGAGGTGACCTGCTCCTCTCCCACACTTGCACACACAGGAGCTGTGACTCCTATTGTTGCTGCCCTGTTCACTTTGAAGTATGTTAAAAAGCAAACCCAAACAGTATGTTAAAAAGCAAAGCCATCACTTTGCTGACAAAGGTTCATATAGTCAAGTCTATAGTCTTTCCAGTAGTCATGCATGGTTGTGATAACTGGGCCATAAAGAAGGCTGAGTGCTGAAGAACTGGTGCTTTTGAACTGTGGGGCTGGAGAAGACTCTTGAGAGTCCCTTGGACAGCAAGGAGATCAAACTAGTCAATCTTAAGTGAAATAAACCCTGAATACTCATTGGATGGACTGATGCTAAAGCTGAAACTCCAGTATTTTGGCCACCTGATGTGAAGAGCTGACTCATAGGAAAAGATCCTGATGCTGGGAAAGATTGAAGGCAGAAAGAGAAGAGGGCAACAGAGGACGAGATGGTTGGATGGTATCATTAACTCAACTGACATGAGTTTGAGCAAGTTCCAGGAGATGGTGAGGGACAGGGAAGCCTGGTGTGCTGCAGTCCATGGAATCACAAAAAATTGGACATGACTGAGTGACTGAACAACAACTTCAGATTTGGGCTATGTCATCAAATCTCTCCCAGATTTGGGCTGTGTCATGAACAGTTCTCTTTCGTACATTGAATTCAGACAAAATACCTGCTTCCATAGCTGCCTGTTATGTGGAACATTTCTGGGCTTCTTTGGCAAAGGGGCCATTGTGTAATGTGAGCCCTCTACCCTGGTGACCAGTTTAGAGAAAAGCTTGTGGCTTTTGCCCTAAAAGAAGGAAGCTGATCGGGTGGGAGGCTTTGGGCACTGGACTGACTGCGTTCACAGAACAATGAAGCCAGAGAGCCAGAGTGAAGGGACTAGTGGATGTGGGAGTTGTGGTCCAGAAGGGGATATCTGAATGTAAAGCCTCAGAGGGAGCAGTTGTGGATGCCTGTGAGTTCCACAAAGTGGTGGTGGGTGTACAGTGCCATGGAGTGGGGGAGCATGCTCAGAGTTGAGGAGGGCAAGGACAGAGGCAGGGAGGTTGGGTGGATCCTTCACATGAATACTGAGCCCATCCATGGTGGTAGCAGGTCTTGGGGGCAAACAGAAAGAGTATGAGTGGTGTGCTGATGTCTAAAATGAAAGAAGGGAGTGACCCTGAGGTTGGAAGACTACAGAGACCATGAGGGCTTGTGGGTGGATGAGGCTGACCTGGTGCGTCTGGGAGGAGCCAGGGTTATGTGAGAGGAGTGCTGACTTGGAAGGGCTCTGGATGCCCAGGAAGATGGCAGACCTGCCTCTGAGCCCGTAACGCACAGGATATGGGAGAACAGGTTTCTTCTGAGTAGTGATGCCACCAAGGAAGGAGAAGGTCAGGCTTTCTGAAAGGAGTTGAGGATGTAACAGTTGTTTATTTCAGAGTGGACGTTCCAGAGGGCACCCTGGAGGAGATTAGGGAGGAGAGGAGCAGGGGGCTGGGATGGCGGGAATGAGGACAGAGAGGAGAAGTGACCGGAGTGGCCAGGAGCTTAGGCACTGGCTGCAGGAAAGCAGGATGGGATTCATGGTGGGATCAGCCAGTGATGGCATTGACAAGGAGGGAGTCCTCCTGACCCAGTGGATGAGGTTGGGGGTGGGAAGAGATTCTGGAAAGGGTGGCCTGGTTGATGGTGCTTCTTAGGGACCCACTGGGGACCTGCCCTAGAAATCCAGACCCCTGGTTCAAGACAGAACCAAGGTTCCTGTGGGTCAGGAAAGAAGTAAAAGAATTGTGTGTGTGTGTGTGTGTGTGTGTGTGTGTGTGTGTGTGCGTACGCACGCACGCGTGCTTGTGTGTGCTCAGTCATATCTAACTCTTTGTGATCTCATGGACAGTAGCCCACCAGGCTTCTCTCTCCATGGGATTCTCCAGGCAAAAATACTGGAGTGGGTTGCCATTTCCTACTCCAGGGGATCTTTCCAACCCAGGGATCAAACCTGTGTCTCTTGTGTCTCCTGCCTTGGCAGCTGGGTTCTTTACCACTTGTGCCACCTGGGAAGAGCAGTATAAATAGTAGCTATATCTCCATATTCTGGAGAACCCTATCATAAGTAAACCCAATTCCCAGGTGTCCATGGGATAGGGAGTGATTCTCAGTCTATCATGCTGGGACTCACTGCCCAGGGCCAGGGGTTGGTCTCATACCTCCATACATCTTCCCTGCTATTAAGTCTGTCAAAAATCTAATTTCCATAAGCCCTTCAGGAACACACCTACTGCAGAAAGTAGGCATGCTTTCCATTCCTAAGGAGCCTGGAAAGGGGGTTCATTGTGCCAGAGGAAATTGTAGAAGCTCACAGAGAAATAAACTCCGAAGGAGTCATCTCTCAGGGTCATGACAGCAGACCGTGGAAGTGTGTGTTCTCATTTCCTCATGTTCCAGGGCTCATATGCTTCGCAGCTGTGATTTATTTTCAGAGCACACTTTGGAATTTGACAGACTCTCAAGCTGGCCTTCTTCTCAGCTGAAGCCGTTTGCCATTTGGTAGATGACAAGGGCAGTGACAATTTCCACTAAAACAGCCATGAAAAGAAGACATCTGATAGACAGGTGTCAAACCTGGGATGCAGATAGCACTGAATCGCTGACAGACACCGAGGGTCTCCACTGCATGGGAAGTGCCAGAGTCTCTCCCACCCCCGACCAGCAGACTGAGAGCTGGGCCCCCGATGGGCTTGAATTCTGGGGTACATGTCCTGCTTAAAGATGTGTGGCTTTGTAGTGGGCATGATGTAATTGCTGGTGTTTAGAGAGCTGAGCGCCCCACACCCTACAGAGCCCTGGTCCACGTGGAGTTTGAAGGCTGCAGGGTCCCAGCTGCTGCAGCAGAAGGTAATGGGGATAGAGAGCTGATCCTGCCATTCAAAGCCCCTGCTGCCTCTTCTCTGCTTGGGGCAGTGTGAGCCATTTTGGCTAGGGGGTGCCTTCTTCAAGGACCTTTTGATTTCAAGTGATAGAAACCCATTCAGGGACTTCCCTGGTGGTCCAGCGGGCTGGGACTTTGACTTCCACTGAGGTAGAGGGTGGTGTGGGGTGGTATGGGTTTGATCCCTGGGGAGCTGGGATTTCACATGTCTCATGGTCAAAGGACCAAAAAGCTTGGAGCAGAAGGGTTATCGTGGTAAATTCAATGAAAGAAAAAAGTGTTAGTTGCTTGGTCATGTGCAACTCTTTGTGACCCCATGTTCTGTAGCCCACCAGGCTCCTCTGTCCATGGGATTCTCTAGGCAAGAATACTGGAGCAGATAGCCGTTTCCTCCTCCAGGGGTTCTTCCCGACCCAGGGGTTGAACCCTTCTCTCCTGCAGTTCCTGCATTGGCAGGTGGATTCTTTACTACTGAACTGTCTGGGAAGCCCCATACTAGCATGTTACTTAATGCCAATTGTGTTAAACAGTCCTTTTGTGGATTGGTAAAAATGACTCAGTCCAACTAGCATATATAGTCCTGCCTCAGAGCCCATGCAGGACCTGACACAGAAAGCAAAATCCACAGAGGCTCAAATCTATGAAATGGGGTGCTATCTCTTACATAAAATCGTATAGCATTTGTGCATATCCTTGGCTGTGCCTCACATCACATAGGGTCTTAGCTCCCCAATCAGAGATCAAACCTTTGCGCCCTGCAGTGGAAGCTTAGAGTCTTACCCACTGGACTGCTTAGAGAAGTCCCCCTCCTGTACACTTTAATTCATTTCTTGATTACTTGTAACGGCTATATGTAATAACAGTATAAATGTATGTGTGTGTGTGTACTGGGTCACTTCAGTCATGTCCAACTCCTTGGGAGGAAGGAAGGAAGAAAGAGTGAGGAAAGAAGGGAAGAAGGAAGAAACAGATATGAAGCTCTACATGAAGAACCTAGAAAAGATTTCCCAGAGGCTGCGCTGTATGAGGTGGTCCTGAAGGATAAGTTCACCAGGACAACAGCTTGTGTGGAACAGGGAGAGAATTTCTGGCAGGAATGACCACATCTGCAAATGTGAGAGGGCACAGGGCACTTATAGAAACACCTGCCTGCTAAGGGCTCTGATGAGGCCAAGGTCCACAAAGCTGCTCCCTGTACCGTGTGGAAGTCTCTAACCACATCTGGTTACTGAGCACCCAAAACGGGGCTAGTCAGAATTGAAATGTGCTGCTCTGTAAAATACACACCTGTTTCAAAGTTATAGTATGAGAAAAAGCGACATAGCCCATTAATAATTTTTGCATGAATTACATGTTGAAAGGATAATATTTGGGGTATATTTTTAGAAGTAATTTTACCCGTTTCTTTTAACTTTTTAAAAACTGCTTCTGCTAGAACATTTAAAATTACATAGGTGGCTCTTAGCATGTTTCTCTTGGACAGGAGACTCGGAAGTGTAGGAGAAATGAGGTTGAGTGGCAGACAGGGACCAAAGACTCTCTAAGGAGCTCCTGTAAGCAGTGCAGTCTTTAAATTTTTTATTTTATATTGGAGTACAGTTGTTTCTCAATGTTGTATTAGTTTCAGATGTACAGCAACGTGATTTAGTTACACATGTATCTGGGCTGCTCTGGTGGTGCAACAGTAAAGAATCACCTGTCAATGTAGGAGACATAGGAGATACAAGTTCTACTCCTGGGTCGGGAAGACCCTGTAGAGTAGGAAATGGCAACCCACTCCAGTATTCTTGCCTGGAAAACTCCATGGACAGAAGAGCCTGGCGGGCTACAGTCCATGGAGTTGCAGAGTTGGTTATGAGTGAGCAGCCAAACAACAAATACATATATCTATTCTTTTTCAGATTCTTTTCTCTGTAGGCTGTTACAGAGTATTGAGTAGAGCTCCCTGTGCTTTACGGTAGGGATACATGAAGAGGTCGGGATATATACACCACTATATGGAGCTTCTCTGATGGCTCAGATGGTAAAGAATCACGTACAATGCAAGAGACCCAGGTTCGATCCCTGGGTTGGGAAGATCCCCTGGAGAAGGGAGTGACAGCTCACCCCAGTATTCTTGCCTGGAGAACCCCATGGACAGAGGAGCCTGGTGGGCTACAGTCCATGGGGTCTCAAAGAGTTGGACATGATAGAGTGGCTAATACACACACACACCATATAAAATAAATAATCAACAGGGACCTTCATCTAGCAATGCAGTTTTAAGCCAAGAGGTGCACAGTCAGATATGTATTGTCTAAACAGCCATCAGCCATGTGAAAGGTGAATCAAGGAGATAGGATGCTGAGGGCTGGAAGTGAGACTCCCTTGAGGAATAAATGATGAGCCAAACAAGATGGCGAGACTGAGTGTGCAGGAGGTGAGGTGAAATGACATTTAGAATTCTGACTTTGTTGTTGGCTGGAGATGCTTTAGCTGGTGTCTGGGTGGGGTTGATGCTGCCTTTGAGGTGTGCAGTCATCCACTGGTGGTTTAGATCTTGGTGCTGGAGGTGTAGATGTAGGTTCGTTAGGGTAGAGGTGACCCTCAAAACCTTGGAGTGGCTAAAATCACATAGGATAGTGGTCTCCAACCTTTTTGGCAGCAGGGACCAATTTCATGGAAGACAGTTTTTCCGCAGACTGGGGAGGGGTGAAGGATGGTTTCGGGATGATTTAAATACATTACATTTCTTGTACACTTTATTTCTGACCTGATGCTGCTGCTGATCTGACTGGAGGGACCAGTCCATGGCCCAAAGTTTGGGGACTCCTGGCAGAAGGGAAACATAGAACAAGAAGAGAAGATGGCTGAGGTTGGAGCCTCTGGGAGAGGAAGGAGCCTCTGGGGGAGGCGAGTGGAGAGTGTTGTCAGAAGCCAAGGGGAGGGAGGATTTTCAAGAATCATTGTGCCTCAGCAAAAGCAGTCAGATAAGTCAAAGGGAAAGCATGTTTTGGATTTAGCAATAAGAATGTCGTTAGTGACCTTGGTGAACGCTGTTTCCATGAAGACAAAGCTGAACTGGGGGGACTTGTGATGGAATTGGACAAAGCAGAGACGGCGGGTGTGGACCACTCTTTGAGAAAACAAAGCGTTAGGATTGTGTGGATTTCATTGCTTTAAGAATGTTGGGAATTCCAAGAAACATTTGCATGGCCCCATGTGTTTTCACTTGGAGAGCTCTCCCCTCACCTGCACCCCACAATCAAAGACAGAGGTTCATGCAAATGTCTTTCCTCTCTCTCTGTCTCTGTCTCAGGCCGGATCTTGGACCTGAAGACCGGGACAGTCAAGAAAGAAGGGCAGCAGTCATCCATGAGGATGTGCATGGGTTCCCGGAGGTCCTTCATCTGCAGGATGAGGTCTGTTTGGGGCAGCAGTGGGCTGGGGCTCTGGTGGGGCTACTCCCTTCCCCCTGCTGCTGAGCATCCTGGGGGGCTTTCAGATCACACCTTCACCCTGGTGACGTCACCTCCTGACTGCAGCCCCACGTCACCTCCTTCTTGGTCTGTCTCACCTATAAATGGAGAAGAGGAGTCGGCAGTTGGACGTAGAATTCTGGAATTCATGGGAGAGCTTGGGGCTGAAGATACAGAGTTGAGGGTTGACATCAGTGAGATTGGAAAAGACCCTGATGCTGAGGGCAGGAGGAGAAGGGGGCAACAAAGGATGAGATGGTTGGATGGCATCACAGAATCCTTGGATGTGAGTTTGAGCAAACTCTGGGAGATGGTGAAGGACAGGGAAGCCTGGCGTGCTGCAGTCCATGGGGTCACAAAGAACCAGACACAACTGGGCAACCTAACAGCTGCACAGACTGTCTTCCCTCTGTTCAGCTGGCAGGGAGAAGCTGAGTGGCTCAGACTCACATGCATTAGTGTCCACCCAGGGACAAAATGCATCAGTTAGTGCAGTCCAGCACAGCAAGGGCTTTCCTCAGTGCTTTGGCCAGTAGAGTAAATGCCTGTCCTAGCTAGATGGACATTCAGTGTAGCACAGCAAGGTGGATTCTTCATTGTGCCATCTAAGAAGTTGCCTTGTGCATAAATTTATTGGAAGCATCAAGTATTTCATTCCTAAGTAGCCTCCAATGCCCTTATTTAATTAATTTATTTTTCTGTGCTGGGTCTTAGTTATAGCACGCAGGATATTTGATCTTCATGGTAGCATGAAGAATCTTTAGTTGCAGCATGCAAACTATTAATTGAGGCATGTGGGATTTAGTTCCCTGACTAGGGATTGACCCCAGGCCCCCTGCATTGGGAACACAGAGTCTTAGCCACTGGACCACCAGGGAAGTCTCTCTAATACCATTACTGTGCTGTGCTTAGTTGCTTAGTCGTCTCCAACTGTTTACAACCCCATGGACTAGAGCCTGAATTTTCCAGGCAGGAATACTGGAGTGGGTTGCCGTTTCCTCCTCCATGAGATCTTCCCGACCCAGGGATCGAACCCCGGTCTCCTGCATTGGCAGGCAGATTCTTTACCACTGTGCCACCTGGGAAGCCCTCCAATACCATTATCACTGACCTATTGACCAGAACCAGGTGGTCCCCTCCCTGCCTTGGTACCTCTGGGTTGCTTTTCCCAGTGCCACACCCACACTACCTGGATTTACCTGTGAGGCAAGGAGCACTGCCATCTGCTGAGAGCATGGCCTTCCCCTCCAAACAAAGCAGCTCAATTTCAGGAAGACACTGGGCACAGCCTGCCAGAGGGCAGAAGGCTGTGCCAGCATCCCTAGGCGGCTACCTCTTGGATGGATCCTGCTATGAAAATATGCCCATTCTGGCAGCTGCCCCAGGCCTCAGAGTGTAATTGGACTCTTGTCTCTGCTGCACTGAATACTGAGGCATTGAGGACATCATCTACTGTGAAGCTGGAAAATGGAAGTGCGAACTGAGAACACAGGTCAGAGGTTGGCCACAGTGCAGGCTGTGGATGCTTGGAGCCTGGGATGCAGAGACAGTTATGGAGCAGGGAGGCAGAAAAGATGCTGCTTGAAAGGGCAGTGGGACACCTCACACCCCCTGCCTCCCAGAGAAGGACCCATCGAAAGATCCGATTCCAGACTCGTCCTCCTCCTGTCCCCAGTTTGTCCGTTGCCATCCGCAGGCTCACAGTGGTCTGCTCATTCCTAGTGCCAGAACATTGCCGGGGAGGAGGGACTTTCTACACTGTGAATCTGAAGCCTGAGAAGATGATTCTGTTTGTCAACTGGTAACATCTGTTTTGAGTTGCTGCCTCTGCTCGGGCCTGAAGAGACACTGTAGCTGTCATCACCTCCCTTCCCTTGTTCCCTGAAAGCCCCCAGATTACACTGAAATGATCTGCAGGGTGGAGCATGGCCAAGGTCCTCCAAGTGTCTGTCCATAGTTCTCTGGCTTCTGGGCTGGACTGGAGACCGTCTACCTGTGCACTGAAGAATGGGTCACCTCCCTTGCCTTCGGTGATGATAGGAATTCATAGACATGCAGCCCTGCTTCTGCACTTTGGAAAGAAATTAGCTATATGGCTCACCTGAGTAAGTGTGGTCACATTAGATAAGGTCCATATACTTGCCTTGAGAGTTGCTTGGATTGCAAGGAGGTCAAACCAGTCAGTCCTAAAGGAAATCAACCCTGAATATTTGTTGGAAGGACTGATGCTAAAACTGAAGCTTTAGTACTTTGGTCACCTGATGTGGAGAGACAACTCATTGGGAAAGACCCTGATGCTGGGAAAGACTGAGGGCAGGAGGAGAAGGGGCTGGCAGAGGATGAGGTGGTTGGATGACATCACTGACTCAATGGACGTGAGTTTGATCAAACTAGGAGATAGTGAAGGACAGGAAGGCCTGGTGTGCTGCAGTCCAAAGAGGGTTGCAAAGAGTCAGACATGACTGAGTGACTGAACAACAACAAATATACTTGCCTGCAGCGCTGTGGGGTTTATATGCTTGACTGGCTCTTCACTCGTTCTAATGTGTTTCTCACATCTTAGGTGTGGAAATGCTCCTTTGGACCATCTTCCTCTAAACAGACTAACCACCATGAGGAAGAGGTTCAGGTCAGTAGGCCTTTCAGTTTTTATCTTTATTTTTAAAAATATTTATTTATTCGGCTGTGCTGGGTCTTAGATGTGGCACATGGGATCTTTAGTTGCAGCACGTGGGATCTAGTTTCCTGACCAAGGATCGAATCTGGGCCCCCTGCACTGGGAGCACAGAGTACTAGTCACTGGACCACCAGGAAAGTCCCAGTAGGCATGATGGATGTTTTGGGGCTATGCCAGTAGATAGCTTCAATGCACTAAGCTAAGGAATAGCTGAACTTAAAGGCAAGCTTAGCTGTAGAAAGCACCAAGAGACTCACACATCAGAGTTACTGTGGCTCAGCTGAGAAAGGTGTTGGGTGGATTTATTTTGGACATGCATACTATGAGGGAGGAGGGAAAGGGGGATGGTGGGAAGTGAAGATGCAGAAACACAAGGTCAACAGGTGAACCCAGAAGCTTAGGTACTAAAGGAGTCATGGGCATCCTTGCCTCACCCCCAGGTGCTGAAAGCCAGCTCATGATGTTCTTTCCCTAGGAATGGCCTTGGCCCTGTGAAGGAAGGAGAAGCCCAGTATGCTGTGGTCCACTGCACAGGCTATATCAAGGCTTGGCCGCCAGCAGGTAAGGAGAAACTGCATCTTCATTCCCAGGGGATTGAATGCTGGTTTATGTCACCATGGTATCCTGTTAGAAATGCATTCTTATAGAAAGAGACTGGAAAATACTCTTATTTTCCATTGCAGTTAGAATGTAATGGTCTTTGTAATGGAAAAAAGTCTTGCTACTGGAAACAAAGGTTTGTAAAAGAACAATCCTGCACAGGTGATTGGCGCCTCACAAATCCTTTCTGTGATCTGTCACTGAGAGCACTCTGGAAAGTCAGAGGGACATTTGAAATGATAATTGTATTCAAGTCACTAAAGAAATGCAAATCAAAACACAATGATGAAATACCTCTCACACTCACTAGTATGGTTAAAATAGACAATAATGCGTGTTGGTAAGGGTTTGGAGCAACTGGAACCCTCATCCTTTGCTTGTAGGGGTGTAAAATGAAGCAGCTGCTTTGGAAACAGTGGAAGCTCCTCAAAATGTTGAGCCTAGAGTTGCCGTATGACTCAGCAGTTTCACTCCAAGGCATATACTCAAGAGAACTGAAAGCATATGTTCACAAAGAAAATTGTACCTGAATGTTCATAGCAACATTATTCATGGTGGCCAAAATGTGGAATCAAATTACACGTGTACATTTATGGATAAATAAAAAGTGGTATACCCATATGATAGCTTCAATGCACTAAGCTAAGCTAATAATAATTCAGCAATAAAAAGCAGTGAAGGAGAAGGACAGGGTGGGACAAATTGAGAGAGTAGCATTGATATATACATTAATACAATCCCATGTGTAAAATAGCTAGCTAGTAGAAAGCTGCTATATAGCACAAGGAGCTCAATTCAGTATTCCGTGATGACCTAGAAGGGTGTGATGGCGGGAGTGGGAGGCAGGCTCAAGAGGGAGGGGGGTTATATGTATACTTAGAGCTGATTCACATTGTTTACAGAAGAAACTTACACAACACTGTAAAGAAATTGACTGGCAGATGCCAGGGCTGGAGAGGGGGGGAAAAAAGCAATGAAGTACAGATTGATGCTATAATATGGGTGAACCTTGAAAACATCATGCTAAGTAAAAGAAAGTTAGACACAAAAGGCCACATTACAGTTCCATGTATGTGAAACATCCAGAATAGGCAAATCCATTGAAACAAAAAGTAGATTTGTGGTCTCCAGGTTCTGGGGGGAGAGGAAAATTGGGAGTGACTGCTAATGGTTTGTTGTTGTTGTTGTTCAGTTGCTAAGTCATGTCCTACTCTGTAACCCCATGAATTGCAGTATGCCAAGCCCCTCTGTCCTCCACTATCTCCCGGAGTTTGCTCAAATTCCTGTCCATTGAGTCGGTGATGCCATCCAGTCATCTCATCTTCTGCTGCCCCCTTCTCTTTTTGCCTTCAATCTTTCCCAGCACAGGGTCTTTTCCAGTGAGTAGGGTCTTCTCATCAGGTGGCCAAAGAATTGGATCTTCAGCTTCAGCATCAGTTCTTTCAATGAATATTCAGGGTTGTGTTTCCTTCTGAGGTGACAAAAATGTTCTAAATTTAGACAGTAGTAATAGCTGTACAACTGTGCAAATCTACTAAAACCCACTGAATTGTATTCTTTAAGATGGCAAATTTTATAGTATGTGAATATTTTATTTTGCCTTAATTATATTCCTTCTCTGATGCTCTTCCTTCCTTTGTGGAGATCTGAGTTTCTGATCTGTATCATTTCCTTCTTCATGAAGACCTTGTTTTTAACATTCCTTGCAGGACAACTCTGCTGGTGATAAATTCTCCCCATTTTTGTTTTTCATAGAAAGTTATTATTTCTCCTTCACACTTGGAGGACAGTTTCACTGGATATAGAATTTTAGGTTGGTGGTTATTTTCTTTCCACACTTCAAATATTCACTTCACTTTCTTGTTTGCATGGTTTCTGATGAGAAGTCTATATGATTCTTTTCCTCATTTTTCTGTATGTAGTGTGGGACTTTTTTTCTGGCTTCTTTCAAGATTTTTCTTTGTTTTTGCATTTTTGAAGTTTGAATATGATAGTATAATTTGTTTTGTTTTTGTGGGATTTTTTGGTTATTATTGTTGTTGTTTTTTTAGTCCCTGAATTGTGTCCAACTCTTTGTGACCCCATGGACTGTAGCCCACTAAGCTCCCCTGTCCATGGGATTCTCTAGGCAAGACTACTAGAGTGGGTTGCCATCTCCTTCTCCAGGGGATCGCTCCAGCTCGGGGACTGAACCCACATCTCCTTCTTGGCAGATGGATTCTTTACCACTGAGCCACCAGGGAAGCCCCATTGATTATTTGTACTGGTTGGTATTTTTTCTGAGCTTCTTGGGTCTGTGGTTTGGGGTCCGTCATTAATTTTGGAAAATTCTTGGACATTATTTCTTCAAATATTTCTTTTGTTTCATTCTCTTCTCCTTTTGGTATTCCAATTACATGTATATCTTTTGAAACTGGACTACAGTTTGGGGGTATTCTGTTCTGGGCTTTTTATTCTTTTTTGTCTTTGCATTTCAGTTTTGGAAATGCCAGTTGCTATATCTGCAAGCTCACTGATTCTTTTCTTGACTATGTCCAGTCTACTGATGAGACTGTCAAAGGCACTGTTTTCTGTTACAGTGTTTTTTTGTTTTTCTACCATTTCCTTTTTATTCTTTCTTAGAGTTTCCATCTCTCTGTTTACATTACCCAAATGTTCTTTATTTCATCTACTTCTTCCACTAGTGCTTTGAACATATTAATCATAGTTATTTTAAATTCCCAGCCTAGTCATTTCAAAATCCATGTCGTATCTGAGTCTGGTTCTGATATTTAATTGTCTCTTTGAGCTATGTTTGTTCCTGCCTTTTAGCATATCTTGTAAATCTTTGTTGAAATCCAAGTGTGATATATCAGGTGATAAGAACTGAGGTAAATAGGTCTGTACTGTGAGGTTTTATATTAATCTTGCAATAAGTTGGCAATGTTTAGTGTTTGAGATATAGACAGACAGATATCAATATATCAGTTTTATGGTATATCTTATTTGTATATGTTTTTCTACTTAGACCATGCTCATGCCTGTGCTCAGTTGCTCAGTCCTGTCCTACTCTTTTCGACCCTATGGATGGTAGCCCACCAGGCTCCTCTGTCCATGGAGTTTTCCAGGCAAGAGTACTAGAATGGGTTGCCATTCCCTTCTCCAGGAGATCTTCCCAGCCCAGTGATAGAATCTGCATCTCTTGGGTATCCTGTATTGGCAGGCAGATTCTTTACTACTGCACCACCTAGGAAGCCCACACTTAGATCATAATGCATAAAATCAGGTGTTGCTTGCCTTAAGGTTGGGCTCAAGGACAGAAACTCAGAAGGCAGTGATTCATTTACAGTGTCCAGAGCCTGGACCTTAGCTTTGTGGATCCATAGTCTTGACCATGCTGCACAACTCTTCAGACCCAGGGTTCTTAGAGAGAGTCCTCCAAAGCTGACGTGTTAATCAGGTACAACTCTGTGATGCCCTGGGGCTTCCTCGTCACTGGCGTGGATGCTCATGGCTATTGTCCAGGAAATCTATGAGGTTTGAAAGTACTTGAGACAACAGATTTGTGCTGGAAGGTTGTTTGATGAGAAGCAAAGAAGAGCAAAGGGCTGTAGTCAGCCTGGTGAAAGACTTCTAGCCGTGGCTCACTGGGACACGTGATGGTCTCATCCATGCCATCTGCTGAGCAAGGCTCTGGGGCACTAGACAGAGGCCCAGCCCTTGGGGAATGCAAAGATGTGTTGGTGGGGGACAAGCAGGTACACAGATGACTCCAGGAGAGTGTGGGCAGGAAGTCAGCCCTGTGGATGGAGGCGGGGTCCTTCACCTGCCCCAGGGTCAGGAGAGGCTCCCCAGATGAGACTCTGTAGAAAGCTACCCCAGTCCTGCCAAATTCAGCCTCTGGACCAGCAGATCATCTCCTTCTTGATGCTTTCCTCATTTGAATTCATCGTCCTTATTATACCAGGCAAACTTCTCTTCCCATTTCTGGCCTCAAAGTGCTCTTTTTCTACCATTTTATTTGACTGCCATGCCTGCCTATCACAGGAAAGGAAGCTGAGGACCAAGGTGCAGGCAGGTGACTGCATCCAGAGAGTCTGCTAGGAGGATTCAGGGCAAGACTTCCCTGGTGGTCCAGTGGTTAAGATTCCACTCTTCCAATGCAGGGGACGTGGGTTCGACCCTTGGTTGGGGAGCTAAGATTCCACTTGTCATGTAGCCAAAAAGAAAAATTCTAAAAAAGTGATTCAGAGCCGGTTTTTCTGGAGTCCTGTGGAGTTCTATACATGAGAGAGCTGAAGGGTACAGGCTAACACGGCGGAAGGAGTTGTGAGGCATTAAATCTCCAACAACCACCCTTGAAACTTTGCCACATAAGAAACAGTTGAAGGAGCCGGGAGTGTTTATCTTGGAGAAAGCAAGACATGATTTTTGTCTTCAAGTATTTGAGGGGGTGTCATATGAAGGAGGAATTAAACTTACTTAGGATAGTTCCAGAGGGCACAATTTGGACCAAAAGGCGGATTTTCACTGAATAGGAAGAAATGAGCAAAAGCTCTGAACAGGGTGTTACATACATTTACAAATATGAATACACACACATGGTAAGCATCTGGAAGGAATCAGCCTCCTGTTCATCAGAACTGCAAGTTAAAATAATTTTATACCATCTTCTCTTACCTATCAAGTAGCAAAAAATTTATAAGACAAAATACATAGTATTGGGAAGGTTCAGGAAAATGGACACTTTTGTGTTCTGCTGTGCCTGTGTGCTCAGTCGATTCAGTCACGTCCGACTGTTTGCAACCCTATGGGCTATAGCCCGCCAGGCTTCTCTGTCCATGGAATTCCCAGGCAAGAATACTGGAGTGGGTTGCCATGCCCTCCCCAGGGGATCTTCCTGACCCAGGGATCGAACCTGTGTCTCATTAAGTTTCCTGCATGGCAGGCGGATTCTGTGCCCACCTGGGATGGTCAATGTTCTGCTGATGGGAATTTAAATCAGTACAAACCTTCTGTAAAATAACTTGAGAGTATGTATTAAATGCCTTAAAATGTGCAGTCAATATATAGGAATTAATCGGAGATGTGTGTATTGTATGGTTAAACATTGTTGTGAAAACCTTGAATTGTTTTAAATTTCAAAGTCTAAATATTGTAAATATCTAAATTTCAATGATAAAGAATTGGCTAAAACTAGCATGTGATGTCTATATGATAGGATACTGTGCTGTGTGCTATGCTTAGTTGCTTTAGTTGTGACTAACATCCAAGTCTATGCCCAAACCAGTAACGCTGAGGAAGCTGAAGTTGAACGGTTTTATGGAGACCTACAAGACCTTTAGAACTAACACCCAAAAAGGATGTCCTTTTCATTATAGGGGACTGCAATGCAAAAGTAGGAAGTCAAGAAACACCTGGAGTAACAGGCAAATTTGGCCTTGGAATGCGGAATGAAGCAGGGCAAAGACTAATAGAGTTTTGCCAAGAAAATGCACTGGTCATAGCAAACACCCTCTTCCAACAACACAAGAGAAGACTCTACACATGGACATCACCAGATGGTCAACACTGCAATCAGATTGATTATATTCTTTGCAGCCAAAGATGGAGAAGCTCTATACAGTCAACAAAAACAAGACCAGCAGCTGACTGTGGCTCAGATCATGAACTCATTACCACATTCAGACTCAAATTGAAAAACGGAGGGAAAACCACTAGACCATTCAGATATGACCTAAATCAAATCCCTTATGATTATACAGTGGAAGTGGGAAATAGATTTAAGGGCCTAGATCTGATAGATAGAGTGCCTGATGAACTATGGAATGAGGTTCGTGACATTGTACAGGAGACAGGGATCAAGACCATCCCCATGGAAAAGAAATACAAAAAAACCCAAAATGGCTGTCTAGGGAGGCCTTGCAAATAGCTGTGAAAAGAAGAGAAGCAAAAAGCAAAGGAGAAAAGGAAAGATATACACATCTGTATACAGAGTTCCAGAGAATAGCAAGAAGAGATAAGAAAGCTTTCTTTAGTGATCAATGCAAAGAAATAGAGGAAAACAACAGAATGAGAAAGACTAGAGATCTCTTCAAGAAAATTAGAGATGCCAAGGGAACATTTCATGCAAAGATGGGCTCGATAAAGAACAGAAATGGTATGGACCTAACAGAAGCAGAAGATATTAAGAAGAGGTGGCAAGAATACACAGAAGAACTGTACAAAAAAGATCTTCATGACCCAGATAATCATGATGGTGTGATCACTAATCTAGAGCCAGACATCCTGAAATGTGAAGTCAAGTGGGCCTTGGAAAGCATCGCTAGGAACAAAGCTAGTGGAGGTGATGGAATTCCAGTTGAGCTGTTTCAAATCCTGAAAGATGATGCTGTGAAAGTGCTGCATTCGATATGCCAGCAAATTTGGAAAACTCAGCAGTGGCCACAGGACTGGAAAAGGTGTGTTTTCATTCCAATCCCAAAGAAAGGCAATGCCAAAGAATGCTCAAACTACCACACAATTGCACTCATCTCACATGCTAGTAAAGTAATGCTCAAAATTCTCCAAGACAGGCTTCAGCAATACGTGAACCGTGAACTTCCTGATGTTCAAGCTGGTTTTAGAAAAGGCAGAGGAACCAGAGATCAAATTGCCAACATGTGCTGGATCATGGAAAAAGCAAGAGAGTTCCAGAAAAACATCTATTTCTGCTTTCTTGACTATGCCAAAGCCTTTGCCTGTGTGGATCACAATAAACTGTGGAAAATCCTGAAAGAGATGGGAATACCAGACAACCTGACCTGCCTCTTGAGAAATCTGTATGCAGGTCAGGAAGCAACAGTTAGAACTGGACATGGAACAACAGCCTGGTTCCAAGTAGGAAAAGGAGTACATCAAGGCTGTATATTGTCACCCTGCTTTTATTTAACTTATATGCAGAGTACATCATGAGAAATGCTGGACTGGAAGAAACACAAGCTGGAATCAAGATTGCTGGGAGAAATATCAATAACCTCAGATATGCAGATGACACCACCCTTATGGCAGAAAGTGAAGAGGAACTAAAAAGCCTCTTGATGAAAGTGAAAGAAGAGAGTGAAAAAGTTGGCTTAAAGCTCAACATTCAGAAAACGAAGATCATGGCATCTGGTCCCATCACTTCATGGGAAATAGATGGGGAAACAGTGGAAACAATGTCAGACTTTATTTTTTTGGGCTCCAAAATCACTGCAGATGGTGATGGCAGCCACGAAATTAAAAGACGCTTACTCCTTGGAAGAAAAGTTATGACCAATCTGGATAGTATATTCAAAAGCAGAGACATTACTTTGCTGACTAAGGTCCGTCTAGTCAAGGCTATGGTCATGTATGGATGTGAGAGTTGGACTGTGAAGAAAGCTGAGTGCTGAAGAATTGATGCTTTTGAACTGTGGTGTTGGAGAAGACTCTTGAGAGTCCCTTGGACTGCAAGGAGATCCAACCAGTCCATTCTGAAGGAGATCAGCCCTGGGTGTTCTTTGGAAGGAATGATGCTAAAGCTGAAACTCCAGTATTTTGGCCACCTCATGCGAAGAGTTGACTCATTGGAAAAGACTCTGATGCTGGGAGGGATTGGGGGCAGGAGGAGAAGGGGATGACAGAGGATGAGATGGCTGGATGGCATCACTGACTCCATGAACGTGAGTCTGAGTGAACTCCGGGAGTTGGTGATGGACAGGGAGGCCTGGTGTGCTGCGATTCATGGGGTCACAAAGAGTCGGACACGACTGAGAGACTGAACTGAACTGAACTGAACTGAACTCTTTGTGACTCTATGAACCGTAGCCCACCAGGCTCCTCTGTCTTGGGGATTCTCCAGGCAAGAATACTGGAGTGGGTTGCCATTCCTTCCTCCATCGGCTCTTCCAAACCCAGGGATGGAACCCTGGTCTTCTGCATCTCAGGCGGAGTCTTTCCCGTCTGAGCCTCCAGGGAAGCCATGATGGGATACTAGACCACCATTGAGCAGGCGTGCTTTCAGAAGGCACTTGAGAATGGAGCATGAGACTCCCCTCGTGGTCTAGAGACTAAGATCCTGCTCCCAGTGCAGGGGGCCTGGGTTCAATCTCTGGTCAGGGAACTAGGTTCCACATGCTACAGCTAGGAATTCACGTGCTGCAGTTAAAAGATTCTGTATGCCAAAATGATAAAGATCAAAGATCCCACATGCCATAGCCAAAAAAAACAAATAAATCTTAAAAAGAAAAAGAGTGAAGCAAAGTGCTAAGAAGTATTAAAAAGAATGACTGACAGATTATGCAGTCATGATCCCAATTTTATTTTTAGATTGAGTGAATGGTGTATCTACATGTTGAAAATTTGTACATAGAATAGTAATCATATTTCTGTGTAGTTGATTGTTGGCTACTTTTTTCTTCTGTCTTCGGCCTTGCATTTTCCAAATTTCTACATGACTTTCATCATCAGAGAAAATGGCATTTTTAGACAATCAAGCAGAATTTTCTAAACAGCATTTCATACCACTGGATTGAGTGGTTTGCTATGAATTCAGAAATTGTGTCTTTTTTTTTTTTTTTTTTTTTTTTTTGGTTTGGTTGTTGTACTTAGTGGCTATGTTTCTTTAAAGATGGAAGTTCTGGAAGTTAAGCTTGTATGCACACATGATGATTCAGTCATACCTCCAGCATCCTGAATTGATATGTGTCTTATTCCATGGCTGTTAATACTGTTTCTTGATTAACAACTCCATTCTTTTTTCTATTTAAACTTTTTAAAAAATATATTGGAGTATAGCCAACTAACAATGTTGTGATAGTTTCAGGTGCACAGCAGAGTAACTCAGCTATTGTTATACTTGTACCCATTCTCCCCCAAACTCCTCTCCCATCCAGGCTGCCACATAGCATTTTACAGAATTCTCTGTGCTATACTACTCTAGGTCCTTGTTGGTTATCCATTTTAGACATAGCGTGGATTATATTTACTTGATTCATAACTCCATTCATTACACATATCTCACACTATTTTGCACTTACATTTTGAGCTCTCAAGACCAAATGCATGCTTCATTTTCTCAACCCAGTGGTGAGCTCAGACCTGGCACGTAAAATGTATTACACTACACACAGTCTCCAGGAGATTGTGATGGACAGGGAAGCCTGGTGTGCTGCAGTCCATGGGGTCACAAAGAGTAGGACATGACTGTGTAACTGAACAACAACAGACCAGATGGGTGGATGGATGTGTGAAAGGAAAGAAGAAAAGAGTCTGCCTCAATTAAAAAAAAAATAAATAAAGTTGTTAACCTAAGGGGAATGGGTTTTGAAAGAATTCTTTGCCAGAATTTCCAAAGATGTTTATAGAATCCACTTTCCCAGAAATCTTCTGAGATGGCACAGACAGTCATCTGACACAGATGAGGTGGCTGGAATGAGGTCACTGGCACACTTACTCTATAATAAGGTCATGGTACCGGAGCACTGGAACAGCCACTCATTTGATGCTTGAATGATGCCTTGTAAATGTCCATGAGGAATGCTGTCCCTACTTGCTCATGGGCTCAAACTCCTTAATTATCAACAGTGACTTGGTCAGGAGGTATGAAGGTGCCTCAGCACCAAAGTTGCTCAGAATACGTACAGGCGACCTGAGCAGTCTCTAAAGGTGAGTAGAAGCAGTAGAGTTTGTGAGGCAAGCAAGGACCTTATGAAGAATTCTTTGATAGCCCGCTGGCAACACTTGTGCTTATTTCTGCACCAACAAGTTGTGCAGGCAAACTTTTACCTGGTACCTGTTGACTCCATTGAAAACACAGATGTCCCCCAAAATTCTGCTGTATTCCAGAAACCCTTTCTATTACACAGTGACTTTCCCAGTTAGCCTCACAGCGTTGCATACTCTGTGTAAGTGAAATGTTTGTTGCTCAGTCGTATCCAACTCTTTTCAACCCCATGGACTGTAGCCCACCAGGCTCCTCTCTCCATGGAATTCTCCAGGCAAGAATTCTGGAGTGGGTTGTCATTGCCTTCTCCAGGGGATCTTCTGACTCAGGGATTGAACCCGGGTGTCCCGCACTGCAGGCCGATTCTTTACCATCTGAACCACCAAGTATACTGTATAAGCTTCATTTAAAATATTTGAGCTAGGGACTTCCCTGGTGGTCCAGTGGTTAAGAATCTGTGCTTCCACTGCAGGGGGCACAGGTTCCATCCCTGGTTGGGGAACTAAGATTCTGGCATGCTACATGGTGCAGCTAAAAAAAAAAAATCTGGTGTATGACTAAAGAAAAAAACAGAGTTCTACAGCTGCTCTGTCTAATCCTTCCTTCTAAAGAAGTCGGTATTCTGTGTTCAACATAGCAAAGGAGACATCACCCTTGGTGCAGAAGAGATCACCCACGGCAGGTTGCATTTTCCAGTTTGTGAGGTATGCTCAGAGTCCAGGGGTAGCTTTGAAATTCTGAAGATGGGAATTGCCTCCACCCTATGGTCACTGCCCCAGCGCCTTGCATTTTTCAGATTGGCATCCTGCTTTGAGCCAAACTCCATGTCTATCACAGGGAACTCTCCTCTACTCATCATCATCTGATGTGCTTGTTCATCACCACAGAGTAATCCGTGGAAAATGTCTGATTAACTGGCTGTGTGTCTGCACAGGAGAGCCAGGATCTGCCCTGGTGGAGGGGGTGTGCTTGACTAAGATCAGGTTACCTCCCTCTGGGACCATCCTGATCAGGAAGAGGCTTGGTTCTTGGCAGCCTCTGGTGCTTTCTCATTGGCGAGGCTGATGCTTTCCTTCACGATGCTGCTGGACTTTCAGTAAGCCTTGGCCACAGCATGCCAGAGGCCTGAGGTTATTTCAGGGTTTTGGCTAGAATCTGCAGTGGTCAGACCAGTGTTGCCGCTTCGCCAGACGGCTCAGCCCCACCATGAGCTCATCCACAACAGCCCCACGCTTCTCACAGTTTGCTGGTTGAACAGAGTGTGTGTTTTTTTCCCCTTCATTTGAAAGTCTCCAAAGGCTGCTCTTCTGTGTGGAAGCCATGCACCCACAAGGCTGGATTCCTTCCTCTCACCAACGCTCAGCCATTCTGTCCTGCCCAAGCTGGACATATTGATGTTTGATGTTCTGGTTGGACATCAGAGCCATGACCTTAACTTGTGAGATGGATCATTGGCCACCTCTTCCGTTCTCCTCATTCTCAGGCAGGGCAAAGCCACTCTTCCATTTCTTTTAGTGGATACTTTCTGAGCACCAGCCATGGGCCAGTTACTTTCCTAGTTCCTGGGGACCCTACGGGGAGTCCGATATAGCACCTGCCCTTTAGGAGCTCACAGTGTGGACTTCCCTTGTGGTCCATTGCTTAAGAATCCGCCTGCCAATGCAGGGGACACTGGTTCAATCCCTGGTCTGGGAAGGTCCCACATGTCTTGGGGTAATTAAGCCTGTGCACCACAGCTACTGAAGCCTGTGCTCTACAACAAGAGAAACCACTGCAGTGAGAAGCCTATGCTCCACAAGAGCGTGACCCCACCTCACAGCTGCTGTAGAAAGCCTGCACACAGCAGTGAAGACCCAGCACAGCCAAAATAAGTACACAAGTTAATAGTTAAACTAAAAGAAGTCATAGCAGAGTGGAGGAGACAGTTAGGCATGTAGGTCACTGCAAAGCCCTAGATCAAGGGTCACACAGAGGACTCATGAGAGAAGCACATGGACAAGAGATCCCATCTACTGGGAGTGTCAAGGTTGTCTGCTCTCTCCTACGCTCTGTGGCCAAGCCTCGCTGAAAGCCTAATAGGTGGAGAGTAACGTTTGAGCTGAAACATGAACATAAAGGAGTTTTCTAGGTGGAAAAAGTTGCTTTCTAGGCATACAGAGTTGAGTTGGTGAGTGTAGAGGAAGTATGTAATGATCACAGTCTTCAGAGTGCTCACAATGTGCGAATCACTGTGCCAAGGACTCTGTGCATTGTGCTTCAGTGTTTGTGAAAGTGTTTGGTCGCTCAGTTGTGTCTGACTCTTTGCAACCTGATGGACTATAACCTGCTTCTGTAGGCTCCTCTGTTTGTGGGATTTTCCAGGAAAGAATACTGAAGTGGGTTGCCTTGCCCTTCTCCAGGGCATCTTGCCAAACTGGGGATTGAACCCAGGTCTCCTACATTGCAGGCAGATTCTTTAACATCTGAGCCACCAGGGAAGCCCACTTCAGTGTTCACAACAACTCTCATAAGGTCCAGGCATTGTAATTACCTCCATCCTGCAGGTGACATGCTGGAGGGTCAGCATAGCAACTTAATCAGCCCAGTTCACACCGTTAGTAAGCAGCCAAGTCTGGGAATGAATCTAGGCCTTACTGATTCTCTGATGTCGGGGAGAAGAGAGGTTGCTGCCTTGGGAATAGTGTGTGATTAACTGTGGCTGGAGGGAGTGTGGCTGGACAGGTGGGTAGAATCAGATCCTGGAGGCAAGGCCTTGTATGCTAAGCCTGGGGGTTTGGACCCTCCTCTGCTCTCTATGGAGTGTTACTAAAAGCCACTGAAAGTTCTTAAAGATCATTCTAGAAGTTGGATTGAAGTGAGAGGAGGGGCAAAGATAGGCTTGACGGTGGGGGGCCCATAGAGGGCTGACTCAGGAGAAACTGTGAGGCCTGAACGAAGGCAGTGGCCATGCAGGTGGAGAGGTACATGTTGAGTGTACGGACAGCGGGGAGATGTGAGCTGATGGGAGAAAACGGTAAGGGCTGGGCCATGCTGGGTACACAGCTGGTGGGTGAGGAGGCTGGAGTTCAACCCCTTGGAGGCCATACCGCAGAGTCCATGTGTTTTAAGAACTATGAGAGATGGCCTACCCCACCCCTGCCAATTAATGTGTAAATAACATGGGACTTTGGATCTGCAATTTAGATTTTAGATATGTTGTTGTTGTTGTTGTTCAGTCGTTCAGTCATGTCTGGCTCTTTGTGACCCCATGAACTGCAGCATGTCGTCATTATTTTATATTATTCATCTGTCGTTCAAGAAACAGGTTTGCCATTTGCAGTCAAATCCAGGACTCTGTTACTGACAATTCTTCCATCTTCCTGGTTTACTTGCTCACCTCTTCTGGCTTCTGGACTTTGTTTCCTCCATATCTGATATCACGTCTCAGTGCCAGGTGGGCCCTTTCAGTTTGCAGACTTAAGCCCGTCCTGTGTGCATGCTCAGTTGCTGAGTGTATCTGATTCTTTGCAAACCCTTGGACTATAGCCTGCCAGGTTCCTCTGTCCATGGGATTCTCCAGGCAAGAATACTCGAGTGGGTTGCCATTTCTTCCTCCAGCGGATTTTCCTGCCCCAGGGATCAAACCCACATCTTCTGCATTGGCAGGCAGATTCCTTACCACCTGGAAGGGTCTTTCCCTCAAGACTTGCCCCCATTCTTGCCACTGTCACGCCAAAGCAGTTCTGAGCTTATAGTTTGGTCTTGCTGGGGTCCCTTCCACAGCCTCCCTTATCCTTCATGTGTAGCTTCCTCAGCACTTCCCTTTACCCCATCTTGCCCAAACAGTCCTCCCTGGTTTCTGGTATTGAGATGTTCCTCTCTCATCTCAGACTCTGGGAGTTTCCACAGTAACTTGGGAGGGACAGGTAGTTACTCATGTGGTCTCAGGTTGCTCTTTTGACGTCAAAGCACCTGTTGTACTTCTAAGCTCTCCTTTGTAAAGTGGAAGAGCTACGTCTTTAAGGTCACCAGCAGGAACCCTGAAATGCAAAACACCTATAAGTCAGCATTTCCTAAAGTGTGTCCTGAGATCTCAGTCTCAGAGATACTTCATAAAGAAAGGAGTCCCTGGTCAATAATTAGGGTACCTTTCTCTCTCTTAGAGACTCATACTCTGAAGTTCTATGTTTCCTGAGCATGCCTACAATGATGACACTTTTTTGTCTGTTTAAATGATGTTTCCCAAATGTATTTGGCCAGAGAATCATTTTTTTCCCCTAAAACTTTTTACTGTCTCCCAGAGAATACTTTGGAAACATGCTATGAACAAGTGGCTGTTTTTTCCCCCTGTGTTTGGTGGAATGCAAAAAAAAAAGGTCTTAATTCTCATGTGAAGATGTGAGTCCCAGAATAGACTCCACCCAGCATTATTGAAAAACAACCCAACTTTCCGTGAGTCTTTGCACAGGGTTAATGCATCCCTTTAGTTAAACATGAAGAAGGCTTTCTGGCCAACAACTCTAAGCTTCATCTGAGACAGCAGTCTCCAGTTACATTTCACTTGTGTGTTGTTTGTATGACTTAGGGGTTTATTTAGACCTGGCGTTAGTGGAGCGTGTTTCAAAGAAAAGGTAATTGAATGTGGGGCAATACGGGCTTGTGAAACCAATTAGGAAATCATTGAGATCTGTTTAAATGGCTGGAATTATTCCGTTCCTATTAAAAACCACTTTGAGAAATGCTGAGGTTCCTGCCAGGAAGCATTCCCTCCTGACACCATCCCTGCCAGCCCTGGCATCCAGCCTTGGCCACCCGCCCTTCCTCAAAGCAGCCTGTTCTTTTCTCTGTTGTAACACTAACCACCTGGCATTGTAATTCTCTGGTTCTCTGCTTCCCCCACCTGCTGGCAACTCCTTGAGAGCAGGAGCTGGTGGCATGCACGCTGAATCCCTTACTGTCAGGCACTTAACAGGTGATCAACAGGTATGTCAAACTGATCCCATGGCCAAACTCTGAGCTGATGTTGGGCCGAGAAAGTTAGAGTCAAAAAGAACCTTTAGCATTACCCCAAGCCAGCCCCTCCTCTCCATAGAGGGGGAATCTAAAATCCTGTAAGACTCCGCATCTCAGCTGACCCCAGCACTTCTCCCCTCCCCTTGACTACAGCCTAGACCCTGCAGGGGAAACCTGCAGCCAGGCAGAGTTCAAATGCCAAGAGGCCAGCTCAGGAATGGGATGATTCTGTGTCTATTGACTAGTGCCGGGGAAGCCTTCACCAGCATCATAGCAAAAACTAGAGCTGGACATATTGAGCCCCATCTGCCAGTTGTTGTTATTGTTCAGTTGCTAAGTCATGTCTGACTCTGCGACCCCACTGGCCCTGAAATTGGTGACCATTGGGGAGCCTTTGAGGTGTTTTGGAAAAGGAGCTTGAAATATGGTCGAGGCTGTGCTTTGGCGAAATGGAAAGTAGCGATAGCACAGGAAGAGGTGGGCCAAGGAGGGAACATGGTTGGAGTGTGTGCTAGAAGAGGAGATGTTTGAGCACCTGTAACAGGGAAGACAGTTGGAGTGCGTGCTAAAAGAGGGGATGTTTGAGCACCTGTAACAGGGAAGACGGTTGGAGTGCGTGCTAGAAGAGGGGATGTTTGAGCACCTGTAACAGGGAAGACGGTTGGAGTGCGTGCTAGAAGAGGGGATGTTTGAGCTCCTGTAACAGGGAAGACGGTTGGAGTGCGTGCTAGAAGAGGGGATGTTTGAGCTCCTGTAACAGGGAGGATGGTTGGAGTGTGTGCTAGAAGAGGAGATGTTTGAGCGCCTGTAAGAGGAGGGTCAGGCTCACCCGGTGGTTCAGGAAGAATACGCCTGTGCAGGAGTGCAGGAGATGCTGGTTCGATCCCTGGGTTGGAAAGACCCCCTGAAGGCAGGCATGGCAACTCATTCCAGTGTTCTTGCCTAGAGAATGCCATGGACAGAGGAGCCTGGCAGGCTACAGTCCATAGCATCGCAAAGAGTCGGACACGACTAAAGCAACTGAGCGTGCCCGCAACAGTAGGGTTGTGTGAAGGCAGTGTCTGGAAGGGTCCAGTGTCCGTGACCGGGGACTGTTGGAGAAAGGAACATCCTCTCCTGGGGAGGGGGTCACAGTCAGGGAGATGGAGGCACCCAGATCGCAGAGCGCATGAGATGCAGACAGCCAAGGATGCCAGTCTTCGACTACAAAGGATGAAGTTCCCAAGGATCATGTAGAAGGTTATTTGGGAGCTGGTTACTTTGAGACAAGTTACTTTGAGCAAGGCCAGGTGGAGGCTGGTCTTCATTGGAAAGGAATGTGGAGCAGAAAGCGGCAAGACACTGATGGTGGTGAGAAATGACAGCAGAATCAGGATGTGAGTGTTACTGGGGGACTGACTACAATGCGTGGTGAGTTGTCATCATGGCAGAACTCTTGGTGCTAGCCAGTGCCCAGCCTGCCCAAGACAGAAGTATTGTGACCAGAAGCTGGAAAGACAGTGTAGCCCCAGAGCAGGGATGGGTGACAGGTGGGCTGTTGGACACAGCCCTACCTTTTAGATGCAAGTTCTGCACCAGTGAGGATTTATAGCTTCTAGGAGCTAGAAATGGGGGAGAAGTCAATCAGTGAAGCATGCCATTTATTTCTGAACTTTGTATGTGCCTGGATGCTAAGTCCCTTCAGTCATGTCTGACTCTGTGTGACACCATGGACTGTAGCCCACCAGGCAACTCTTTGTGGGGATTCTCCAGGCAAGAATACTGCAGTGGGTTGCCATGCCCTTCTCCAGGGCATCTTCCCGATCCAGGGATTGAACCTGAGTCTCCTACTTTGCCAGGCAGATTCTTTACCATCTGAGCCTGAACTTTCTATAACTGAAAGCTAAAGATAGCAGGGAAGAGCCACAGCTAAGCCACCAAGAGAATGAGAGGGTCAGTCTGCTGAGCTTCCTTTGGAAAACAGTCCACTGCTTTCCAATGACATCCCTCTTCTGTCAGGGGGAGATAATAGGGACTCAAGAGTCTCGAGGTGGGCAGGAAAACTAGGGGAGCCTTGTGGCCCATTCCTCTCTATACCCCTGGTGAGACTCAGGCTTGGAAAGGGCAGTCCTTGTGCCCCCTAATTTCTTTTTTCCTGACATCCTGCTGGACCCCAGTGTGGCTTTATTGTTACAGGCCCTTAGCCCTTTGTTTATAGATGACGCCCTTCTGGAAATGAAGGTCTATCTTCTGAGTCCAAGTTTATACAAGAAATACTCATTTACAGCCTTCCCTTTAGGCACAAGAAGATGGCGTGTTAATTTTCATGATTCAATGGCAGTTAATTTGGAAATAAATGTTGCATCTCTGCCAAATATTTGACAATTAAACATCCAGCATCATCATGTGCATTTTCCTTCAATTTGGTAATCAGGAGCAGGATTCTAAAGGCTGGATTTAAGTACAACATGTTCATGTTTCTGACATGGTTGGAGAATGAGGTGTGAACTGGGAAAATTCCCCAGGTGTGTGAAGCCCACCTTTTTAAATACAAACATCACAGGCCAGCCTTTTTCCTTAATCATTTTTTATTATTATTACTATGAAACAGCCCATCTTATTAAATTTAGAAGTCTATAAAACATTAAAAAATAAAATTCACCTAAAACCCATTTTAAAAATTTATTTATTTTTTAATTTTTACTTTATTTTACTTTACAATACTGTATTGGTTTTGCCATACATTTACATGAATCCACCACGGATGTATACAAGCTCCCAATCCTGAATCCCCCTCCCACCTCCCACCCCATATCATCTCTCTGGATCATCCCCATGCACCAGCCCCAAGCATCCTGTATCCTGCATCGAACATAGACTGGCACTTCGTTTCTTACATTATAGTATACATGTTTCAATGCCATTCTCCCAAATCATCCCACCCTCTTCCTCTCCCTCAGAGTCCAAAAGTCCATTCTATACAGATGTATAAAACCCATTTTTTAACAGATTTTTTTGTTGCAAACCTTTTTTAAAGTCTTTATTGAATTTGTTACAATATTGCTTCTGTTTTTATGTTTTGGATTTTTGGCCATGAGGCATGTGGGATCTTAGTTTTCCAACCAGGGAATCGAATCCACACCCCCTTGAATTGCAAATCAAAGTCTTAAACACTGGACTGCTGGGGAAGTCCACTGAAAACCCATTTGAAAAAAATTTTAATGTATTCTGAAGTAAAAGAGAAGTCTCCCTTTCCACCCTGGTTCTATTCTGCTGCTGCTGCTGCTAAGTCGCTTCAGTCGTGTCCGATTCTGTGTGACCCCATAGACAGGGGCCCACTGTCTCTGGGATTCTCCAGGCAAGAACACTGGAGTGGGTTCTATTCTAGACATTTTAAACTTTTCATGGGCATCATAAATGTTTCCAAGTTAGTACTTAAACGGCGCAATCCCTGGTAGCTCAGACGGTAAAGTGTCTGCCTACAATGCCAAAGACCCAGGTTTGATCCCTGGATCAGGAAGATCCCCTGGAGAAGGAAATGGCAACCCACTCCAGTGTTCTTGCCTAGAAAATCCCATAGACTGAGGAGCCTGATAGGCTACAGTCTATGGGGTCGCAAAGAGTCGGACACGACTGAGTGACTTCATTTTCACCTACTTAATTCTTTTAAATGACTGCATAGTATTCCATCAGCTGCTCCCCAAATTGGAATATTAAAATGGTTTTCAGGGACTTCTCTGACAGTCCAATTGTTGAGACCACCTTCTAATGCAAGGAGCACAGCTTCAATCCTTAGTCAGGGAACTAAGATCCTACATACTGAAAGGTATGACCAAAAATTAAAAATAAATCAAAAAAAATTTTTGAAGATTGTTTTCAGTTTGGGGCTCTTGCAAAGAGTACCGTAGTGGATGTCCTTGCACATGATTCTTTTCCCATGAGCACTTCCGTTTCTGCAGGATGGTCTCAGAAGTGGAATGAGATGATGCAAGTACATTTTAATAGATGTTATCAAATTACCTTACAAGGCAGATTGCAAGTGGGTCCATTTTTCCCCTCTTCTCCCAGCTCTGAATGTTTTCATTCTTTTGTAAGTTTTGCCAATCTGATAAGTATTTTGGGGGGTGAGGGGAGATGATGTATTTTAAATTGGATGTCTTCATCAGTGAAATCGAGCATCTTTCTGGATATATCGACTATCTGTACTTTACTGTGAGTTGCTTGTCCATGGTATATATGCACATTTTCCTGTGGAGTGATTTGTGGTTTCCTTATTTACTTGTCCAGATGTTAGTTGCTCAGTCATAGCCGACTCTCTGTGACCCATGGGCTGTAGTCCTCCAGACTCCCCTGTCCTTGGGATTCTGCAGGCAAGAGTACTGCAGTGGGTTACCATTACTTGTAGGGTGTCTTTATAATATTATGAATATTACACCTTTGTCTACTGTATGTTGCAAATCTTTTCTTCCAGGCTATTGTTTCTCTTCTCGTTTTGTTTGTATTATCTTTCATCGCACAGAATTTCTCATCTGCTTACATAAGGGGCCCAGAACATGCTCTTGTCTTTTCCCCTAATAATTCAGAGTTGGCTTGACAAAAGTCTAGAGCTGGATGAGAATTGAAAAGATAATTCAAAGGTGTCCTCAAGGTTTTTCAGCTCACTGCTGTCTCCCTGTGGCTATTGTTTTTGTGTGTGTGGTTGTTGTTTGTTCCTTTTTATGCTCCGTAAGGATTCCCTGTCTTCAAATTCACCTGCTGGTAAATAACTTCATTCTTTCCAGGTGTCTCTTTTTATACTGTGCTGTCCAATCACAGATTTCTGGTTCTCATCCTTTCTCATCTAAACCAGGGGTCTCCAGCCTCTGGGATCTAAAGCCTGATCATCTGAGGTGGAGCTGATTGATGTCCCAGGTGGCATAGTGGTGAAGAATCCGCCTGCAAATACAGGAGATGCAGGTTCAATCCCTGGGTTGGGAAGATCCTTGGAGGAAGAAATGACAACCCACTCCAGTATTCTTGCCTGGGAAATCCCATGGACAGAGGAGCCTGGCAGGCCACAGTCCATGGGATCACAAACAGTTGGACATAACTGAGCACGCATGCCACGCCATCCTTCATGGTATAGACCAGGGGTCCCCAACCTCTGGAATCTAATGCTTGATGATCTGGGGTGTAGCTGATGTAATACTAACAGACATAAAGGGCACAATAAATGCAATGGGCTTGAATCGTCCTGAAACCATCCCCACTGCCTTGCATGAAAAAATTGTCTTCTGCAAAACTGATCCCCATTGCCAAAAAGATTGAGGATTACTGGCCTAGACCAGTAGTAACTTGTTGGTACCATGGGCAGAAGGAATGAAATAGACTGTGAGAGGGGCTGACAGCCTTTCCTGAGAGCGAAGTGCCCAGACTGTAGTGAATGACCTTTGGGATCTCTGTTAGGGCTAGTAGAGACCTTGTTCTGGTTTGCTGAGACTGATAAATATAAATTTGTTCTCGGAGGAGGTGGCTTTTGTAGGCTTTTTTCTTACTTATTTGGTGCCTTGGCCTTGACTGCATGGGACTCAGAACTGTGATGCTGTAAAGGAACTGTGCTAGACTTGTTAAGACACCTCCTTCCCCTGACACATCCCCAGAGACATCTTTCTCTGGCCAACGCTGGTCCCACCAGACACAGAGACACACCCGACTCTGATGAACCCTTGGCTATAAAGCCTTCAGGAGTATTCTGCCAACAACTTCCCAGCCAAGAGGTGTGTCACATGGTACTTCTTGTTATAGATATTTTGCATCTGTTTGTCTCTGCTGCTTATGACAGGACCAGATCATATGCATTGCTATATTATTTAAGCTACTGAGCACAGGGCTTAGATCATAGAGGGGCCCCAGTGAGTGTTTGGTGACTGAGTTTCTCTTCCATCTCCTGCTTATGCACCCTGCAGAACCTACCTAGAAGGAACCCAGGTTTACTAATACCGCTGTTTAACACTGTTATTTAGTCATTGCTATGGAAAGAATTTGTGAACGTTTGTAATAAAACACTAAGCTAAGAAAATAGAAGCAGCAAACAGGTTTTATTTTATGGCCTGCTTTGATGAACTGTTTTGTGTCTGCTTCAGTAACTGGTCTGGTGGTCCAGTGGTTAAAACTCCAGGTTAGAGTAGGACTTCCCTGGTGGCTCAGAGGTTAAAGCATCTGCCTCTGATGCGGGAGACCCTGGTTCAATCCCTGGGTTGGGAAGATCCGCTGGAGAAGGAAATGGTAACCCACTCCAGTATTCTTGCCTAGAGAATCCCATGGACAGAGAAGCCTGGTAGGCTACATAGGTCCACGGGGTCGCAAAGAGTCGGACACGACTGAGCGACTTCACTTTCACTTTCAGTAACTGGTGGGAGGGATATCCCTGGTGGTCCAGTGGTACAAGATCCACCTTGCCAGTCAGAGGACAAGGGTTTGATCCCTGGTCAGGGAACTAAGATCCCACATGTCTCAGAGCAACTAAGCCCACACACAGCAAGTATTGAGCTACCTGCTCTGGAGCCCACTTGCCACAACTAGAGAGGCTGTGCATCACATCAGAAGATCCCACATGTGACTAAGACCTGATGCAGCCAAATGAATGAATGAATAGATGGATAAAATAACTTGGAGGGGGGAAATATGGCATTATATATTAGTGATTAGTGATGCTTGTCTTGGGTACAGAAAGGGGGTGTCTCAGTTCACATGTTAGATCTGTGTCATGGCTAACCTATATGTTAAAAAATGAACACGTAGAACATTCACAGAGGTGTTATGGGTTGGAATGAGTTCCCTACAGAATTCATGGGTTGAAGCCCAGTATTTCAGAATGTGACCTTATTTGGCAGTAGAGCCCTTGCAGATGTAATTAAGTTCAGATGAGATCATACTGGTGTTGTGTGGGTCCCTAATCCAGTACGACTTATGTCCTTATGAAAGGGTAAACCAGCTACTACCTTTGTGCAAAGAAACCTATCTTTGAAGGGTGGAAATCAAAATTAAACTCTCATTACAGACTATTTTGTAATTAAAAACTATGGCCCCATTCCATATCAAGACTTCATGGATGTGACCAAAACACTGCTTATAGGAAAGCTGTGGTTTGAAGTGCTTTTCTTATTAAATGTGGGAAAACTAGGATTTGCCTTATGAATTAGGAATTTAACTTATGAAAATAGAATTTATTTAACTTACAAAAATAGAATAACAAAATAACATGAGCAAACTAAAAGGATAGAATTAATGAACAAATATAAATGAAAAAGATTAAATTAGAAAACAAAATTATTATCCTGTTGATAATAGTTATTCATCAAGATTGGTAAAAGAAAACCTATAGGGGTGGGATGGGATGGAGAAGATGGGAAGGAGGCTCAGGAGGGAGGGGATATATATGTACATATATGGCTGATGCATGCTGTTGTACAGCAGAAACTAACACAACATTGTAAAGTAATTATACTTCAACTGTAAATAAATCAGTTCAGTTCAGTTCAGTTGTTCACTCAACTCTGACTCTTTGCACCCCATGGACTGGAGCATGCCAGGCCTCCCTGTCCATCACCAACTCCCAGAGCTTACTCAAACTCATCTGCACTGAGTCGGTGATGCCATCCAACCATCTCATCCTCTGTCATCCCCTTCTCCTCTTGCCCTCAATCTTTCCCAGCATCAGGGTCTTTTCAAATGAGTCAGCTCTTTGCATCAGGTGGCCAAAATATTGGAGTTTCAGCTTCAGCATCAGTCCTTCCAATGAACACCCAGGACTGATCTCCTTTAGGATGGACTGGTTGGATCTCCTTGCAGTCCAAGGGACTCTCAAGAGTCTTCTCCAACACCACAGTTCAAAAGCATCAATTCTTTGGCACTCAGCTTTCTTTATAGTCCAACTCATATCCATACATGACTACTGGAAAAACCATAGCTTTGACTAGATGGATCTTTGTTGGCAAAGTAATGTCTCTGCTTTTTAATATGCTGTCTAGGTTGATCATAACTTTGCTTCCAAGGAGCAAGCGTCTTTTAAATTTCATGGCTGCAGTCACCATCTGCAGTGATTTTCGAGCCCCCAAAAATAAAGTCTTTCACTATTTCCACTGTTTCCCCATTTATTTGCCATGAAGTGATGGGACCAGATGCCATGATCTTAGTTTTCTGAATAGTTGAGTTTTAAGCCAACTTTTTCATTCTCCTCTTTCACTTTCATCAAAAGGCTCTTTGGTTCTTCTTTGCTTTCTGCCATAAGGGTGGTGTCATCTGCATATCTGAGGTTACTGATATTTCTCCCGGCAATCTTGATTCTAGCTTATGCTTCATCCAGTTCAGCATTTCTTATGATGTACTCTGCATGTAAGTTAAATAAGCAAGGTTACCATATACAGCCTTGATGTACTCCTTTCTCGATTCCGAACTAGTCTGCTGTTCCTTGTCCAGCTATAACTCTTGCTTCTTGACCTATATACAGATTTCCCAGGAAGCAGGTCAGGTGGTCTTGTGTTCCCACTTCTTTAAGAATTTTCCATAGTTTGTTATGGTCCACACAGTCAAAGACTTTGGCATAGTCATTAAAGCAGAAGTAGATGTTTTTATTGAACGCTCTTGCTTTTTCGATGATCCAGCGGATGTTGGCAGTTTGTTCTCTGGTTCCTCTGCCTTTTCTAAATCCAGCTTGAACATCTGGAAGTTCACGGTTCACCTGCTGTTGAAGCCTGGCTTGGAGAATTTTAAGCATTACTTTGCTAGTGTGTGAGATGAGTAGATAAATAAAGACTGGTAAAAGAGAAAACTTCTAATAAGTCTAATCCTTATTTTTTAAAAAAGAAAATAAATGCATGTTAATGGTAAAGAGATTTATCAAAGAAAGTTTAAAACCTTATAAACATAGTGTGCATAATTTAAATTTATACATGTTAAAATCTTTGGGAAGAAAGTTAATTTCTGGGAAAATTGAATCAAAGAAAGGTCTTTTTTTTTTTTAATGAGAGGAAATCAAAACTAGGCAATAACTTGAAAAAGCTATTTTTTCAAGAACAAAGTACAGCTCTCCCAATGGTGCCAGGCCTCAAGATTTTATGAGCAAATTATTTAAACACTTACAAGTGTTTGGCTTTGTTTCTTAAAGTTCCCAAAACTTTAATACAAAACCTGACAAGGGCACTTCAAAAAGGAAAGCAATGAACCCAACTTCATTTATGAACATACAGGTGCTAAATACAACATTAGCATATCAAATTATATATTTATTAATTATAAGACTACTTGAATGGTTTAATATTAAGAGATCTTTTAATATAATTAATTAATGGAGGGGAGTGAATTAATTTTATCTATTAATGTTTTTAAATAAGTGTTTATAAGCCAATAATAGAAATATGTTTTCTTAGTGCAGACAATATAAATATCTGAAACAGTAATCAATATCTTACAGACTGGTGAAATATTAGAAGGGTTTTTATCAAAATGAAGAATATAAGAGGAATGTTCACTACTACCTCTATTAATCAGCATTTGTGTTGGAATTTTTACTCCAGGCACTAAAATAAGAAAAAGAAGTAAAGCATAATTACTTGAAAGGGAGAAAAGAAAGAAAAGTATAGAATTAACATTACTTGCAGATAATATGATTACCTAAAATATAAATCAAATCTAAAAATATTTTAGAGAATTGGGTACAAAGCCATTTATAAAACACTAATAAAATCAGTAACACATTGGAAAATAAAATGTGAAAAGAATACTCATCTATAAAAATAGCAACACTTTATATATAAAAAACTATAAAACACTGATGAAAGAAATCAAAGATGACATGATAGAAGGAGAAATATATCATGTTCATGGATCGGAAGAATCAGTATAGTGAAAATGAGTATACTACCCAAAGCAATCTGTAGATTCAATGCAATCCCTATCAAGCTACCAATGGTATTTTTCACAGAACTAGAACAAATTATTTCACAATTTGTATGGAAATACAAAACACCTCAAATAACCAAAGCAATCTTGAGAAAGAAGAATGGAACTGGAGGAATCAACCTGCCTAACTTCAGACTATACTACAAAGAAACAGTCATCAAGACAGTATGGTGCTGGCACAAAGACAGAACTATAGATCAGTGGATCAAAATAAAAAGCCCAGATATAAATCCACACCCCTGTGGACACCTTATCTTTGACAAAGGAGGCGAGAATATACAGTGGAGAAAAGAGAATCTCTTTAAGAAGATGACACCACTCTTCTGGCAGAACGTGAAGAAGAGCTAAAGAGCCTTTTGATGAAAGTGAAAGAGGAGAGTGAAAAGTTGGCTTAAAGCTCAACTATTCAGAAAACTAAGATCATGGTATCCGGTCCCATCACTTCATGGCAAATAAATGGGGAAACAGTGGAAACAATGGCTGACTTTATTTTTGGGGGCTGCAAAATCACTGCAGATGGTGATTGCAGCTGTGAAATTAAAAGACTCTTACTCCTTGGAAGGAAAGTTATGACCAACCTAGACAGCATATTAAAAAGCAGAGACATTACTTTGCCAACAAAGATCCATCTAGTCAAAGCTATGGTTTTTCCAGTAGTCATGTATGGATATGAGTTGGACTATAAAGAAAGCTGAGTGCCAAAGAATTGATGCTTTTGAACTGTGGTGCTGGAGAAGACTCTTGAGAGTCCCTTGGACTGCAAGGAGATCCAACCAGTCCATCCTAAAGGAGATCAGTCCTGGGTGTTCATTGGAAGGACTGATGCTGAAGCTGAAACTCCAATATTTTGGCCACCTGATGCAAAGAGCTGACTCATTTGAAAAGACCCTGATGCTGGGAAAGATTGAGGGCAAGAGGAGAAGGGGATGACAGAGGATGAGATGGTTGGATGGCATCACCGACTTGATAGACGTGAGTTTGAGTAAGCTCTGGGAGTTGGTGATGGACAGGGAGGCCTGTTGTGCTGCAGTTGATGGGGTCATAGTCAGACACGACTGAGTGACTGAGCTGAACTGAACTGAATTTAACAGGTGGTGCTGGAAAACTCGTCAAACACTTGTCAAAGAATGAAACTAGAACACTTTTTAACACCATACACAAAAAATAAACTCAAATGGATTAAAAATATAAATGTAAGACCAGAAAATATAAAACTCCTAGAGGAAAACATAGGCAAAACACTCTCTGACATAAATCACAGCAGGATCCTCTATGACCCATCTCCCAGAGTAATGGAAATAAAAGCAAAATTAAACAAATGGGACCTAATTAAACTTAAAAGCTTCTGCACAACAAAGAAAACTGTAAGCAAGGTGAAAAGACAGCCTTCAGAATGGGAGAAGATGAAGGCAAACAAAGCAACTGACAGAATTAATCTCAAAATTACACAAGCAGCTCAGGCAGCTCAATTCCAGAAAAATAAGCAACTGAATTAAAAAATGAGCCAAAGAACTGAACAGACATTTCTCCAAAGAAGACATACAGATGGCTAACACATGAAAAGATGCTCAACACCACTCATTATCAGAGAAATGCAAATCAAAACCACAATGAGGTACCATCTCACGCTGGTCAGAATGGCTGCTATCCAAAAGTCTACACACAATAAATGCTGGAGAGGGTGCGGAGAAAAGGGAACCCTCTTACACTGTTGGTGGGAATGCAAACTATTACAGCCACTATGGAGAACAATGTGGAGATTCCTTAAAAAACTGGAAATAGAACTACCGTATGACCCAGCAATCCCACTGCTGGGCATACACACCGAGGAAACCAGAATTGAAAGAGACACGTGTACCCCAATGTTCATCACAGCACTATTTACAATAGCCAGGATGTAGAAGCAACCTAGATGTCCATTGACAGATGAATGAATAAGAAAGCTGTGGTACATACACACAATGGAATATTACTCAGCTATTAAAAAGAATGCATTTGAATCAGTCCTAATGACATGGATGAAACTGGCCTATTATACAGAGTGAAGTAAGTCAGGAAGGAAAACACCAATACAGTATATTAACCGCATATATATGGAATTTAGAAAGATGGTAATGATGACCCTATATGTGAGACAGCAGAAGAGACACAGAGATAAAGCATAGTCTTTTGGACTCTGTGGGAGAAGGGGAGGGTGGGATGATTTGAGAGAACAGCACTGAAACACGTATATTACCATATGTGAAATAGATCACCAGTCCAGGTTCAATGCATGAGACAGGGCTCTCAGGGCCGGGGCACTGGGACGACCCTGAGGGATGGGATTGGGAGGGAGGTGGGTGGGGGGTTCAGGATGGGGGACACATGTACACCCATGGCTGATTCATGTCAATGTATGGCAAAAACCACTACAGTATAGTGATTAGCCTCCAATTAAAATAAATTAATTTTAAAAATAGCAACACTTTAAAATGCATGTTAGTAACCTTAACATGAAATGCAAAATGTTTCTTAAACTACAAAATAATATTGAGGGATATGAATGTAACTAATATGTGAATTATGTATGAATATAGCTAAGTGGAGAGTTGTGTATTCTTTGATATAAAGGCTTAGTATTACAAAGATTTCAGTTTTTTCTAAACCAATCTATATGTTTAATACAATTTTAATAACTGTCCCAGTGGAATTTCTTTTAAAAGAAAGTTAATTCTGAGATTTGTGTAGTTCACTAAATATAAAAGTAGCTAATAAAATTTTCATTAACAGTACTTGGGAGTAATTGCCTTATGATATGTGAAAATATCTTTTAAAGCCTAACTAATTAAGATGTGACCAATGAACTTTCTAAATCCAATTACTGAACAAACATAAAAGACCTAAAACAGACCCAAGTAGAAATGTGGTGTTTGCCAGTCAGAATGGCTGCAATCCAAAAGTCTTCAAGCAATAAATGCTGGAGAGGGTGTGGAGAAAAGGGAACCCTCTTACACTGTTGGTAGGAATGCAAACTAGTACAGCCACTATGGAGAACAGTGTGGAGATTCCTTAAAAAATTGCAAATAGAACTGCCTTATGACCCAGCAATCCCACTGCTGAGCATACACACTGAGGAAACCAGAAGTGAAAGAGACACGTGTACCCCAGTGTTCATCGCAACACTGTTTATAATAGCCAGGACATGGAAGCAACCTAGATGTCCATCAGCAGACGAATGGATAAGAAAGCTGTGGTACATATGCACAATGGAGTATTACTCAGCCATTAAAAAGAATGCATTTGAATCATTTCTAATGAGGTGGATGAAACTGGAGCCTATTATACAGAGTGAAGTAAGCCAGAAAGAAAAACACCAATACGGTATACTAACACATATATATGGAATTTAGAAAGATGGTAATGATAACCCTCTATGCGAGAGAGCAAAAGAGACACAGATGTATAGAACGGACTTTTGGACTCTGGGGGAGAGGGAGAGGGTGGGATGATTTGGGAGAATGGCATTGAAACATGTATACTATCATGTAAGAAACGAATCACCAGTCTATGTTCGATACAGGATACAGGATGCTTGGGTGGTGCACTGGGAAGATCCAGAGAGATGATATGGAGTGGGAGGTGGGAGGGGGGTTCAGGATTGGGAACTCATGTACACCCATGGTGGATCATGTCAATGTATGGCAAAACCAATACAGTATTGTAAAGCAAAATAAAGTAAAAATAAAAAAAAGAAAAAGAAAAAGAAATGTGGTATTTGATGAGGGAAGCATTTTCAAAAGGAAAAAGTAGTGCGCAGTTTGAGGACAACTGATCATTTGTAAAACTATGAGATACAGCATATCAAAAATTTAAGATTTATTAAAGGTAAATGTGAAACTATAAAGTGCTATATGAAAATATGAGTGAATATTTTACGTGATCTTGGGGTAGAGATTGTACTTTTCAAAGAATGACCGCCAAAGGCAAAAACAAGAGTTAAAACTGACAGTTTTGATGATCTATACTTTAATAATGCTGTAGAAATAAATGAAGAAAACACTTTAAAGGAAAGAAAAACATAAAAAATAACTTAAATGAGACCCACATATATTCTTTTAAAAAAAAAAACTATTTTGTATTGAGTATAGCCAGTTAACAGTGTATTGATAGTTTCAGGTGGACTGCAGAGGGACTCAGCCATACGTATACATGTATTCATTCTCCCCCAAACTTCCCTCCCATCCAGACTGCCATTTAACACTGAGCAGAGTTCCCTGTGCTGTACACAGTAATTCTTGTTGGTTATCCGTTTTAAATACGGCAGTGTTCACATGCCCATTCCAAACTCCCTATCTCTTCCCCCATCCTTCCCCCTGCCCCAGCCACCATAAGCTCATTCTTTAAGTCTGTGAGAGACCCACCTATATTCTTAATACATCACAAAACTTTTTAAATAAATGAGGAAAAAACCCACAAACAGAACTTTTGTATTGCAAAATTGTGTGCAGGCTGTCCATAAAAGACCAAATGGAAAACAAATATATATTCAAAGAAAAGCAAGTATAACTAATAATAAAATACCATGTATACTCTCTGAGATGGCAGTTTCATTCCAAGGATTTATATGCTAAAGAAATCATTGATATGCTCTAAGATGCTATGTAGAAGGATGCATGGGATTGTATTTCTTGTGCGTGTGAAAAACTGGGGGAAAATAAAATGCACTAGTATCAGAGAGATGGGGTTACAGAAATCACAGCACAGCCATACAGAGGAAAGATGAAAACACATAAATGTTTCTCAGTAAGCTGAAAAGTTTCCAAAGCAGGTTATAAAACAATATAAGAAAAAAAAGATATTTTATTACACACATATACACACAGTAAAGGACGTAAGGATTGTACTGTAATCAAGGTTAATTTTAATGTTTATCTTTTTATTTATCTATAGTTTTCTAGGGTCTTTCCTGAGATCCAGTGGTTTACTCTGTGTGTCCACTGCAGGGGACATGGGTTCTGTCCCCATATCTATCCCCATGGTGTGGCCAAAATAAAAAATGGTATCATATAGTCTTCTAAATTTGATTCAAAAAGGCTGGCCAGAAATATACCAAGACATCATTTTTTTATATTCTTTTGGTAGGTAGCTTTTTACTCCCCTTATTTATACCCCCCCTTTTTTTTTTTCAAAATATTGTTTATACACCAGCTTCATTGAAATATAATTCATGTATCACAAAGTGTACAAATTAAAATGTACCATTCAGTGGTTTGGAGTGTATTCACATAGTTTTACAAGTATATCATTGCAGTTAGTTTTAAAATATATTCGTTATCCCAGAAAGAAATTGCACACCTATTAGCAGTTAGCAGTTATTCCTGTTTCCCCCCAAATCCTAGACAACCACTAATCTACTTGTTTGATTTTACGGAATCGCCTGTTCTGGACATTTCACATAAATAGACTCATGTAATATGTGACTTTCTGTGATGGACTTCTTTCACTTAGCATGATATTGTCAAGATTTATCCATATTGTAACAGGTGTCAGTATTTTCTTTTTTATTGCCCAATAATATACTAGTATCTGGATCTACCACATTTTGTCTATTCATTCATCTCTTAACAGATATCATGGTTGTTTCCACTTTGGGGCTGTTGTTGCTGTGAACATCTATGTCTACATGGACATATGTTAGTGGACATATGTTTTCATTTCTCTCGGGTGCACACCTAGGAGTGGAATTTCTGGGGTATATGGTAGCTCAGTGTTTAGCCCTTTGAGGAACTGCCAGATCGTTTTCCAAACCGACTGCACCATTTTACATTCCCACCAGCAGTATATGATGGTTCGTTTCTCCGCATCTTCACCAGCACTTGTTATTGCATTTTTAAAAAATCGTAGCCCATCCTAATGGATATGAAGTACTCTCATTATGGTAGTGACTTGCATTTCCCTGATGACTAGCGATGTTGAGTATCTTTCCATATGCTTACTAACCATTTGTATACTTCCTTTGGAGTAATGTTCACATCCTTTGCCCTTTTGTTAACTGGGGCTATATTTGTCTTTTTATTGATGAGTACTGACCGTCAAAACCATTTTAAAAGATCATCTGTTACTTGAGAGTATTACCCAAACGTATGGAAAATAGAGAACATCCAGATATCTGGATGATAATCTGGAGATTACACATCACTTCCCTGTCAGAGGCTTTTGGTCAGAAAAGCATGTGAGAGCTTGATCCTGAATCCTTCCCGCCAGCTGGTGCCAGAGCCCACCCCTGCCTTCCTGTGGTCACCCACAGCCTCCTCCGGACCCTGGTAGTCTGAGCAGTGATGATCACAGCTTCCTTGGCCCTGGGGTCCCTACAGCTGCTCGTGGGCTTGTGTCAGAGCCACCTATGCAAATATTCAGCCCCAGTGTTTCAGGCGCCAGCCCTTCCATGGGAAAACTGAGCCCAGCATCCTGAGGAGAACCTTGAGACAGGCACATAAATAAATTTCTTTAAGGAAGTTTGGGTTTACTGAAGAATTTTCTGGATATTTCACAAACACTTAATTGGCTCTCATTCACAACTAAAGATTACCTGCCCACATTAAGACCAAAACTATTTATTTAATAAGTTACAACTTTCCACTTCATTTCTGCAAAGCCAAATTCAGTTTAGTTCAGTTCAGTCACTCAGTCCTGTCTGACTCTTTGCAACCCCATGAATCGCAGCACGCCAGGCCTCCCTGTCCATCACCAACTCCCGGAGTTCACTCAGACTCATGTCCATCGAGTCAGTTATGCCATCCAGCCGTCTCATCCTCTGTCATCCCCTTCTCCTCCTGCCCTCAGTCCCTCTCGTAACATAATTTTAGCTGGTGTATTAAAATGCATTCTTACAAAGGAGCCAATTTATACACTTCAGTTCAGTTCAGTCACTCAGTCATGTCCAACTCTTTGTGACCCCATGGACTGTAGCACTCCAGGCTTCCCTGTCCATCACCAACTCCCAGAGCTTGCTCAAACTCACGTCCATCGAATTGGTGATGCCATCCAACCATCTCATCCTTTGTCATCCCCTTCTCCTCCTGCCTTCAATCTTTCCCAGCATCAGAGTCTTTTCCAGTGAGTCAGTTCTTCCCATCAGGTGGCCCAAGTATTGGAGCTTCAGCTTCAGAATCAGTTCTTCCAATGAATATTCAGGACTGATTTCCTTTAGGATTGACTGGTTTGATCTCCTTGCAGTCCAAGGGATTAAGAGTCGTCTCCAACACCACAGTTCAAAAGCATGAATTCTTCTGCACTCAGACTTCTTTGTAGTCCAACTATCACATCCATACATGACTACTGGAAAAACCATAGCTTTAACTAGATAGACCTTTGTCAGCAAAGTAATGTCTCTACTTTCTAGGTTGCTCTAGATGCTGTCTAGGTCAGTCATGGTTTTTCTTCCAAGGAGCATCTTCTCATTTCAAGGCTCTGGTCACCAACTGCAGTGATTTTGGAGCCCAAGAAAATAAAATCTGTCACTGTTTTTATTGTTTCCCCATCTATTTGCCACGAAGAGATGGGACTGGATGCCATGATCTTTGATTTTTGAATGTTAAGTTTTAAGTCAGCTTTTTCACTTTCCTCTTTCACTTTTATCAAGAGGCTATTTAGTTCCTCTTTGCTTTCTGCCATAAGGGTGGTGTCATCTGCATATCTGAGGTTATTGATATTTCTCCCAGCAATCTTGATTTCAGCTTGTCCAGCCAGCATTTAGCATAATGTACTCTTTATACACTTTCTAATATATATTATACATACATATATATATGATGTATTTTTTATACACTTAAAGGACTTGTATCTTTGGCTCCCATTAAGTCTTCTTCTCTGCACATCTAGGCTGATGCACCTTCTTTTTTTTTAATTTTAAAAATAATAACATTTATTTCTTTATCAACTGCACCACGTAGCCTGTTGGATCTTGGTTCCTTGGCCAGAGACTGAACACAAGCTCCCTGCACTGGAAGGCAGAGTCTTAACTGGACCACTGGAGAATTCCTGATGCAGCTTCTAATTGAGACATTTTATTTTGATGATAAAACAGGGCTTCCCAGGTGGCACTAGTGGTAAAGACCCTGCCTGCCAATGCAGGAGATGTAAGAGATGCAGGTTCAATCTCTGGACTGGGGAGATGCTCTGGAAGAGGGCGTGGCAACCCACTCCAGTATTCTTGCCTGGAGAATCCCATGGACAGAGGAGTCTGGTGGCCTACAGTTCATGGGGTCACAAAGAGTCGGACATGACTGAAGCGACTTAGCACACACGCTTGCATTTTGTTGATAAAACCACCACCATTTTATTATACTCAGATTCTGTGGGCTAGGGGTGGAGACAGGGTGCAATATGGATGACCTGCCTCTGCTCCACAATGTCTGGGGCTCATTGTCTAGAAGCCAAAGAGCATCACTTCCACTTATTTCATTGATCAAAGTAGTCTCAAGGAAATCGAACTTCAAGTCTTGATAGAAGGTACATAAAGAGCATGTGTGACTACTTTTTAAAATATATAAAAGTTCTCACACAACACTGGTGGGGTGAAGAATGAATCAGCAAATGAACAACTCCTCCGTCCATGGTATTTTCTAGGCAAGAGTACTGGAGTGGGTTGCCGTTTCCTTCTCCAGGAAATGAGCAAAGGACTGGTTAATTCATTGACTGATCCCACAGGCTACGTGGTACAGTTGATAAAGAAAAAAATCTAATTATTTTAAAAATTAAAAAAAAAGAAGGTGCATCAGCCTAGACGTGCAGAGAAGAAGACTTAATGGGAGCCAAAGATACAAGTCCTTTAAGTGTATAAAAAGTATGTCATATATATATATATGTATGTATAATATATATTAGAAAGTGTATAAAGAGTACATTATGCTAAATGCATTATGCTAAAGGCAGATGGTCTCAGGGATCAGCCAGTGACAGCCTCGCCCTGCAGAATCCCTCCTTCCACAGGGTAGAACAGAAAAACATGATTTTTTCATCCTGACTGGATTCAAGGATTCTTCCCACCACTCACTGTCTCCTCTGCTTTCTGTTCTGGCCTGTAGCATAGCACCTTCATCCTTAGTGTGGCAAAAGTGTATCTGAACCCACTGTTCTCTTTGTCCATAAATACACTGTGCATGTGTGCTCAGTTGCCCAATTCATGTCCAGATCTTTGTGACCCCATGGACTGTGGCCCACCAGGCTCCTCTGTCCATGGGATTTCCCAAGCAAGAATACCGGAGTAGGTTGCTGTGCTCTCCTCCAGGGCATCTTCCCAACCCAGGGGATCGAACCTGTGTCTCCTGCATCTCCTGAATTGGCAGGTGGATTCTTTACCACTGAGCCACTGGGGAACCCCACAAATATACCTGCTACCAGCAGTTGGGGAGTAAAGTCAGGGAAGTGAAAAAGAAGCTGATATTTGGGTCTTGGGCTGAGGGAGGTTCCCCACAGTCCTCTCATTCAAGCCTCACAGCATGCGATGGACTATATCATACCCTTTTGGACCTCAGTTTTAATGCAGGCTGAGATGGAGCTTGGCTCAGTGGTGAAGAATCTGCCTGCCAATGCAGGAGATCCAAGAGACGCAGGTTTGATCGCTAGGTCAGGAAGATCCCCTGAAGAAAAAAATGGCAACCCACTCCATAATTTGAAGTGTCTGTATATACTCCTTACCAAACTTTCCCTTAAAACCAAGTGTTTTAGCCAAGTTTTGCAAATTTATACATGAATAATTTGTTTCATCTTCCTTCAGTTTTCAGCATCTTCCATAGATGCTGATGATAATGTGCCATGAAATTATCAAAAGCGGGACTTCTCTGGTGGTTCAGTGGTTAAGACTTCACCTTCCAGTGCAGGAGGTGCAGGTTCGATCCCTGGTCAGGGAGCTAAGATCGGACAGGCTGCAATGAGCAGTTCGAATTCTTCAACTAAAAAAGATCCCATGTGAAAGATCCTGCGTGCCTCAGGGCCAAAACATAAAATAGAAGCAATAGTGCGACAGATTCAATAAAGACTTTAAAATGGTCCACACCAAAAAAAAAAAAAAATCTTAGAAAAACAGATTATCAAAAGACATCAAGCAGAGAGCTGAGCAGGAAATGAGCAAGTGAAAGTGAAGTCGCTCAGTCGTGTCCAACTCTTTGTGACCCCATGGACACCAGGCTTCTCCGTCCATGGTATTTTCTAGGCAAGAGTACTGGAGTGGGTTGCCATTTCCTTCTCCAGGAAATGAGCAAAGGACTGGTTAATTCATTGACTGACTTCCTAGACCCTGGAGGGTCCACGGTGGATCTACATTTTTGATCATGTAAGTAAAATGGACACCTGTACATCTTTTCAAGTCACCCTGGACATGTTGCTGACTCTGGCATCTTTCATTTCAGGAATGACTATACCTGAAGAAGATGCCGATGTGGGACAAGGCAGTAAATATTGCCTGGTGGCAATTGGACGACTCCAGGTAAGAAGGAGGTCACTGCCTTTTTAATCTTCAAGGAGGGCTTGCTATTGCAGCGAGCAAGAGTCTGTGGTCTGGATGACTTTTTCCATCTCCCGTGTGCTCAGCATTGTTGAGTTCCGTGTCTTACCTTATGGAAAAGATGAGGCTGAATCTGGGAGAAGAATGGGGAGACTGTGACCTGTAAGCGGCAGAGTTCTCACTTCAATGAGAGTCTGTGTCAGCCCATCCTGATATGCACCAGTTGTTGCAAAGTTGAGCTCTGCTCACATCACACCCATTGTTTTTAATTGAAGTATAGTGAATTAACAATTTCATGTTTGTTTCTGCTATACAGCAAAGTGAATCAGCTCTATGTATAGAAATATCCCCTCTTCTTTAGGTTTCCTTCCCGTTACCACAGAGCATTGAGTAGACTTCCTTTTGCTGGACAGTAGGTTCTCATTAGTGATCTATTTTATACATAGTACTGGGCTTCCTAGGTGGTGCTAGTGGTCAAGAACCCGCCTGCCAGTGAGGGAGACACAAGAGATGTGGGTCTGATCCCTGGGTGGAGAAGATCTCCTGGAGGAGGGCATGGCACCCACTCCAGTATTCTTGCCTGGAGAATCTCATGGTCAGAGGAGCCTGGTGGGCTATAGTCCATAGGGTGGTAAAGAGTCAGACATGACTGAAGCGATTTAGCACATCAATAATATATATATGTCAATCCCAGTTTCCCAATGCATTCCACCCCACTTGGTGTCCATAAGTTTGTTGTCTACTTCTGTCTCTATTTCTGTTTTGCAAATAAATTCATCTGTACCACTTTTCTGGATTCTATGTATTTGTTTTTGTTTAGTCGCTAAGTCGTGTCCAACTCTTTGTGACTCCATGGACTGCAGCACACCAGGCTCCTCTGCCCTTCATTATCTCTCAGAGTTTGTTCAAATTCATATCCATTGAGTTGGTGATGCTATCCAGCCATCTCAACCTCTGTTATCCCCTTCTCCTCCTGCCCCCAATCCCTCCCAGCATCAGGGTCTTTCCAATGAGTTGACTCTTTGCATCAGGTGGCCAAAATATTGGAGCTTCAGCTTCAGCATCAGTCCTTCCAATTGATATTCAGGGTTGATTTCCTTTAGGATTGACTGCTTGGATCTCCTTGCTGTCCTAGAGATTCTCAAGAGTCTTTTCCCAGCACCACAGTTCGAAAGCATCCACATATAAGTGATATTGTATATATTTTTTTCTAATGATTTTCCATTGTAGGTTATTACAGATACTGAATATAGTTCCCTGCACTGTATATTGGGGCTTCCCTTGTACTATATATAGGGGCTTCCCTTGTACTATATATAGGGGCTTCCCTTGTACTATATATAGGGGCTTCCCTTGTACTATATATAGGGGCTTCCCTTGTACTATATATAGGGGCTTCCCTTGTACTATATATTGGGGCTTCCCTTGTACTATATATACCGTCAGTGCTTGTTGTTTCACACCCATGTCTAGTCACTGTGAGTGTTTCCCTGTGGTCTGCAGGATAAGGCACCCACTCACCTTACAACCCTGCCTCCTCCCTCCCATCTCTCATGCCTTATTCCCAAACTACATCTTCCCCTTTCCACAAGCCTGCCATGCACATGCCCACCATTGTGGACGTCCACAGGCTGTTACTTCTGCTTGTTGTTAAAGGAGGCTCCTTAAACAGGAGAACTCCTTCTCCTCTTGTTTACTTCTGTTTCCTCATCTTTCAAGAGCCATTGAAACGACTCCCTTATCTGCTTAGTCAAAGTGAATCACTCGCCTCCCTACTCACCCAGCATTGAGTTTACATGTCAGTTAAGTTTCTTCCTTATCTGTTTTCATATAGTTAGTTGAGAGTAAGGCCCTTCCTTGCAGACTCCTCAAGGGCAGGAAATGTGTCTTTTTCATCTTTTGAGAATTAGATATTCTGAATAATGTATTAATGCATAAATCCCACTGGCTTGATGTCTGGCGCACCTAGTAGCCACTAAGTCTTTCTTCCTGTGGCATTGAGGGCCTTCCAGGTTCTGATGGTGAGGCTGTAGTAGATGTAGTTCAGAGAACACTGATACTGCATGTCTGTGGCTTCCTGGATCTCACCGTTTTCAGAAGCTGTTTCATTAACACATGATAAGCATTGTTTATTCATTGCAAACAGGGAAAGAAAGAATACTTGAGTGAATTCAGTTCACAAATGTAGAATTTCCAAACAGTGTAATCAGTTCCTTAGACTTCTTTAGACTTCCTTGGTGGCTCAGTGGTGAAGAATCCGCCTGCCAATGCAGGAGAAGTGGATTCAATCCCTGGTCCCTAAAGATCCCATGGAGAAGGAAATGGCTACCCACTCCAGTATTCTTGCCTGGGAAAGCCCATGGACACAGGAGCATGGTGGACTCCAGTCCATGGGGTCGCAAAAGAAGCTCAGAAGTGTAGAGAAAGTGGTCCACTGTTCCAGTTAGTCCAAAGTATGACCAGGGCAGTTTCAAACATTTTATTTATTTTTAAAATTAATTTTAAGTCCCTTGGACTGCAAGGAGATCCAACCAGTCCATCCTAAAGGAGATCAGTCCTGGGTGTTCACTGGAAGGATTGATGCTAAAGCTGAAACTCCAGTACTGTGGCCACCTCATGTGAAGAGTTGACTCATTGGAAAAGACTCTGATACTGGGAGGGATTGGGGGCAGGAGGAGAAGGGGACGACAGAGGATGAGATGGCTGGATGGCATCACCAACTCAATGGACATGAGTTTGAGTGAACTCTGGGAGTTGATGATGGCCAGGGAGGCCTGGCGTGCTACAATTCATGGGGTCACAAAGAGTCGGAGATGACTGAGCGACTGAACTGAACTGAACTGATGGTTGCTTTCAGGTAACGTTGTGTTAGTTTTGCTGTACAGCAAAGTGAATCAGCTACACATATACATATATCTCCTCCTTTTTAGATTTCCTTACTGTTTAGGTCATCACAGAGCAGTGAGTATCATTTCCTGTGCTATACAATTCTCATTAGTTATCTATTGTATACATAGTATGAATAGTGTATAAGTGTCAGTCCCAATCTCCCAATCCATCCCACTCTCCCTTCCCTGCCTTGATCTCCGTATGTTTGTTCTCTACATCTGTGTCGCTATTTCCATTTTACTAGAAAGCGTATCTGTACCATTTTTCTAGATTCCACAGATAAGCGATATTATATAGTATTTGTTCTTCTCTTTCTGACTTACTTCACTCTGTATAACAGTCTCTAGGTCCATCCACCTCCCTAAATGGCACAATTTCATTTCTTTTTATGGCTGAGTAATATTTTGTTGTATACATGTATCATATCTTCTTTATTCATTCCTCTGTTAATGGACATTTAGCTTCCATGTCCCCACTATCATAAATAGTGCTGCAGTGGACAGTGGGATGCATGTATCTTTTTAAAAAATTTATTTTAATTGAAGGCTAAGTACTTTACAATACTGTGGTGGTTTTTGCCATACATTCACATGAATCAGCCATGGGTGTACATGTGTTCCCCATCCTGACCCTCCCTCCCCATACCATCCCTCAGGGTCATCCCAGTGCACCGGCCCTGAGCACCCTGTCTCATGCATCAAACCTGGACTGGTGATCTGTTTCACATATGATAATATACATGTTTCAATGCTATTCCCTCAAATCATCCCACCCTTGCCTTCTCCCAGAGTCCAAAAGTCTGTTCTTTACATCTGTGTCTCTTTTGCTCTCTCGCATATAGGGTCATCGTTACACCATCTTTCTAAATTCCATATATATGTGTTAATATACTGTATTGGTGTTTTTCTTTCTGGCTTACTTCACTCTATATAATAGGCTCCAGTTTCATCCACCTCATTAGAACTGATTCAAATGCATTCTTTTTAATGGCTGAGTAATACTCCATTGTGTATATGTACCACAGCTTTCTTATTCATTCATCTGCCGATGGACATCTAGGTTGCTTCCATGTCCTGGCTATTGTAAACAGTGCTGTGATGAACATTGGGGTACACGTGTCTCTTTCAATTCTGGTTTCCTCAGTGTGTATTCCCAGCAGTGGGATTGCTGGGTCATATGGCAGTTCTATTTCCAGTTTTTTAAGGAATCTCCACACTGTTCTCCATGGTGGCTGTACTAGTTTGCATTCCCACCAACAGTGTAAGAGGGTTCCCTTTTCTCCACACCCTCTCCAGCATTTATTGTGTGTAGACTTTTGGATAGCAGCCATTCTGACTGGTGTGAGATGGTACCTCATTGTGGTTTTGATTTGCATTTCTCTGATAATGAGTGATGTTGAGCATCTTTTCATGTGTTTGTTAGCCATCTGTATGTCTTCTTTGGAGAAATGTCTGTTTAGTTCTTTGGCTTATTTTTTGATTGGGTTGCTTATTTTTCTGGAATTGAGCTGCAGGTGTTGCTTGTATGTTTTTGATAATAATTCTTTGTCAGTTGCTTCATTGGCTACTATTTTCTCCCATTCTGAAGGCTGTCTTTTCACCTTGCTTACAGTTTCCTTCATTGTGCAGAAGCTTTTAAGTTTAATTATGTCCCATTTGTTTAATTTTGCTTTTATTTCCATTACTCTGGGAGTTGGGTCACTGAGGATCCTGCTATGATTTATGTCAGAGAGTGTTTTGCCTATGTTTTCCTCTAGGAGTTTTATAGTTTCTGGTCTTACATTTAGTTCTTAATCCATTTTGAGTTTATTTTTGTGTATGGTGTTAGAAAGTGTTCTAGTTTCATTCTTTGACAAGTGTTTGACCAGTTTTCCCAGCACCACTTGTTAAAGAGATTGTCTTTTCTCCATTGTATATTCTTGCCTCCTTTGTCAAAGATAAAGTTTCCATAGGTGCATGGATTTATCTCTGGGCTTTCTATTTTGTTCCACTGATCTATGTTTCTGTCTTTGTGCCAGTACCATACTGTCTTGATGACTGTTTCTTTGTAGTATAGTCTGAAGTCAGGCAGGTTGATTCCTCCAGTTCCATTCTTCTTTTTCAAGATTGCTTTGGCTATTTGAGGTATTTTGTATTTCCATACAAATTGTGGAATTATTTGTTCTAGTTCTCTGAAAAATACTGTCGGTATCTTGATAAGTATTGCATTAAATCTATAGATTGCTTTGAGTAGTATACTCATTTTCACTATATTGATTCTTCCAATCTCTGATATTTCTTCATCTATTTTTGTCATCTTTGATATCTTTCATCAGTGTTTTATAGTTTTCTGTATATAAGTCTTTTGTTTCTTTAGGTAGATTTATTCCTAAGTATTTTTTTCTTTTCGTTGCAACGGTGAATGGAATTGTTTCCTTAATTTCTTTTTCTGTTTTCTCATTGTTAGTGTATAGGAATGCAAGGGGTTTCTGTGTGTTAATTTTATATCCTGAGACTTTACTGTATTCATTGATTAGCTCTAGGAATTTTCTGGTGGAGTCTTTAGGGTTTTCTATGTAGCAGATCATGTCATCCCTAAACAGTGAGAGTTTTACTTCTTCTTTTCCAATCTGGATTCCTTTTATTTCTTTTTCTTCTCTGATTGCTGTGGCTAAAACTTCCAAAACTATGTTGAATAGTAGTGGCGAAAGTGGGCACCCTTGTCTTGTTCCTGACTTTAGGGGAAATGCTTTCAATTTTTCACCATTGAGGATAATGTTTGCTGTGGGTTTATCATATATGGCTTTTATTATGTTGAGGTATGTTCCTTCTATGCATGCTTTCTGGAGGATTTTTATCATAAATGGATGTTGAATTTTGTCAGAGGCTTTCTCTGCATCTGTTGAAATAATCATATGGTTTTTAATCTTTCAAATTGTGAATGCAGTATATCACATTGATTGATTTGTGAATTTTGAAGAATCCTTGCATCCCTGGGATAAAGCCTACTTGGTCATGATGTATAATCTTTTTAATATGTTGTTGGATTCTGTTTGCTAGAATTTTGTTAAGGATTTTTGCATCTGTGTTCATCAGTGATATTGGCCTGTAGTTTTCTTTTTTTGTGGCATCTTTGTCTGGTTTTGATATTAGGTGATTGTGGCTTCATAGAATGAGTTTGGAAGTTTACCTTCCTCTGAAATTTTCTGCAAGAGTTTGAGTAGGATAGGTGTTAGCTCTTCTCTAAATTTTTGGTAGAATTCATCTGTGAAGCCATCAGGTCCTGGGCTTTTGTTTGTTGGAAGATTTCTGATTACAGTTTCTATTTCTGTGCTTGTGATGAGTGTGTTAAGATTTTCTATTTCTTCCTGGTTCAGTTTTGGAAAGTTATACTTTTCTAAGAATTTGTCCACTTCTTCCAAGTTTTCCATTTTATTGGCATATCATTGCTGATAGTAGTCTCTTATAATCCTTTGTATTTCTGTGTTGTCTGTTGTGATTTCTCCGTTTTCATTTCTAATTCTGTTGATTTGATTCTTCTCCCTTTTTTTCTTGATGAGTCTGGCTAATGGTTTGTCTATTTTATTTATCTTCTCAAAGAACCAGCTTTTAGCTTCGTTGATTTTGGCTATGATCTCCTTTGTTTCTTTTGCATTTATTTCTGCCCTAATTTTTATGATTTCTTTCCTTCTACTGACCCTGGGGTGCTTCATTTCTTCCTTTTCTAGTTGCTTTACATATAGAGTTAGGTTATTTATTTGATTTCTCTCCTGTTTCTTGAGGTAGGCTTGTATTGCTGTGAACCTTCCCCTTAGCACTGCTTTTACTGAATGCCATAGATTTGGGGTTGTTGTGTTTTCATTTTCATTCGTTTCTATGCATATTTTGATTTCTCTTTTGATTTCTTCTGTGATTTGTTGGCTATTCAGAAGTGTGTTGTTTAGCCTCCTTATATTTGTATTTTTAATAGTTTTTTTCCTTTTCAGTTCAGTTCAGTCGCTCAGTTGTGTCCGACTCTTTGTGACCCCATGAATTGCAGCACGCCAGGCCTCCCTGTCCATCACCAACTCCCAGAGTTCACTCAAACTCATGTCCATCGAGTTGGTGATGCCATCCAGCCATCTCATCCTCTGTCATCCCCTTCTCCTCCTGCCCCCAATCCCTCCCAGCATCAGGGTCTTTTCCAAGGAGTCAACTCTTCACATGAGGTGGCCAAAGTATTGGAGTTTCAGCTTTAGCATCAGTCCTTCTGATGAACACCCACCCAGGACTGATCTCCTTTAGGATGGACAGGTTGGATCTCCTTGCAGTCCAAGGGACTCTCAAGAGTCTTCTCCAACACCACAGTTCAAAAGCATCAATTCTTCAGTGCTCAGCTTTCTTCACAGTCCAACTCTCACATCCATACATGACCACTGGAAAAACCACAGCCTTGACTAGACAGACTTTGTTGGCAAAGTAATGTCTCTGCTTTTCAATATGCTATCTAGGTTGGTCATAACTTTCCTTCCAAGGAGTAAGCATCTTTTAATTTCATGGCTGCAGTCACCATCTGCAGTGATTTTGGAGCCCAAAAAAATAAAGTCTGACACTGTTTCCACTGTTTCCCCATCTATTTGCCATGAAGTGATGGGACCAGATGCCATGATCTTCATTTTCTGAATGTTGAGCTTTAAGCCAACTTTTTCACTTTCCTCTTTCACTTTCAACAAGAGGTTTTTTAGTTCCTCTTCACTTTCTGCCATAAGAGTGGTGTCGTCTGCATGCCTGAGGTTATTGATATTTCTCCCGGCAATCTTGATTCCAGCTTGTTCTTCTTCCACCTCAGTGTTTCCTGTTGTTGACATCTAATCTTACTGCACTGTGATCGGAAAAGATTCTTGAGATGATTTCAATTTTTCTGAATTTACCAAGGCTAGATTTATGGCCCAGGATGTGATCTATCCTAGAGACGGTTCCGTGTGCTCTTGAGAAAAAGGTGAAATTCATTGTTTTAGGGTGAAATGTCCTATAGATATCAATTAGGTCTAACTGGTCCATTGTATCATTTAAAGTTTGTGTTTCCTTGCTAATTTTCTGTTTAGTTGATCTATCCATAGGTGTGAATGGGGTATTAAAGTCTCCCACTATCATTGTGTTACTGTTAATTTCCCCTTTCATACTTGTTAGCATTTGCCTTACATATTGCAGTGCTCCTATGTTGGGTGCATACATATTTATAATTGTTATGTCTTCTTCTTGGATTTATCCTTTGATCATTATGTAGTGTCCTTCTTTGTCTCTTTTCACAGCATTTGTTTCAAAGTCTATTTTATCTGATATGAGTATTGCTACTCCTGCTTTCTTTTGGTCTCCATTTGCGTGAAATATCTTTTTCCAGCCCTTCACTTTCAGTCTATATGTGTCCCTTGGTTTGAAGTGGGTCTCTTGTAGACAGCATATATAGGGGTCTTGCTTTTGTATCCATTCAGCCAGTCTTTGTCTTTTGGTTGGGGCATTCAACCCATTTACATTAAAGGTAATTATTGATAAATATGATCCTGTTGCCATTTGCTTTGTTGTTTTGGGTTCGAGTTTATAAACCTTTCCTGGGTTTCCTGTCTAGAGAAGATCCTTTAGTATTTGTTGATGAGCTGGTTTGGTGGTACTGAATTCTCTCAGCTTTTGCTTGTCTGTAAAGCTTTTGATTTCTCCTTCATGTTTGAATGAGATCCTTGCTGGGTACAGTAATTGGGGTTGTAGGTTTTCCTCTTTCATCACTTTAAGTATGTCCTACCATTCCCTTCTGGCCTGAAGAGTTTCTATAGAAAGATCAGCTGTTATCCTTATGGGGATCCCCTTGTGAGTTATTTGTTGTTTTCCCCTTGCTGCTTTTAATATTTTTTCTTTGTGTTTGATCTTTGTTAATCTGATTAATATGTGTCTTGGGGTGTTTCATCTTGGGTTTATCCTGTTTGGGACTCTCTGGGTTTCTTGGACTTGGGTGGCTATTTCCTTTCCCATTTTAGGGAAGTTTTCAACTATTATCTCCTCAAGTATTTTCTCATGGACTTTCTTTTTGTCTTCTTCTGGGTCTCCTATGATTCGAATGTTGGGGTGTTTAACATTGTCCCAGAGGTTTCTGAGGTTGTCCTCATTTCTTTTAATTCTTTTTTCTTTTATCCTCTCTGCTTCATTTATTTCCTCCATTCTATCTTCCGCCTCACTTATCCTATCTTCCGCCTCTGTTATTCTTCTGTTGATTCCCTCCAGAGTGCTTTTGATCTCAGTTATTGTATTATTCATTATTGATTGACTTTTGTATTTCTTCTAGGTCCTTGTTAAACTTTTTTTGCATCTTCTCAATCCTTATCTCCAGACTATGTATCTATAACTCCATTTTGTTTTCAAGATTTGGATCATTTTTACTATCATTATTCTCAATTCTTTTTCAGGTAGACTCCCTATCTCCTCCTTTTCTGTTTGGTTTGGTGGGCTTTTATCATGTCCCTTTACCTGCTGAATATTTCTCTTCCTTTTCATCTTGTTTAGGTTGCTGTGTTTGGGGTGGCCTTTCTGTATCCTGGAAGTTTGTGGTTTCTCTTTATTGTGGAGTTTCCTTCCTGTGGATGGGGTTGGAGGAGTGGCTTGTCAAGGCTTTCTGGTTAGGGAAGCTTGCGTTGGTGTTCTGGTGGGTGGAGCTGGATCTCTTCTCTCTGGAGTGCAGTGAAGTGTCCAGTAGTGAGTTTTGAGGTATCTATGGGTTTTGTATGACTTCTGGCCATCTGTATTTTTGTGCTCAGGGTTATGTACCTGCATTGTTGGAGAGTTAGCTTGATATGTCTTGCTCTGAAACTTGTTGGCTCTTGGGTGGAACTTGGTTTCAGTGTAGGTATGGAGGCTTTTGGATGAGCTCTTGTCAATTAATGTTCCCTGGAGTCAGGAGTTTTCTGGTGTTCTCAAGTTTTGGATTTAAGCCTCCTGTTTCTCAGTCTTATTCTTACAGTAGCCTCAAGACTTCTCCATCCATATAGCACCAATGATAAAACATCTAGGTTAATGGTGAAAAGATTCTCCACAGTGAGGGACACCCAGAGAGGTTCACAGAGTTACATAGAGAAGAGAAGAGGGAGGAGGGAGATAGAGGTGACCAGGAGGAGAACAGGGGGAATCAAAAGGGGAGAGAGCAATCTAGCCGGTAATCAATTCCCTATTTGCTCTCCACTGCATGTATCTTTTGAATTATGGTTTTCTCAGGGTATATGCCCAGGAGTGGGGTTCCTGGGTCATACAGTAGTTTTAGTTTTAGTTTTTTTAAGGAACCTCCCTACTGTTCTCTATAGTGTTTGCACCAATTTACATTCCCACCAACAATGTAGGAGGGTTCCCTTTTCTCCACACCCTCTCCTGCATTTATTGTCAAACATTTTGAACTCATTGTACTCATGACCTGGAAGGATCTGTGAAACTAAATCCACGTGGATTGTTCTCTAACTCAGTCTCCATCACTGTCTCTGTCTGTGTTAAAACTGCCTCCCTGTGGATTTCTCCATTCCAGGTGACCAGCTCTCCTGTGTGCATGGACATGAGTGGGATGTCAGTGCCCACAGAATTCTTATCACGGCATAACTCTGATGGGATCATCACGTTTGTGGACCCAAGGTGCATCAGTGTGATTGGCTACCAGCCTCAGGTAGGTGGTTTTGAGCTCATGGAGTCGGCTGGAGATTTAGTTTTATTTAAAATGTACCTGGGCTTCCCTGGTGGCTCAGATGGTAAAGAATCTGCTTGCACTGCAGGACACCTGGGTTCAATCCCTGGGTTAAGAAGATCCCCTGAAGAAGGGCATGGCAACCCAATCCAGTATTCTTCCCTGAAGAATCCCATGGAGAAGACCCTGGCAGGCTACAGACAATGGGGTCACAAAGAGTCGGACATGACTGATCGATTAACACTTTCACTTTCAAAATTCACCTACCTCATTTGTTAAAGATATAATACAGTGACAATACAGGGAAAAACAGCATAAAAATCCATCTCCTTGCCTGGGTAATGGCCTTCCAAAGCAAAAAAGGTTATTGTATGCAACTGCACTGCTTAAAATTAACTCAATTTTTTGTGCTAACCATTTTGTTTAATCTAGCTCTAGATTTTTCTCAAACTAGAATTAAGATGTTCTATGAAAAAGAGACTCTCTTATCAATTAATTTTGATGAATACCAAATAGGAAATCTCCTTAGAAACTTTAAAAGTATATTCATGTGAAAGACCCTGAAATGTCTTAAAGATGTTCCCTGAGTTTTGTCTCACCATTGTTTCTCAAATGTATATGGATCCTCTTTTTACAGGAGACACATTTTCAAGGTCTTTTTTTTTTTAAGTGAAAAACACAAAAATCACAAAAAATATCAAAAGTCAGGAGTTCAGTTCAGTTCAGTTGCTCAGTTGTGTCCGACTCTTTGTGACCCCATGAATCGCCGCACACCAGGCCTCCCTGTCCAACACCAACTCCCGGAGTTCACTCAGACTCACGTCCATCGAGTCAGTGATGCCATCCAGCCATCTCATCCTCTGTCGTCCCCTTCTCCTCCTGCCCCCAATCCCTCCCAGCGTCAGAGTTTTTTCCAGTGAGTCAACTCTTCGCATGAGGTGGCCAAAGTACTAGAGTTTCAGCTTTAGCATCATTCCTTCCAAAGAAATCCCAGGGCTGATCTCCTTCAGAATGGACTGGTTGGATCTCCTTGCAGTCCAAGGGACTCTCAAGAGTCTTCTTCAACACCACAGTTCAAACGCATCAATTCTTTGGCACTCAGCCTTCTTCACAGTCCAACTCTCACATCCATACATGACTACTGGAAAAACCATAGCTTTGACTAGACGGACCTTAGTCAGCAATGTAATATCTCTGCTTTTGAATATGCTATCTAGGTTGGTCATAACTTTTCTTCCAAGGAGTAAGCGTCTTTTAATTTCATGGTTGCAGTCACCATCTGCAGATTTTGGAGCCCCCAAAAATAGTCTTTCACTGTTTCCACTGTTTCCCCATCTATTTCCTATGAAGTGATGGGACCAGATGCCATGATCTTCATTTTCTGAATGTTGAGCTTTAAGCCAACTTTTTCACTCTCCACTTTCACTTTCATCAAGAGGCTTTTTAGTTCCTCTTCACTTTCTGCCATAAGGATGGTGTCATCTGCATAGCTGAGGTTATTGATATTTCTCCCGGCAATCTTGATTTCAGCTTGTGCTTCTTCCAGTCCAGCGTTTCTCTTGATGTACTCTGCATATAAGTTAAATAAGCAGGGTGACAATATACAGCCTTGATGTACTCCTTTTCCTATTTGGAACCAGTCTGTTGTTCCATGTCCAGTTCGAACTGTTGCTTCCTGACCTGCATACAGATTTCTCAAGAGGCAGGTCAGGTGGTCTGGTATTCCCATGTCTTTCAGAATTTTCCACAGTATATTGTGATCCACACAGTCAAAGACTTTGGCATAGTCAAGAAAGCAGAAATAGATGTTTTTCTGGAACTCTCTTGCTTTTTCCATGATCCAGCGCATGTTGGCAATTTGATCTCTGGTTTCTCTGCCTTTTCTAAAACCAGCTTGAACATCAGGAAGTTCACGGTTCATGTATTGCTGAAGCCGGGCTTGGAGAGATTGTTCCAAATTAAGATAAACCAAAGAGATAAAATAACAGTATGCAATATAAAAGCCTTCCTTGGGTCCTCAGCCTGAAGATGTATAGCTATAAAGGACAACTGGGAGACAAATGAGGAAATGTTAATGTTAGGTGATTTTATCAAGTAATTATTGATTTTTAAGGTATAATATGGTACATTATGGATTTGTAAGAAAATGTCATTTATATGGGGCTTCCCTGGTAGCACAGATGCTAAAAATTCTGCCTGCAATGCAGGAGACCCTGGTTCAATTCCCTGGGTCAGGAAGATCCACTGGAGAAGGGAATAGCAATCTACTCCACTATTGTTGCCTAGAAAATTCCATGGATAGACCATGGGGTCGCAAAAAGACACATATTTCATATATGAGGAGCGTCATGATTCCTGCTAATTGTTTTCAAATGATTCAACAAAAAATTAAATATATAAACATATTTTAAATATAATTTAAAATAAGATATATAAATATATTTTAGATATATTTGTGCATAGGTATGATATTTCATTTGTATTTACTTTTATGTTTCTTATATATTTATAGTTGCATATATATGAAACAAAGAGAAAAATGCAAATGTGGCAAAATACTGACAGTTGATGAATCCAGTTAAAACGACCCACAGGTGTGAATTACACTACCCTTTCAACTTTTCTGTAGACTTAAATTTCTTCCAATATAAAAAGCATTTGAACAAACAAGAAAGAAGAAAAAGAATCCTTGTTCTGAGAAACAGTTTGGGTGACATTGATGGGGGTTTTTTTAATTACATGTCTATTTTATAACTAGAAACAGACTAAATTGAAATATGGGAACCATTCATTGAATTCTTCATCTCTAGACTGATGTAAACCTCAGAATTCTGGGACGGAATGAAGGGGAAAATTAATCTCTTTCCAAATTCACTGTGACCTCTGATGACTTCTCTTTCCAGCCTGATTCATTTATCTGCCAGCCACCTTCCATGGGCATTTGGATCTAGGTGTGTCTTGGCACAGATAAGAGTCCTTTCCCCTGCCAGCATCAGCACCCACTGAGGCCATTTGCTGATTTGGGTTCTGATCGATGACTTTGTTGAAACTCTTTGCTGCTGAAGATATTCCAACTGGACCAGTTTCCTATAACCCATTTGCTTTTGGACGGTTTCTCTCATTCCAGTTGGTTTCATTGCAAAACACTTTTGTTTGGGGTTAATGCTGGGTCCTTTGAATAAAACATTGATGAACGAAGGTAGGTAGTCAACAGACTTAACAAGTTTAGTTATTTTATGATAACTGCTTTTCTCCAGGCACAAGAGAGCTGCAGTTCCCCCCATTTAAACAATTCCAGGTTTCATAGGCTACACATCCATCTTCATGCTACCACTTGTGTTCTTTTTATGTTTATTAAAATGTTTATTAGAACTCGACTGTACAGTCTGCCTTTCCAAGGCAAACAGAAATAAAATTGCATTCTGAAGCTGCTGCTCTAGTTCCTTAGCAAAATTAGAAGTCCATACTGAACATGCCAGAGGCACTGAGGATGGGGCACCAGATGCCAGCTCCTTAATCACGCAAGGAAAACATTTCCATCCACTTTTTTCCCCCTTATGATGGTGTGCGCTAAAGGAGATGAGTTGAAGGGGATGTATGTGAACACTCTTGTCTAACAGTGATATATAAACAATGAAATGTGGGGTTGGGAAGTATTAAAGCTTGTCTCTCTCTCTTTAGGATCTTCTAGGAAAGGACATTTTGGAGTTCTGCCACTCCGAGGATCAGAGCCATCTTCGGGAGAGTTTCCAGCAGGTACCATGAATGTTCATTTCCAGCTGATGTAGAAACTGGGTACACATGGATGTGGTCCTTCCATGTGCCAGGCAAGCAGCAGGGACCCCCTCTCCAAGGCGTCAGAGGCCCCTGGAATGAAGGAGCTCGCAGTCCAATGGGGAGGGCAGACCATCAGTAAGGAATTTCTGTGTCTTGAGAGAAGAGCAGAAAAGGACAAGGTTGACAGGGTGAGGAACAGTCTCTGAGGGGAGACATCAGGATGGGTCTTAACAGATGAGCAGAGAAGAAATGACAGAACATTCTAGACAAGGGGCCAGCACCAGAGATGCAAAGAAGAACACAGCCTGTTGGGAGAGTTTTAAGTAGTTCCTCGTGGCTACAGTGACACTGGCCGCCTTGTAGGGAGGAGGTGGGCAGTGGTCAAAGAAGAGGCCGATGAGGCCAGATTCTGAAGGGCCTCATGTGCCATCACCGGGAACTTAAATTCTCTCCTGAGTCGTTTAAGTGAGGATTCCCTTGAGGATTTGAAGTGGAGCGATGTTTTGAAAAACCCAGGTATGGCAGCCCAGGTATGTGGAAGAGACAAGGATGCGAAATAAATGGAACAAAAGACAAATCAGAAGGCTGCTTCGGTTGCCCTGGTGATGAGACGGAACTGGGGCAGGAGCAGCAGAGGAGGTGGTTGCTGGGTAGCGATGCTGACAATGTGAACAGAGACAGTGAAGGAGAGAGAAGGACCGAGGGTGACCGTGGAGGTCTGAGAGAAAGGCCACTATGCTCACTGTATCCAGAGCGTCGTTAGAATTAGATGCTGTTTACTGAGCACCTACTATGTGCCAGGCAGTGTGGAAGCCCCTTTTGCACACACTGCTTTCCTGAAACTTCATAGCAGTCATAGGAGTGGGTGTTATCATCCTCATGCTACAGGCGAGTCAAGTGAAGCTTCGTGTAGGAATTCCATAAGGTCACGTGGGTAAGGAGTGAGAGAAGCAGGACTGTCACTGCGGACCTGCCCCCTCTTGAGTATGGGTCCACCTGGGAGCAGAGAGAGAGCCAGTCCTCGAAGGGTTCCAAGGACTCGCTTCAGCCCCTGCAGGGAAAAGGATGGGTAATGTTACAGAAGGGCCTTTGAATTGCTTTTTGAGAGGGAATCATGGTTTGTCATTCATCTGAGAGAATAAGTCCTTGACACTCTGCTTTGCAAGTGGTTCAGAATGAGTGCCTCCGACACTGAGCTCCTGTGAAAGGCATGGAGCTGTTTGCATGCACAGACCTAGGGCTCCAGTTATGCCACATCTGTGCATGCAGACCACATGACCCGACTTGTGCCCTGCTGCCCTGTTCTTCCCAAATAGCTCCAGCTCCTGGTTACTTTTCCACCTGTTAGACTGCTTTGTTGTCCATCCTTCGTCTCTGCCTGCATCTCCAAGCCGTGATATTCTGGGGCTCTGTTCCTGGCGCCTTCTCTCCTTCTCTCTAGTATCCGGGTGATTTTACCTACTGGATGAGTTCAGTCCATATCATCACCTGTGGATGTGCAGATACCTAGCCCACACCTGCACTTGAGTGCCCACGAACCTTCCAACACGGTGCTCCACTCTCATCTCACAGCCCCCAGTCTCCTTTGTACCACTGGTCTTCTGGATATAAAGGTCAGAAACCAAGAAAAAGTCTTCATTCTTCCCTTGATCTCCCACATCTTGCCCAATCGGTCCTCCTGACTCCAGCCCCCCTCAAAGGACACTAGTAACCTGCCCTCTTCTCCCACTCTTGTTCTTACTGACCTTGCCCAGGCCACCTGTCCATGTATTTTGAGTGTTGCAACAGCTTCCTTGGGCTTCCCAGGTGGCTCAGTGGCAAAGAATCTGCCTGCCAATGCAGGGGACATGAGTTTGATCCCTGGGTTGGAAAGATCCCCTGGAGAAGGAAATGGAAATGCACTCCAGTTGTCTTGCCTGGGAAATCCCGTGGACAGAGGAGCCTGACAGGCTGTAGTCCATGGAATCGCACTCAGACACAACTTAGCAACTGAACAACAATGGACCCCTCGTCACACATATTTTATCCTGTATAATCCTCGACCCTTCACAATATCTTATCATTCCTACTTTTTGCAGTGAAAACCAGGACTTAGAGAGGTTCAGTCACTTGCTCCAAGTCACACAGCAAGGTGATAACAGAACTGGAATCAGAGCCTGCCTCCTTCCGAAGTGTCCACCTCCATCCCCAAACTCCCCACACAGACCTCTCCATCTGACAGCACCTCAGAGATTTTAAACTGCTGACACTATCAGAACCTGGTTAGTTTGGAAAAGAAAGAGAAGGAGTAAAACATCGATCCCACCCCAGGATTCTGCTTAAGTAACCCTCGCTCTGAGAGCAGCCACCTCATTCCTGGGGCAGGAGGTGAAACCAAAGCAGCCCCACCCGATAGCCGGCAGCCAGGGTGGGTCACCTGGCTCAGCAGGCAGCAACCAGCAGCCACACGGACACACTGAAGAGCCAGGCCAGAGCTCCTTGCCCATGTTCATTGGGTTCCAACCACCAGCGGTCAGGGTGGAGGACAAATGTTGATAAAAGGAAGTGACTTATTTTTGCAAAAAGGTCAGAGGAGGCTGTGTGAGTTCAGAGCAAGTCCTTGAACTCTGGATTTAAACAGACATTTTGAATGACCCAGATATGAGACTTTAGTGTGGGATCGCGAGTTTGTGAGGAATTTGTGGTTGGTGGGATGACAGCATGCCAGACGGGGCCCCAATGGGGTGGGAATCCCGAGTCTGCTCTGCACTCTGATGCCCTCTCTGGATCCCAGGTGACCTGGATGTCAGATGGAAGAGTGGGACCCAGGGAGATTAAGGCAGGCTCCTCCTCTCTGCTCAGATGTCTTCCACAGTGATGGTGGTGGTGGTGGTGGTGGTGATGGTGGTGGTGGTGGTGGTGGTGGTGGTGGGTAAAGGTGTTTGCAGGAACAGCTGGGCTGGGCTGGCTTCATACCTGGCCTTGGTGGTCTCGAGTACTAGCATCATACCTGAAGAAAGCACAGGTGAATGCACCAGCCTTGTCTCCAGGCCTGGACTGTGACACCTCCACTGCCTTATATGCGTGGTCTCACCCACATAGCACCTTAGGTCTCCCCACCCCCAGACATGTGCTCATCTGCACCCTCTGCCCCAGGGAAACCCTCTCCAAAGCTTTGTCATTGTTCAGTCACTCAGTCGTGTCCGACTCTTTGCAACCCCATGGACTGCAGCATGCCAGGGTTCCCTGTCCTTTACTATCTCCCAGTTTGCTCAAACTCATGTCCATGGAGTTGGTGATGCCATCCAACCATCTCATCCTCTGTCACCTACTTCTGCCCTCAATCTTTCCCAGCATCAAGAGGCTTTAACAGTGAGTCAGTTCTTCGCATCATGGGGCCAGAGTACTGGAGTTTCCGTTTCAGCCAGAGTTTTACCAGCCAGCATGTCACCCAAACCCACCTCCCTCCAGGAACACTTTCTGGACCCTGAGAAAGCCTGTCCGTGACGTAACCCATGGCACCTGATCCTATGTTTCTGTCATGTTTGCTGTCCGAGTTACAGTTACCCACGCGCCCACCCCTCCTGTGCTGGTGAGAGGCTCTCTGGGGATGACACAACGGTTCTGTCTCAGCTCTAGTGCGTCGGGGAAAGACAGAGGTCAGGTAGACGTGGGGTCCCATCCTGCCTCTGCTCCGCCTCAGTCACGAGGCTTTGGCAGGAGAGTTCCCTATTTTCGTTGTTGTTCAGTCGCTCAGTCAGGTCCAACTCCTTGCGACCCCGTGAACTACATATAGCACACCAGGCTTCCCCACGCTTCACTGTCTCCCTTAGATGGCTCAGACTCATGTCCATTGAGTCGACGATGCCATTCAAGTGCCCTATGTTATATCCTTTTTAGTTCTCTAATACTTCAGAGATCCTTGGCCAGATGCAATGGAAGCTAATTGCTTCTTGGGACTTTCCTGGTGGTCCAGTGGTTAAGACTCTGAGCTTCCAATGCGTGGGACCCGGGTTTCATCCCTGGTCAGGGAACTAGATCCCACATGCCACAACTAAGACCCAGCACAGTCAAATAAATAAATAAAAAGAAACTAACCTTTCCTTTCATGGTGCCCAATGGGCAGAATCAGATTTCTATCCCATGAGAATGGGATGAATGGGGCTCTTTTCATTTCCAAGCTGAAGACAGCAGACCTTTAATTTTGAGATTAACCTCCTCTGTCACAAGGCTTTGGCAGGAGAGTTCCTCCTTTGTGGTTCAGCTTCCAGATACACCAGGCACTGTTGTGAGGACCACGGGAGGTGACACGCACAAGATATTTGTAAGTCAGCCTCCAGCAGGTGCAAGGCTGGGCTCCCTCCCGCCCTTGCTCTTTACACATGGCTCCAGGGGCCAAGGGGCTTCCTTGGTGGCTTAGATGGTATAAAGAATCTGCCTGCAATGCAGAAGACACAGGTTCAATCCCTGAGTCAGGAAGATCCCCTAGAGAAGGAAATGGCAACCCACTCCAGTATTCTTGTCTGGAGAATCTCATGGACAGAGGAACCTGGCGGGCTACAGTCCATGGGGTCACAAAAAGTCGGACACGACTGAGCGACTAACAGCAGGGGCTGAGCTCTCCCACAGGCGGTGCCTGAGAGTGTGTGTTCCACGGAGTCAAAAAATTTCACACCATCTCAGGCATCCTGGTTAGAGGAAGCAGGAAAAGGCACCATCCTCAAGCTTCAGAATACAGTAGACATGGTCTCACCACGGGGGCGCTGCCTGCATCCCAGGTGCTTTGTGCGGATTCAGAGAACCCCCTGGAAAACGGCCCTGAAGAGCACATGGCCTTGACCTCTGGCCGGCTTCCTGTTGAGGCTGCAGTTTTGCTAGCGGGCACCCCTGGGCGTCCTGGCCTGGCCTCCCCCCACCACACTGAAGTGTTGAGTCAGCTCAGGAAATGTGCTTGAGGCACTTAACTCTCTGCCGGGTCCTGGGCTGAGGGTGCAGGCTCTCGGCGACCATGGGGTCCCTGACCCTGGCTGCTGCTGACGTTCAACCAGAATAAAGTACAAGTGTCAAGGGTTAGGGGCAGGGACCCGGGTCCCAGTTCTTATCTCTGGTCACATTGTGATCCTCAGTCAGGAGGCTGGTTGCCTCCCAGCCACAGGATCTGGGATGCGCAGACCAGGAGGGGGGGCTCCTGTTCCCCTTGCTTTGTCCTGGAGGCATCATCACACCCAGTCCTGAACCCACCAGCCTTCTGTATCCTTTCTCCTTCTTTCCTGATTCAGCTGAGAACTGCCCCTGGTGTCACCTTGTGCACCTGCACCCTGCCATCCAGTCTCAGCATCTTGGGGTTTCTGCATGTGATAGATTGTGTGTGTGCATAAAGCTGGAAAGCCAGCTATGTGTCCCCTGAAACATACTCATGGTTTGGAAATAAGATTTTGGTTCCTGTCCCAGGTTTTCTACCTAAGTTGTCTGATCTCGGACAACTTATTTTATTTCTGTGATGCTGAGCATTATAAAAGCCCACCTCTTCAAGTTCCTGTGAGGGATTACATTGAGAAGTATCTTGGAAACTGTACTGCAACATAAAAGTCATAATAGAGGAGCTTCCCTGGCAGTCCAGTGGTTAAGATTCCCACTGCAGGGGGCATCCCTGGTCAGGGGACTAAAATCTCGGATGCCTCATTGCGGGGGCCACAAAAAAGTAGTAATAGATAATGCATAGAAATTTGTTATTTTATTGTATCTCCTCCCAGAGAGTATATTTAATCCAATCTGCAATGTTAAATGGAGTTTAAGAATTTCTTAATGTGAAGCATGAAGGAATAAACCCACGAGTACAACGTCACTATGTACCTGAGTTAACTGCATCAGGGCGTGGGCACCAAGCTCAGAGTGCCCTGGTAGCCAAGGCAAAAAGGGAAACCCTCTAGCTTATAGAGTTTTCGTGGTCTAATTTCTAAAAGCTAAAATGTTCTGATATAAAATGGGCTTTGAAGGGGTAGGTGGAACAAATTGGGAGAGTAGCATTGACATATATCCACTATCATGTGTGAAACAGCTAGTGAATGGGAGGTGCTGTATAGCACACGGAGCCCAGCTTGGTGCTCTGTGATGACCTAGATGGGCGGGATGGGGAGTGAGACGGAGGGAGGCTCAAGAGGGGACGGGATATATGTTTATGTACAGCTGGTTCATGTTGCTGTACAGCAGAAACTAACACAACATTGTAAAGCAATTATACGCCAGTATTTTAAAAAGGGCATTGAGTAATTGGTTTCTCACAGGGTGGTGGCAGAACGACCCAAGTGCAGGGTCCCATCTCAAGGGGGAGTGGACCGAGCTTCCCCTGAGGGTGACCGCCCTCCCTCCGTGCCTGTCTGTGGCCACGATGCTCCTGTTCTGGGCTCCCGCTGGCCCCCGCCAAGCCTGCACTGCTTGCTGCCTCCCCGCTCTGTCTGGCACCTTCCTTCCTCCCGCTGACTTCCTTCTCCAAATGTTTGCTCAGGTGGTGAAGCTGAAAGGCCAAGTGCTGTCGGTCATGTATCGGTTCCGCACCAAGAACCGCGAGTGGGTGTTGATCCGCACCAGCAGCTTCACCTTCCAGAACCCTTATTCCGATGAGATAGAGTACATCATCTGCACCAACACCAACGTCAAGTATGTACCCGCCCGCCCCTCCCCAGGTCCCAGCCGGCGCTAGTGTTCCGTGACGCTCTCCTCCCTGCAGGCTCTGGCTCTGCCGGCAGCTGCAGATCCCTGCAGGAGACAAAGGAGCAGGAGGAGGCAACACTGGCCCCTCTTCACTATCTCCTCCCAGGTCCCCCTTCTCAAGGCCCTCCTGATTGGGAGCCTTCAGTGCTGACTGATGACCCTGGTAGTACTCCCTCTCCATCACACGGTTGGTTGGTTCAAGATGCTCTGGTTTCCATGATCTCCTCCCCGAGTGCAGAGCCCAGCAGAGTGGAGCTGGGGGCTTCCTTGGGGCTCCCTGCTGTGCCAGCTGAAGCCGGGAGGTGGAGGAGTGAGGCTGAGCCTTTTGGCAGTTCTGGGGCATGGGGGCCAGGCAGCACAGGGGTGAGCACCTTAGGGTCACAGGGCTTCTTGGCTGTCCAGTCACTGACGCAGTCCTCTGAGATCCCTGCTGGCTTTGCTGCTGTACCCTACGTGTGTTAACACACAGACCTAGAGCTCCAGTCGTGGTCCCCGATTCCCTGCTGTGTGACCTTGACTGTGTCCCTTCATCTCTCAGCCTTCATTCCCCATTGGTGAAAGGGGTGATAACAACTCTCTCTCAGGTTTCCCGGAGGGTATGATGAGGTCGGGCTTCTAGATACAGGCAGGTCATGCCTTCTCTCTGGACTTATTCTTGAGGAAATATCAGCAGTCCAAAGAACCAACATGGACAAAGGCAAAATGATGTCCACAGGCACGGGAGCACGTGGAAGCCGTGCCCAGTTTTGGGGGTGGGGGGCGCGCAGTCTGCAGGGCGTGAGACGAACATACATGGTGGGAACTGTGCCCATGCATCCCCGTGTCTCCGGTCAGCGGCACTGCTGTCCTCCACTTTCCCAGGTTCCGCACTAAGCTGTGGAGTCTGTCCCCACCCTGACCACCTCCCCGTCCTCATCTATGACCACTCTCCTCCCCAGACACCAGCACCTCCAGGCCGTCACTGTGAGTGACCTTCTGGCTTGCCCAGAGCTCTCCATTGCCATTGCAGGCTCCCTGAGTTTGGCGGTTCCCTTCTGGGTCCCCAGAAGCAGCCTCCTTTCTAACACCACCCGGAGTGTCTCGGCTTTGGCCCTGCTGCTGGACCACAAGGCACAGAGCTGGACAGATGGGTCCACACAAGACCCTCAGAGGACCGGTGACCTGGGCTTCAGTCCCAGCTCCCACCTGGGCAAGTCACCTGCTCTTTTGAAGCCTCAGTTGCTCATCTGTAAAATGGGGAGAATGACAGGCCCCACCCACCCACCCTTGGATCCTCAGTGTAGATGGTGCTTTTGCATCTCTCTGGTGGAGCAGCAGCCCTGGGCGGTGGGATGGGGGGTCTCCAGTGGTCATTACTGACTTGATGGAGGCAGCTACATCCCCCCTGCCCCGGGGCACAGCTGCACGGCAGTTTCTTGGCTTGTTCTCTACCAGTTCCATCAGATTGGCTAAGCACGTGCTTGCTTCTAACTCTGGGCACATTGTATTGTCTTCCAGCGAACAGGGAAGCCAGGGCCGTCTGCGTGAACCCCTCCTAGTTCATGTGGGTCTGTCTAGTCCCCTCCTCTCCTGCTCTGCTGGTGGCCAGCCAGGGCGAGGCCACCCCTCCAGGACCGAGCCCTCCACTTTCCCTCTAGCTCCTGGTACATCCTGTCTCCCATGGGCGGTACTCACCCAGTCGCGCTGCAGGTTTCCTCCAGAGGCCCCCACCTGGGGACATGCCTCCTGATGTTAGAAAACCCCTCTCTTGCCACCCTGCTTGCTTCCCTCCCTGTCCTGCCACGTGTTTGTATTGGACGCCCTCGCTGTTCATCTCTCCTTGACCCCCGAGAACCTGGTGTGGTGCCAGCTCCGCTAACTTGCTCGCCCAGAAGCCACCAGGGACCCCCGTCAATAACCCGTTCTCACTGGTCATTTTTCCCTGTCAAGCCATCTCCTCTCTCTTTACATCTTACCCCTTGACTGACCTGATGCTCTGATTCTTCTTACACCTCCTTCTCCTAGTCAAGACTTTCAGTGGTAAGAATAGCAGGAGTAAATCTAGTTAAGTTGTAGATCCACTAATGCAAAAAGGTAACTTTTTTTTTTTCCGCTGGGCCTGTGCCATGTGGGATCTTATTTTCCTGACCAGGGATTGAACCTGCACCCCCTTGACCACAGTGGAAGCATAGAGTCTTAACCAGTGGACCACTAGGCAAGTCCCATATCTTTATTATTTTTTAATATCTGACTCTGTCTAGTCACTGCTTGGTAAACTCGGTCCAGTGAAGGAGTTTTTGCCTCTCCCACTCTTCCCGACTTGGGCAGGAGAAGGAGCAGAGTGGTGCCTGTTAGTGCTGGGCCTGTGTCCTGCCCTGGCCTTGGAGAAAATGACGAAGCTCGAGAAACAGGAGGAAGAGTGAGATACGCAGGGTATAGAATCTCGAAGCTCCTTCTTTGTTCAGCAGTAGGGAGTGTAGAGGTGAGACACAGGCCAGACCTGCAGGGCTTTCTAGGAGGAAGTAACAGGTGGGCTCATTGACGTGGAGCTGGGTTTGGGCAGTGGGAGCCCCAGGGGATAAGGCTGAACCGAACAAGAGAGTAGGTCTGCTCAGCATCTGTTCAAACTGCAGCTCATCTGCAGGCTCACCTCACCTGTCCCAGCCCCACCAGCTACCTGTGCCCAAAGCTATGGAGATGGGCCAGCCTACCACCATGCCAGGCCCCGGGCGGCATCCTAGAACGTCCACCATTTTGGTGCCAGTGTATTAACCAGCTCTTAGTGATGGCTACCTCCTCCTATGATCCCGCCCCTCCTCTCTTCTGTTCACCTGTCTGCCTTCCTCCCCACACCTGGGCTCTCTCCTGGTCCTCGCTCTGCGTGTGTGATGCCTGGTGTCCATGGCCTGATCCAGGGAACCTCGGAGGGTGTGGTGGAAGCAGCCCGCCTGTCACTGAAGCCACTTACACGCAGGCCGCGCTCAGCAGTAGAGAGCAGGGTCCCAGGCTGGGGATCTGCAGAGTCCTCTGGATTTGGGGCAGAAGAACAGACTGAAGCTCCCCTTTTGGGGGTTTTTGGTTGTCTTATATTTACGACTGTTCTTTTGTTTGTTTGGTTCTCTGCATCTTCGTTGCTCTGCACGGGCTTTCTTTAGTTGTGGTGTGCAGGCTTCTTATTGCAGTGGCTTCTCTTGGTGCAGAGCACGAGCTCCAGAACTCAAGCTTCAGTAGTTGTGGTGCACAGGCTTAGGTGCTCCGAGGCATGTGAGATCTTCCCAGACCCCTGTCCAGGGATTGAAACCGTGTCCTCTGCATTGGCAGGTGGATTCTTAACCACTGGACCACTGGGGAAGTCCTCACCATGCTTCATTTACTTCCAACATGAATGCAAGCTTCAGCACTCACAGTTGCATGCTTTGTTGTGACGCAACACAATGGATGGTCACTGAGCACCTGTGCCAGGCGTCCAGTACTCTCAGGATGCCTCTGCTCTGGTCCCTGCCACCCCAGGTGTCCATCACATGGAGAGCGTGAGAAGTGAGTGGCAGGAGGGAGGAAGCACAGGAGGGAGTAAAAGGCGACAAGGAGGGCACAGGGGAGGCAAAGAATCAACAACTTACACCCAGGGCCTCTGAGAACGCATCCCTAGCAGGTAGTGTCACAGAGGGGCCTGGAAGGAAAGGAAAGCTCCCTCCTCCTAAAAGCAGCCACAGGCAGAGGCTCTGACCTATTTTCCTGGAAGTCAGGCATCACGGACAAAACAGAACACTCTGTCCCGGGGGTGTCCTTACATCTCTTCTCAGAATGATCACTACCCACAGCTCACTGAGACTGGACAGAGTGAGGAGCCCCCCACACACACACACACACACACAGACTCACAGCAGAGGCTGATTTAAGGGCCTCTGGGTGAGGATGTAGCAAATGTTGCCTGTGGACAGCAGAGGGCAGTGACAGCCATCGTGTGAACAGTCCGGCTTCCAGTTTGTACCTGACTGTCCTCACCAGCAATAGGCAGACTTGTTGTGGAAAGGTTCTTTGATGCTCTCTGCCTGTGGGAGAAAGGGGGAATTGCAAACCCAGTTGCATTCTGTCCGGAGCATCCAAAAGAAACATCCCAGGGAAACAGAGTGTGAATGGTTAGCATTGGAAGCTGCTGAAAGGGAGGCCTCTTTGTCCCCTGCTTGCCTGTTTTCCTATCACATCGAGGCAGGAAAAGGGAAAGTCCAGAAAACACAGGCTCCCATTTTACATGCTGGAGGCCCAGCTTTGAAAAGTGCCCGTGTCGATGTCGGGGATGGACACCGTCAGGGAGACACACTGTAGGCTGCCGCTGAGCAGGAGTCGTTCCAGAAAACACAGGCTCCCATTTTACATGCTGGAGGCCCAGCTTTGAAAAGTGCCCGTGTCGATGTCGGGGATGGACACCGTCAGGGAGACACACTGTAGGCTGCCGCTGAGCAGGAGTCGTTTGCACGACCCAGGCACTGTGCCTTCCTATGCGCCCCCCCTCCTTAATGGGGGATTGAAAGCATTCCTGTGCATCTGCTGGGGCTGAGCACACACCCTCCTGTGCGACCACCCCTTACAGAGTCACTGTGTGTCTACATGACCACAGCTGCATGTTGTGCTGGTGTGTATGTGTGTCCCTGAAACTCCACGGTCCCCATGTCTTCCGGGATGGCTTCCTGGTGGGCCCAGCCCACCTGGCCACTGGTTGGCAGGATGTGCTAGCAGAGAATAAAAGGAAGCAAAGAAAACCTACAGGGAAGGTGTTGTTCCTGGTCTGTGCAGAGTTTAGAGTCAGGAAGGAGCCGAAACACCTTGTCAAATCACCAAGCCCCATCTTATCTTGGGTCCACCTCTCGTCCACCTGCAGCAGACAGCTGGCAGAGAGCAGGGGCCCACAGATTCTGTCTGGGGTCCTCTCTGGCCCACTTTCTCCTCCTCTGCCTCTGCCTCCATCAAGGCTTCACCATCTCCCAGGTGACCATCCATCATCCCCACTGGCCGGTGCTCCCTGCCTTCCATCTGGCCCTGGAAGCATCTCTCTAAAACCGCACTCAGGCTGCTCCCTGTCCTGGATCATACCAGTTCCGAACCCTTTCACAGGCACCCAGAGCCCTTCACAGGGGGCATGCAGATGGTGCTCGATCCATGGGGGTGGGGGACAGGATATTATTATCCTTGCTCTGGTCAGCTGAGCTTGCCCGCCCCCTGGCCCCCGCCACCCTGATGGCTGTGAGCTGGATTCCTGTTACTCCCAGGGGTACGATAGCAGGCTGCCCCCGACTGCCCCCTTAATGGCTGGTTGCTCACTTACTCTGGCTGAGTAAAAACCTCTGTCCTGGGAGCATCAGAGATAATTGACATCATCTGCCAGCATGCTGCACCTCCTGATGCAGAGCGGCCACTCTGACAGGAAGCCCGTGCTTGCTGTGTCTGTTTGCTGATCGTTAGCTCTGGGCCCCAGCTAATGGGTGGTGGGCGGGGGCAGCAGTCTGTGGAACGGGATCCGGTTCCCTCCCGTGTGCTATCGGGCAGCTTTCAGCCCAGCCACCGTGTTTCTCCCTCTCTGGAATTTGCAAGCACACCAGGGTTTATTTTCATTCCGTTGCCATGAAATGTCCGAGAAAGCTCCTCGGACCGCTTCTCAGGATGGGGCAGCCCGCAGGTCAGCACTTCTTCCCCACACGCTCAGCTGCGGAAGCGGAAACCAAAGGCCCAGACTGAGCATCTCATGTCCAGACCACAGGGACGGTGAGGTTGGCATCCTGGATCTTTGCCAGCCAGGCCTGAGACTTTGTTTTCTTTCTACATCCCAGAGAAAGTCACTGTCTGTGGTCTCAGAGCCCCCAGAGCTCAACAGAGCAGAGAGCAGACACCCGTTGTAACACCTCTGGCTCTGATCACGTCTGGTCATGCTTCTGTGCTAACTAAAGCCCTCGCCCTCCTCCATGCATCACAGACACACCCCAGGGCGCAGAGCTGGGCAAGTGGAAAGGGCTGGGTTTCTGCCCTGTTCACCCCACGCACCAGGCCCCCCGGCACAGCAGCACAGCTGCTCACTCATCAAGATTCTGTGCTTGGGCTGGACACCAGGGCTGCACCACGAGTTCGTAGTGGTCCTTATTTCCTGGAAAACCTCTTCTGTGTTCAAGGTTGAGCGTCTGAAAGCTTATGAAAGGAAGAAGGCGGTGGTCCATGGATTCCTGCCCTGGAGGGGAGCTCACTGCTACAAAAATTCCACAAAAATCCCAAAGCACAGAGTTGTTTTCTCCTGCCTGGTGGCTCAGGATGGTGTCTTGGGCTCACAGCTCTTGGGATGGGACATGTAGAAAGGTGGTTCCTATACACCTTTCGGATGGAGTTCAGGGGCTGATGCCAGACACACTTGGTTTTGAATCCTGGGTTTGCCGTACTGACCAGTGTCACCCTGGGCACGTCACTGAACTCTCTGAGCCTCAATTTCTTTATCTGTAAAATCAGTCATTTCTCAGAGATGTGAAAACGTTGATGAGGTTCTGGCTCTGAGTACCACACTTGGATTTTAGAGGGCATGCCAATGAGAGATGAGGGTGCCCACAGGATGTAAATCAAAGTAAAACAGCAAACCTGTCAAGTCAGAATCAGAAAATACAGAAAGTTGTCATTTTTCAATAGACGATTTTATCAATTCTTTAAAATGTTTTTGAAATGTCCTTTTTTCTTGAAAATTATTTTTAGTGCTCCTGTTTCCTGGTGTTGCTGGGCTTAGGCTGCCTGGTAGGCAGTCACATGGTGCTGGTTTTATTGTTAAGCTTTTCTCCAGGCTCTGATGCCAAGGTTGGGAGATATACTGTGGGCTTCCGTGATGGCTCAGTGGTAAAGATTCCATCTGTCAGTGCAGGAGACACTGGTTCCATCCCTGGGTAGGGAAGATCCCCTGGAGAAGGAAATGGGAACCCACTCCAGTATTCTTGCCTGGAGAATCCCATGGACAGAGGAGCCTGGCGGGCTACAGTCCCCGGGGTCACAAAGACTCAGACACGACTGAGAGAATAACACTTTCACACTTTTCACTTTCAGATAGGAAGTCCTCCCTTCTTCCTGTGTTGTGATCCCTAACTCAGCATACTGCCATTGTTTTTGCCAACTTATCTGTCTGCCCCTGGAGGCTGTCAACTCCCCGAGGCCAGAGACCACATAGGTTCTGGGTTATCTTTGCTCTCCAGTGCCTGGCAGACACTTGGCATAGATAGCTCAGCGCACTTCACTGAAGACATGGCTCACCTGGGCTTAGTACTTTTTCTTTCTTTTTCTTTTCTCTGGCTGCACTTGGAGGCATGTGGGATCTTACTTCTGACTCTATGCGACCCCGTAGACGGCAGCCCACCAGGCTCCCCTGTCCCTGCATTGAAAGCTCGGTGTCTTAACCACTAAGCCACCAGAGAAGTCCTGCCGGGCTTAGTTTTAAATAAACTATTCACTGGGTCTTCCAACTGGGTGGGGTCCTCTTTTAAGATGTCTTCCCTTGTGGGGGACATACACGCTAGGGGCCCTGATTAAAAGGCGTGGCTGGAGGAGTGAACAGTGTTCAGATTGTACACCTCTGAATGCTGAGGAAAAGAGTTGAGAACCACAATTCAAGTTATTTTGTATTTCTCCAAAGCAGAATTGGAACTCAAACTGGGAGGCGTAGAGAGGTGCGTGCATGCTAAGTCGCTTCAGTTGTCTCCAACACTTGCAAACCCATGGATTATAGCCTGCCAGGCTCCTCGGTCCGTGAGATTTCCCAGGCAAGAATACTGGAGTGGGTAGCCAGTCCCTCCTCCAGGGGATTTTCCCAATCTAGCGATTGAACCGGGTCTCCTGCATTGGCAGGCAGATTCTTCACCATCTAAGCCACCTGGGAGTTTTAAACATAAAGGGCGTTTTAAATGTCTCTACCCCAAGGGCTGTGTGCTTACAGTGTGAGGCTAACGTGGTCCATATGAATGCAGACTCTGAGCAGAAAGGGCAGGGTGAATACCAGCATCTTTGCCCTCCCCTGGACCCAATCACACCACTCTCCGGGGAGCCCTCCAGGTCCTCAGATGCTGATTCAGGTTGCGACTGTTCAGCAGCGGCCCCTCTGCAGGGACCTGCTCCCTGACTGAGCTGGTCCACAGCTGTGCATCCTCTCCAGGGAGGGCCTCACAGGCTCTCCTCCATACATCTCAGGCCGCAAGTGAAGAGGGCAGGGGATCTGTGAGCCGTTGTCCTGCCTGCCACCTTCCTGTCCAGGGAGTGGCCAGGGATGACAAAGGGACACCCTAGCATCATCCATACTTTCATAGTGAAAATGAACACAGAAAGTCTTTCCAATTAATGCAAACACTTAAGATATTTTTTTTCCATGTTCCAAATCTCACTCACCCACACAGGACATAACATTTGTAGTTGTAATCACAGCATCCGTAACATTTGGTGCTGAACTTTTCTGCACATTCTTGTCACACCTTGTGGTGGTTCCAGTCTTCACTGTGGCCACCGCTGCTGACCGTGTTTACTCAGCAAATGAATAGATGTGGTTTACAAAGCCGCTCCCCTGTCACAGCCAGCTGTGCGGGGACAGCTCTTGTTTCCTGCCCTTGATTCATTTCCTTAGCACAGCCCCTGCTGCAGGGTGACCACCTGCAAGGCTGTGACCGCAGCCGCCCCTTCTGATGTGGCCACCGTCCTGTTTTCCGAGAAGACTGCATCCACACAGGCTTCTCTTGCAGGGTGTGAGCGGGATAGTTTCAGTACCATGCCAGCACACTGAGCATGCTTTACCAACTTAGTAGGTGAAAAATTGTACTTTGGGATTATTTTAATTTGTGCTTATTTTGCTTATTTTAATGGTGAAAATATTTCCCTAACTACTTGCTCATTATGTGTGTGTGTGTATATATATATATATATATATATATATATATACATATACATATATACATATATATTTTATGTATTTTTGTTGTTTAGTCGTGAAGCCATGTCTTACTCTTTTGCCACCCCATGGACTGTAGCCCTCTAGGCTCCTCTGTCCATGGGCTTTCCCAGCAAGAAAACCCATTTCCTTCTCTAGGAGATCTTCCTAACCCAGGGATCAAACCTGTGTCTCTTGCATGTCATGTGTTAGCAGACAGGTTCTTTACCAGCTGAGCCACCAGGGAAACAAAAGCAACTATACTCAATAAAACTGACTTTTTTAAAAAACCCACTTATTTCCTAAATATTGTCAACCTAAGCTGGGTTTGATCCCTGGGTCAGGAAGACCTACCCCACCCCAGAGGAGGAAATGGCAACACTCCAGTATTCTTGCCTGGAGAATCCCATGGACAGAGGTGCCTGGCAGGCTACAGTCCACGGGGTCGCAAAGAGTCAGACACCACTGATCGACTAACACTTTCACTTTCCAACTTAAAATATAAGACTTGGAGCCTTGATTTGGAACATGAAGAAATAAAATCAATCAAAACTGAAAACGATTTAGAGATCCAACAGGTGTTACCGCTGTGCCACTGGGGAGCAAGGGACATTCAGGCTCCACCCTGTCACCCCCACATCTATTTTTCCTGACTCTCTGCTGACCCCTTGTTTCACAGGCAGCTCCAGCAGCAGCAGGCAGAGCTGGAAGTGCACCAGAGAGACGGGCTGTCATCGTACGACTTGTCCCAGGTGAATTTCTGGAAAACTCTTTCCCAGTTAGAACTGTCTCCAACCAAAGGACTGCAGACTAAATCCCCTCAGCCCAGCAGGTGCTGTTGCTCCCTCCACCCACACTGCAGAAAGCATTTTGGCCCCCATAGAGTGTGTGTGTGCAGTGGAGGTCTACTGTGACTCTCCCATGCAGAGCTGAGCCATGCCAAGTGTAGAACAGAAGCCTTGCGAGCTGCGAGCAGCCAGTACAGTAAGTCCCCTCCATGCGAAGTTCAGGCTGTGAGCTTTCAAAGATGCAAATGTGGCTTTGCATATCCAATCACAGGAGTGAGTTCTCGTGTCTGGCGTACACTCACGTGCGTACGCCTGTATAAATGGTTGTGCTCGTGTGTATTTTACTGTACAGTACTATATAGAGGACAGCAGTGCAGTGTCTTTTTCAAGCCCAGGGTGTCGGGAAGCAAGCATGAGAGCAGTGATGATGTAGCTGGTGCTCCTGTACTTTTTAAGGTACTGTACTGTAAGATTAAAAATGTTCTCTTAATCTTTTTGTGTTCATTTTTTGGTGCAGATATGTGTGAAAAGTATTATAAACCTATGAGAGTAAAGTACCTCATAGCCGAGTGTGTTAGTTGGGCACCTAGGCTAACTTTGTCAGACTTACAAACAAATTGGTCTTGTGAACATGCTCTCGAAATGGAACCGGTTCGTATGTAAGGGACTTACTGGTACTGAGATCCAGAGGCTATGTGGGAACTTGGAGACCACCCAGCTCTGAATCTTGTCAACTCTGCAGCCTCCGTGCTGCCCCTCCCACCTTTAATCTGCACCCCGATGTTCTCAGGGGACCTCTTCCTGGCCATCTCCTCAGGCCCCCCTCCTTCCCTTCTCCTTTCTTCTCTTCTCACTGCTTCTGGCCTTAGAGAAGCTGAAGCTTGTGCTGGTACTTGGCGTCTCTCTCCAATTAAACTTTATGTTCACTTTCCCTGATACTTAGACTAAGTTGATCATTTTTATTTCTCTCTCTCCAAGTGATCAGTGGAACTCCAGTCAGACTTCTGTGACCCCTTGTTCACACCCACACCTGTGTGTTCTATCTAGGCTTTTGCATATACACAAGCTCCCTGCCCTACCCAGCACCCCAGCCTGAGATGCCAGCGATTCTGAGGGAGAGGGATCTGGTGTGTCTGTTCTGCCCCTCACACCCAGGGATGCTGTTGTGTTTTCATGTGCAAACAGGTGCCTGTCCCCAACCTACCAGCCGGAGTTCATGATGCAGGGAAGTCCGTGGAGAAGGCAGACGCAATCTTTTCCCAGGAAAGAGATCCGCGGTTTGCCGAAATGTTTGCAGGAATCAGTGCATGTAAGTTCCCAAAGAGTGCTGACGTGGTGAGATGGTGGGGTTTATAGTTGCCACCAGCCAGCTGGAGGCAGCCACCCTTGAGGGTGAATTTACAGCGACTACTGCAATGTGTAAAAGGAACACCACATTCAGGGGTCCTAATGAGTCCTCTCTATTCTCAAACTCGCCTCTCATTTACCTGTTACCTGGGGCAACCACCTGACATCTCATGGGCCTCTGACATCTCATCTTCAAAATTTGAGGACTCGGAGTAAATGAGCTCTGTTGATCATGGTACAGTTTAGTATTATCAAGCCAAAGACATGTCCCTATTTTAAAAAAAAATCTTAATCTCTAATGTAGAGAGGACCATATTTGAAAATAAAAATATGCATAAAAAGGAAAATAAAAATGATCCAGTATCCTACCACCTAGATTTAATCTTTTTTAACTTTTTAAAGCTTGTCCTTTTTGTCTTTCTACACGTTGTTGTTCAGTTGCTAAGTTGTGTCTGACTCTTTGCAATCTCATGGGCTGCAGCACACCAGGCTTCCCTGTCCTTCACTGTCTCCCAGAGTTTGCTCAAACTCATGTCCATTGAGTCAGTGATGCCATCCAACCATCTCATCCTCCATCTCCTGCTTCTCCTCCTGGCCTCAACCTTTCTGGCATCAGGGACTTTTCCAGTGTGTCGGCTCTTCATATCAGGTGGCCAAAGTATTGGAGCTTCAGTTTCAACACCAGTCCTTCCAATGGATATTCAGGGTTGCTTTTCTTTAGGATTGACTGGCTTGATCTTCTTGATGTTCAAGGCCAAACAACTAACATGGAGGGAGCACAGCGACCCCCCGACCCTGCAGGAGGAGACAGTTGGGTTAAAGATTTACTGAGCATGACCCTGCCCACTAGAGCAAGACCATTTTCTACACATATGAACTCTTTTTATATACAGAATTGAGCTCATACTGTTTGGTAGCTTACTTTTTCACGTGTCTATTACAAACATCTTTCTAGGTTATTAAATAATCTGCACTGTTATTGCCTGCGTAGCGTTCCATTGTATGAGTGTTCATAAGTCACCCTTTGCATCCACCTGTGTTAGTGTCGCTATTAGAGAAGGTGGTGCCATTCATGGGACTTCCCTGATGTCCAGTGGTTAGGGCTCTGTGCTTGCACGACAAGGGTGGCAGGTTCAATCCCTGGTCAGGGAACTAATCCCTACTTGCCGCATGGCGCAGCCAAAAAAGTAAATAAATAATAAAACAATATAAGAAATTTTATAAAGAAATAAAATGGTGCTGTCCAAAGTTCAGGTGTCACATGGAACCCACCCACTCAGACTGCCACAGAGATCAACAACACATAAAACTTGGAAATGTTGTTGTCAATTCCAAAATTCAGGAAAACAGATTCCATTTTCATGTGATCAGCGAAATACAGTACAACTGGGATGAGTTTAGGGAGATACTAGCTGACTCATGCCACAGAATCGCGGGGAATGCAGTAAAGGGGCGGGACCCCCAGGACCATCCTCTCAGGACCAAGGAGCGGGGGCAGCGTGGCCTCACAGAGGACAGAGAGGCCCTAAGCAGATCCAGTCCTCCTGCTGTCAGCTCGTGGGGTGGAAGACCCAGCCCTGTTCCCACGCTGCCGGGAACCGGATGCTAGGAAAGCAGGAAGCTGCCTGAACTGGTGGCTCAGACGGTAGAGATTCCCCCTGAAGTGCAGGAGACCTGGGTTCGATCCCTGCATTGAAAAGATCCCCTGGAGGAGGGCATGGCAACCCACTCCAGCATTCTTGCCTAGAGAACCCCATGGACAGAGGCGCCTTGGTGGTCTGTAGTCCATGGGGTCACAAAGAGTCGGACACGACTGACCGACTAAGCACAGCACAGCCTGAGCTGAGGGCAGCAGGTGCCAGCGCAGCCCAGCATCTGGCTCAGAGCAGAGGACAGACCTGTTGGCACGACTCAAGGGCTCCCTGCTGGTGCTCCCCCTCCTCCCCGTCGCCAGTCATCCACATGTGCCAGCTGCCCACAACAGTATTTCTTCCACTTTCATGGAGAGGTGTGGTTTCATCTAGCAAGAGGAAACAATCCCACATCTCACTGGTTCCTCTTCCTCTCAGATAATCCTGAAATATTTGGCCACACCCACAGCATTTCTGGGAAATCCATTTGAAATTTTAATATTATACAGATATAGACATCTTCCCATAGAGATGACAAAATAGGAAAAAAAAAAGTTAACAGAAAAGGAAAAAAAAAAGAGGAAAGAAAATAAGTAATCTCAAATTTTTTCCACCAACCAAGCTGGTTTCCTATATGAAAAAGCAACAGAGAGTTGGTTCAGTGGTTAAGAATCTGCCTTTCCATGCAGGGGACATGGGTTTGATACCTGGTCAGGGAACTAAGATCCCACACACAACGGAGCAGCTAAGCCCACGTACTAGAAATACTGAGCCCTCACACTCCAGAGTTTGTGCTCCACAATAAGAGAAGCCCTAGTCCCTCAACTAGAGAAAAAAACCCACACATCACAAGGAAGACCCAGTGCAGCCACAAAAAAAAAAAAGGAACAGAAGGACCTTCTCAGATATGTGCCATCTACTTACACTTCTTGGAAAAAATCACTTGCAGAAGTCATTGTGAAATGAATTAAAATACAGTACCCAAGATTGGAAACAATAGGTTGGAAAAGTAGGAGCATTGAAAAAGTGAAACTAGTGACATGTAGAATTAATATAAAAATTGTTAGAAGATACAAAAGATATTTAAAAAATAAAAACCCAAGTCAAATCAGTTCAGCAAAAGTACATACTTTGGGTGAGGGTACTAGGAACAGAAATTTCTCATCAGTCTATGCTATTTTTATCTCTGACATTTACAAAGATATATAACTTCAAGTATTAAAAACATAACTACTAATGAATGATTTTTTAAAAAAAAGAAAGGAAAGGAAAGAGATCTCACTTCCAAATCATTTCCAAGAAAAGACAAGGACATTTTTAGCAACTTGCAAAATACTCAGAAGAAAAATAAAGTGAAATAGAAACTATGAATAGCACGAGTAGTGCAATAAGTTGATGTCCAAGGGCTCCTGATTTCTAATTCTGGAATGGTATGCCCCCAAAATATGATATTCCCATAACAAAGTGAAACCATTTAACCTGAGAGAGTAGATGGTGATGATGCTCCAAAACCAAGGAGGAAAGCAGAGGTGTTGACCTTGCTGCACAAAGAAAAGTTAGAGCATTCAGTGGGGAAAGAAGCTTATTTTATATAGATAAAAGGTGGAACCTAAAAATGAAGATACATCATGAACATTGAAATGTGAAATCCAAAAATAGTTTGAAACACAAGAGATCCTGATAAAGCCAAATTGCAGTGGAAGATTTCAACATGCCTTTCTTCATCTCTAACAACTCATGTAGCTCAAAGTAGTAAGAAAGATATAGAAGATTTAAAATTACACACACACACATATATATATATATAATTTATGTGCATGTGTGCTCAGTTGTCTGACTCTTTGTGACCCCATGGACGATAGCCCACTAGACTTCTCTGTCCATGGGATTTCCCAGGCAAGAATACTGGAGTGGATTGTCATTTTCTCCTCCAGGGGATCTTCCCCACCCAGGGATCGAACCCACGTCTTCTTATTGGCAGGCAGATTTTTTACCACTGAGCCACCGGAGAAGCCCCTGTGATTTTATAGACATATGTAATTTTGTACCCCACAAACATCCTGGAGCATTGAGAAAAATAAATGTTTCTTATTTAACCAACAACCAAAAATCTTAAATACATGAGAAAAAAAAATGGCTTATTTATAGTCAAGAAAAATTCAGAAGTCTCTCTTACTCCTGCAACTTTTAATTTTATTTATATTTTGGCAACCCCATGTACCTTGCAGGATCTCAGTTCCCTGACCAGGGATCAAACCTGTGCCCCCAGCAGTGGGAGCATGGAATTTAACCTCTGGACCGCCAGGGAAGTCCCGCTCCTGCAACTTTTAGCCTCGTCTCTTTCTCTCCAAGATCCAAGGCCTTGTGATTAGGTTAGAAATACACACCCAAGAGTCCGATCTCTTTCCATCCTGTAGGGATTTCCCACTGAGCAACGTCATCATCACAGCAAAAAGACAATGGAGCAGTAAAGCTGCGCAGTGCCTCCGTGTTTTTAAAAACGTCATGGGGGTTTGTTGACGCGTGTGGGAGATTTAGCCATGGTCCCTTTATCCCAATCCCTGCGCCCCAAGTCCGGGATCCTGAGTTTCCATCACTGCTCATGGTCACCCAGGGAAGGATCTGCCTGCTCTGCCCACCTCCCCACCAGCAAGCCAGAGACAGGTGCAGATGTGGGGTCTGTCCAGACACAGAATGGCTGCCATGTAACTCATCTGCATCTCCTTTATTCTGGTATCTCACTGCAAGTGGAGATGTTCGAGATTATAGGAGTAAGATGCAAATGGAGTCTTTGAGCTTCTGGGGAAATGGGAGGGTGTTTTGGGGGAGCCCTGGGCCCCTCAATTACAAGAGAGAGTGAGCGAGCTCCCATCCTCACTGCTGTTTCTCAAACTACCACACTCTTGCTCATGTCAGATCTAAAGTCCCAGCTGGGGTCTGAGCCCATTTCTTTAGCCTCTCTGTGTGGGTGCTCAGGGCTCCCTGCCCTGGAGTCTGTAGGGAGGGAACTACTCCAGGGTGACCCTTGCTCTACTTTTCCCAGCGGAGAAGAAGATGATGAGCTCAGCTTCTGCGGCAGGAACACAGCAGATCTACTCCCAAGGAAGCCCGTTCCCTGCTGGACACTCGGGAAAGGCCTTCAGGTACAAGCTGGGAGTGCAGGGCATGGGGCAGGGGTGGGCAAGAGGGCAGGAAGAGGCCCCTACTCAGTGAAGCCCTGAGTCTCAGAGTCGAACTCTGTGTACAGCAAATACTGCCAACCTCACTTAGTGCTTACCCATTCGAATGCCCGGGCTTCCCAGATGTCTCAGTGGTAAAGAACCTACCTGCCAGTGCAGGAGATGTGGGTTCAATCCCTGGGTCAGGTAGATCCCCTGGAGAAGGAAGTGGCACCCCACTCCAGTATTCTTGCCTGGAGAATCCCATGGACAGAGGAGCCTGGCGGGCTACAGTCCATGGGGTCGCAGAGAGTCAGAGATGACTGAGCACATACACACACTTTGGTATGCCAGGGCCAGGCTGAGGGGTCCGGGAGCTCCAGTTCTGACCTGCAAGCCCTTGATGAGCCACCATAAGTACAAAGTGTCGGTTACTCTTTCTTGGATGGGAAAGGTGCCAGCCACTGTGTTTGCAGAGGTGCCTGCCATGGAGAAGGGAGTGAGGTGGCTCTAGCCAGGACAGACCTAGGGACACCTGACAAGGCAGCAGAAAGTACCCTGTCCCTGGGTTTCTAGAGGCCACCCCGAACTCCAAGGGGGAGAGGACCACTCCATGACGCCTGAGGTCTCAGCCTAAAGGGCTGCTCATGGGAGGCATAAGTCGGATGTTGTGCTTCCGGGGGTTGGTTCTTAGCATCAGGGGTCTCTTGTAAGTCACTGAGGAAGCCAGCAACACCACCAGGGATAGGGCCTGGCTCCAGGGGCTCCCAGGGCAGCAGGAGCAGGGGTTGGGGGGCTCGGCTTGGGCACAGACACCTTCAGGGAGGGTGGTGGGCACTTGTGGGAGCCATCAGGTACCCCCAGACCCAGTAGGAGAAGCATCTCAGACCCGTGCCTGATAGGATGGGGCTCCCCAGGCAGCCCAGCCTCCGGCTGACTCGGCCAGAGCTGAATGTCCAGTTGAGAATCAGGCAGGGACCAAGACTGGGCAGGTGGACCAGCCACCCCAGGGAGAGGTCCCAGCCGGGATGGCCCTCACCAAGGGTCAGTGGACCAACCTCAGGGGAGGCAGCAGGTGGTCAGCAGCTGCGCCGTGAGACATCAACCCCTGAGGTCACAGAGTAGCTCTGCCAGCCCCGCAGCTGGGCTGTAGTAGATGGTGACTTGTTCTCAGTCTCTAGGGAGCTCTGTCCTGGAGCAGCTACTCTCTAGTCTGGGGATGGGAGGACAAGATGGTGGCCTCCTGTGAGCTGCCCCTGAGACATAATCCCTGCTGCTTGCCTGGCTCTGCGGAGCACTGGCCAAGGCTCCAGGCTCTTCCCCTGCTGCTGGTTACTCACCCACTCAGCACGTGGCGAGCTGCTGTAGTTCCATGCCAGGCCCGCCTAGGCCTGTGTTCATCGAGTCCTTGTAACACTTGCTGCTTCCCCCTCTCCCTCCCCGCCCCCTGCCATCTGGACAGAGGGCAGCCAGGCTGGAGCAGAGGCCAGAGGTGAGGAGGGCTAGCCAGGCACAGCACGGTGGGGGCAGGGGTAGGGGGAGGCTCAGAAGCAAAAAATCAGATGGCCACCTGCTGCAAGGGTAGGTGCACAGGCATCAGGATTGTGCTGAGCGGAGTCCAGGGACAGGAGACACGGGGACTCCTGGAGTCTGGGAGGAAAAGAATGAAATGAATACATGAGTCTTTTCTACTGTGCTCGACTTGGGAGTTTGGGCTCATCACTGGGACGACTCAAGCCCCAGAAGAGGGGCTTGAGGAAACGAGGTCCTGGAGAAAGTTTGTGATGACAGAGGTGTCAGGGGTGGAGAGGAGGAGTGAGGCTGCAGGCAGGCGCTTAGAACAGATGGTCCAGCCAGAGATGCTGAGTCTGCACCAGCTGTTGTCACTGAAACAGAAGGGGGGGGCCAGTCCCCTTGTGGAGCCTGGCATTGGGGAGGCTCTCACTAGATCACTGGTCTATAGAACGAATGGGTTAATTAGTTAAAAGAGTGCCACCAAGCTGTAAGCTTGTAGGATGGCTAGTTTCCTGTACATCTGCAGGGCCTGAGCTGGATTGAGTGGGAAGGGACATGGGATGAGTGGCACTGAGCCCTTGGCAGGATGGCACAGCTGTGGCTGCACATCCCTAAGTTTGTCCCCCCCCCCGAGTCCTGCTGTGGTCCCACGGGCCCTGTGCACCTATCCTGGGGTCCACAGCATTCCTGCCAGCTATCCAGTCAGTACTGTGAGGGCAGCCAGGGCCAAGGGATGGAGGAGACCCCCACCACCCCAGTAGAGAACAGTGATCAGAAAAGGCCCCAAGGTCACTTACACACATCAAGAGGGAGATGGGAAAGGAGCTCTGTGTTAAGTGAGGAGGGGATCTCGGGAATGAAGTTCCTCTTGATCACGGTTAGTGCGAGAATTTTTGTGTGGCTGTGCTGTGTCTTCATTGTAGCACTCTGGTGTCTTAGCTGTGGCACACAGGCTTAGTTGCCTGGCACGTGGGATCTTAGATCCCTGGCCAGGGGTGGGACCTGAGCCCCCTGTGTTGGAAGGTGGAGTCTTACCGCTGGGTCACCAGGAAAGTCCCATGGTGCTCTTTCTTCCTTTGCAGCTCTGCTGTGGTGCACGTGCCTGGAGTGAACGACATCCAGTCCTCATCCTCAACAAGTCAGAACATGTCCCAGATCTCCAGGCAGCTCAACCAGAGTCAGGTGGCCTGGACAGGAAGCCGGCCGCCCTTTCCAGGACAGGTATGGGCGTCAGCAAGGACGTTGCCCCAGGTCCCCAGAGGGCGCAGAGCACCTGAGCTGTGCTCTCTGGGGATCCCGGCTCTGAGAACAGGTCAGCACATGGAGCTGGAGCTGACCACCTCAACCATGGCCGGGCTCCTAGGAGCACGGGGCAAAGGGTACTTTGAGAACTAGGTGCCCATCAGTGGTACCAGATCTGGTTTCACAGCCTTTTCTCCCAACTGGAGGCAGCTCTGGGGGACCCAGGGGAGGGGACGGGCACTCAGAGACCCTCCCTCAGGAGCAAGCCCCTCACCACTCAGGACCTCGGTTCCCTTGGCCCAGGAGTACATGAGGACATCAACCTGGGGACGCACCTGGCTCCCTGTCTTCACTGTGGGAACATCTGTATCCTGGCTGGTAGAGTCCTTGCCAAGGTCCCCTAAGCGGAAGGCAGAGGACTTAGATCACTGAATCCCTGGAGGGCAATTTCAACCAGACCCTGAAAATCCAGGACCTGAGTCCTGTTTCTTGGGCCAGCACGTATTGGCCTGATCCTGGGCATGGCACCCAGCAGGCCGGGAGGCCACTGGAGTCACTATCAGCCCAGAGCAGGGCTGCCAGTGCAGACTGGACCTGCACGTGACTGACCAACCGGGGCCATGGAGGGTGGGGGAGGGAGCCTGCTGGTGATGCTGGCCCTCTCTTCACTGTGTCCTGATTGTAGCAAATCCCCTCGCAGTCCAGCAAGACTCAGTCTTCTCCCTTTGGGATCGGAACGAGCCACACATATCCCGCAGACCCCTCGTCCTACAGCCCTCTCTCCAGTCCGGCTACCTCCTCGCCCAGCGGGAACGCCTACTCCAGCCTGGCCAACAGGACTCCAGGCTTCGGTAGGTGGGGACGGAGGGGACGAATTCCTGGGAGAGCCAGTTAAGATTTCTGAACATTCTGGGTTTGGGGGTCTGAGCCCTAGGCTCTCAAAACCCTGGCACCAGGTCTGGAGATTTCCAAATTCTCTTCTCTCTGGCCATCAGGAGGCCAGTGGTGTCCCTAAGAGACTTGCTGCCTAGACCTTGGCTTTGTAGATTGACTTTATCATTGTCAAGGCTCTGGGTCTCCTGTGATGTCATCTGAGTTCTATTTTAACCATTTATGGCCCTTGGCAAGGACTGTTAGATGAACCAAAAAAACCCTATACAGTAAGTCCCCTACTTATGAATGAATTCTGTTCCAAGAGTGCATTTGTAAGTCCAACAATGTTAGCCTAGATATCCAGCTAACACAACTGGCTATATAGTACTGTACTGCCATAGATTTATAATACTTTCCACACAAATAATACATTAAAAAAAAAAGCAAGCATTTTTAATCTTACGGTTCCGTACCTTGAAAAGTGCAGTAGTGCAGTACAATAGCTGGGCATCTTCGCATCTTTGAAAGTTTTTATATAGGGAACTTACTATGATCTTGTTTCAAAAAGCTGAGGAAGTATGGGTCGTAGGGATGATGCATTGCGTCAATAAATTGTGTAAATGATAAACATCGTAAAATTCTCTCTCTCTTTAATATTACAAGAGGGATCCTATCCCATGGAAGAACACCTTGCTTAGCTTTGTTTGCACAACTTCAGGCCCTAAAGGGTTAACCGTCTGCTCCCTCTGGTGGACTTCCCAGGAGCCCCTGCCACTGCTCACCTTGCGGGTGTTTAAATGACCCACTCTGCGTGTCTGCCAGGGTCTGAGTCCCACGTCACAGAGAAGGAACTCAGAAAGGATCCTGGTGCCGGCAAGAAGCCTGAGCTGGTGTTCAGCTGCAAGAAGCTGAACCTTTTTGCAGGGCTGTCTGTGGAGACAGTCATGCTCAGGGGGCATTTCCTTTGCAGAATGGATCATTCTCAGGCAAGCATGAAGCAGAGTCCAAACACCTGAGTTTCCATTTGAGCTGCAAGTGTCCTTTTAGGGCTATATCAGCTTTAGGAAGCGTGGGGTGCCTTGCCCCTGGCCCACACCTGAGTTGTCAGCTGCCCCCACCCCCTGTCCAACCCCACCGCTAATAGCAGAACTTCTGGCCCTGCAGCCCCAGGTCTGGGGGTTGGGCCAGCATTTCTCAACCCTTTATCTGTCCCTCCCCCTCAGATTCAGGTGTCTCTCTGCGTGAATCCCATAGACTTGTAGCAGGCTCTCACACTCAGCCTTTAAATATCCTTGCCAGATGATTCAGTGAGTTTAGCAGCACTGCCCCCTGTTTCAGGAAGGAGAGGCCCTTCCTGAAAGGCAGCTGCTTTCAAGCCAGCCAGGAGCTCAACTTAGACCCACCCTGAGGTTGGAGGTCCCTGGTACCCAGGAGGGCCCCCTGCTCGCTTCGTGTGGAGAGACACCACCCCCACCACCGATCTCAGCACACTTGGCTTGCAGGCACCTAGTCCTTCCTGGGAGCACAGGGCCCACTGGGCACTGACCTACTCGCTGGCCCTCCTGATGCCAGGCCCTGTGCTGAGCCCTTGGAGGAGACTCGGCTCTGACCGGGTAGAAGGTCACAGTGCAGACACCGAGGCAGGGGAGACGGACAGGTACAGGGAGGCGGGCAAGCCAATGCTGGAGGTGCAGCAGCCAAGTCTGTTGGAAGCAAATGGGGGAGTCAGGAGAGGCTCCCAGGAGAGTCAGCATTCCCCCTGGTATGGCCTAGAAGCATCTCAAGGCGGCCTTAACAAGAGATGAGGGGACGCCACCCCTTGCCCCAGCACTAGAGCCTTTAGCTCTGTGCCTCTGTCTGGTCTCCACTTACCAAATGCTGGGCTCTGAAGTGCAAATGGAGGTGGAACAGGAAGGACAGAGCCAGGGCCTGAGGCTGCCACACAACTCGCTGACCAAGAGCAGGACTGCACAAACAGGGCTCCAGGCTGAGCAGCCACTGTTACAGCTGCCTTGTAGCTAGCTTACTTCGGATGATGATAATATTGTAATAATTATGATAGCAGCTCACTCATACCACATACTTACTCTGTGCTCAACGCTTTACACACTTGAATTTATTTAAAGCTCATGGAGGGCTTCCCAGGTGGTGCTAGTGGTAAAGAACCCACCCGCCTGCCATTGCAGGAGACATAAGAGAAACAAGTTCGATCCCTGAGTTGGGAAGATCCCCTGGAGTAGGAAATGACAACCCGCTCCAGTTTTCTTGCCTGGGAAGTCCCATGGACAGAGGAGCCTGGCAGGCTACAGTCCACAGGGTCACAGAGTAAGGCACGACTTAGTGACTGAGCATGCACACACATATGCCTTCTGAGATGGCCCGTGCCCTGTCTGTGAAGTATGTCTCTCTAAAAAGGTCTACTTCTTACCTATCAGAAAAGAAAGAAATGTCTCTAGACATTGCCAAATGTCCCTTCAGGATGGGGGGTAAGGGCAAAATCACCCATGCCTGAGAACCACTGAGCTAAACCCAACCACTTAGGACCTCTGAATGGGACTTCAGGTAAACCTTGAGTCTTAGGGCACTTTCCAAATCAAATGAATCTCACCAAAATTATTAGCTAGCAAAAGCTGAAAAGAGAACATTGAGTGCCAACAATTTTTTTAAGGAGGTTGTCATCCCCTTTGTCTACAGTCTAGAAATTGACAAGCCCCCCAAGATTCCGACTCTTGTTGTGAAAGCTCACCCAGTCGGCCCAGATGGTAGCAACCTCCTCATGTATTCTGTTTGGAATCCCTGGGCTGGCAGGTGGCCCAGGCATCCAGCCAGGGGATATAGCAGCCTCGGTCTTATGCAGGCGGCCCGCAGAGCACGAGAAGCACGGCATGGCTGGAACCCACGGTTAAGGTTTGCAGTCACACACGTGGCTTTTGGATCGATGAGGCAACATGAGGATTTTGATTACCACTGGGGCTTTTTCCAGAAAGAGGCTTGTAGGTACATATCCTGGGAGCAGGCCACAAACATGCCCTGTTTATGGTCTGTGGTACTGGTCAGTCGGGGCCAGGGTTTAGTCTAAGACCCCACAGGGCTGTGTCATCCTGGGGAGGTTATGTTGTAGTTATTACTCATTCTTTAATGAGAGAGGTCACTGATGCAACCTCAGAAAAAAAGGTCAGGAGCAGAGACTGCATGGAGGACTTTCCCCTTTAACTGTCCCACCACATGGCGGGTGAGGTCATCTTCTAGATCGTCAATGGATATAACTTCCTCCAGGAAGATGCAGATGGAGTTAAGTCTCACAGCCTGTCCTTCCAATTGCCTGTGCTTCCCTTATAAGCAGTCTTAACAGTTTCAATTGGGCTTCACTGCTGGCTCAGCAATGCAGAATCCACCTGCCATGCAGGAGGCCTGGATTCAATCCCTGAGTTAGGAAGATCCCCTGGAGAAGGAAATGGCAGCCCACTCCAGTATTCTTGCCTGAGAAATCCCATGGACAGAGGAGACTGGCAGGCTACAGTCCATGGCGTTGCAGACTCGGACACAACTGAGCGACTAAACAAACAACAATTCCAGTTGCCTAGTTACTCATCTGTCTTTCTCAATGAATTGGGCCATTGCAACCCCCTGTATCCCCAGCCACTGCTCAGGGTCGGGTACATAGCATTCAGTATGAAAACTATTTATCAAATGAATGCACATGGGCTTCAGCATCAGATGCTATGCTATGCTAAGTCACTTCAGTCGTGTCCGACTCTGTGCGATCCCATAGACGGCAGCCCACCAGGCTCCCCCGTCCCTGGGATTCTCCAGGCAAGAACACTGGAGTGGGTTGCCAGTTCCTTCTCCAATGCCTGAAAGCGAAAAGTGAAAGTGAAGTCGCTCAGTCGTGTCCAACCCTCAGTGACCCCATGGACTGCAGCCTACCAGGGTCCTCCATCAGATAGATCTCGGTTCAAACCCTGGCTCTGGTATTTATAAGCTAAATGAGTTGGGCATGTTTCCTGACATCTTTGAGCCCCAGTCTCTTCATCTGAAAAACGTGGAAGATGGACTCATCTCTTAGAGTGAAGAAGAAATTAAAGAATGTCTAAAAAGTATCCCGAAGGATGCCTAGCACCTAGTCAGCACTCCAAAAATAGCAAGCCTTCTCCCTGCTTCCTTAGCTGTAGCTTATGCTGTTTCTAAAGCAAACCAGTTCTTCCCTGGTGGTCCAGTGGTTAAGACTCCACGTGCCCAGGGCAGGGAGCATGGGCTTGATCCCTGATTGAGGAGCTAAGATCTCCCGTGCCATGCAGCAGGGTCATAAATAAATAGGCATACCTTATCACAGTGTTAACTGTTTAGTCATCATGTTGTACTTTACATCCCTATAAAAATAAAAAAATGAATAAAGCAATCCAGTTAATTAATTTTTTTTCTATTGCACGCAGTTAAGAAAAGCACTTCCCTTCCCAGAAGTTTAAGATTTTTTTTCTGAAATCTTGTCTTGTACATGAATACAACCACCCCCAGACACAAGTTGGGGAAGCTAGTCTTCCTCTAATCCTTCCCCTCCACCCTCCTCCCCTGGCTCTGGCTGTCACCAAGGAAGACTGATGAGAAGATGGGTATTAGCTTCATTATAAGTTGGGGATATCCAGGAAGCCCCCAATGGGAATAGAAGTGGTGTATAGAGTGTTCTTATTTCTTCCTCCTTTGCTCCTCTTTCCTTCCTTCATTCTTGCCTTCAGCAGATACTTTTTTTTTTTTTTTTGGCTGTGTAGGATCTTAGTTGTGGCATGTGGGATCTAGTTCCCTGACCAGGGATTGAACCTGGACCCCCTGCATTGGGAATGCAGACTCTCAGCCACTGGACTACCAGGGAAGTCCCAGCAGATACTTCTGCTTTATTCCAGGCACTGTACTCAGTGAGGCCTGGAACAGACATTTTAATAGATAAGGTCCCTGGCCTTAAGTTATTCACATCTGGGGATAAGTTATCTTAGTGTGACGGGCACCATCCTGAGAGACAATGCAAGTGCCACAGGCCAGCTGAGGAGAGAGCATGGAGTCAGTCGTTCAAGGTCACGTTCGATCAAGCCTCGGAGTACAAGTAGAATCCTGCAGGCACAGAGCATGGGGAGGACACACACGCCAGAGAGAACACAGGTACGGTGGCACCAAGCCAGTCATCCCTGAACACATGAGGACAGCCCTCATGGTCTGCACCAGCCCCACCTTCAGCAGAGGTGCCTGTGTCCATCCGTCCTCTGTCTCAGCAGCAGATGGCCCAGCTCATGCTCAACCTCGGGGCCTCCAGGATGGGGTGGGTATCTGACCAGTGGGGCTCCCATCACTGCTCCAGCTGGGGCTGCTGTGCATTTCATCTTTTTTTAAACATTTTATTTATTTATTTATTTATTGCTATGCTGTGTCTGTTGCCGCATGTGGGCTTTCTCTAGTTGGAGCAAGCAGGGGCTACTCTTTAGTTGCAATGCACAGGCTTCTCATTGCAGTGGCTTCTCTCGTTTTGGAGCAGAGTCTCTAATGTGCACGGGCTTCAGTGGTTGTGGGCCTGTGGCATGGGGGATCTTCCCGGACCAGGGATCAAAGCCGGTTCCCCTGTACTAGCAGGCAGATTCTTAACCACTGGACACCCAGGGAAGTCCTAACGCATTTAATATTGCTACAGTTTTGAACCAGGACTGTTCTAGATTGTTCTATTCACAAATCACGGCAACCTACTCTAGTGTTCTTGCCTGGGAGATCCTATGGACAGAGGAGCCTGGCAGGCTACAGTTCATGGGGTAGCCAGAGTCGGACACGACTTAGCAACTAAACCACCACCATTCCCAAATCGGGCCAGGGACATGATTCTATGAAAAAGTTGTCCCTGGCCCATGGAATATCATGAGAGAGTGTTCGGGAAAGGCATTTCAGCAAAGCCAGATGCATTTGTTTAAACAACAGAATCATGCATGCACAGTAGATTTAACTCCTTCTTGTGTGCAATAGGGAACTGTATCCCTACCTGAGTTCCTGGATCCCTTTACCAACTGTGGTCATGCGCAGCTTGAAAGGTACCATGGTGAACCACTCAAGGGAGTATATGTTTTATTAAAGCCCCTCATGTCTCAGGCAGTAGGTGAGATGTGAGAGAGAAAGGGACTGACTCTTCCCTTTGAACACCATCTAACCTGCCACCCGAGATGAACCCAGTGCCCACTCATCAGGCAGGGAGTGGGGTCGCCCATGGTCAGAACAACTGTTGAAGAACAAGTAGGGCCAAGATGGGACCTGTTCTGCTATCCAGAGCTGGACAGTGAGCCCATCGCCTCCAAAATGTCATTGAATGGTTTGGAACAAGGAAAAGTGCCTGCAGGTTTTAATATGCCTTAGGATAAATGAACCCTGGTAGACTTAAAAAATAGTCACAACCCGAAAGTTGAGAGTTATGTTTTATTTGATGGGACTGGGCTTCCCTGGTGGTTCAATGATAAAGAATCCTCCTGGCAATGCAGGAGACCAGGGTTGGATCCCTGGGTTGAGAAGATCCCCTAGAGTAGGAAATGGCAACGCACTCCAGTATTCTTGCCTGGAAAATTCCATGGACAGAGGAGCCTAGCAGGCTACAGTCCATGAGGTCGCAAAGAGTCAGACGTGACTGAGCATTCATAGGATTTAGGACTTCAAGCCTGTGAGGCAGCATCTCAAGTAACCCTTAGAGAATTGCTCAGAGGAGGCGAGGGGAGAAGCCAGGTGATATAGAAGTTTTGCAACAAAGGGCAGGTAGTCTGAACATCGAAAGATTATTGTTAAAGAAGACCAGGTTAAGGAATTTAGCACTTTTCCATGTATGGAAAGATACAAGAGTCTGGGCTCACTGAAATCATTCCTTTGATATACACCTCACCTATCTGGGGCCAGCATCCTATGTTTTCACATCCTGAGTTTCCTCAAGGCTCCCAGTAGGGAGTGGCTGCAGACCGATGGCTGCTGGGTGGCAGGTATTTTCTTCCTCGGTTCCCTCGGGGCTCACCAGCTCCCCATCTGTGGTGTCTGCAATTGCTGATGACTGTGACATCCCTGTTTGTTGATATGGCAGGAAATATTCCCTTTCTTGCCCCCTTGGGTTAATCTTTAAAATGTTTTAGGCAAAATTCTGCTCTTTTTTCTAAGTTTTGTTTTTCCACCAGGTATTTTTTGTAAATTGTGGACAGAAGCAAGGTCGCTCTTGTTCACAAATTAATCTGGCAATTCCCACAAAGAGACCTATCTCCTTGTCTAAGCTGTACCCAAATGCCTTTCCTCTCAAACTAGTGGTGCTGAGAAACACTCTGCTAAAGAGACAGGCAGAAAGAGCCATGGCTCTTGGCCCCCATGGAAGGACCCTCATGGAATGCCATGTGTGGCTTCAGCTGAGTTACCCAGAAGGCAGTGAGGCTGGTGGAGGTCAAGTTTTGCTGAGAGAGGCTCTTCTACTGGCAGGACAGGGTTCCTTTAAAGAGCAGCCTGTGAGCTGGGGTATCTGGAGTGGCAGAGACTGCACATCTAGGAGATGGCTTCTCTCGGCCACAGACATGCCTCCAGCAGTGATCATGAAGCACTGAGGGCTGTAAGACTTTACCCTGGCAGGTGCGCTCGGGGAGAACCACCCTCACTGCGCGGTACCCGCACCATCTGGCAGAGAGCTCCTGTTTCTGTTTCACCCACCCAGCTCTCGGGTGCCAAACCAGCTTCTTATCTGTCAGCCAGCATGAGGCAGAGGGAGACAGGGAGCACTGTCAGCCCGCTCTGGATGGAGTGCGGGGGTCCTCTGGGCTGTAGTGGTTCTTGGGTCTCCCGAAGTCATGGGCTGGCTTTTAAAGGAAGTGTCCTCTACGTCGGATCTTTCAGCTGAGAGCGGACAGAGTAGCGGGCAGTTCCAAGGGCGGCCCTCGGAAGTTTGGTCGCAGTGGCAAAGCCAGCACCACGGACAGCAGAGCGGTGAGCCGCACTCCCACCAGCAGCCCGGTCAGACTGAAGTGTTCCAGGTAAATCAGCGAGCACCGCCTTCTCGTAGGTACCCGCGCCTTCTCTCTGCTTCCTTTCCCCCTCGGTCTCTGCCTCCCTGCTGTAGCACCGACTGCTGATAGAGATTGTGAGTTCTGGCCCCTCCCGGGAAGGTCGTAGCCCCGACTCCTGGGGCTCCAGGAGGAGAAAGAGGCGAGGCTCCCTTCTCGAGCCCCACTCACGTATTGCTGATTGAAGCTGCCTGGGCGCCTTGCAAGTCCTCCGTTGTTTGATCAAGCTGTCCTCAACTATTTTGGCACCAGGAACCAGTTTTGTGGAAGACGGTTTTTCCACAGATAGTGGGAGGGGATGGTTTCGGAATGATTTAAGTGCATTACATTTATCATGCACTTTATTTCTATTGTTATTACATCAGCTCCACCTCAGATCATCAGGCTTTAGATCCCGGAGATTGGGGACCCCCGGTTTGAGCCATTCCCTAAGTGTGCAGCAGTAACAGATATCGCTGGCATACCACAGGGCAGGACTCAGCCCCCTTGGGTGTCAGAGCCCCACTTTCAGCCAGGAAAGTTCTCACTGGGAAGAGGCTCCAAATGCGAGTGTGTCCCATCCACCCCACCAGGTCTTCATGAGGGAGAAACACCCGATAACAAGAGCCCCAAGTGCCTTCTGTCACATTCCAGAGCCTGCCCCGCAAGGCATAGCTGGAGCAAGGCGCACCTGGGACCCACAGGACTATAAAGCTCTCATGGGAGAGCTCTCCATTTACCCCACCCTCACCCCAAGCTGGGGCTTCCCTAGTGGCTCAGTGGAAGAGAATTCGCCTGCCAGTGCAAGCGACGCAAGTTTGATCCCTGGGTAGGGAAGATCTCTTGGAGGAGGAAATGGCAACCCACTCCAATATTCTTGCCTGGGAAATGCCGTGGACAGAGAGCCTGGCGGGCCACAGTCCATGGGGTCACAAAGAGCCGGACATGACTTAGTGACTAAACAGCAGCAATGCTTCAAGCTCCTTTCCCACCAGTTCAAGCAGCACCTTCACAGGCAAAGTTGTAGAACCCAGGTCCCCAAAGAGACAGAATCCTTTTATACTTGCAGAGAGGTGCCTCACCCAGGCCCTCATCTGACCACCCGTGACCCGTGATCACTATCCCCCCTTCCTCCATCCGTCATCCTGAGAGCCCTGGCCCATCCTTGTGCCTCACAGTCACCATGTAAAGCAGATTTCCGTAACCTGGCTCTTCATGGTCATGATGCTGAAAGGAATTTTTGGTCAAATACATTTGTGAGACGTGAGTAAACAGTTGTTCAGTTTCTTTTTTAAAATATTATGATATAATTGCTTTACAATGTTGTGTTAATTTCTGCTGTACAACAAAGTGAATCCGCCATATGTTCACATGTGTCTCCTTCCTCTTGAGCCTCCCTCCCAGCCTGCCATCCCACTGCGTTAGGTCATCGCAGAGCACTGAGCTGAGCTTCCGTGCTGTGTGGCAGCTTCCCACTAGCTCTGTTTTACCCGTGGTGGTGTATATAGGTCAGCGCTGTCTCAGTTTGTCCCATCTTCTCCTTCCCCTGCTCCGCCCGAGCATCTGTTCTCCACATCTGCATCTCTGTTCCTGCCCTGCGGATAGGCTTGTCTGTGTGACTACAGGACTTACCGGAGCTTTTATGTACTAATGATGACTGAGGGTTTACAGAAGGGCGACAAAGTACACCTCGTTTCCCAAACTCATTCGTCTGCAGAATTCTTTTCTCCCACAGTGTCTCGTGGGCCAAGAATTGGACACAGCACACTTTGGGGAAATTGCCATAAAGGATTGAAATATAGCTCTGCCCATTTTCTGGATGGGTAGTCTGAGTCCCAGAGAACTTGAAGGACTCGTGACAGGTGGAGTCTCACCCCACAGGGATTTGGCCCTGTCCTTGATGTACACAGTGAAGACGGACCACTCAGCTCTCCCTACACGCAGCCCTCCTGCCCTTCCCTGCTTTGCAGTGCTGTTGGATCTTGATTGTCGGTTGGGTGTATAACTTGCTTGGTACCAAACTGGTACCAGTGGGCCTCTTCTCCACCCTGTGTCCTGGCTAGGCTTTAAATAGACAGAGCTTCCTGCTGCAATGACATCTCTCCCAGGACAGCAAAGCTACCCAGGGTCTCAAACATTGGAGGAACCCAGCAGAGCATGGTGGGGGCGGAGAGGGAGGGTACGTGTTCCCAGGCTGCCCTGTTGGAGAGATGCCGTCAGGGTGGTGGGCAGGCTGGGCTCCTGGGACGTGCCACTGCCCGGGAGAATGAGGGATGAGCCGACTCCCCTGCGCTCTTTTCCTCTCTCCTGCAGGACATGCTGCCCATGCCCGGAGATCCAACCCAGGGGACCGGCAACTATAACATTGAAGATTTTGCCGACCTGGGCATGTTCCCGCCGTTTTCGGAGTAGCTGCGGGCAAAGCCAGGCTTCACAGAGCAGTGTCCCCCCCTGCTGTGATGTCGACGCCATCGTGAACGGGGGGGCCCCCATTGCCCTGCTTGTCCTGTGGCAGGACCCCCCCCCAGCAGAAGACACCTCATTCCCCCCTGCCTCCACCATGTTCCCCCTGCCACCGTCGCATTGCTCAGCTTCTGACCCTCAGCAGTGGCTGCTCTGCCACCAAACAGGAGCCTGGTAGACGTTGGGGGTGGGTTTATTTATTGTATTTTACTTGTGTGTGCTTGGGAGGCTGACCCACTGGGTTCCTAAAATCTGGTTGTGAATAATCTCCTATCGGACAGTTTGTGTCTATGAAAAGTTCACTTACAGCCCAGAGAGCCCGAGCAGCATGCCCAGGCCTGCCCTGGAAGCTGGAATCTGGTTTCTCCTGGCTTTTAACTTCTGTGTCCGTGTGGGGCTCAGGGAGTAGTGGGGAGAGAGGGCACACGGCCTGTGTTCTCAGAGCTGGAGGTGAGCAGCTGGGGACCCCCAGGTGGACGCCGGCTCCTCTGTCTCCTGGCTCAGCCACATCCGTCTGTCCATGTTGCCATGAGACGTGTACTTTGTGCCGTGTGATGTGAATCCTTGTCCTGATGGATGTGTTGTGCCTGTGTCTGTCGTGTGTGGCAAGAGCGAGTGTCTAGAATCCAGGGTGAGTGGCGGAGGTGGAGCCCGGCCAAGCTGAGGAGGACACCCTGACCAGAGGGAGCCAGGCCCGGGGCCTGGGCGCCAGGCAGACAGGCTGAACTGAGCAGGTGGGCCCTTGACAGTGACGCCAGGAGTGCCGGCCCAGAGCTGCTTCCTCTGCTAGGTCAGTTCTTCGGTCCAGGCGGGGGACAGCGGCTTCTCAGGAGGGGCAGAGGGCGGGTCTTTGAGGGAGAGGACTTGGGCTCCAGTTCTGGTTTTGCCGCACACCCCCCACCCCAGGGCCTTGAATCCCTCAGTTTGTCTCAAGACAGAGTGAGAGCTGACTTCTAGAAGCTTGCCTGGCTAACTTCTGAGCCCCTGGTCCCTGGCTTGCTGTCTCAGATCTGAGATGATTCCCCACTTTTACTTACCACCACTCCATCCCGTGCCCTTTACAGTAAGGAAAGAAACTCCTGTGTCCTCTTCTTTTCCCTATGGTCTCCCTCCTGTCTTGCCTCCCCATCCCATCAGCTCACCAACACCCGTAGGGAATCACGCTACCTACCCGTGGCCACCTCGCGGCAGACAGAAGAGCCCATGCCCCCTGCAGGCGCCTGGCTCAGAGCAATCCTTGTACCCCTCCTCCCGGGGTTCTGAGGGGCCTGGCAGAGTGGAGTCGCTTCTAGGCTACCTGAGCCGGGAGTGAGCCCCATCTGCAGGAAGGAGCCACGTGGAGAGTGTTTGCTCTCATCCTCTGAAAACTCTGCATCAACCCCAGCACTGGCCAGCATCCAGAGCGGATGGGCGTTCATTCTGGCCTGGGAAGCTCCAGCTGTTAAAGTCCAGCATTGTTCACGAGCTTACCCTTGGCTGGTAGCCAGCTTTGTGTGATCCCAGGTCATGGGCTTTAAATTAAAACTGACCTGACAGTTTCTAGAGTGGCTTTTAATCTTCGTGTATATAGTGGTGATTGGATTTGGGGTTTAGACGCACAGGATGTCATTTTTAACCTTTAGAAGCCTTTTGGTTCCTGGGAAAATGGCAGGTGACTGAACGTCCCCCGACCCTGACAGAACCAAGACCCAGAAGGGGCCTCCCGTGGGTGTGCCCCGCCCCTGGGGTCACCTCTGCACCCCCTGCAGCCTTGAACTTGTCCCAGATGGTAGACTTAATTATTTCCCAAGAAGAGGCACCAAAATAGCTTTTGGATCAAAGAATGGGTTCTCGGTGAAATGAAAACAGACTTCTTGTGACTTTGAGCCTATAAGTTTGAAAGTTTGAGGGGGGAGGTATGTTTGTCTCTTTTGGTTTTGGAGGGAGTTTGGGGGTTTTCTGAGGTCCACACACTGATTGGCATGCTGACTGGGAGCTGCCACCCACCCAGGCTTTACTGGGTGCTGAGGGGATGCAGAAGGACAGAGGAGAACAATCTTGCCCCCGGGACCTTTCATCTACTTACAGTGTCTAGGATGAGGACCTCTCAGTTCTTAGTCCTAGTAGGCAAGGATTCATGAGCGAATGAAAGCCAGATGTAATGGGAGAGCATCATAACTAAACAGCCCCAACCTGACTTCCCTGGTGGTCCAGTGGTTAAGACTGTGAGCTTTCACTTCTGGGGCCTGAATTCGATCCCTGGTCAGGGAACTAAGATCCTACACACAGCACAGTGTGGCCAAAGTAAATAAATAAATAAGCCCACCTCCCTCTCCAGCTGTGTCCCAGGAGCCCTGGAGGGGCGTGTGGTGCAGTGTGACTGGCAATTTGAGTTTTCTGTTTCCCGTATTCCCCATTCCATGCTTTGATTGTGAGTGTTAGAAGCCACCATGTGGCCACTCAGAAAACAGGGAGCACCCAGAGGACCACATGTCTGAGGGATTCTTCCCCCCACTCCCCACCCCCCACGCAGAAGGAATTTTGAGACGAATGAGCGTTAAAGTCCTAAGAGAGCCTAGTAATGCCAGTTTGTAGAAGCCCCTCCCTCTGGTCCTGCCCAGCCAGGAAGCCAGGATGCCCACGGGCCCTGCGTCAGCGTGGCCTTCAGCTCAACTTCCATTCCTACTGGAGATGGACGAAAAGCTGGATTGGGAAGGGGAACAGCACTGGGACTTTGGCTCCAGGACTCTCTTCCTCGTTCACCCCTCATCTTGCATCTCCCAGGCCTTCCAGTGGCTTCCTTTGGCTGAGCAAGCAGAAGGCTCTTCCCGAAAAAGAGCCATGTGGTAGCTGCCTGAACCATTGGTGAGCAGACAGACACAGCCACGCTGAGGCTTGGCCAAGGCTGGGTTAGTGACTGCGACGGTGGCTACAGGGGTTCTAGAACATTCTGCCTCTATACCCCTCCCACTGGCTTCATCTTTAGTTTTGGTTTCAGGGAGCAACAGAGCCATCACAGACACCCGCATTCTTCTCTGCATCCCAGTTGATCAAATTCACCGTTTTGTTGTTTCGTGAATGCCTGTTGCAATGAGAATACTGATAGTTGATGGGACTGACGTTGAAGAGCATGACTCTCCTGAGTCCATAGGAGACTGTCCCCCAGACCAGCCACTGTCAGTGCTGTGACCAGGCTCAGTCTAGAGATGAGTCAGGCCCCAGGAAAGTGACCGTGTTCCCTTCCCTCTACGTCAGCATCTGGACTAGCAGATGAGGCCTGAATCTCTACCCCCGGTTCCCCCCACCGACGTACCTGCTCCCTAACATTTATGACGTAAGCAGGACCATGCTGGTCACTTAACAGCCATAGCCAGTCATGAGTCAGGGTGGAAATGCTCCTTCTTTTACTGGGAAGTACGGGTTTGATCGTTAAGTCGCTGTGTCCCGACTTGCCAGGGACAACCCAGCTTGTCCATTCAGCCCTCTCTCCTGGCCAGATCCTCATCTTGGGTATGAAGGGATCTGACTGTCCTTTTCCTCGCTGCCTGGGGGCTGGAGCAGCTTGAGAGGCATCTTGCTGGAATACCAGCACCTCTTCATGCTTAGGTAGGTGTGCCTGGGTCTTGGGGCCTAAGACCGTGGAGCTGTGACCATGAGGGTGGAAAGAGGGAGGCTTTTGGGAACGAGGCAGCCTGCTTCCGGTTAACAATCTCGTTTTCCTCCAAAAACAAGAGAATTCCCAGATGAGCTTCAGAGGACAGTTTCAGCACTTAATCGTTTCTCTTTTAACCTTTCTTCTTATGAATGTGAACCGTGCTGTGGATAAATCATTTGTATTTCTTGAATGTTCTCTATGACTAACAGTTATTAAGTCAGTTGTGTATATGTGTAACTAATGGAACTGCCTTTTAAAATTTCATTACAATAAAAATGACTTTGCTCTGAACACTGAATAGCCCAGGCCAGCTTTGTCACTGAGCGATTCATAGAACCTGCTCTTGAAGTTGGGTAGATGCTCTCATATTACTCTTCCTAAGGGCTGTGTTTTGTTGTCCCCAGGAAAGAGTGTAGAAAGCATGTATGCTTAAGAGCGACTCTGTCAGGGGATCTGCATCATAAAATTTTAAAAGAAGCTAATAATTCTCAGCTTTGTGTGTTAGGCAAGGCTCTCTGGAAAGCTCTTTGCAAATGCTATTTTTGTGACCATTATTAAACTCTGCAATGTGGATATTACTCCTGGTTTATAGATTCAGAAACTGGGACTCAGAGAAGTTAAGTGACTTATCTAAGAACACAAAAGGTTGATCTTACGTCTCATTACAAAACCTTGTACCTGTTGTACTCTTCAGACACTCTATTTCTTTCTTAAATTCTCCCAGGGACTTTCCTGGAAGTCCAGTGGTGGTCCCGTGTTTAAGACTTCACCTTACAATGCAAGGGGTGCAGGTTCCATCCCTGGTTGGGGAACTAAGATCCCACATGCCTTGTGGCCAAAAATCAAAATATAAAATAGCAAGTATTGTAGCAAATTCAATAAAAACTTTTTTAAATGGCCTATATCTTTCTTTTAAAAGAAGATGTGGGATTGGCATAAAGAAAACTAGACCAGTAGAACACCACAAAGAATCTGAACGCACGCACATGTTCAGAAAGGAGAATATTTGGTATGTGCACCGCTGAAGCAAGCCAGAGCTGTTATTTACAAGAGTCAGCATTACAAATCACAGGACCAGACAGACTTCCAATAAATGGTGCCAGGGAAAAGCACATGGGGAAAGAAGCAACTGTACCCTTATCTTACACAATGTACAAAAGATAAATTCCCCACAGATGAAAACATCCAAGTGTTGAAAAGCAATATATGTAAAATCTTTAGAAAAAAATCTGGGAAAGTATATTGATGAAATCAGTTAGGAAGGAGATTTTAAACCGGGCACAAAGACCACAAACCATATAGAAATTTTTTAAAAGTTTTGTTTGAGGTCACTAAAAAATAGTCAGCTTAAAGAAATGGACCAGACAGCCAATAAACTGGTAGAAATATTTGTAGTGTATGTACCTAACAGAGTGGTATTCACATCGAGAGAGACTATTCTGAATATAAGGATTCATAAAAATGAATGAAAAATACAACCCAATAGAGAAGTGACCAGAGGCTTCCCTGGTGGTCCAGTTGTTAGGACGTTGCCTTCCCGTGCAGGGGGTGCAGGCTCAGTCCTTGGTCCGGGAGCTCACTTCCCTAGAAACCAAAACATAAAGCAGAAACACGATTGTAACAAATTCAGTAAATACTTTAAAAATGGTCCACGTCAAAAAAACAAAAAGAATTGTTTTTAACAGGTAAATGATCAGAGTTTGAATTGCCAGTTCATAGAAACTCAGTGGCATTAGATGTGTGAGAAAAGACTGAACCCCCCTAGTAATGAAAGGAAATGCAAAATTAAAGCAAGATAAGGTCTATCACTCAGAAGTACCAGGTCTGATAACTCAATTGTTATGACATATGGGGAAACAGGACAGACACTCTGGGAAGGGTTACACAATATCCCGACACGTCAAAGATGTACAAACCCTATGACTCAGTGAATCCGAGTGTCTGTCCTAGGAACCCTCCCACGTGTGCGACAAGGCAGGTGAAAGGACACCTGCTGCAGTGCCAGTTGCAGTGAACAACTGGGAACCTGTCTAAGCATCCTTTAGCAAAGAAATGACTCAACTGATTGATGTAGGCCCACAAAATGTGGGTGCCGCACTTAAAAGGATTTTGTAGAAGTGTGCGCACCTTCTAAAACCATACTATTACATTTAAAAGATTGTACATATTTTATAACTCAAGGCAATTACGTATCGTGTTTCTGCATAAGTAGATATGCAGCAAACATTTTTGAAAACGAATCTCCTGGATGGATAGGTCCAACTGTGAATAGAGAGAGGAAGAGTGGACGGAGTGACTTGTGTGGTTGAATTCCTTACAGCAGATTAAGGCCGAGGAAAGAAAGAGGTGTTGATTGAAATAAAGAGAAATACATGGTATTTGTTTTCCTCTTTTTGTGTTTTTCTGTTTTCTCTTACTTCCCTCTGCGTGAGAGTCTGTAAGCCCATGCATGTCTCTACAAATGATCCAGTTTTGTTCCTTTTAATGGCCAAGTGATACTCCATTGGGCATATGTACCATATCTTCTTTATACATTCATCTGGAGAAAAAGTGTCTGAAGCAGTTACGGCAAAATGTTAAACAGCTACTTCATCTTGGTGATGAGCATATGGTATACTTTTCTCAAATTCGCTGTATAGTCAAAAAAGTGTTAGTCACTCAGTCATTTCCAACTCTGTGCGTCCCCATAGACTGTAGCCTACCAGGCTCCTCTGTTCATTGGATTTCCCAGGCAAGAATACTGGAGTGGGTTGCCATTTCCTTCTCCACAGATCTTCCTGACCCAGGAATGTTCCATTGCATTGATATAAAATTCTGTGTGCATTTATATTCATGAAAGATGAAACTCTAGTAACCTATCTCCACGTGATAGACCCTCAAGTGAATTTACCTTTTATGTAATTTTTTTTAAAAAATATTTTTTTGCTTACTTGAGTGCACCCCATCTTAGTTGCAACATCTAGTTCCCTGAAAAAGGGAATTGAACCTGGGCCCCCTGCATTGGGAGCTGAGAGTCTAAGCCACTGGACCATCAGGGAAGTCCCTGTCCTTGTAATTTTTAATGTTATTTGTTTTACGAAGAACGTATATTACTTACAAGGTCTTGAAAAATAATGAAAAGCAAATCACTTGTCAGAATAAGAAAATAAATGACTTAGCCACACTACCTTGAAATCATTGGATCCATCATCGAGGAATTAAGATCCTGCATGCTACATAGCGAGGCCAAATAATTTGTTTGAACCTTGAAACTTTGAACTTAAAAAGGAAAAAAAGAAAGAGCCATAGCTGGACACAGCTCTGTCAGACCAGGCAGAGCAGGAATTGCCAGGTAAGTTCAGAGAAGAAATAGTGGAAAAGGCCCAAACAGTTGCCAGGACATGGCTTCACCTGCATCCTCCCTTTCATTTCTCCCCCAGCAATAGACAACTAGATAAAAATACACTCTCATCATAGATAGAGCAATAGTAATTCTTTGCCTGATGTTACTAATGATGTACACTCATTATTTTTAAGAGTATAGCATATAGAAAAGCATAAAGAATAAAAGATTGTATTCTGGTTCAGGTTACTGATGAGGGGCCCAATGAACAGTGAAAGGCGATGGGGATGAAGCACAGGGGTGTGGAAGCGTGAGGCTGCTCAGGTTGGGAAGGGGAATAAAGCAAGAAGAGCATCGGCCGGGTTCTCACGGTGCTCCCTCCACTTCCAAGACCCACCTCCCAGCCTCCGCTCCCAACAGCTCCTTATCTTCCTCTGGGAGGAAAACAAGGTCATCTCCCTGTTAACCATGTTGAAGCCCAACAGTTATGAAGTTAATTCTCCCGCAAACCCTCTCAAGCGTGCTCTTTCCATAAACACGTGCTGCACACAGGGCTGGAGCTACACAGTGAAGACGCAACCCCACCCCTAGAATATGAGGTTCCTAACTTATGGCTCCTGGGGGAAGGATGGAGGAAGGGATAGTTAGGGAGTTTGGGATGCTATATTTAAACTGGATAACCAACAAGGACCTACCATACAGCACAGGGAACTCTGCTCAGTGTTATGCAGCAGCCCGGATGGGAAAGGGGTTTAGGGGAGAATGGATACATGTATATGTATGGCTGAGTCCCTTTGCTGTGCGCCTGAAACTATCACAACTTTGATAATCAGCTATACCCTAGTACAAAATAAAAAGTTCTAAAAAACGCATTAGAAATTTTTTCAAAACCTTGATATGAAATATCTGAAATTATTGTCATATTTGTGATGGGATGTTTTATAATTACTGCTCTAACTTTATCTTCGTCTCATCCAATGTCAACACAACCGACGCGACTTAGCAGCCGCAGGAGCAGCAGGCACTTGATAGGGTTTCCCAGGTGGCTCAGTGGTAAAGAATCCACCTGCAAATGCAGGAGACATGGGTTCCATCCCTGGGCTGTGACAATCCCTTGGTGAAGGAAATGGCTACCCACTCCAATATTCTTGCCTGGAAAATCCCATGGACAGAGGAGCCTGGTGTACTACAGACCATGGGGTCGCAAAGAGTCAGACACCACTTAGCGACTAAACAACAGCAATAAGGCACTTAATGTGTTTGAATTAACAAATGATATTATTTAGTTGTTATGATTGAATGACATTATTGAATGTCATTCATGCATGACAAATGTCATTTTAAAATGCCCATTTTGATTGCTAATATGAAGTAAAAAATTCTATTGTGGTTATATTAATAAAAGGAAATCTTTGCATGAAGAAATAAAGCAAAATGGATAACCGACAAGGTCCTACTGTAGAGCCCAGGGAATTCTGCTCAATGTTATGTGGCAGCCTGGATGCGAAAGGAGTTTGGGAGAGAACGGATACATGTATATGTATGGCTGAGTCCCTTTGCTGTGCACCTGAAACTCACAACATTGTCAATTGGTTATACTCCAATATAAAATATAAGTGCTAAGGGTTTAGGTGGAGAGCACCCACCCTGCAGATGGACAAGGGAGGTTGGTTGGGGGAAGAACTCAGAAGGCTGTGATTCACATGACTTTGCCAACAGGTCCCAACAGATGGGGCCCATCAGAAGCAGAGCCTCCCCACCGGGCACCCAGCTTGTTGGCTCAGCTTTTGCAGAAAGTGCTTAATGGGTTCCCGTCTCCAAGCCCAAGACCCTTATAAATCATGAAATAGGTACGCCGCCCCTCAGCAGGACACTGGATTAAAATGCCTGGAATGCAGCTGGCCTCTGGTTCTACAGCCCAGCTCCTAATTCTTCCCACACATTTCACTTAAGACTCAAATAAAAATGCCAAAAACAAAGAAACGTGACCTGGCGCTGACAGGGAAAAGAAAAAACACTTCATCACAGCGGTTTATCAGTGTGTGAGCCCTGCCATTCCACCAGGGCCCTTGACAGCGAGAGCCGTGCTGGCTCATGCTTCTCGTGGCGTCTCCACATCCCTAGAGGGCCGCCATGTCTTCATCATGGCCACACTGGGGCGCATGCTGGACCCACAGGAATGAGCCCCATCGTGATGGCATCACACGTGGGTTACTGGGAACCTTGGTGAGCCATCAGGCTCCCAGCCAGTCTTCTGAGACCTGCCTTTGGAAGCCATGGAAGGTCACCTTGTCACATCAACTCAGCGAGCAGCCAGGACCCCGAACACTAATAAGATGCTAGAAACCTTGGAGTTCTGTTTTCTTAGGTTCACTTCCCACTGGCAGAATGAGGTGTTAATGCGCTTCCAAGTCACCACGTAAGGGGGTGGGGAGGAGACTTTTGTCTTAGGCATGGGTGCTCACACACTTCCTGTGTGGCCTCTTCCAGGGGCCGGCTCCCTGGAAGGTGGGACAGAAGAAAGAAATGATCCAGGGTGTGGTCCTGGGGAGGCTTTCATTGGGGGCTTCTTCAGGCTTTCTGTTCACCAGTCTCCGTGCAATACATCAGACAGTACATGAAACCCAGCGAATGGTCTTTAAATGATAAGCAATTCCTTTGCTGGACAGCTGAAACTAACACAACATTGTAAATCAACTCAACTCCAATATAAAATAAAAATTAATTTTCTCTGGAAAAACTATAAGAAATTCATTTTGCTCTAAGTCACAAGCATTGGACAGAGGAGGCAGAGGCAGGTTCCTCGATTGTCCAGGTCCACAGTGAGTTCATCACAACTGCTGGCAGCTTGAGAGGTTTCTGGATAGGTCTCAGACCCTGTGTCTGAGCCAGGGATGGGTGTACACACTTGTATTGACATTCCTGTCTGCCTCAGGGAGATGGAACGCATGGAGAGCAGAGAGCTGGGATGAGACGCGGTTAGCACTGGGTCATAATGAAAACTGGCTGAGCTCAAGTGAGAGGGATGGGCTGGGGTTGGGGGCAAAGGGAAAGAGGACCAAGATCAGGAGGACTGGGGAAGTAAGAGCTTCAACTCTGGAATCTTCGAGCTTTGCCCCTGACTTTGAGTGGGTCTGTGAGGAGGTGCGAAGAGTAGTAAGTGAGGGGTGGCATTTAGCCTAATCTGAACCAGAATCAACAAGGATTTCTAAAAAACAACATACAGGAAACATTTGAGAACCCAAGGGTGAAGGCACTTCCTGTTGCCTGAGAAGACAGCTTCATGATGCTGGAGCTAGGTGATAAAGAAATGGCATGTTCCAAACAGACAGCCTGAAGATAAAGAAGAAAGGGCAGAGGTGGTGGTCCAGTGGCTAAGAATCCACCCTCCAATGCAGGGGGTATGGGTTCGATCCCTGGTCTGGGAGCTAAGATCCCACATGCCTTGTGGCCAAAAAAACCAAAACATTAAAAAAAAAAAAAAGAAGCAGTATTGTAACATGTTCAATAAAGACTTTGAAAATGGTCCCCATTAAAAAAAGATGAAGAAGAAGAAAAAGTTAAAGTAATGGGAGAGAGACAGAAAGTCAAGCTGTGTGGCAAGGGCCAAGATGGGAGTGTTGGTTCTCAGTGTGCCCAGGGTCTTCCGATCCTGGAGATGGCGTGATGTCCAAAGGAACTGAACCCCAGCATGACTTCAGACCTTCTGAGCAGACTACAGAGATCCCTGGGACTCGGTTATTCTGCTGGGGAGAAAAAAGTGGCTGCCCAGGGATCTCCATCCAGGTTCACACACCCCAGCTCTCAGCTTTCACTTTAAGGCACCAGAATCTGGGTCTCCTTATTGAAGGGCTGTCCTCAGCCTGCTGGATTCTACTTTGCAGAAGCATACAGAGCCCAAGGGCCTCAGATTTTTACATCTGCCAAGGTCAGCCCTTTACCAGTGATCAGTGACAGTCCTATAACAAATACTACACTGCAGCAAAGAATGGGGACAGCCACACTTCATGTTCCTGTCAGAAAAACAAGCAATTCAAAAATATTTTTAAAGCTATGCCTGCAAAGAATTTCACCTTTCCTTTTCAATAAAAATAAATCTTAACTTATGCAGCTCAATTCCAGAAAAATAAATGACCCAATCAAAAAATGGGCCAAAGAACTAAATAGACATTTCTCCAAAGAAGACATACGGATGGCTAACAAACACATGAAAAGATGCTCAGCATCACTCATTATCAGAGAAATGCAAATCAAGACCACAATGAGGTACCATTTCACACCAGTCAGAATGGCTGCAATCCAAAAGTCTACAAGCAGTAAATGCTGGAGAGGGTGTGGAGAAAAGGGAACCCTCCTACACTGTTGGTGGGAATGCAAACTAGTACAGCCACTATGGAGAACAGTGTGGAGATTCCTTAAAAAAACTGCAAATAGAACTGCCTTATGACCCAGCATTACCACTGCTGGGAATACACACTGAGGAAACCAGAATTGAAAGAGACACATGTACCCCAATGTTCATCACAGCACTGTTTATAATAGCCAGGACATGGAAACAACCTAGATGTCCATAAGCAGATGAATGGATAAGAAAGCTGCAGTACATATACACAATGGGATATTACTCAGCCATTAAAAAGAATACATTTGAATCAGTTCTAATGAGGTGGATGAAACTGGAGCCTATTATACAGAGTGAAGTAAGCCAGAAAGAAAAACACCAATACAATATACTAACACATATATATGGAATTTAGAAAGATGGTAATGATAACCCTGTATGCGAGACAGCAAAAGAGACACAGATATATAGAACAGACTTTTGGACTCTGAGGGAGAGGGAGAGGGTGGGATGATTTGGGAGAATGGCATTGAAACATGTATACTATCATGTAAGAAACAAATCGCCAGTCTAGGTTCGATACAGGATACAGGATGCTTGGGGCTGGTGCACTGGGATGACCCAGAGAGATGATACAGGGAGGGTGGTGGGAGGGGGGTTCAGGATTGAGAACTTATGTACACCCGCGGCAGATTCATGTCAATGTATGGCAAAACCAATACAGTATTGTAAAGTAAAAAAAAAAAAAATTAATAAGTAAAAAAGAGCAAAAAAATAAATCTTAAATTTTAGAAATATTTGATAGTGTAAATGTGGAAAGGACTTGGTCTACAAAGGAACCTGTTTTTCAGAACTTCCCTTTTGGTCTAGTGGTTGAGAATCTGCCTGCCAGTGCAGGGGACACTGGTTTGATCCCTGGTCTGGGAGCTAAGATCCACATGCCGTGGCCCAGGTGCCACAACTACTGAAATCCACACACCCCAGAGCCTGTGCTCTGCAACAAGAAGCCATCACAATGAGAAGCCAGCACACTGCAACCAGAGAGGAGTCCCTGCTCACTGCACACAGCAACCAAGACCCGACCCAGTGTAAATTGACTGATTAATTAAAAAACAAGAATGAGGAAGAAAGTGGTCATCTAAAAAAAAAAAAAAAAAGGTCTATCTTCCCCAGGACTAGGGAAATCTACTCATCCTGGTTGATCTGAGACTTTCCCCTTTTTAGCAGTGAAAGTCCTATGTCCCAGAAATGAAGAAAACCAGGACATCTGGTCACCTACCCAGGACCTCAACATTTCCTGACAAAGACAGAACCCCTGAAGAGGAAGGAAGATGCTGACTGGGTTTTATGGAACCACAGAAGTTTAATGCTGGAGGGAATTTCAGTAATAGATGAGGAAAAGGGAATTCCAAAGTTTATTCTGTTTATTCTGTTTCCCAGAAGCGTGGGCAATAGAGGAAACTTATCTCAGCCTGATTCTTCTAGATGAACGAGTCCAAAACTCACACCCACAAGGAGCCCGTGAGAAGCTGGTGACCAGGTGGCACAGTGGTAAAGAACCCACCTGCCAATGCCGGAGACACAAGAGATGAGGATTCGATCCCTGGGTGGGGAAGACCCCCTGGAGGAGGGCACAGCAACCCATCCCAGTATTCTTGCCTGGAGAATCCCATGGACAGAGGAGCCTGGCAGGCTACAGTCCATGGGGTCACAAAGAGTGAGGCACGACTGAAGCAAAACATTGTTCTTCTCTCCGTCACATTCAGCGTGACAGGTGAATGGAGAATGACCCTTCCACTTTGACCTGAAAAAGGCTGACCAGGTCATATGTGCACATTCTACCCGAGTCTGCCTCATAAAGGGAGTAGCAGCTGAACACGAATCTGGCTGGGCAGTTTGGCTCACAGACGAAAACCCTGAGTTTTTTAGTGTGGTTTTTTTTTTAATTTTAATGTCTTTTATAACTGTTTTTTAAGGTTCTCATCAGTTATCTATTTTACAATAGTGTATATATGCACAGTATCAACAGTGTATATATGTCAATCCCAATCTCCCAATTCATCGCACCCAACCCTGAGTTTTTGAGGTTGAATTTCTGAGAAGGGGCTTCCCTGGTGGCTCAGAGGGTAAAGAATCTGCCTGCAGTGTAGAAGGCCTGGGTTCCATCCCTGGGTCAGGGGCATCCCCTGGAGAAGGCAATGGCAACCCACTCCTGTATTCTTGCCTGGAGAATCCTCTGGGCAGGGGAGCCTGGCTGGCTATAGTCTATGGGGTCGCAAAGAGTCGGACACGACTAAGAAACAGCAGGTAGGCAGGACGATCAACCCGTGACATAAGGCAAAGGTTGGGCGGAGAGTTCCACTGGCCTGGTCTTCCACCAGAACATGCAGGAATGCAGACTTGCTGTCTCAGACATGTGATGGTTCAAACGGAAGATCCAGAAGTGCCTGAAGCAACACGGAACATCCCTGCTACCAACACAGCAGCCAAGGAAAGCACGTCGGGTCCTGAAGAAGCACTTGGACAAGCAGAGACAACAGCTGCGTGAGCTGGAATGACTGGTGGATCTGATGCGGAAACAGCAGGCCCAGGAGTGATGTCAAACAGCTGGGCATCCTCAGTGCCAGATGGTGGTCATCCTGGACTCCCACTGCCAGACAGTACTGACCAAGTGCGAGGGTTCTGCCTCTTCCCTGAGACCCTCCTTTCAAGCACGTCCATCTGCCACCACTGCCACACCACTGTTGCACAGATCTAGAAGACATGTGCTGAAGCTGAAGCTCTAATACTTTGGTCACCTGATCAGAAGAGCCAACTCATTGTGAAAGACCCTGATGCTGGGAAACATTGAAGGCAGGAGGAGAAGGGGACAACAGAGGATGAGATAGTTGGGTGGCATCACCGACTCAATAGGCATGAGTTTGAGCACACTCTGGGAGATGGTGAAGGACAGGAAAGCCTGGCGTGCTGCAGTCCATGAAGTCGGAAAAGAGTCGGACATGACTGAGCAATTGAACAACAACAACAAAGAAGATGTAGTGCTTACAGAAGCCTCGGGACAGCTGACCCCAATCCCCAGGGCGCAGACTCCTCACCCCAGCAGGAGGGAGGGTAGGGAAGGTCTCCAGCAGAGAGGCGGTTCTCAGGATGCTGAGAATTAACTGCACTCTCTCTAGGAATAGAGTGGACTCACTGAGAAATGAAAGATGGAAGGGAAGACCATTTCTGCAGAGGCAGCTCCCAGCTCTCTAATTTTTTTTTAAATTTATAAAATAATTTGTTATTTATTATTTCTAAAAGTTACTACTTATTTATTATTTTTCTTCTGGTTGCGCTGGATCTTTGTCAAGCCTGTGTACAGCCTTTCTCTAGTTGTGGCACTCAGGCTTCCATTGTTGCAGAGCACAGGCTTAGTTGCCTCATAGTACGTGGGATCTTACCTCCCTGATCAGAATTGGAACCTGCATCCCCTGCACTGGAAGGCGGATTCCCAACCACTGGACCACAAGGGAAGTCCCCCAGCTCTGTAATTTGTTGGGACAAAAGGAAGGCAGAAATTATGGCGAGGTTAAAGAAACAGGGCAGTGGAGACCCCTGACAGGACAGGAGCAAATGGCACAAGCCCCTAAAACCGGGACTGTCTCTTCTTGCCCAGCCATCTCCATCAGAGAAGGTAGTGTGGGAGAAAAAAAATCATGTACCACAGAGAGGAAGACCAACTGTTCTCAAAAATGTGAATCCACATGTTTTGATTTTCTTTAAAAATAGCATCTCTTTATTTTATTTATTTGTTTTGGCCACTCCACGGAGTATTCAGGATCTTAGTTCCCCAACCAAGAATTGAACCTGGGCCCCCTGCACTGGGGGCTCAGAGTCTTAACCATCAGATCACCAGAGAAGTCCCTGAATCCACATGGTTTGAGACTAACAAATAGGTTCACTGACAAAGGTTAGGGATTTTTGGTGTTTTTTTTTCTTTGTTTTGTTTTGCATTAGAAACATTGCATTCTTATCTTTCTGAAATCTTTTTTCCTAGGAGGCCAAGATTATGCTCCAGAAATACACTAGAATGGATAGAGGCCTAGGATGCAGTATGGGTGTATTCATTCATCTCTGTATCTCTACCTTCCAACACAATGTCTGGAAAAGTGATCAAGCATGTTTTTAGATGGATTGAATATGAGGAAATACATCCACGGGCCATGATAAATTTGCCCACTGAGGTACCATACCCTCCATCTGTATTCACCTCCTTGGCCTGGAAATAATGGTGACATACTCACAAAAACAGAGACTACAGGGGGTTGACCTAAACTTGCAATTACAACTCTGACTTTTAGGGGGTTATCATTCATGCAAAAGGGTGGAACGTATCCCAGAGAAATTCCCAGTGGAGCCTGGAGATTCCTAGATGATTATGGATCAATGGCAAATGTTGAGTAGGAAGAAGTTCAAGGGAGGGGCTGGATGTCCGCATGTTGATCTCTGGACGGTGGCTCATCTCCAGTGCCTTTAGTGCCTGCTGCCTGACCCAGCTTCTTTGAGTCTGATGAGATGCTCAGTCCTGGGATCTTCCAGGAGGGACCCCACACAGGAGCGCCTGGGATAGGCAGGGCCTGGACCTGGAAGTGTTGCTCAGAGACTCAGTCTGTGTGTGGGTCTGTAAAGCACAGACTGTTGCTCCTATTTATTTACATTATGTGTACTTTTTGCTTCCATATGGGCCTATCTGATTTGCGTTGGGATCTGAAGAGTACAAGAAGAGAGGAGCACGGTTTTGGGAGGAACAGTCAGACGGTGAGTCTAATTGAGCTTAGAAAGAGGGGAATCCACTCAGATTTCAGAGATAAGGTCCTTTGTCCTTCATCTGGGTTTTCCTGGTGGCTCAGACAGTAAAGAATCTGCTGCATTGCAGGAGGCCAGGCTTTGATCCCTGAGTGAGAAAGATTCCCTGGAGAAGGGAATGGCTACCCACTCCAGTATTCCTGCCTGGAGAACCCCATGGACAGAGTAGCCTGGTAAGCTACAGTCCTTGGTGTCAATGGTCCTTTATCAATAGTAGAGGGTATTTGGGGAGAGCTAGGTCACAGCTACCATGCTGAGTCTGAGGCTCAGAGCATCTGTGGAGATGAGATCAGTGTGGTGGGGTAGAGTGTGATGTATGTGTGGACAGGGTTCAGCTCCAGTTCAGATACACACAGTCTGCAGCTGCCATGTTTGCGTTTCTCAGCATCAGTGATGTCTGTGAAGGTGCTTCTATCATGGGGTGAACAAAGGGTGGAAAATGGTATTTCCAACTCAAACAAGATGAAGATGGAGGTATTCTGGAGCAACATAGGAGATGTCCATGCTGACATAAGATACCAAGAGGACCCCAGATAGCAAGACCCATACCCATTCCAGGCATGGGTCAAAGGCAAAAGCAACTGTGCAGGAAGCCTGGAGCTAGAGAACACTGCCTTTTCTGAATGGGTACACCAGCCAATGCTATCTTACCTCTTTTTCTGTTCATAAAGAAATACAAAAATACAGGAGGGAGTGTGTTTTAGGAGGAGGATTATTCTGGAAAGAGGATGGTGATTACATTTGTTGAAATTCTTCCAGTGACACGTGTTGCATTTTTCAAGTGGAGATAAAATTCACATAGCATGTTCCATTGTCCAATGTGGTGGTTTCAGCCTATAAACAAGGTTGTGCAACCATCGTGACTAAGTCCAGAACATTTCATCACCCCATAAGGAAACCCCATACTCCTCCTCTTCCCCTCCTCCCTTCAACCCCTGCAGCCACTAATCTCCTTTCTGTCTGGATGGATTTGCTTGTTCTGTACATTTCATATAAATGGAATCCTACTGAATGCGGCCTTTCGTGTCTGGCTTCTGTCATTTAGCCATAAGGGTTTCAAAGTTCATCCATGTTGTGGCGTGTATCAGTACTTTAATCCCTTTTATTGCCAAATAACATTCCTTTGTATTAACATGCCACTTCATTCTCTTAACAGCCTTTCGAAAAGCAAACTTCTTTAATTTTACCCAAGTCCCAGTGATTAATCTTTGTTTTTGTGGACGTGCTTTTGGTGTTCCTAAGCTAAGAAATCTCTAACTCAGGATCACCATGGCTACCTCTGTGTTTTTCTACTAGATATTTTATCATTTTTTAAAGATACTTTAAACCAAGATTTAATTTTTAATTTTTAAAATTTATTTATTTCCAGCTGAGCTGGGTCCTCATTACTGCGTCCTCGTCTCTATCTTCTGCGTGGGCTTCTCACTGGGGCAGCTTCCCTTGCCGCAGTGCACAGGCTCCAGGGCGTGTGGGCCTGCGGCTGTGGCTCCTGGGCTCTAGAGCATCGGCTCAGGAGTTGTTGGCCCGCAGCGCGTGGGGTCTTCCCAGATCAGGGATGGAACACGTCTCCTGCACTGGCAGGTGAATTCCTTACCACTGAGCCACCTGGGAAGCCCTGATATTTTATCATTTTAAGTTTTATCTTATTCTTGGGTACTCTCTCTTCATATGTGTTGCTTCAAGGGGTTTGTTTCATCTTTGTTTTTTGTTTCATCTTTCTAATTTTGGAGGAGGGCAACGTTCCCAGCTCCATGAGATTGGGGATCTCTGTTAGTTCACTGATCTCCCGTACAGCTGGGAACATTACCTGTCACACAGTGGATACATGATGTTTGATAAATGAATTAATTATTCCTAAATTTCCCTCTCCCGTTTGCCAGAAGCACCTCTGCTTCCTCGTCCTACTGGGTGAGAACTTCTTCTACTTCACATTCTTCTTCCTACACAATGGACTGCATTGTCCTAGGTGTGAGCCACCCTCCCGTTCCTCGAGTTTGTAATGACAGAAAGGCCTACAGAAGGAACATATCCAGGGACCTCCCTGGTGGTCCAGTGATTAAGAACCTGCCTTCCAGTGCAGAAGATATGAGTTCAGTCCCTGGTCAGGGAATTAAGATCTCACATGCCACCAGGCTACTGATTCCTTGCCCTGCAGAGCCTGTGCTCTGCAACAAGAGAGGCCCACATGCCACAGCAAGGGCCTGGTGTGGCCAAAATTTAAAAAGAAGAAAGAACCTATCCAAATTACTGAGAGAGAAAAGACATTAGAATGCATATCAAAAATGCTTTCCACACTACTTTAGGCATTGTGGTTGTTGCAACAGAAGATTTATTTGATTTAGATTATTTTAGAGTTATAAGGGAAGCCTTTCCTATCAACAGTATGAAGCCTTTACATATCGGGGAATTAGGTAAAGTAAAACTACAGTGAGACATCATTCCCAGACATCAGAATGGCTGAAATGAAAAACAGTGACAACACCAGACACTGGCGAGGATGTGGAGAAGACAGATGGCTCAAACATTGCTGGTGAGGATGCAAAAGAGTACAGCCACTCTGAAAAGTAGTTTCACAACTCCTTTCAAAACTAAAGAAGTGGACTTACCATACAACTCGGTAGTGGCCCTCTTGGGGATTTATCTTAGGAAAAGGGAGAATTATTTTTCACTCAAGAAATTGTAAACATTTAAAAAAATTGTCCGTGAATGCTCATAACAGCTTGTAAAACAGGGGAAAAAAGAAGCTAAAGTTAACTTAAAGTTAACCTTTAAAATGCATTTCAATATGCAGTACATGCTAAGTTGCTTTAGTTGTGTCTGATTTTTGTGACCCTATGTGCAGTACATACAGACAAATACTACTTGATTCTACTTATACGAGGTACCTAGAACAGTCAAATTCATAGTCAGAAAATACATTGGTAGATGCCAGGGACCAGGGGAAGGAGGGGAGGGGGAAAAGGGAGTTAGGGTTTAATGGGGACAGAGTTTCAGTTCAGGAAGGTGGAAAATTCAGGAGATGGATGATGGTGAGAGCTGCACAACAGTGGAATGTACTTAGTGCTACTGAACTGTGCAGTTAAATATGGTTAAAATAGTATGTTTTACATCATGTGACTATTACCACAATAAAAAGATATTTTAAAAAAATAACAGACTGTTGATTCATGTAATAGCTTGGGTGAGCCTTGAGAAAAGCCATTCTCAAAAGGATACACGCTACTTGATTCCATTAATGTGAAAGTCATCATGAAATAACATCATTACAGAGACAGAGAGGGGATTAGTGGTTGCCAGGGGTTAAGGAGGGACAGATGGGTGTGGGTAGAGAAGGTAACATGAGAGGGCCTTGTGGAGACGTTACAGTATCTGCACTGTGGTGGTGGTTCTGCAAGGCTACACACACACACACACACACACACGTGTCTTGCATAAAGCTACACACACATGCACACACATACAAGTGAATATAGAACTGGTAACATCTGAATAATTTCTGTGGATGGCACCAATGTCAATTTCATGGGTTTGCAGTCATCTAAGCTGTGAAAGGGGCTTCCCTGTGGCTCAACAGTAAAGAATCCACTTGCCAATGCAGGAGACCTGGGTCCGATCCCTGGGTCAGGAAGATCCCCTGGAAGAGGGCGTGGCAACCCACTTCAGTGTTCTTGCCTGGAGAATTCCATGGACAGAGGAGGCTGATGGGCTACAGTCCACGAAGTCACAAAGAGCTGGATACGACTGAAGTGATGGAACTGCACATGCAAGCTATGAAAGAGGGAAACAAGGGGGCAGAGAAGACAGGAAAAGGATGCCTGGGACTTCCCTGTGCATTTCTCCACAGCCTCCTATGAAGCTATCATTATTTCAAGATAATTTTTTTTAATGAGTCTTTCATTTCAGTTCAGTTCAGTTCAGTCGCTCAGTCATGTCTGACACTTTGCAACCCCATGAATTGCAGCACACCAGGCCTCCCTGTCCATCACCAACTCCCGGAGTTCACCCAAACTCATGTGCACTGAGTCAATGATGCCATCCAGCCATCTCATCCTCTGTCGTCCCCTTCTCCTCCTGCCCCCAATCCCTCCCAGCATCAGAGTCTTTTCCAGTGAGTCAGCTCTTTACATGAGGTGGCCAAAGTACTGGAGTTTCAGCTTTAGCATCATTCCTTCCAAAGAAAACCCAGGCTTGATCTCCTTTAGAATGGACTGGTTGGATCTCCTTGCAGTCCAAGGGACTCTCAAGAGTCTTCTCCGACACCACAGTTCAAAAGCATCAATTCTTCGGTGCTCAGCTTTCTTCACAATGCAACTCTCACATCCATACATGACCATAGCCTTGACTAGACGGACCTTAGTCAGCAAAGTAATGTCTCTGCTTTTGAATATGCTATCTAGGTTGGTCATAACTTTTCTTCCAAGGAGTAAGTGTCTTTTAATTTCATGGCTGCAATCACCATCTGCCATGATTTTAGAGCCCCAAAAAATAAAGTCTGACACTGTTTCCACTGTTCCCCCATCTATTTGCCATGAAGTGATGGGACCAGATGCCATGATCTTCGTTTTCTGAATGTTGAGCTTTAAGCCAACTTTTTCACTCTCCTCTTTCACTTTCATCAAGAGGCTTTTTAGTTCCTCTTCACTTTCTGCCATAAGGGTGGTGTCATCTGCATATCTGAGGTTATTGATATTTCTCCCGGCAATCTTGATTCCAGCTTGTGCTTCTTCCAGCCCAGCGTTTCTCATGATGTACTCTGCATATTTAAGTACAGTATATTTCTAAATTACAAAATGTTTTTCCAGTTAAGCCGATATGAACTTGTGTCCAACCTTCAAGAAAGCCAAAAGGGAACCATATTTTTTTTTAACAGACATGTATTAAGGAAGTACCGTCAGCAGTGTCAAATGACACAGCTGTCAAGTAATATCCGGCCTGGAAAGTGTTCATTGACCTTGGAGCTTAGGAGTCACTCGGGACCCAGCCAGAGCAAGGCCAGTGGTGTAGCCAAGGCAGGATCCAGGTGCCCTTTCTGTGAAGACTAGCCCTCAAGGGCACAGACTCCAGGAAAAGAGAGGTCCCCAGACCTCAATCACAAGGCAACACCCAGCTTTCAGAAAAACTCAGTGAATGAAACAAGCATCTAGTTGACCTGATGGTTTTGGGCAGAGCAGGCAGGTGAGGTCGTGAGGTCCAGAGGTCCCGGGAGCATGCAGAGAGCCAGGGGGCAGGGAGATGGGAGGCCCTGATGGACACTTTTTATTGTACAGGCACATGTTCAAGGTCATTTAAGGATTGTAACTGGAGTACTCACCCAGGCTGCGCCCGTGCCAGCTGTACATGCCGGCCTTAGACGAGTCTTAAGAATAAAAGATGGGACCTATGTGCGCTGTCCTTCCTCCACTAAGTGGTCATTATTGATCTTGGGGATACAGCGTTGGTCTCATGAGGCTGGAAAAGACAGTTGCGAGTTTCTGTCATTCAGTCATAGACCCTCGGCCACACAGAGCCATGTGCAGAACTTCTGATCCATTCTCTCAGAAGCTGGGAATTTATTACATCAAATTTACTCAACATAAGGAAGTTAAACCCACAGAATTCTTTATTTCAGTTATATTTCTGTATTAAGTAATGATTTAAGATTAAACTATGAATATTTCATTCCCTTTGTCCTCTCCTGCCCTTCCCAGCCTCCACTCAGGGAGCAGGAAGAGCCCCTATCTTGGGAACAGAAAGCACCTCTTTAAAAAGTATTTATTTATTTGGCTGTGTTATGTCTTAGCTGCGTCATGCAGAGTCTTCCAATTGCAGTGTGTGGGCCCAGTAGTTTCAGTGGGTCAGCTTAGATGCTCTGTGGCACATGGGGTCTTCGATCTACAACCCGGGATCTCCTGCTTTGCAAGGTGGATTCTTAATCATTGGAACAACAGGAAACTCCCAGAAAGCACCTTTAAAAAGAGAGATTATATATAGGTGCAGAGAAAATGCTGAAGAGACTTTGCAAGATTCAGCCTGTACTAAAAGTTTGAAAGCATTTTCTAGGCATCCTAGGATCTAGACACAAAAACACGAAGCCAGGATTGGAGAGCTGAGGGGAGTTTTTACTTCCCTTTAGGCACAGAAGACTCATGATGGCCTAATAATGATCTGTTTGCCTGTAAGGGTTCAGAATATGTCACCTCCAAATATGCCATTTTGGCATAGTGATTGTTTTTAATTAAAGATATTTGAGAAACAGCCAGTGCAGGATGCGCAATCTGACCCTCTTTTGCCCCCTGAAAGCAGAAGATAAATCTCCCCTGAAATTGCCCTCCAATTCCTGTCTGGGAAATCCCCTGGGCAGAGGAGCCTGACGGGCTACAGTCTATGAGGTCTCGAAAGAGTCGGACATGACTTAGCCACTAAACAACAACAACCGGGAGGGTAGAAGGCAACCTTATCACCAGAGACAGGGAGTTAAGGGCTGAAAAGGCTGTAGAAAAATATCTCGTTACTTTTTTATCATCTTACTATACTGAGCCCCAGTTATTTTTCTGTCAATTCTTCACGAATGTTTCTAAGACTTTATTTTATTTTTAACTGGAGAATAACTACTTTACAATGTTGTGATGGTTTCTGCAATATATCAACATGAATCAGCCATAGGTATACATGTTTTTTTAATCTGAAAGGGATAAACCTGTTCTGGTTACTTCTTTGAGTTTCATATTTAGTGGGACTCCTGTTTATCTTATATTAATCTGTCTTTTTACTACAAGTTTGGGAGCCAAGTGCTCATTTAAAACAGGAAAGTGAAAGTGCTATTCACTTCTGTTGTGTCCAACTCTTTGCAACCCCATGGACTGTAGCCCTCCAGGCTCCTCTGTCTATGGAATTTCCCAGGCAACAACATTGGAGTGGGTTGCCTTTTCCTCCTCCAGGGGATCTTCCAGATCCAGGGATTGAATCTACATCTCCTAAGGCTCCTGCACTGCAGATGGATTCTTTACCACTGAGCAACCAGAGAAGTCCATCCTGGTCAATATCAGCACCCAGTGTCTGATCCTGAATCAATATAACACACAGTATCTGATCCCGGGTCAATACTAACCCCCAGTGTCCAATCCTGGGTTTGCCCACAACAGAAAGTGGCAAGGTCAGAGGATGTCACCAACAAGAGAAGCAGCCCCTGCTGATGTCTAGGGATCAAGACTTCTCTTAATCCCCTAGAAATTAGACCACCTTCAGGGAGCTGAAAAGTGGAGCAAAAGTGAAAGGAGAGTCCCAGATTTAATTCCAAAGGTACTAACTTTTAAAGCAGAGTTGAGTGAAAGAAAAAGTTTCCTACCATCTACAGAACTAACCTGAGTCCAGTCACAGAAAAATAAAGTTGTATTGACACACAAGAGATGTGTGGCTATACCTTGTTGCCATGCCTCCAGGACAGCAGGGGAAACTCGAACAGGAGGGACTGTTTGGCAGCCACAGAAATCATCTCCGTGAAGAGGCTGGAGCAGCCTGACTGAATGTGGGCATAGCCTTGACAGAAGCAAAGAACTTAAAATGTGTCTGTTTGTTTCGGATGCAGTGCTGTGTGGCTTTGTGTGGATGGGGAATTAAAGAATTTGGTGGTAAAGAATCCACCTGCTAACGCAGGAGATCTGGGTTCAAGCCCCGGTCCGGGAAGATCCCACATGCATCAGAGCAACTAAGCCTGTGTGCCACAGCTACCGAGCCTGTGTTCTGAAGCCCAGAAGCTGCAACCACTCAGTCTACATGCTGCACCTACTTAAACCCAGATCCCTAGAGCCCATGCTCCACAACAAGAGAAGCCACTGCAAAGAGAAACTCGAGCATGGCAACTAGGGAATAGCTCCTGCTCACTGCGACTAGAGAAAAGCCCGCAGAGCAATGAAGATCCAGCACAGCCAAAAATAATGGAATCAGAAAAGAAAAAGGAACACCAGCTTTCTGGGATTTCCTAGAAGGGAGATGCTAAGCTCAAAGTGTGTCTTTAGGGAAAAGAGATGTGCTGTGTTAGTCACTCAGTCATGTCCCACTATTTGAGACCCCATGGGCTATAGCTCGACAGGCTCTTCTGTCCATGGGGTTCTCCAAGCAAGAGTACTGGAGTGGGTTGCCATTCCCTTCTCCAGGGGATCTTCCTGACCCAGGGATCGAACCCAGGTCTCTCGCATTGCAGGCAGACCCTTTACTGTGTGAGCCACCAGCGGAGCGCAGGGAAAAGAGGCAGGGGTCCTAAACCGACGGTGGGAGTGTCTCTCTCTTTCAAGCAGCCCCATTACTGAACAGACTGCTGGATACCCCCTCAGATGTACAGCCTTTGAGGAAATCTGTCTCAGTGTTTGACCCCCAAGCTAGAGCGATGCCGGTGTCCCCCGGGAGCCCCCACAGACCTGTCCAGGAGGTGTGAGGTCCCATCTGGGAAGTAGGGAAAGCAAAGCTGAACTTAGACACCTGCTTCTCCCTCTGTGTCTCACAACCAGATGAACAGCACAACATCCTCAGCCAGGTGGTTGATAGAAAGGCGTATCCTCCTCCAAGGACGTGTGTGTGTGTGTGTGTGTGTGTGCATATGGCAGGGGGCTGGAGCTTGTGAAGCAGAGAACCACCGCCTTCCACCCCCCCCCACCCGTTTTGTAGACTGCTGCCCTTCTTCCAAAGCCAACCCAGCTATGAGCGGGAGCTTGCTGACCCCTATGGCTCCATTGCTGGAAAGAGAAAAGACGAGCGTTCTTGTTACCGTATTCAGCAAGACTAGAATTGCCTCTCAGCCCATGTTGACTAGATAAATCATACCATCAGAATGGTCACCCCTCTGGGCCTACCTGAGATCCTCTCACCCAACCCCTAACTCGTATTCATCACTAGATCAACCTCTGAAAGACTCTGGATTTTCTCTGAAGTCCCGGGTACATATTGTAGCTGCTATGCAGTGTGGCCCTACTTGTTTGGTTTATTATTCTTTAAGAGTCCTGGAGGTCAAAAATCCAAACCTAGTCTCACTGTGCTCTAAAACTAAGGTGTCTGCAACTGGCTCTCTTCAGGTGGTTCCAGGAGAAATTCCTTGCCTTTCCATTTCCAGCTTCCTTGGGCTGCCTGCACTCCTTCACTCAAGACCCCTCCCTCCAATAACTCCAACCTTTTCTTTTCACAGCCAAGCATCTTCAACTACCAATTCCAATCCTCTCGCCTCCCTTATATAGGGTTCGTGATTCCCTTGGTCCACCCAGATAATCCAGGGTCATCTCCCATCTCAAGATTCTTAATTTCATCAAATCCGTAAGGTCTCTTTTACCATATAAAGTTCCAGGATGCAGGCATAAGCACGTGGACCTCTTTGGGAGGCATTGTTCAGCCTACCACACCTCCCAAGGGTACTAGAGTCTCATTCAATCAGAAGTGCCGTGGTTCTCAAAAAGCAGCCGTGTTGGGACTTCCCTAGTGGTCCAGTGGTTAGGACTTCTCCTTCCAATGCAGGAGGTGCGGATTTGATCCCTGGTCAGGGAGCTAAGATGCCACATGCCTCCTGGCCAAAAAAACAGAAACAATATATAGTGAATTCAATAAAGACTATAAGAATGGTGCACACCAAAAAAACTTAAAAAAAGCAGTCATGTTACAATATGGTCTGTTCTCAAGAGTTGCCTCGCAACACACCAAGAGCCCTGGACTGTCAGGAGCCCTGCATTTGAGTCTTTAGGGTGTTTTCTACTCCACATTCTCATCCTTTGGTGTTCCGGGGTATTAATATAAAAGGCAGTAACATGGGACTTCCCTAATGGTTCCACGGTAAAGAACCCGTCTGCCAATGCAGGAGACACAAGAGACACGGATTCCATCCTGGAATCAGGAAGATCCCCTGGAGGAGGAAATAGCAACCCACTCCAGTATCTTGCCTGGAGAATTCTATGGACAGAGGAGCCCGGTGGGCTACAGTTCATGAGGTCACAAAGGGTTGGACACGACTTATTGACTCAACAACAACAACCATCCAAGGCTGCTGTGCAGATGCCTGGAGGTGACGCATGCGGGCAACGCTCCCCGTGCACCTGGGAAATCTGCCTCCTGTCCTTCATGTGCCCCTCCCGACTTAACACGTCCTGCTCTCTCGTACCTGTGACGCCTACAAGTGCTGAATTTGACCGTGATGAAGTCGGCTCCGTGACAGGAACCATTTTTCCTCTGCTGGCAGAATTCAGTGAGGGCCTCTGTGATTCAAAATGCAAATGACTCACATCTGATGGATGTGCAGCATAATTGAAGCATGTCTGGGTTCCCTGTCACTGTCAAGGTCGGTGGAAACTCCCTTTTAACAGATATACACACACACTCACGTACATTCACCACCCAGGATACTAGGGTCTACTGATACAACTTCCTGCTAAGTCAACAAACATTGAGTGACCCTGGTCCCTACCATGAGGACATGACCCGGGCAGATAGATGGTGGGGACCCCGAAGGAAAGGAGAAGTGGTCACCGCTGTCCCGGCGCCTCTGCAGCCTCTCAGCACCTCCCAGCCCAGGCTCCTGCCCTCTAGCTGGTCTTCCACACTGTGGCTCACAAAGTATCTGTTTAAAAGTGTGATTCTGGGGCTTCCCTGGTAGTCCAGTGGTTAAGAATCCTCCTGCCAACACAGGGGACGCAGGTTCACTGCCTGGTCTGGGAAGATCCCACATGCCACCCAGCAGCTGAGCCCATGTGCCACAGCTCCTGAGCCTGTGCTCTAGGGCCCTAAAGCTGCAGCTACTGAAGCCCACACGCCCTGGAGCCCAGGCTCCGCAACAAGAGAAGCCACCGCTCGTCATAACTTGAGAAAGCCCGTGCTCAACAACGGAGAACCAGCACAACCAAACAAATAATAAAAATTAATTAATTTAGAAAAGATTAACATCCAAATCTGATTGACGCTTCTCTTCCTAAAACCCTGTATGGTTCCCCCCTGGCAGAATCCATGCTTTGGCACATGGCCTTCAAGCTCTGCCTTAAGGCCCAGCCTACCCGTCACTCCAGCTTCATTGTCCGCAGTTGCTTCCTTCATCCACTGGCCTCCACTTGGCTGCTCCTGCAGCCTGTCTCTGGCCCCCTTGCCTTTGACTTTGCAGCAACTTTGTTTTTGATGCCCAAGTCCTTAATGTTCCTTCCAAATTTAGCTCAGGCCTGACCCCTCCAGGAAGCCTTCTCTGGGCCCCTGGCCTGATGAGGCGTTCCTATCCCCAGGCTCATATCTGCGGCAGGGGCCACTTTGCATGGAACAGCTATGGGTATTTCTCAACAGATGGTCCTCTTAAGGACAGTGGCTGCCCTGCTCACTTCGGTATCTCCAAAGCCTCATACAGTGCCCAGCACCCAGTAGGAGAAGAGGATTAGAATGAATTCAACTGGGACTTCTATGGTGGTCCCACAAGACTCCCAGTGCAGGGGGCCAGGGTCAACCCCTGGCCAGGAAACTAGATCCCACATGCGACAACTAACCGAAACCAAAAAGATCCTTCATGCCACAATTAAAAATGCTTCATGCATGCCACAAGGAAGATGGAAGATCCTGAGTGCTGCAACTAACACCCGGCACAGCTGAATAAATAAGGGACTTCCCAGGTGGCTCAGTGGATAAAGAATCCACCGGTAATGCAGGAGACACAGGAGACCCAGGGTTGATCCCTGGGTCAGGAAGATCCCCTGGAAGAGGGCATGGCAACCCACTCCAACATTCTTGCCTGGGAAATCCCATGGACAGAGGAGCCTAGTGGGCTACAGTCTATGGGGTCACAGTCAGACACAACTGAGCGACTGAGCAAGCACACACTGGTGGTCCAGTGGTTAAGACTTCCCCTTCCAATGAAGAGGGTTTGGATTCGATCCCCGGTCAGGGAGCAAAAATCCCATACCCTTGTGGCCAAAAAACCAAAGCATAAAGTAGAGGCAATATTGTAACCAATTCAATAAAGACTTTAAAAATGGTCCACATTAAAAAAAACTTTAAAATAAACTAATAATTTATGAATGAGCAAACAAATAACATGAATTCAAGAAATGTTCATCCCAGCCAAAGATGTTAAGCTACACTGTTTTGTGCTCTTTTCAAAGTGGCTCAGCTCCCAGTGTCGGTAAAGCTGCCCGTTGATGCTGCAGTTTATAAAAATCTCCCTTGGTGGCAGTAAACCATTAAACCAGCAAGTCCAGCACTTTAGAAACTCCCAGAAAAGGACAAATGTGACGGAAGCTGGCATTCATTACTCACCACCAACATTTGTTTTTCCACCAGATGTGATTCTTGATTAATGCTTTTGTAAAACATTTGGGAAAAATAGTAGAAAACAATTAATGTGATGTTCTCTGATTCCCATATCCCTGTCTACCATCATCAGCAATATATTACCCTCAGGCATCTGGTGAGCATCTCTCCTCCTGCTCAACCCTTTGGAGTCGCGGGGAGAGAGTCAACAACCCCAGTTGAAGCAACCACGTCGATGAGTGACACATTGATGTCACTGACCCCAGGAAGATGGTGACACAGAACAGTCACCATCTCCTGCCTGAAGGCTGACGTGTGATCCAAGAGAGCTATTTTATTTATTTCTTCATTTCCTCCATTCCCTGCCCTCACATGATTTGGGGGAAAAAAAAATTTTTTTCCAACCAAGATTTGGACTCCACTGATATAGAAGGCAATCAGCAACTGATGAAGATTTCTTGTAATACTTGTTCAACAACAGTTACCTCTGGTTGCCACTAAATGTGCTGTTGTTTTCCCCTAACAGGATCTCGGTTTCATAATGACCAGCCTCACACTTTACAGACGTGGGAGCTGAGGGAGACTCATCTTAACTTTTTATTTATTTATTTTTGGTTGCGCTGGGTCTCTGCTGCTATTCAGAGGCTTTTCTGTAGTTGTGGTGCAAGGCCTTCTCATTGCAGTGGTTTCTCTTGTTGCGGAGCACAGGCTCTAGGGTGTGCCGGCTCAGTAACTGTTGCCACTGGCTTAGCTGCCCCACGGCTTGTGGGATCTTCCCACCTGTGCCCCTTGCTTAGGCAGGCGAATTCTTAACCGCTGGACCACCAGGAAAGTCCCTCATCTTAATCATTGACCAGAGACGTATTACTATGTGTTTTGTTACTCGAACATTTCTGGCCAGAGACTTATCAATCTGCCAGAGAGAGACACTACTAATATCACTACAGGAAGTTGTTAGAGCTTCAGATTGATCTAGTGTTCATTATGCAACATATGATTGTCATAATCACTCACATTTTGTTACATTAGGTTTTTGTTCCAACCTTGTGTATATCATCAGTGTAAAATTTCAAAAATGATGCATCCTGAAATTTTGAGTGAAGAAGTTTTTCATGATTTTATACTTTCTGATTGTCCGAGTGATATATATACTAGCATCTCAGAAGATGATAGTTCTTCAGAACATAGTTCTAATTCAGATGACGTGAATATTAGACCAACAAAAAGACAAAAAACCTTAGTGATTGATTCTGATACAGAAAGTAAACATGAAACTCACTGTACTGGAGAAGGCTCCTTTGCGTCAATCCTTTGCTTTGGGTTGAAGACAACATTTCATGAAAATTAGAAGGCTTTACAGGTGTGTCAGGTATAACTATTGAATGTAATAACCTGCAAATTGCTAGTGAAATAATAGAATTAATTTGGGGGCCAGCCAAAATAAAAACCACCATAGGCGTTATTTTCTGCAAAAATCCCCCAGTCAACAATGAGTTTAACTTTACAAATTACTCAATCAGTAAGTGACTGAGCCTGAGGCTTGACCTTAGGACAGCTCTGACACCAAAGTCCGTGCTCTGAGCTCCTGCCTTCAGTGTGTGTGTGTGTGTGTGTGTGTGTGTGTGTGTGTGTGTGTGCAGTCACTAAGTGGAGTCTGACTCTTTCCGACCCCATGGACTGTAGCCCACCAGGCTCCTCTGTCCTTGGAATTCTCCAGACAAGAATGTTGGAATGGGTTGCCATTTCCTATTCCAGGAGATCTTCCTGACCCATGGATCGAATCCATGTCTCATACATTGGCAGGCAGATTCTTTACCGCTGTGTCACCTGGGAGACATTCAGTGTCTGAGGGGTCAAACTCTGCCCCCAAATCCATGAGTTCTGATTCCGACAATCCTTGCAGCCAGAGGTCATCGGACCCACCACTCTCTTATCACTCACATAATTTCTGCTAAAGCAGTGAACTCATTGCCTCCCAAGGTGGTCGGTTGGGTTCTGCTCAGCAAACATTGTGAGGTGAGCCTTCCCCATGCAAGTTCAAAGCTATTATCCCTCCACCCATTCACAGTAGTTTGACTCTGGGACCTCATAGAACCACCTTTTGCAGGACGGCCCGTGGGATATCTGGAGACATTAATCCCTTTCTTAGGGTCTATCAGGACACAGAATGGAGCCCCGGGACTGTCCAAGGGGCCAGCACAGAAGTTGAATTGAGAGAGGGGACTGATCTTGAAGAGGTTATTGGCACTCAGAATTGCTGGAATGACACGTAAGGTCTTCCCAAATTCTCCATCTGCCAAATGGAGCCGAACTTAGACTTCTTCTGCCCTGGAGATGAGGACAGCAATGGCTGCTGCCGGAAGAGCAGTCCAGAGGCACGCCGAGTGACAAGGAAGGGCCGTAGCAGGGTGAGATGATGCAGCGGCAGGGCGGTCACCAGGCCTGGCCCATCCCTCACGGCATCCAAGGGCCCCCTTGTGGAAACACAGTGGCCAGATCTAAGTAGTGATTCCCAAGCTCTGATCCTGTCTGACCAGCTGGGCTCCCCATCTTAGATGGGATGGTTGTGACTTGCCTCTCCTCTGTTCCTTTCTCTTCTTTTGCTACTGCAGTCTCTGAAAAAGAGTTGAATACTGGGGCTTCCCTGGTGGCTCATGGTAAAGAATCCACCTGCCAATGCAGGAGACACCATTTCAATCCCTGATCCAGGAAGATCCCACATGCTGTGGGGCAACTAAACCTGTGCACCACGACGGCTGAGCCTGTGCTCTGGAGGCTAGTAGCCCCAACTCCTGAGCCATGAGCCATAGCTACTGAAGCCTGCCCACCCTCAACAAGAGAAGCCACCAAAATGAGAAAAGTACCCCGAACACCACAGTGAACAGTAGGCCCCAATTACCACAACTAGAGAAAGCTCCCAAAGTCGATGATGAATGGCATCAACAACTCAATGGACATGAGTCTGAGCAAACTCCAGGAGATGGTGAAGGACAGGGAAGCCTGGCGTGCTGCAGTCCATGGCATTGTAAAGAGTTGGACAAGACTGAGGGACTGAACAGCAACAACAGAGAAACCCCTTTCAGCAACGAAGACCAAGCAGAGCCATAATATATAAATAAATAAAATCATTTTAAAAAGCAACTGGATATGAGGATAGCAGACTTTCTCTGCAGAGGGCCAGAGAGTAAATATTTCAGGCTCCTGTGGGCCATACAGTCTCTGATACTACTCAGCTCTTCTAACACAATAAGAAAGCAGCCACAGACACAGGCACAGGTCAGTGGCTGTGGTGGTATGCAGCAAAACTTTAATTTTAGACACTGAAACTTTAATTGCATACCATTTTAATGTCAAGAATATTTCTTAATTTTTTTTCAAATATTTAAAAATCACTTGAAGCTTGCTAGTCACACAAAAATAGGCAGGGGTCCTATTTGGCCCAGAGCCCATAGTTTTCTGACCCTTGGTCTAGAATGTTTACTGATGCCAGGTGTCAACTGGGGTGAGAGACTCTGGACCATAGGATTTCCCAAGGGCTTTGACCCAGGACTCTGAACTTGAGCCATGTGCAGTTATATCCCGATGACTCTTCTGGAAATAATGTGGATCCTGGCTCCGCGTGGATCCTCCCCTGCAGCTTCTCTGCCCAGGGCTGTGCCAAGTCCAACATCAAGTGCCTCGTCATATCCGTTTGCGTCTTCACTTTGTGGTGTCACTCCTTGGACGGCTTGGCCTGCACAAGAGGAATACTTGACAACTGCCTGGAGCTTTGGCTCATTGCTGAAAAGGGGCCTGAGGGAAGAAATATGATCAAGAGGAAACGTGAAGGCTTCGGGACAATAGTAGTTTGACAGGAAGCCAGGCACTTGGGGAAGCAGGAATGAACAAAGATTTGGGGTAGGCCACTGAGTGGATCAGCTGAGTTGCTTCATTCATGTCCAACTCTTTGCTACCACATGAAGTGTTAGCCTACAGGCTCCTCTGTCCATGGGATTCTCCAGGCAAGAATACTGGAGTGGGTTGCCATACCCTCCTCCCGCGGGATCTTTTTAACCCAGAGATCGAACCCGGGTCTCATTATGTCTCCTTCACTGGCAGGCAGGTTCTTTACCACTAGCGACACTTGGGAAGCTCCAGTCAGTGGAGGATTCAGTACTTATTCTTCCTGGAGCTGAAAATTTCTATTTTCCCATCATAAAAACATTTCTTAAACTTGATGTACCTTTTTTTGAGTGCTGTGATGAGAGAGTTTCTAGTAAAAAAAAAAAAATACAGCTAATTTTAGTATCTTCCGTTGTTTGTAGCAAGTTGTTTTCTTAATCTGAACTTGGGGGTTTTGAGTTCTGTTAAATACTGTTATTTCTTTTAAATCCTTTGTTTGTCTTAGGAAAGTCCCAGGGCTCTCATTCCCGTTTGCGTGTTGACTTGCTCGCCAAAACCACTGTGTTCAATTCTGTTCTGTCCTGTTCTCTGTGCCACCTGGGGAAATGAAGACCACATGGTTAGAATGGAAGTAGCAGGACCAGAGTCAGAGGACAGAGGCTATCACTAACCAGCACGTCAAAGGACTCACCTTCTATGTTCATTGCTCCTTGCCCCAGGAACGGGCATAAAACTCCCCAGGCACTGTGTCATGAAGGTGGGTGAGAGGTACAGAGTAGACACAAAAGTCAGGTCTTACTGCTCACAGGAAAAGTCCAAGGTAGAATACGTCTCCTACATACAAACCTTCAAGCTGCGAATTTTCAAAGATGCTAATATGCATCACTGGATCATTTTTTCAAGAGGGTAGATAGAATTGAATCGAGCAAGGAATCAGAACCTCTGCCATCAATATCAGGCATGAGTGACATCTCAGCTTGCCCTCCATCTCCTGTTGCTGACGACCCTTCCGCTCCACCATCTCCCACCTCCTCTCCCTCCTCCAGTCAGTGACTCTTCTTGCCTGTTCACTCGATGCCAGCCCCTGTGTGCCAGCTGTGGTACTGTACTCCTGTACTTCTCAAGGTCCTGTACTGTAAGATTAAAAATATTTCCTTTATTTGTTGTGTTTGATTTTATATGTATTATTTGTGTGAAAAGTATTATAAACTTATTACAGTATGGTACTATACAGCAGAATGTGTTATTGGGTAACTAGGCTGACTTTGTTGGAGTTAGAAACAAATTGGACTTACGAACACGCTCCCAGAATGGAACTTGTTTGTATGTAGGGAACTTACTGTACTTTTGCCAGTCAAGTTCTGACCCACTCCCCAAGGAAGGAAATGAGACATTTCCAAGTGGTCAGCAGAGTGATTACGTGAACCACATGCTGAAGCCATTGTAAATATCTATTAGTTCACAGATTATGGGACACATTGATGGGTTCTGAGAACATGTGATTTCACTTATGTGACGTATCAAGTGTAATCAAATTAATAAAGACAGAAAGTAGGGTAGAGGTGACTAGGGCCTGGAGGAAGAGGGGACCAGGCAGTCAGTGTTTATTGGAGGCATAGCTTCACTTTGGGAAGATGAAGTTCTGAATATGGATGCTGATGACAGCAAAGTGAGTGTACTTAATGCCACTTAACAATGAATAAAATGGCAAATTTTATGTCTATTTTACCACAATGAAAAAGTTACCCATTCACAAAAGAAATACAGGGCTTCCCTGGTGGCTCAGTGGTAAAGAATCTGCCTACCAATGCAGGAGACACAGGTTCAATCCCCTGTCTGGGAAGACCCCACAGGCCAAGGAACAACTACACCCATGCGCCAGAACTACTGAGTCTGTGCTCTAGAGCCCAGTAGCCACAACTACTGAAGTCAGCCTGCCCTAGAGCCCATGCTCCACAACAAGAGAAGCCACTGCAATGAGAAGCCCGCACACAGAAATAAAGAGTAGCTCCCGCTCACTGCAAGTAGAGAAAAACCCACACAGCAGTGAAGACCTAGCACAGCCAAAAATAAATAAAATTATTTTTTAAAAATGCAAAACATACACTCCAAAACCTATAAAACATTGTTCAAAGAAATTCTAGAAGACCTAGTAAGTGGAAAGACATCCCATGTTCTCAGATTGTAGGACTCAGTTCTGTTAAGCTGCTGCTAAGTCATGTCTGACTCTTTGTGACCCCATAGACAGCAGCCCACCAGGCTCCTCAGTCCATGGGATTCTCCAGGCAAGAATACTGGAGTGGGTTGTCAGTGCCTTCTCCCAGTTCTGTTTAGATGGCAATACAAATAGAGCTACAGATTCAATGCAATCCCTCTCAAAATTCCTCTTAGTTTCTTTGCAGACATTGACAAGCTGATTCTAAAATATATATGGAAGGCAGTTCCCTGGTGTTCTAGTGGTTAGGATTCTGGGCTTTCACTGCTAGAGCCCGGGTTCAATCCCTGGTCAGGGAACCGAGATCTTGCAAGTCTTGCTGCGTGGCTATATATATATATATATATATATATATATATATATATATGGAAATTCAAGGGACTCAAATTAGTTAAAATTTCTTTAAAAGAAAACATAAAATTGGAGGACTCATACTTCTAATTTCAAACTTACTGCAAAAATGTAATTACGGAGACTTTCCTGAGGGTCCAGTGGCTAAGACTCTGCACTATCAATGCAGGGGGCGTGGGTGCTATGCCTGATCTAGGAACTAGATCCTGCACACCACAACTAAGACCCAGACACAGTCAAAGAAGTATATATAAACATATAGTTTTATATATATATAAAGCTGCAATTATAGAGAAGCCAATGTGATCGCAGTATAAGGTTAGACGTATAGATCAATAGGATTGAGCTGAAAGCTCAGAAATAAACCTCACATTTAAAGTCAATTGATTTTCCACAAGAGTGCCAAGACCATTCAATGGAGAATGAATAGTCTTTTCAACAAAATGGTTTTGGACAACTGTATATCCACGTGCAAAAGAAAAACATTGGACGCACTGCCTCATGTGGGGTATGAGTTAGGGGGTCCAACTTCATGTGCAAAATTTAACTTCAGTTCAGTTCAGTCACTCAGTTGTGTCCGACTCCTTGCAACCCCATGAATTGCAGCACGCCAGGCCTCCCTGTCCATCACCATCTCCCGGAGTTCACTCAGACTCACATCCATCAAGTCGGTGATGCCATCCAGCCATCTCATCCTCTGTCGTCCCCTTCTCCTCCTGCCCCCAATCCCTCCCAGCATCAGAGTCTTTTCCAATGAGTCAACTCTTCGCATGAGGTGGCCAAAGTACTGGAGTTTCAGCTTTAGCATCATTCCTTCCAAAGAAATCCCAGGGCTGATCTCCTTCAGAATGGACTGGTTGGATCTCCTTGCAGTCCAAGGGACTCTCAAGAGTCTTCTCCAACAACACAATTCAAAAGCATCAATTCTTCAGTGCTCAGCCTTCCTCACAGTCCAACTCTCACATCCATACATGACCACTGGAAAAACCATAGCCTTGACTAGATGGACCTTTGTTGGCAAACTAATGTCTCTGCTTTTAAATATGCTATCTAGGTTGGTCATAACTTTCCTTCCAAGAAGCAAGTGTCTTTTAATTTCATGGCTGCAATCACCATCTGCAGTGATTTTGGAGCCCCCAAAAATAAAGTCTGACACTGTTTCCAATGTTCCCCCATCTATTTCCCATGAAGTGATGGGACCAGATGCCATGATCTTCATTTTCTGAATGTTGAGCTTTAAGCCAACTTTTTCACTCTCCTCTTTCACTTTCATCAAGAGGCTTTTTAGTTCCTCTTCACTTTCTGCCATAAGGGTGGTGTCATCTGCATATCTTAGGTTACTGATATTTCTCCCAGCAGTCTTGATTCCAGCTTGTGCTTCTTCCAGCCCAGCGTTTCTCATGATGTACTCTGCATAGAAGTTAAATAAGCAGGGTGACAATATACAGCCTTGATGTACTCCTTTTCCTATTTAGAAGCATAACTTAACATGGATCAAAAGATTAAATGTAAGAACTAAAATAAAACCCCAGACACTGCTGGTGGGATTATAAAATGGTGCAAACACTTAGGAAAACTGCTGGGCAGCTCCTCAAAAGACAGACAGCAATTCCACTCTTATGAATATACTCAAGAGAAACACAAAGATGTATTCACACAGAAACTTGTACAATAATATTCATAGCTGTGCTATTCTTAGTCACTCAGTTGTGTCCATCTCTTTGCGACCCCATGGACTATAGCCCGCCAGGCTCCTCTGTCCATGGGGATTCTTGAGACAAGAATACTAGAATGGGTAGCCTACCCCTTCTCCAGGGGATCTTCCCAACCCAGGAATCGAACCAGGGTCTCCTATATTGCAGGTGGATTCTTTACCAGCTGAGCTACCAGGGAAGCCTAATATTCATAGCAGCATTATAGCCAAAAATGGAAACAACTCAACTATCAAGCAACTGATGAATGAATAAGGAAAATCATGTGATATATCTATATGATAGAATATTGAAAGTGAAAGTTGCTTAATCGTGTCTGATTCTTTGTGACCCTATGGACTATACAGTCCATGGAATTCTCCAGGCCAGAATACAGGAATGGGTAGCCTTTCCCTTCTCCAGGTGATCTTCCCAACCCAGGGATCAAACCCAGGTCTCCCACATTGCAAGCAGGTTCTTTGCCAGCTGAGCCACAAGGGAAGCCCAAGAATACTGGAGTGGGTAGCCTATCCCTTCTTCAGCAGATCATCCCAACCCAGGAATCACACCGGGATCTCCTGCATTACAGGCAGATTCTTTACCAACTAAGCTATAAGGGAAGCCTGATAGAATATTATTCAATCATAAATAAAAGAGGAAGGACTACAAGGAGATCAAACCGGTCAATTCTAAAGGAAATCAGTCTTGAATATTCATTGGAAGGACTGAAGCTGCAACTCCAATACTTTGGTCGCCTGATGTGAAGAACTGACTCATTGGAAAAGACCCTGATGCTGGGAAACATTGAAGGCAGGAAGAGAAGAACACGACAGAGGATGAGATGGTTGGATGGCTTCACCAACTCAATGGAAATGAATTTGAGCAAGCTCCAGGAGTTGGTGATGGACAGGGAGGCCTGGTGTGCTGCAGTCCATGGGGTTGCAAACAGTCGGACACAACTGAGCGACTAAACTGAACTGAACTGATTCAAGTTACAGCATGGATAAAACTAAAAAAACATTATTTTAACTCTATTGTATTCTAAATAAAAAGGACCACATATGTTTTATTTCAGTTGCATAAAATACATTAAATAGACAAGTTTAGAGAGACAAAGATGATCTGTGGTTGGCTAAGGCTGAGGGGCAGTGCCTGCTAATTGCTACCATTTCTTTTTAGGGGGATAAAAAAGTTGCAAAATTGATTGTGGTGATGACTGCACAACTTTATGAATATACTAAAACCATTGAATTGTGTATTCTAAATGGATGACTTTTATAGTATACGAATGGTATCTCAAAAAAGCCATTACAAAAAAAATAATCCATAATCATCGTTAGTCTTTATGGCCTTTCCCCCACATATTTTATTAAACACATTTATTTATTGATTTTTGGCCACACCCTGTGTATTATGTGGAATCTTAGCTCATACCATAAGGTATAAAGGGTGTAGTGCCCCTCACAGGGATCCTTGGGAGGCTGGGGTTCTCTGTTCCTCCCACACAGCTCCCTAGATGCTCTACTGGTCTCCCCAGACTACTGGTTTTTCCAGTAAGTCACATACAGATATGAGAGGTGGACCATAAAGAAGGCTGAGCACCAAAGAATTGATGCTTTTAAATTGTGGTGCTAGAGAAGACTCTTGAAAGTCCACTTGGATGGCAAGGAGATCAAATCAGTCCATCCTAAAGGAAATCAACCCTGAATATTCACTGAAAGGACTGATGTTGAAGCTGAAGCTCCAATTCTCTGTCTACCTGATGCGAAGAGCCAACTCATTGGAAAAGACCTTGACGCTGGTAGATCGAAGACAAAGGAGAAGGGCATGGCAGAGAATGAGATGGCTGGATGGCATCACCGACTCAGTGGAGATGAGTTTGGGCAAACTCTGGGAGATAGTGAAGGACAGGGAAGCCTAGTGTGCTGCAGTCCATGGGGTCCCAAAAACGGAACATGACTGAGCAACTGAACAACAAGATGCTCCACAGATGCCTCAGAAGCAATGGGGATAGGGTAGCAGGTGTCAGCTTTAGTCCATTTTTGCTTCTCTGAGTCACACAACAGTGAATGTTTGTTACTCACTGTCACTGAGCTCAGTACTTTATGGTGAACCTGGTCACTTACATCTTCATCAGTCCCACATGATAGACATGGTCTTTGCTTTACAGATGAGAAAACGGAGGAAGTTTACATCGTTGTCTGAGGGTACAGAGAAATCTGTCACCAACCCCTGCCTTCTCAGATCACACTGTGAAATGTGGGAAACCCAGAGATAAGGCTCCATCTGATTTTGAGATTCTGTGGTGTACATCCTGCATCTTGTGGGCAAACATCCATTGAAACCCTGCTTTGCTCACAGCAGGTCCTGTGTATGGCTGTTGTAGGCAGATGGGTAATATTGAATACAAGATCCCTGTCTTTAGGAAGGTCATTGCTCGCTTAGTCCCTTAGAGAATAAATGCAGCTTCATTTTGCCTATTTCTATTTTTTTTTTGATTGCACAGCATATGGGATCCTAGTTCCCTGACCAGAGATCAAACTCATGCCTTTGCTTTAGAAGCACAGAGTCTTTAACCACTGAACCTCCAAAGAGGTCTCTTGCCTATCTCTCACCTGATGAAACCTCCTTGTCCTTTTTTAATCTATTGTAGCAGAAACCTTGATAAGCTTTTCTTACACCTCTTCACAGGCCAACGGTAAAATGCCTCTGACTTCCCCTAGTCTTTGGACAAGGAGGGCTAAGGGAGCCATCTACCTATGTCTAGGCTCAGTCTTCATTCCTTTGGATGCCAGCCCCTCCCCACCGACGGTCAGTCTCCATGGCGACGGGGTAGGCACTTGAAACTGCCCCCAGGGAGCTGGTAATGGCTTTGCTTCTTGCTCCCCGCCCCCTACCCACTTACCCTTGGCCCTGGGAGCAGGAGGGTGAGTGCTGATGGGGGAGGGCTGTAAGGATTCACAGTCTGCTCCTGGGGCTGCAGAACTCCCAGGGCATATTCAAGGTAGAAGCACTGTACTGAAGCATCAGACATTCACTGTGCTTGCTGTCGTCTGGGTGGGAACTGCTATCTGTAAGAAATTCAGACAGACTGGCTTCAACCAAACCCAGCCCATTCTGAGGAAGGAAGTTAACCAGGAACTGACGCTGGTGTGTTTTTAATCAAAGTGTGGTTCTCTGACCAGCAACAGTAGTGTCTTCCGGGAACTTGTAAGAGGGGCAAGTTCTTTCCCCCCAACACCCTCCTCCCAAGGTAGACCTACTAAGTCAGAAGCTGAGAGTAGGGCAGACACAGTGAAATCATTTGGTGTCATTTCAGGGGGCCTCCAGAGAGCTCTGGTACCATCGTCATCATTTATGTCTCAGCACAGAAAAGAATTCAGTAAGAGACAAAATGATAGATAAAAAGTGGTTTATTAGAATAGGACACTTGTGAGGTTTATAGGCAGGCAAACGAGAAATGCCACACCCTGGGAACATACTGGACTGGGCTAGTTTTATAATGAAAGGAAAAGTGGAGCAGATGAAGAGAACTCCTTTGTCTTTCTTGAGTAGACGCCATGCTTCCATCATCACTCCTCCTCCAGGTTGGGCAGGCAAGTTTTCTTGTCCCTACAGATCAAGCTAGGTCCACAAATTACTGTTTTTCATGTGTGCAAAGAGCGTGTCCTAGGGATCATTAACTTGCTGAGCTCACTGGGCAGGATGTGGGGCTCACACCACCACTGTTTTACTGTTTGGGGGCGTGTCTCCTGCTTCTGCTGCATGGTTTTGTTGCTAAGCAAGCCCGCTTGGTTCTGTGGTTAAGCAAACCTGCTTTCTTGAGTAATCATTAACTTACAGGTATCCCATATTTATTCTACTTATAATCCCCTGTGCTAAGTCCATTCTGAAGGAGATCAACCCTGGGATTTCTTTGGAAGGAATGATGCTAAAGCTGAAACTCCAGTACTTTGGCCACCTCATGCGAAGAGTTGACTCATTGGAAAAGACTTTGATGCTGGGAGGGATTGGGGGCAGGAGAAGAAGGGAACAACAGAGGATGAGATGGCTGGATGGTATCACTGACTCGATGAATGCAAGTCTGAGTGAACTCCGGGAGTTGGCAATGGACAGGGAGGCCTGGTGTGCTGCGACTCATGGGGTTGCAAAGAGTAGGACACGACTGAGCTACTGAACTGAACTGAATTGAACTGAAGTCACTTCAGTCATGTCTGACTCTGCGACTTGATGGACTGTAGCCCACCAGGCTCCTCTGTCCATGGGTTTCTCCAGGCAAGAATACTGGAGTGAGTTGCCATTCCCTTCTCTACTGACCCAGGGATCCAGCCCAGGTCTACCTGCATTGCAGGCAGGTTCTTTACCCCTGACAGGGGAAGTCCCCATAAACCCCTGGTGGGGTTAACTATTTAATCCCTACTTTGTCCCTTTATTCTGTCCCTATCACAGTAGTCTGTGTTTCATCAAGCCCCCCACATGATCCCAAAGTATGTTAAAATTTGAGAGCTGTTGTTCTAAAGCAGTGGAATTCAAATTTATCTGCACTTTGGACTCAACTGGAAGCTTCAAAGGGGGCTTCCCAGGCTGCCTGTAGTGCAAGAGATGAAGTAGACAAGGGTTCGATCCTGGAGAAGAAAATGGCAACCCACTCCAGGATTCTTGCCTGCAGAATCCCATGGGCAAAAGAACCTGGTGGGCTACAGTCCATGGGGTCACAAGAGTCAGACACGACTGAGCATGCAGCATGCAGACACGCCCGTCCCCGTAGAGGGCTGCAGCCAGCTTGTACCAGCTTGCAGGATCTGGATACAGGGAGTTGATTACAAAAGCACTGAAAAGGCCAGAGAAGCAGAGAGATAAATGGAATGAGCTCTACAGGAGAGAGCTGACAGGGAGCAGGTGCTGGAGTCTGGGATCTAGACAGTCCTGAGTGGCAGCTTGCACCCCTACCACTGCCAACACTTTGGTGTTCCAGGAAGTCAACGCCTACATTCCTGCCACATCACGGCAACCTGAACTGGAATGCAGGAGTCCAGCCTCCCCACTGCTGCTGCAGGAACAACAGCTAGGAAAGCCTCCTAGTGTCCCCCAGGCCAGCATCTAAATGCATTGTGTAGGGCCCAGCCTCCCTTCACAGAAGGGAGTGCATGGAGGAATGGAAAGGGGGCTGAGTGCCAATGACCAGCACAGAATGAATGGGGGAGACTCTCATGACCTAAGGTACTTAAACAGGAAAATACAGTAAGTTCCTTATACACGAACCTTCAAGCTGCAAACTCTCAAAGATTCAAATATGAGTTCACATGTCCAATCATGTAAGTTAGTTCACATGTCTGGCATACATTGCCATGTGCTTGCATCCTCTACAAGTGGTTGTGATGTAGGAGATAGGTGGACTCCAGGTTAGACAGTTACAACTAGCCTCCTGTTTGCATTTTTTGGGGCACAAAGAAGTGGGCTTCAGGCTGGACACTTAGAACTGTTAGCATTTCTTGAGACAAGAGATAGGTGGGCTCCAGTTAAGGCATTTACAATCAGCCTCCTGTTTGCCCTCTGAAATGAAAGTAGCAGAAACAAGGTAAATAGCCGATGTTTGTCTCTTGTAAACACCTTAAGAAAATAGTCATGGTAAGAGTCAAGGTAATAGTCATGGTAATAGTCAAGGTAATAGTTATGGTAATAGTCATGGTAATAGTCAAGGTAATAGTCATGGTAATAGTCATGGTAAGGACAAAGAGGCAAATCCTGTTTGAGTAAAGGATTAAGGGATCTCCGTTCCTCCATTCTGGGGACAAGGAAGACATTATACATGCGCAGAAAATGGCTCCTTGTGGATCAAAAGTCAGGGGACAATGCCAGGCTGTAATGAGTCTTTTTCCTCCCAGAAACCTTCACTTCAAATCCATTTTGGCTGAGGGGTGCATATGTGCCCAGGGGAGGATCCCAGGGTAGGTCAGGTGTAGAAAAGAAACCGGACAATTGGTCTACAGGAAGACAATGACCCAAAGAACGGATGTATTAGATGACTTGACCACCTCTTTACTGTGCTCCTCTTCACTAGGGGGACACCCCATACCCTTCTCTCCACGTGTGCCAGCTGATTTGCTTCTGTCTTAACTAAACAAACCATTTCTCTGTGTATTCTCCTACTTGTTCTTGTGCTATGTCTGTAATAATAAACTTTGTACCTGCATTTATAGTTTCTGCCTCTGTGATAAGTGCATTATTCACTGGAGGCAAAATCTAGGGGAAAATAGCTTCTAGCCTCTAATCACTGCAGGCCTGGTAGCTAGGATTTCTGGCTCTTCGGGTTATCCAGGTTCAACTCCCAGACAGGGAATTAACATCTCACTTCATACCACCTCTCACTACTGCCTCGCTGAGATCAGTTGTGTTTGTGTGTACTTTACTGTACAGTCGTGCATAGTACACAACAGCATAGCATCTTTATTTCAAGCCCAGAATGTCTGGAAGCAAACATAAAAGCTGCGCTGGTGTAACCAGTCCTGCTGTATTTTTCAAGGTGCTGTACTGTAAGATTAAAAATGTTTTCTTGGGACTTCCCTGGCAATTCAGTGGTTCAGTTCAGTTCAGTCGCTCGGTCGTGTCTGACTCTGTGACCCCATGAATTGCAGCAGGCCAGGCATCCCTGTCCATCACCAATTCCTGGAGTTCACCCAAAATCATGTCTATCGAGTCGATGATACCATCCAGCCATCTCATTCTCTGTCGTCACTTTCTCCTCCTGCCCCCAGTCCGTCCCAGCATCAGAGTCTTTTCCAATGAGTCAACTCTTCACATGAGGTGGCCAAAGTATTGGAGTTTCACCTCCAACATCAGTCCTGCCAATGAACAACCAGGACTGATCTCCTTTAGGATGGACTTGGTTCTTCTTGCAGTCCAGGGGACTCTCAAGAGTCTTCTCCAACACCACAGTTCAAAAGCATCAATTCTTCAGCACTCAGCTTTCTTCACAGTCCAACTCTCACATCCATACATGACTACTGGAAAAACTATAGCCTTGACTAGATGGACCTTTGTTGGCAAAGTAATGTCTCTGCTTTTTAATACGCTATCTAGGTTGGTCATAACTTTCCTTCCAAAGAGTAAGCATCTTTTAATTTCATGGCTGCAATCACCATCTGCAGTGATTTTGGAGCCCCAAAAAATAAAGTCTGACACTGTTTCCACTGTTCCCCCATCTATTTCCCATGAAGTGATGGGACCAGATGCCATGATCTTCGTTTTCTGAATGTTGAGCTTTAAGCCAACTTTTTCACTCTCCTCTTTCACTTTCATCAAGAGGCTTTTTAGTTCCTCTTCACTTTCTGCCATAAGAATGGTGTCATCTGCATAGCTGAGGTTATTAATATTTCTCCCAGCAATCTTGATTCCAGCTTGTGTTTCTTCCAGCCCAGCATTTCTCATGATGTACTCTGCATAGAAGTTAAATAAGCAGGGTGACAATATACAGCCTTGACGCACTCCTTTTCCTAGTTGGAACCAGTCTGTTGTTCCATGTCCAGTTCTAACTGTTGCTTCCTGACCTGCATACAGGTTTCTCAAGAGGCAGGTCAGGTGGTCTGGTATTCCCATCTCTTTCAGAATTTTCCAGTTTCTTGTGATCCACACAGTCAAAGGCTTTGGCATAGTCAGTAAAGCAGAAATAGATGTTTTTCTGGAACTCTCTTGCTTTTTCAATAACCCAGTGGGTGTTGGCAATTTGATCTCTGCTTCCTCTGCCTTTTCTAAAACCAGCTTGAACATTTGGAAGTTCACAGTTCACGTATTCCTGAAGCCTGGCTTGGAGAATTTTGAGCATTACTTTACTAGCATGTGAGATGAGTGCAATTGTGCAGTAGTGTGAGCATTCTTTAGCATTGCCTTTCTTTGAGATTGGAATGAAAACTGACCTTTTCCAGTCCTGTGGGCACTGTTGAGTTTTCCAAATTTGCTGGCATATTGAGTGCAGCACTTTCACAGCATCATCTTTCAGGATTTGAAATAGCTCAACTGGAATTCTGGAGAAGGCAATGGCAACCCACTCCAGTACTCTTGCCTGGAAAATCCCATGGATAGAGGAGCCTGGAAGGCTGCAGCCCATGGGGTCACACAGAGTTGGACATGACTGAAGTGACTTAGCAGCAGCAGCAACTGGAATTCCATCACCTCCACTAGCTTTGTTCAGAGTGATGCTTTCTAAGGCCTACTTGACTTTACATTCCAGGATGTCTGGCTCTAGGTGAGTAATCACACCATCATGATTTTCTGGGTCATAAAAATGTTTTTCATACAGTTATTCTGTGTATTCTTGCCACCTCTTCTTAATATCTTTTGCTTCTGTTAGGTCCATACCATTTCTGTCCTTTATCGAACCCATCTTTGCATGAAATGTTCCCTTGGTATCTCTAATTTTCTTGAAGAGATCTCTAGTCTTTCCCATTCTGTTGTTTTCCTCTATTTCTTTGCACTGATCACTGAAGTAGCGGCTGCACTGAGTAGCGGCTGCATGGCGCAGAAGCTACTCCAAATTCAAGGTCAGGAGGGGCAGCTGTGAAGAGATATCCCTCGCCCAAGGTAAGGAGCAGAGGCTGCGCTTTGCTGGAGCAGCTGTGAAGAGATATCCCATGTCCAAGATAAGAGAAACCCAAGTTAGATGGTAGGTGTTGTGAGAGGGTGTCAGAGGGCAGACACACTGAAACCATAATCACAGAAAACTAGCCAATCTGATCACATAGACCACAGCCTTGTCTAACTCAATGAAACTAAGCCATGTTGTGTGGGACCACCCAAGACATACAGGTCATGGTGGAGAGGTCTGACAGAATGTGGTCCACTGGAGAAGGGAATGGCAAACCACTTCAGTATTCTTGCCTTGAGAACCACATGAACAGTATGAAAAGGCAAAATGGTAGGATACTGAAAGAGGAACTCCCCAGGTTGGTAGGTGCCCAATATGCTACTGGAGATCAGTGGAGAAATAACTCCAGAAAGAATGAAGAGATGGAGCCAAAGCAAAAACGATACTCAGCTGTGGATGTGACTGGTGATAGAAGCAAGGTCCAATGCTGTAAAGAACAATATTGCATAGGAACCTGGAATGTCAGGTCCATGAGTCAGGGCAAATTGGAAGTGGTCAAACAGGAGATGGCAAGAATGAATATCAACATTCCAGGAATCAGCGAACTAAAATGGACTGGAATGGGTGAATTTAACTCAGATGACCATTATATCTACTACTGTGGGCAGGAATCCCTTGGAAGAAATGGAGTAACCATCATGGTCAACAAAAGAGTCTGAAATGCAGTACTTGGATGCAATCTCAAAAATGACAGAATGATCTCTGTTCGTTTCCAAGGCAAACCATTCAATATCACAGTAATCCAAGACTATGCGCCAACCAGTAATGCTGAAGAAGATGAACAGTTCTATGATGACCTACAAGACCTTTTAGAACTAACAAACACCCAAAAAAGATGTCCTTTTCATTATAGGGGACTGGAATGCAAAAGTAGGAAGTCAAGAAACACCTGGAGTAACAGGCAAATTTGGCCTTGGAGAACAGAATGAAGCAGGACAAAGGCTAATAGAGTTTTGCCAAGAGAACACACTGGTCATAGCAAACACCCTCTTCCTACAACACAAGAGAAGACTCTACACATGGACATCACAAGATGGTCAACACCAAAATCAGATTGATTATATTCCTTGCAGCCAAAGATGGAAAAGCTCTATACAGTCAGCAGAAACAAGACCGGGAGCTGACTGTGGCTCAGATCATGAACTCCTTATTGCCAAATTCAGACTTATATTGAAGAAAGTAGGGAAAACCACTAGACCATTCAGGTATGACCTAAATCAAACCCCTTATGATTATACAGTGGAAGTGAGAAATAGATTTAAGGGACTGGATCTGATAGACAGAGTGCCTGATGAACTATAGACGGAGGTTCATGACATTGTACAGGAGGCAGGGATCAAGACCATCCCCATGGAAAAGAAATGCAAAAAAGCAAAATGGCTATCTGAGAAGGCCTTGGAAATAGTTGTAAACAGAAGAGAAGCAAAAAGCAAAGGAGAAAAGGAAAGATATTCCCATCTGAATGCAGAGTTCCAAAGAATTCAGTGGTTAGGACTCTTCATTCCCAATGTAGGGTTCATGGGTTCGATCCCTGGTCAGGGAACTAAGATCCCGCATGCCACATGGTGTGACCAAATACAAATTTAATTTAAAAAAAAGTTTTCTTCAGTTTTTGTGTTTGTTTTTCATGTGTTATTTGTGTGAAAATTATTATAAGCCTATGGCAGTACAGTACTATTAATATATAGCTGACTGTGTTAGTTGGGTACCGAGGCTAAGTTTGTTGGACTTAACAAACAAATTGGACTTATGATCTCTCTCTCTCAGAGTGAGACTTGTTTATATGTAGGGGACGGACTGTGTCTCAATTGCACCCCAGGCAGCGTATCAGCTCGCAGTGAATTTGTCTCACAAAAACAGATTTGTTTGTCCATTCCCTTATTCACTCATGCATTCACAAGCATGTTCATTTAGTTATTCGTTAATCCAGCACAAATCCAGCCAACAGTGAGTGACTGAAGCGTCCCTCCTTCCCTCTTTTACACCCTACTGACTCCAAGTTTCTGTGCGGGCTTTGAGGATTCCCTGTAACCATTTGTCCTGCACAGAAAGTGGAGCCAAGAGCAACAGGGGAATGGGTGAGGACACCCTGCCAGGCACCTCTCACAAGCTCACAAAGCTGGCGCTGTGATTCCTCCTGTTTTGCCACTGCTCTTGGTTCAGTGTGTTAGTGCAAGTATGTGCCTGACACACAGTGATGCCAAACACACCAAAACATCAGATTTGGGGGCAGGGAAAGGTTTATTGCAGGGCCATGCAAGGAGATGGATGCTTGCAAGCTCAGTCCTTCATGCCCTAAAAAGCCCCAAGCTCTCTGAAGTGTTTCAACAAAGCACTTTTAAAATCCACTGAGGCAGAGGATCGAAGGTCTGTGATCAGGTTATGCACAATTCTCTGATTGATGGTGAGCTAACATGGGGGTCACAGGAGTGAACTTAGGTTCCAAGAGGCCTAGAGCTGTGTGCTCAGGGTCTTCAAGTAGTTAGCATCTTCCATTTGGTTGGGGGGTTTCACATCTGCAGAACATCTCAGGAAATTTGCATCAAATACTATTTGTATCCCTGGAGAAGGGCAAGGCAACCTACTCCAGTATCCTTGCCTGGAGAGTACCCACAGACAGAGGAACCTAGTGGGCTACAGTCCTTGGGGTCGCAAAGAGTCAGATATAACTGAGTGACTGAGGGACTAAACACTGTATGTGTCAAATACTATTCAGAGAGGAGCTAAAGCAGAGGATATGGGGAAAGGCCTGTCCTGGGAAGGCCCCAGAGGGTCCCACTTGGTTACAAGTTTACCCCCAGGAGAGCAAAGAGAGCTTTCACATCAGTCTTTCTATTAAAGAGGCAGAAGCATACCTTCTCCTTGAGGGAGTGGGCCTTTCTCTGGCACTGAATTCTAAATAAAATCTGTTGAGTGGAGCTTTCTAAGACAAACTGGCCAGGCAAAGTCCATTTGACCACTTCTAGTGGGGGCATCAGAGAGAAGCCCAGGGACCAACTGGAGTCCTCTGTGTCGAGAGTACCGGCTCCCACAGGCACTTGGGAGTTTGGGGGAAGAGCATTTATTCTGGGGGGTGGGTATCTGTGATGAGATGAGGCCCCCTGGTGCCCTCCAACCTCAGCTTTTGCTGATCACAACCACCTAGCAGAGCCACCCTTGGGTTGGTATAAGCAGAGGGTGCATCCACCGGGGAGGGTCACTGTCCTGCTGAGTTGTCTCCTGCTTCCCATCGAAGCCTGCTGGGGGAGGAGAGGCTGATGATGGTGGGAAATGGCCCTCACCCTCACCCAAGCCAATCCCCCCTTTTAAAAATCACCCTTCCAACTCCTCTGGCAAGAGCCTTACAGAGAATCAGGGAAGCCTCTGTGTGAGTTGATCAGGGACAGTCTGAGGGGAGGAACAAAAGTACCTGAGGACAAGGATGCCCTGCAGGCTAGAGTGTTGCTGTTGTTCAGTTGCTCAGTTGTGTCTGACCCTTTGTGACCCCATGGACTGCAGCATGCCAGGCTTCCCTGTCCTTCACTACCTATCTCCTGGAGTTTGCTCTAACTTACATCCATCGAGTCAGTGATGTCATCCAACTATTTCGTCCTCTGTCATCCCCTTCTCCTCCTGTCCTCAATCTCTCCCAGCATCTGGGTCTTTTCCACCGACTCTTTGCATCAGGTGGCCAAAGGATTAAAGCTTCATCTTCAGCATCAGTCCTTCCAGTGAATATTCAGGCTTGATTTCCTTTAGGATTTATCTCCTTGCATTTGAAAAGACTTTCAAGAATCTTCTCCAGCACAACTTGAAAAAATCAGTTCTTTGGTGCTCAGTTTTCTTTACAGTCCAACTCTCACATCCGTCCGTGACTACTGGAAAAGCCATAGCTTTGACTATACAGACCTTTGTCGGCAAAGTGATGTCTCTGCTTCTTAATACACTGTCTGGGCTTGTCATAGCTTTTCTTGTCATAGCAGGTCACGGTGGCCCCAGTGAATAGATGTGGCAGTTCCAGAGAGGAGATTCTGGTGCAGCTGAACAGGTCTTGGTGAGCCACCCTGGGTGGGGTGGGCATGGAAACAAGAGGAAATGTGAGGTTGAGTCTCAAGGAGAAAGCAAAAGACAGAAAAAGGAATTTGACGTGAAGGATAAATAAAGTGAATAAGCAATACATAGAGTAAGAGGTGACAGGTGAAAATTGGCACTTGTCACGGGCACGTGCCATCTACTTCTACAAGGGTTAAATCACGTGATGCTGTGGCTTCTGACTTTTAACACCCCCTGGAAGGAGTTCTGGGTGGAGAGCAGGAAGAGGAACTCTGTGCTTTGGGAAAAATGGGCAGAACAGGCCTTTGAATAGTTGAATATTTTCAGAAGCTGATTTTTATGAGCCTTAGGAGTTAGAAGGGCTTCAGTTTAGGTGTTTACAAGAGACAAACACTGGCTATTTACCCTGTTTTTGCTGTTATTTCCATTTTGGAGGGCAAAGAGGAGGCTGATTGTAAATTCCTCAACTGGAGCCCACCTATCTCTCGTTTCAGGAAATGCAAACTGGAAACAAGTTACAAGTGTCCAGCCTGAAGCCCACTTCTTCGTGTCCCATGACATGCAAACAGAAGGGCAGTTGTAAATGTCTAAACTAGAGCCCACCTAACTCCTACCTCAAGCCCAATTTATGTATCTTCTCAGATCTAAAATCCTTCATGGTGATGACTGCTCCTCGGGACTAGCAGAAACCTTCTATAAATATATGTGCTTGATTGCATGTATTCCCCCTTCACCAAAGGGCTTCCCAGGTGGCGCACTGGTAAAGAATCCACCTGCTAATGCAGAAGGTACAAGAGATACAGGCTCAATCCCTGGCTCGGGAAGTTCCCCTGGAGAAGGAAATGGCTACCCACTCCAGCATTCTTGCCTGGGAAATCCCATGGGCAGAGGAGCTTGGTGGGCTACAGTCTATGGTGTTGCAAACAGTCAGACATGATTTAGCAACTAAACAGCAGCAGCCTGTAGGAGAAACCATGGTGTCTCCACCCAGAGGGACAAAAGGCTGGTCGGCACATTTCTACTGTTCTTGGCTATGACGTTCTGTGGCCAGAGTGACCCGGATGCAGAGGCTCAGCAGGAAGAGGAAAGCCATCATCGCATGCAACTTGACATTCTCATGGCAGGAAGTTAGTAAGTTATATGAGAATTCTCTAGAGGTCAAGTTGACAGTCTCATTGTGTTTTGTAGAGATAGCAAGGGAAATATTTCATTTCCTGTTTGGTATGTGTCATTTTGCCATCTGGAGCTGACATTGACTTAGTGGAATCGACCTTGATGGAGTCGCCTTCCAAACCCAAGAGGCCAATAGCCTATCAGAAGGCACCTGGTGATCAGCCCGTGAAAGGAAGAGCATCTCAGTGACCATGAAGCCGATCACATATGGAGGCACCTGTCAGCACTAGGAATGAACTGAACCATTCTCATGGTGGGAACTACCAGAGGGCTGTAAAGTGTAGAGATAGATGGGTGATGAAATCCAGGTGAGCTGTGTCTCAAGGACACTGGGCCCTTGGGTCTTACCCTTCTGTATGCTACTTATTAATATATTTTTTTTTTTTTTGCCAAGTAGCATGTGGGATCTTAGCTTCCCAACCAGGGACTGAACCCCTGTCCCCTGCTTTGGAAGTTTGGAGTTTTAACTTTTGGACTATCAGGTAAGTCCCTGTGTGCTGCTTATTGATCCATCCTTCTATTTGCTGCTTAACAGAACTGGAGCAGAGACTCTGCCAACTCCATTTCTTGGATGCACTTGCCAGAGGGAGTCCTTTTAGAATTTGCCAAAAAAGAAGCATTAGAGAGAAACTGAAGAGAGGGAAGGGGAAGAGGGACACCCCCCCCCGGTTTTTCCCTGTTCTTGGCCAAATTGCTCCAGCACAGCATCTCTGGGTGTCCCCCAGGACCAGACACCTGTGGAATGCCTAGAATGTCATCCAAAATATGTCCAGCAGCTTCTGAAAGAAGACGAGGGCAAATACTATCATAGTGGGCAAGAACAAGTCCAGAAAGCCAGGTTCCTCCCTGGTTATGGAGGATGAAGCATTCGGAGACAATTCAGGGAGAAAAAGCTACAGGCTGTTAAAATAAAACATAATACAACCATGCACATACACAAATGTTCAACTCCACCAGTAATTTTTTTTTAAAAATGGAACAAAGAATCAATAGTGAAATGCCATCTTCTAGTTGTGTAGACAGTTTAATGTAGATGATAAAGATTGATTCTCAGGAAATAATTATTGTTAGGCACAAAATAAATTATGTAGTGGTTTCTCTACTGATATGTTATTTACGACAGTGAAAAAGTTAAGACTATATACCTAATAGAATGGTGTTAGTCAATTATTGTAACTTGACAATATGAAATACTATTTTGACATTTAAAGGTCTAAATCATACATTTAGAGTATATGAAATGTACTATGTAGGCTAAGTCTACTATATAGAATAGTACCTTTAAAATGTCTAAGTTAAAATAATCCTGTAAATAAGAATCTATTGACATATAAAAATGCTTGCAGAATAACATTACTTAATAAAATAGAAAAAGCAAAGTTAATAACAAGTAGTATAGGGATTTTTCTGTCAGTCCAGTTGTTAAGACTTCACCTTCCAATGCAGGGGGTTTAGGTTCGATCCCTGGTCAGAGAGCTATGATCCCACATGCCTTATGGCCAAAGAACCAGAATATAAACAACAGAACCAACATTGTAAAAATTAAATAAAGACTTTAAAAATGGTCCACATCAAAAAGCAAACATTCACTATGATCCCATTGAGCTAAATACATGCGTGTATGTGTATGCATGTAAAAGAAATTTCTTTAGAGGGAAATTTTTCAAAGTCCTCTTGCCCAAGTCCCACCCCAAACCAATTAAATCATGAAAATAATTTATTGGGGGACTTCCCTGGTGGCCAATGCAGGGGACATGGATTCGATCCCTGGTCTTGGAACTAGATCCCATAAGCTGTGGTCCAACTAAGCCCATGCACCACAACTACTGAGCCTGATTTCTGGAGCCCACAAGCTGCAACTACTGGAGCCCACTTGCCTAAAGCCCATGCTCTGCAACTACAGAGTAGCCCTGCCCACCACAACTAGAAAAACCCCTAGTGCAGCAACGAAAACCCAGTGCAGCCAAACATAAAAACAGCAAATTTTTTTTTAAAGTACTTAGTGGTACTCAGGCCTTAGTAACACCTCAGGAGATTACCACGTACAGTCAGGATTGCAAAACAGTGCTGTAAACACACCTTGTCTTAATCTACGCACTCTTCTCTATACCTCTAAATAAAGTGCTATTTCAATTTTTTTATTAAATTGGTTTGATTTAATTAATTTCATCAAAAGTTGGTTCTTTCTGATTGAATGTATTCTTTTCTAATTTAATTTTTGATGAATTCCATTGGATCCCAGTTGATTTTTTTTCTGTGTGAAGATTTGGTCTTTAGGAAAACAGACAGTTCTCATGGGACAGGCTTGTGGCAGAGAAGTTTGGAGCACTTTGCTGGGTCGAGGTGTCTGGAATGTCTCTGTAGCCATCCTGACCTCACCTGGGTAAGCCATTTTCCCTGCTCCCCATCTGAAGAACAAACTGTCTATCTGTTTATTCCACCATGCTTTTTTATTATTTTTATTCTATGTTTTGGCAATGCCACACAGCACCCAGGATCTTAGTTTCCCAACTAGGGATCGAATTTGTGCCCCCTGCATTAAAAGCATAGAGTCTTAACTTTTGGGCCAGCAGGGAAATTCCTACCACCAAGCTTTTTTTAAAGGAGTAAGGGGTCAGGTGGATCACAGCATAGCCAAGGGGACTGAGCTGTCTAGTGGACTCTCACCTTTGCAAGAAGGTGGATCCAAATGTTTTCAAACATAAAAAATGGCATTGAACACCTCAGCAAATTCAACATGTAGGGCCAACAGTAGGGTGGAAGCCTCCTGAAGAGCCCCATCCGGCTCCACCCAGCTTGGTCCAACTTCCGGGACCCCTCCCATCACTCAGGGTCTGTCTGGACTTACCACCTGCTTCCTGTCTGTGTTTCTATGGAGACTCTGTTGCTAAAGAGGGGGAAAATGAATTTTCTCTCTACTTTTCTAGGTTCTGTGGCTGACATCCTGTATGCAGTAAAATATTCACAAGGGAAAAGAAATTTAATAACATAAATATACACCTTGTGGATGGGTTTCCCTGGTGGCTCAGTGGTAAAGAATCCTCTTGCCAGTGAGGGTTCTGTCTCTAGGTCAGAAAGATCTGGAGAAGGAAATGGCAACCCACTCTAGTATTCTTGCCTGGAGAATTCCATGGATATAGGAGCCTTGTGGGCTGCAGTCTATGGGGTCAAAAGAAGTCGGACATGACTGAGCAACTAAACAACAACAACAATATGAGCCCCACATTCTGTCCAATGAGCTCAGTAAGTTAATGATCCCTGGGACATGCTTTCTGCACACATAAAAAACAATTTGTGGACTCAGCTTGACCATGTGGGGACAAGAAAACTCTCCTGACCATCCTGGAGGAGGAGCTGATGACGAAAACGTGATGTCTACTCAAGAAAGACAAAGAAGTTCTTTTCCCCCTCTCCATTTTTTTCTCTGATTATAAAACTGTAGCCCAATAAATTCTCAGGGCATGGCATTTCTCACCTAACTATCTATAAACCTCACAAGCGTCCTATTCTGATAAATCACTTCTTATCCATCACCTTTCTCTTGCTGAATTCTTTTCTGTGCTTAGACATAAAGGACTAGGGTACCCGAGCTCTTTGGAACCCCCAAAAGGACACCTAATGGTTTCTGAGTTTGAGAAATACTTGTCCTTCCTGGGAACTTGTTAGAAGTATCAACTACTGAGTCTCACTTCAGGCTTAGGAATTAGTGACTCAAGTATTTTTTAACATACTCTCCAGATGATTCTTGGAGTGAAAAAATGGGAGAACTGCTGTTTCTTTTTTTTTTAATCAAGCACATAGCAGTTCTTTTTTATTAGAGTGTACTTGTTTTACAATGTGATGCTACTGTCTTCTGTATAGCAATGTGAATCAGCTATATGCATCCGTATATCCCATCCTTTTTGGATTTCCTTCCCCTGCTGTTTGAAAACAATGGTCTTAAAACCTTACTGTTCAGTAGAACTGGTAAGGGAGACTTAGTTTGAAAACAGTACTGAAGCTTAGGCCTCAGAAGGTGATCCCCATTCAGTCGCTCAAAGTGAGGTCCAGTCATTGGTTATTTTTGTTTTGTTTTGTTTTGTTTTTTTAAGTTTTCCTGGTGATTCTAATGCCACCAGGTCAGAAAATCTTGGTTTTTAAATTTTTTAATTGAAGGATAATTACAATATTGTGTTGGTTCCTGCCATACATCATCATGGATCAGCCATGGGTATGTATACATATGTCCCCTCCCTCTAGAGCCTCCCTCCCACCACTCACCCCATCCCACCCCTCTAGATTGTCGCAGAGCCCTGGTTTGAGTTCCCTGAGACATATGAAAACCTTAGTTTTAAAAAGAAAGGTGGTCTTGAGCAGAATCCTCTAGAAGGAGCATGGACACACACACACATACACACACACACACACACACACACACACACAGCAGGAGCTCCAGCTGGCCCAGCAGAGTTGCAGCATCTTTAATGTTTATAACGCAATTAAATTCATGTCTTTCGTTAGTGACCTTTGGTTAGATTGAATCACTTCCTTTGGAAATAAGAGAAAATGCCTCCATTGTTTTTAACAAGGTCTCTTCATCTTTGAAAACATTTTACGAAACGACTTTTGTCCGATTTGGAAGCCTCCAACTTTCTCTAGATTTTGTCTCTACTGACCTAAGCAGACAACCACATAATGTCGTTGGGAAAATGCTTGCTTTAATGGGGATATTTTTTACATCAGAGTTGCAAGTGCTCTTCAACTTCAGCCACTGTGATCCACCCACCCTGCCCCCACCCCATTTTATGGCAGGGATGCTGAGACCCAGAGAGCTTCGTTGGGAGTGAACAGAACATTCACAGCTGAGCTGGGAGCAGGGCCAAGCCCTTGCCATCCACCCCAGGTTTATTTTTTCCAGATGACACTATATGGGCAGTAAACATTTCACTGGAACTTTCCCTAGTGCAATCGGAAAGTGCAGGGCCTCTGGGCATCAGCATGCCCAGGTTCGAATCCTAGCTCAACTAGATGCCAGCTGTGAGAATTTTAACAAGTGACTTCCTCTCTCTATGCCTCAGTTTCCTCATCTGTAAAATGGGGATTGGGACTTCCCTGGTGGTCCAGTGGTTGAGAATCTGCCTGCCAATGCAGGGGGGAATGAGTTTGATCCCCCATCCGGGAAGATCGCACATGCTGTGGAGCAACTAAGCCTGTGAGCCACAACTACTGAGCATGTGTTTAGAGCCTGGGAGCTGCAGCTACTGCCCCTACCCTAGAGCCCATCTCAGCAACAAGAGAAGCCACTGCAATGAGAAGCCTCTACACTGCAGCTAGAGAGTAGCCCCCACTTGCTGCAACTAGAGAAAGCCCTTGCAGCAACAAAGACCCAGGACAGCCAAAAATAATAAATAAATAAATTTTAATGGGGATGCACAGAGTTCTTGTGGGAATTAAAGGTAAGGCACACAGAATGAGCTTGCGTGTAAGTAAGTGACAGTCCTTCCTATGGTCCATGAGGTGCTTTGCCCCATTGTTTCTGCACCAGCTTCCAGCCCTTCTCTCACTTTGGCCTTAAGTCCCCCTCCTGGCACTCTGTTTCTCTGTCCTGGGGGTCTGTGTGCTAAGCCAAAAAGCCTGGACCCTCACACCCCAATAGTGGGAAATGCTGCTTAGTAAAGTGAGTAGGTAGAAGTTTGGGATCTGAGAGTAGAGGAGGGCACCTGAAATGAGGATTTTTGTGTACTCTTGTTCGGAGCACAGACATATTGGTATACCCAGGCCATCAGCAAACCTTGCCAACTGGGCTGCTTGGGATGATGACCTTGGTCCAGGAGAAGCTTGAGCCCTTTCAACAACGATCCAAGCATTCTCCAACATCAGAGACTTGGCCTGGAGCGTGGAGACTGCTGCAGCCGTGGTTTGGCCCCTGATGGGCCATATGACATCTGGCTGGACATCGGGCTTCTCTGACCCATTCTTCCCCTTGGCCCAGCAGGTATAGACGGCTTCCACCGGTTATACAGTGCTATGACCTTGTTGCAACTGATCCTCCCAATGACCGGTAGTGGGGGCAGATATTGTTACCCCATGTGATGAAAGGAGAAGCCGACTCTCAGGAAAACTTGCCCAAGGTTGTGGTGTAATACAAGGAAGAGGTACAGAAGAAGCAGCCCCCAGCCACCCAGTGCTACCCTGTTTTCTTATGTCCACCTCCATGGGCTGACCTCATGCCCCCTTCTCTCCCCCACACCATCCTGGCCAACCAGCCGGGGCTTCTTTCCTCAGTCTTTCCTTTTCCATGGAAGCTTACCTTTTTTCTCCACCAGGGCCTAGTTTAAGGCTAGACTTGAAAAAAAAATTTTTGTTGAATATAGATAGTTGATTTAAAATATTGTGTTGGTATAAGGCAATATATATTGTTCCAATACTTTGGCCACCTAATGCAAAGAGTTGACTCATTGGAAAAGACCCTGATGCTGGGAAGTATGGCAGGAGGAGAAGGGGGCAACAGAGGATGAGATGGTTGGATGACATCACCGACTCAATGGATATGAGTTTGAGCAAACGCTGGGAGATAGTGAAAGACAAGGAAGCCTGGAGTGCTGCAGTCCATGGAATTGCAAAGAGCTGGGCATGACTTAGCCACTTAACAACAATTATATATATATATATATATTCTTTTTTAGATTTTTTGCTATTATAGGTTATTACAATATATTAACCCTATGACAGTAGGCCCTGTTGGTTCTCTATTTTATAAATAGTAGTGTGTATATTTTAAATCCCAGACTCTGATTTATCCCCCAACCCGATTTCCCGTTCAGAAACCACAAGTTTATTTTCTATGTCTGTGAGTCTGTTTCAGTTTTACAAATAAGTTCATTTGCATCTAAGGTTTAGATTCCACAAATGTGAATATTTGTCTGTCAGACTTACTTCACTTGGTATCTTGATCTCTAGTTGCATATATATTACTGAAAATGGCATTATTTCATTCTTTTTTATGGCTGAGTAGTATTCCATTGTCGGAGAAGGCAATGGCACCCCACTCCAGGACTCTTGTCTGGCAAATCCCATGAATGGAGGAGCCTTGTGGGCTGCAGTCCATGGGGTCTCGAAGAGTCGGACCTGACTGAGTGACTTCACTTTCACTTTTCACTTTCATGCATTGGAGAAGGAAATGGCAACCCACTCCAGTGTTCTTGCCTGGAGAATCCCAGGGACGGGGGAGCCTGGTGGGCTGCCGTCCATGGGGTCGCACAGAGTCGGACACGACTGAAGCGACTTAGCAGCAGCAGTATTCCACTGTATATATGTCCTACATCTCATTTATCCATTCATCTGTCAATGGACATTTAGGTTGCTTCCATGTCTTGGCTGTTGTAAACAGTGCTGCTATGGACATACGGGTGCGAGTATCTTTTCAATTTATAGTTTTCTCTGGATATACGCCCAGGAGTGGGATTACTGGATCACATGGTAGCGCTATTTTTAGTTTTTTAAATGAGGCTAGACTTTAGACAAAGTGATCCAGTCTGGCCCACAATGGGTTCATGCTTTACCACTGTCGGGAAACTAAACAAATATTTAGCAAGACTTCCTCAGACGAAATGTCAGTCCGGAAGAGAATGACTGACTCATGCATGACAGAGACTTCCGGTACCTTGGCAGGTCAGAGAGACAGCTGCTGCTGTTGACGGAGCTGGCCCCTGAAGGGTGGAAGGGACACGGAACTAAGGAAGAACTGAGAGGCTAACCATCGGGCGTACTGCACTCCACTTTCTGACCTCAGCTTCTCCGTCTGTACCGAAGGTGGATCTAGGTGCTGGCTGACGCCAACATGCGGCTCTGGTGTTCCCATCCTCCTTAACATCTCAACACACATTGCTGTGGGTCTGTGTATTCATAGGATATGCTGGTGTTTCCCCCTCCACTTCCCTACCTCCCTTATGAGGAATTACAAGTTCCCCAAAAAATCTCCAACCCCACTGTCTCTTTTCCAATAGCTTTGACACACTTCAGGCCTTTCCAACTTCACCCAGGCTTTCACCATCCTGTTTGCATCTTGCAGACAGAGAAACTAGAAACAGGAAAGCAAAATGTTGGATTCAGAGTCTTTCCTGGTGGTCCAATGGTTGAGAATCCAACTTGCAATATAGGAGACATCGGTTCAATCCCTAGTTGGGGAACTAAGATCCCACATGCTGTGGGGCAACTGAGCCTGAGCTCTCTGGAGCAAAGATCCTGTTTGCTACAACTAAGAAATGAAGCAGGCAAAAATAAATAAATACTTTTTAAAATAATTGTTGGCTTCATCAAATAAAACTTTAGTAGCATTTGGCTGTCAGACTTGTGGAGTGAGTACAGAGTGGGTGGGATCTTGCTCTCTCCTTCAAGGCCCCAGATTAAGAGACAGTCAGCAGCGGAGCCAGATGAGGGCCACTGGAGGGGAGGAACCAAGAACCGGAGGGGTTTGGGAGAAGGAACTTTGCTCAGTGTGGAGACACCCAGCCAGTCAGGAGCTGGCAGAGTCTATCCTGAGTGGCAGGTCCAGTAAGGAAGGAAAAGTGGGTCACTGTGGAGTGTTGGTCTTCCTTTTCATTTATTGTACAAACAAATAAAGCAGCAACAATAGAAATCAGGGGGAAAAAAATTAAACAACCACAATTTTTTCCCTTTAACACATCAGATGTTTCTATTTTTCCAAGTCCTTTTCCAGGCCCTGGTGACATTTATACAAAAATGCTTTGTTGCACTAAACACAGCAGGGCCTGACTCTGAACTCAGCTGTTCCCACTCAGCCTCACATACGAGCACGCTTCCATGTTGCTACACAAACTTCACCAGTTTAATAGCTGCACCGTGCATCGCTGGATGCTTTCGTCAATGCCTCCAACAATAGATGAGTTGTACAGTTTCCTGAAGCTAGTGCAATTATTAATGGGATCAAAAGGTTTACTCACTTATTCAACAATGAACTTCATGTTATATTTTTCTCATTTTCTTGATAACTTTGAAGGTGAAATATGTATCAATTCTCTTATTGGCAAATTGTATCTCCTTGTGAACCAACTACCGCAAGAAGGTTAAATTATCTCACTTCTTCATACAGAGAAGGAGAAATGCGGTATGACATCCCTTATTTGTAGAATCTTAAAAGAAATGATACAAATGTAAGACAAAAAGAGACTCGCAGACTTAGAGAAAGAACTTACGGTTGCATGGGTCCGACTCTTTGCAGCCCCATGGACTGTAGCCCGCCAGGCTCCTCTATCCATAGAATTCTCCAGGCAAGAATCCTGGAGCTGGTTTGCCAGTCCATTCTCTCCAGGGAATCTTTGCCTGTACACACTGCTATATTTAAAATGGGTAGCCAACAAGGACATCAAGGAACTCGCTCAATGTCATGTGGCAGCCTGGATGGAAGGGGAGTTTGGAGGAGAATGGATACATGTATATGTATGGCTGAGTCCCTTCACTGTCCACCTGAGACTATCAAACATTGTTAGTTGGCGATAATCCAATACAAAATAAAGTTTAAAAAAATATTATCTCACTTCCGTGAATGAAAAATTTTGCTGCCAAATCAGTAAAGAAATACTGTTGTAGCCATCCATTCATCACATTATAATGGCCCCAACAGTGGGCCCTGAGGGGACTCAGGAGGAGAAAATACAGGATGCTGGCCCCAGACAGTTAGGATGCATATAAAAGGAATGATTTTCAGTGAGCCTACTCTCATCTTCCCATACATGCTCCTGCTAAGTTGCTTCAGTGATGCCCAACTCTTTGCCACCCTATGGACGTAGCCCTCCACGCTCCTGTCCATAGGATTCTCCAGGCGAGGATACCGGAGTGGGTTGCCATTTCTTTCTCCATCCCATAAGTAGAAAAGTGCTAAATTCCTTAGCTTGAGAGGTCTGGTTTCTTTAATTAGCGGTAATCTCTCTCTCTCTCTCTTTTTTTTAACCCCTAATGGGAACATGATTAACCTAACAATATAAAATAATTACATACAATTTGGTGGGTCAAGCAGAATGATGGGGAAAGTGGAAGTGCATGCATGCACATGTTTTCATCTGCTCAGCCAGTCTATGTCTTTTGGTTGGAGTATTTAATTTATTTACATTCAAAGCGAAAGTGAAAGTGAAGTTGCTTAGTCGTGTCCAACTCTTTTCAACCCCATGGACTGTAACCCACCAGATTCCTCCATCCATGGAATTTCCCAGGCAAGAGTACTGGAGGGTTGTCATTTCCTTCTCCAATTTACATTTAAGTTAATTATCAATATGTACGATCCTATTACCGTTTTCTTAATTTGGGGGGTTTATTTTCTGTGGGTAGGGCTTTTTCTTCTCTTGTTTTCTGCCTAGAGAAGTTCCTTCAGCATTTGTTGTGAAGCTGGTTTGGTGGAATTCTCTTAATTTTTGCTTGTCTGGAAATCTTTTGATATTCCGACTACCTGGTCTTTGTTGCAAAAACTCCTATGTATCCTGGCTCCTCCCTTGCCTCTTTGGAGCAGAACCTCAGATTGTTCTCAGAGTCCTGCATCTCCTTGGCTTTCAGTTCAGTTCAGTCGCTCAGTTGTGTCTGACTCTTTGCAACCCCATGAATCGCAGCATGCCAGGCCTCCCTGTCCATCACCAACTCTTGGAATTTACCCAAACTCCTGTGCATCGAGTTAGTGATGCCATCCAGCCATCTCATCCTCTGTCATTCCCTTCTCCTCCTGCCCCCAATCCCTCCCAGCATTAGGGTCTTTTCCAGTGAATCAACTCTTTGCATGAGGTGGCCAAAGTATTGGAATTTCAGCTTCAGCATCAGTCCTTCCAATGAATACTCAGGACTGATCTCCTTTAGGATGGACTGGGTGGATCTCCTTGCAGTCCAAGGGACTCTCAAGAGTCTTCTCCAACACCACAATTCAAAAGCATCAATTCTTCGGTACTCAGCTTTCTTCACAGTCCAACTCTCACATCCATACATGACTACTGGAGAAACCACAGAGCTGACTAGATGGACCTTTGTTGGCAAAGTAATGTCTCTGCTTTTTAATATCCTTGGCTTTAAGTCCTTAAAATTTCCACCGAATAAAACATAACACTCAACATTTAGGTTGTGCTTTTTTTTCAGTTGACAGTTTGTCATCCCAACACCCTCTGCTTTATGCGTAGAGAAACAGGGCCTCTGAGCACTTAAGTAAGTTGCCCAGGGACTTTCCTTGTGGTCCGGTGGTTAAGACTCTGCCTTCCAATGCAGGGGGTGCAGTTCGATCCCTGGTCGGGGAACTAAGATCCCACATGTCTCATAGCCAAAGAACCAAAACATATAATAGAATGATATTGCAACACATTCAATAAAGACTTAAAGGAAAAGAAAATTGCCCAAATGACACAGGGCACGAGGGGCTGAGACAGCTGGCCGCAGAACCTGGAATTGCCTTGCTCTGTGAGGAGCTGGATGCTGATGGGAAGTTGAACCATGGACACTGGAGATCAGCTTTTCTTAATTTTCAAATTCTGTCACGTGCTGACTCTTCGTACACTGACATCATCCTCACAACGTCTGTGGCTTCTGGAGCTGGAGAGAGAATTTTGCTTCTTGGGAGGCCCCTGAGAGCCTCTGTCACCCTGAGTGTAGGTGATACCATCGGCTGGTGACCACACAGGTGCCAGTAATGAGCGGGTGGCTGTGCCCACATACAGGTGCCCTGTCTTGCCGCTTCCTCAAGCCTATCAGCCAAGGTGCTGCAGACCCTAGCAAGCACAGGTCAGGCTGGGAGGGACTGGCGCTGTGTTCTAGACAGGGTTTGACCGAGAGGAGTGTGTGCACTGTGTCTGCCTGGGTGCCTCCAGGCCTGGTGCTGGGCAGCCAACCCTCTCATCCCACTGCATCTGGACCAAACACTGAGCGTCAGTTCAGATGGAGGCTCCTGCAAACACGGCCTGTCAGTCCACACACAGTGTCTCCCTGGGCTGGTGGGCAGCCTCCAGCTTCCTGCCTGGGTACAGCACCCTGGTTGATAAGCTTGAGTACATAGAGTATCCAGTTATAAAAACTGAATTTATCATCTCTCTGCATGCGTGCTAAGTCATTTCAGTCATGTCCGATTCTTTGGCACCCTATGGACTGTAGCCCACCAGGCTCCTCTGTCCTTGGGGATTCTCCAGGCAAGAATCATCTCTCTAGATTTAACTAATTATAGCAGTTTTAAGGTTGACTTCTTAATTTTTAATTTTATATTGCTTATTTACTATAGAGGCACAATAAATAAAGTTTCTCTTTTTTCTTGTGTTGTTTCTTCTTAGTTCCCTACAGTCTTTTTTTTTTTTTTAATTTTTGGCCTCGCTGGGTCTTTGTTGTTGCATACAGGCTCTCTCTAGTTGCAGTGCTTGGGCTTCTTATAGCTGTGGCTTCTCTTGTTGAGGAGCCCAGGCTCTAGAGTGCAGGCTTAATAGCTGTGATGCACGGGCTTAGTTTCTCTGGGGCTTGTGGGATCTTCCCAGACCAGGGATTGAACCTGTGTCTCCGACATTACAAGGCAGATTCTTAACCACTGGGCCACCAGGGAAACCCCTAATGTATTTTCTAGTTTAAAAAGTGTAACAAAGCACTCTACAGGTAACCCTCACAAGGTTCCTGGTGGCAGGTGAGTGTGGCTACTCAGAGCTGGTTTATCCTCTCTCGCCTTTGGGTTCTGTGCTCCTGGTAATGAAAATTAAAGCCACATTGCCTTTTAAATATTTATTTATTTATTTATTTATTTATGATCTCACCTGCAGGGCTTGTGGGATCTCAGTTCCCCAAGCAGGGATCGAACTCAAGGCTCCTGCATAAGAAGCATAGAATCTTAACCACTGGACCTCCAGGGAAGTCCCACATCACCTTTTTTTAAGCCACTGAAAGCCTAGAGTGAGTTCCATTGTTGTTCAGCCGCTCAGTTGTGTCTGACTCTTTGCGACCCCATGGACAGCAGGAGCACGTCAGGCTTCCCTGTCTTTCATCATCTCCCAGAGTTTGCTCAAACTCATGTCCAATGAGTTGGTGACGCCGTCCAACCATTTCATCCTCTGTTGTCGCCTTCTCCTCTTGCCTTCAATCTCTCCCAGGATCAGGGTCTTTTCCAAAGAGTGAGTTCAGAGGGGAATGATAAGGAGGGTGAGGGGCCTCAAAGAGTCTCCTCTCTGAGCTCACAGGAGACACAGACCACGGAGGACCTACCGGGGCAGTGAGAACCACCCTGCAGGGCTCTGCCAGGCCAGACAGATGTTTGGACGTCCTCAGGGGCCAGTGCAGGGCATCCAGGGGCCCCTTGTGAAGCAGTAGCACTGGCCAGGGGGTTGGAATTGGGGACAGGACTCAAAACACTTGAACTGAATGAGAAATGCATGCTGGGGAGTTTGCACCCTCAGGATAAGGCAGAGGGTGGCTGAGCCAGCTCCCCTTAGATGCTGTTCTGCTAGAGATTCTGTGCCTGGATGAGAATGTTGTCAAAAGGATGTCACCCTGGGTCAAGAAGATCCCCTGGAGAAGATCATGGCAACCCAATCCAGTATTCTTGCCTGGAAAATCCCCTGGATGGAAGAGCCTGGCAGGCTACAGTGCATGGGGTTGCAAAGAATTGGACACAACTAAATAGCAAAACAACATAAGCAAAAGTGCCTGGGGTGGCGGCCCTGCCTGGGATAATTTGCGATCCACACGGTTTTCACGACCTTCTCCAGGTTTTCTCCCTTCATCCTCCAGGGGACAGAATGGGAATGAGTAATTGCATCTGACTCCACTATGACCTCAACTGGCACATCTTCTCAAGAAGACTTTTGTCTGCTGACTGCCCTTCAGGGGAGTGTGTTTATATTTATGTCTCGTTTATTCTCCTCCTCAGTGGGTTGTGGTTTTCCGGGAGAGAAGTACATTTTGCTTTAGGATAAAATGGAAAATTCGATTGTTCAATACTCAATAAATCCCATTTCCTCTCCTTTTTCTTTTTTTTTTCTTTTGAAAGATGAGCTGTTCAGGCACGTGAGGGATGATGACTGCTTGAGAAATACAAGGCTTCCGGTATTGGTGCCTGGTCAGTTTCTGTGGTATCTTGGCCTTTTCATTTTAGTGACATGAATTTTCTCTGCCCTTAGGTTCATCTCACCAGAGCATCCGTCTGTGTTCATTGAGCACTCAGATTTTTACTGACAGGCCCCAGCATGCACTTTGTCACTTTCCACTCACGTGCCTTCTGCTTTGAAAATACTGGATTATGTTAGCAGCTTCCAGAGATGCTGTGCTCCTCCCAGGTCTTCACACGTGCTTCTGGCATTGCAAAGAATGCTTTATTTTCATTACCTACCTGGACCACTCCTCTGCATCCTTTAAGCATGAGGTTAGGATATTCCTGCTGGCACAGTGGATAAGAATATGCCGGCCAATGAAAGGGACGTGGGTCCTCAATCCCTAGTCCAGGAAGATGCCACCTGTGCGCCACAACTATTGGAGTCCAAGAGCCCTAACAATCGAGTGCCACACTAACACTCGAGAAGCCCGGGCACCTAGACCTGTGCTCTGCAACAAGAGAAGCCGCCGACAGCACAGAATCTGCCCCCAGTTCCCGAGACCTGAGTTCGATCCTTAGGTGGGGAGTACTCCCTGGAGAAGGCAATGGCAACCCATTGCAGTATCATTGCCTGAGAAATCCCATGGACAGAAGAGCCTGGTGGGTTACAGTCCATGCGATCCCAAAGAGTTGGACACAACTGAGTGATTTTCCCTTTTTCACTTCCACAAAGGTCAAATATACACCAGCTTTCAAAGACTTAGTAGATAAAGAAGATTGTGAAATATTTCAGTCATGATTTCAATGTCGATTGTCTGTTTATGGTTGAGACGCCTTACTCTCACTGCCGTAGACATGGGTTCAATCCCAGGTCAGAGAAGCTCCACATACCATGCAGTGTGGCCAAAAAAAGTAGATAGATGTACGTGTATAACGGATTCACTTTGCTGTACACCTGAAACTAACAAAACATTATAAATCAACCATAATTCAATAAAAAATTTTTCTAAAAAGATTTCTTATTTGATCCCCATTGTCTCTTAATGAGGCATTTCTCCTTCCTCCCTCACTCCCTCCCTCCCAACACCAGCTTCTTGTATCTCATTCCATCTGAGAATCTGACCTGCCCACTGTCTTCCCTGTCACTCCTCCCATATTCATGAAGTCCCCTTGGCTCTCTGCCTTCCTCTCCACCCTCACTCCTGCCTTCGTCCTTGGTGACTCCAGTATCTAAGCTTCTTACCTCCAACCCAGCGCAGCCCTTCTCTCCCCATTATCACCCTCCTGCCTAGGACTGCTGATATCATTTCAAGCATCTTGCTCTCCTTTCAACTTGCTTTCTATAACCCCCCAACCTAATAATTCTTTGACCTGAATCCTTCAATTCCTCTCCCTCTTTTCCCCATTAAAATTCCAAAATCCCTTTACTTCCCTCGTATCTTTGTGGGTCATTATCACAATCTATCCTTTAAAATATCTTCACTTCCCTTGTTCTTCCTTCCTCTGTCATCATTCCCTGGCAAAACTCCCATTCCGATGGATTCCACCCCGTGGTTTTCCTTGTCCTTGCTCCCAATGCCCTGAATGTCACTGGAGGAAAGCTCACAATCTAGATGTCTGCTCCACTTTGCTTATTTGTTTATCTGGTTGCACTAGGTCTTTGTTGCTGTGCTCAGGCTTTCTCTAGCTGAGGTGTTCGCGGGCTACTCTAGTTGCCGTACCCAGGCTTTTCACTGTGGTGGCTTCTTTTGTTGCTGAGCATGGGTGGGGGCTTCAGTAGTTATGGTGCACGAGCTTAGTTGCCCTGCAGTATGTGGGATCTTCCTGGACCAGGGATCAAACCTGTGCCCCCAAGAATTGGCAGGCAGATTCTTATCCTTTGGACCACCAAGGAAACCTGACTAGTTCACTTTAAAAGTCATAACCGCAAGCTGGAACAGGCAGGCAACACCCCGTGGCAAGTCCTTTTTTTCTTTTAAGTAAATCAGCTTTTCTCTTCCTCAAGATGACAATTTTATTAAGTAAGGCTACTTCCCCCTCCATGTGCATCTGAGGACCAGATGTCCACTGAGAGGCTGTGTCTTCCCTTAGTACTGTTTTCAGGACCACCCGTGAGTGTCCCTGTGGGGACAGCAGTCTGTTTTGGGCTAGAACCAACATGCGGAGCTGATTGATTCATGCATGACCCAAGCATCGGTTTTTCCTTCCTCCCTCAGCTAGGAGTAGAGAACCTCCTTCAGGACGCTGCGGGTGAGAGCTAATGCCTTGATGCATCATCTCAGGACTTCCCTGGTGCTTCAGTGGCTGGCACTCTGTGCTTCCACTGCAGGTGGCAGAGGTTCGATTCCTGGTCAGGGAACTAAGATCCCACATGCCATGTGGTGTGGCCAAAAAATAACAATAATAAATAAAATGCAATAATTTTAAAAAAATCTTAAAGAAAGAAATGCATCATCTCAGTACAGCACAGAGATTATAGCCAATATCTTATAATAAATTTAAATGAAGTATCATCATTAAAAGAGCTTCTCTGGTGGCTCAGACAGTAAAGAATCTACCTGCAATGCAGGAAACCCAGGTTCAGTCCCTGGGTTGGGAAGAAAGGAATGGCTGGAGAAGGGAACGGCTACTCACTCCAGTATTCTTGCCTGGAGAATTCCATGGACAGAGGAGCCTGGTGAGCTACAGCCCATGGGGTTGTGAAGAGCATTGAATCAGTATGTTGTACACCCGAAATAATATAATACTGTAATCCAACTGTACGTCAATAGAAAGAAAGGCATAAAAGAAGACAGTAAGAAAGAAAGGAATGAAGGAAGAAAAAGGAAGGAAGGAAGACAGCGTTTCAGATCGTGGCTAGACCTACTGAAACAATGTACGTGCTAAGTTGTATTGGACTCTTTGAGACCCTGTGGACTGTAGCCCACCAGACTTCTTTGTCCATGGGATTCTCCAGGCAAGAATACTGGAGTGTGTAGCCATTTCCTCCTCCAGGGGATCTTCCCAACCCAGGGATTGAACCCGAGTCTCCTGCATTGCAGGCTGATTCTTTGCCACAGAGCCACTTGGGAATTTGAAACAGAAGCCACTTTATAGTAGGATCCCCCAGGTGAGTCCAGTACACACCAAAGTTTGAGAAGCAGTTATATAAAACATGCTATTCTGCTTTTAGATTAAAAGAAAGCAATCCATTTTTATTATGGAGGGCTGTTGATAATGGCAGGAATTGTGACTTCAAGTTGGTAGCCTTTATGTTTTCATTAAATTACTATTATATATCTGTAATGCTATTTTCTCAATTTTATTGTGACTGTATTTCTGAATGGTTATGAACTCTCTATTTATACACTTGATTGAAAAGTCTCTGGAGAAACAGTTCTAAATCTCTTTCCATTCCTTTCTCTCCAGCTTTAAATGGTACTGACCCTCTGTTTGGGCTTCCCAGGTGGTGGCTAGTGGTAAAGAATCTGGCTGCTAATGGAAGAGACATAAGAGGGCTGGTTCCATCCCTGGGTTGGGAAAACCCCTGGAGGAGGGCATGGCAACTCACTCCAGTATTCTTTTCATTTTTTTTTTTTTTTTTACTTTTTAATTGAAGGATAATTGCTTTACAAAATTTTGTTTTCTGTCAAACCTTACTCCAGTGTTCTTGCGTGGAGAATCCCATTAACAGAGGAGCCTGGCAAGCTACAGTCCTTGGGGCCACAGTCAGACACAGCTGAAGCAACTTAGCACACACACACACACACACACACACACGAGCCTTTGTTTAACAAAATGAAGCTTTGTTTTTCATAATCAGCAGACTTCCTGAGGATTTACACTGTGAGTGATGTGGGAGGGTGAGATGGGGAATAAAAAACTACTGACATAGTTCCTGTTTTCAGGGGGCTTACAGTTTGTAGCAGAAAGCTAATACACCCATCCAAGCAGCCACAGAACAAAGGAGAATGTGGGTCATGGAATGAGAATGCTTAGACAAAGTGTCCTGTGATTCAGAGATGGGAGTGGTCACTTCCTGCTCCTGGGGTGGAGGGAAGCTGTTTTTATAGGAGAGGACTCAGACACAGTAGCTGATGGGGCTGTAATCATTAGGTGCTGATGTGTCTTAATTAAGAGATTTGGTTGTCAGGGGCAGAAACTCAACCCACTTCCTCATTAAGGCAGAAAAAGAGATTTTTGGCTCATGGAATTCATAGATTTTAAAAATTTCATTTTTATTTATTTATCTGTTTTTGGCTGTGCTGGGTTGTCGTAGCTGCGTGCAGGCAGAAAGCAGGGTTTCCTCTTCGCTGTGGAGTTCTGGCTTTGTCACTGTGGTGACTTCCCTTGTGGAGCATGAGCTCTAGGTGCAGGACAACCTTAAGGCATGAGGGCCATTCAAAATCTGTTGTTTTACATACTTAAAAAAAAAGTCTTTATTAAATTTGTTACAACACTGCTTCTGTTTTGCGCCTTTGTTTCTTTGGCCACAAGTTCTCTGCATCAGAGACTGAACGGGCACCTCCTGCACTGGAAGGTGAAGTCTTAGCCACTGGACTGCCAGGAAAGTCCCTCAAAATCTGGTCTTAAATCAATTTTCTGGGGGAGGGCTGAGCCACACAGCTTGTGGGATCTTAGTTCCTCAACTAGGGATTGAAAGCAGGTGCCCTGCAGTGGAAGCTCAGTCTTAACCACTGAAACACCAAGGAAGTCCCAAGCTTCTTTCCATTTGTACCCACTTGGGTCTATACATCAGATATTTATTCTTCTATACTTCTGCCTATGCTGCTTCTCCTATATGAACATATTGGCCGAATTCTACAATTTTGAACTTAAAACCAACCTCCTTTCCTAAAATATTCCCTCCCTTCCCCAGCAGCGCTCATTCTTCTAGGTGCTATCTTACACACCCTTGGAGTTCAACACTTGTCACACCACTCAGGGATGACCTTTTCACATTTGCATCCTCTGACCCCCACACAGAAACCCAGTTGCAATCACAATGAGTGTTTCCCCTGTACCTAAAATAATGATTAAATATCTCGATGAATTTGAAAGCTATGACACAAAGTAGGCTGTTTTGATTATAAGGGACCCCCAAACTCCCATTCTGCCAACTATTGAAGATAAAGTTTGATATAATCAGATGCTCTGAGAGGACACTCTGTTCTAATACCACCCATCCAGCTTTTCCAGAACCCTGATGTGGTTCTCCCTTTGACTGACCCCTGAATCCTGCTCTCTGCCATCCATGCCCGCGGAGTCCAAATTCTAGCCCTTGGAACTTCCGAAAAGTACAATCAGACTTCCCAAGTTGGCCCTCGTGATTTGTTCTTCAGACTCAATATCGAGCATTCTTTCAAGAGCTCTTCAGAAGGCAGGGTGTGAGGCTGTGAGCGTGCTTCGGCCTGTCTGGAGCAATCTGGGTATGTGGTTCCAAAATGGCACGTAGCACCCAGGTGTGGTCGGACTGGGACAAGGACATCGACAAGGAATGAGCAAGAATAATCACCAGTGGTATTGAGGGCACAGTTGAGATTTCGTTCACGTGCTGTGGTTAGTCATAGCAGTGTTCAGCAGCCCATGACCAAGAATGGGACAGGTGTTTGTGTTTATCCAGGGCTGGAGACTGGCAAGGACGGAGTCCTTGGACAGAAGAGGACTCCCTGGTGGTCCGGTGATTAGGTCTCTGAGGGGCACAGGCTTAGTCCCTGGTTGGGGAGCTAAGATTCCACAAGCCATATGGCGTGGCTAAATGGCTAAAAGAAAGGTGGATTTGTTCAGGCTTTCCTCTCTACATTCTCAGGACAGTTCAGTTCAGTCCAGTCGCTCAGTCGTGTCAGACTCTGCGACCCCATGAATCGCAGCACACCAAGCCTCCCTGTCCATCAGCATCTCCCGGAGTTCACTCAGACTCACGTCCATCGAGTCCGTGATGCTATCTAGCCATCTCGTCCTGGGTCGTCCCCTTCTCCTCCTGCCCCCAATCTCTCCCAGCATCTATTTCTCCTCCTTATTTGGCACAGCAAGTGATAAGACACCTTCCACATTATTTTCCTTATAATATGTCGCTTAAAATTGAATACATTCATGATCCCTTTAACAGAGACTGCACAAGAGGACATAATAAACTTTGTCTCCTCAGACTTTCAGAACTGAAGTGGAGTTTCTAAGTCATCTATGACTAGGGCTCTTCTGCAAGTGCGTGAGAATCAGGCTCCCAGGTTGGGTGCCATGAAGGATAGGAATGGGCCTTCTAGACCTCTACTCTCAGGTGGAAGAATATGGGGGGGTGGAGACTGGCATGCGTATGTAAAACCCTCCCTTACTAGATTGACCATTTCAAAGAAAAAGAATGGTGAAAATTAAAGCAGGAGTAATTTGTTCATCATAAAGGAAAAATGTCTATCAGCATCCTTAAACAACATCACAACAAAGCCAAACATTGACCGTCTTTGAAAAAGCAAACTGCACCTGACTAGGAAATAATGCCCCTCAAGAGGGTGAGACCACTTCATATGTCACAGGGACAGTATGACCAGATCCGAGGGCTTTTGAATGAATTTAGAAGAAGAGGGAGATGGAGTTTCTGGCGGTCCAGTGGTTAGGAATCCACGCTTTCACCACAGAGGGCTCAAGGAAATAAAATCCTACAAGCTCTGTGGTGTGGCCAAAAAAATAAATCAATGATAATTTTAAAAAAAGAAGAAGAGAGAGACAAAACAGAAAACCCGTGAAAGCAGTTACTGTGGAGACAGGTTCACGTACACAGAAAAAGCCATGTGATTTACATGAGACTATTATTTGAAAGATTTTATGTGGTATTGGAGAAGACTCTTGAGAGTCCCTTGGACAGAAAGAAAATCAAACCAGTCATTCCTAAAGGAAATCAATTCTGAATATTCATTGGAAGGACGGTTGTTGAAGCTGAAGCTCCAATACTTTGGCCACCTGATGCAAAGAGCTGACTCATTGGAAAAGCCCCTGATGCTGGGCAAGATTGAGGGCAGAAGGAGAAGGGGGCAACAGAGGATGAGATGATTGGATGGAATCACCGACTCGATGGACATGAGTCTGAGAAAACTCCAGGAGATGGTGAAGGACAGGGAAGCCTGGCGTGCTGCAGTTCATAGGGTTGCAAAGAGTTGGAAATGAGCTAGCAACGGAACAACAATCGCTAAGTTATGTCCAGCTCTTGTGACCCCACGGACTGTTACCTGCCAGGTTCCTTTGTCCATGGAATTTCCCAGGCAAAAACACTGGAATGGGTTAATATTTCCTTCTCCAGGGGATCTTCCCAGCCCAGGGACTGAGCCTGAATCTCCAACGTCTAATGCATGAATAGGCAGACTTTTTACCACCGAGCCACCTGGGAAGACTCGATATGAATCACAGTGGAGTATAATAAATGCAACCTTGCAAGAATAGGGTGATTTGGTGTGATAGGAACTCAAGATAGGAATATGAAGATTCAAAAGCATATACACTTTTTAATTGACCGTTTATATGGGAAATTGGACTAGTGCTACAGACTCACAGAGCATGACCATAGACTGAGGGCCAGGAACTGCACCAGGCCCTGAAGATATGATGATATTTGAGACAAACAGGGTTCCCACCCTCTTGGAGGTTCCAGGCTAGTGGGACTGAAGGTAGAGAGGGTAGCGTATTTAAGGAATTGAGAGAAGATTCTCATGAGGTAGGGCAAGATTAGAGACAACATTAGAGAAGATAAAGAACTCAGAGGCCATATGAAGGAGTTTGGACCTCACTCTCAAGCTAGAAGGCAAGGAGCTGCTACAGTCTCAGCCCCAGAGATGGCATCTTCCACCAAACTGTGAGCAGGCTCCCAGCTACTAACCTCGTCTTCCTGAGATCCTGGATGGTTGACATCTGCCAGGAGGGTCACAGCCTGAGATCAGCTCTCCAGAGGAAACCTACAGCGGTGCTCTCGCAGCTCACACGGGAAACCGAGTGGTTGGGACTGGGGAGGTGATTAAGACACTCAGCCCACCTGGGACAGTGCACTCACCAAGCACCTGGTTGCCTGAGCTGCTCTGACCTGGGAAGGGCAAAAAACACACACCCAACCCACAGAGACTGAACCAGACTGTATCTGAGAGTCTCCTGTGGAGGTACGGGTCAGCAGTGGCTTACTGCAAGGGCTCTGGGTGCAGCAGACCTGGGTATCGCATAAACCCTCTTGGAGGAGGTCAACGTTAACCCCACCATCGAACCACCGAACTAACACAGGACTAACTCTTGGCGGGCATACACAAAACCTTGTGCACACCAGGACCCAGGAGAAAGGAGCAGTGATGCCACAAGACGCTGACCCAGAATGCCCATGAGTGTCCAGCAGTCTCCAGCAGAGGTGTGGGTTGGCGGTGGCCTGCTTCAGGGTCGGGGACACTGAGTGTTGCAGTTGTGCCTGGGCCCTTTTGAAGGAGGTTGCCATTATCTTCATTACCTCCATCATAGTTTGGCCTCAGGTCAAGCAACAGGGAGGGAACACAGCCCCGCCCATCAACAGAAAATTGGATTAAAGATTTGCTGAGCATGGCCCGTAATCCAAGTCTATGCCGCAACCAGTAATGATGAAGAAGCTGTAGTTGAACGGTTCTATCAAGACCTACAAGACCTTTTAGAACTAACACCCAAAAAGATGTCCTTTTCATTATAGGGGACTGGAATGCAAAAGTAGGAAGTCAAGAAACACCTGGAGTAACAGGTAAATTTGGCCTTGGAATGCGGAATGAAGCAGGGCAAAGACTAATTGAGTTTTGCCAAGAAAATGCACTGGTCATAGCAAACACCCTCTTCCTACAACACAAGAGAAGACTCTACACATGGACATCACCAGATGGTCAACACCGAAATCAGACTGATTATATTCTTTGCAGCCAAAGATGGAGAAGCTCTATACAGTCAACAAAAACAAGACCAGGAGCTGACTGTGGCTCAGATCATGAACTCCTTATTGCCAAATTCAGACTTAAATTGAAGAAAGTAGGGAAAACCACTAGACCATTCAGGTATGACCTAAATCAAATCCCTAATGATTATACAGTGGAAGTGAGAAATAGATTTAAGGGCCTAGATCTGATAGATAGAGGGCCTGATGAACTATGGAATGAGATTCATGACATTGTACAGGAGACAGGGATCAAGACCATCCCCACGGAAAAGAAATGCAAAAAAAGCAAAATGGCTGTCTGGGGAGGCCTTACAAATAGCTGTGAAAGAAGAGAAGCGAAAAGTAAGGAGAAAAGGAAAGATACAAGCATCTGAATGCAGAGTTCCAAAGAATAGCAAGAAGAGATAAGAAAGCCTTCTTCAGTGATCAATGCAAAGAAATAGAGGAAAAGAACAGAATGGGAAAGACTAGAGATCTCTTCAAGAAAATTAGAGATACCAAGGGAACATTTCATGCAAAGATGGGCTCGATAAAGGACAGAAATGGTATGGACCTAACAGAAGCAGAAGATATTAAGAAGAGGTAGCAAGAATACACAGAAGAACTGTACAAAAAAGATCTTCACAACCAAGATAATCACAATGGTGTGATCACTCATCTAGAGCCAGACATCCTGGAATGTGAAGTCAAGTGGGCCTTAGAAAGCATCACTACGAACAAAGCTAGTGGAGGTGATAGGATTCTAGTGGAGCTATTTCAAATCCTTGAAAGATGATGCTGTGAAAGTGCTGCACTCAATATGCTAGCACATTTGGAAAACTCAGCAGTGGCCACAGGACTGGAAAAGGTCAGTTTTCATTCCAATCCCAAAGAAAGGCAATGCAAAAGAATGCTCAAACTACCACACAATTGCACTCATCTCACATGCTAGTAAACTAATGTTCAAAATTCTCCAAGCCAGGCTTCAACAATATGTGAACCGTGAACTTTCTGATGTTCAAGCTGGTTTTAGAAAAGGCAAAGGCACCAGAGACCAAATTGCCAACATCCGCTGGATCATGGAAAAAGTAAGAGAGTTCCAGAAAAACATCTATTTCTGCTTTATTGACTATGCCAAAGCCTTTGCCTGTGTGGATCACAAGAAACTGTGGAAAATTCTGAGAGAGATGGGAATACCAGACCACCTGACCTGCCTCTTGAGAAATCTGTATGCAGGTCAGGAAGTAACAGTTAGAACTGGACATGGAAGAACAGACAGGTTCCAAATAGGAAAAGGAGTACGTCAAGGCTGTATATTGTCACCCTGCTTATTTAACTTATATGCAGAGTACATCATGAGAAATGCTGGACTGGAAGAAGCACAAGCTGGAATCAAGATTGCTGGGAGAAATATCACTAACCTCAGATATGCAGATGACACCACGCTTATGGCAGAAAGTGAAGAGGAACTAAAAAGCCTCTTGATGAAAGTGAAAGAGGAGAGTGAAAAAGTTGGCTTAAAGCTCAACATTTAGAGAACGAAGATCATGGCATTGGTCCCATCACTTCATGGGAAATAGATGGGGAAACATTGGAAACAGTGTCAGACTTTATTTTGGGGGGCTCCAAAATCACAGCAGATGATGATTGAAGCCATGAAATTAAAAGACGCTTGCTCCTTGGAAGAAAAGTTATGACCAACCTAGATAGCATATTCAAAAGCAGAGACATTACTTTGCCGACTAAGGTCTGTCTAGTCAAGGCTATGATTTTTCCAGTGGTCATGTATGGATGTGAGAGTTGGACTGTGAAGAAGGCTGAGCACTGAGGAACTGTTGCTTTTGAACTGTGATGTTGGAGAAGACGCTTGAGGGTCCCTTAGACTGCAAGGAGATCCAACCAGTCCATTCTGAAGGAGATCAGCCCTGGGATTTCTTTGGAAAGAATGATGCTAAAGCTGAAACTCCAGTACTTTGGCCACCTCATGCGAAAAGTTGACTCATTGGAAAATACTCTGATGCTGGGAGGGATTGGGGGCAGGAGGAGAAGGGGACGACAGAGGATGAGATGGCTGGATGGCATCACTGACTCGATGGACGTGAGTCTGAGTGAATTCCGGGAGTTGGTGATGGACAGGGAGGCCTGGCATGCTGCGATTCATGGGGTCATAAGGAGTCAGACACGGCTGAGCGACTGAACTGAACTGAGCATGGCCCCATCCATCAGAACAAGATCCAGTTTCCCCTTCAGTCATCTCTCCCATCAGGAAGCTTTCATAAGCCTCTTATCCTTATTTATAGGAGGGCAGACAGAATGAAAATCACAATCACAGAACACTTTCCAAACTGATCACATTGACCACAGCCTTGTCCAGCTCAGTGAAACTATGAGCCATGCCATGGAGGGCCACCCAAGACAAACAGGTCATGGTGGAGAGTTCTGACAAAACGAGGTCCAATGGAGAAGGGAATGGCAAACCATTTCACTATTCTTGCCTTGACAACCGCATGAGCAGTATGAAAAGGCAAAAAGGTGCTTGGCCTTAGCACCATCTTTTGAGAAACCTCTGCACCATGAGAGCGAAGGGGAGGAAGAAGCGAATGCACAGGCTGAAGCGCAAAAGAAGAAAGATGAGGCAGAGGTCCAAGTAAACTTGTCCTCCCGTGGAAGCCACAGAAGCAGAATCAAGGGAAGCCAGAGGCCAGGGACGCTGGTACAAATTGTGGACTGCATGCCTACCTACTATCTAGAAATTCTCAATGGATCTGGAACATCTATGGCCATTCTGATCGCCTTGACCACCTTTGAGAGACCTACCTTGCTCATATCAAAGCCATTCCTTTTGGTCCTTTGCCCTGGACCTGTGATAACTACGGACTAGTTCTCTTCTCAGTTGTGGCTGAATGTAAAGTGTACAATAAATCATCTCTTTTGCTGTCTTAGCTGAAGAAAAAAAAAGAAAAGGCGAAAAGGTGTGACACTGAAAGATGAATTCCTCAAGTCAGTAGCAGCCCAATATGCTGCTGGAGAAGAGTGGAGAAATAACTTCAGGAAGAATGAAGAGACGGAGCCAAAGCAAAAACAACACCCAGTTGTAGATGTGACAGGTGATGGAAACCAAGTCCTATGCTATAAAGAGCAATACTGCATAGGAACCTGGAATGTTAGATCCATGAATCAGGGCAAATTGAAAGAGGTCAAACAGGAGATGGCAAGAGTGAACATCGACATTTTAGGAATCAGTGAACTAAAATGGACTGGAATGGGTGAATTTAACTCAAATGACCGTTATATCTACCACTGTGGGCAAGAATCCCTTAGAAGAAACGGAGTAGCCATCACAGTCAACAAAAGAGTCTGAAATACAGTACTTGGATGCAATCTCAAACAGATAGAATGATCTCAGTTCACTTTCAAGGCAAACTATTCAATATCACAGTAATCCAAGTCTATGCTCCGACCAGTAGTGTTGAAGAAGCTGAAGCTGAATTGTTTTATGAAGACCTACAAGACCTCCTAGAACTAACACTCCAAAAAGATATCCTTTTCATTATAGAGGACTGGAATACAAAAGTAGGAAGTCAAGAGCTACCTGGAGTAAAATGCAAATTTGGCTCTGGAGTACAAAATGAAGCAGGTCAAAGGCTGACGAAGTTTTGCCAAGAGAATGCACTGGTCATAGCAAACACCCTCTTCCTACAACACAAGAGAAGACTCTACACATGGACTTCACCAGATGGTCAATACTGAAATCAGATTGATTATATTCTTTGCAGCCAAAGATGGAGAAGCTCTAAAACAGTCAGCAAAAACAAGACCAGGAGCTGACTGTGACTCAGATCATGAACTCCTTATTGCCGAATTCTGACTTAAATTGAAGAAAGTAAGGAAAACCATTAGACCATTCAGGTATGACCTAAATCAAATCCCTTATGATTATACAGTGGAAATGACAAATAGATACAAGGGATTAGATCTGATAGACGGGTACCCGAAGAACTATAGACAGAAGTTCGTGACATTGTACAGGAGGCAGTGATCAAGACCATCCCCAAGAAAAAGAAATGCAAAAAGGCAAAATGGTTGTTTGAGGAGGCCCTACAAATAGCTGACAAAAGAAGAGGAGCTAAAGGCAAAGGAGAAAAGGAAAGATATACCCATCTGAATGCAGAGTTCCAAAGAATAGCAAGGAGAGATAAGAAAGCCTTCCTCAGTGATCAAGGTAAAGAAATAGAGGAAAACAATAAAATGGAAAAGACTAGAGATCTCTTCAAGAAAATCAGAGATACCAAGGGAACATATCATGCAAAGATGGGCACAATAAAGGACAGAAATGGTATGGACCTAATAGAAGCAGAAGATATTAAGAAGAGGTGACAAGAATATATAGAAGAACTATACAAAAAAGATCTTCATGACCCAGATAACCACGATGGTGTGATCACTCACCTAGAGCCAGACATCCTGGAATGCAAAGTCAAGTGGACCTTAGGAAGCATCACTACAAACAAAGCTAGTAGAGGTGATGGAATTCCAGTTAAGCTATTTCAAATCCTAAAAGATGATGTTGTGAAAGTGCTGCACTCAATATGCGAGCAAATTTGGAAAACTCAGCAGTGGCCACAGGACTGGAAAAGGTCAGTTTTCATTCCAATCCCAAGGAAAGGCAATGCCAAAGAATGCTCAAACTACCTCACAATTGCACTCATCACACACGCTAGCAAAGTAATGCCCCAAATTCTCCAAGCCAGGCTTCAATAGTACATGACCATGAACTTCCTGATGTTCAAGCTGGATTTAGAAAAGGCAGAGGAACCAGAGATAAAATTGCCAACATCCATTAGATCATCAAAAAAGCAAGAGAGTTCCAGAAAAATATGTATTTCTGCTTCATTGACTGCACCAAAGCCTTTGACTGTGTGGATCACAATAAACTGTGGAAAATTCTTCAAGAGATGGGAATACCAGACCACCTGACCTGCTTCCTGAGAAATCTGTATGCAGGCCAAGAAGCAACAGTTAGAACTGGACTTGGAACAACAGACTGGTTCCAAATAGGGAAAGGAGTACATCAAGCCTATATATTGTCACCTTTCGTATTTAATTTACATGCAAATTACATCATGTGAAATGCCAGGCTGCATAAAGCACAAGCTGGAATCAAGATTGCCAGGAGAAATATCAATAACCTCAGAGATACAGATGTCACCATCCTTATGGTAGAAAGTGAAGAACAGCTAAAGAGCCTTTGGATGAAAGTGAAAGAGGAGAGTGAAAAAGTTGGCTTAAAACTCAACATTCAGAAAACTGAGATCACAGCATCCAGTGCCATCACTTCATGGCAAATAGATGGGGAAACAATGGGAACAGTGAGAGACTTTCCTTTTGGGGCTCGAAAATGCAGATGGTGACTGCAGCCGTGAAATTAAAAGATGATTGCTCCTTGGAAGAAAAGCTATGACCAAGCTAGATAGCATGCTAAAAAGCAGAGACATTACTTTAAAAACAAAGGTCTGTGTAGTCAAAGCTATGTTTTTTCCAGTAGTCATGTATGGATGTGAGAGTTGGACTATAAAGAAAGCTGAGTGCTGAAGAACTGATACTTTTGAACTGTGGTGTTGGAGAAGACTCTTAGAACCTTAAACACCAAGGAGATCCACACAGTCAGTCCTAAAAGAAATCAGTCCTGAATATTCATTGGAACGATTGATGCTGAAGCTGAAACTCCAATACTTTGGCCACCTGATGTGAAGAACCGACTCACTGGAAAAAACTGATGCTGAGAAAGATTGAAGGTGAGAGGAGAAGGGGGCAAGAGAGGATGTGATGGTTGGATGGCATCACTGATGCAATGGACATTAGTTTGAGTAGGCTGCCGGAGTTGGTGATGGACAGGGAAACCTGGCATGCTGCAGTCCTTGGGGTTGCAAAGTGTTAGACACGACTGACCGCCTGAACTAAACTGAACTCATGTCAAGAGGATATCACCAAAAGTTCAAAGCAGGGATATGACATGATCAAATTTTATATGGGACAAGAAATGAAGCAGAGGCTAGAAGCTGAGATGGCAATCTAGGCAAGGAAGGATTATAGCCTGGGTTTACAAGCTGGAATCAAGATTGCCGGAAGAAATATCAATAACCTCAGATATGCAGATGACACCATCCTTATGGCAGAAAATGAAGAGGAACTAAAAAGCCTCTTGATGAAAGTGAAAGAGGAGGGTGAAAAAGTTGGCTTAAAACTCAACATTCAGAAAATGAAGATCATGGCATCTGGTCCCATCACTTCATGGCAAATAGGTGGGAAAACAGTGTCAGGCTTTATTTTTTTGGTCTCCAAAATCACTGCAGATGATGATTGAAGCCATGAAATTAAAAGATGCTTACTGCTTGGAAGGAAAGTTATGACCAACCTAGACAGCATATTCAAAAGCAGAGACATTACTTTGCCGACTAAGGTCTGTCTAGTCAAGGCTATGGTTTTTCCTGTGGTCATGTATGGATGTCAGAGTTGTACTGTGAAGAAAGCTGAGCACCAAAGAATTGATGGTTCTGAACTGTGGTGTTGGAGAAGACTCTTGAGAGTCCCTTGGACTGCAAGGAGATCCAACCAGTCCATTCTGAGGGAGATCAGCCCTGGGATTTCTTTGGAAGGAATGATGCTAAAGCTGAAACTCTAGTACTTTGGCCACCTCATGTGAAGAGTTGACTCATTGGAAAAGACTCTGATGCTGGGAGGCATTGGGGGCAGGAGGAGAAGGGGACGACAGAGGATGAGATGGCTGGATGGCATCACTGACTCGATGGACGTGAGTCTGAGTGAACTCTGGGAGTTGGTGATGGACAGGGAGGCCTGGTGTGCTGCGATTCATGGGGTCGCAAAGAGTCGGACACAGCTGAGCAACTGAACTGAACTGAACTAAGGTGGGGCTAGTGAGAAATTAGATTCGGCAATACCCAGGTCAGTTACAAATAGAAAGTGAAAAAGAAGAAGGAATCAAAGAAAATATCAAAATTTCTGGCTCTGGCTTCTCGCCTGTGCTATTCACGATGTTGAGAATATAAGAGGAGTACTGGCTCAGTGGAATGTGGGTCTGGGGAAGAACTGAGCTCAGTTGTGGACACGTTGATGGAAAGGCTCTATGGATCAATCAGATGGAGATGTTTGGAAGGCAAGGGAAAGAGCAGTTTAAAGATGTCAGGTGAGCAGTGGACTAGTGTTCAAGACTATCCAGAGAGAAAGAAGCTGCCAGAATGATAGTATGCATTTGCCTATGTCTGTGAAAGAGAATTGGAAGCAGATTGCACAGTAAGTACCTTTTTAAAAAAAATTCTGTTTTGGCCGTGTTGTCTTAGTTGCAGCATGAAGGAAATTTAGTTGCAATGCACCTCTCTAACTGTGGCACACAGGCTTCAGAGCACTCAAGTTCAGTTCCCCACCCCCCACCATCTAGGATCTTAGTTTCCTGACCAGGAACTAAACCTGGGACCTTTGCACTGCAGGGCAGATTCTTAACCTCTGGACCACCACAGAAGTCTCAAGTAGGTACCTATTTTAATATTAATTCTATTCATACTCATTCCACAACATTTTTTGCTTTAATTTTTAAAATTTTTATTAATTTATTTCTTTATTTTTGCACCATGCCAGCATGTGAGAACTCTCCCAGGGATCAAACCTGTGCCCTTGCAGTAAGAGCACAGATTGTTAACCATTGGACCACCAGGGAAGCCCCAACCTTTTTGTTTTCTTTTTTTAAAATAAATAAATCTATAAGGGTTCAGTGTTCTGGAGGTTTTAGTCTGCCAAATTAAGAACATAATTGCCTTCTTGGGGGACATTGCCAGCATCAAGAGCTAAACAGAGAATGGGGATGTCTATCAGTATTTCAACGAAAGTTGATATCATTATTATAAATATTGGTGTCCCAGTTATTGATGGAGAAATGATGGACCTTAAAAGTGTATATCCCTGGCTCTTTATTTTTCTTTCTCTTCTATTCAGGTTGGGGAAAATCTTTTCCTAGCATTTTCACTCACATAGATTTTCAGAGACCCAAGGAACTGTAGACGATCTAGCCTCTCTCTCTCTCTCTTTTTTTTTTTCAGTTGCAGCATCCTAACCACTGGACCATCAGGGAAGTCCCTCCAGTCTCTCTTAGAACTGCCAATTGGTGATAAGTTCACATGCTGTTAAGACAAGACACAGCGCTCGGGTCAAGAAATTCTCTTGACGTATCAAGACTCTTAAGAATGCATCTCATGGTCTCCTGGGTTTAAGCTGTATCTCAGAAATTAGTGGCATGCAAATTATTTGACTTGGCTGTTTGCACGAAATGTCCTTGCCATACTTCAGGGCATACCAGATACAATCATACCATAATTACAGGGGAGCTCTGGGGACTGGCTTCAATTAACCAAGCTGCTTCTCAGTTATCATTATATTATCCATATTTATAGCATTTGACATTTCCACAGTGCTCTTTAATCATATTGCATGTGGGTTGCCTTAATCTAAATCTTTCTGCATACTTGGGATGCTGGCTGTTCCTGTTCTCTGTATCTTCCAGATGGAGAAAGTAGGCAAGGACCAGTATCCAGTGATAGAACCAGAGAGCTGCAGCCTCAGGTCTTCTGGGCAGGCCAGTGGTGGTTATGCATTGATTCTGAACTTCAGAGGCCTGCTGGATAAGGTTGGGTAGGTCAGTGGGATGATAAGACACTGAACTAAAGGCAAAGACACTGTCTTTATTTATTTTTAAAATACTGATTTCTATATATGTATTTGATCGTGGTGGGTCTCTGTTGCTGCAGACTGGCTTTCTCTAGTTGGGGCGAGCAGGGGCTCTGCTCTAGTTTCAGTGCACAGACTCCTCATCGCTGTGGCCTTTCTTGTAGCAGAGCGTGGGCTCTAGGTGCGTAGGCTTCGGGAGTTGTAGTACATGGGCTCAGTATGTGGTTCAGAGGCTCTAGAATACAGGCCCAGTGGTTGCGGCACATGGGCTTCCTTGCTCCGTGGCACGCAGGATTTTCCCAGACCAGGGGTGGAACTGGTGTCTCTTGCATTCCAAGGCAGATTCTTAACCACCGGACCACAAGTGAAGCCCAAAGACATGGTCTTTAGTCCAAAGGTCTGAGGCCTGGACTTGCCTAGAGCAATGTGATCTTTAAAGCAGAGTGTCCTAGCAACCACTGTTCTATCAAGACAAGAGTTGTAGGGTTTCCGCTACTGCCAAGTTGAGTTAACTCCAACTTCTGTGGGTCTAAAGGTTCTCTAGTCTCTCTTGGTTGGACAGTTTAGCTTGGGCAGGGCAGAGAGGGTTGTCTGAAATGGTGATACCAAATATAGGACCCCACCCTCTTCTGCCTGCTGCTTCCTCCCACAGCTTGAGCCTGGACTCTAACTGCAGAGATTCTGAACGTCTTCTATCTGTTCATGAACGGATAACGTTACCACTCCGATCTGCATGCAGCAGCCCCACAGAAAACATTGACGCTACTCACAGCACACAGTTGTCACGTGGCGTTTGACGTGCATACTTTTGCATGTAGATCTATGATTGTCTTTGGCCAGTTTCCTCCAGATCCATCTAGAAATGACTTCCCTCTGTCATTCCAGATCAGATTCACAAAGAAGACAACCATTCCTCTCAACTCTCCAGCATTTCTCTCTTTCACTGTAAATCACAAATCTCTCATCTAAGTTTATAGATATAGAAATCATTTGATTACAGGGATGAATTTATTAGAAAGATTTTTTTGCACTGAATGTGAAACCAAATGAATGTTAAAGTGTGTGATTTCCCCACCCTCCCCACCCCCCCAATTTATTTAACATTATGCTTAAGTTCTGTTTTCTCTCACTAGATGAGTAATTTTAAAGAAGAATAACCTGTCTGAGATTCCTTCCTAAAGCTCAGTGTTTGATCAGGCACTACAGGCTCATTTTATAAAGGCATTACTCAGTCAAGTGTTTTTTTTTCAGTGAATGGCTTTCCCAGAACCTAACCAGGTCCTCACTTGACCTATAGTCATACATTGTCACACACTCCAAGGCCATGTTCCAAACCTCAGAATTCTTTATTTTCTTTATTTTTAATTGGAGGATAAATGCTTTACAATGTTGTTTTGGTTTCTGCTGTACAACAAGGTGAATCAGCTATAAGTATACATATATCCCCTCCCTCGAGTCTCTGTCCCACCCCCAGCTTTCCTTATTAACCCATTGAATCCTTTGGAGGAAGATAACCACCAGCAAAACTTACTGACCAGCTGAAGAACTCCTTCAACCCATCTATTCATGACCTCACACTCTTCACGTAAATACATTTCCTCTCTCATTTACAGCTGATCTTGTAGGTGAAATATCCTTGGCCAAGCCTGGTCCTCTCTTTGTGTTCTTGATTCTCCTCTGCACTCAACCTCTTTTTCTAGTATTCATGTACGGATGTGAGAGTTGGACCATTAAGAAGGCTGAGCACCGAAGAATTGATGCTTTTGAACTGTGGTGTTGGGGAAGACTCTTGAGAGTCCCCTGGACTACAAGGAAATCAAATCAGGCACTCCTAAAAGAAATCGGTGCTGAATATTCATTGGAAGGACTGTTGTTGAAGCTGAAGCTCCAGTACTTTGGCCACCTGATGTGAAGAGCTAACTCACTGGAAAAGACTCTGCTGCTGGAAAAGATTGAATGTAGGAGAAGGGGACAACAGAGGATGAGATGGTTGGATGGCATCACCGACTTGATGGACATAAGTTTGAGCAAGCTCCGGGAAATAGTGGAGGACAGGGAAGCCTAGGGTGCTGCAGTTCATGGGGTCACAAAGAGTTGGGACACAACTGAGCAGCTGAACAACAAAGACTGCGTCACAGACCAACTTCTCCTTCTGTCCAATTTGATGTCCTTCACAGTTCTTGATTCCAAGCGCTCTCTCTGACAAACTTCCCACATGTGAACCTCAACTCACAATCAGCTTCCCAGGCAACACAACCTGCGGCAAGCCCTTATTTACTGGCTAGCATGGAGGTAGGGCTTTATAAATGGGAATTCTCTCCCTCCAGATGCTGATTGACTTCCTGGGTTGCAACTACAATTGCCTGTCCCTGTATATTCAGGATATTTTCTCTTGCTCAAAAGTCATCTTCCTGGGTACTTCCTTAGCAGCCTGGTGACTAAGACTGTGTTTTCACTGCTGAGGGCCTGGGTTCAATTCTTGGTTGGGAAACTAAGATTCCACAAGCAGTGTGGTAAGACGAAAAAGAAAGCCACCTCCTCCCTGAAGTCTTTCCTGATTGCCTGCTTCATGGGGGTGGAGTTTGTTTGCTTCCCTGTTGATTCACAGCATTTTCTATTTGCCTCTATTAGCACTTGCCTGACCGGGCGGGCACAGAACAGGAACTGAATGGATGCTGAGTGACTAAGCGAGTTCTGCCTGTCCAGCAGGACATTCCCCTGTTGTCAGAAACCAGGGCCACCCACTTGGAGCCCATCCCAGATTGGAGAATGTGTATCATTTATGGTTTCCAGGCCCTGTCTCCACTTTGTTTATTACGTCTCCCTAAATCCATTTATCTAATGAATACAAAGTTCCAGTTTTGTTAGACGCCATGGTGTGGAAGGAGTACAGGTATCTGGTAAGATGGTTCTTTGGGACACTATTCCACCATGCTCTTGGTCTGTTGGCTTTCAAAATAAAGTTGTTCCTTGCCCCTACAACTCATCTCTCGATTTATTAGCCTTTCAGGCGGCAAGCTGCATGAGCTTGGGCTCGGTAACAAAAACAGTTTTTAAAGTGGTTAGATCTTGACATCCCAGCTCTTTACTGATCTACATGGCAGAGTAGAGGCTCAATAATATTTTGCTAAACATTTGTTCTAGCCAGGAAAGTGAAAGTGAAAGTGTTAGTCATTCAGTAAGTACTGTCTGACTCTTTGCAACCCCATGGACTGTATAGCCTTCCAGGCTCCTCTGTCCATGGAATTCTCCAGGCAAGCTTACTGGAGTGGGTAGCCATTCCCTTCTCTAGGGGATCTTGCTGACCCAGGGATCAAACCCAGGGTCTTTTGCATTGCAGGAAGATTCTTTACTGTCTAACCAGGAAAGAGGGTTAGCAAGTGGGCACAGCAGAGAGATAATACATATGATGAAGATTGCATATTAAGGTTTCAATGAGAAGATTATTGATATGACTCACTGTCCATAAGACCAAGGTCAGGGAAATTCTCAGTGGTTAGGACTCTGCACTTCCACTGCTAGGGGCCTAGGTTCAATCCCTGAGTGGGGAACTAAGATCCCTCATGCTGCAAAGCCAAAAGAAAGAAGAAAAAAAAAAGAAAGGACCAAGGTCAGGACAAGCATTCTCAGTTCAGTTCAGTTCAGTCACTCAGTCGTGTCCAACTCTTTGTGACCCCATGAATCACGGCACGCCAGGCCTTCCTGTCCATCACTAACTCCCGGAGTTCACTCAAACTCATGTCCATCGAGTCAGTGATGCCATCCAGCCATCTCATCCTCTGTCTTCCCCTTCTCCTCCTGCCCACAATCCCTCCCAGCATCAGAGTCTTTTCCAATGAGTCAACTCTTCGCATGAGGTGGCCAAAGTATTGGAGTTTCAGCTTCAGCATCAGTCCTTCCAATGAACACTCAGGACTAATCTCCTTTAGGATGGACTGGTTGGATCTCCTTGCAGTCCAAGGGACTCTCAAGAGTCTTCTCCAACACCACAGTTCAAAAGCATCAATTCTTCGGCACTAGCTTTCTTCACAGTCCAACTCTCACATCCATACATGACCACTGGAAAAACCATCGCCTTGACTAGACGGACCTTTGTTGGCAAAGTAATGTCTCTGCTTTTGAATATTCTATCTAGGTTGGTCATAACTTTCCTTCCAAGGAGTAAGCGTCTTTTAATTTCATGGCTGCAATCACCATCTGCAGTGATTTTGGAACCCATAGGCTGTCCAATCAAAGGAGTGGGTAACAAGAGAATTTGCATGAGTTTCAATGAGAGGAAAGAAGAGAGATGACAGAATAGAAAATTGTAATCAGAAAAGGGAATTATAACTTGTAGGGAATGACACAGTCCATATGATAACAAGGTCCAGGTAGTGACAAAGTTTGCGTATAGTTCAGAGGAGAAGAAATGAAAACATCAAGAGGTGTGAGGCAACAGAGAATTGTAGTCAGGCTCTTTACCTGGTGGGGCCTCACTGAGAGAAATGACTGCCTCATTTTTAAGGAAAGGAAGGTAGAGAAGGGAGGAGAAGGAGAAGGTAAGCACACTGTGAAAAACAAAACAAAACAAAACAAAACACTCCCAGCAGAACAGCACATTCCTGCGCAAGGAAAGTAGCAACATTGTGAAAGCCCAGGCAGCCAGACACTATAGACTCCAAGAGAGAAGAGGATGGTCCTTGAGGGTGGGGTGTGAGCTATTTTGTTAATCTTTGCATTTCCTGCAGAAACCACCACACTTCTGGCACATAGTAAGTCTTGGTAGAGCTTTGCTCAACTCAATTATGGTAAAATTACTTCATCCTCATGTGAATGAGAAATTATCTTTGGGAAGTTAATTTTTAAAGAATCACCAAGTATACAGAAGAACATCTTCATTATTCTAAAATACTTTCTTTCCTCTTTTTTTTGTTTGGTTGATAATAATGTATTCATTTTAAATTATAAAATAATATACACCTAGAACTTAAAGAATATGCTCAGAAACAACCAACGAAACCCAAACCCTCAAAATCTCTTTCATCAGTGATTTTTTTTTTCTGGGTTTAAACTTTTAAAGTATATTTATTGATACATGTTGTACATATTTTGTGTTGTTTTCACTAGACACACTGAATATTTTCCTATGATAACAAATATGGCTCTTTCATCTCAGTTTTAATGGCACATATTGGTCTATTGTCTGGATGTGCTATCATTTTCTTTCTTAGACTCTGATGTTTTCAACTTTTTGTTTTGCTTTGTTTGCCATTACAAACTGTACTGTTACAAACATCCTAGTATTTAAAATCTATGTGCAAAATGGATGATTTCCTTAGGCTAAATTTCAACTTGAATTACTTGATTACAAGTTTGACATATTTTAAGTCTTCTGATATATATTGTGAAGTTTCTTTCCAGAAGGTTTTCCCAATTAGTATTTCCACCAGAAAGTTCTATCTGAGAGTGCTTACTTTTCTAAATCATGTCCAACAGAGCCCTAGTGGTTTTTATTCCATTAAAAAAAAAAAAAATTGGGGTCAGTGCAAGAAAGTTAAAAATAAATTTTTAAAATTTGCTTTTAAAACTGAATCTAAACTTTTTCTCACAAACTTATTGGTTATTTGTACTCCTTTTTATAAAATGCTTGTTCATATATTTTATCCATTTTCCCCATTGGCTTGTTTTTCTTTTTAAATGAATCGATGGTAAATAGTTTGGCCTAGAGTTTCTCAAAATCCTAAAAATTAAAAAAAAAATGTACATTTTTTATTATGAAAAAGTTTTAATATATACAAGAGTAGAGAAAATTGCATATGAAACTCCTGTGAAACCCTCCATCAACTCAAGGCCCAGATTCAACAATTATCAAGTCCTTATTAATCAATCTTGTTCCCTTTTTTTGGCAGCAAGTCCTCAACATCATCTCATTTCACCTATAAATTAATTTCAGTATATAGAAGATTGAAAATTATGTGGTCAAATCACTAACTTTTTCCTATGTGGTTTCTGCCTTTGGTATTTTGCTCAAAGATATATACATCTTTATCTATATTTTCCAGCTGTCTTTTGGTTTCCTTTAAAAAAAATCTTTGATTTTTTTAATCTATCAGAATTGAACTTTATCTTTTTTCAAATACTTAGCTAATTGCTGAAATAAGTTAGTATAATCCTACCAATTTGAAACATCAAATTTATTACATGTGAAATATTCACAGACAGCTAGATCTGTCTGATCTTATGCCAACATTACTGTTTTTTGAGTATGTCCTTAAGATTCATTATTGTAAATTCCCTGGAATAACACTACAGATCAATCATTCATGGACAGTTTTCATGTGCAGCTATCTGAACTTCAAAAAAAAAAAACCTTAAAATTGAAGCTGTATTGTTGATTATCACCACAAAACTAAATTTGCAAGCTCAGCATATAAAAGGCTGTGACTTCTCACTTCCCATTAAAAAAAAAATCACTTCTATAACCTATTACATGTTTGCACATGAAACAAGCATTTAGAGATTATTAGAAATTGAATTCCAATAACCAGTTAAGTCTGTTTAGAGTTCCTATTATGCACTAGGACATAAGGTTTTATGCTGATTGTGCAGGGGAAACAAGTTCTTATCTTCAAGCAGCTCATCAAGTCCAAATTCTGAGATAGATTTTGGGGACTCTGGCCCTCCCATTAAGAATCCGTGAATAGGAGAAGACTAGTAAGTAATGTAGGTCTGAGGACATAATCATCCGTGTGAAGAATGGAACTGTGAAAGCACCTATCTGTGGGTGGTTGATGTTTGATTTCTCTCAATCCTTATTTCTCTGGTGCTTTCTCAGCATTTCATGGGTCTCTGAGCTCTCCCCAGCTGGGGCTCCAGTGACCTCATTTACAACACTCTTGATAAGAGCCCTCAGGCTGAGAGGTTCTGGGAAAAAGATACTTCACCTCCAAAAGCTTTCAGTTGAATGGCAGGCCCTTACCCTAATGAGCACTGGCTCAGATTTCCCAGAATGGCCGCAAATGTCAACTACGCTATCTTCAAAATTATCGGCTTGATTTTCTTCACTTTTCCAAAGGATTTGTTTAATAGATAACTTCTCAAAAATCTACCCCATCTTTAGTCATACTTTAATAATTTTTTTAAATGGAGGAAAAAGCAGCCATAGCTATTCCACTGTTATCAACAAAATATTCTTTGACTTTATTGAGAAAGCAGTTAAGAACAATGTTTGGATCTTTCATTTCTGTTTCCTGAATCAGATTTCTAACTATTGCATTAGGCTACAGGTAACAAAATACTCAACTATAATAGAGTTACATAAAGTGACTTATTGTTCTCATTTAACAAAAAGCTCAGGGACTTCCCTGGTGGTCCAGTGGTTAAGACTTCACCCTTCCAATGCAGGAGGTGCAGGTTTAGCCCCTGGTTGGGGAACTAAGATCCCACATGCCTTGTGGACAAAAACCCAAAATACAAAAGAGAAGCAATATTGTAACACATTCAGTAAAGACTTAAAGTAAAAAGCCCAGGTGAAGGCAAAGCTGGGCAGTTGTTCAGCAATGTCCTGAAGGGCCTAGACTTTTCTCTTTCTACTCCACCATCTTCAACTGTGAAATTCACCCTCACTGTGGCAAGGTGGCTCTCATAGCTCTAGTAATAATAATGCCGGCAACCCAAGTGGGAATTAAGGGACAGGAAATGAGAAACATGTCAGATGAGTTCGGTTCTGTTAAGTCTTTCTAGAAGCTCCGAAAAACACTTCACTTAAAGACTATTGGCCAGAACTGTGTCCTGTGGCCATCTTCACAGCAGGGGAGGCCAGGTGACTATGTGTCTTAATTGGGAGCATTGTTGCCCAGAACAAACCCGGTCACTGTTATCAATAGTAAGAAATATTAATGGGGAGAATGCCACAACTCCTTAGCCAGTGGACATGTGTAGTCTATTCCTAGGGGGATGCTGGCATGGACTTGGGCTTGTGTCTTTCTCAAAGCCTGTACTCTGACAATACTGTCTGAAAGAGAAGGAATAACCTTGGTCTTGATGCATTCACTAAATCACTCACTCATTCTTTAATTGATGATTTAATTAATATTTGACGAGCATCTTCTTTAAATGAGGCATGGAGGAAACAGTGACTAAAACAGACATCATCCTAGCCTTCACAGAGTATTCAGTCCTAAATTTAAAGAAAGAAAAATAAAACAGGGCACTCTTTTTTTTTCCCCCTCTAATTTGGTCATGTTGCTCAGCTTGTGGATTGAACCTGGGCCCTGCAGTGAAAGTGCCAAGTCCTAACTACTGGACCACCAGGGAATCCCCAGGGGTCGATGTATCTTCGATCTCTCTTTACCTTCCACTGAAACAACCATGTGCTTCAGTTTTGAAGCATAAATATCCTCTGATGGTCAGTGAAAAATGCTGACACAAGCGGGGTGATCTTGAGCAACTCAGAATCAGGCAGACTAATCTGGAAGAAAAACTCAATGTGCAAAAAGCCAATATTAACAATAGATACCAGTGCATTTAACTACTTGGAATACTGCTCAGTTTACCTACCCAGAATGGCTTAGCAGGATGCAGAGTTATTCCATGTAGCAAATCGTTCAGTGAGCTTGTTGAGAGCAGGAGGAGCTGTCTTAGCCACTTCTGCATTCCGCAGATCGACTCAGTGACCAACTCATGGTAAGTACTTAGTAACTATGTCTGCTGACCCAGACTCGAAGCTTTACCTTTCTCTACTAAAATGCAGGAAGAGCCAAACAGACATTCTTTAAGATCAAAGTGATCAGTTAGTAATTCCTGACCTTTGAAAATACATTTGCAAATATATAGGGCAAATTTATTCTTCCTGGGCTGCATGTTGAAGTTCTGCAACCAGTAAGCCAAGGCAGGCTGCCACCTTTGTCGTGGGTGTGAGAGGTGTGGCAGAGATTATGAAACTCTCCCTCCTGCGGAGGGGCATTTTGTTGAGGGGCTACATAAATTTGACTATGACTAGAAGAGGCATGAGGTGAGAAAGTTTTGGGGGCTCTATTCTACAGCATACACAAAAACTTTGGCTTGGGGTAAAACTTCACCAAGTGTGAATAACCTAAAAATAGACTTCAAATACATAGTCTGAACCGTCTTGTCAACCAGATTTTCTTTAGCTAACTTTTGGATAGCTCAAAAACATCCAAAAACCACTTTTGTGAAGACAGTCTTTTGAAGCCGGGTCCGAAAGGTTACTGGAATCAGTATGGGCAAATTCATTTAAAAGAGGGTCTCAATTTAATATTCCCACAAACCTAAACCAACATACTGTCCAGGGAAATAAATACTCTTTGAATCCACCTCTGTGTAATCTTCTAAGAGGATGAAAATAAAAACCAGGCTTTTATTTACTTATGTGGAGAAGGAAATGGCAGCCCACTCCGGTAGTCTTGCCTGGAGAATTCCATGGATGGAGGAGCCTGGTAGGCTACAGTCCATGTGGTCACAGGGAGTTGGACACGACTGAGTGACTTCACTTTCTCTCTTTCTATAGTTTCTTTTGGGGAGGGAAATGGCAACCCACTTCGATGTTCTTGCCTGGAGAGTCCCATGGACGGAGGGGCCTGGTGGGCTGCGGTCTATGGGGTTGCAAAGAGTCGGACACGACTAAGCAACTAACACATGTATTTATTGATATTACACTGCATGACACTCCACAAATCCTTTAGGAATATAAATAAACAAATATTTCTCTTTTTGCCTGGGAGCAAGTAGGATCTTAGCTCCCCAACCAGTGATTGAACCTGCACCCCATCCCACCCCCCGCCCTGCCTTAACCACTGGACCATCAGGAAAGTCCTCCAAATTCTATTCTAATCTTGGAAAGATTAGGGAGTGACACACTTGGCTAATCATCTTAACTTCCCACAGAAGTATCACCACTGAATCAGGATTCAAAACCATTTCCTTGGCTTTTGGTTTGCTCTCTTTTTTTAAAAAATTCACAGGGAAAGTGTTCTGAATCTTCTGCCAATACTCTAATTACACTATAAGGTGTTTGAAAGCCTGGACTGTCTTCTCTTTATAGCTTCAGCCCAAAAGTTCTAACATCTCAGGTACTGTGAGCATAAGAAACATTACATCAATAGAAGCTGAATACAAACAGTATTTTTGTATCCAGTAGCAAGTTATACACCTTTTAAAAAAGGGAAACCTAACCTTCAGAAGATAAAAATTTGGTTTTGGGGCCTTCCCTGGGGTCGCAGAGTCCAACACAACTGAGTGACAACAATTGGTGGTTCAGTGGTTAAGATTCCTCAATTACAATGCAGGAAGTCTCATCCCTGATTGAGGAAGTAAATACCACATGCTTCAGCTAGCCAAATGAATTAAAAGAAAGAAAGAAAAGAATTGGTTTTGGGTGAAAGGTCACCAAGTGTGAATAACTTTAAAATAGACTTCAAATATTTAATCTGAACAAACTTTGCTAACCAAGTTTTCTTTAGCCAATTTCTTGGATAGTTTCAACAACATTTAAAATTTATTTTAGTGAACAAATAATCTTTTCAAACCTGGTCCTGAAGGTTACTGAAATCAGGATGGGCAAATTCATTTAGATGAAGGTGCTCAAAAATAACACCTTCCACAAAAGCCAGGCAGAAAGTTTAAATTCTCCTGGACATCTGTGAGTTAACACAAGAGACCCAGAGTGGTGATGCTGCCAATTTCCTTGTCTCTAGCTGCCCTGCTGGCAATCAGGAAGGGTATCTCCTGTCAATTCCTGAAAGGGAATTCAGCTGCCAAATCAGGAGGAAAAAGGAAGTTGTGGAAGGCTCTGTGAAATTGGCACCAGAGCCTACTCAGTTTCAAGGCACGGAGAGTAATATTTGAAAAAAAAAAAAATCACTCAAATGTGAATGCCAAGATTACAAAGGATTTAAATCATTGTAAAATCTTTCCTGATTAAGACCATTAAAATGGATTCCAGAAACAAGTCTAGAGGACCTAGGGCTGTAAAGGACACCCAGTTACCACTAGAAAATCTACTGCCCTTGAGATAAGAAACGACAGTGGCTACATAGCATAATACTAAATATACAGAGTGGCCCTGTTATAATAGCTGACTTTTATGGACACAGGGATTTACTGAAGGCCCAGTCACGCCCCTAGGAGAGTAATACTGTGGCTGTAGTTTAGTTGGTAAGTTGTGTCTGACTCTTTGTGACCCTATGGACTGGGGCCCGCCAGGCTCCTCTGATTCTCCAGGCACGAATACTGGAGTGGGCTGCCATTTCCTACTCCAGGCTATCTTCCCCACCCAGGGATCAAACCTGGGTCTCTGCACTGGCAGGCGAATCCTTTACCACTGAGCCACCAGGGAAGCTCAATGCTGCAGCTACATAGGCAGAAAAAACTCCTGTAACAGGGAGATGCAGCGATCCATCGGCGCTCTATCCTACACCACCAGTTCGCCTGATGGTCCTGAGACTTCGGGAAGAGCCAGCTCAGAAAGCACCAATGGACACAAAGAGCCAAGAATTTCAGGTTCAAGTCTCTTTCATTCGTTAATTCTTCAACAAATCCCCAAGAATCTCCACGCATGAGAAAACTTGGATTTAGGGAAGGGAATTCCTGGGAGTGGGGAGAGAGAGGGCAAGAGTCCGATTCGGGAGTATACCCGCTCCCCTTCCATTGTCCCCACCCTCCACCGTCCCCGGATCGGCCCACGTGCCCCCATGCCAAACCCGGAGCGCTCCGCTGCTCCGGGCCTCTGCGCTCCCGGAAAGGCCCTGTCGGCCTCGGGTCTTGCTTCTCAGGGGGGCAAAGGTGCCCGCGTCCCCTCGCGAAACCCCTCTGGGGATCTACCCACCTGCCCCTGCATACAGGCCCTAAGCCGGGGCGGCCCTAAGCCGGGGCGCCCCCCCCCCCCCCCCGCCCTGCTCCGGGCGCCTGGGCGTCCCGGGGAGGAGGACGCGCTTCCCAGGCCGGAGCAGGTGCCCGCGCCCCCGCGCGCGGAGCCGGGGTAGGCGGCCGGGCAGCCCCGCCCAGACGCCGGCCCGGCCCGGCCCGAGTCCCGGCGGGGGCGCGGGCCCGCGGTAACCCGGAAGGGGCGGCGGCGGCGGCGGGCGTGCGGGAGCCAGGGGGCGGGGGCGGGGCGGGGGCGGGGCGGGGGCGGCGCGCTCCAGCCGGCATGGCCGCCGCCACCGGCTTTGTGTGCGGCGCGCGGGCTCGGGACGCCCGCGCCTCTCCCGGCCCGCGGGGCCGCTGCTGACCCGCCCCGGCTCCAGCGCCGCGCCCGCCGGGCCGGGCGGCCCCGCCTCCCCCTTGCGCCTCCCCGCCCCCTCCCCCAGCCGCCGGGCGGGCGGGCCGCAGCCGCCCGCCGCTCGCCCGCTCCGCGCCGCGCGCCCGCCCGCCCTCGCTCCCCAGCCGGCCTGCCTGCCTGCCTGCCTGCCTGCCTGCCGTGCCGGCGGCGGCGGCGGCGCGCCCCAGCCGCCCCGATGCCCGAGCCAGGCCCCAGGATGAACGGCTTCTCGCTGGGCGAGCTGTGCTGGCTCTTCTGCTGCCCGCCCTGCCCGAGCCGCATCGCCGCCAAGCTGGCCTTCCTGCCGCCCGAGCCCACCTACACGGTGCTGGCGCCGGAGCAGCGCGGCCCCGGCGCGCCCGCTCCGGCCTCGGCCGCTTCCGCCTCCTCCGCCTCCGCCGCGGCCCAGCCGGCGCCGCAGCAGCCGGAGGAGGGGGGCGCGGGGCCCGGCGCGTGCAGCCTGCACCTGAGCGAGCGCGCCGACTGGCAGTACTCGCAGCGCGAGCTGGACGCCGTCGAGGTCTTCTTCTCGCGCACCGCCCGGGACAACCGGCTAGGCTGCATGTTCGTGCGCTGCGCGCCCTCCAGCCGCTACACGCTGCTCTTCTCGCACGGCAACGCGGTGGACCTGGGCCAGATGTGCAGCTTCTACATCGGCCTGGGCTCGCGCATCAACTGCAACATCTTCTCCTACGACTACTCCGGCTACGGCGTCAGCTCCGGCAAGCCCTCCGAGAAGAACCTCTACGCCGACATCGACGCCGCGTGGCAGGCGCTGCGCACCCGGTGAGCCCGGCGAGGATCGCCAGGCCTGGCCGGCCGCTGCTAGGGGGCCGGGCTGGCATCCCCTGGGGGCCTCTGGGGCGGCCTGAGGGGAGAGGGACCCTCCTTCGGGGCTGTGGGCGAACAGAGATCCGCCCCCCCCCCCCCCGCGACCCCGGGCACACACACACACACCCCTCCACGGCCGTGGTGGCTTCTCTTTTCTTTTCCATCCCTGGCTTTCTTTCACCCCCTTCAAGAACCCCGCCAGCCCTCTGGTTCCTGGAGAGTTCAGATTCGCAGGATTTTGCCTGCTTTGGCACGCCTGGGTGCCCCCGATCTCCCCGGCTGGGTCTTTTGTGGTTCTGGGCACCACAAGTGGCAGTGTGGGCATGCTTAAATACGGGGCAGAGACAACTTGGTTCGCGTTGAGTTTGTGTGAGCCGGCGGCCAGAGGCTGGAGGGCCTCAGGGTGAAGTGACCTTGGGCAAGGCGCATGAGCTCAAACCTCTTGTTTCCTTCCTTGTAAAGTCAGGGGGCGCGGCGGGACGGCTTCCAAAATACGTTCCGGTTGTAAAGTGCTCAGCGGGGCCACGTCTGGGCGGCCTTGGAGGGAGCTGGAAGGTCGGGTGGTGTGAAGTTGGACTTCTGGGGCTGAGTAGCTGGCAAGGCGGTCAGGAAGTTTAGCTGGTGGTGGTGAGCCTGGAATCTTTATCAGAAACTTTAAAAAAACACAACAACAACAACCCCAAGAGGAGTTCGAATCTTGTGCTTAAAGGGCTTGGGGAATCTCTTGACCTTGAATTAGCATTCACAAGAGGACTAGGAAGTGTTTACTGAGAGAGTCTTTTATGGGCAAGGCACAAACTGGGGGCTTGGTTTTGGGGCTAGACGTGGTAAGACCAGCAAACCAAACTTGAGTTTTAGTCTCTAGTTACCCAAAAGTCACGTAAGTGGGCAGGTGACGTCCACCTGTTTGTGCTTCAGTCTGGGTATCTGTGACTTCACCCCAGCCATCTAGTAGCAGGACGGTGAAAACACCTGAGGTCATGTCTTCTCTGACATCGGATTGCTTCAGATGAAGGAGCCCCCAGAATAGGTATAATTGGCACTGTTAAGCTACTGACAGGTGTAGTCTTTATCTAAAATGTGTTTGCCTGGCACTTGCAGACTGCCAACATTAGTGATTTTTGTCCTCATTCTTGTTCATGCATATGTTCATAAATTATTCTGTGCCTTTCTGGGAAAATGGCCTATCCAACAGGAAAATACTTAGGATTTCATACGTTGCTTATTCACATTATTCTCTGCAAGTCTTGAAGGACTTCGTTTGGATGAAGCTTTCTGAAAGTGGTTTAGGCTGAGGTTGTACAATTCTTGAGACCCCCATGGACTGTAGCCCACCAGGCACCTCTGTCTATGGGAGTCTCGAGGCAAGAATACTGGAGTGAGTGGGTAGCCATTTTCTTCTCCAGAGGATCTGCCTAATCCAGGGATTACATCTTTGTCTCCTGCACTGGCAGGTGGATTCTTTACTGCTGAGTCACCAGGGAAGCCCCCGAGTCAGAATCTACAAGTAGTTAAAAAGTCACCTGTTTCAATAAAGAGTTTCACATATATGCTTGTCACACACGATCTAGTAGCTGCTGTTGGTCAAGGTATTAAAATTAAGGGTTGGCATTAGATCTTCTTAAAGTGAAACATAATCCCACCTTGAGTAGGTTATTTGGTGAAATTTCTGTAGAACACTGTTCCTATATTTAAGTGTCTAGATTAGAATGAAATCTTTTTCAGACAGGAGGCAAATCCTTTGCCCTGAATATGCAGGTGTGTCTGTGTTACAAGATACATGAGATATAATTATTTCCCGGAGACATGTATCATATGTAATTTAATTATGGGCATGGCTTTGGGTAAGGTTAAATTTTGAATTGTGTGATGGGGTGATGTTAGTGGTAAAGAACCTGCCTGCCAGTGCAGGAGACATAAGAGATATAGGTTCAATCCCTGTGTTGCTGGAGGAGGGCGTGGTAAGCCACTCCAGTGTTCTTTCCTGGAGAATCCCATGGACAGAGGAGCCTGGTGAGCTATGGTCCATAGGGTCCCAAAGAATCAAACACAACTGAAGTAATTTAGCACACACAGACACACAGCACAAAGCTGAGCACATAGCTCACCTTTGCTCGGAATTTAGTTTTATGCCAGAACTCACATCAAGGTTGATTTACTCACCTATTAAATAGTTTAGAACGTAAAGGCTAAATGACAGTCTTAGGATTTGAAGAAACCTTACACACCTTGTGCTTTTCAAACTTTTTTGATTGTGACCCCACAAGAAGGAACACATTTTACGTTTTGCATCTAGATGCAGCACACATACACAGTTCAGTTCAGTCGCGCAGTCGTGTCCGACTCTTTGTGACCCCATGGATCGCAGCACGCCAGGCCTCCCTGTCCACCACCATCTCCCGGAGTTCACCCAAACTCTTGTCCATTAAGTCCGTGATGCCATCCAGCCATCTCATCCTCGGTTGTCCCCTTCTCCTCCTGCCCCCAATCCCTCCCAGCATCAGAGTCTTTTCCAATGAGTCAACTCTTCGCATGAAGTGGCCAAAGTATTGGAGTTTCAGCTTTAGCATCATTCCTTCCAAAGAACACCCGGGACTGATCTTCAGAATGGACTGGTTGGATGTTCTTGCAGTCCAAAGGACTCTCAAGAGTCTTCTCCAACACCACAGTTCAAACCCATCAATTCTTCTGTGCTCTATATATCTGAAACAAATGTCTCGCAAAGCAGTAGTTTTGCCTGTGAGCACTACACATGTAGACTATGTTTTGTTTTGTTTTTCTTTTTTTAAGAAGGAAAAGAATGCAGGCTGGAAAGGACTAAGTTAATTTATCTTTTCATTCATGGACACTGTCCTTATGCACCCTCATTTGACAGAGGTTCAAGGAAGATCAAGAAGGTCTCCTGATTGCTAGTTTAGGACTGTTTCCACATTACCATGCAGTCTGGTTTATCAGATTTCTCTAGAGGTGCATATATATGTCTCAGTTATTTTAGTAGGCTAGAAGTTACTTGACTCTGAAGCTAAGCAATCCTGGAACAGCCTTTCCCCTTGGTCTGCTGTCTGTAGATTTTTGTTCTACTTTGCCTGGAAGATGCCCTCTTCACCCATTAATGACTGTTCAGGTCATGGCCCCGGCAGCAGTACCTCCCACCACATACACCCATTGTTCTGTGGCTGATTAGCTCAGATCCCCTTTTCTTTCTTAAATGTTACTTATTTATTTTATTTTTGGCTATGCTGGGTCTTTGTTGCTGTGTGGGCCTTTCTCTAGTTGTGGTGCGCGGGCTTCTCACTGTGATGGCTTCTCTTGCTCCAGCTCCTAGGCTCTTGAGCACAGGCTCAGTAGTTGTGGCACATGGGCTTAGTTGCTCCACGTCATGTGGGATCTTCCTGGATCAGAGACTGAACCAGTGTCTCCTGCATTGGCAGGCAGATTCTTTGTCAATGAGCCAGCAGGGAAGCCCCTCAGGTCCCCTTTTCTACTCCCAGTCTTCATGCCTTCCTTGGGGAACTTTCTCTTTTCTGATCCGATGAACCAGGCTGCTCAAAACTCTGATTGGAAAGCCAACCCCATCCTAAACCATTTCCGTCTCTACGCTTAGGTTGTTCCCCCAGGAGGACTGTAAGGCCTTCTGGTGCTCGCCTGGCCTTTTGTGTGGGTCCTTTTCCTGTGCCCCTAGTTCTCCATCCCAACTGGATCCTGATTGGGTTCGTGAGCCCTTGGTGTTCCTGCACAGGTGGTACTGTTCCTTCCCCTGCACTAATCACACTGTGTTGCTGTTTCTTGTTGTTTAACTGCATCTCACTGAGTTGGAAGTTCCCTGAGGGCAAAGACTTCCTGTCTTCTGTATTCCCAACAACAGGCAAAGTGCCTTAAGATAATAGGAACTCATTAAATATTTGTTTAGTGGTTTGCACGTATGGGCACCCCATAAATAAATAGATTCAAATTTTCCCAATTTTCTTAAAATAAGTTGCATCCATTTTACCTCTAGGATCTGGTATCCATAGGCATAATCATAGGCAAAGAAAGGGGTTACAATGTATTGGCTCAAAAAAAAAAAATTGTATTGGCTCAAGGTCTGATCCACTTTGTATCCACTATCTCTCATGCTTGCAACCTTGAAGCATCTCTGTTGAACAACAGAGTAACAGTAACCCTTTTGTATTTCTCTGCATCCTTTCTCCATGCTGATTGGCCAAAATGTTTGCTTGGGTTTTTCAAGATATTATGGAAAAATCTGAACAAACTTTTTGGCCCACGCTCTTTGCACGCTCTAGCCATGGGTCCAGTCCTTCATGGAGGACTTCAAATGCAATCACTGCTTGGTGTTTCCATAGGTAAAGGTAGCACATCCCCCTAAGTAAGTAGGCTAGTCATCTAAAGGAAGGGTTTGCGGAGGAAGTAAACTTGAAGGCAAGGAAGGTGGCTCATTGCTAGTTGGGCAAGAGGTGATTATTTTAAGCATTTGAAAAATGACTGAAATGTGTGTAGAAGAGAGGCTGGATTTGAAAGGAGGGTATAGACTGAGCTTAGAAGAAAGAAGCTGATGTCTTATACGGTTTGACTGCTATAGCAAAGTACTGTGGAGTGAGTGGCTTAAAAGCAACACAAATTTATCAGTGCTGGAGGCTGAAAGTCTTGAGATCAGGGTGTCAGCATGGTCAGGCTCTGGCAAGAACCCTTTTTCTGGTTGCCAGCTTCTCGTTATGTCCTCACAAGGTGGAAGAGCCGAGGGAGTTTTCTTGGGCTGGTTTATAAGGACTTCCCTAGGGGCTCAGTGGTGAAGAATCTGCCTGCAATGCAGGAGACCCGGGTTCGATCCCTGCCTGGGTCGGGAAGATCCCTGGAGAAGGGAATGGCAACCAACTCTAGTATTCTTGCTTGGAGAATTCCATGGACAGAGGAGCCTGGCAGGCTATAGTCCATGGGGTCACAAAGACTCAGACACGACTGAGGAACTAACACTTTTACTTTTCATAAGGGCACTGATTCCGTTCATATGGATTTCACCCTCCAGACCTAGTCACCTTTCAAAAGCCCCACGTCCCAAAACATCACCCTGTGGGTTAGGTTTCAACAGATAAATTTTGGGCATGGAACACGTGCTTACACTCACACATACATAGACACTGTTCAGCCTACGGGCAGTTGGTATTGGAACAGTGAGAGAGACAGTGGAGAATCTAAGCATGGTGGAGGCTTGAAGGTGGGGACATGTTTTACATTTGAGTTACTGATGCCCTTTACAAGCATGCTGTGTAGCCAAGCAATTGAGGGAGTGAATTGGAGTCACTTAGAAGTATCTGTAGAAAGGACACTATGAAAATCATTGTAACCTTATTGGAGCGCAGTGTTGTAATCTGGGTTGAGGGGAAGGGGAGTGATTAATCTGTGCAGGAAAAGCTGCCTGTTGGTTAAGGTGGGATTAAGTAGGCGGATTAAGCCTCCTCAACACACATCCTTTTTGGATGTGAGCAGCTTTAGGCTGCAGAATTGGAGCTTGTGATTCAAGAAGGAGTGAATCAAAATCAAGCTGATTTGAAGGTGTAAACCCAAACAAGCAAATAACTCAAGGAATGAGGTGTAATGTAAGTAAAGTGGGGAGAATTTTAGCTGAAACATTTTCATCTAGAGAAACAGGAAAGTAGGGGCATTTGTGAGTCAATTTGTTGTTAGTGTTTACCATCACCATCTACAGAAGTTGCTTCATGCAAAAACTGTGGAGGAGAGAGGCATTTGGTAACATTGTCAGAGAAAGCAATGCTGAGAGAGGAAGGTAAATAAGAATTTTCAGGGAATTGCCTGGTGGCTCAGTGGTCAGGACTCTGTGCTTTCACTGCAGGGGCCCAGGTTTCACCCCTGGTCATGGAACTAAGATATTGCAAGCAGAGATGCTGGGGGAAAAAAGGACTTACAGTGTCTAGGTACAAAAGTATCAGTTGCTCAGTTGTGTCCTACTCTTTGCAACCCCATGGACCAGGCTCTACTGTCCATGGAATTCTCCAGGCAAGAATACTGGAGTGGGTTGCCATTCCCATCTCCAGGGGATCTTCCTGACCCAGGGATCGAACTTGGGGCTCCTGCGTTACAGGTGGATTCTTTACGGTCTAAACTGTGACAAGTTACAAAAGACTATTTCCCTTCACTCATTCCTTCTTTCAACGAATGAGCCATTAACCATCAAACTCACATACATTGATACTATTGTTAATGTGAAACTTTCTTTTTTGTGTGAGATGGATTAGATTTTAGAGAAACTTTAAATGTGTAGCCATGTGTTGCCCTTTTATAACTTTTCCATTTGTGATTTAAAGGATCCATATAATTGGAAAATCTCTGTCTTGGAAAGACTATAATGGATACCCTCAGGTTGTGGGATCTTGAAACGCACCTGCTATTGGTTGTGGATGTTGTTTACATTTATGAGTCAGGATGGATTTCTCTTGGGAAGAGCCAAACAGTGACTAGTTTCCCAAGCAGGTTAAAGTTAATGACCTAAGTTCTTTGTTCTCAGTTTTCTCAGAGGGAATTCTATGGTACGATGAAAGGAAGAATGCTCCTGTTTCTACCTTAGTTTCGCTGATTAGGGACAAAGTAAACAGAATGTTCTGTGAATGGTGTGATGCGTGAATGCACAGTGGTCTTCCTAGAATGGAAATAGAATAGCAGCTTGACATTCAAGGTAGTCAGTGTGCAAATATCCCACTGATAAGAATGTAGCTCTTAAAGAGCAGACCTGTTGAGACTGACACAGGCGCAGTGTGTTGCTGTGGCTCGCTGTGGCTCGCTGTGGCTCCACTGTCCTCCTCTGCTCTCTTGGACTGCACCTGGTTCTTCAGTCTGCCCTCCCCGATCCGTCATTGCTGGGTTTCTCTCTAGCACAGCCAGATTCTGAGCGGTTGCCCTAATCCCACTAAACCTCACTTTCCCATGGTTCTTTTTTCTTTCTTCTAAAATATTTACTTATTTCATTGGCTGTGCTGGATTTTGGCTGTGGCATGCAGGATCTTTGTTGTAACCTGTGCGATCTTAGTTCCCTGACTAGGGATCAAACCCAGGCCTCCTGTAGTGGGAACTCAGAGTCTTAGCCAGTGACCACAGGGAATTCCCTCCGATGGTTCTGTTTTTCGAGGGCTCTTACTTTCCGCTTGTAAGCCAAGTATCGAAGATCTGACAAGTGTTTTCAGTTTCTGTGTTAATGGTCAATTACTCCTTAATGGGCTTCCTCTTCTGAGCATACTTGTTTTTATTTAGGGCAATATTGGAGGCTCAATCTTATCTAAAATTCAGTCTGAAAACTCTACTGGTACAATGGAATATTCATGGAAGGGCTTCCCCGCACCCCCCTTTTTTTCCCTTGAAGTCATTTGAGTGATACTCTTCTGAGGTCACTTAGAGCAAATCCTTAACATCACTCCCAACCTTCTGCTACTGCCTGCCTTTCTGTTCCTCTCTCCAAATTAATAACTACTCTACTCATATGAGGGCTTCCCAGGTAGCTCAGTGGTAAAGAACCTGCCTGCAGTGCAGGAGACCCAGGTTCAATCCCTGGGCCAGGAAGATCCCCTGGAGAAGGAAATGTCAACCCACTCCAGTATTCTTGCCTGGGAAATCTATGGACAGAGGAGCCTGGCAGGCTACACTCCATGGGGCCTCGAAGGAGTCAGACACGACTTAGCAACTAAACAACAACAGCTATGCATATTAATAACCCCATGTAAGACTCCAGAATGTGCCTTCAGGGATTGCACTGTTCATGGTGGTGGCAGACTTACTCTATCGGATTTTGCTTAACCTATTTTGAGGCCATAATTCTGCTCTACTTTAAGAAGCCTTGGGTACAAGAATCTGAAGTCTCAACACAGCTGTACTTAGGAGATCATTATTTGTGTATTAGAATGATTCCCCGCCCCGCCCCCCCACCACTGCCCTGGATTGCTTTAAATAATAGGCTTGCTGATTCATAAAAACTTTAATTTGCAAAACTGAGATGAACACAAAACCTTTTGAACTAGGGAAATTAGTTTTAATTCCAACAGTCCCTCTAATCCGTGTTGTCACCTTGCACAGGGAGGCACTCCACACTCCTGAGCTTTACATTGCATACTTTTCAAAACAAGGGCTCAACTACAGTACATTCCCTACATACGAACCTTTAAGCTGGGAACTTTTCAAAGATGCGAGCATGCGTTCATCAACCCCAGGCATGAATGACCTCTCAGCTTGCCCTCTGTCTCCTATTGCTGATGATCCTTCAGTTCTACCATCTCCCACTTCCTCTCTGTCTCTCGATGCCAGCCCTCGTGTGCAGCTGTTGTGCTCTACCCCTGTACTTCCCAAAGTACTGTACTGTAAGATTTAAATGTTTTGTTTTTTGTGTTTGTGTGTATATCATTTGTGTGAAGAGTATCATAACCCTATGACAGTACGGTACTATATAACCGATTGTGTTAGTTGGGTACCTAGGCTAACTTTGTTGGACTTAGGAATGCTTTCCAGAAATGGAGCTTGTTCATATGTAGGGGACGTGTACTGTACATGTCTTCTGAGGTGCCTTCTTTAAGGAAGGCTGTGTTTCGTGATTTTTAAGGGAGAGTACCTAATGTTTCTGAATTTGCTTCTCTTGACTACACTGAGAAATGTGGTGGACTCTGTCTCTGCAGTGAATCTCAAGCCTGGCTGCATCTCAGCAGCCCTAGGTAGATATTTTTCGTGTGTGTGTGTGTGTGTGTATCTAGACATATGCATGTATGTGTCTGTGTGTGTACATGTATGAGGGAACATGAATCCACATGTGTGTGCATATGTGTATGCTTGCATGCAGCCTCGATTGAGTTGCACTTGCCTAGAGACTGTAGTTAAGGATTGGACTCTTTTCAACTCCATGGACTGTAGCCCACCAGGATCCTGTGTCCATGGGATTTCCCAAGCAGGAATACTGGAGGGATTGCAATTTCCTTCTTGAGCTCTTATTGACTCAGGGATCGAACCTGAGTCTCCTGCATTGCAGGCAGATTCTTTGCTGTCCCAGCCACCAGGGAAGCCCTCATTGGTTAAGACTCGAAGAAAAATGAAGATTTTTCTAGGGAAGATTTTTTTTAATACACTTATACAGTTGGTTTTAGTCAAAGGTCTTTGGTGGCCAGGAATCCACTCGTGTGGACCATGTGAGGGCACACAGCTACGCTCATACTTGCAGGATTTGTGAGCCTCATGGAGACTGAAGCTGGGGGCTCTGAAGCCATCAAGACCCTGGATTCTCACCCTCTCAGCTTCCTCTTTCTGAGCTGGCGTCTCCCATCTCCTCTCTGTGTACCTGCTCCTTCTTTCTACAACAAACCTCTTCATGCTCCTGATTGCTGCATATCACCTCACCCCCGCCCCCTTCTGCCCTCAATCTTTCCCAGCATCAGAGACATTTACATGTATAAGGGAAATCTCCATTTGTAAGGGTGTCTTCCAGGCTGCTCCTGGAAGTTGGGGGGAGGTGACCTTCATCATGAATGCAAAGCTCTCATTGGTACAGAAGGTGATAACTTAATTTGCATTACAACCTCACCTTTGTTTTCTCTGCTTTGCCTCGTGACCTCCCAGAGAGTATCCCACCACCCTCTTCTTTTGCTTTAGCTGAAGAAGGCATTTAAGGTGAGGGCTTCCACTGTTTCAGAGCTACTTAGTTTTCCTGGGTCTTTCCCAGATACACGTGTTATTAAACTTGTTTGCTTTTCTCCTGTTAATCTTTTATCAGTTTAATTATTAGACCAGCTAAAGGAGATCAGTCCTGGGTGTTCATTGGAAGGACTGACACTGAAGCTGAAACTCCAGTACTTTGGCCACCTCATGCGAAGAGTTGCCTCATTGGAAAAGACCATGATGCTGGGAGGGATTGAGGGCAGGAAGAGAAGGGGACGACAGAGGATGAGATGGCTGGATGGCATCACCGACTCGGTGCACATGAATTTGAGTGAACTCCGGTAGTTGGTGATGGACCGGGAGGCCTGGTGTGCTGCAATTCATGGGGTCGCAAAGTGTTGGACCTGACTGAGCAGCTGAACTAAAAGAACCTAGAAAGGAAGAAGAGAAAACTTTCCTGCGCCTACAATGATAACAGTAATAATAATAACAGTGACCTTATGTCACATACTCTAGCAGTGTTTTCCACACAGTCAGAGCACAGCAGACAGGGTGTTTTTGTGGTTTAAGACTCAATGAGCATGAGTTTGAGCAAATTCCTGGAGATAGTGAAGGACAGGGAAGCCTGGTGTGCTGCAGTCCTTGGGGTCGCAAAGAGTCGGACACGACTGAGCGACTGAACAGCAGCAACAAGATCCTTGAGAGCACTGATCACCGGATGCACAGATTGTGCTGTAGACCACACGCTTTTGCGTAGTTGTAGTTTAGTTGCTGAGTCATGTCCAACTCTTTAGGACCCCATGGAGTATAGCACGTGGATCGCCATTTCCTTCTCCAGGGATCTTCCCCACCCAGGGATTGAACTTGGTCTCTTGTTTATCCTGCATTGCAGTCCTGTTCTTTACCACTGAGACACCAGGGGAGCTCAGACAGGACACTTAGATCAGGTGTTAAGGAAATTCCTCCCTCCCCCATCTCCAGAGAAGTAAATAATACCCGGGTCAAGGGAGCTTGGTGTGTGTACCTATAAAAGAGCTGTAAAGGAGTGTTAGTTTTATTTGTGGCAAAGGGGAAAGAACCTCTCTGAATTTCTTCCTCTAGGCTCGAGGACTCCTAAGTATCAAGCTCTGGCTTTGGAGCGTGGTGTGTGTTAGTATTTTAAATCAGATAGCACTTCATCTACTGAGGTGTTTATATCCCTAAAGGAGGTCTTAAAAAGAGAGGAAACCTTACCTGTAATCTAATACCTCACAATTACTTTGCCAACCCTTCCTCTGCTCTCTTCCCTCCCCCTGCTGTTTCCAGGCTTGGCTCTCAGTATCGGAACTTGCATTCTGGGTGAAACAAGATATTTCCTCTCTCTCCAGCACTCAGGACATTCTGGTTGCTCTTTATTACTGGGATGACCTTTGACAGATTGTTGTTGTTGTTCAGTCACTAAGTCTTGTCCTTCTCCGTGACCCCATGAACTGCAGCAAGCCTGGCTTCCCTGTGCTTCACCATCTCCTGGAGTTTGCTCAAACTCTTGTCCATTGAGTCAATGATGCCATCCAACCATCTCATCCTCTGTGTCCCCTTCTCCTCCGGCCCTCAATCTTTCCCAGCATCAGGGTCTTTTCCAATGGATTGGCTCTTCACATCAGGTGGCCAAAGTATTGGAGCTTCAACATCAGTCCTTCCAATGAATATTCAGGGTTGATTTCCTTTAGGATTGACTGGTTTGATCTTCATGCTGTCCAAGGGACTCTCAAGAGTCTTCTCCAGCACCATAATTCAAATGCATCAATTTTTTGGTAATCAGTCTTCTTTGTGGTCCAAGTCTCACATCCATACATGACCACTGGAAAAACCGTAGCTTTTACTATACAGACCTTTGTTGGCAAAGTGATGTCTCTGCTTTTTAATATGTTGTCTAATATCAATATATAGAGTTACCTTTATTTCCAAAAGTTGGTCTAAGGACCTGAATGCACAGATTTCCTTCTGAAATATGAATGCTCCCATGATGCCTGGTACCAGAGATCTCATATTGAGTTTTCAAGTCTCCATGAAATGGAGCTCATTGATAACTTCCACAATATTGATTTACTTCAGAGTGTTAAAACCATGGCACCATGGTGAAACTGGAAACCTGTTTCCAGAAAGCCTTGGTCATTCGCTTTCAGTGCTCAGACTAACAGTTAACTGTTGCGTGTCATTGATTTGCTGGGTCACTGAGAAGAGTCAGTCACCTCAAGATTACTTGTTAACCAAGCACTGCCTAAATCCTCGGATGGAAAAGGAACACAAAGAACCTCCGATGCTGATTATTAGTTTGTTCCTTTAGTTTATGTTTTTATATCTAAATTTTTTTTTTCTTTTCTTTTTTGGCCATGATGCTTGGCGTCTAGGATCTTAGTTCCCTGACTTGCGATCCAGCCATAGTCTCTTGCATTTGAAGTACAGAGTCTTAACCACTGGACCACCAGAGAAATCCTCAGTTTACATTTTTAAATGGACAGTTACATTGGAGGAAAAATGCGCAGCAAGCCTTTATTCAGAGTATATTCACAAAGAGGGACTTTGCAGACGGTAATTATAACTGCTGGCTAACACCTCCATTATTATGGTTGGTGATCACATGAGAATTCTAACTTACCTAAAACTGTTCTTAGTGATTGTTGTGGACAGAACCAGACCATATGCAGTGATAATTATATTGACTGTGAAGGTCTGTGGTACCAGAACAAGATTCTTATACGTTGGTTTAATTAGAGCAACTGGATTTATCCCTGTTGTCATAAATAATGCAAGGATATTTCAAGGTCTCTGAATTTTGGAATTCAGAATTTGGTTGAATTTTTGGTTGCTATGTTATTTAATGATTACTGTTGTCTTAACATTCATACCATTTAAGTATACATATATATATATATACATATATATATATATACACATATATATATATAAAGCCATTCATGTGTTAATCATGTCTAAACATTTTATATAACAAGGCCATACAAAATAATTTTTAAATGAACCTGGAGTCATATTTAATTGGGATATATTAGTTTTTTCCTACTAAAAACATCAAGAAAATTCTAGAAAGGTATGTTAAGAACATATGAAGCTAGACTATAATTGCAAAAGAGAAAGTAAGATAGTTTGAGCTGTCGTCCAACTGCAGAGGGTTCCCCATCTCTGTCTCCTTCCCTAGAGTCCTGGGGTTCTGGCTGCTTCAGGTCTGCACCCACTGGGCAGTCCTGCGGGACCTCCGACTCATCATTGTAATTACAGCTCTTCAGGGCTCTGACCTCTCAGCATACTTTGTTTACCTAGCTCCCAGTTGCAAAGTCCCCACTGGTTCCTTCCTCCCCATCTGTTCATCACCCACAGCTATCTGTTCTTTTTTCTCTTGCTGTCTTGCCCCTGCAGTACTTTAGATATGTGACGATGGGGGCTTGGAGCAGAGCGGTAACAGCAGAGGTGGAGGGACGAGTTCAGATATGGATGTTTCTTTAAAGGCAGAAGCAGCAGTATATGCTGGTGCCTAGTGAGCAAGGAAGTGCGTGGCTGATGCCACTAGAACAGGAAACTTAGAGCTGCAGTTGATTAAGGTTGGGGGGGCGCAGTGTAAGTGGTTCAGGACTGGGGGGAGGGGGAGGTCAGAGTCTAAAATTGGATCCAGTGAGTCTGAGGGGCCTATCAGACTTCTTTTTTAAAAAATAATTTTATTTATACATTTATTTTCATTTTTGGCTGTGCTGGGTCTTTGTGGCTGCGTGGGCTTTTTTCTAGTTGTGGTGAGCAGGGGCTGCTCTCTAGTTGCTGTGCACAGACTTCTCTTGTTGTGGCTCCCAGGCTCTAGAGCACAGGCTCAGTAGTTGTGGCGCACAGGCTTAGTTCCTCATGGCATGTGGGATCATTCCTGATCTGGGATGGAACACCGTCTCCTGCATTGGCAGACAGATTCTTTACCACTGAGCCACCAGGGAAGCCCCACGCATCAGACTTCTCAGTGGAGATGAAGAGCAGACAGTAGGGTCTAAGTCCAGTTCAGAAACGAAGTCTGGACTGCAGATACATTTGGGAATCGTTCCTTCAAAGAGGGAAAGCAGTTAAACCAAAAACAAACTTGGGAGAACTGGCATTGTCCCTGGGGTAGCCCTGCCTCTGCCCACCTCCTTGCCAAGGTCACCTCGTAAACAGCCTGTTTAGTCCTTTCATCTGGTTTTGCCAGGCCCCTGAACAAACCCAGCATGGGAGGGTCAGATATTTTCCGGTGGGTGACTAGTCTCCGCAGGAGACTTGGGCTTCCTGGTGGCTCAGATGGTAAAGAATCTTCCCACAGTGCAGGGGACGTGGGTTTGATCCCACGGTCATGGGGTCGCAGAAGAGTCAGACATGACTGAGCGGCTAACAGTCTCCCCAGGAGACATCACCGTGGCGTCAAGCTGTGTATGTTCTGCTTGCTTGAGTTGTGGCTCTTTGGTCACTTCCTGTCCCTGGGGAGTGATCACTGAGCTTGCCTGCCATCTCTTCTGAGGAACTGGGAGAGCAGCTTGATGGCTCCGAGCTTGCCGAGCTCCCCTAGCAGCCTGCAGGAGGCTCTGCTTGCCCCTCTGTTCTGTGGTCCTCCTGGGGGCCCATCATTACCGTCTGCTTCCGGGCTTCTCCTGGACATCTTCTGCAAACCCTGATGCTGACTCAGATGGACCCGAGTTTACACACCTTGTGTAAAATGTGAGAGTATCATAGTCACTTTAGCAGGATTAAGTATGGTGAAGATGACAGTTTTAATTTGCATAATCCCTCTGCCAATCTATTTCCATTTATTTTCTCTCTGAACTGAAAATGGAACAAGGGTTTCTTTTTAAAAATAAACATTTATTTGTTTATTTGGTTGTGTCAGTTCTTAGTTGTGGAGCTCAGGTTTCAGGGCGTGTGGCTTCAGTAGTTGCAGTACTAAGGCTTAGTTGCCCCATGGCATGTGGGATCTTAGTTCCCCGACCAGGGATCAAACCTGTGTCCCCTGCGTTGGGAGGCAGATTCTCAATCACTGGTCCACCAGGGAAGTCCTCGAGACAAAAGTTTCTTGGGGACATTTATAGACATCTTTAACTTCTAAATTCCATCCTTGTATTATTTTTGAGTCATTCTCCCATCCTCTCTTTGACTAAAGGATTGCAAGGCTAATTAATTCACATCCCAGACAACTGGAATCTAAATCTTTCAGGACTTGTCTCTTCCATGAGCACCTCTTTTCTGAAAAGTGCTGCTTGGAATAAAAGACTGTATGTTTATGGGAGAAAAACATGTCTTGACTTCTCTGTGTCTTTATCTGGTATGCCCTTGTCAGGCCAGCACAGGCTGTTCATAATCCACCCTACCCCACTCCCACTGACTGGTCTCCTCTGCACAACCTTGCCAACCAGGCACCCAGCCCTCTCTTTGCTCCCAGAACTCTGATTATACGTCTGTTCTAGCTCTCATCACCGGGTGTTTGGTTTGTTCTGTCTGGCTCCTGCAAGAATGTAATCTCCTTGGGACTTCCCTGGCAGTCCAGTGGCTGGGACTCCACACTAACAGTGCAGGGAGTGTGGGTTCCATCCCTGGTCTGGGAAATAAGATCCTGTAAGATGTGGCAAAAAAAAAAGAAAGAAAGGAAGGAAGGAATGGAGGGAGGGAGGGAGAAAGGAAGAAAGAAAAGAATGCGATCTTTCTGAGGACACGGTCAGACTGACTCTTTTGCTTGCACAGAGACCCCAGTACAACACTCCTTGTGTTGTACCAAAGACCACTGAGTGTCATCAAAGCAGTGAGGAGAATGATTGGGTGCAGGAGGGGGTGATGGGTGGGCCGTGTTTTTACTGAGGCCTCTTTCTTTGCAGGTTTAAGATTCAGAGTCTTAATCTCCTTTGCTTGCACCACCGGTTATCTGTGGCTGCCCCAGCTTTCCCTGGAGAAGGGCATGGCAAGCCACTCCAGTATTCTTGCCTGGAGAATCCCATGGACAGAGCAGCCTGGTGGGCTACAGTCCTTGGGGTTGCAGAAAGTCAGACACGACTGAATGATGGACACACACAGCTTCCTGTTGAGGTCTCTCTCCTGAGTGGTGTGTGACTGTCTACCCCAGTCAGGACGGGGAGAGGGGCAACTCAGACCCTGGGGACTGAGGTCCTCCCCACAGCCCACTGTCCCCTCCTTCACATGACTGGCCCTCCTTCTGGAAGACAAAGCTGCCTGCAGGGACCACCCCAGGAAGGGTAACAAGAGTACTTTGAAGTGATGGGGGACGTTTGCCTTTCTTGTTGATGGGCCAGGAGTGGGTGCAAGTCTACCTGCTGTCAACGTGCATGCCCCCAGTCCTCCACACATGTACTGATGACCAGCTTATGTTTTTAAAAGACTTGGAGAAGGTGGTTGTGGCTGCTAATGTTGAGGAATATATATCTTTTTCATCTCAGCTGACAATTAAGAGAAAGCAGAATGGGAGAAAAATGTCCGTCCAATTCCGCTGACTCCCTCCCTGTTGTCTTCATTTCCGCAGGTCCTTGAGACTTCTACACCAGCTATTTTTTTCCCCCTTGCCATTTTTTAAGAAAACTTTATTATGATTGTTGTTGTTCGGTCACCAAGTTGTGTCTGACTCTTTGCCACCCCATGGACTGCAGCATTCCATGCTTCCTTGTCCTTCACTATCTCATGGAATTTGCTCAGATTCATGTCCATTGAGTCAGTGATGCCATCCAACCATCTCATCCCCTGCTGCCCTCTTCTCCTATTGTCTTCAGTCTTTCTCGGCATCAGAGTCTTTTCCAGTGAGTGGGCTCTTGGTACAAGTGCCCAAAGTATTGGAGCTTCAGCATCAGTCCTTCCAATGAATAGTCAGGGTTGATTTCCTTTAGGATTGACTAAATCAATTTGATCTCCTTGCAGTCCAAGGGACTCTCAGGAGTCTTCTCTTTATTATGATATACAAGGCAAATAAAATATTAAACACCATGTCTTTCTCACCCACCTTCAACTGCTATCAACATTCTGCCATTCTTATAGCATCTGTATACTTCAACCCACGCTCCATCTTTACTCTTTTGTCATTATTTTATAATAGGTCTCTCTCTTTTTTTTAAAGGAAAAGTCTGCATCTTTGAAATGCACAAATCTTAGCTGTCTGCCTCCCAGTAACATCCTCGTGCTGTCTGCATTAACCTGTGATGAGCTAGCTGCAGACACGAGCTTTTTCTGGTGTGCTCTGGTATTGTACCATCTTTGAAGCATGGATTGCCATGTGAGAATAAATTTAAGGAAGGTATTAAATAGATTTAATACCAAATATTTATCAAAGGAAAGGGTTTGGAGTCTTGACCCTTGGTTTCAACACCAGTGTTGTAAAGATAGAAAAGTTGAGGACCCCAGAATGTGTTCCATTTATCTAGAAATAGTAGGTTACAGTTAATATATATATCTTTTTCCTTTTTTGGCCACACCATGTATCTTGTGGGATCTCAGTTTTCAAATAAGAGACTGAACCCAGGCCGTGGCAGTGAAAGCCAGGAATCCTAACCACTAGGCCACCAGAGAACCCCCTAAGGTACAGTTAAAAGATCACTGATCTGGAGCTAAGAGATGGTGGCTTCTAGGCCACCATTGAGATATCCAGTTCCATGGCCTGGAAAGTCAGGTAATGTCTTTGGGCCTCACTTTTTCTCCAGTTATAAGAAGGTGGTTTGCATTAAATGACAGTTCTGGTCTAACCATCATTCCTGGGTTGTCTGTGTTGTGCTAAGCACATTTCACTCACTACATTATTTTAATCATCAACATATCTATAAGGTGGAAACTGTTATCTCCACTTGCAGAAGATCCAGATTCAATCGCTGGGTCAGGGAGGTCCCTAGGAGAAGAAAATGGCAACCCACTCCGGTATTCTTGCCTAGAGAATCCCATGGACAGAGGAGCCTCACAGCCTACAGTCCATGGGGTGGCAAAGAGTTGGACATGACTAAGCGACCAACACACAACAAGATATGAAAACTGAGGACCAGCAGGCAGGAATGACTGGTCCCAGGGGCACACGAAGACACAGGTCACACAGAGACACAGGGTCACACAGGGTCACAGGGTCACACAGGGTCACACGGAGATGAGCCAAGATTGTGGACCCCGTCATCTTGACCCTGGACCCTGGGGCTCTGGTTCAGAAATCACAGGATTCTCTATTACTCCTTTACCAAGGTGATGGGGTGGGGTGAGCATCATCCAAGATGCTCAAGACTTGTACATTGGGATGTGCAAAGGAAATACCAGAACTTATATTTCTGCTTGCTGTTTATTTATTCTTAATTTTTATTGGAGTATAGTTGCTTTACAATGTTGTATTAGTTTCTACTGAACAGCGAGTATGCACATATCTCTGTTTTTGGATTTCCTTCCCGTTTAGGTCACCACAGGGTACTGAGTTCCCTGTGCTATAGAGTAGGTTCTCATCAGTTATCTATTTTATACACAGTAGTATATATATGTTGGGTTTCCTTATGTTAATCCCAGTCTCCCAATTCATCCCACCTCTCTTTTCCCGCCTTGGTGTCCATACGATTGTTCTCTATGTCTGTGTCTCTGTTTCTGCTTTGCAAATAAGGTCATCTATACCATTTTGTTAGATTCCTGCTACTTTTCAGTGTATGTTTTTGTTTTAAATGTTCATAAGATTTTATAGTGTTTTAAAACATGTATATATAAGTTTTTATACATCTACACACGTACACTAGGAATACATGCTCTCATTTTTAGGAAAAAGGATGCGTGATGAAAAGCGTGGACAGCAGTGCTCTAGATTAATATGGTTACTTAGTAGTTTTTGGATCTCTTTTCTCAGAATTGTAGGATCTGAGCATGATGAGAAGTTAACGTTTTTAGAAGTGACAGTCCTCGGGCACGCTGAGCGTCTGATGTGCCAGGTGTTTGGCTAGTCACTTGGTACAGTCTTGCCTTGTCACCAGATCTTCTACTTCTACAGTCCCAGAAAGTCTTTAGCTGGCATTTAAAAGGTGACTGAATACCCTCAGAGAAGTGACTTGCTCCTCCCCGTACCGCCCCCCTCCCCCCAACATAGAATTCAGTGCTTTTGTCTAACGGTATTCTGAAAACAAAACAAACAAAAAGCATCCTGAACCTTTGGAAATCAAATGAAAGAAAGAATAGAAATGATTTCTTTCCTATTGAGATGTCCACTCAGGTTCTTTTCAGCACTTGGATTGGATGGTCCTCACGAATTCGCTTTTGTTGTATGGATCCTGCTAAAGTGAAGGTGGCTGAGGATGAGGAAACAGAACCCTTGATATCTCTTGGGAAGCTCCATGATGCAGAGCAAGGACAGAGCAGCCCAGCAGCCTCGGTTTGAAACCTACCTGTGCGTTTGGTCTCCTCTTCTGTAAAATGGAGAAATGATAGCTGTACATGCAGTCGTGTTTGTTATGAGTAGTAAATCAGTAAACGTAAAGTGCTTGTATGTAGGTTTGTTCATATGGATTTTTAAAAATCTGAAAAGAAAGAGGGAAAGAAAAGGAAAAAGTTTATATCAATAGTAGATATCCTTTATCTTAAAGATTTGAAAAATAGCTTACTGTATTTCTAAAGGGTTTTGTAATCTCCAAAGTACTATCACAGACACAGTCTTTGTTCCTGAGAATAGCTGTATGAGAAAGGCAGCAGAGACACTGTTATCACTACTTGATACAAAGATAGAAGGAAGTGGAGGAGGAGAAAATGACTTACATCACCTGGTGTGGCTGTTAAGTAGCAAGGGCTCGGTTTCAGTATATTTCTTTTGAATTTAAAAATGTTCTAAGGGCTCCCTCTTCAATTTGTTGCCATTAGGAATTACTTCCACGATTGTTTTCTAATGATTTTGTCAGCTGTGTGAAAATATTCCAGCCACATAGTCTTCTCATGTTTGATGCCACCCCCTTTTAAAGACATATATTTTTTAATGTGACCATTTTTTAAAAGTCATTATTGAATTTGTTACAATAGTGCTTCTGTTTTATGTTTTGTTTTTCTGTCTGCAAGGTATGTGGGATCTTCGGACCCTGACCAGGTATCTGCACCCCTTGCGTTGGAAAGAGAAGTCTTAACCACTGGACTGCCTGGGAAGTTCCACCCCTGCCTCCCTTTTTAAAGCACTATTGAGCTTTCTTTCTCATTCTTCTCTTTAATTTCATTCTTCAAATTGGTTCTAAGGAGCCATTATGACCTATTTTAAATAATAGAACAGTGTTTTATTCCCGAGCGTTTTAAAGTTGAACCAGTTTTTCCAATGGAATGGCAGAAATTCTCTTTTTAGATGGAAAGTGAAAATCCTTAAAAACTCATCTGAGATTTATGGACCTGGCCTGCAGGGATAACTACAGAGTGGGGTTCTTATCCTTAGGAGCTTGAATTATCATTGCAGATGGTTTCCTGGAGTCACGTCCCCTGCTCTCCCCCAAGGATATAGGGTGTTTATCACAACCAGCTGCTCAAGAGCCTACTACTTGGCAGTTTTTAATAAGGGTTTACTGACTTAAGCCCAGACTGGATCTGGACAAGTTTCTGTCTCAACAATCACGGGACAACAAGTGTTAGTAAGATAAGTCCTCTGACCCTATTGGATATCTCTCTGCTTTATGAGTTCTTATCAGGCTCTAGCTCCCTTATAATTTCTTGGAAATGAGAGGGTCTCTGACTCTAGGAGAGGCTCTTGGAGTAGAAGAGTTATATCCACAGCATTATAGATTTCTTGGCAGAATGGATCCCTGGTGTAAGACAGCATTCATAAGGAAAATCATTTTCAGTCCTTTCCTTCTCCTCCCATGCCACTAAAGTTTAGTCTTCTTGAATTATGGCCAGAGATATTAGACAGCCTGATCATTTCTCTGGTAAACTGTGCTATGTTCTATAAGTCCATTACATTTCTGTGTGTGTGTGTGTGTGTGTGTGTGTGTGTGTGTGTGTGTGTTAGTTGCCCAGTTGTGTCCAACTCTGTGTGACCCCATGGACTGTAGCCCGCCAAGCTCCTCTGTCCATGGGATTCTCCAGGCAAGAATACTGGAATGAGTTGCCATTGCCTTCTCAGGGAAGGGAATCTTCCCGACCCAGGGATCAAACCCAGGTCTCCTACATGGCAGGCAGATTCTTCATAATCTGAGCCACCAGGTAGACCCTTAGGGTATACAGTTAGATAGATGATCCTTGGAAGGGACATGAGAACTGGAACGATCTGGTGTATCCCTAATGCCAGTTCATGATGCAAGAAGACACTTTGACTTGTTCAAAGCAAAATAAGGAAAAAGCAATGCAGGTTTCCAGAAGCTGGATGTATTTTAAGGTCCAGTATTTCTGAGATTTTGCCACTCTTGCTTTTGTTGTTAAAATCTTCTTTAAAATTACAGTTAAGCCCCTTGCATATATGAATGAGTCTTGTTTCAAGAGTGCATTTCTAAGTTCAATTTGCTTGTGAGTCCAACAAAGTTAGCTTAGGTACCCAAGTAACACAATCGGCTATGTAGTATTATACTTTAATAGGTTTATAATACATTTGCAGCATCTTTGAAAGTTTGCAACTTGAAGGTTCGTATGTAGGGGGCTTACTGTATTTTATTCCCTATTTTGTTGGCATAGGAAAAGAAGGGGCAGTTGGGCTCATGTCTAAAATCTAGAAATCCGGGAGCTACTCAATTGTCTAATTCATACTTCCTTTAGGAAGTTATTTTAATTTCTATCATCAAGTATAAAATTTGACTCATAAAGTTCTTAGTATACTTTTATGATCTGCAATCAATTAATTCGTCTGTTTAATGTTTGTTTTAGTAATAAGTATCCCAAAGCTTTACCTTAAAGGGTAAAAGCCAGGGAAACGACAGCAGTTTACCTCTAACCATCTGGTCCCTGTCTCCCTGCCCACCCTTGCCCCTCCTGCCAGCAACCTGCAATTCCCAGGTAGCCAACAATCTGAATCCTGAATTTATCTTTGCCGGTAGAAATCCGTATTTTTATGTTTGAATGAATACCTTAATCAGTATTTGCATATCAACAGTGGAATCCTTCCAAGAAGAAAAGCTTCTCTTCTGTTAAGCGCCGCTCTTTTTCACTTTTCTCCCCTTGGTCCCAATTCATTCATTCTTTCTTTCGTTAATGCCTTTTCGTTGTGGTAAAAGTCACATGATGTAAAACATACTGTTGTGACTATATTTACCTGTACAGTGGCACTAAATGCATTCACATTGTTGTGTAACTCTCACCATCATCCATCTGCTAAGTTTTCACTTTTCTAAATGGAAACTCCGACCTCGTTAAACACTAACTCCCCGTCTTCCCTCCCATATCACTCCCACCCCCAGCCCCTGGCATGCCACCAGTGTATGTTCTGACTATGAATCTGACCGTTCTTGGTACCTCGTGTAAGTGGAATCAAACAGTATTTGTTTTCACCTACTGTATACTGGAACGCATTTTTAAGATTGCCTTCATATTTGTCCTACAAACAGATTATGCCTTCTCCCCCCGGCCCATGCTCTACCGTATATTCTCATTAGGTATCTACTTAATACGTCAGTAGTATATACATGTCAATCCCAATCTCTCCATTCATCCTACCCGGTCCTTTGCTCTCTCAGTGTCCATACGTTTGTTCTCTATGTCTGTGTCTCTATTTCTTCTTCACAAATAGGTTCATCTCTACCGTTTTTCTAAATTCCACATATAAGCACTAATATGCAATATTTGTTTTTCTCTTTCTGACTTACTTCACTCTGTTTGACAGACTTTAGGACCATCCACGACTCCTCCTTCTTCCCTCCCTCACTCCTTCTTTCCTTCTTTTTCTTTATATTTTAATTTTTTTGGCTGCGTGTCATGCAGGATCCTAGTTCCCTGACCAGGGCTTGAACCCGTGTCCCCTGCATTGGAAACGTGGAGTTTTAACTAGTGGACTACCAGAGATGTCGTTTGGTCCCAGTTCTTGCTTGTCATTCCACCCAACATCTGTCAGGCACTTGGGCACCGCTATCTGGTAAGCTCCAGGAGGGCACTGATGGCACCTCCTTCAGATCTGAGTCGCCTGCAGCACCTAACACAGGTGGAGCCTCTGTCAGTGTCAGCTGAGTTACATTCTTCTTGGACTTGCTCTGCTCTTTAGCAGGCTAAGTATCCCCAGTTCCTTGGAGCATGCTTTTTGTGAGCTGGTTCCGGATTCCTCACCATCTGGGTCATCCTCTCTGAATGCACTCCTGTTTAGTGACTTTTGAGACAGACCTTGAGTTATAAGAACAGCCCATTAGATGTGGTTTGACATCTAATGGGAAAGTATCCTGGTACTGTCCCTCCTAGGACCAGACTCATTGGGTGATACAATCTTAACTATGAACAGGCAGCCCACTGTTCATACGTGTGCTCTTCTGAAAATATTGGATTACGTTCAGTGATGGTCTATGTTATATGGAAGTTTTCGTTCTTTGAAAGTTCATTTTTAAAAATTATAGTCCCCAATTATATCTCAATTTCCAGATAGTCTTTAAAATGACATTTATTTCCAACTTTTCATATATGCTCTTTAAGTGTTCTTTTTTCCTTTACAATTGAACATACACTCTCAGTCAGAGGCTAGTGGGCATTTGATGAATGGAAAAAAAAATCCAAGCTTTTGTCCATCAGATACTTTTCATCCTTGCCTCAACCATATTAAGTTTATGATACTTCATACTTATTATTCTTTTGAGGAATTTGTGAGGGAGAACGTGATCTTCCCGTCCTATTCCTCCGCCATCTTTTTCTGTCTCCCTACTTCATACTTATTAATGTTAGCTCTTTTCATTTTTTCCATTTCCACTCATTTGATGAAATATAAGCAAAACACACTTAAGCAGAGGTTTGAAAAATCCTTATTTGCTAGCTGACCCCTTTTTCCTCAGAGCTGCTGCTAAGTCACTTCAGTTGTGTCCGACCCCATAGACGGCAGCCCACCAGACTCCGCGCGCCCCCCCACCCCCATCCCTGGGATTCTAAGTTGAATCCAAGTAGGAAGCCCCACCCTCTTCCCTTGCCTGGGTTCCTGAAGACCTTAAGAGTCCCTAAATGGTTGCAATGAAATATGCAGCCGATTTCAACAATGGTGCTGAGTACGGTTGCTGCTGTTCTTAATGGACCGCCAGCTGGTAGCATCACCATCTAGGATACAGATGTCTACATGGGTGATCTGGCAGGAAGGTGGCTTAGATTAGCAAGGTGACACTGTTCCTGAACTGATCAGAGCCTTTAGGAGCGTTCACTACAAGGACTTCCTGGCTCTGCTGGTTCAGGCTCCCCTTCCCAATGCAGGAGGCACAGGTTCAACCCCTGGTTGGGAAACTAAGATCCCAGTTGCACAACTCTTTGCAACCCTATGCACTGTAGCCCACTAGGCTCCTCTGTCCATGGAATTCTCCAGGCAAGAATACTGGAGTGGGTTGCCATTTTCTCCTCCAATGCTTTGTGGTGTGGCCAAAATTTTAAAAATAAGAAGTTGTTGCCACAGCCCCCTGAGAATTTTTGCCTCATTTCAATCTTTAGATCAAATTTAAGACCCTACCCTCAATTTTTTTTTTCCACCTCACGTGTAAACCAGATCAGGTGTCTAGTTTGTAGTTTCTTTTCCTTAAACCACCTTTGAAGATTTAAAAAATACTTATATTCCTTTCCTTTCTGTAAGTGTAAGCCCCATGCTTTACCCCTCAGTATCTCCTTGCCGTTGACCTTGTTAATATTCAGTCTTGACTTTTAGATCCAATTCTTAAATGCGACGGTTGCAAATTAGCATCCAGTGGCTCGGAGGATGGCGGCACAGGGCCAGTGAAGTGTCGTCATTGTGCTTCAACCAGAAATGTAGCTGATTTGGGAAGGGCAGAGTGAGGTACAGGAGGGATGGAATCACTTTGAGAACCAGTATGAATAATGTCTGTGTTTCATCTCTTTAAACCACACTCCTCATTTATTTTAAAGAAAATGCCAGTGGGTGTTCATGGAGAGGATACCACAGTAAATAACGTAGGATATCTCATCAGGCACCAAGCTATGCCAGCATGCTGGGGAGAAAACTTAGTAATGCATGACCCTAGTGGCGAACGACATTTTAATGACAGAATTTAATATTTTTATTCAATAAAATGCATATAATAATACACCGAGAGATTATGACAGAAAGTGATAGTAACCCCTCTTCTTCCTTACCCCCAGCACCCTAGAGTAACTCTAGATAGTATTTATTGACTTTCTGTGGATAAACATGGGGTTTTTTTTTTTTAGTTATCCAGTCCTGATGACGTTTTATTTTTAAATTGTTATTATTTATTTATTTTTGGTTGTGCTGGGTCTTAGTTGCTGCTTGGGCTTTTGTCTAGCTGTGGCGAGTGGAAGCTACTCGCTAGTTGCCGTGCACAGGCTTCTCAGTACAGTGACTTCTTTTGTTGCGGAGCACGGGCCCTAGGCGTGCGGGCTTCCATTGTTGCAGCTCCCAGGTTCTGGAGCACAGGCTTGATCTTTGTAGCTCATGGGCTCAGTTGCTCCAAGGCATGTGGGATCTTCCCAGATGAGGAATCAAGCTCCTGTGTCCTGCGTTGACAGGCAAATTCTTTACCAGTGAGCCACCGGAGAAGCCCCTAATGACTTCTTGCAATTTTTAGTATCTGATAGTTACTTTTGTTTCTTTGTGGGCCATGTTCATGATCTGAAATTCATAAATTTAACGTTTATGTCCAGCTCCATCCACTTTAGTCAGTGTCTCAACTCCATTCACCTTCCTCTGCCTTCAGTTCCCACAGGAAGTCCTGTCAGTTCCTGCAGTCTCAAGGTTGTCCATTGTGCTCTCTGAATGTGGCTTCTGTTATGCCAGTCTCTTGGATTTTATTTTTTCTTCTGTTGCTCATGGGATCCCTCTCTTTGTCTAGTTTGGTGTCCCGGGAGGTCTCTTCAGTTTTATTTTCTAACCTATGAGTTAAACTTTCTAGTTCAGCTAACACGTTTTTTTCTCTTTGACTTTCCCCTTTCCATAGCATGCTGTTTTTGTTTTATGAGTATATTTCCTCAGATTTGTATCTCTTTCTTTTTTCTTTTAGTATGTTTGTGAAGCCTTAAATGCTGGTCCCTTACTTGCCTGTTCCTCTGAGGACACATTTGGGTGTCTTTTCTTTTTGCTGTGCTATGTACATGTGGGGTCTTAGTTCCCTGACCCATCAAACCTGTGTCCCTTGCAGTGGAAGCATGGAGCCCTACCCCCTGGGCCACCAGAGAAGCCCCAGCAGTTGGGTCTTTTGTGCTGCTTGCGTTCCTTCTATTTTGGTATTTTAGTTTAGTGGTTAAGAGCTTGGTCTATGGCTCAAACTCAGGTTGAGTCTTGGCTTTAGCCTACCAATACAAGAGACATGGGTTCGATTCCTGGGTCAAGAAGATCCCCTGGAGGAGGGAATGGCGACCCACTCCAGTGTTCATGCCTGGGCAATCCCATGGACAGAGGAGCCTGGCGGGCTACACTCTGGTGTAGCAAGAGTCAAATGAAGCTGAGCGTGTGTCCACCAACCCCCTAGCCCACCCACACACAGTCAAGGGGAGAGAATAGAGAAACAGACTTTTACTTTGCCAATTTTTATGGCAATTTTCATTATTAGTCCTTTAAATCTTGTACCAAGTAGTGTTTCCTTGTTAGCTTAGTTACATAACCACTGTTACTATGTTTTATACTCTGGTTTCTTGGAGAATTTGTTGTTGTTCAGTCACTAAGCTGTGTCCCGCTCTTTTCAACCCCGTGGACTGCAAATCACCTGGCTCCCCTGCTCTTCACTATCCTGGAGTTTGCTCAGATTCATGTCCATTGAGTTATTCTTGGAGAATAACCAGAGTCAAACAGTCAAAGACCTGCAAAGAAGAGGCAAAGAGGTGGAAAGGGAAGTGTCTCACGAGCACCTTAGTCTGTGGGTGAGTTTCATGAAGAGGTGCAGGTATATACAGAGAATGTTCCCTGCAGTTTCTACAAATTAACAGACTGTTGGAATAGAGATCATTTACAGTCTCTTCCCTTTAAAAATTTTTTAAATTTGTTTTTTAAGCCATACCATGCAGCATGCAGGATCTGGTTCCCCAAGTAGGAATCAAATCTACGCCCTTTGCGCTGGGAGCCTTAACCAGTCGACTGCCTGGGAAGTCCCTGTCTACAGTCTCTTCTTCCTGAGGCATTCTGGGGATGATGGGCTCTTGCAGACATGGGAAGATCACTAGTTCCTGCTCCCTGCTGTTAGCGAGTGTGGGTACCTGCATGTTCTTAAAGCTTTGAATTCTGTATGCTAGTTGAGCATCATTATAGGTTTGGGTTATTTTGATGGGCAATGCAGTGGTGAAGATTTTGTTGTTATTTTGCCTTTCAATAACCTTGTCTATCATTGTGCTGTTGATTTCTCCTTTGATTCAGTTATTGTATAGAAAAGTTTATATATGAGAATGAATTTTATGTACATGAAATGAATATCATGGACTATTCCTCCTCTTGGTTAATTGCTTTGTGAAATGGAATATTTCCTGCCGTATCAGTTAACAAGGGATTGTTGAGCCAATGAGCCCTAAGGGAATTCAGGAAGGAGGAGAGTATCTTCTATCTAACAGCCCGGAGGTTGCAGCCACTCCCTATGGAAGAGGGGATCTGAAAACACCGGAAGGGTGGCCCAGATAGCTGAGATACAGATAAAAGGAATGATTTCTCTAAGCCCGGATACTTTAACATCTTCCCATACACAGAAGAGCGCTAAATTCCTCTCCTTGAGATATCTGGTTTTCCTTGAATAGCAATAGTCTTTGATGTTCAGATTACCTGCCCTTTGTTATAAGACTTTTATATAACCCGACTACCACATCCTCTGTACAGTGTCACAAACCTCCCTCCATAGTTCATCAGGCACTCTATCTATCAGATCTAGGCCCTTAAATCTATTTCTCACTTCCACTGTATAATCATAAGGGATTTGATTTAGGTAATATCTGAATGGTCTAGTGGTTTTCCCTACTTTCTTCAATTTAAGTCTGAATTTGGCAATAAGGAGTTCATGACCTGAGCCACAGTCAGCTCCTGGTCTTGTTTTTGTTGACTGTATAGAGCTTCTCCATCTTTGGCTGCAAAGAATATAATCAATCTGATTTCGATGTTGACCATCTTGTGATGTCCATGTGTAGAGTCTTCTCTTGTGTTGTAGGAAGAGGGTGTTTGCTATGACCAATGCATTTTCTTGGCAAAACTCTATTAGTCTTTGCCCTGCTTCATTCTGCATTCCAAGACCAAATTTGCCTGTTACTCCAGGTGTTTCCTGACTTCCTACTTTTGCATTGCAGTCCCCTATAATGAAAAGGACATCTTTTTTGGGTGTTCGTTCTAAAAGGTCTTGTAGGTCTTCATAGAACTGTTCAACTTCAGCTTCTTCAGCATTACTGGTTAGGGCATAGACTTGGATTACTGTGATATTGAATGGTTTGCCTTGGAAACAAACAGAGATCATACTGTCATTTTTGAGATTGCATCCAAGTACTGCATTTCAGACTCTTTTGTTGACCATGATGGTTACTTCATTTCTTCTAAGGGATTCCTGCCTGCAGTAGTAGATATAATGGTCATCTGAGTTAAATTGACCCATTCCAGTCCATTTTAGTTCACGGATTCCTAGAATGTCGACATTCACTCTTGCCATCTCTTGTTTGACCACTTCCAATTTGCCCGTATTCGTGAACTTGACATTCCAGGTTCCTATGCAATATTGCTCTTTACAGCATCGGACCTTGCTTCTATCACCAGTCACATCCACAGCTGAGTATCGTTTTTGCTTTGGCTCCATCCCTTCATTCTTTCTGGAGTTATTTCTCCACTGATCTCCAGTAGCATATTGGGCACCTACCAACCTGGGGGGTTCCTCTTTCAGTATCCTACCATTTTGCCTTTTCATACTGTTCATGGGGTTCTCAAGGCAAGAATACTGAAGCAGTTTGCCAGGAGCAAGACCATCCCCATGGAAAAGAAATGTAAAAAAGCAAAATGGCTGTCTGAGGAGGCCTTACAAATAGCTGTGAAAAGAGAAGCGAAAAGCAAAGGAAAAAATGAAAGATATAAGCATCTGAATGCAGAGTTCCAAAGAATAGCAAGAAGAGATAAGAAAGCCTTCCTCAGCGATCAGTGCAAGGAAATAGAGAAAAAGAACAGAATGAGAAAGACTAGAGATCTCTTCAAGAAAATTAGAGATACCAAGGGAACATTTCATGCAAAGATGGGCTTGATAAAGGACAGAAATGGTATGGACCTAACAGAAGCAGAAGATATTAAGAAGAGGTGGTAAGAATACACAGAAGAACTGTACAAAAAAGATCTTCATGATCCAGATAATCACGATGGTGTGATCACTCACCTAGAGCCAGACATCCTGGAATGTGAAGTCAAGTGGGCCTTAGAAACCATCACTACGAACAAAGCTAGTGGAGGTGATGGAATTCCAGTTGAGCTATTTCAAATCCTGAAAGATGATGCTGTGAAAGTGCTGCACTCAATATGCCAGCAAATTTGGAAAACTCAGCAGTGGCCACAGGACTGGAAAAGGTCAGTTTTCATTCCAATCCCAAGGAAAGGCAATGCCAAAGAACGCTCAAACTACTGCAGAATTGCACTCATCTCACATGCTAGTAAAGTAATGCTCAAAATTCTCCAAGCCAGGCTTCAGCAATCCGTGAACCGTGAACTTCCAGATGTTCAAGCTGGTTTTAGAAAAGGCAGAGGAACCAGAGAGCAAATTGCCAACATCCGTTAGATCATGGAAAAAGCAAGAGAGTTCCAGAAAAACATCTATTTCTGCTTTATTGACTATGCCAAAGCCTTTGACTGTGTGGATCACAATAAACTGTGGAAAATTCTGAAAGAGATGGGAATACCAGACCACCTGACCTGCCTCTTGAGAAACCTGTATGCAGGTCAGGAAGCAACAGTTAGAACTGGACATGGAACAACAGACTGGTTCCAAATAGGAAAAGGAGTACGTCAAGGCAGTATATTATCACCCTGCATGTTTAACTTATATGCAGAGTACATCATGAGAAACGCTGGGCTGGAAGAAACACAAGCTGGAATCAAGATTGCTGGGAGAAATATCAATAACCTCAGATATGCACATGACAATACCCTTATGGCAGAAAGTGAAGAGGAACTTAAAAGCCTCAAAAGCCTCTTGATGAAAGTGAAAGAGGAGAGTGAAAAAGTTGGCTTAAAACTCAACATTTAGAAAACAAAGATCATGGCATCTGGTCCCATCACTTCATGGGAAATAGATGGGGAAACAGTGGAAACAGTGAAAGACTTTATTTTTGGGGGCTCCAAAATGACTACAGATGGTGACTGCAGCCATGAAATTAAAAGACATTTACTACTTGGAAGAAAAGTTATGACCAGCCTAGATAGCATATTGAAAAGCAGAGACATTACTTTGCCAGCAAAGATCTGTCTAGTCAAGGCTATGGTTTTTCCAGTGGTCATGTATGGATGTGAGAGTTGGACTGTGAAGAAGGCTGAGCACCAAAGAATTGATGCTTTTGAACTGTGGTGTTGGAGAAGACTCTTGAGAGTCCCTTGGACTGCAAGGAGATCCAACCAGTCCATTCTGAAGGAGATGAACCCTGGGATTTCTTTGGAAGGAATGATGCTAAAGCTGAAACTCCAGTACTTTGGCCACCTCATGCGAAGAGTTGACTCATTGGAAAAGACTCTGATGCTGAGAGGGATTGGGGGCAGGAGGAGAAGGGGACGACAGAGGATGAGATGGCTGGATGGCATTACTGACTCGATGGATGTGAGTCTGAGTGAACTCCAGGAGTTGGTGATGGACAGGGAGGCCTGAACTGACCCCACTCCCACCCCTACACCAGCAATTATTTCAGGGCTACTTGAGATGCTCTCTCCCATGCTTGAAATCCTAAGAATTTCCCACCATATAAAACCTAAGTCTTACCTTCTAGGTTGTGACTGTTTTTTAAGTCGACAGTTTTTATTTCTGTTGTTAAAGTGTAAAACCAAAATATTGTTGACTCATTTGAAGATGTTCTAGTGGATATGAGGAATTCTTAAGAAGACTCGCCTTGGCGTCTTCCAGTCCTTGAGGAGCTCAACTTTCTTCACCCTTGAGGCAAGAGATTAGAATTGCTTAATGTGGCTTGGTGGTCCATGCACTTAAGCAGGCAGTTGGCCAGCGGAGGGTGTATTGTACTATCTGGTTCTTTGAGAAATTCAGACTGGTTATTTGGCAGCTGACTCTTCTCATTTTCATTGTACCTTTGCTGAAGAATGTCTTCTGTGCCCAGTCAGCCTCTGCCTGGAAGGGTTGAATAGTTTGCATTCTTCTGAGTCACTCCCAGTCCTTTAATAGTCCTAGTCCTAATGGAGCATTCTTCTAAAACTTAGTATAGAATCAGTCTCCACAAGCAGAGATAGCTTTCCTGACCAAACTGGGAAGATACTGGGTGAGAAAGGAGGGAGGAAACGAAAGAGCACAGGTAAGAACGGCGGCCTGCAGCATCTGAGTCTCAGGTTTGCGCCGTGTGTGGTCTGAGCCTTCCTGTGGTCGTGGAACCAGTGACTGGTTTGGCTCTGCTGATTTCTGCTGCACCAGGAATTCCTGGGCCTCCAGTAAGGTGTTGGAGCTTCATGATTTAAAGATGAGTGTGGAGTTAGGGGAAGGGCCGGGTGACATGCTTAAATACTTCGGTGAAGGGGTCATTAGGCCTCTTGCACTCCTGACTTCATCTGGCTATCAGGGTACTGTGAGACTGTGACCACCCCTCCCTAGCTGTTGTGAGTCTCAGGGCAGAGGGGCTGAGCTCTGGAGGCAAACATCTGATGTGAGATCAGAGCCAGGCTCTACCACCCATCAGCTTCAGGCATTTCCTGTGCAGCCTCATGCGTGCGCGCTCAGTCTCTCAGTCGTGTCTGACTGTTTGTGACCCCATGGACTGTAGCCCATCAGGCTCCTCTGTCCATGGGATTTCCCAGGCAAGGATACTGGAGTGGGTTGCCATTTCCTCTTTCAGGGTATCTTCCTGACCGGGGGATCAAACTGCTGCATTGGCAAGCAGGTTCTTTACCACTGAATCCTCTGGGAAGCCCATCAGCTTTATGGCCTTTGGTAAAAACCACCAGACTCCCAGAACTGCAGATTAAAAGAACTGACCGTAGCAACTTAATGGCACCTTGCAGGTTGTTGTTAGAATTAGAGATAAGGTATTCCACAGATCATCATTGCCTCTGAAGCTAAAACGCTAATACTTTGACCACCTGATGGGAAGACTCTTTGGAAAAGACCCTGATGCTGGGAAAGATTGAAGGCAAAAGAAGAAGGCGACAGAGGATGAGATGATTGGATGGCATCACCGACTCAATGGACATGAATTTGAGCAAACTCCGGGAGATAGTGAAGGATAGGGAAGCCCGGTGTGCTGCAGTCTATGGGGTCTCAAGAGTCGGACACGACTTAGCGACTGAACAACAATAATAAAAATCATCCTCAGTCTCCTCCTCCTCATCGTTCTCCTTGCCATGGTTCATCCTGGGTCACCCTTCTGTGTGCCAAGTACCTTCACATGATAAACAGCAGCGAAGCCCCCCACTGGTTCCTGGCTGTTGTTCACAGGTCGAAGGGACACCCACCTCCCCTGGGTTAAGCGCCTCTAGGCTGGCCTGATCAAGTATGGTTTGTGACCTGAGCCTGCAGGGCAGAGTGGCAGTGATGGGGGCTGGGGGTGGGGGCAGAAGAGGCTAATAGGGGCCTAATCCCCTTGGAAAATCCCCTTGGAAAATGACGTCAAAGGGCCTGAAATGCCCCGGGAGAATGCCTGGAGGCGTTGAACACAAGGGGCCATGAGCAATGCAGTGATTTGCTTTGGATTTCTGATCTGTCAATTGAGGGGAATGAATCAGGCCTGGATCTGCCTCCCCAAATCTTTCAAATCAGGAACTCTTATTCTGATGTTTATTTATATTTATTTATTTAATTGTCTGTGCCCAGTCTTAGTTGCAACACTCAGGATTTTTAATTATCATTGAGGTACATGGGATCTTTAGCTGTGGCCTGCGGGATCTAATTTACTGACCAGGGATTGAACCCTGGCCCCCTGCATTGAGAGCGCGAGGGTCTAAGCCCCTGGACCACCAGGAAAGTCTCTCAGGCACTCTCCATTTGGAATAAAGAGAGTGTACATAATCAGACTGTTAGACTGTAAGCCCTAGAAGGGCATAAACCAGATCTTTTGTTGTTCTTTTACTCTTAGCCTGTATCACCATAGATACATAGAAGTCCCACAGTGATTATTTGAGAAATAAATTATCCCCTGCTTTATCGCTGTCATGGGATAGAACCCAGTCAGCATGGATGTGTATAACCAGTGGGGGCTGGGAGAGGTGGGGGCCAGCTCAAATGACATGTTTCTTATACAATACTTGATTCAAATATTCAGTTTATGAGAACTTATAACCTTGCCCATAAATTTTGCTTTGTGCCAGAGAAGTAGCGAGTCTGAAGTTATAATAAAACCTTAATATTTTCATGAACATTTTGGCTATACTGTTTCACTTTTTTTTTTTTTGGCTGTGCCTTGTGGCATGTGAGCTCTCAATTCCCCAACCAGGGATTGAACCTGCACCCCCTACATTCAAAGCACAGAATCCTAACCACTAGACTGCTAGGGAAGTCCCTGTTTCACTTCTGTTTTTTTAATATGAGGAATTCTGATATGTTGTGAAAGATGGTGAAAATAAGCTTCTTTCTCAAGGTAAAAATACATACAAACAGAGCTATAGTATTGACAGCGTTTGTTAATACTTCATAAAAGATTTGTCTACTTTGATTTCTTTCCAATTTTGAATGAAAAAAAAATGTTCTTTTGATGAACTTTGCAATTCTGGTATAAATACTCTCCTTTATCCAAATTGCCTTGACTTAACAGGAACTCACAAACCATGGGAAATTGTCAACAGGGAGTCAGATGTATTAGAAATAATAACGTAGGAACATTCCAGGACTGAGGAGAGAGATTTGAAAGTTTAATATGTTAAAGTACCCGCTGGCGTCTTGGATGGAATTTTGGAGAGATTGGGACTGTTTGAGGTCCAATGGGCTTAGAGAGAGGACAGGACCCAGCTAGGGAAGCCAGTTTGGAACAGGGGCCCGCTAGAGTGAGGGGTGAGCGCTGAGAAGCAGACATCTGGAGGTTGTTGATTAGCCTTGCTCAGAGGGTGGAGTACATTTATGATGCTCAGAAGAAAGGAAAAGAAGATGGATCCAGCAGCAGATTCCCAGAGCATTGCCTGAATTAGAAGACTCCTGACTGTGTCTGACAGTCCACTCTGGTTTCATTTCCCATCCTTTGGGGTGTATGTGTGGGTGCGTGTGTGTGTGTGTGTGTGTGCGTCGGCGCACTCAGTTGTGTCCGACTCTGGGATCCCATGGACTGCAGCCTGACAGGCTCCTCTGTCCATGGGATTTCCCAGACAAGAATACGGGAGTGGATTGCCATTTCCTTCCCCAGGAGATCTTCCTTACCCAGGGATTGAACCAGCATCTCTGGCATTGTGGGCAGATTCTTTGCTGCTGAGCCACCAGGGAAGCCCATGTTTTGTTTCAGCATATTTTAAAAAATATTTATCTATTTGGCTATGTCAGATCTTTGTGGCGGCACACAAGATGGCTCGAACTCGTAATGTTTTAGCATCTTAATCCCAGTGTCTGCCAGCGGGTCCTAAAGTCCCATGTTCCACGTAGCACATGGAATCAGCTTCTTCGGGTGATCTGGCCTTCTCTGCCCTCCCTGAATTCCCATTAGATGCGTGGGGATGGGGGTCACCCTCATCGCGCTACTTCTCCACTGCCTTACATTGGACTTCTCTGGTAGCTCAGATGGTAAAGAATCTGCCTGCAATGTGGGAGACCTGGGTTGGATCTCTGAGTCGGGAAGATTCCCCTGGAGAAGGAGATGGCGACCCACTCCAAAATTCTTGCCTGAAGAATCCCATGGACAGAGGAGCCAGGCGGGCTACAGACCATGGGGTCCCAATGAATAGGACACGACTGAGCGACTTTCACATTCATTCATTCATTACATTAGATGCCAAAGACTGGTTTATGAGGCTATCAGAACAGATTGGATGGAGTGTATGGAATGGATTGTGGTGAGCTGAGTGTTTTTTTGTTATTAATATTATGGTACATGATGTTCTTAGTGGGCCAAATAAAGGCTTCCTGTTTAATGATAAATAAGGGCATGGCGTTTGCCTCTGTGTTTTTAGGCTGTGTAGTATTTTAATTAAAATGTAATGTTGAAGTTACCTCAAGGCCATATTTTAGACGGACTGGAAAAGGAAATGAAGGCTCCCGTGTGGGTAAGACCTATGAGTCACATAGACGCTGTCTGGTGTTTGGAGGCTGCAAGGCTGGCTCCGCCACCCAGAATCCCAAGCCCTCTGTCCTTGATAGCCTCGGGGGTGATATTTCAGAATGCAGCCAACCTCTCTAACAGCTGCCCTTGAATATTTAGATACAGAATTGGAATTCTGTGCTGGTGTTACTCAGACGAAATGTGCCACCGAGAAGAGAGGTGTCTGTCTCCATCACCACGTCCTGGCCTCATCTTGTGATGTCCCTGAGTGAGTCCTTTCATGTCCCCAAGAAAAAGGATGGCAGAACTGGTGGGCTGTGCTAAGGAGTGGTTTTCGTTTGTAAAAAATTCAGGCAAGGTGGAGAGAAAATGGAAAGGATAAGAAGGTCTTTGTGATTAAGTAAAACAGAGCTGTCACCCCCATCCCACCTTCGTAAGTGCCACTGAGCCTCCCTGAAGCTGCCCTTGGAGATGGCTCATGAGTAGAATGTTCTACCAGATTTGTAAAAGAACACAGTATTAGTGACATGCATATCTTTAGAATCTTCTTCCTTTAAAAAAAGTGAACTATATTTACTATTTTGTTTTTGTAGTAAAATCTCTCTTCCCCCCCCACCTTTTTGTGTGTGTGTGTGTGTGTACCTCTTGGCTTTCGGGATCTTAGGTCCACAGTCAAGGATGGAACAGGGGCTCCGGCAGTAAAAGTGCCTAGTCCTAGCCACCGGACCACCAGAGAATTCCCTAAAGTCTCATTTGGACTTCAGGAGAGCTAGCCTTTCTCCCTGGTATGCTCTAATAAGAAAATAATTAGTAGAAGTCAGATTTAAGAGGATTGTTCACTTGTCCCCCTTCTTTTTGTGACCAGATGTGCATAACATGAAATGGAGTCTTTGGACCAGTTTTAAGTGGACAGTTCTGGGGCATCGAGTCTATTCATATTGTTTGGAAACCATCACCACCGTCTGGGTCCAGAACTTTCCATTTTCCCAGATGAAAACTCTGTGACCCTAAAGCAGAATGTTCACATTTTAAAGCATGATTTATTTCAGAAATGCTTAGGTTGGGCATCTGGACACACTGATTCCAAATCGTTTTACATTTGTGTTGCAGGGGGATGATAAAAGACATGACTGAGCAGTTACACACCACCCTAGCCTGGATTGGTGGGAGCCCATGGAACGCACCAGACAGCTAAAGCCTGGAGCATGACTGATAATTCTGATACTGAACCTGTGCTGCACCCCCTCCAACATGCTTGTGCTGGTCTGGCTGTGATTTTTGCGACTGACAGTTCTTCCCCAGTTTGTCCATATCCTGGAGCTATAATATACTTACAGCAGTTATCTCGGTACTTACAATTCAGAGTGAAGTTTTAACCTTTCTCAAAGCTTTCGTTTCCTTGTCTTAGAGTGACCCATCTGTGTGATCTCTGGGGAAGGGTCTTTCCATCCACCTGTCCTGTGAGGAAAGTGAAGTTGCTCAGTCTGACTCAGTCGCTCAGTTTGAGTCTTTGCAACCCCATGGCCTGTAGCCTACCAGGCTCCTCTGTCCATGGGATTTTCCAGGCAAGAGTACTGGAGTGGGTTGCCATTGCCTTCTCCAGAGGATCTTCCCAACCCAGGGATCGAACCTGTGTCTCCTGCATTGCAGGCAGACGCTTTACCATCTGAGCCACCAGGGAAGTCCCAACCTGTCCTGTAGTTCTAGTTATTTTCATAATTGATGTTGTGAACTTACCATGCTTTTAAGAAGGAGGAAGGGGGGCGGGGAATGGAAGCTCCTGGAAGTCAAGTGAAGAGTAGAGAATACAAGGGAAAAAAGACAGGCACAAGGAAGGAATGAGACCAGAGAGAAAGGAACTGCGATGTCATCAAGGAGGGACTCGGGACATCACCGGGTTTGTCCCAAGGAGGATGTTTATTTAACAGACTTCCATTGTGAGTGTACACAAACATTAAGGGAGCAAACAGTAGCAAGCCCAAGCTGATGGGAGGGAGAGAACCAACATTCTGGTTTCAGATTACGTGTCATCTTGTGTCCTGGGGCCACATTCCATGTCCACTCATGCCTCGTCTGGCTGTGGGCACATGAAAGCAGCCTAGAGGGGGGCACAAAGGGGGGCCATGGGGTTTTACCCGTCACCTCGTTTAATTCTCCCTGTAGATCCAAGGCAAGGTTACAGCCCTTTAGAGCCCAGGAGATAGGACTGCTGGTCACTGGGACTTCCCCGGTGTCCAGTGGTGGGACTCTGCTTCCACGGCAGGGCAGAGGGTTCAATTCCTGGTCAGGGAACTAAAATCCTTCATGCTGCCCTGTAGCCCCCCCAGAAAATAAACACAAATTTTTTAATGAAAAAAGGATCAGATCACTGATTGTGGCAGAGCTGGGCTCCAGTCCTTGAGTTGTCCAATTCAAAGCCTATTCTTTCCCCTAACCCACTGTGCAAATCTCCACCCTCCGTCTACGCCCCAGACCATCACACAGTTGTGACTACATACTCTGAGCTGCTCACAAAAGGCTAATGTTAGTCCAGATTCACGAGAGAATAGTGTAAGCTCCACCCAGGTCAAAACTCCAGGAGCCCTATGATTGGGTGCTTGACCAGGTTTGGGACCTCGAATGGTAGCTTCAAGACTCAGCTCACTTCTCTCAACTTTGCTTTCTTGGTTGCAATTTTTTTTTTTTTTTTTTGCTCTACTTCAGGGCATGTGGAATCTTAGTTCCCTGATCAGGAATTGAACCTTCACCCCTTGGCAGAGTCTTAACCACTGGACCTCCAGGGAAGTCCTGTAGTGATTTTGAGGAGGTTCTCTCTGAACAGTGACAAAGGTGATTCTTGGCAGAAGAGGGCACAGGTGTCCTGGAAGAACTCCTATCGACTGGTCTTGGCTCTAACTCTGCTTCTCCCAAAAGCAGTCACTCTAGCCAAGGAGGTGCACCTTGGGCTTGTGTTCACACCTGCAGCTCCAGGGTCAGGAGAGACATGCTGTGAAGACACAGCAGATCAGAAAAGCTCTCTGTCGGCTGTGGGTGGCCATCCATGAATGTCTACTGGACATCTCAGCCGTTGCCATGTAGGAGTTAAAGGGCTTTTGTTGAACTCCATTTGTGAGTCCCTGTGAGGCAGGGCAGAAACTGACCATGTCTTGTGTGCTATGGCTGTTGGGAGAACTCACCTTACAGTGAGATAAAATAATTAGAAATTGATTCTTGGGTTTCTAGTTCTAAGAAGTAACTTCGGCCCTCATATAATTAAATAAGATTTTTTTTAAAAAATGTATTTCCCTGTCCCAGAGATTTCATGAGTTCTGTCTGTCTTTTAATTTCAGCTGTGTTTCTTGGGTATGAAATAGGGAGATCCTTTAAGCCAGAGGTCCCCAACCTTTTTGGCACCAGGAACTGGTTTTTTGGAAGACAATTTTTCCATGGACCAGCAATGGGGGATGGTTTCAGGATGATTCAAGGGCTTTACATTTACATTTATTCCCATTATTATTACACCAGCTCCACCTCGGATCATCAGGCATTAGACCCCAGAGTTTGGGGACCTCTGCTTTAAGGCTTTGCTTTGGTTACGTGTCTGTTTCCAATCTGTATTTGGTGTGAATGGGAGTGACATACATTAAATGCCTTTTTTATCAGATGCTTGTGACTTACATAAGCCAGCTCAGGTAATCTTCTCAAAAACTGTAGGGTAGGTGGCATTCTAACCATTTCACAGGTATTTATGCAGCTGTTGGTGGAGGGGTAGGGAGACCAGTGGGGAGGGAAGACAGCATTTCTTCTGGCTTTTCCAACGTGTTAGATAATTACAGAATGCCAAAAGAGCCCCAATTATCATTAGAACAATTTCATGCACAATTATACTCAAACAAGTTCAAGCAAATTATTCTGTTTTAATTGTAACAGAGCTAAAGAGAGGTATTTTCATATTCTTTAGGGCTGTTAACTTTTCCTCTGAAAAGTAATTTTTTTAAAAAATTAAGTCATGCCGAGTCTTGTTTATTTTTGCTTTGATGCAGAGAAAGAGTATTGTAGGGGAGAGAACAGTCTCTAGTGTCACAAAGAATCATGTTGTTGTGGGACTTCCTTGGTGGTCCAGTGCTTAAGACTCGGCACTTCCAAAATTTATCTTTTGGCTTGGCTGAAAGATAGAAAAAGAATTGTTTGGAAGGTGGTTTTAGACCTGGCACAGATAGCCAATCCCTGTGCTATCATTTGGAAGGAAATCTCTAACACCTAGGATAGAACGAAATCCCATCCTCGAGGGTAGCTGCTAGCTTACAAAAATTGGATAATGCTTGTCTTTTTTTGGGGGGGCGGGGGCCTGTGCTGGGTCTTCGTTGTCACTCAGGCTTTTCTCTAGTTGCGGTGAGTGGGCTTCTCATTGCAGTGGCTTCTCTTGTTGCAGAGCACGGGCTGTAGGGTACCTGGGCTCAGGAGTGTGGCCCCTGAGTTCTGGAGCACAGACCCAGTAACTGCGGCGCACAGGCTTAGTTGCCTCACCACATGTGGGGTCTTCCCAGACCAGGGATTGAACCCATGTCTTCTGCATTGGCAGGTGGATTCTCTACCACTAAGCCACCAGGGAAGCCCCCTTGTTATGTTTTGAAATACCTGAGTACCTGTACGAAAGGCTCCTTTGACCGGGCGTGCATCGCCACACTACTGCGCCCTGGTGAGTTAGGATCTGCTGGAATGGCCTCATTCTGTGTGTGGTGTCATTGTCATCACGGTCCATTGAAGAAAAGGACACATTCCCTTTTTGTTTACAGACATAAGCTGTGATGCGTCTGGTCCATCTGTCTCCATGGGACCTGGGCCGTGCTGTCTCTCCCAGAGCCTCTGCGTGTGGCTGTCTGTGCTCCTGCAGCTGCTGGCCTGGACGGACACCCCAGCCCCCGTCCTTCCAGCTGCTGGGCTTCCCACACCCTGGCAGGAGGCAGCGTGAGGAGCACCTAGAGGCTCACCTATCTGACATTGACCTCAGGATGATTCATAGATTTTCCTTATAAGGAGCCCTGAGAGTGTGACTCACATGTGCCTTCCTGGGATGCCCCACAGTTACCTGGAACCCACTGTCTTCCCAAGCTGAACATATTATTTTTTAAAATAATTTACTTATTTATTTGGCTGTACCAGGTCTTAATTGAGGCATGCAGGATCTTTTAGTTGCAGGGATCTAGTTCCCCAGCCAGGGATCAAACTTGGTCCCCTGCGTTGGGAGTCTTGGCCACTGGCCTACCAGGGAAGTCCTCAACGTATTTTCTAAAAACCGAAATTCCAACTGCCCATGATCTCCTTCTCAACATCTCTGTGTGTGCTCATTTTCTGTCCCTTAACTACAGAAGTATCTTCCTGTCTGTCCCTTCCCCACCACTGCTTGCTGCACAGACACGTGATGTGAGCCACTCAAAACATGTCTCGCCCAGCCATTCTTTTCCTTCCCGTGGTACAGCCTGTCACGTCTCCATCCTCTGGGGACTGTGTGTACATTCCCCAGATGCTTTCAGAGTGGGTGACACCTCCTTTGGACGGCCCTGTGCTTTCTGAAGTGAAACCCTCACCCCCACCAGGACAGGCTGCCCTCCGTGTTCTTAGGATGCTCATCTTCCCCTCCAGCTCTTGCCTTTCTTTCCTTGTGTTTTCAGATTTCCCCTCCTGAGTGACTGGCTTGAAGCTTTTGCTTCTGTGCTTCCTGATTTCCTGGCCCCAACTGAACCATTCCACTCACTGTGTTCTGGTGAACTTACTGACTGTGATAGTCATGTTGCCTAAACTTAGCTTGGTTTTAGTGTTATTTCTTGGTTTGAACCTCATTTCCTTCTTCAGTTCCCCAGAGACTAATAACCCAGGAGCTCATATTTATCCTCATCACCTTCACTGATGCTTCCAGTGAAGGAGGCTAGTTTGAATGTTGCATTTTGGCTCACTTTATTTTGTAACCATTGTTGAGAAGGATACCATGAGCACTGGCTCAGAGTTTTGAAACTTTCACAGTTATCGTCATCTTGCTTTTCAATGTCCCTTTTAGCCAGATTTCCTTGGTCAGAAAAAAGGAAACAATACACTGACATCGCTTACCATTAAATTTTTTAATTGTCTCAAACAGCACCTATGTAGCAGGTACTTACTTTAAACTGTGTTTCCTTTGCGTTCGCCACTGGAGTTAAACCACCAGTAGAAATCTGTTTGTGAAGCATCAGTATAACATTTAGAAAGCCTAAACCTACAAAGGTGCATTTTAAAAAAGGAAAAATAAGCATGTGTCAGGGAATGAATGCTTTTTTATCTCCCTCATAATTAAAGTATAAATCACACATTTGTGGTTTATTTTTTTAACTTTTTAGTTTGTATTGGAGTGTATAGCTGATTAACAATGTTGTGATAGTTTCAGGTGAACAGCAAAGGGACTCAGCCGTACACATACATGTATCTACTCTCCCCTGAGGCTGCCCTCCCATCCAGGCTGCCACATTACACTGAGCAGAGCTCCCTGTGCTGTACAGTAGGTCCTTGTTGGTTATCAATTTAAAATATAGCAGAAGTCACACATTCGTTAAGCTCTGGCTATAGGAAGTAAACGATGGGTTTCCCGTTTCTGTGACTGAAGGTGAATGTTCCCAGATCATCTATGTTTTCTCCAGGGCCGTGTTTACCCACCTACTTCCCTCCCAGCCAGACCTTTTATTCCGAGGCTTTGCTCTGAAGTGTATTAGGGCTTTTCAGTATCCTCAGACCTCATCCTTCAATTAACTTTCACGTTACCTTTTGTATTTATCTTTGTCTGATGTCTAAGGGTATTTCTGCTAGGAGTCCTAGCTCTGAAATAGTTAACATGTTGACTTCAAAGTTGGTGGAACTGTGCCAAGCATGCTTCATCTGAAGATAAGTGGAAACGCTCTCCACGCAGGGCAGAAGCAAGGCCCGTTGACTTAAACAGGATGCAGTGTGTCTTAGGGAGGCTCAGCTTGGCCATGTTTGTAGACAGAAAGCAAGCTTTATGTTAAAACGAAAACAAACATTTTCCTTTATCAGGGAAGGGAACATCCCCATTGGACACGGTCCCCCTGGTACTCTCAGCCTCTTCCATGAGCACCTGCCGCCATGCCCTCAGGTACGCGGGTCAGGGCAGAGGTGGAGGGGAGGTGTGCTCCTGGGAACGTGTCCTGTATGCTGAGTGGGAACCAGAACTTAACATTTGTGTTGTTGATCTGAGCTCAGCATAGCTGGTCACTGCAAGAAGATGCTAGATGTTTGAAAGAAGCAGAGAGCAAAATGTGTAGGTTTCCAAGGGGTTACCATACACATGGCATTCCCTGCTGTGGAAAGTAATCATTCAGGGTCATGACTTTCCCCTAGCAAACATTGGGAGACTTTATTCCTTGTATTGTATTTTAAGTAAATCTTAATTCCCTGACCAGGGATCGAACCTGTGGCTTCTGCATCGCTGTATCTCCAGGGAATTCCCTGCATTGCATTTTGAGTTTTCTAGTATGTTTTCTCAGAATCCATCCTGACTTTGGCCCCGTTCACTGTGTCATGCAAGTATTTCTATGAATTCACAGGCAAGCGGCTACTGGAGTTCGTCTCTAACGCCAAGTGTTTCCCTCTGTGGGCAGTTTCTTCCTCCTTTTTAAACTCAGTGCTCTGTGGTGACCTAAATGAGAAGGAAATCCAAGGATATATGTGAATGTGCAGCTGACTCAGTTTGCTGTACAGCAGAAACTAACACAGCATAGTAAAGCAGCTATATTCCAGTAAAAATTAATTTTTTTAAAAAAAGCAGGATGTTCAGGATGTCTAGGATTCTGGGGGTTATAACACTGGGGATTGAAGATCTGATGTACTGTGCTTGAGCATGGGACTTAATGGGATCAGAATTTTGGCCTGGGTGAAATTTGAGGGATCCAGTCAAAGAAGGGTTAAGGGGCAGTGGAGACTGTAACCAAGAGGAGACTCAGATGCAGAGGCTGGTGTTTATGTGATGCTCATGCTGAGGATGCTATGAAACTAGGGCCTCTGAATGGTCCACTGGCAGGCCTGGGGCTCTGACCATCAGCATCAGGACTTCCAGGCTCAGTTATAGCTACAGTGTAAATACAGGTCTTGACTGTTCTGTCTCTCCACGTGCCAGGGGTCAGATCTGAGTGTCAGAACCAGCTGTGGCAGGCCTAGATGCACCCTTGCAGGAGATGATGATATTCTAACTGGAGACTCTGCTGTAAAATTAATGCATGGACTCTCACCGGCTAAGAGTGGCTTTTCCCTAGAGATCCATGTGCAGACAGTACCTGCTTGCATATTTAAGTCAGGACTGAGGATTTCGTGGGGAGGTCCAGGGAGAGTCTGATAAGAACGTGTCTGTCTGACATGCAAATGGAGCTGTAGTTGGCTACAAGCAAATGAAGTGCTTTGTTCACGTGGCTTTGACCCTGCCTGACCTTGAATTTCTTGCCTCCTCTGCTATGACATCCTGTGTCCTAATCACTCATCCTAGATTTAGATCTGGCTTTAGCTTGTCCCCCACCCCAAGCTTTCATATACATTCCTTGCTTCCCCAGCTAGACTGTAAGTGGCTTGCACCTACCCAGTGTTTTATGTTCATCTTTCCGTACCCCCAGAGGTTCTGTGCTTAGTCCTTAAAGAGGTATTCAGCAACTATTATTTTTAATGTGTTATTTTTAAAACAATAAGCGACATCTTCCAGGTGTAGAAACTAGTCCTCTGTTTGCATAATCACCAGGCTAATCCGTCACTGCCAGAATAAGTTGAGCTCTCCTTCTATAATTTATCTTTGTCTTCATCCTGATTTTGACTGCTGTATTGGAAGCATTGCCAGCAGAGAGTTAACATTTGAGGCATGGATTCAGTAAAATCAAGGTAAGAGTAGTAGGAAGACTACAGCAGGAGAGGGGAGCCAGGAAGAGGCCAAGCCTGTGGGTGGTGGGGCTGGGGGAGGAGCCAAGAGTGAGTGCAGAAGAAAGGCTTCATGGGCTCCCATGGTGGTCCAGCAGTTAAGATGCTGTGCTTCCGCTGCAGAGGGCACAGGTTCAATCCCTGGTCAGGAAAGATCCTGCATGCTGCAGGTTGTGGCAAAAAGGGAAAAGGAGGGAGGAAGAGAAGGAAAAGAAGGAGAAACTGGATGAGGAGTTAGGAAGAAGGAGGTGCATCAGGAACTTCTGAGAGCAGATCGCTGGGCGTTGTGGTGGCAGGGGCTGGATTTCAGGGGCTTCGTTGGGGATGAGGATGTGGTGGATGGTGGAGAAGGAGAGATGAGAGATGGGGCTGTCACTTGGAGAAGCTCCTGTGAAGATGGGCCCTTTCTTGGATCCAGAGACTTGGAGATGTGTGTGGTGCTGGGATTAAGATTCTGCATGGGTGGGAACGAAATTTTCAAATTAAGGGGGGGGTGAGGATGCAGCGCTTGGGTGGAAGGTTAGCTCTGGGATGGAAAAGCAGCACCTCTCCCAGACACACGAGGGGGCAAGAGGGGAACAGCAGAAGAAGAGAGCTATTGGGCATAGGAAGGAGGAACGGCCTCCGTGTCTCCGGGTCTGGTGTGTTTATAGCTGAGAAACGTGGAAGTTTACTTGTAAAAGCCTGCCTTTGGGGGTTGAACACATGGAAGAAAAAAACATTGTTTGTGGACTGTTGTAAGAAATCACTTTTGATGTTTTGCTGTCATGATACTCCAAAATAGCAAATTCTAAGTAAAAAGGCAAAAAAATCCTGCCTGCCTGTGTCGTGCCACAAAACTGTCCTGTCCAGGCTGGAAGAGCTTAACATCTGTTTTACTTTAGGATAAAAGTTTTGGACTTGGGGATTGTTGTTGTTGATGTTTTTGAGGGGGAAAAAAAGCTATATATATATATATATATATACACACACACACACACACATTTTTTTTTTTTAAACTTAATCCTAAGAGCTATGGTCTTCAAATGCCCTGAATTTCATCCAGACTTAGTAACAGATTCGATTTACCATCTCTCTGTTTATCCTTCAACTTTTAATTGAATTTGAGAGCTAAAAGCACTTTAGGATCTGTTTTGACACTTTCTACTCAGTACCAAACAATGGTTAGTTTGAGGAATCAGCAAACCCACTGGAGTTTTTAAGTATGGAAAATTTCTAAAGAAGTTTACATACTTTAAGATTCTCAAGGTATTCAGATACTTCTTATTTTGGAACCATTGGTATAGAGGTCATCAATCGTCTACCTTTTTTTTTTTTTCCATCAAAAACAACATCCTAGTGGTACCATAAAAAGGACCCACTTCAGCCTCCTCATCTGTAAGAGGCAGATGTTTGACCAGAAGCCTCTTAGAGTTTTCCTGAAAACCTTCCATACCTTCAAAGAATTAGCTGCCTCCAAACCCCATCCTTACCTCCCAGGCTTCTCATGTGTTGTCAGACAGTATAATAAACAGGGAGAGTCCGTAATGTAAGACTAACAGATCTGAACACTTCACTAGCACTTTAGTTTTCAAAGCCTTTTCAAATACAGACTGTAAAGAACGGTTGCTGACTCCATGCAGAACCTTCCAGCAATTGTGCTTCCTTAATTTATTCATTTTAACAGATCACTACCTAATAATTATAGGAAATTAGAAATGAATATTTGAAAGAAGAAACATTACCTGGTTCTCACTACCTGAAAATAACCATTATTATCATTTTAATAGATTACTTTCAAGTCCCTTTTCCATATAGATTTTATGCGAAGGAATGTAACTGTGACCCTGTTTTTTGTTGGCTGCTTTTTATGGAACATTTGAACATGAGTTTTCCCCACATTAGCTCTTGATGAGATGCAATTTCTAATGGCCTCATGTTTCCTCAGAAGGTTTGTGTTTAGCACAAAATCTATCATGATTCATAACAGTTTCCAGGAGGGCTGTCTCCATAACTGAAATATCTGGTGCGCTTTTAGAAAATATTTACTGTTGTGAAATATAATAGATAGAATGGTAGCCAGTAATGTTCATAAGATTGTAAATGTTCCGCTTAATGAACTGTAAAAGGAACAGTTGTGACAAGACATAGACTCTTAGGCAGGCTATGACTGCTATTAGACATAGACTATTCTTTGGCAGTCCAGTGGTTAAGACTTCATGCTCCCAAGGCAGGGGCCCCAGTTAGATCCTTGGTTGAGAAACTAGGATCCCACATGATGTGCAGGTCAGCCAAAAAAAAAAAGATACAGACCATATCCAGTGATCCATAAGCCTCCCCAAAACAACATGCTTCTTCCCAGCCATAACCTATTTCCCCCTCCTCCTGTCCTTAACCACTACCCTGGTTTTTTAAGGCTTCACTTCTTTGCCTTTCTTTCAATGAAGTATCCCTAAGAACCCCTTTGGGGCTTCCCTGATGGCTCAGATGGTCAAGAATCTGCCAGCAGTGCAGGTCAGGAAGATGCCCTGGAGGAGGAAATGGCAGCCCACTCCAGTATTCTTGCCTGGAGAATCCCATGGACAGAGGAACCTGGTGGGCTACAGTCCGTGGGGCAGCAAAGAGTCGGACATGACTGAGCAACTTTCACTCAAGCACCCCTTCATGGGTCACAGCCTTGCTGTGGTGAAGGGGCTTTTGTAACTCTATGAAGCTGTGAGCCAGGCCACGCAGGGCCACCCAGGATGGACTAGTCATAGTGGAGGGTTCTGACAAAATGTGGTCCACTCGAGGAGGGAATGGCAGTCCACTCCAGTATTCTTGCCACGAGAACACCGTGACAGTATGAAAAGGCAAAAAGATATGACACTGAACATGAGCCCCTCAGGTCCGAAGGTGTGTATGTTGGGCTACTGGGGAAAAACGGAGGACAACTATTAATAGCTCCAGAAAATGAAGCAGCTCGACCAAAGTGGAACCAATGCTCAGTTGTGGATGTGTCTGGTGGTAAAAGTAAATAAAGCCCAATGCTGTCAAGAACAGTATTGCATAGGAACCACGAATCAAGGAAATTGGACATTGTCAAACAGGAGATGGCAAGAGTGAATATCGACAGTTTAGGAATCAGTGAACTAAAATGGACAGGGATGGGAGAATTTAATTCAGATGACCATTATATCTACTACTGTGTGCAAGAATCCCTTAGAAGAATTGGAGTAGCCCTCATAGTCAACAAAAGTCCAAGCAGTGAAGTTTAATTTGGGCTTCCCTGGTGGCTCAGACGGTAAAGCGTCTGCCTGCAATGTGGGAGACCCAGGTTCGATCCCTGGGTCGGGAAGATCCTCGGGAGAAGGAAATGGCAACCCCCTCCAGTATTCTTGCCTGGAAAATCTCATGGATGGAGCCTGGTAGGTTACAGTCCATGAGGTTGCAGAGTTGGACATGACTGAGCCACTTCACTTCAAGTTTTTTACACGTGGTATGTTCTGTGTATCTACTCATTCTGATTGTATCTCATCCATTCTGAACAGGATATCTTTACCATTCATCACCATTCATTGTCCTGTGATGCTCTGTGACACCCCTTGGGGCTGTCTCTAGTCACCCACGAATAGTCCAGAAGATATTTCTAATCCATGGTGAATATATCTGGGGGAGGAATTGCTAGGTCCATGGGAATGTGTCATTATTATATCTTCACTTTTACTTTTTTGCAAAGTGCTTCTGTCTGTCCTCATATCCCCGTCAGGAAAGAATGAAAGTTCCTGTGGTCACATTTTTGTCAACTCTTGGTATTGTCAGCATTTAAGTTTTTGTTAGTATCATGCTATGGTTTTCGTTTGTGAAATCTCATTTCATTTTTACTAATGAAATTGAGTTACACTCTCTGCCTTCCTTCCTCCCCTCTCTGCCATTTAGATGTCTTCTGTTATGAAAAAAATTATTTTGCAGAGTGCCATTTTTCTGTACTTGATCATTTTTTCCCCCCACTGATGTGTTCTTCGTTTCAGTTGTGAGCCCTTTGCTGGTTCTATGTGTGCAAACAATTTTTACCACTTGCCTTTTTTACTTTCTTAATGATGCCTTCTGAGGACCAGAAGTTGTCTCTCTTTCTTTGGCTGCACAGGGTCTTAGTTGCGGCACAGGGAATCTTAAGCTGTGGCATATGAACTCTTAGTTTCAGCATGTGAGATCTAGCTCCCTGACCAGGGATCAAACCCAGGCCCCCTGCATAGAGGGCACGGAGTCTTAGCCACTGGACCACCAGGGAAATCCCAAAGTTCTTTATTTAATCTAATACCAGTTGTCATATTTTCCACTGTTAATAGCTTGTGTTTCGCATAGTGAAGTTTTCCAATGAAAACGCTGAGTTGTAAAGTGTTTGTTGTTAAGGCTATGCGTGTCTGTGTGTCAGAAGTAGGATTTGTTGAGATTGGCGCCAGGTGTGTCCTGATGCCCCTGAGTAGAAATTCTGAAAGCTGAGCATCCTTCAGTGAAAAGTTCAGGCTGCTCTATAAAGACATTTCAAGGAGGTCATGATCTTGGAGATTGGACAGTCAGGGCACTCAAGAAAAGGCTGTCCGAGTGACTACACACCCACCTCTGTCCTTTGCGCCTGTGCCCAGCGCTCCTTTACTCATTCAGTGCAGCCCCCGAGGCCCGTGAAACAGGATGTCAAACAGTGTCAGGTTACGAGAAAATAAGTTTGACTCTAATAGTAACGCTCCCTACTATTGATAGGTTATCCTGTATGGTTCTCATCATTCTGCAGATCCAATCAAAGAAGGTAAGAGTTAGTCTGATGCCATTTTAATCTGGAAGTCGTTTACTTTAATTTTTTACTTCTGGTCGCACCCTGTGGCATATGGGATCTAGTTCCCTGACCAGGGATCAAACCCATGCCCTCTATAATGAAAGCTCAGAGTCTGGACTGCCTGGGAATTCCTCTTTTACTTTTAACTTTTAATATTAACCATCTCATACTCCTCTCCCCTTCAATAACTACCTTCAGTTTTTATTTTTTTCTTCCTCTTATTGTTGTTTATTATTTAGTTGTTTATAATAGATAGCAAAATACCCTGCCACAGAGCTGGCCAGTGTGGAAAGAGCCTACACTTCAAATGTGGGGGTTGCAGGTAGTCTTACCTCCAGGGCCTTGTGATGCCCTGGAATCCACCCCATGCAGCATCCAGTGGCCCTCATGCTTTGGGGTGTCAGAGCCTACTTTAATGAAAATTGTGGAGGGAGAAGACCCCTAATCTTAAGTATATTTCCCCCTCCAAGGGACTTTGAATTCTCAGTTAAATCCTACTGAAATGGACCTCCCTGTCCATCAGAGAAGGAACTCAGTTGTGGTTCCAGTGGAGGGAGGTCCTCCGCAGGATAACTTCCCTTCAGTCCATAGCATCTCTCCAGGGGATGGTCTGTTGATGAATGATAACAGTCCCTTCCTGACACCTCCCAAGATTTCATCCTCATTGAAGGGATTCATGTTTTAAATTTGTGGATTTAAGGCAAGAAATACTGGAGCCATGAGTTCCTTCCTCAAAACCATTCATCATAACTCTTTTTGCGAGTTCCTTCCTCAAAACCATTCATCAAAACTCTTTTTGCTGACCTGTCTTATAAAAAGATGTATTTATTTGGCTGCATCAGTCTTGGGTGCGGCATGTGGGTTCTTCCTTGCAGCACCCAGGCTTACTCTTTGCAGTATGGCGCTTAGTTGCTCCTTGGCATGTGGGGTCTTAGCTCCCCAGCTAGGAATCAAACCTGCATCACCTGCATTAGAGGGCAGGTTCTTAACCACTGGATGACTAAGGAAGTCCCGCTGATCCTGTTTTTAATCACTCATTCTTCCAACTGAAATGAATCCCAGGCAGGAACGCCAGACAAGACTTGCATCTTGGGACCCTCTTCTTCTACAAGCACAGTTGTGTTAGATGGTGTCAAGGTCAAAGGCCTGGGGCCACACAGAAACTGTTTTTTTGGGTTTTTTTTTTTTGCTGCACCAGGTCTTAGTTGCAGCCTGTGGGATCTAGTTTGAACCCAGACCCCCTGCAGTGGGAGTGTGAAGTCTTAGCCACTGGACCACCAGGAAAATCCTAGTTGTAGGAGTTTTGTGAGTTTATGACACTGTGGTGTTTGGCTCCCTCGGTCTCGCTGCCACATGTCAGCTAATGGCCCATGCCCTCTGACTTCTCCAGGTATGGCGTAAGTCCCGAGAATATCATCCTGTACGGTCAGAGCATTGGGACGGTCCCCACGGTAGACCTGGCCTCCAGGTATGAGTGTGCTGCGGTGATTCTCCATTCGCCTCTGATGTCTGGATTGCGTGTGGCTTTCCCCGACACCAGGAAAACGTACTGCTTTGACGCCTTCCCCAGGTAAGCTCACTGCTGTACAGTAAGTAGGTACTAAGACATCCAGTGACCCAACTTCAGATCAGAAGCCACGGTTCATTGTGGGTAAACCTCTCCTGAATGCAGCGGCCATCAGCCCCTGTGCTGGGCTCCTCAGGGGACGGGAGGCAGATGTGGCACCTGACCGACCAGGGACTTAGTCCTCTGGGCCAGACTCATTTGGAAAAAAAAAAAACTGCCAGATGACGTCCAGGGACCTTGCTTGTCCCGACATCCAGGATTAATTGATTCAGCTGGATGTACAGGATAAAAAAAAAGAAAACAAGTGCACACAGGTCTTAAAGGAACTTCTAGTACAGTATTCATGTGTTCACTCAGATGGACATGTATTGTTGAGTCACAAGAACTAAATCAGAGGTCTAGATACTCAAATAGGTCTTCCCTGATAGCTCAGGCTTCCATCCCTGGGTTGAGAAGATCCCCTGGAGAAGGAAATAGCAATCCTTTCCAGTATCCTTGCCTGGGAAGTTCCATGGACAGAGGAGCCTGGTGGGGCTACAGTCCGTGGGGTTGCAGAAGAGTCAGACACGACTTAGTGACCAAATAACAACAGACACTCATATAAAGACTGTAAGCATCCCCACGTTTGAAGTTTCTCTTATGTTTTTGGTCAGACCCCTAGGTAAGAGAAAAAGTAATGTAAGCTATGCCAATGATGGGCGTCAGGGACAGTGTTAAGTCCTCCATACAGCCCTAGACACCTCCTGTTGCCCACCTGTGCCTGAAGCCCCGCTTCCCTGCATGAGAGCCCATGGCCAGGCCCCCTCCTGCCAGCACCCCAGGGGCGGCAGAGCTCCTGCCAGCCTAGCCTCTGCTGTTTTCCAGTCCCTGAACAGGAGGAAAACAGGCAGCTGTATTATACAAGCAAAAGCAGTGGGCACATTGCCTTCTTGAACACCTCTATTTGAAAACCTCTGCTTTAAAAAAAAAAAAAAATCTAAGCTGAGGAAGGGCTTCACTGGTGACTTAGATGGTAAAGAATCCACCTGCAATGCAGGAGACCTGGGTTCGATCCCTGGGTTGGGAAGATTCCCTGGAGGAGGGCATGGCAACCCACTCCAATATAATTGCCTGGAGAATCCCCAACAGAGGAGCCTGGCGGGCTACAGTTCATGGGGTCGCAAAGAGTCAGACACGACTGAGCGACTAAGCACAAGCTAAGGAAAGTATTTAATAAAGATTATTTGCCCAGGGTACATCCAAAATTTTGACAGCAGGACACCCATGGCCATGTTATAGAAAACCTCAACAGAAGTGTGTACAGTTTTTGGATTTTGATCAACACCTTCATTGCTGTCATTCTGTTATTATTGGGAATAAGAGTAGGGGGAGCATCATTTGGTTGCATAAACATCTGTTCCACAGATGGGCTTAGTTTCCTAAGAAGAAACTTTCTCATAACACCTTGGGTGAACTCGGTTGTGCAGCCTGTATGAGGTTCAGCTTCATGGGAAAGTTAAGCAAGCTGCAGATTTCTAGTGGCATGGCTGAGAATGCTAAGCAGGGACCCTGTGCATCTCAAATGTGGCCTTATTTGTGCTGAATGGGTAATGAGAGGTCCATTTGTTGAAGGGAGATATTTAGCATGTTTGTGGAAAGCCACACAAGGGGTTACCCTGGCAACAAAACAAATAGGTTTTCCCCTGACTCTTAAATTAGCAGATACCTTAAAATACAGCCACAGCAACTAATTGCAGCTTATTAATTAACAGGAAGCCCGCATACTGCTCTTACTCAGTTTGCGTGATCTGCCAGGCATGGGCTAATCACTTCATGCTCCTTTTCTTGAAAGACTCATTTTACAGTGAGGAAACTGAGGCTGAGAAAGTTAAGTGGTTTAAGCAGCTTCATTAATGTAGGCAAGTGGGAACAGGCAGAAAAGGCCATTCTTCCTGTTCAGTACCATGAAGTATCAAAATGAGAGACTTCAAACCATCAGTAGTCACATGAACTGTCATCACTAATCGAACGTGAGGAATGTTTTCTTAGGGTGTCTGTTGCTACCAAATGCACACTTGTTTCTGTGTCCCTCTCCTTAAGGAAGGCGCTTTCCCATTTCTTTTTTAATACTGAAGAATAGAGATAAGGAACTTCGCTGGTGGTCCAGTGGTTAGAGACTCCGAGCTTAATCCCTGGTTGGGGAACTATTACGGGATCACACATGCCATACAGCGTGGCCAAATATACATATATTTATAACATATATTATGTATATGTAGAGAGATAAGTAATCCTAGTCATTACTTTTGGTGGTTTATTCTCTCTTGCCAAAAAGTGAAAGTGTTAGTCACTCAGTTGTGTCTGACTCTTTGCAACCCCACAGACTGTTTGTAGCCCGCCAGGCTCCTCTATCCATGGGATTTTCTAGACAAGAATACTAGAGCGGGTTGCCAGTCCCTTCTCCAGGGGATCTTCCCGATTCATGGATCAAACCTGAGTCTCCTGCATTGTAGGCAGATTCTTTACTGTCTGAGCCACCAGGGAAGCCCTTATTCTCTCTTGCCTCCTTTATATTTAGAATCAAGATGGTGGCATTTAACTTAAATACACCTTCCAGGCTATAGAGAGTCCCTGAAACCATGCAGCATGGAACTGTCAGCAAATAGATTTTTAATGGAATATAATTGGACTTTTGCATACTGAGAAGAAGTCACTTTAAAAATTAAATATTAGAGGATAATAGATTTCTAAATAAGATTCCTAATCTGCCAAATTGACTCCTGCCACAGTAGCCCTGATCTTGGCAAATGACATGGCCAATGAGGTCTTGCATTCTTCCTGGACGTTGTGAGGTGGTTGGCAACTTCGTGAGCTGTTAACGAGGCTCCGTGACAGCTGTTTGTAGATCTTTGGAATGTGTGATGGATGTTAGGGTCTGTATAGCTCCACAGCCTCATGCCTGTTCTTTAATAATCTTCTTCAGGCTTCAGTTCCCTCCGTGGTTTAACAGAGACAGTCTCTCCTCTTTAACTGTGTCTCACTGAAGAACAGCATTTCATATATCAAGTGCAAAGCACCTGGTCGTGGTCCATGTTGAATGACTGTTTGTTGATGTTTCATTGCTCAGGCATATCTGACTCTTTGTGACCCCAAGGACTGTAGCCCACCAGGCTCCTCTGTCCATGGGATTTCCCAGGTAAGAATACTGGAGTGGGTTGCCATGCCCTTCTCCAGGGGATCTTCCCAACCCAGGGATCGAACCCGAGTCTCCTGCATTGGCAGGTGGATTCTTTACCACTGAGCCACCAGGTAAGCCCTTAATAAATGCTAGCCGTGACATAACAAAGTGACCCCTGTGGGTAGAACCAGCTGATCCCTCTGTAACTTTGGCTAGGATCAGATACAGAAAGTCAGCAGTAAGGGGGTGTCTGACAGGAGGCCAAACTGGACAGGGGGTCACCTCTATGTGTTTGTAGGGGAAATGACAGTGATCTCCAGCAGAGAAGTCACCCACGCACCCAGCCTAACAAGCCTTACTAACTTCTCAGTTCCTCTTTGGGAAATGCTTTCAGAGCCTGTAGTATATTCTTTTGGAGATCCTCAAATATTCATCCTCTGTGGGTAGATTGGGCTTCCCAGGTGGTGCAGTGGTAAAGAATCTCCCTGCCAAATTCAGGAGATGCAAGAGGCGTGGATTCAATACCTGGGTCAGGAAGATCCCCTGAAATAGAAAATGGCAACCCACTCCAATATTCTTGCCTGGAAGATCCTATGGACAGAAGGACCCTGGCGGGCTACAGTTCATGGGCTCACAAGCTGAATTTTGGGACTTCCCTGGTGGCTAGATATGATTTTTGTAAACAGAATTCATTCAGGGTCCAATCTAGGCATACATTAAATTTTCAAGCTAAATAGTACAGTTTTTATTTAAGGATGAGGTTTTCGTTTTTATGAAATGAGGCTTCTGACAACCTTGTTAATCAGTGCTGAAGATGGCTTACACACAGAGAAAGTCCTGAAAACTTGAGTGGCTGTGTGTTCAGTGCCCAGCTTTCAGGAGACATTCATTCCAGTATGTTAAGTTCTAGCTTGTTTATTTTTTTTAAAAAATCCTCTCTCCAAAATATGAACGTATCAGAAATATTATTTACCAGATGGGTAGTCAGATGACATTTAGAAGTTCTGTTTTTAATAAAAATACTTTTACAAAAACACAATGGCTAATGGCATTGTAGTATTCTCAGTTGAATCCTGGAACAGAAATAGGACTTCAGTGGAAAAGTTCATAAAATGCAAATAAAGTCTGGAGTTTAGTAACATACCAATGCTGGTTTTTTGGTTTGGACAAACGGACTACGATCATGTGCGTTGTTGGCCTTTTGGAGAGGGGGTTAGGAGTAGATAGGAGCACTGTGTTATCTTTGTACCTTTCCTGTAAATCAAGAATTATTGTGAAATGCAAAGTTAATTTTTTAAAAAAAATGAACTACTAGAAAAGTGAGGGGAAATTCCTCCAGGGCACATGCCTTGTTTGCCTAGGATGCTGACTGGGTTACATTGAGTGTGAAGTCTGTGATCCTTCTTTTCTCTCCCCCTTTCCTGTCTTGAAGCATTGACAAGATCTCCAAAGTCACCTCTCCCGTGTTGGTCATTCACGGCACAGAGGACGAGGTCATCGACTTCTCCCACGGCCTGGCCATGTACGAGCGCTGTCCCCGGGCCGTGGAGCCGCTCTGGGTCGAAGGGGCTGGGCATAATGACATAGAGCTTTATGCACAATACCTAGAGAGACTAAAACAGTTCATTTCTCACGAACTTCCCAATTCCTGAAGACGACAACTTGATCTTACCTCATTGACTGTGAACACGAGTCCTCCGTTTTACACCTGCTTTCACTGGACAGCCGTCATGGCGTGATCACCACAAGGAAGCACGCAGCTTTTCGGGCATCCTCAGCAGAGAGCCGAGGACTTCTCAGTCTTTCGTATCCACAGGTTCTACTGACTCACACATCTTGTTAAACCGAACAGTTGTGACTTCCAGCTTCATTGCCTTGCAGGGCGGGAATGAGAGCTGAGTGGGGGAACCACTTTCTTGTGCTGTAAAAAAGGATGCTCACCCCCTTTCTCCACCTTACCCGTCACGTAGGATGCATTAATGCAGGACTCAGCCTCTCTCTACCCGTGTTCTCAGTATTTGACCTGCAGCTCTCTTTCAGCCACTGGATTCATGGGTGCAGTCCATTTGTGAAGCTGTGATAGTTTAACTGGAAACCATTGTGATGAAAATTCTTTTGTTCATTTTTATTAACATGCTGATCTTTTCCCTCAGACAAATCAATTAAAGGGTAATTTACTGGAACTATGGTGAATGGCTTCATCAACTGGAACCATATAAATATAACTGGAATATTCTTAAACAAAATGAAACTTTTTTTTTTAAGTGTAAAGTTATTACTACTAGTTCACAGAGTTTTAATATTTTGATCGTCTGGTTGGTCTAACAAAGAACCTAGCCAACTTTCCTCCTTGTAGGCTTTTTTAAAGTAATGTACATATTTGCAATCACATTGTGCATAGATTCCTATTGAGTAATTTTCTTCCTTCAGGCCACAACAATGAACTGCAGATTCCTTGTTTGTAATGTAAATGATTGAATACATTTTGTTAATATGTTTTTATTCCTATGTTTTGCTATTAAAAAAAATTTTATAACATTTCCAGGACAAAAAAAAAAGACAAGTTTATGCTTTGAAAAATTTATGTAATTAAAATTTCATGAAACTAATCTTTTTAGTTTAGGAGTTATTTGGATTTTGACACTGGGGTTGCACCAACAGCATCAGAAATGTAAGATGCTTAAAATTGTTACACTACTTCTGTTGATTGGGGGTTTGGGTTTGAGAGTTCTTTGGTTTTATTAAAAAAAGCTTTTTTTTTTTTTTTTCCAAATTTAAAAGCCTTAAATGTACTGTAAGCCTCCGATTGTTGTACAGCTGGGTTGCGGGTGACTGCCAGTTTGTGTAGTGTTGCCTGGTTGCAACACAGTGGTTGGTCATGGAATAAAGGATGCATGGATCTGAAAATGTGGGCTCGTGCCATTTATTCCTTCCTCTCTCCATCAAAGGAAGCATTTCATCTGGATTTAAGAAGAAACCCTTGCAACTTACACACATCTCTACCTTTCTCAAGGTGTATGCTTTTGTTCTGTGAAAGACCGTAGATTAATTTCGGAGAAACCAAGATGAGAAGCACATAGTGGTAACATGCAGACTGAGTCCAAATAGAGAATGCAGTGGGTTCTGGCTGTGAAACAAAGGGGATGAAGGCAATCTCACTGGGATCTGGCTTGGACTGAGAACAGGCCTGTTTCTTGGGAACACCTGAGCTGAGTCTTTTCTGTCCTTTGATCACTGACCAGAAAAAAAACAACTGAGGGGTGTTTGTTTGCCAGTGTCAAGAGGATTACACTTCCTGGGGAGAGAAATGATGGAGGAGGGCACACGGCCGTGCTCCCGGGCATATGTGTCCCAGCACCTTGCAAGCTACTCCTTGGCCTTAGGTCAGTACCTAAAAAGCGGGGCCTTGGAAGGGAGGAGTTCCCACTCACCTTAGGATGCATCAGCAAAGTTCCAGACGTGGTATTGTCCCAGAGGTCTGGGTGACCTTGAATGGAAACACATCCAACAGCGTGCCTGTGGGGTGTGGCAGCACATAAGCTCGGTTTGTGTGCTGTGTGTGCGTGCTTAGTCGCTTAGTTGTGTCTGACTTTGCAGTTCCCTGGACTATAGCCCACTGGGCTACTCTGTCCATGGGATTCTCCAGGCAAGAATACTGGAGTGGGTTTGCAGAGACCAGATTTCTAAGTCCATTTGTCTGTTGCTTGCATCTTCTGTAACCGTCCCCCGCCCTTCCCCTCCTGAACTATTTATTTAGTAAACTTTATTTTTTTTTTAAGAAAAAAATGTAAAATCAGCTTTTATCTAGTATATTCTGACATTAAAGAAGCAGTTCCAGTAATTAAAAGCTCAAATAGCTCTAAGGAGATAAATCCTTCTTTTATGAGGAAGACATTTTTATAATTTGCACAATAGAGTATTGTTACCTTTAGGCAGAATGTTGTGTGGTAGAGCTCTAGAACTTACTTGTCTTGCATAACTGGCACTAGTAAACTTAGTCTGTCAACTTTCAGCAGTGTTAATGGGAAACTGTCATAAGATACATCTGGTGGCTCAGATGGTAAAGAACCTGCCTGCAATGTGGCAGAGCTGAGTTCGATCCCTGGGTCAGGACGATCCCATGGAGGAGGAAATAGCAACCCACTCCAGTATTTTGCCTGGAGAATTCCATGGATGGAGCAACCTGGTGGGCTATAGTTCATGGGGTTGCAAAGAGTAGGACACAAATGAGTGACTAACAATTTCACTTTAATGGGAAACTAGAGTAAAACCCACAGTTGCAGAAGCTAAGGGGGCAAAACCCCTGAAGTTCGTTGTTTTAGTAACTTGATGTAGGTGGTTTGTGGTTTATGTCCATTTGAAGTGGCTCATGTCTTTGGACCCCTGACAGGAAGAGGGTTTTGTCTGCTCTTTCCTGAAGTTTGTCATGGGGACAGCCTTTCTCTGAGGATGGCATGTGTGATGACAGTGGGAATCCCAAGAGAGACCCCATTCACGACAGTTCCAGATTCGGAACACACTTGGTGCTAAACCTAAAAGATCTGTTTTCTGCTCTGAGATGGAGTGAGGACCAGCTCCATCTCAGTGGAAAAAAGCAAAAGCAATCTAGCACTACTAAATACAATGGAAAAGTCTTAGATGCAGGAACTGGTAATAAAATAAAGATTATGCAGGCCAAAGACCAAGTAAAGATGAAGCTCGTTTTGTCTTGGAAGGAATTTGCTGAACTTAGGTTAACCTGAGCATTGCTTTTCCAGTCTGGTGGAGCTCAGGGAACTGTCAACAAACCATGGAGTGCCCTCCACCATGGGAAGACTAATTGGAAACTGCCCTTTTTAAGGGAAAATCATATGATCTTCTCCATAGACACAGACAAAACATTGGATGGAATTCAATGTCCCATTCATAATTAAAAACCAAACAAAACTTATCAAACTAGAGCTAGAAAGCAACTTTATGGATAGAGATTATCTCAAAACTAAAAAGCCAAGCATTATACTGAGTGGTAAAACAATGGAAAAATTATTCCATTTTATGTATATTTAAATGTTTTATTTACTTTTAAATTTTCTAAATTTGAAAACATTTTATGGCTCCCCTGCAGTGGAAGCATGGAGTCTTAACCACTGGACTGCCAGGGAAGTTCCACATTATTCCATTTTAGATTGGGAATTAGCCATGGTACTTACCATTCTTCAGTTCAGTAGCTCAGTTGTGTCCCACTCTTTGTGACCCCATAGACTGCAGCACGCCAAGCTTCCCTGTAAGTTCCAGTAATTAAAAGCCAAATACTCTGAAGAGATAAAGCCTTCTTTTATGAGGAAGACATTTTTATTATTTGCACAATACAATATTGCCAGGCTCCCCTGTCCATCACCAACTCCCAGAGCTTGCTTAAACTCATGTCCATCGACTCAGTGATGCCATCCAAACATCTCATCATCTGTCGTCCCCTTCTCCTCTTGCCTTCAATCTTTCCCAACATTAGGGTCTTTTCCAGTGAGTCAGTTCTTCACATCAGGTGGCCAAAGTATTGGAGTTTCAGCTTCAGCATCAGTCCTCCAATGAATACTCAGGACTGATTTCCTTTAGGATTGACTGGTTGGATCTGCTTGCTGTCCAAGGGACTCTCAAGAGTCTTCTCCAGCACCACAGTTCAGTTCTTCAGCTCTCAGCTTTCTTTATGGTACACCTGTCACATCCATACTTGACTACTGGAAAAACCATAGCTTTGACTAGATAAACCTTTGCCAACAAAGTAATGTCTCTGCTTTTTAATATGCTGTGTAGGCATAGCTTTTCTCCCAAGGAGCAAGCGTCTTTTGATTTTATGGCTGCAGTCACCACCTGCAGTGACTTTAGAGCCCAAAATCACCTACCATTCTTTTGTTCAAAATTACATAAAGGCCCTAGCAAATGCACTAGAGTTAAAGAAATGAAAAATCTGTTACGATACAGAAAAATTAAAAGGATAAGTATATTCTAAAGCCACATAATTGTGGCTGCACAGCTACATTTACCGAAAATCACTCAAATAATGCTTCAAAGGGGGTAGATTTTATGATATGTAGATCATGCCATAATAAACATTTTTAAAAGAAATGAAAAATAAAACTTAGATTATGGTGTATGGATAAAACACCTGAAAGCATCAACAAATCATTAGATGTAATAAGAATTTAGTTAGGTTGCTGGACACAAAGTCAATATACAAAAAATCCTATTTCTATCAGATTAAAATGTTTAAAATTCAATTAAATGCAATAATTACTATAACAGCTTTTAATTACATGTTAATTATAAATTAAATACATATTAGTATATATTTATGTATTAATAATTTTATTTAATAATTGCAATAACTTAAAATATTGAATAATTGGAAATAATCTAACACATGTTAGACATACTCTGGAAAAAATCGTAAACTTTTTTGAAGGACATTAGAGAAAAATGAATGAGGACTACACCACGTTAATGGATAAGAAGTCTCATTTTTAATATAGTCTTATCAAATAGGCCTATAGGGTTAAATAATTACAACAAAGATCCCAACAGTATTTTTTTTGGAGGGGGGGCAAGGTGATCCTATAATGTGTATGGGGGAGCACAGGGCCAAGAATAGCCAGGGCAATTGAAGGTGAAAAAGAAGCAGAGACATGCCATACCAGGTAAAAGAATTCCAAATGGGCAGTCCCAAGACTGAAAAGGCCCAGGCCTTTAGATTCCAAAGTCTAGAAAGCCTTTCATGATTTCAACTCTGGCCCCTGTCAGCGGCTGCTTCAGTATTCTGTACTCATCTGCTAAGAGCCATATAATTACTGCTTGAAACCACAAAGGAATACATTTGTAATCATAGCGGGACTTCCCTGGTGGTCCAGTGGTTAAAATTCTGACTTCCAGTCATGGGGCGTGGATTTGATCCCTGGTTGGGGAATTAAGATCCCACAAGTCACACAGTGCAGCCAAAAAATAAATAATAAAAATTAAACTTTCATGGTAAAAAAATAACATACCTGGTGACAAACTGGGGGAGACATTATAATAAACCATATGACATGTAAAAATATAATAATCAAATGATGAGGCACCCTTTATCAAAGGGTACAGGAGGTGAAGAGAGTATCTTAAGGGATTATTGTCCATAATAATCACAGATTCAAATAATCAAGTGATTATATCAAGTATCAGTTCAGCTCAGTCATGTACGACTCTTTGTGACCCCATGGACTGTAGCATGCCAGGCTTCCCTGTCCATCACTAACTCCCAGAGCTTGCTCAAACTCATGTCCATCGATTCAGTGATGCCGTCCAAACATCTCATCCTCTGTCGTCCCCTTTTCTGCCTTCAATCTTTTTCAGTATGAGGGTCTTTTCTAGTGAGTCAGTTCTTCACATCAGGTGGCCAAAGTATTGGAGTTTCAGCTTCAGCATCAGTCCTTCCAGTCAATATTCAGGACTGATTTCCTTTAGGTAAACTGGTTGGATCTGCTTGCAGTCCAAGGGACTCTTCAAGAGTCTTCTCCAACATCACAGTTCTTCAGTGCTCAGCTTTCTTTATGGTCCAACTCTCACATCCATACTTGACTACTGGAAAAAACCGTAGCTTTGACTAGATGGACTTTTGTCAGCAAAATAATGTCTTTGCTTTTTAATATGCTGTGTAGGTTGGTCATAGCTTTTCTCCCAAGGAGCAAAAGTCTTTTAATTTTATGGCTGCAGTCACCATCTGCAGTCATTTTGGAGGGCCCCCCCCCCAATAAAATCTCATGGTTTCTATTGTTTCCTCATCTATTTGCCATGAAGTGATTGGACTGAATGCCATGATCTTAGTTTTCTGAATGTTGAGTTTTAAGTCAACTTTTTCACTCTCCTCACTTTCATCAAGAGGCTCTTTAGTTCTTCTCTTTCTGTCATAAGGGTAGTGACATCTGCATAGCTGAGGTTATTGATATTTCTCTCAGCAATCTTGATTCCAGCTTGTGCTTCATGCAGCCCAGCATTTTGCATGATGTACTCTGCGTATAAGTTAAATAAGAAGGGTGACAATATGCAGCCTTGACGGATTGCTTTCCCGATTTGGAGCCAGTCTGTTGTTCCATGTCCAGTTCTAACTGCTGCTTCCTGACCTGCATACAGATTTCTCAGGAAGCAGGTCAGGTGGTCTGGTATTCCCATCTCTTTCAGAATTTTACATAGTTTGTTGTGATCCACATGGTCAAAGGCTTTGGTGTAGTCAATGAAGCAGAAGTAGATGTTTTTCTGGAACTCTCTTGCTTTTTCGATGATCCAACAGATGTTGGCAATTTGACCTCTGGTTCCTCTGCGTTTTCTAAATCCAGCTTGAACATCTGGAAGTTCATGGTTCACAGACTGTTGAAGCCTGGCTTGGAGAATTTTGAGCATTACTTTGCTAGCATGTGAGATGAGTGCAATTGTGTGGTAGTTTGAACATTCTTTGGAATTGCCTTTCCTTGGGATTGGAATGAAAACTGACCTTTGCCAGTCCTGTGGCCACTGCTGAGTTTTCCAAATTTGCTGGCATATTGACTGCAGCACTTTCACAGCATCATCTTTCAGGATTTTAAATAGCTCCACTGGAATTCCATTACCTCTACTAGCTTTCTTCGTAGTGATGTTTCCTAAGGCCCCCTTGACTTCGCATTCCAGGATGTCTGACTCTAGGTGAGTGATCACACCATTGTGGTTATCTGGGTCATGAAGATCTTTTTTGTACTTCGGTGTGTTCTTGACACCTTTTCTTAGTATCTTCTGCATCTATTAGGTCCATGCCATTTCTGTCCTTTATTGTGCCCATCTTTGTATGAAATGTTCCCTTGGTATCTAATTTTCTTGAAGAGATCTCTAGCCTTCCCATTCTGTTCTTTTCCTCTATTTCTTTGCATTGATCACTAAGGAAGGCTTTCTGATCTATCCTTGCTATTCTTTGGAGCTCTGCATTCAAATGGATATATCTTTCCTTTTCTCCTTTGCCTTTCACGTCTCTTCTTTTCACACCTATTTGTAAGGCCTCCTCAGACAACCATTTTGCCCTTTTGCTTTTCTTTTTCTTGGGGATGGTCTTGATCACTGCCTCCTGTACAGTGTCATGAACCTCCACCCATAGTTCTTCAGGCACTCTGTCTATCAGATCTAATCCTTTGAATCTATTTGTTCTTCCACTTCCACACATTATACTTCCGCTGTATAATCATAAGGGATTTGATTTAGGTCATACCTGAATGGTCTAGTGGTTTTCCCTACTTTCTTTAGTTTAAGTTTGAGTTTGGCAATAAGGAGTTCATGATCTGAGCCACAGTCAGCTCCCTGTCTTGTTTTTGCTGACTCTATAGAGCTTCACCATCTTTGGCTGCAAAGACCATCTGGTGATGTCCGTGTGTAGAGTCTTCTCTTGTGTGTTGGAAGAGGATGTTTGCTATGACCAGTGTGTTCTCTTGGCAAAACTCTATTAGCCTTTGCCCTGCTTCATTTTGCACTCCAAGGCCAAATTTACCTATTACTCCAGGTATCTCTTGACTTCCTACTTTTGCATTCCAGTCCTCTATAATGAAAAGGACATCTCTTTTTGGGTATTAGTTCTAGAAGGTCTTGTAAGTCTTCATAGACCTGTTGAATTTCAGCTTCTTCAGCATTACTGGTTGGGGCATAGACTTGGATTACCGTGATACTGAATGGTTTGCCTTGGGAATGAACAGAGATCATTCTGTCGTTTTTGAGATTGCATCCAAGTACTGAATTTTGGACTCTTTTGTTGACTGTGATAGCTACTCCATTTCTTCTAAGGGATTCTTGCCCACAGTAGTAGACATAAGGGTCATTTGAGTTAAATTCACCCATTCCAGTCCATTTTAGTTTGCTGATTCCTAAAATGTCAATGTTCACTCTTGCCATCTCCTGTTTGACCACTTCCAATTTGCCTTGATTAATGGACCTAATATTCCAGGTTCCTATGCAATATTGATCTTTACAGCATTGGACTTTACTTACATCACCCATCACATCCACTACTGGGTGTTGTTTTTGCTTTGGCTTCATCCCTTCATTCTTTCTGGAGTTATTTCTCCACTGATCTCCAGTAGCATATTGGGCTCCTACCGACCTGGGGAGTTCATCTTTCAATGTCCTATCTTTTTGCCTTTTCATACTGTTCATGGGGTTCTCAAGGCAAGAATACTGAAGTAGTTTGCCATTCCCTTCTCCAGTGGACATGTTTTGTTGGAACTTTGCACCATGACCCATCCATCTTGGGTGGCCCTACATGGCATGGACCATATTTTCATTGAGTTAGACAAGGCTGTAGTCCATGTGATCAGTTTGGTCATATATATCAAATATATATACATTTCAGTAATGGAATGCCATTTTATATTATAAAGTGGGTACAAATATTTATTTGAACAGGTTGTTCGATATTTATTTGAAGAGATTATTGCCCCGAATAATCACTTATAGATTTAATCAAATAATCTAATGGATATATTAAAAAATACATGTAAACAATTAAATGCTAGAAAGGTAGTGCCAAAGAATGCTCAAACTACCACACAATTGCACTCATCTCACATGCTAGTAAAGTGATGCTCAAAATTCTCCAAGCCAGGCTTCAGGAATATGTGAACTGTGAACTCCCTGATGTTCAAGCTGGTTTTAGAAAAGGCAGAGGAACCAGAGATCAAATTGCCAGCATCCACTGGATCATGGAAAAAGCAAGAGAGTTCCAGAAAAACATCTATTTCTGCTTTATTGACTATGCCAAAGCCTTTGACTGTGTGGATCACAATAAACTGTGGAAAATTCTGAAAGAGATGGGAATACCAGACCACCTGACCTGCCTCTTGAGAAACCTATATGCAGGTCAGGAAGCAACAGTTAGAACTGGACATGGAACAACAGACTGGTTCCAAATAGGAAAAGGAGTATGTCAAAGCTGTGTATTGTCACCCTGCTTATTTAACTTATGTGCAGAGTACATCATGAGAAACGCTGGGCTGGAAGAAGCACAAGCTGGAATCAGGATTGCCGGGAGAAATATCAATAACCTCAGATGTACAGGTGACACCACCTTTATGGCAGAAAGTGAAGAGGAACTAAAGAACCTCCTGATGAAAGTAAAAGAGGAGAGTGAAAAACTTGGCTTAAAACTCAACATTCAGAAAACTAAGATCTCAGCATCCAGGATCACTTCATGGCAAATAGTTGGGAAAACAATGGAAACAGTGAGAGACTCTCCTTTTTTGGGCTCGAAAATGACTGCAGATGGTGACTGCAGCCATGAAATTAAAAGACACTTGCTCCTTGGAAGGAAAGTTATGACCAACCTAGACAGCATATTAAAAAGCAGAGACATTACTTTGCCAACAAATGTCCATCTAGTCAAGGCTATGGTTTTTCCAGTAGTCATGTGTGGATGTGAGAGTTGAACTATAAAGAAAGCTGAGCACCAAAGAATTGATGCTTTTGAACTGTGGTGTTGGAGAAAACTCTTGAGAGTCCCTTGGACTGCAAGGAGATCCAACCAGTCCATCCTAAAGGAGATCAGTCCTGGGTGTTCATTGGAAGTGTTGCAGGAAGGCAGACCCCTTCCAGGGACTGAAACTGGGCTCTTGTCTAACACTGGGAAATGAATTGTCCAAGGAGACACATGTACTGACAAAGCAAGAGATTTTATTGGGAAAGGGCACCCGGGTGGAGAGCAGTAGGGTAAGGAAACCCAGGAGAACTGCTCTGCCGCGTGGCTCGCAGTCTTGGGTTTTATGGTGATGGAATTAGTTTCCCGGTGGTCTTTGGCCAGTCACTCTAATTTAGAGTCTTTCCTGGTGGCGCACGCATCGCTCAGCCAAGATAGACGCTAGCGAGAGGGATTCCGGGAAGTGGACAGACACGCAGTGTCTCCTTTAGACCTTTCCTGAACTCTCCCAGTTGGTGGTGGCTTATTAGTTCCGTATTCCTTATCAAGATCTCCTGTCGTAAAACAACCCATGCAAATGGTTACTATGGTGCCTGGCCAGGGTGGGCGGTGTCAATCAGTGTGCTTCCCCTAACAACTCCCCCTTGAGAGAGTTCATACTCAAGACACTTCTTGGGAATTGGGTCAGAGGTCTCTTTCTTCTGTAACTTCTTTCTTCCTGCTGTGCATGGGCGTAGGCCTGCCTAGCAGAGCAGAAGTCTCTCTCTACCTGATGTAAGTTGGGGTGTTCCACATCTGAAACCAGCTGCCACCCTTGTAGTAACAGCAATTTAGTTTGAAACTGTTGGCCCCGCTCAGAGATGAAATAGACGAGGGCCAAACAGGAGACCTAACAGGATGGTCATCTCTGGTCCTCGGAAACAGAAGGCAACATTTGGGGTGAGTGTTGCAGGGTTTGTGACCCTTTTTGATTGGTGGTGGTGAGGCAACAGAGCTGTGCTCCAGGAATCTTGTGTTCAGTCTGAAGTTACCATCCTCCACCTGGGTGGGGGCTCAAAGAGATTGTTATGCATATTTCTTTGAGAAGGAACCAGGACTCTGTCAGGAGGCTGTACAAACCTTTGATTGTTTTTCCTGTTTCTGTATCCCCTCCCTTCCCTGATTAGCAGTTGTTTGAATCCACCCTTTGGAACTCAGGGAAGGTCAGGGAGGCTGAATGAAGCCTATATCCTACAGACAAGCAATGGAGAACACAGAACAGATCTGTACTGCAGAGCCCCGCAGAGTTCTACTCAGTTTTACTTTAAGGAACTAGGCAACTATGACTATAATAACTTCCTGTCAAAATGGAGCACAGGCCTGCCTCAGCTTGGAATATGGACACTGAATTGGAAGTATTCCTGAGTTCCCAGTCCTAGATCTGAGCCTTGTATGATTAAAATCTCAATCCCTTGGTCTGCCATTTTGGTGTAACAGACCCAGTTAGAAGTAGTTGGAGGAGTGATAACTGGAATTTAGTAGACAAAATAAATCTCATTTCTTTTTAGAAGAATAGGGTCTCAAGCCTATTCAGACCTGGCACTTCAGGGAGACTTGTAGCCAGGTAGCCAGTTGCCTAGTTCTATAAAAAGTAAGGTCACTAGCTTCCAGCAGACATTGTTTTGAAAATGGCAGCATCCAAGCCTGACACGACTCAGAAAACTCAAGTGTTCAGCAATACAAGGTCTAATCTGAAAGTACACCCATAGCATCACCTAGTTATTTCCCAGGATATCTGAACCATAGCTACTCTATTTGACTTTTAATTGTAAACTTTTCCTTAATAGCCAAAGCAGATTTCACCGTTAATGACGTCAGTGTTTCTCTAGTTATGAGAAGATGCAAGAATTGGGACTCATAAAATCTTCTCCTGAAAAGATCTGACTATCTGATGGCCTGTTCTGCCAGTTTTTCCCAGAGCACAGGGTGCCTCATCCCTGATTTTTACCATGAACTCCTTTCAGGGGCGTTGAAAGTCAGCAGTTGCAGCGGCCATGACTTAATCTTTGTAGATGCAGATGGCGAGTGTCAGTCTTCAGTTGGCAGAGCCCCTTTTTGCTCATAAACTTGACCATGATTTTGAAGGGGGCATTTCATGACCATTTCATCCCATGGTGCTGAGAATGTCCATTCTCAGGTTTGGCAAAGATTTTGTTGACAGGCCACTCAATGTGCTGTTACTGGACTAGGCCATAAAACAGTATCCAGAATTCTCTGGACCACCTGTCTTACTAGCTTCTACGTCCAGGAAAATATTCCCTCTTGTTGCTTCTTCCCATATCTAGAGTTACACTGTTACCATCATCGATCTCATATGGGACTATATATTATTCTATTAGAGGCCTCAGACACACATTTGACAGTGTAAGAAACAGCAGGTTTGTAAAACAGGTGAAATACAAATAACATAGCCAGCAGTATTAGTAAAGTCACAAGTAAGACTTAAGTTAAGAGCTTCCATTAGATATAGCCCAGTCATTTCAGATGTATCTCAGGTCATCTGACTTAGCCTGCTCTGTAGAATCTTTATCTTCCAGGGAAATTATGTATTGGCACTGTCTATAAGGCACATAGCCCAGTTTTCTAGTGTTACTAGATTGATTGTATGATTAAATTGTTTCCAACACAGAGGAGACCTTAAGCCTAAATTACTATAGCCTGGTGTTATCTATATAAATCCATCTCATAATTGTGGGAGATTTTTTCCTCCTTTGCTGACACTTTTCTTGTTGCTCTGATTGAGCTTGAGTAATAGAAGCTCAAATTTATGGCCAGAGTCAGAGCAGGCATTATTAATTGGCCCTCGTGAGGGGATCCCATCTAGTAATATCACAATAACCTGAATATGACTATAATTTTTAAGTAAATTTTCTCAGGGCCAACCAGTTAGAGTCTTGTAGTAGAGAAATTTAACAAGGTAACCCAGAACTAGACACAGGTAATTGGCCACAAACCCAACAATTGAATTGATTTTTAAAACCAGCATAGGATCAGGCCTATGATAGAAAAGCATTTGACTTATATGCAAAGGTCTAAGAAGTCAAGAAAACATAAATGCTCATACGAATCAGGTCCAGCATCTTGGGGAGGCTGTCTACCTCTGATGTCGTCCTCTTCTCATCCTGGTATAGCGTAGTTTCTCCTGATAAAAAAGCCCTTCCATCCATGTTGGAGACAGTCCCTTAAATTATGTCTTTTTCCGGTCCTGGTTGCAGGTCATGAGGCATCTGATCTTCATCCAAAGATAGATTACTGAGATGAGCTTCAGAAACAAACTTAGGTGTCTTTAAGAATTCAATTAAATTTTACATTAATATCACATAACAGCAAAGAACTATCTAAGAGATGAGTCTTACTAGATGCAGACCTCCATTAACAAACTGGGATCTAACACTTTTGAAATATCTTTTTCTCCCTAAAGTTACCCTCATTTTTATCAAGTATAACCAAATTAAGGCTAGTTTGTTTGCAAAATAGGTCTGTTCTCACTAATTTTGGTCTGATGATTTATATAACCATAATTGATTATAGGATTTTATTTTGCTGAAACATTTATAGAGTCTCAGACTGAACTTTTAAAATAAAACAGGACTGGGAAACTCACACCAAAGGCTTATCACAGATTTTGCCTAACAAATCTAGGTGAATTCTTCCCTTTTTAAGGTCTCAAAAATTGCTTGAGATTTTTGTACCTGTGAGATAACCTTCCTAACTCATTTGATAAACTTACTGGAAACCTAAGAATTTCCAATTTTTGGAGGAGTCAGATAGAGAGAAAATACAATTGTTTTGTTTATAATGTTTAATTTTACCAAAGTATTGTCATAATTAGTTTGAGAGGAAGGTTTTCCCTACTCCCTGAAAACATAAGATTCAAACCCATAATTTTTCAGACAGAAACCATAAACGGTATAAGCATATTTGCTGGTTCATTCAGTCCCTCTGCTAGCTTTTGTGTAGTTACCAGGTTTTCCATTAGAATACCAGGACATATCAGAATGTTAAGAACTCCATATAATTTCTAGGATATCTGTATTAGTAATTTTACCATACATTATAACATGAGCGGATTTATCACTCATTTGATAATCTTTTTCATGCAATTTAACCAACCAAATAGTCACAGTTTAGTATCTCTCTTTGGGATGTTTCAGGGGCCCTCTGAAACACCCCAGAGTTAGCTAGAGGTCAAAGGAACTTCAAAAGAATTCGATTTAGGAAGTTTTCTCAAAAAGATCAATTAAAAGGGTTTAGAACATTTGGTCAGATTTAGTCAGTGTTGATGGGTGTATCATTTAGCTTGTTGATATGTCACAATGGGAGTAAATACCAAGGCTCAAGGTCTAGTGAAAGTCAGCTCCGCCGTCTTGGACCTAATTGGCTCTAACCAGTTTTCCTATGGCTGTGTCATTCCTAACAAAATCAATTTATCTAACTAATTGTAAATGTTTCAAAATCTTATTTTATTTGGAAATGACCTAACTATTCAATAGACTTCCAACACTTAGCACAGTTAGCACAACCCTTAGAAATTTAAGTTACGCCAATCTGGAGAGACTATTTTAGACAGATATTCCTAAAGAATAATTATCCTTAATAGAGTTTATATAAAAGCTCATATCTCATTGACATTTTTAGAAGTTTCTTCACTCGAGGTAATTTCTTTGTTGGCAAACTTGTAACAGATATAATATTTAACTTATATTAAACTTAGGTACAATGAAAATATTCTACTTAATGTTAATTACTCTAAGACATGTCTATATTAGATAGGTCAACAAACAAACATTAATATCAGGTATTTAATACTGAATATTTCCCAGTTCACATGAACCTGGAATTTATTGTTTAATTTAGAATTATTTGATTTGTAAGCACTTACCTTTTTGTAAGCCAATTAAATAGAGCTCATTTACAAATTAACTTCAAAAATATTACCCAGAGACAAAGACATACCACAACATATTTAGACAGACACAGTGCAAGACCTAGCTTCATTTTCTAAGTTTAGTCATCAATTAGATATTACAATATAAAATTTACTAGTTTATAAAAAAACAGTTAAATAAAAATTTTAAAGTCTTTTTCCCCTTTTCCCTCAGTGTCAGGAGTTAAAGATGGTCTAGATAAGTGTTCCTGAGAGCCCTGGTCTCAGGGCACAGGGAAAGAAAATCAAGTTCTAACAAAATGGTGGCAGGTCTAAACCAAATGGTGGCCAGACAAAGCAAAATGGCCATCAAAAATCACAACACAGAACACGGAGTTAAAACACACACATAAACCTGGCAGTCCTCATCAGACACTCCCTTAAATACAAGAATACAGTCTCTCAGAAATCCTCCTATAGAGACACAGAACTTCAGATCCAAGTACTAACATCAAAGATTTCAAGGGAGGAAAGGAAGCCAGGTTGAAAGAAGGGGGAGGAGGCGGGAGGGGGGGGCAAAAGGGGTGGCCTTACAGACATCTCCTGCCACCTGCAGATACCCAGGCATTATGGGACTTTACCCTGGGCCTCCAGAGAACGGAGGACAGGAACTCGGCCCTACCAGAAATCAGACCAGACCAAACCAGAATTCGAGTTCTCTGCCAAGAGGAGGTGGTCAGTCTCCAATCCTCAGCTCAAGCTGAGGCCCTTCAACCAGATTCCTGCATCCAGGACCGGGAGACTAGAAAAACAGGGAAGGATAGGAAGGGTTAAGGAGAGGAAAGAGAGAGGGAAGGAGGGAGAGGTCAATAAAGTCTCTCATTCCTTACTGGTCGGGGCACTCTGGCCAAATGTCTGCGTGGAGGAGACCAGGGACAAAAGGGTCCCAGTTGCAGCCGCTGGGTCTGGTCCATGGGTAGGCAAGCTGGCCCCTGAGTACCCCGAGTGGTCAGGATATCAGTCTCAGTGAAGAAGAGGTCCCACCAGAGTTGCCATTTGTTGCAGGAAAGGGAAGCCCTTCCAGGGCCTGAAACTGGGCTCTTGTCTAACACTCAGAAATGAATTGTCTGAGGAGACACACGTGCTGACAAAGCAAGAGATTTTATTGGGAAAGGGCACCCGGGTGGAGAGCAGTAGGGTAAGGGAACCCAGGAGAACTGCTCTGCCACGTGGCTCGCAGTCTTGGGTTTTATGGTGATGGGATTAGTTTCCGGGTGGTCTTTGACCAATCATTCTAATTCAGAGTCCTTCCTGGTGGCTCACGCATCGCTCAGCCAAGATAGATGCTAGCGAGAGGGATTCCAGGAAGTGGACGGACACGCAGTGTCCCCTTTAGACCTTTCCCAAACTCTCCCAGTTGGTGGTGGCTTATTAGTTCCGTATTCCTTATCAAGATCTCCTGTCATAAAACAACTCATGCAAATGGTTACTATGGTGCCTGGCCAGGGTGGACAGTTTCAATCAGTGTGCTTCCCCTAACAGAAGGACTGATGTTGAAGAAACTAGAATACTTTGGCCACCTGATGCAAAGAGCTGACTATTTGAAAAGCCCCTGATGCTGGGAAAGATTGACGGCCGGAGGAGAAGGAGACGACAGAGGATGAGGTGGTTGGATGGCATCACCGACACAATGGACATGGGTTTGGGTGGACTCCAGGAGTTGGTGATGGACAGGGAGGCCTGGCGTGCTGTGGTTCATAGGGTTGCAAAGAGTCAGACACAGCTGAGTGACTGAACTGAACTGAACTGAAAATTATAAGGTGCTATAAATATTTGAATTATAATACCCATGCGTGACAAAGGTTTGGATAAATAAGACACTTTAAATTTTTACTGCTTGGAAAAGGATATCACAGCCCACTCCAGTATTCTTGTCTGGAAAAGTCCATGGACAGAGGAGACTGGTGGGCTGCAGTCCATGGGGTTACGTGACTGTGCCACGCACACTGAAGAGGGTAGAGGGAGATGGGTTGGTAGCAATAAACTGGTAGAACTAAAAAAAAAACCTTTTTTTTTACTGCTAATTTTATGCACAAAATTGGTTCAAATGTTCTAAAGTGTATATGTGAAAGTTGCTCAGTTATGTTCGACTCTTTGCAACCCCGTGGACTGTAGCCCTTCAGGCTCCTCTGTCCTGAGACTTCCCAGACAAGAATACTGGGGTGGGTTGCCATGCCCTCCTCCAGGTGGTCTTCCCAACCCAGGAATCGAACTGGAGTCTCTTACATCTGTAGTGGCAGGTGGGTTCTTTACCACAGTGCCACCTAGGGAGGCCTCACCCTATTCCCTCCCAGCCAGAGGAAAATATACATAACATAAAGTTCACCGTTGTAACCAGTTTGGGGTGCACAAGCTCAGTAGCGTTAAGTGCATTCTTATTATTGTGCAGCCTCAGTACCATCTACCCCAGAAGTCTTTTCACCTTTCTAAACTGAAACTCTGTCTCCATGAAATACTAACTCCTCATTTCCCCTCCCCCAACCCCTGCAAATCCCCTTCTGCTTTCTGTCTTTATGAATTTGGCTACTCTAAGTACCTCCTAGAAGTGGAGTTGCACAGTGTTTGTCCTTTTGTGACTGGCTTATTTCACTTAATAGAATGTTGTCAGGGTTCATTCATATCGTAACATTCCATTCCCTTCCTTTTAAGCCTGAATAATTTTCTATTGTATTTTGTATACCACATTTTGTTTATCCACTCATCCATTGATGGGTATTTGGGTTGTTTCCACCTTTTGACTATTATGAATAGTGCTGCTATGAATATATACCCATTTTCATAGATGCTGCTGCTGCTAAGTCACTTCAGTCGTGTTCGACTCTGTGCGACCCCATAGACGGCAGCCCACCAGGCTCCCCCGTCCCTGGGATTCTCCAGGCAAGAACACTGGAGTGGGTTGCCATTTCCTTCTCCAATGCATGAAAGTGAAAAGTGAAAGTGAAGTCGCTCAGTCGTGTCCAACTCTTAGCGACCCCATGGACTGCGGCCTACCAGGCTCCTCCGTCCATGGGATTTTCCAGGCAAGAGTGCTGGAGTGGGGTGCCACTGCCTTCTCCATTTTCATATATATCATACTCATATGTGTATATTGGAGACCCTGCTTTCAATTCTTTTGGGTATATCCAAAGGTGGAGTTTCTGGATTGTATGATACTTCTATTTTAACTTTTTGGAGAAAACACAAAAATTGTAATTCTTGATTTGCAATCTTTTTTTTTAAATTGGAGTATAATTGCATTGCAACATCGTGTTTCTGCTGTACATCAATGTGAATCAGCTATGTGTATACATATATCCCTTCCCTCTTGAGCCTCCTTCCCACCCACCCCCATCCCACCCCTCTAGGTCATCACAGAGCATTGATTTGCAATTCTCAACAAGAGTCTTGGGGTTCATGGCCCCTTGGAGATGTCTGTGGGCATTTTTCTGGGGAGAAGTTCCACAGTTTCAGCAGATTCTCAAAGGTATCAGTGATTCTTGAAGGACTAACATCACTGAACTAGAGAGTCATGTCTACAAGTTCTTTTAAAGCCAATATTTTTGAATCTCAGGAACTGTGACTGCAGGTTTTGGAGAGGTTACTAAGGAGCTTGAATGTATTCTGCAGGCAAGTCCAGGCAAGGAAGGGCATGGGCTGGCCAGGGCCCTCTGCACAAGGAGGAGGGCATCGCTGGGTGTGTGAGAGTCTAGTGCAGGAGCATTTACACACCCAGAAGGGGCTGAGACCACTGGAAGAATCTTGGAGACAGCAGGCCTGGCTGTGAGTTTTTGTGCCATGGTAACAGTGTGATCTTGAACAATTCTCTCTCTCTCTCTTTTTTCTTAAGGATTTTATTTTAAACATTTTAAAATTTGTTTATTCTATTTATTTTGACTGCTGAGTTTCTCTAGTAGCAGAGAACAGGGGCTAGTCTCTAGCTGTGGTGCGTGGTCTTCTCATGGCTTCTCTCATTGTAGAGCACAGACTAACTGCAGTACATGGTCTCAGTAGTTGTGGCGCAGGAGCTTAGTTGCTCTGACATATGTGGGATCTTCCCAGACCAGGGATTAAACTCATGTCCCCTGTATTGGCAGGTTGGTTCTTACTGTGCCACCAGTAAAGTGAAAGTCGCTCAGTAGTGTCCGACTTTTTGGGACCCCATGGACTCTAGGCCAGAATACTGAAGTGGGTAACCTTTCCTTTCTCCAGGGGATCTTCCCAACCTAGGAATCGAACCCAGGTCTCCCGCATTACAGGTGGATTCTTTACCAGCTGAGCCACAAGGTAAGCCCATGCCACCAGGAAGTCCTTGGGCAGTTCTCTTAACTGCCCTGAGCCTGTTCTTCATCTCTAAAATGGTAGTAATCCCCACCACAGTCATGGGAGGATCAGATGAGATCTGTAGGTAGACATGGTTTGTAAGAGGTAATGGTGTCTTGGACCCACTCATTAACTAGATGGCTGAGTTTGGGTTTAGAACAAACCAGAAAGCATTTTGAAAACTCTAGTTTAAGACAGTCTGCCCTGTCATAGCTTAATCATTATTCTGCTGCTAAATGATTTACCATTTGGCCGGTCCCGGCTTGTTGACACCTGGCCCTGTCTGGCTCTGTCTGTGTGAAGGTGGGAAGGGCCCGGGCCTTCCAGACACACACAGATACTGCCTCCTGTTTTAATGCCCTTTAGAGTTCCCTTCCCGGGACTCCCAGATGCCCCTTAGATGGGCCTTCGAGGCATGTGTAAGTCCTGAGCCCATCCAGAACTTTCTAAGGTGGGACCTGGAGTGAGCCAGGATCTCTTGGATGAAAAAGATCAGGTGGGCAGAGCAGTGGGTCCATTTGCTCGGCCCTGACATCTCAGCAAAGGCGGAGAGAACCAGCTCAGAGCAGAGCAGCAGAGGAGGTCTGGGGACGGGTGAGGTGCTTTGCAGAAGGCAACTCAGAAGAAGGGATAGTAAAAGAAGCCCTCTTCAAACATCTTTTAGACTTTAAAAGTTTATCCAAAGGAGTGCATAAACCCTATTTTTATAGTTTAAGAGGAAGAAAGGAACACCAGTATTCCCCACTACTGAACATAAAAATAGAAAGAAATAGAATATTAGCAGCGAGACTTCCCTAGTGGTTCAGTGGTTAAGACTCTATGCTTTCAATGCAGGGGGTGTGGATTCAATCCCTGGTCAGGGAATTAAGATTCCACATGCTGCATGTCATGGCTGGAGAGAAAAAATAAAGAATATTACCTCGTCCTTAAAAATTCACTTTCTCCCCCATTCTCCTCCAATCACATGCCTTTTCCTCCCACCTCCCACAGAGTAACCACTATCCTGAATTTCCTATTAGTCACTCACCTGCTTTTCTTTATAGTAAGAATGTGTGTTTGTGTGTGTGTGCGCGCGTGTGTGTGTGTGCATAAAATCTGCTATTGGTAGACATTTTGGTTATCTTCCAGATTTTAGCTATTAAAGATACTTTTGTGTTTCTCCTGAGAGACATCTGGTTGCTGCTTCTTAACCCTAGTTATATGTTGAAATGAGAAGCTTTTTAAAATGCTAATGCCCAGGTCCCACCCTGAGATTACAGTTTAGCCAGTCTGGGTGCCACCTAGGCCTCTGGGCTTTTGAAAGCTCCCCAGGGGCCTCCAGGGGGCATCTCAAGGCAGATCTTGACTTCCATAGGTCCATGCTGGGGGCCTGGATTCTGCATTTCCAGGAGGCTTCCAGGCGATGCTGATCACAGCGCTCCATTTTGAGTAGTACAGAGTTGTACGGGATCTGTCTGTTCAGCTTCACTAAGTAATGTCAAGTCATTTCCAGAGGAAGAGCACCGATTTCCCTCCCATCAACTGGATAGAAGTTCCAGTCATTCACACAGTTTTTTTGGTCATGCCACTGGGCATGTGGGATCTTAGTTCCTCCACCAGGGATCAAATCCACACTCTCTGCACTGGAAGGACAAAGTCTTAATCACTGGACTGCCAGGGAAGTTCCGAGTCATTCACACTTGACATCCTCTGACTCGGTGAATTTTTGCTTTAAACAGTGGATGTGAAATATTACTTCCCTGATTATGCATGACAATAAGCAACCTTTTAAAAACACATGGGCCTTTTGTAAGTTCTTTCCTGTAAGATGTCTGGGCATGACTCTGGTCCACTTTTCTGACAAAGTTCTCTCTTTTCTAGGTGATTATATATTCCTGTACTAATCCTTTACTTTCACATTCTGCAAATATATCCTCCCAGTTCATTCCTTACCTTTTTATTGTCTGGGCTTTCTAGGTGGCGCAGTTGGTAAAGAATCCGCCTGCTCAGTGTGGATACACAAGAGACATGGGTTCAGCTCCTGGGTGGGAAAGATCCCCTGCAGGAAGAGATGGCAACCCACTCCAGTATTTCTGCCTAGAGAGCCTCATGGGCAGAAGAGCCTGGTGGGCTGCAGTCCGTGGGGTCACAAAGAGCTGGACATGACTGAGCATGCAGGCGTGCTTCTTTATTGTCTTCATGACATATTTTGCCAAACAGATATCCTCACTTTTACTTGGAGAAACTGTAATGGGCTTTTGCTTCATTATTACTTTAATAAGTAGACTCAAAATACATTAAACTTTTTTTTTCAAAACCACAGGAAGAAATCAGTAAATATCATCAATGCCAATAACCCCAAATATTTAGGTGGCCTAAATATCAAGCTCCTTATAAATAAATCGTGCTTCCTATGTCCCTAATGTAGTAAAACTTACATTCTGGTAACAGTGGAAAAACAGGCAATAATCAGATAAATGTATTATAGGCTAAGTATTACCAGGTGCTTGAAGGAAAAGTCAAGTACAATAGCCAATCAGCTTACTTGTGCCTGACCCTCAGCTCATTTAAGTCTTTTCAGATACACAGACAGATGTTTGTATTCCTAGAAATGCTAAGAAAGGGTTTTTTTCAGCTGAGAATCACAAAAGTAGGACACGACTGAGCAACGAACACACGCTACCTTCCTGGTAGGCAGAAAGAATCCGGTTCTGTTAACTCATTTCTCTGTGTCTCGTTTCTATGGGGTGGGGGGTGGGGGTGGGGGTGGGGGGGACTATAAGGAATTTAAAAGAAACTATTTTAGATCGAGGATCAGAAAATGTTTCCTATAGAACGTTGGAGAGTCAATCTTTTTGGTTACGAGGGCCATGGTGTCTCCACCCTCGAACCCTACCATCGTTGTACTAAAGCAACCGTAGCCAGTATGTAAATGAAGGGGTGGGCCTGTGTTCCAAGAAAACCTGATTCACAAAGCAGGTGGTGGGCCAGATTTGGCTCATGGGCTGCAGTTTGCCAATTCCTGCCTTACAAATTCTTCTTTTGATATTGTTTATTGCTTGTGTGTCAGTCTAGAAATAACACATGCCCATGGGCGGGGGTGGGATTCGAGCAATACAGGAGTGTTTAAAGTAGAAAGATGAGAGGCTCTTGTCTTCTCTCTCCTGCTTTACTCATCCCGCTCATCAGAGATGACCCACCTGACATACTGGAAGGAAGCCTGGGACACCCCGGCCCCCCTCCAACACACACACACACAGCCACACGAGCACCTCCAGGGTCTCAGGGTGACCTAGGGGAAGATGCACACAAAGGGCAGGTGGATGCAGCTGGGTGGTGCTGTGCCCTCTGGACTGCCTGCTGTTGCCTTAAAGGTGAGCTCTGTTCTTTTCAGTGCAAGAAACTGATGGGGTTTTTTCTTTAAAAACAAGACCGGGACTTCCCAGGCGGTTCAGTGGTTGAGACTTCACCTCCAATGCGTTGGTTCGATCCCTGATTGGGGACATAAGATCCCATACGCCTCGTGTTTAAAAAGCCAGAAACATAAAACAGAAGCAATATTGTAACAAATTCAATAAAAACTTTAGAAATGGTCCACGTCAAAAAAATCTTTAATAAAAATAGAAAAACAGGATCACTCAGTGCACAGCTAGCAGTCCATAGAGAAAAACAGAATATAACAGGCATTCCTTTGTCAAGTCTCATTTCCAAGCAGACTCATACACAGAATCCGTTCTGCCCCTCCTCCGGTCCCTCCCTGCCCTTCTCTTGCCCTCCCTTCCTCCTTCCCTCCTTTCCTTCCTTTCACAAATGTTTTTGGCTCTAAGGGTGCAGCAGTGAGCAGGCAAAGCCCTCGTCCTCTTGCAGCTTCTCTGCTAGGAGGGGAGACAGACAGTAGTAGGTGAGCACATGAAAAAGTCAGATCACAACATGTTCCAAAGGAAACGAGAGACAACCGAAGGTAATTAAAGGGATGGAGTCTTTAGGCCTTGGAGATGTTGATGACCTCGGGGTTCAGCTTGCATGTGTGGAGTCCCTCTGCCTGAGCCTGAATCTCGGCTCCACCGCCTTCTCCCTGTGTCACAGGGACACAGTGTGCCCTCTCTGTGCCTCAGTTTCCTCGCTTGTAAAATGACAGTGACTTAGGATTTACATCATAACACTGAGGTGAGGACTGTATAAAGAACGTACTGAGCTCTCAATAAAAATACCAGCTCTTATCAGCTGTAGAAATAGAACACTGTGGTCTCTCCTGAAAGAATGTTGCACGTGAACACATTAGTAAAATCCTCCCGGGAAGATGTGGGTACATGGCAGCATTATTCAGTGTGTGCCGCCGAGTCTCTATTCACTCTCCATATCATGCAGAGCACTGGCTTTTGTGTAGAATAGAATCCCTGGGGGCTTTTTCTCCTGAATAAGAATTTTCTTCGTAAAAATTTTCCTCTCCAGAAACACAAAGTGTTTTGAATTCTCTCTCATACACTTACATTGAACAATCCCCTCCCCCCCCACCAACCCCCACCAGAAGGTAAGAGTGTAAACTCAGGAGAGTGCCAGGCTCTCCTGAGGACAGTGTGTGTCCTGCCAGCAGCATGGTTTATCTTCAAAGACAGAACAACCTGATATCACCCGGCACTTACACTGAAACAGACAGGGGCCATTCTCCTTGAGTTCATTAAAGAGTTTCCAAAGTCAGCCAGCCTCTCCCCATTGTCTTGTAAGCTTCCTTGCCCCCTGTATTTCTGATGTATATCAGTTTCCTAATATGGCATGGTAACCCACCCCAGTATTCTTGCCTGAAGAATCCCTTGGACAACATTCTATAAGAAACAGAGCCTGGTAGGCTATGATCCAGAGGGTCACAAAGAGTCGGAGTGACTGTAGCAACTTAGCAGCACTAATGTGACTCAAACCTTGACCAGAAGTTCATGTGTTAAACTACCATCTGCGGCCTGGAGCTTCCTTGGGAAGTTATCAGGTCTAGGATCCCCCAGGACAGGATGGACCACACCTTCAGAGTGGGGAGGAGAGGGAAGAGAGAGGAGGGGAAGGATGAGACAGAGTTTCTACAATATGTCCTGGAATTCATATTTTCTAGTCATTAACTTTAGCAGGAGTAAGTATTATCTTTCTCCTATATATTTGTCATTAGTTTTCAAAGGTATACAGATATGGCTGTGATTAAAAACCATTTTATAAAATCATTTACAGAATTCTTAGACTCACTAGTATCATATTGTGTTAAGGATATATATTGTTACTGTTGTTGCTTAGTTGCTAAGTCATGTCCAACTCTTTGCAACCTTTATATATTTAATTTTTTTTTCAGTTAAAAAAAATTTTTTGGCCATGCCATGCAGCTTGTGGGATCTTAGTTTCTTAACCAGAGGTTGAACCCTTGCCCCCATCAATGGAAGCACAGAGTCCTAACCACTGGACCACCAGGGTAGTCCCTAAATATTCTGTTGTTGTCATGTCTGACTCTTTGAGACCCCATGGAATATAGCCCTCCAGGCTCCTCTGTCCGTGGAATTTTCCAGGCAAGAATACTGGAGTGGGTTGCTATTTCTTTCTCCAGGGGATCTTCCTGATCAGGGATCGAACCTGAGGCTCCTGCATTGGCAGGTGTATTATTTACCACTGAGCGCCAAGGAAACCCTCTAAATGTTTTCTTTGATTACCTTCAAATCCTACACTGCTGGAACAGTAGTTCTCAAAGTGTGGTCCCTGGACCAGCAGTGTCACCATCACCTGCGAACTCATCAGAAGAGTGGATTCTTGACACCATCCCATTCCTGCAGAATCAAAAACTCTGCAGGGGAGGGACCCAACAGCCTGTTTAACAAGTCCTCCAGGGGATCTGATTTGCTTTATTAAGTTTGAAAGGCTTCCCAGGTGGCTCAGTGGTAAAGAAACTGCCTGCCAGTGTAGGAAACTCGGGTTCTGTCCACGGGTCAGGAAGATCCCCTGGAGGAGGAAATGGCAACCCATTCCAGTATTCTTGCCTGCAGAATTCCACGGACAGACAAGCCTGGCAGGCTACAGTCCATGGGGTTGCAAAGACTCAGACATGACTGAGTGACTAAGCACGCACACACAAATTTTGCAGATCTCTGAGCTGGATTATTTGATGTTTAAATCCCAAAGGGGTCCCACTGAGAGGAGTTCAGGAAAAGACTCCTCGTTCTTTGACCCCTGGAACAAGTAGCAGGGGAACAGGTTTTAAAGGTGTCCCAATTCATCACTGACAGCCTCCTCCAGTCAGTACACATGCTTCTGAGGGCCAGCCAATCAGGGACAGCCTTGTTCCAGTGACCTGGCTTCCTTTGCTAAAGGTCACTTAGTGCCTGAATACTCCCACTGTTAAGAGTCCACTAATCCCCAGCCTCATGCTTCCCAGACGCTCACTAAGAAATCCATAGTTTACTGTGTTTTGTCGTTGTTCAGTTGCTCAGTCGTGTCTGACTCTTTGCCACCCCATGGACTGAAGCAGACCAGGCTTACCTGTCCTTTATCATCTCCTAGAGTTTGCTCAAACTCACGTCCATTGAGTCAGTGATGCCATCCAACTATCTAATTCTCTGTCCTCCTGCCCTCACAAACAACAAATCCAGCTTTTTGCTTCATATATAGCATAGACACCTCTTTCTCCAGCATCCCATGTGTTTAGTCCAGAGATGACAGTTGCTGACACTTATAGGGGCAGAGAGCATCGTGAATGCATACAGTGGGCCAGGTATGAGGCAGTACTGGGTAGAAAAGTGGGGGTGTGAAGAGGCAGTTGTTATTATGACAAAAACACCCCTGCAGGGCCGAATGAGTCACCCCCGCAGCCCTGGGGGCTGCAGGGTGTCAGTCTGTAACATCCAGATTAGCCCGCCTACCTGCATTTTTATTGGGCTTCCCAGGTGGCTCAGCGGTAAAGACCCCTCATGCCAATGCAGGAGATGCAAGAGATGTGGGTTCAAGTCCTGGTTTGGGAAGAGGCCCTGGAGAAGAGCATGGCAACCCACTCCAGTATTCTTGCCTGGAGAATTCCACAGACAGAGGAGGCTGGGGGGCTCCTGGGGTTGCTAAGAATCAGACACAACTGAGCAAATGAGCACACACACACGTTGCATTTTTATATAAGAGGTGATCTAGGTAAAGAGAATTGCCCAAGAACAACTGATTTAGTGGCAGTTTACATGTAGTCCATTCCCACACCACTGTCCTTTCTTTTTTTTCCTGCACAAAGTGTAAAAGTGTGGAACATAAACAAAATCGTCAATAATTTTTTAAGGAATTTCACGTCCCAATTCTTTTCACTGTCAGTCACCTTAGTTCCACCGAAGTCAGAATCGCCAAGCTAAGAGAGCCCTTTCAAAAAGAAGTGTTGCCCGGCCCACAGCTGTCATGTTGGTCAGGTCACAATTCTTTTGGTTCAGCTTGATCTCCAACGCAATACCGACACACTTCCAAATTCCAAATTCAAATTTGTAATCTTGGGGATCCAGTTTTCTCAAGCAGTTTGCTTTAGGGCCCTAGAAGTTAAATATAGCGAGTACATTGCTATTTATTCCTCATCTTTTCTAATACTGAAGAGGCTTGTGATGTGTTAACAGATCCCATTGTCACCGGTGCAATAAAATTACAGTACGAGAAGCAGAACCTGTATTCTCAATATAGCCACATTAACAGTTTATGGACACCGTGAACAACGTGCCCATTTTCAGTAGAATGAGGCTTTGCTGTACTTTCCATACTTTTGGAAAGAAGGCAAAAGAAGGCATCATACAAAAACATACCAAATGTATTTATTACGTTACCGTTGAAACCATGAGGTATACATGTTGTAGCTAAGGGTATTAGCAGTAAAAGCAAAACCAAACCCTTTGTCTTGGCTGTCTAGGAGTTTCATGGAGGATTCAAATGCCGTTTTATCTGTACATATTTGTTTCCCCAGCCAGGAGTTTCTCTTTTGGAGCATTCTCTGGATCTCACTGGAGAAATGCTGTTTACTTTTTACTGCAGCTGCTGAGCACCTACCCAGGCTGTCACTGTGTTGGTCTGGGGACAGAGGGAAGAGTAAGATGCATGGCTGGTCCTCAGAGCTCACAGCTGAGGAAGGAAGGAAGAGGAAGGGGAGGAGAAGGAGGAGAGGGAAGCAAACACGCATGGTGCTGTGATTCCACAACAGAATTCTCTTCAAGCTTCCAGGAGAACCCAGGATCGGGGAGAGCTGACAGGCAGCAACATTTGAGTCATGAGGAGTGGCTTCACGTCTGCCCTGCAGAAAAGAGATGAAGAGATCTCTTTGAGCAGTGCCCTGATGATCCTGAAATGTAAACACGGGGGCTGTCAACTAAACACACTCTGCTCCCGATGGCATTATGAGAATTAAAACTGAATTCACTGGTCATTGGAGAAAGGTCCCAAACATCCCAAGATCCATGACAAATCCGTCATGTTTGCTGTCCCTATGCTTTGTGCTCCGTCACTCAGTCGTGTCCTACTCTGTGTGGCCCAATGGACTGTAGCCTGCCAGGCTCCTCTGTCCATGGGATTCTCCGGGCAAGAATATTAGAGTGGGGCACCATTTCCTCCTCCAGGGGATCTTCCTGACCAGGGATTGAACCTGGGTCTCCCACATTGGCAGGTGGATTCTTTACTGCAAGTGCCGCCTGGGAAGCCCAACTGATGTTACAGTGAAGTAATTAATATGCATTCAGGCAACGATGGAGGAGGAAATGGCAACCCACTCCAGTATTCTTACCTGGAGAATCCCATGGACAGAAGAGCCTGGCGAGCTAAAGTCCATGGGGTCACAAAGGGTCGGACGTGATCGAGTAACTGAACATACGAAGAAAACAAATATTTGTGGAGTGCCTCTTATTTTATGGAGGAACTGCTCTGGTCATCAGGAATAAAGCAGATAATAAAATGACTATATCTCTTTTTTGGCTACATCTTAGTTTCCCCACCAGAAATTGAACTCCTGCCCCCTTACAGTGGAACTGCAGGGTCCCAACCACTGGACTACCAGGGAAGTCCCTGGTAGTTCTATTTTTAGTTTTTTGAAAAATGCCATATTATTTTCCATAGTGCCTGCCTCATTTTACATTCTCGCCAATAGCGTACAAACTCTTCACATCCTTGCCAACACTTGTGATCTTATATATATATTTTATAGTGGCTAACATAATGGGTGTGAAGGGGTATTTTACTGAGGTTTCAATTTCCCTAATGATTAGTGATGTTGGGTATCTTTGCATGTGCTTGTTGGCTATCTGTATACCTTTGGAGAAATGGGCAGTGCTTCCGTGACCTGCCAAGACACTGTCTAATGTCAAAGTGCTTTAGAGTCCTCACTGCAGCAATTCTTCCATAGCCTCTACTAAGCTCGCAAAGGTTTGGTGTGATTGGTCTGTGACATGTTCTCTTCCGGAGCAGGCAACTTCCAAAGGAAGAACTACAAATGCTCAGACATCAAAGTGTTCCACTAGAAATGATGAAAACTAAAACTACAATGAAATATATTTTTATACTATGTTGGCAATGGGTTAAAAAATAAGAATTCCAGGTATTAAAGTGAATTCAGGGAAAGAGGCCCACTGGCATAGACTGTTAGAATGGAGACTGATCCAGCTTTTCTAGAGGGTTTAAGTTGGGTTTAAGTTGGTACAACCTTACATTGATCCCAAGGAAATAATGATAGAGAGGTGCAAAGGTGTTCAAAATCATAGTCTTATTTAGAATACTGAAACCAATATTAGGGGATTGATAGTATAAATTATATTCTTATTAGGGAACAATATACCATTCAAACATACTGTTGATGGAGACTTAAGATTTAGGAAAGGACTTTTCTGCTTTATTGACTATGCCAAAGCCTTTGACTGTGTGGATCACAATAAACTGTGGAAAATTCTGAAAGAGATGGGAATACCAGACCACCTGACCTGCCTCTTGAGAAACCTGTATGCAGGTCAGGAAACAACAGTTTGAACTGGACATGGAACGACAGACTGGTTCCAAATAGGAAAAGGAGTGCATCAAGGCTGTATATTATCACCCTGCTTATTTAACTTATATGCAGAGTACATCATGAGAAACGCTGGGCTGGAAGAAGCACGAGCTGAAATCAAGATTGCCGGGAGAAATATCAATAACCTCAGATATGCAGATGACACCACCTTTATGGGAGAAAGTGAAGAGGAATTAAAAAGCCTCTTGATGAAAGTGAAAGAGGAGAGTGAAAAGCTTGGCTTAAAGCTCAACATTCAGAGAATGAAGATCATGGCATCTGGTCCCATCACTTCATGGCATAGATGGGGAAACAGTGGAAACAGTATCAGACTTTATTTTTCTGGGTTCGAAAATGACTGCAGATGGTGACTGCAGCGATGAAATTAAAAGACGCTTACTCCTTGGAAGGAAAGTTATGACCAACCTAGATAGCATATTCAAAAGCAGAGACATTACTTTGCCAACAAAGCTCCATCTAGTCAAGGTTATGATTTTTCCAGTGGTCATGTATGGATGTGAGAGTTGGACTGTAAAGAAAGCTAAGTGCCGAAGAATTGATGCTTTTGAACTGCGGTATTGGAGAAGACTCTTGAGAGTCCCTTGGACTGCAAGGAGATCCAACCAGTCCATTCTAAAGGAGATCAGTCCTGGGTGTTCATTGGAAAGACTCATGCTAAAGCTGAAACTCCAGTCCTTTGGCCACCTCATGCGAAGAGTCTACTCATTGGAAGAGACTCTGATGCTGGGAGGGATTGTGGGCAGGAGGAGAAGGGGATGACCGAGGATGAGATGGCTGGATGGCATCACCGACTCGATGGACATGAGTTTGAGTAAACTCTGGGAGCTGGCAACGGACAGGGAGGCCTGGTGTGCTGCGATTCATGGGGTCGCAAAGAGTCGGACACTACTGAGCGACTGAACTGACTGACTAACTCCCTTGCTGTACAGTGGATAGGAGTCCACCTCCCAAAGCAGGGGATGTAGTAGGTTTGATCCTCCATCTGGGAGGATTCCACAGGCCACAGAGAAACTAAGCCCATGAGCCACAGCTGCTAAGCCTACATGCTGAAGACACTGAAGCCCATGCGCCTAGAGCTTGTGCTCCACAACAAGGGAAGTCCTCACAACAAGAAGCCTGTGCACCATGATGAAAAGTAGCCCCCGATCGCTGCAGCTAGAGAAAGCCCACCCTGCTGGTCCAGTGGTTAGAGCTCGGGGCTTTGACTGCAGGGTTCAGTCCCTGGTTGGGGTACTAAGATCCTGCCAGCAGCATGGCACAGCCAACAAAACAATACAAATAAAAAAGTTCCATCTGTGTATTCATTCATTTACAGTGTAAACACTTCTTACATACCAACCCTCTGTTGGACATTATAGGAGCAAGTAAAGGGCTTCCCACGTGGCAGTACTGGTAAAGAATCAGACTGCCAATGCAGGAGACACAGAGATATGCGTTCAATCCCTGGGTCAGAAAGATCCCCTGGAGCAGGAAATGGCAACCCACTCCAGTATTCTTGCCTGGGAAAATTCCATGGACAGAGAAGCCTTGTGGACTACAGTCCATGGGGCTGAAAAAGTAGGTCATGGTTGAGCAATTAAATGCACACACACACTGTAGGTAGAAGGGTTCACAGCAACGAACGCCTAGCACAACCAAAAATTAAAAAAGACATGGGGAAATGTGTATATAAGATTATGTTCACATGTAACACTAAGCCTTTGCTATACTATTAAATAACAAAGGCTTATTAGTACATATGAACTTAATCTTTTGCCATTTAAAAAGTATTCACTTTTTCCCTCAGGTAGTTCATTTACTTGGTTCAAAAATGAAAAAGCATAAAACCATACACGACAAACATGTCTGTTTTTCATTCCTATCTTCCATTATCCTGTCGCCCCACCAAAACCAACACCAGTAAGATAGGAAATCATGTTCCTGGTGTCTTCTGTAGCATCCTAGATGATTTCTTGTGCATCTATAAGTAAATGCAAATAATCCTTTTTCCTTTCCCCTGTGGACAAATAGTAGCTTGTTATATACATTAATTTACACTTTGACTTTTCATTTTAATACATAAACAGATCTTTACTCTTTTTTTTTAAAAAAAAATAGCTGCATAGTATTCTATTATGTGGACTTTCCTGGTGGCTCAGTGGTAAAGAATCCACCTGTCAATGTAGGAGACACAGGTTTGTTCCCTGGATCAAACAAGCTTTATGGCCAACACAGTACCCACTCCAGAAGTCCTGCCTGGGAAATCCCATGGACAGAGGAGCTTGGTAGGTTGCAGTCCATGGGGTTGCAAAGAGTTGGACACAACTCAGTGACTACACAACTTTCTATTATTTGAATGTAACATGTTAGGTAGCACTACCACTAGGCAATGAGGCTGTTTCTAATTTTTTGTGATTACAAATAGGGCTGCAATGTATAACTCTGTGCATGTCATTTCACACATGGTGCAACTCTAGCTATAGGATACATTCCTGTAAGTGGAACTGCGGAGTCAAATATTATGTACATTCTCGAAAATCTTGGCCAACTGCCCTCAGAGGTTGTACTAAATGGAGCTTTCATCAGCCAGGTGTGAGGCAAGGCTCTGTTCCCCAACCTCACCCCAACCCCAACAAAAGTGGTATCATCAAACACTTGAATTTTTGCCAATCTAATAGGGATTTCAACATAGCACTACTTTGCATTTCTTTGTTTATGAGCAAAGTTGAGTGTTTTTGCAAATGTTTATGAACTATTTGGGTCTCTTTTTCTATCAACTGTGTGTATACCATTTTAATTACAAATGTTCATCTGGGGAACACCCTGCTGGTCCAGTGGTTAGAGCTCGGGGCTTTGACTGCAGGGTTCAGTCCCTGGTTGGGGTACTAAGATCCTGCCAGCAGCATGGCACAGCCAACAAAACAATACAAATAAAAAAGTTCCATCTGTGTATTCATTCATTTATAGTGTAAACACTTCTTACATACCAACCCTCTGTTGGACATTATAGGAGCAAGTAAAGGGCTTCCCACGTGGCAGTACTGGTAAAGAATCAGACTGCCAATGCAGGAGACACAGAGATATGCGTTCAATCCCTGGGTCAGAAAGATCCCCTGGAGCAGGAAATGGCAACCCACTCCAGTATTCTTGCCTGGGAAAATTCCATGGACAGAGAAGCCTTGTGGACTACAGTCCATGGGGCTGAAAAAGTAGGTCATGGTTGAGCAATTAAATGCACACACACACTGTAGGTAGAAGGGTGAACTTGGGAGACTCTACTCCTTCTCTCCCAGGATATGTGACCTGATGGAAGAGAAAGATTTTGAGTTTAACATTGAACTACTTATGGAATATTTATTGGGTTGGCCAGAATGGGTTCCCAAACAAGCTTTATGGCCAACACAATACACACATGTACATATTTGTGCATCTGTATATGTAACTTATCTATGGAAGAGTACTTGGTTATATACTATGAGTTAACAGAGAAGATCTTTGAATAGAAGTGATATTTTTTTCTTAGGGCTTTTCTGTGTTTTCTAAGATTTTTGTAATGTCTCAATTATACACATAATATTTGCAGTTAGGTGATTTCTCCTTTGTTCAGTTTCTGAATTTACAAAGTCTTTTTGTTTGCTATTTTGCAAAGAATATATATGATTTTTGCATTTATGAAAAAGAACTGATAGGAAAACATCATGTACACACATAAAGTTTATGTATTTTTTAGACAGAGAAAAACACAGGAAAGCATGTTCTTTCTGTACAATAATGATGACATCGAAGAGGAGGATGTAGAAATCTATCCAGCTCCTAAGCGGTTGGCCAGTGTTCTAGAACTTCCCATCTCAAATTCCAGTGTGGACCTCCACTCACCAGAAAACCTGAGTACTTGTCTCTTCTCAGCTGGGCAACCTCATCTGCATCCAAGGAAACAGGAACTTAGCAGATAAGAGTCCTGGAAATCTGGCCCCAGGGCCCAGGACTGGGAATTCCCCCTTTTCCATGCCAGCTTCTGGAGAAGGAAATGGCAATCCACTCCAGTATTCTTGCCTGGAGAATCCCACGGACACAGGAGCCTGGTGGGCTGCCGTCTATGGGGTTGCACAGAGTCGGGCACAGCTGAAGCGACCTATCAGTAGCAGCAGCATGCCAGCTTCAGGCTCAGTGTCCAAGGGCGACCCCTGTTGGTAGAATTTAAAAGTGCCCATTATTTGTGATTGCTGTTAGAGGAAATTCTAAAGTTAGGAAATCAACCCTGAATATTCATTGGAAGGACTGATGCTGAAGCTGAAGCTCCAATACTTTGGCCACCTGATGTGAAGAGCCGACTCACTGGAAAAGACCCTGATGCTGGGAGAGATTGAGGGCAGGAGGAGATGGCATCGCTGACTCAATGGACGTAAGTCTGAGCAAACTCCAGGAGCTAGTGGAGGACAGGGGAGCCCGGCATGCTGCAGTCTGCGGGGTTGCAAAGAGTCGGACAAGACGGAGCGACTGAACAACGACAACAACAATTAGGACTGGTGTCCCTGAGTGGGATTTTCTTGTGGGGAAGCCTTGAACTGACAGCACTTACTCCTTACCCTAGCTTCTTCCCAACTCTCCATGCCCCCCTGTTGCCCCAGATTTGTCCACTGTTTGCCTGGGAAAACCAGCAGTGGCACTTGAAGGATGATGCCACAGCTGTGGCCGGCTTTTAAATGTCACACAGGCAGGCTGCTTTTGCAGCAAGGACTATCTTTGCTGGCCAGAGTCTTGCCAGCCGACTGAAAATACCAGACTTGGGCAGCTTATGGGAGCAGCAAGCAGGCAGACCATTCTACTATAAGGATGTGGTGGAGGAGGCTTCACCTCCCCTGAGAAAGGTAGGCTGGAGGTAGATGCACATGGAGGAACAGCAGGCTTTCTGGATGGATTCATACCATTTAAGATTACTTCCTGGGATTTCCTTGGTGGTCCAGTGGTTAAGACTATATACTTCCAATGCAGGGGGTATGGATTCAATCCCTGGTCAGGGAACTAAGATCCCACATGCATCAAGGCCAAAAAAAATTTTTTTTTCTTTTTAATAAATAAAAAAGATTATTTTCTTCCCTATCTGGAGATTTTGCTGGGGGATTCTGACACGAACCAGAAAACCCAGCATGGCCTTTCTTGACCAGCTCCTGTGCCTGCATTTATAAGAACAAGACCTTGGATTGAGGAAAGTATGGGTAGTAATTATGTCAGAGTCATGCTGCCAACATTCATCCAAAAAAAGAACTGCCCACATACCCCGTCCATCACTGAGTTCTGAGTGGAAGTGCTGAATGGAGCTCTGGCTGGAGAATCTGGTTTAAGACACGCAGAGCCTGTTTGTAATTCATCAGCATCGCTCTTTCCCCAGGGGCATCAGTCTGTGATAAAGAAAGCTGGACACCGAGGAATGTGCCGGGCATTTCTGAGCTTTGAGAAAACGTGACTAAGCACTTCTCAGAGCCCATCAGCAGACAGGAATCCTTCTTCACTGGCTTCATCTCTCAGAGGCCTGTGGTACAGGCGTCTCACCAAAGACCTCGTGTCATGCAGGTCTCAAATCTACTCTCTCCTGAAGGGGGGCGGGGGAGGGGGGAGCCTGCTTATCACTTTCACTGCTATAAGCAAGAATGATTGAAGGCTGGTCCAAGGTCTCCATTTGCACTAAATGCTCAGCATTTTCCAAATGCCTGGTGTCTGGGGGATCTTATTAAGAAAGAAAAGAAATCGGGAATTAAGGAAGGGATGCAGGGGCCCTTGGGTACATTCTATCTAAATTTGCTGGAAAGGAAAGGCTGGGTGGGAGAGAGGCGGGGAGGGGGAGAATCTGCCATAGTACCCAGCCTGTTACCTGTCAAGAAAGGCTGAGAATCCTGGTAAGGGACCTAGGGATGGTCAAGATCAGTCTTCTGAGAAAGGTCTGGAGAGGCAAGGTATTGCTTCCCTAGTTTAGTCAGGTAATTAAGGCTTCTGTGCCAGTGCAGAAAACACAGACACAGAGTCCAGCAGCTTCTGTCTGACTTCAAAGCCCAGACATGGATTCACAGTGCGATGTGTGCTGCCTAGAATGAGAACTGTACCTGCAGAGTCAGTTTTCACATTGCGCTGGAAAGGAAGGGAGAAAGGACTAGCTATTCTAGGAGGACTCCAGTCCACCAGGCGAGTGGCTGAGCTGTAAGCTCCAGGAAAGTGGAAGAGGTACAGCAAGCAGAGAAGGAGAATGGATGGCTCCAAACCACAGAGCAAGGTAGTGGCTGAGCTGGGAGAAGATGCCAGGTGCCCTAGGGCCCTGTTATGGGCTCTTTCCACTAGGACTGTTTCCTCCAGCAAGGAAATATCTAGACCAGTTTTGCCTTTTTGATCTGACCCTGGAGGGCCTCAGTCTGTCCAGTCAAAGAGCTCTCCCCCACATACAGGGAGGAGTTTAATTTACTGAAGACCTGCTGTGACCTAGGTACCTGCACTACTGTGCCCTCACATCCTATGAGTTGGTAAGGAAGCAACGCGTTTTCCTGATGAAGAAACTGAGGCCCAGGGAGGTTAAGATCCCTATGAAAGTGAAAGCGTTACTCTCTCAGCTGTGTCTGACTCTTTGCAACCTCATGGGCTGTAGCCCACCAGGCTCCTCTTTCCATGGGATTCTTCTGGCAAGAGAACTAGAGTCGGTTGCCGTTCCCTTCACCAAGGGATCTTCCTGACCCAGGGATGGAACCCAGGTCTCCCACATTGCAGGCAGATTCTTTACCGTCTGAGCCACCAGGGAGTGATAAGATCCCCATCCGCAGTCACATACCTAGCGTGTCTGACTCTGGTTTCAAATCAAGATCCCTTTGACAGAAAAGCCCACAGGTCTTCCACTTGGAGCAACTGCTTAATCTTATACTAGGATCTCTTTCTAAAGCCACCCTCTCCTTACCAAAGGCAAGCTTGTGTGCCCAACACACAATGAGGCCAAGCAAACCGAAATGTCAGAATTTGGTGCAAAAAAAGTCTATTGCAGTACCTCAAAACCTGAAACTCCGGGAAGAGTTTCAGCAAAGCATTTTTAAAGGCAAGGTGAGGGAAAGGGCAAGGTTGCTGGTTGCAGATGTCTTGATACAGTAATCTTTGTCCGCTGAAATCGGGTCACAGTGTTCCTATAAACTTCCAACAAGACAAATGTTACTCTCTCTTCTGAAACGTTTTCTCTCTCTATGCAAGAACAAGTGTTATCCTCAAAGGTCAGAGCCTTGAGAACGGGCTATCCTTTATATTTCAGGCTACAGGCAACACTGCTAAAGCAACAGAATACAAAGGTTAAAGCAAAAGAAACACATCTAATACGGACTCAGGTCTGTTCTTCCCTATTACACCCTGATAGGATTAGGAAAAAAAAGATTCTGAGACTTAATAACCCTGAACCTCGTCTCTCCGCGATTCTGTGCTAGGCGCTAGGCTTTCTCCGAGAGAGCCTCTTCCCTGGCTGGTTTGGAGTGGGGATTCAGGCCTACGCACCGAGACCCCAAACCCTCTGAGCACGGGGAAGAGGCTCTCGCGGCCAGCCGCTGCTGCTCCTCCCGTGTCCTGGGCTCCAGCGCCCTCACCTGGCTGCTGACGCCGCCGCCGGCGGGCTCCGCGCGCTCGGGCTCCCCCGGGCTCCGCGGGCTCGGGTCTGCGTCTCCCAGAGCGGCCGCCAGAGCCCGCCCGGGGCCGGCCGGGGCCCGGGGCCCCCGCCCGACTTGGGCAAGGGGGAGGCGAGCTTCAGCGGGGGGCGGGTCGGTGGCGCGCGGGCGTCAGGGGCCCCGGGGAGGAGCCAGCCTGGCGCGGCCGGCTGAAGAGCAGGCAGCACTCTATAAAAGCCGCCGCTCTGGAGGGCGGCCGGGGAGCGCGGGCGAGCGCAGCGCGGTGCACCCCGGCTGAGCCTGGCGAGGGCCAGCGGCGCGCGGAGCCGGCGGAGCTGAGCGCGGTCCGGGGCTGAACCCCGCTTTCCCGGACGAACTACCACTCGGCTTGCCCGAGTCCCGGGACATAACCGGGCCGGTCAGTGTGCCACCCGACCGCTCTGGCCGCGGCGCTTCTGGCCCGCGAGGCGTGAGAGTGTCTCGGCTACCGACCCAGAGGTAAGCGGGCCGGCTCGGCGCGCCGGGGCTGTGCGGACTGCCCAGCCTCAGAAGGGAGGGGAGATGGGGGGTTCGGCGCCTCCACCGGTGTTAGGGAAAGCGCACCGCGTCATGGGCTTGTTTGTCTGTCCAGTCTGTGCTGTGCTGTCTGTTCGTCTGTCTGTCCACGTGTCTGTTGATGGGCACACGTCCGCTGTGGGATTTCTCTGAGGTCGTGTGAGACTTTGCAAGGAGCAGGTGCCGGGGGGGCGCCAGTGTCCTCGGAGCGCATCCGGCGGGGAGCAGGTCCCCGTTTTCTGTAGAGTTCCCCGGTTCTGAGTGTCTCCGGGGAGATACTTGCTCCCCGAAGTGTCTCGTCGAGGAGTGACTGCTCCGAGGGTCAGATCGCGGAGTCCAGCTCACAGGGAGTCGGCTCACACCGAGCACTGGGGGGCGCGCGCCTGGCGACAGGTCTGCGCCCTGCTGCTCGGCTTTGAGCGCGGTCTTCCTTCTTGTTTCCCCTGCGCTTCCTGCTGCCTCGCCGCGCGCGCTCTCCCCGACGGCGAGAGGCACCCAGCATCGCTCTGGCACACGGCCGGTGGAGGTTAATTGAATGTTAGATGACAGGAGGACCCCTACTGATGTCTAGACTACGACGCCCAACCTGGCATCGCTGCAAGAGGGTTCAGCAGTCCCTGGAGAGGAATGTCAGCTCCGAGAAAGGTCAAATAAGGTTGGGAATAAAGACAGGGACCTGGCGGAGCCCAGGCCAGGGCCGTGGCCAGCTCTCCAGCTCGCCGCTCTGGGAATCAGGGCCAGAGACACTCTGGAGTGAAGCCGGCGGGACGCATGTGCTCCTGAGAAAGGAGCTCAGTGCGCCGAGGTCTTCCGCCGCAGACTCGCTGTCCGCGCTCTCAAGACCGCCGCGGTTCCCCAAGGGTCCAACACTACGGCCGTCCCAGGCGCGCCGCCAGGAGCCGGGTTTGAGGTCCTGAGTCCTACTTCGTGCAGCCAAGGCTGCCCACAGGTGAGAAAACCCTTTTAAAACGGAACTTTTGATGTGTGAGCCAGTGCCTGGCTGCTGGCTGGGAGCGAGTCTGTCTCTCCATTCCGGCGGTCTGGAGCGTGATCCCGGGCGCGCCCGGGGGCGGGAGCCGGCGGCTCTGCGTGCCCAGGCGCGGCGCCACCATGGACAGCTCCCAGCCGCTTCCTCCACTCCCTGTCGGTGGCCCTGGGTCTCCCGGGGAAGTGGCGCGGTTTTCCTTCCAGACTGGGAGAGTAGGGGTACAGGGCAGGTGGAGAGGGGCCGATGGTCTGCAGGAGCCCTCCGGATCCCGTCCCGAGGCGACGTGAGCCACTCAGGAGGATAAAGGAAGCCTGGGTGGTTTGTGACCCGTTCCGAGATCGCCCAGAACCTGAGCTCTTACCCGACTTTCAGTGTGGTGTCGTGGGGGCTTCTCTGCAGCACCACGGGGCCCTCCGAGGTGTTGTAATTGTGCAACGCACGCTGAGACAGTGAGATGATGCCACACCTAATTAGAGACCCCCACACTCCAAACTGTTTTAGGCGCGTGACATAGGATCATGTTCCGCTTTATTAAATTCTTTAGTAAATACGGTACCAGAAGGCGATACTAGTTTCACAGTTACGGGGACAGAATGGAGAAAAAGCACATAGATCACGTTTACAGAGAATGAGTTTGGATCCTTTTGCAAAAGCAGCTGTGCTGTTTTCCGAGCCCAATCGCTTCCTCCCAGGCGCATAACACTCTTAAAGAAGCTTCCATTGGTTCCTCTTTAGCCCAGTAGAGCATTTTGCAGTTGGTTGCCTGGAAACAGGCTGCAGAGAACCTGTAGGAGTTAATCTGGGCAAATTAAACATCTTCGTTCTCTGATAAGAAATGACATTGGCTGAGGCTCTTTTTGTAATTTTTCAGCTCTGTAGAAGATGTAGCTTCCTTCATCTTAACATTGCCAGAAATTCAGAAGATCTGCTTCTGTTTGTAGAAGGCCTATAGAGAGTAAAAACACTCAAGCATCTTTATTTATTTATTTTTGAAGACAGCTTGTGTGACTTTTCAAAAGTCGCTTAAACTCTTGTCTGTTTCCCCATATGGAAACTGGGGACAACGCAACCAACCTTGCAGAGTTGCCAATGAGAATTAAGTAGTAAAATGTAAAGCTCGTATATCCATGCTAAACACAAAGAAAGCTCCTAAAATGGTAGTGATTATAAGCATATTTTACTTTTTTTCTTTTGCCATGCCACTCAGCATGCAGGATCCTAGCTCCCCAACCAGGAATCAAACCCATGCCCTTTGCTTTGGGTGCTCAAAGTCTCAACCCCTGGATCATCAGGGAGGTTCCCAGAGGCATATTTTAAAGTTGGTTGTGCACTGCTTTTGGATTACATTCACCAGCCCTCTGCTGTCTCTCCTAACCTAGTGATTGTTTAATAGGGACTCCAGCTCCACTTTATATTCATGTTTGAGAACTTGTTGATAGAAATGATGAAAGTGCTGAAGTTGATTACAGTGTTGGAAAAAACAAAAGCAACAACAACAACAACAACAACAAAACCCTAATGTGTTCACCAAAGATCAGTGGAAGAATGTTTGCATGAAACAAATCAGTTGCCTGTTTTCCCCACCTGTGCCACTTGGAGAAAGTAAGTCATTTTCAAAATGTTATCTCAGCCCTCTGGTTGAGATGATCTATTCTTCCTGATCCTTCTCTCAGAGGAATTCGGATCTTCTGAGGGAACTCCTTGTCCTCTTGGTGGTGAGGTTCCCTTGGGTATTGATAGGAAGTGCCCTCTGCAGCCCCATTTCTTGATTCCTGCAGGATGAAGTGTGGGGTCGATGTACTAGGGCAGCACATGGTCTAGGAAAACCCTGAATGGTTGCTCCCAGTCAGGAGGCACATGCCCTTGTGTTTGAACCTTGCTTGGCTGTGAGACCTGGGCCAAAACACTACCGTACTCTGCCTGGAGCATTGCCACTTAGGTGGTCACAGATAGATCTGAACATTTCCTCCAGCTCTGTCTTTGAGGTTCTTCTGTCTGGTGTGTGCATGCTCAATCATGTCTAACTCTTTGCAACCCTGTGGACTATAGCCCTCCAGGCTCCTCTGTCCATAGGATTCTTCAGGCAAGAATACTGGAGTGGGTTGCCATGCCCTCCTCCAGGGGATCTTCCTGACTCAGAGATCAAACCCTCATCTCCTGCATTGGCAGATGGATTCTTTACCACTGAGCCAAGTTGAATATGTGACGTCATGCAGAAGTTTGGATAATGGAGTTGTACTGAGTCCAATATCACAGTTAGATTTTTTTTTCCTGCAAAAAGCATGGGTGTACGTGTGGGTGTCTGTGTGTGTTTCCGCCAGTTTTACATTCTGCTGCTCTTAGATTTTCCATATATTTTTTTTTCCTTAGTAGATCAAAGTCATCTTAGCTCCCTCCGTCTGGAAGGAGTGGAACTGATGGATGCAGTCCATGGATTCTGGGAATCTTTCGTCTACCTGGTGATGTGAATGATGACGTGGGCCCTGGCTGAACTTGAAGTCATGATTCTCTTCTCTGGACTCCTGTACTGTTCCAGTTTCCAGCACACAAGACTTACTGGTAGGAAAACTATCTAACTACAGAATCCTTTTGGAGTAGTGGGCCAAAGAAGGGGAGGAACTGGTGTGAGAGGCAGAAAGAGGCTCTTCACGGATCCTGTAGCATTCTGTCTGCTGCAGCAGCTTCTGAGTGGCTGGGACAGACAGATCAAATAGCAAGTGTGGCATTCAGTGGGGATGGCTGGCGGGCTGATGGGGGTGACTCTCAGCGTCTTTTGAGGCCTGCCGCTTTAAGTGACCCCTTTTAGTACCTCATGCGGTATTGATGGAGCAGCACAGTTTGACAGGATAAACGTTTTTTGCATTTGTAGTTATAACTCAAAAGATAAATACAAGCATGTTGATTCCTAAAAGGAACAAAGTTATGTTTATGAGTCAAATCCACAAGATCCCATATCCATGATCAGTCTAGGGAACATCTCTCTCGTTTTAAATTTTTTTAATTAAATGATTTGGCTACACTGGGTCCTATTGAATGGGCATGAGTTTGAGCAAACTCTGGGAGATAGTAAAGGACAGGAAAGCCTGGTGTGCTGTAGTCCATGGAGTCGCAAAGAAATGGACATGACTGAGCCACTGAACAACAACAAGTCTGGGTCCTAGTTGCACCATGCAGGATCTTTAGTTGTAGCATTTGAACTCTTAGTTTCGGCGTGTGGGATTTAGTTCCCTGACTAGGGATCAAACCTGGGCTCCCTGCTTTGGAAGCTTGGAGTCTTAGCCACTGGACCACCAGAGAAATCCCTACATCTCTCTTTCCACATGATGGCAAATACCAAAATGGTTCATCTCTTCCAGATATTGCATCAGTTGTCTCCTTTTGCTGCATTTTTTTTTATCATTATATGGAGGCAACTCAGTTTCTTTTCAACAGGGAACAGGAAGTGATTACATTCTTACTCTCCTGGGTCTGGTTAGGTTAGTAGGCTGTTAGGATGGTAATGGGTCTGGGCAGAGACTGAGTTTTTTTTCACTGTTTTGCCAGCTGATCAGCTGGGCCCAGAGTCTCCTTTCCCAAGAGCCTGGCAGATGGACATTTTGGTAAATTGGACAGAACTGTGGTGCCTATTGGGCTTCTCTGGTGGCTCAGCCGGTAAGAACCCACCTGCCAATGCAGGAGACCCAAGAGACTGGGGTTCAGTCCCTGGATGGGGAAGATCACCTGGAGAAGAAAATGGCAACACACTCCAGTTTTCTTTATTATTCTTATTATTCTTAATTTGCTTATTTTTAATTGGAGAATAATTGATTTGCAATATTGTATTGTTGTGTGTTTTTTTTTTTTTGCCATACATCAACATGGATCAGCCGTAGGTATGCATATGTCCCCTCCCTCTTGAACCTCTTTCCCACTTCCCACTCAAGTATTTTTGCCTGGGAAATTGCATGGACAGAGGAGCCTGTTGGGCTAGTGCGTGGGGTCGCAAGTTCAGATACCACAGAGCACACACGCGCACACAGGGTACATATCACAGCGAGTCTTATTAACATCTGCACTTTCAGGGGCTCTCCTAGCCTCTCTGGGAGGTTCCCTATCCTCTTTCCTCTCTCTGCTTTGGTACCAGGCTTCATTCAGACTTGGCTGTTTGGAAGAGAGGCTGCCTGCAGAGAAATGTCATCAAATATACACTTGCTTTCTGCTTTGTACCCTCGGTGCCAGGAAACTCACTTCCCCACCCCAAGGGAGAGGAGCTGTGATTCTCCCCTCCTCTGTTACCTTCCAGGGCCCCTCTCTAGGCTCAGTTTGGCTCCAAGCATCTGAGCCCACCTCTCCCTTCCCACCCCCTGCAGGTGAGAGAGCGCTGGTTTGTGTGTGGTGGAGTCCAGGCAGCCACCTCCCCCACCGACATTCACTCAGAACAGGTTTCCGCTCTCCAGCTCCGGACAGTCTGGCTCCTCATGTGGGGAAATTGCTGAGGCATTATCTGAATCTTTCACAAGGACAGCCACATGATAGATATAACTTGGGTTTAAAGTGCTTTGACCAGACAACAGCTTTTGCAAACCCTAAGCATTTCTTTCCTTCAGCTGTCCATAGAAGAGCTTAGCCATTAGGCATTTTCTATCACAGGGAAGGCCCATCTAGAAAAGGGTCCTTCTGGCATGCAAAGTATTTGTGCTAGACTATTGCCTCTCTTGTCTCTATTCATCATGGGGTGGGCGGGGTGGGGGGGTGTGGCGGGGGGCTGCAGACTTCTCCAGGAGCCTACTATACTATGTGGCCTTTTCTGGGATCAGAGTTCATGCTGGTGCCCTGAGACTTTATGGCTGTGAGGACAGACCCAGCCCGTGGGGCTTCCCAGGTAGCACTAGTGGTAAAGAACCTGCCTGCCAGTGCAGGAGACTTAAGAGACCTGGGTTCAATCCTTAGGTTGGGAAGATCCCCTGGAGGAGGAAATGGCAACCCACTCCAGTATTCTTGCCTGGAGAATCCTCATGGACAGAGGAGCCTAGTGGGCTACAGTCCATAGGATTGTAAAGACCTGGGCACGACTGAAGCAACTTAGCTCAGCATGTGGGACCAAGGAAGGTACCATGGCAGAGTTTTTTAGACTCAAACATGCAAGCAAGTCACTGGGGCGCTTGTAAAAATGCAAGTTCTGATCAGAGAGATCTGGGTGGGTGGGGCCAGCATCTGCATTTCTGACAAGCTCCCAGGTGATGCTGCTGGTCCACAGAGCTTCCTTTGGGTCACCAGGGCCTACATCATTGCCGACATTTTGTGACACTAATGCAACTTTTGTTTTAAGGTCTTCATCCTTTTGAAAAAAAGTATTTATTTATTCATTGGCTGTGTTGGGTCTTTGTTGCTGCTCAGGCTTTTCTGTAGCTGTGGTGCATGTCCGTCTCATTGCAGTGGTTTCTCTTGCTGTGGCTCATGGGCTCTAGAGCACAGGCTCAGTAGTTACGGCACATGGGCTTAGCTGCTCCAGGCTTGTGGGATCTTCCTGGATCAGGGATCGAATGTGCATCTCCTGCAATGACAGGCAGATTCATTACCACTGAGCCACCAGGGAAGCCCTAACTCAGCTCGTTTTGGTGTCGTTAGAGTCCATTTCTGATGTCCAAGTCGATGGGGCCCAGCTGGCCAGTGTCCTCCTAATGACCTGCTAACGACCCTTCAAATTCTTGGAGATAATTGTTGTCACTCCTAAGCTGTCTTATCAGTAGACTAAATATCTTGAACCCCTTTGAGTTTCCCATTTTCCCGGTCATAATAAATTTTCCAAAGCTCCCTGGGCCAAGTTACTTTTAAGTGCAAGACCATTGTGAAAATGGCAATTTATCTTTGCCTGGCAGAGGCATTTGAGTGTAATTTTGGTGGTATTAAGAGATCACTTGGGGAATTTCATCTCAGTCCTCTTCCAGACACTGAGAATGCGTGTTTACATTTCAACAACTTTATTTGACTCTGAAATCACAGCTATTCTTTTTTTTTTTTTGGAACCTGAAAATGAAATCTAGGCTCAATGATCTTCCTCAGCTGCCCTCCCTATGGCACTACTGTGGGGATGGACTGGCCATCGGAGATGCCCCTGCAGCCCAAGATGCAGGTGTGCAACTGCATTTAGTCGCCACTGCTGCATCCGGGAGCAGGGAAGAAACTGACTACTGATTTGAGCATCTTCTAGGGGGAGACCCTGTGTTAGCCATGAAGGAGGCATAGTTGAATAAGTGATCTCCGTCCTCCAGAGCTAACAGTCCCATGAAGGGGTTCTTGTTGTTTAGTCACTCAATCGTGTCCAGCTCTTTGTGGCCCCACAGACTGTAGCCTGCCAGGCTCCTCTGTCCATGGGATTCTCCAGACAAGAATACTGGAGTGTGTTGCCATTTCCTTCTCCAGGGGATCTTCCTGGACCAGGGATCAAACTCATGTCTCCTGCATTGGCAGGCAGATTCTTTACCACTGAGCCACCAGGGAAGCCCTGCCATGGGGAAGCAAACATCCAAATCAGTGGTTGCCATGCAGTGTGACCGGGGCTAGGACAGATGGGTCAGGAGGTGCGGTGGGCAGAGGGCCTGCTTGAGGGCAGGCAAAGCCAGGGGACATCCCCTGAGAAGCTCCTCTGAGAAGCGGCATGAGAAGAGGTGCATCTAGAAGGATTAGCAGGAGTTTACAGGGCTTTTCTGGGGCTTCTCGGGTGGCTCAGTGGTAAAGAATCCACCTGCCAGTGCAGGAGACACAGGTTCAGTCTCTAGGTTGGGAAGATCCCCTGGAGAAGGAAATGGCAACCTGCTCCAGTATTCTTGCCTGGCAAATCCCACAGATAGAGGAGCCTGGTGGGCTACAGTCCATGGGGCCACAAAAGAGTTGGACACAGCTGAGCAACTGAGCACACACAGAGGAATTTTCTGGTGAGGCAAATGTGGAGAGTGGAGTTCAGAAGGCATTCTATACAGAAAGGAGGCTGCAGAAAAATCCAGAAGCAGAGTCAGTTCGGTTCAGTCGCTCAGTTGTGTCTGACTCTTTGCAACTCCATGGACTGCAGCATGCCATGGGGGAAAATGGGGAGGCCATGCAGAAGAATCCAGAAGCACAGATAGGCCTAAACATTTCATTTCTTGCAACCCTTCAATTTCCATGAAGCCTGTAGTTGCCTCAGGTACATGAACTCTCTAAAGCTGAAGAGAGAGAACATCCCTCTGGACATCTGTAGGTCTCTGGAGCCTTTGTCTCTCAGGCCGGTGCTTTAAAACTACTTTAACCTTAAATTTTTTTTTCTACAAAATCTTACTAAACCCAGTTTACAAACCAGAGAAAATGTGGCTGTGGCTGTGAGGGTTTGGGTTTTGTCTTGTGGCCTCTAAAGAATTCCACAGAACTGTAGGGGTTCCGTGGAGCATGGTTTGGAAATCTCTGTCCTGGAGAGTTTTTAATTGCTTTTGGCAGCCCTATGAAGAATGTTATCTTAGTTTTATTGTGATGGTCTTGCTGTCTCTTCTTGACATTCTGGATGCCTTGCTGGTTGTTGTGTCAATAGTTGTCAGTGGAAGGATACCAGAAGTGTCCTGTGTGACACTCTGACAAATGTGGGGCACACTGGCTCCCCGTGAGAAAGGGAGTGTGGCAGGTGCTGGCTCAGAAGTCTCCAGCAGTAGCTGTCCACCGGGGGAAGCAAAGAGAGCAGTGAGTTTCTTGCAGAAATGGGCTTTTTTACTTGCAACCTTGTCTAACCATCGAAGACTTTTCAGATTCTAAAAAAGTTGGCAAGGGAAAAAAATAAAAGCATATTTCTGGGTATAAGACTCAACAAATTCTACCCAGGATCTCTCATCTCTTTTCATCGGTGTAAACTAGCCAAATGTAAAATTTAAAGGCAGGATGTTTTTCAGAGTAAGTTTTGAAAAGAGACTGTTAAGCCAGAAGCTGAAGAATGGAAAAGTTCCACTGGCCCAGGGTGAGGCGGAAGGTTCCAGTTCAAGCTGGAGCTCCTGTGTGCATCTTACAAAGCTCTCTCAAAGGAGAAAATTGATACTCTAAATGGAACAATGCCTGAAGGGAGCCCCACCCCTCACTGATGGATGGTCCTTGTTCTTAGAAAGGGATCTGAAGAACTCCCTGTATGCACTGTGTGGGTGTGAGTGCTAAGTCACTTCAGCCATATCCGACTCTGTGACCCTGTGGACTGTAGCCCACCAGGCTCCTCTGTCCATGGGATTTTCCAAGCAAGAATACTGGAGTGGGTTGCCACTCCTTCTCCAGGGGCTCTTCCTGACTTGGAGATCAAACCCCTGTCTCATGTCTCCTGTGTTGGCAGGTGGGTTCTGTATTAGTAGCACCACCTGGACACAGAGCAAACTCTAAAAGCATCATCATGTGACTGATTTAAGGTGACGAATGTAAGGCATGCTCAGTCTAGAGAGCACTACTGGGTACTTGAGAAACCCCAGTGGAGGAAAGGGACAGTGAGGGTTCCCTTCAGGATGTACACGTGCTGTTGCCTGGGGCTGGGTCTGCTGCCAGACCAACAACCCACTGAACTAGGGAGTGTCAAGAAAGAGCTGGTGATCAGCAGCCTCTCTATCCAGATGGTCTTGTGTCCAAGGGTCTTGACATCAGCTCCCATTACTTTGGAAACTGGCCCACCAGGAACTATGGGATTGATTCCTAAACTGTGAAGATTCAGCTTCCTCTTGCCTCCTCGGGCTGGCCTTACGCTGGCTCTTAGGTTGCCCTGATCTGTCAGGACAGGTGACCAATGACCCTGGCTTCCTAGATCCCACAGGACTGTCTGATGGATGGCCAGTGATGAGCCCGAGCTGTCTGCTTGGTTGCGTTGCCCGGCTCTCACCCCACTGTGTGCCTCCTTCCCTCCGCTCCCCAGAGGGGGCAAAGGTGCCTGCATGTGAGTGATGAGGACATTGATGCCCATGGGTTCGGAGCTGGTACAGAATGATCTTTCTTTTTTTTTTCCTGCATGGTAGTGGACCTTCCCAGACCAGGGATTGAACCTGTGCCCTTGCCGTGGAAACTTGCAGAGTCTCAACCCCGGACCGTGAAGGAAGTTGCAGGACATCGCGGATGTCTGTCTAGCTCTTAGTGCAGTGCTTCAATGACCCGCCTTCTTTCCAGGGCTCTTGTCCTTGCTGTGTAATAGGGGCCATGATTCCCAGCTAGGTCTCCTTGAACTCCCCTAATCCTTGGGGCTTAGGACCCAGAGCTTCTCAGGCAGACAGTGACCATGCAGAGCAGTTCCCCATCCCGTAAAGAACAACAAGAATGAACCTCGAACGGCCTGAGCCAGGGAGCAGATTTAGGCAAACCGTTAACATTTTTTTGTTTGAAAAACAAACTGGTGGTTTATGACGAGCCTGTTTCAAAGCCGGCTGTGTTATAACCACTGAGTAATTCACTCGTGTGTCAATTTTCCAAAGGATTGGGTTCAGGAAAACCTCAAACATAGTGGCTAAGTACTTTTCCTTTCCTTTAAAAATTGTGTTTATTTTGGGAGGAATTTAATCCATATGTTTCAGATCTATTTCCATGTTACTCGGCAAAAGGTGGTTGTTTTTTTTTTTTTTTTTTTTTTTGCCCAGCATTGCTAAGCCATGAGTCCACTTGGTTCCATTCTCTGCCCTTCCCACAGCCATCCCCAAGCTTCACCCAACGGGTGCTCACAGCTGATCCCCAGGCTTGTGACTGGTCAGTTCTATAGCCTTTTATGTATACGAAGCGCTGAGTCAGTTCAGTCATGTCCGACCCTGTGACTCCCATGGACTGTAGCCTGCCAGACTCCTCTGACCATGGGATTCTCCAGACGCAGGGATCAAACCCGTGTCTCTTACATCTCCTGCATTGGCAGGAGGTGTTTTTTTTTGTTGTTTTTGTTGTTTTTTTTTACCACTAGTGCCACCTGGGAAGCCCATTTTATGAGACACAAGCAACTGTAGGTCTTGGAGGCAAAAAGAAAAATCAGTGATACTATTTCTGTCTTTCTTGAAAATTTTGACATTTGATTCACTACAGATTTCTGGCATTTATTTAGGTTTGTTAAATGTTGTGATACAATATTAGTTATATTGATTGACTGAGTTTTTGGTCCTATCTTAAATTTTGCATCTTTGGCTCAACTTTCTTCTGACTAACCTCCTTCAGGGCTCTTTCCTGTTGGGAAGTCAAAGTCCTTATCATCAGTGCTGGTTCTGTTCTGATATTTTCTGATGCAGAGCTCTCTGGGATGACCTAGAGTGGTGGGACGGGGGTGGGTGCAAAGCTCAGGATGGAAGGGATATATGTACACATCTAGGCCTGGCGTGCTGCGATTCATGGGGTCGCAAAGAGTTGGACACAACTGAGTGACTGAACTGAACTGAACTGATAGCTGATTCACTTTATTGTACAGCAGAAACTAATACAACATTGTAAAGCAATTATACTCTAATAAAACATATATATAAATATATATAAATAGATCATATGGTTGTCTTGTAAGAATGAAAACAGATCAATATAGGAGGATAAATATCCTGCAGATATTTTGCAGAATGTATGAAAATTTCATGTATGACATGTGCTGTGCTGTGCTAGTCGTGTCCAGCTCTTTGCAACCCTGTGGACTGTAGCCCTCTAGGCATCTCTGTCCATGGGATTCTCCAGGCAGGAATACTGGGGTGGGTTGCCACTTCCTCCTCCAGGGGATCTTCCTGATCTAGGATTTGAACCTGCATCTCTTGCATTGCTGGCAGATTCTCCGAGCCACTCTGAGCCATTCTCTGAGCAATGCTCATTGCTGAGCCACCGGGGATGCTCCATTGTAAGGCATAGGCAGTATCAATTCAGTGAGGGAGAATGTGGTTTGTTCAGTAAACATATCTGGGTATTATTATTTTTTACAGAAAGAGACCAGTGTCAGAGAGAGGGGAGCAAGCTTTGGGGATGCTAAATGTGCCTCTGGCTCTTAACCTATCTGTTGATTTGAATTGGGGGTGTAGGAGTCTTAGGGAAAGTGGAGGAGAGGCGTGCGGGTCCCCTCTAGACATCCATGTTGTCTGAAGCTGGTATTTTCCCTTCTCCGTTGCTTGTACTCCTTTCTGAGGAGAGAGGAATTGTGGTGTTCCATGGTAAATATTTTGCCAATTATGCTGGACTGATGCGTCACTGTGCCTGTGAGTTCTTAAGAAGGCATTGCATTCACTAGATTTCTCAATTCATTTCCTGGGAACAAAAGAGAAAGCAGTTATAGGAGCTGGGCTTCAGAGCTTTCATAGCAAGGATTTCTTCTCAGTGAAGTGATTTTGTGAAAATAAAAAGTACAGCCATCTCGGAGGCACTGACTTGGTTCCCAGTGTTGAGGAACCTCAGAGTTTCCTTTGATGACCTAACTGTGGGCTGTGTATATACTTGAACTTACTTGGTGGCAGAGCTGAACTCTGTTTTTAATTTTAAAATCATTGGGCAACGTTGTTACAAATGATAATAGATAAACATGTCTGGGATTTTCTGAGAAGGACCGGTGCTAATGAAGTTAATTTTTACTGTAAACATGCCCCACATACAGTTACTTTAAATAAGAAACTATTTTTAACATGGAGAAGAAATGATGTTTCTATTGAATCTTGCTTATTAAGAGTGAGCTTGAGCTTCTGCTCTGCTGGGGTTGTTTGAGGATGTCATCTTTCCAAAGTCTGAAGATCAGAGAGGTGTAGAGTCACATTTTGGTTTTATTTATCTTTTTTGGATGAGCCTCCCAGCTAGGGGTTGCATTCCGCCACCTCACCCTTTCCCCTCTTTTTTTGACCAGGGCACATGGCAACTGGGATCTTAGTTCCCAGAGTAGGGATTGAACCCTGGGCCCTCAGAAATGAGAGCTTGAATCCTGACCACTGATCCACCGGAGGTCACTCACCTGGGTGTGATGGAGTTGGCAGAGGGACCCAGGTCCGTGTGAATCCAAAAGCCCGTGCTCCAAATAATGACTGAAGTTGCTTGATTCTTAAATTTTAAGGAAGCATGTTTAGGGGAATTCTGTAATTCATAGTAAAGCGTTTTGAGAATAACAGGTAACCCAAACACAGTTGCTGATTCACCAGCTCTTTTGGGACACCTAGGATTCAGAAATGACTTCATGACGTTTCTGTGCCATGAAGAAGCTCTCAGTTGAGAAGATGGGTAGGGCTTCAGGTGCTTATAGTCTGTGCTATAAGATGGGTGGACAGTATGGAAGCACTGCAGATTGATGAGAAATAACTTTACTGGGGAAAGAGACAAGGTGTCATGGAGGCAGTGTTTTTTTTTTTTTTTTTTGAGTATACAATGTTGTGTTAGTTTCTGCTAATACACTAATGTACAGTGACTCAGCTATACATTTACATATATCCCCTCTTTTTTGGATTTCCTTTGCGTTTAAGTCATTACAGAGCACAGAGGAGAGTTCCCTGTGCTTTCTCCAGGCTAGAATACTGGAGTGGGTTGCCATTTCCTTCTCCAGGGGATCTTCCTGAACCAGGGATTGAACCCAGGTCTCCTGCATTGCAGGCAGATGCTTTAACCTCTGAGCCACCAGGGAAGACCCCTGTGCTCTACAGCAGGTTGTTATTAGGCATCTATTTTATCTACAGTAGTGTGTGTATGTCAATCCCAATCTCCCAGTTCATCCCACCCCTCTTCCCCTCTTAGTGTCTGTATGCGTGTTCTCTATGTCTGTGTCTCTATTTCTCCTTTGCAAAAATGGTTAGTCTATACCATTTTTCTAGATTCTGCATATATGCATTAATATATGATATTTGTTTTTCTCTTTCTGACTTTACTCTGTACGACAGTTTCTAGGTCTGTCCACATCTCTGCAAATGGCACAATTTCATTCCTTTTTGTGGCTGGGTAATACTCCATTGTATGTATGTACCTCATTTTCTTTATCCTCTCCTCTGGTGTTGGAGATTTAGGTTGATTTCATGTCCTGGCCGTTGTAAACAGTGCTGCTATGCACATTTTTGTGCCTGCGTCTTTTGTGATTATGATTCTCTCAGGGTAAATGCCCAGCAGTGGGGTTGCTGGATCATACAGTAGTTCTGGCTTCAGTTTTTTAAGGAATCTCCATGCTGTTCTCCACAGCGGCTGTACCAATTTACATTCCCACCAACAATACAGGAGGGTTCCCTTTTCTCCACACCCTGTCCAGCATTTATTGTTTGTAGATTTTTGATAATATTGTTTGATTGGGCCTTGAAGGAGTATCTGGTTTGCTGGCTGGAGGAGAGAAGGTTAGGAGGGAAGGACCAGCCTGGATTTAGTTTAGAGAATCCAGAAATCAGATATTTGGGGGAAGGTCTAGGAGTTCCCTGGAAATGAGACCATAAAAGTGAGGACAGGTGATGGTGGTCCTTCAAAGCTGAGTCAGGGCATTTTTGTATGTGGCTTTGATGAGGTGAGGGGTGTAATCAGTAGGTGGACACTAGACCATTGCTCCTGGTGGCAGGTAGCTTGGGTGTCCCTCACTTCTGAGGTTCGTGTTCTTGGCAGGAAGTCCATTTGAGAATACCAGTTCTCACCTGAGAATGTACTTCCTAGGGTCCAGTGAAGGCATTAAGAACTGCACTGCCTATAACGAAATACTGGTGCTGGGGCCAGAGGGAGAACATTAAGCTGGAAGTGTTTCAGGGACCGCATGGCCTCATGTGAGGCCCAGTCCCTCTGCAGCTTGAGCTCTGAGCCTTTGAGGAGAATGTTCTGAGACTCGTGTGTCTTTGGAATTTTCCTTCCAGGCCAGTGCTTTCTGTATCCACTCTTAGTGTGAGAGCAGAGTGTTCGAGCCTTTATCCTGTGACTTTTGTGCTGATTATTTTTATACTTAAAAACTGTGAAGTGTATTTATTTATTTATGGCTGTGCTGGGTCTTTGTTGCTGCTCGGGCTCTTCTCGAGTTGTGGTGAACGGGCAGGCTACTTTCTAGCTGTGCTGCACAGGCTTCTCATTGCAGTGGCTTCTCTTGTTGCGGAGTGGGGGCTTTAGGGCAGGAGAACTTCAGTAGTTGTGGCGCATGGGCTTAGTTGCCCGGTGGCACATGGGATCCTCCTGGATCAGGGATAGAGCCCCTATCCCTTGAACTGGCAGGCAGACCCCCAACCACTGAACCACCAGTAAAGTCCTATGCTGAATTTTTATAAACACCTTCCTAATTCTTCACAAATTCTTGGGCAGATTCCTGACTTCTTTGTTTGACTGACTTGCAGCAGAGGTGGTGGAAGGAATGTGGTTGAAAGGGACAGAGTTTTCATGTATGGCTCACCTTTAGGGAGGACAGAGTCATCACTGTGAAGGGTGCTGGTTCATTTCAAATAGGCCAGCTCAACTGGGTGAGATGGGTACCCTGAGTGCTCTCTGCAGAGGTGCCAAGGTGACCTTCCAGCCCTTAGCTCTTCTCTGCCCTGGAGTTGCAATTAGACATTCAGTGGTTTCAGTTAATTGAGCCCATCGAGGTTACCCTGAATATCTGAGAGTCCCTTGGTCAGCAAGGAGATCAAACCAGTCAGCCCTAAAGGAACTCAACCCTCTTGATGTTGTTCAGTCACTAAGTCTTGTTTGACTCTTTGCAGCCCCATGGGCTGCAGCATGCAGGCTTCCCTGTCCTTCACTATCTTCCAGAGTTTGCTCAAACTTATGTCCATTGAGTCGATCATACCATCCAATCATCTCATCCTCTATCACCCCCTTCTCCTCTTGCCCTCAATCTTTCCCAGCACTGGGGTCTTTTCCAGTGAGTCAGCTCTTCCCATCAGGTGGCCAAAGTATTGGAACTTCAGCTTCAGCATCAGTTTATACCAGAAAGCATTTCCTTAAAGAGATGCTTTCCCCCCTCCCCACCCCCCACATCACTTTTGCAACACAGAGATCTGGGTTAACTTCTCTTTACTGATTACACTCAGACCACAGAGTGTTTTGTAAATGGATAGGACTGCAGCAAAATTCAGAGTCAGTAATGTGTACCCTCAGCAGGTCCATTTTTCATTGTGGATGCTCTGCTTGAGAACTTGAAACCCAAGATGTACGCAAGAGGAGACTGCTGGAAAATGAATGAGCAGGCTATAGGTACTCTGGATGAAATGCCTTTATCATAGGACTTCTGGTGCATGCCCTGTGTCCCACTTACATGGGTGATAAGTCAGCAATGCATTTATTAGTTTGACTTTTATCAAAAAAGATACCAGGGACTTGAAGCTTTGAGCCAGTGCCAGGTGAATCAATAAAACCAGGAAATACTGCATTTGCTTAGCCAGTTATTCAGCAAACACTTATTAATCCACCACTCTACACCAGGCATGGAGTGTACTAAACCCAATAACTCTTGCTCCTACCTTGCAATTCAAGTTGTGGTGGGGTCATGTGAATGAAAGAGAATAGCAAAACATTCTACATCTATTCAAGGCACAGAGTGGGCAGAAAAGTGAGAGGATTCCTTTATTCCTGGAGGATTATTGCTCGATTTGAACATGACAACATAGTGAGAATCTGTCAATCAGAGATAGGACCTTTGGATACTGGGAGGTCAGACCATGGGGTTCATGAAAGGAGCTACCAGCAATTTAACAAGGTGATAGTAAATGGACAAAGCCAGGTGGGGTGAGAGATGAAGCTTTGGAGTGAGAGATACCAGGAGACGGATCTCTCTCGCTGTCTTCCTTTTCGGTTATTTTGTAAAATACATGATGTATTTTCATGTAGTCCAATCTGTTGACCATTTCCTTCAGATTTCTTCCTCTTGCTGTTCTTTAGTCACTCAGCTGTGTCCGATTCTTTGCGACCCCATGGACTGCAGCATGCCAGGCTTCCCTGTCCTTTGCTATCTCCCGGAGTTTGTTCAAACTCAGGTCCATTGAGTCAGTGATGCCATCCAACCATCTCATCCTCTGTCACCCCCTTCTCCTGCCCTCAATCTTCTTTGGTCAGTATATAATTATAAAGTCTTAGACCATCACTGGTAGTCCCATGGATTGATTTTTAAGCTCCTAGACCTGTGTGGAATTTATTTCAGTTCATAGTACAAAGAGAGATTCTTGCTTCATTTTCCCCTGAATCAACCAACCCATTATCCAAGCACAGTTTTCTTGAACAAGCTCTGCTTTATCCATTGGCTCCTGCTGCCAGTGAAAGCTTAGCTGATCTGGTTACAAGTGGAGAAGATAGCAGGGATGTGATAAGGCTAGCATGGCAGGAATTCAGCCAGACATTTGATCTGACCATCTGGGCGGGCTTCAGAGATTCCATCTCAACGGACTAGACCTGGCTGTGTCTGGAAAGCTCTGCAGAGATGCGGCTAGCACTGCTGGCTGTTCTACTCTGAAAATTTAGTCAAATGAGGATTGGTCCAGCGGCACACTGGGCTGCTAGCCTCCCTGGGAAGCGCTCCCTGAAGGGGCTCGATCATTCCTCCCTGGGGAGGGTGATCATCTGTGTGTCCCAGTGAGTCAAGGTCTGAGAGAGACCACCCATGGGAACTCCCAGGCATGCCCAGACTATGGGAGCCCCGGTCCAGAGGGATGCCAGCATTCTGAGTGCAGTCTCTTCCACGAAACAGGAGCTTGTATATACACAGTGTAAGGAAATTTGTTCCTGACCTATGTTGAAGAGGTAGCCGAAATAAGCTTCCCATCCTCTGGGTTCCCAGATGCCATGATTTATAAGGCTAGATGTCCAGTCCTCTCTTCTGTCTAGGGGCTCATGTCCTGTTTATTTATAGAAACTCTGAGTTTATTGTAGAATGTGATAGAGTCATTGCCTGCTGCCTCTATGGAATGAATGGATGAGTAACTAATGATTGACTGTGACTGGTTTTTCCATGTCTTCCCACAGCTGTGCTACTTAACATTGGGGGTGGCAACTCATTTTAAACTGCTGGTTCTTCTCTTCAGTAAGATCCTGGTAAAACCTTGACTTTAATGTCATGTTACTTCAGGACTTCTTCCTCATTCCAGGCTCTTCTTTTTCATTGAATACATGCGATAGTCACACTCTCTGGAGTCTTTACAAACCATGTTTTTAAAAACCTTCCTTTATATCAGAGTTAGAGAAGAAATTCACATTCTAGAAAGACTTGCAAGGTAATGGAGGTTCCTACTGTTTCAGATCCTATTTGGAAGATATGTTGGGGCAAAAACGTTGAGTTTACCTATTCTTTTAACTTCTCAGAAACCTGTTAGAAAGTGGAGCTGTTGACCTGCAGGTGTAGGGGTCTATGGGGCACAACAGCTCAGCCTGGTGCACCGTTCTGTGGCTGGACTGCACCTGCCAGCCAGCTGGCTCATCTGCATCTCAATTCAGCTGGCAGAACAGCTGGAGGCTGGCTAGTCTAGGTTGTCCTGACCCACGTGCTTGGTGTTAGCGGGCTGTCTTCCATGGGGCTGAGGGGACCATGTATACCGTGTCCAGTATTCTGGACCATGTATCTCTCAGCATCTAGCAGACTAGCCTGGGTGTGTTCTAAGGTGGCTGATCCGGTTCTGTGAGACAGAGGAAAAGCATGCATTGATCTCAAAGCTCAGTGGCATACCATCACTTCTACTCCCTTTTTAAAAATGTCTTAGTTTGTGTATTTCTTTTTAAAAATATTTTATTAATTTATTTGGCTGCACCGGGTCTTTTTTTAAAAAATAAAGTTTCTCTTTGTTTGGCCCCAGACTTTCTTTTGTTTACTTTTGGCTGTGCTGGGCCCTTGTTGCTGCGCAGGGTTTTCTCCTGTAGCAAACGGGGCTGCTCTTTGGTTGTGGTGTGTGGGCTTCTCACTGCCGTGGCTTCTCTTGCTGAGGCTCTAGAGTGTGAGGGCTTCAGTAGTTGTAGCTCCCGGGCTCTAGAGCACAGGCTCAGCAGTTGAGGCACACAGGCTAAGTTGCCCTGTGGCATGTGGGATCTCTCTGGACCAGGGTTCGAACCTGTGTCCCCTGCGTTAGCAGGTGGATTCTTTACCACAGAGCCACCAGGGAAGCCCTGCACCAGGTCTTAGCTGTGGCTTGTGGCATCTAGTTCTCTGACCAGGGATCAAACACCAGTCTCCTGCACTCGGCGCTGGGAGTCTTAGCCACTGGACCACTAGGGAAGGGCCACTTCTGCTTCCGTCTTTTGGCTGAAGCAAGGCCAGTTCGTGTTCAAGGTGGGGAGATTCTGACTCTGCCTGGTGATGGGAGAAGCTGCAATGCCATATTGCAAAAGACATGGATCCAGGGAGAAGAGAAAAGGGTGGGAGTGTGTGTGTGCTCAGTCTTGTCTGACTCTGTGACTCCGTGAACCATAGCCCACCAGCTCCTCTGTCCATGGGATTCTCCAGGCGAGAATACTGGAGCGGGTTGCCATGCCCTCCTCCACGGGGCCTTCCCAACCCAGGGATGGAACCTACGTCTCTTGTGTCTCCTGTGTTGTCAGGTGGATTCTTTACCCCTAGTGCTGCCTAGGAAGCCCACGAAAGGGGGGGAGTGGGGCCATGCTTGCGGTCAATCCACCACACCTACATTTGATAAAACTCCTTCCTCCACAGTAATCTTGCACTTGGATGCACTGACTCCTTGCATGATTTCTCTGAGTCTCAATTGTGCATACGTGTCCTGGCGTTTGCATTCATCTCAGCAGGCAGCTGGGTCATCAGTTCTTCTCTTGGAGATGTGTTGGCCAGCCATCCTCCAAGTACAGGCACAAGGACAGGCCAGCACCTGAGAGTGGTCGTGTCCAGGAGGGAGGGGACTGTGGGGTGGGAAGGGGACATACCCCACAGGATCTTGGCTGCATGCCCTGAAGGCTGGCTGAGGCTGTCAGCTGCTGCAGGGCAGGTCTCAGAGCCCCAAGGAAGCCCTGTTCACCCTTCCTGGTGCCCTTGCCTTTAGCTGGGTGTGGGTGGGCAGGTCTTGCCAGCTGAGGTTCCTGCCCTGACCCACCATGTCAGCAATGGAACTCCCAGAGGACCGGCCCCAGGTCCTGCCCACACACCCGGATGTTGACAGGGGCACGGTTCCAGCACCAGCCTTCATGGATGGTCTCATCGCTTTTAAGATAATGACCATGGGGTGTGGGCTGGCGGGAGTGGTGACATCACTTTCCTGCAATTCTGGGTCAGTTCCTGCTGCTTTTCTCTGCATCTCTGAATGACTGAAATAAATCTACGCGTTGCTTACGTGTCCTGGAAGGTTTCGAGCCTGCCAACACACTTGTCTTGTGACGTGGCCAGGAGAGTGATGGCTTTGAGGTCAGAGGTCCTAGGTTCAAGATTCTGTCCTTGGCTTGTTGTGTGAACTTGAACTTTTCTAGGCCCAAGTTTTCTTATTTGTACCGTGACGGGTCCATCCCTGATTTTGTGAAGTAATACTGAGGTTGGTCAAACCAATCAATCCTCAAGGAAATCAACCCTGAATATACGTTTGAAGAACTAATGCTGAAGCTGAAGCTCCAATACTTTGGCCACTTGATGCAAAGAGCTGACTCATTCATTGGAAAAGACCCTGATGCTGGGAAAGATTGAGGGCAGGAGAAGGGGGCTACAGAGAATGAGATGGTTGGATGGCATCACCAACTCAGTGGACAAATGTACATATGTCTCCTCCCTCTTGAACCTCCCTCCCACTCTTTCCCATCTCTGTAGGTTGTTACAGAGCCCCAGCTTGATTTCCCTGAGTCATACAGTAAATTCCCATTGGCTATTTTACATATGATAGTGTTTATGCTTCCATACTACTCTCTTCATTCATCTCACCCTCTCCTTCCTCCCCACCGCCCATCTCCACACGTCTGTTCTCTGTGTCTGCGTCTCCATTACTGCCCTACAAATAGGTTCATCAGTACTATCTTTCTAGATTCCATATATATGTGTTAATATATGATACCTGTTTTTCTCTTTCCGACTTACTTCACTCTGGATTCATCCACCTCATTAGAACTGACTCAAGTGCATTCCTTTTTTATGGCTGAATAGTATTCCACCACATATATGTACCACGGCTTCTTTATTCATTCCTCTGTTGATGGGCACCTGGGTTGCTTCCATGTCCTAGCTATTGTAAATAGTGTGATCCGGACCATTTTTAAAGTTTTTATGGAATTTGTTCAATATTACTTCTGTTTTATGTTTTTTTTTTTTTTTTTTTGGCCACAAGGCGTGTGGGATCTTAGCTCCCTGACAAGGGATAGAACCCAGACGCCCTGCATTGGAAGGTGAAGTTTCAACCACTGGACTACCAGGGAAGTCCTTAGTTGGTTACTATCGTAGCAGACCTATATATCCTAAATCTATCAGTAGGAAGAAAGGGTCATTCCAAGCTCGCAGATCAGAATCATGGAGATAAGAGTCGGGTATTTCCTTCCTTCCCACCTTGATTTTATCTGGAAGGATCCCTTGTGGGTAAGGAGACATCTTCACAATGACGAAACTCTGGTTTCTCATGTTCCCACCCATAAGAGCCAGCATTCCAGTTGCCTCTGAGTCCCACGTGGTCTTGGCCAGAAGGAGAAAAAGTACCCAGGGCTTGCACTGGGTACAGACCTTCTAGGGCAGGACAGCTTCTCCATGCCACTTCTCCACTGATGTTTCCCAGAGCCTGGAGGAGGTAGCGGGATTGCTGACCCTATTGCAAACCACCCTGCCTCCAGAGGCCGTTCTGTATGTCCTCACATAAGAAGACCAGCAGTTACTGCCTCATCCTTCTCGCCCAGCACAGAAGTGGGGGTGATCCCAGGAGACGATGGATGAAAGCCAGACTTTGCTCCTCCATGAGTGAATAGTACCCAGTGTGGACTGCCCCTCCCTAAGGGCCATGGGATGGCTGGACTCCGTCCACCCATACAGTGGGCAGCATTTATCCCTGGAACGAATGTGTAGTCTTCCAGAGGCTGCAGATGACTTCACACGGCTATCAGGTGACCAGGCAGGAGTGCCATCCTCCCAATAGATGTATGAACAGTATTCAGTTCAATTTTGATCCATATTTTTAGGTCTACTTGGATTAGGAAATGTCCAACCAAGAAGGTTTAGTTTTAGGATTCTAATTTTTATTAGAGTATAATTGCTTTACAATGTTGTGTTAGTTTCTGCTGTACAGTGAGTGAGTCAGCTATACATATACATGTATCCCCTTTCCTCTTGGGCTTCGTTCCCAACCCCCATCCCACCCCCTAGGTCATCACAGAACACTGAGCTGAGCTCCTTGTGTTATACAGCAGCTTCCCACTAGCCATCTATTTTACACAGGGTAGTGTATTTATGTCAGATCTAATCTCCCAGTTCATCTCTCCCCTCCCCATGGCCACAAGTCCATTCTCTGTGTCTGCATCTCTATTCCTTCCCTGCAAATAGGTTCATCTGTACCATTTTTCTAGATTCCACACATATGTGTTAATATACAATACTTGTTGTTCTGTTTCTGACTTACTTCACGCTGTATGTATGACAGACTGTAGGTCCATCCACATCAAAGCAAAACCAAAAAGAATCTTGCAGGAAGCAAAGATAGTCATGGAAAATTCCCTGGGCTGGAGGTAAGGCATGAAGGTGGTGAGAATGATGGTTATAGTTTTTTGAATACCTACTATCCTTGAGGCATTATGATCAGTATTTGCCTCTCTTGCCTCTTTGAGCTCTCCCTGCTGCTCCACAAGCTTGGGTCTGTGCTATCCAGACAGCCTAGATGAGATGAAAAGAGGCCCAGAGAAGTTAAGCAACTGGCCCAAAGATACACAGTAAATCTGTCTGTGTGCGGTGGTGATGGGAGGGGTGGGGAGGTCTGCTGTTTGAGCTCAGGTCTCTCTTCTCGGCTTCTCTCTCATCTTCTGTTATGGGGCGCCTCCCAAATCCTATCTGGAAGATGAATCTGCTGGACTCTAGGATCCCTTTCCAGTGCTGAATGACCCTGATCTCTATGACTTAATGTCTTGCTGAAGAAAATGGTGCCTTCTGCTTGCCCTGTTTGTAGTGATGTTGCTGCACCCCCAGAGAGTACATGAGACCAAGTTGAGAGTTGTCATTAGATGGTAAGAGTTCTGGAAGAAGGAACAGGCACCCTAGGTCTTTTTTCTTTTTTTTTTGGCAGCACTGCTCAACGTGCGGGATCCAATTCCCTGACCAGGGTTTGAACCCTCACCCATCTGCAGTGAAAGTACAGAGTCCTAACAACTGGACCACCAGGAAAGTCCAGGAACCCTGATTTTTATTTTCGGCTTCCACACCAAGTGGCTGTGTGTCCTGAGACAGGTTGACCCTTCTGAGCCTGTGTCCCTAACTGGAGACAAGAAGCTTGGGTGCAGTTGTCCCTAGGACCCTTTGAGCCTTGGAGGAGAATGCCATCTCCTTTCCCCAGTTGCTCCAGACATGTGAGGGCAGATTTTTAGGCAGAATCAGACTTTTGCCTGCACCATGCGGCATTCAGGATCTTAGTTCCCTGGCCAGAGATGGAACCCTGGCCCCCTTCCGTGGGAGCTCGGAGCCTTAATCATAGGATCACCAGGGAAGTCCCAGGATCGAGCTTTCTTGAAGCACTTTTTTTTCTAATGGATGACTGGAATTTCACATCAGGTGAACATTTCAAAACTTCTGGAAATGACTCTGACATGAGAGCAAATGGATCTTCCTTTTGTAATAAAATCTCTTCCCTCCAGTTAGGACTAGCCTTTACAGAGTTCTTATCACAGCACCTAAACCATGTGGCGAGCAAAAGGTAGAGAGACTTCCGTTGTTGTTTTGCCATTGTTGTTTAGTTGCTAAGTCATGTCTGACTCTTTGTGACCCCACGGACTGCAGCACGCCAGGCTTCCCTGTCCTTCACTGTCTCCCAGCATCTGCTCAAACTCATGTCTGTTGAGTCAGTGATGCTATCTAACCATCTCATCCTTTGATGCCTTCTTTTCCTTTTGCCTTCAATCTTTCCCAGCATTGCAGTCTTTTCCAATGAGTTGGCTCTTGGCATTAGGAGGCCAAACTACTGGAGCTTTAGCTTCAGCAACAGCCCTTCCAATGAATATTCAGGGTTGATTTCCTTTAGGATGGACTCATTTGATCTCCTTATAGTTGTTCAGTTGCTAAATAGTGTCAGACTCTTTGCGACCCCATGGAGCACAGCATGCCAGGCTCCTCTGTCCTTCACCACCTTCCGGAGTTTGCTCAGACTCTTGTCTATTGAGTCAGTTTAGTTCCTCTGTAATGTGGGAGATAGCCCAGGCCTGAGTTTCTCGGGAACCAGTGCTGGGAGCAGGTCCCGTGGTTGAACCATCATTGCTGCCCTGTGAGTGTGCATTTGCCCCTGTGTGCCTTCAGCTAACACGAAAACCCCAGTTTCTGTGTTAATACCCACCCCCATCCCAGCTCCCACAACTGCATGAAAGCAAGAGAGAGAGGCAGACTGATACCTCAACAGCTCAAAGAACAAGCTTGGCGCGCTGATAAAATCAGCTGAGAGATCCTATCACCCTGGGGAGAAACCAGTCGGCTTCAGCCTGACAAAGCTGCTGGAGGCAGTTTGTGTTCTGTGAGTCCAGTCCAGGGCAAAAGGAACACACAGAAGATGATGATTATGGGTGTTTTAAAAAACCTGCTTCTTCCTGCCCAGCCCAGGACAATATTTACAAAGCAGACACGCAAACAAGGAGACCTTCTTTTCAGGTTTAAATGGCCCCGTGAGCCAGGCTCTCCCCATGCTGGAGTCCTTGTCTGGCAATCCCTGAGGTAGGTGTTTAAGGAGCGCCTTTGCCAGCAGTTGAGCCCGCCTGTGCTGTGGCGGTTACGGTGTGGTTAGTAAGTCTAGGGCGGTGTTGCTCCTACTTGAATAAGACACAGGCCTTTTTAAAGGAAGAACATGCTCAAGGATGTCCCAGTGTTTACTTAAATTACCCTTATTATTATGTTATTTAAATATGTACAAATATCACACCAGGCATACATTCTTTCAGCTTACAGTTTTTTTTTTTAAATTATTTATTTTATTTGTATTTGGGCTTCCTAGGTGGCACTAATGGCAAAGAGTCCACCTGCCCATTCAGGAGACGTAAGAGACGCAGGTTCGATCCCTGGGTTGGGAAGATCCCCTGGAGCAGGAAATGGCAATCTCCCTTTCTTTCATCTGTATTTATTTTATTTTTGGTTGCTTTGGGTCTTCGTTGCTGCCAGCAGGCCTTTCTCTAGTTGTGGCGAGTGGGGGCTCGTCTCTAGTTGCGGTGTTCAGGCTTCTCATTGTGCTGGTTTCTCTTGTCGCAGAGCACCAGCTCTAGACACTTGGGTTTCTGTAGTTGCAGCAAGTGGGCTCCAGAGAGCAAGCTCAGTAGTTGCGGTGCACAAGCTCAGTGGCACTGCAGCATAAGAAATCCTCCCAGACGAGGGAGGATTGGCAGACAGTTTCTTATCCACTCTACCGCCAAGGGAGTTCCAGCTTACAGTTCTTATACAATTATAAATTTAAAACAATTTTACAAATGACATGCCAACAGAACTGTAACATGAATGAAATTCAGATCATCCACATCAGCTCAGTACACTACCTTGCCAATCTCTGATGTTGGGCTTCAAGGAAGAAAGCTTTATTGCTGACATCTCATATTTCACTTGGTAGGGTCTTGATTGATTTGATTTTGTGCATAAAGGACCATTGTTTGAGTTATCCTGTATCATCCCCCTGCTCCATGTGATAACACTGAATTCATTTGGAGCCACAAAGCCATTATTTTATTAAGCCAGTCTCTAAAAGGAAATCAGGGTCTAACAGCAAAGAAAAAAAAGAAGTCAGATGCTGGTTCCTGGGATGCTCTTCATGGCATGCTTACTGACTGCTAATGAACAGCTGAACATTAGTGCAGGTGAAGTCAAGATTGGTCTAGTGCATCTGCTAGCAACCTTCGGAATCGCCTGCCATCTGGGGAGATTGGTATGCCCGTAGCAGCATGCAGTCTGGGGACTCACTTCTACCATTTATTCTAATTACAGTAAAAACTTTTTTGAGGGCATTTAGATATCGTTCAGTCAGGACTGGATCCCAGATGATGCAAATGTGGGCGCTGAAACTGTACACAGCACTTCATCAGCAGGTACTCATCGGGGTGATCCTGAATATACTGACATTGCAGAGCCCCTGAGACTGTGTCCACAGGGGTCTCTGATCTCCCCAGTGGTGGGGCGTGGCCCAAGAGCACTATTTTCTGCCAGAAGCCAAGAAGGAGCACGTGACGCTGCATTTACAGTGATCATCTATTCACTGTATACTTTATGGAACTCCATCTTTTTTAAAAGATCTTTTCAATGTGGACCATTTTTTAAAGTCTTCATTGAATTGGTTATGATATTGCTCCTGTTTTATGTTTGGATTTATTGGCCATGAGGCCTGTGGGATCTTTGCTCTCCATCCAGGGACTGAACCTGTGTTTTCTGCATTGGAAGGTGACGTCTTAACTACTGGATTGCCAGGGAAGTTCCTGAAACTTCATCTTTTTTATATACCTGGCATAAGGGATGGGAAAAGATCAGTGGTAGAATTTAGTATAATGTCTCCCTTAGACGGTGGCTTAGGAGAGTTTGAAAAGCTCTTTGGAACTTCTCTCTAAACTAGACTGTCAGCCCTGGAAGAGAATTAATACCTGAGATTTAGAGTTTGGCATTCACTTTGCACAACAGTATACTGTTTTTTTTAAATTTTTTTTTAATTGATTTATTTGGCTGCACTTGGTCTTAGTTGCACCATGTGGGATCTAGTTCCCTGACCAGGGCTCGAACCCAGACTATATTGGGAGCATGGAGTCTTAGCTACTGGACCACAAGGGAAATCCCTAGTGTACTGTGTGATCATTTTTACTTTCCAGTTCTTTTTTCAAATGATGTCTGACTATCTCCAGGAATTGAATCCTAAGAATGGTAAAAATTTGCCACCTTTAAGTAATGTCGAAAATTGCTGCAGCCTTTTGAAGGCCGCTCCCTCCAGAGAGATGTTAGAATAAGCTCCTGGTTGGGTCAGAGGGTGTGTGGGATAAGATAGGAACCATCTGGATGTCTAAGTTCTGGTGCATTTGTTTAAAATACAAGAGCCTCAGCTTATGACACAGGAAATAGCCTGTGGAAGTGATTTGATGGTCGATGCTAAGTGAGCATCAGAAACACAAATTACCGTGAGTTTTTGTGAGAGGTTTGGATTGTGGGGTGGACTTGCTCAGGGCAGATTTAAAGAAGTGAGCAACTGTTTGGGGGCCTAAATCACACCTGCAAAATCCTTTCCCAGTAGCACCTATGTTAGTGTTTGGCCAAATGACTGAGCAGGTGCCAGGAATCTTAGTGAAGGAATCCTGAAACCCTGCCGATCACAATTGATACACTGAGTTCTTTCTTAATAGTAATAATGGATGTACAACATAATGATGTGGTTGGGACCACCCTAAGTGTCTTATAATGCAAAATAAAGCTTACAAATATAGCGTGACGCTATTTTACCTTTTGATTTGGGTAAGATTCGTTTTGAATTCTGCAAAATGGTTTACCACTTTTTTGAATCATGCTCTTGGAACTTGTTCTTAAAATGGTTCAGTGACTTGGCTTCTTGGGAACTTGTCTGTTCCTTGTTGATTCACCTACCTTCCCTGTCCATTCATCTACCCATCAACTAGTCTCTCCATCTAGCAAATTACCCTCCAGTCTGTCTGTCCATCCATCCATTCTTTCATTCATCTGTCCATTCACCCGTCCATCCAGCCATTCCTTCATCCATCTGTCCTTCCATCTGTCCAACCATCGACCCATACCTATACCCATCCATCTAGCGTTCCATCCATCTGGTCACCTGTCCAACAGTACATTCAATTCTACTTCCTCTATCCATCTACCTACTCAACCTTCCAGCCACTCATTTACCTATCTATCCATCAGCCTACCCATCACGCAGACATCATCTTTGTTATTGATTTGTTAGAACGGCTTGAACACTAATTACATGCTAGGTCCTGCAGTGGGCACCAGGATGCTAGGATCAAAACATTTACCTTTAATCTGCTTATACCCTACTGGAGAAGGGGGACAGAAAAGTAAACAGATATTACAATTCAACATGAAAAGTCCTCTAATAACAGAATATGTCAGGTAGCTTATAAGCCCAAAGCAGGTGGGAACTAATCAGGTCTGGGGAAATTCAGGCAAAGAAGAGACTTATGAATTGGCCTTCGGAGGATGAGTCATCTGGCCCCAGTGAAAGGCTGTTGCTGCTCCCCCAGTTGGAGAACGCAACTGCTCTAATTCCTTCTGAGTGCGTTGTTTCACCCAGTGCAACCGATATACTGCAGGAATCCCAGCACACAGCCCTGGAGGGCTGGATCAGTGGCATCAGTTTTAGTCTCTCCCGGACACGGTCAAGGGTAACTGTCATGAACACTTGAGACGTGCCAGAGGCAGCCCTGATCAACTGACAGTGATGACTGTCACCTTCCATCGCATTTTCTGTGAGCCTCATTTAAACACGGCCCACAGATACCTTGATTTCTCTGGCGTAATTTGTCTAGCTGCTTTGAGTGCCAGAGAATTCATGTCACTGTGCCTGAGGGCTCACTGTCGGCATGGTTTTCATTTTGACTCCACGTCCTCTGATTCAATGCAGGTTGTCTGTGACCAACTTTGGCAAACCCCCGATGATGGTATGTTGTTCAGCAGTATGTTGTTCAGAGTATGGTCACCTCAGTGGCAGCTCCAGGAACCACTTAGTGCTTTTTTCTTCATGTCCATTGAAAGCTTTTCTCTTCTTTTAAACAAAGGTACAGAGTCAATTTAATGGATAAAGGATACTCTTTTTAGCAAATAGTAGGGGAAAACAATTGTATATGCAAATGCAAAAGAAAAAATCCTTTATCTTAACCTCAACCCCTACAAACTATAAAACATTTAGAAGAAAACAGAAGGAAATTTCTGTGGCTTTGAGTTAGGCAAATTATTTTTAATTATGATACCAAAAGTACAATCCATAAAAGAAAAAAATTATAAATGGAACTTCATCAAAACTTCAAAGTATTTTTTTCTGCAAAAGATACTGTTAGGAGAATAAAGCTGCAAATTGTAGAGACTGCTTAGACAATATTTTAAAATCTCCTGACAAAGGACTTGTATGCAGAATTTATAAAGAATTCTCAAAATTTAACAATAAGAAAAAGCCCAATTTAAAAAATAGGCAAATGATTTGAAAGGACACTTTATCAGAGAAAATATAAAGATGACAAGTAAGCACAGGAATAGATGGTCAACATCATTAGCTATTAGGGAAATGCAAATAAAAATCACAATACGGTATCATTACATACCTGAGGCAATGGATAAACAAACAATTGACAATAAGTGCTAAAAGGATATGAAGGAAGAATCACTCATTGGTGAGAATACAATATCATGTAGCTACTCCGGAAAACAGTTTTGCAGTTTCTTATAAATTTAAATATACACTTATATGATCCAGCAGTCTTGTTCCTAGGCATTTACTCAAGAGAACTGAAAGCTTATTCACACTTATTTCACACAAAAAACTGAAAACTTATTTAACACAAAATCCTATATATGAATGGCTATAGCAATATTGGGCTTCCCTAGTAGCTCAAATGATGAAGAATCTGCCTGCAATGCGGGTGACCTGGGTTTGATCCCTGGGTTGGAAAGATCCCCTGGAGGAGGGCATGGCAATCCACTCCAGTATTCTTGCCTGGAGAGTCCCACTGACAGAGGTGCCTGGTGGGCTATAGTCCATGGGGCCGCAAAGAGTCAGACATGACTGAGCGACTAAACACAGCACATAGCAACATTATTCATAATTGCCCAAACCTGCAAATGCCCCAAATGTTTTTGTGTGGGTACATTGATACAATGCATGATTCTAATATATTGCATCCCCAAATATGAATATATCCATATAGTGGGATTACAGGGACCAAGAAGGAGGCATTAGTCATCATCAGGGATTAGAAGGAGAAATTTTGCCTACAAAGAAACAGCGTAAGGAAATTTGGGGGGGTGATGGAGCTGTTGTGTATTCTGACGGTAGTGGTGGTTGTGTAAATTTATGTGTGCATGTGTTAAATCTAATAGAATCAGATACCTGTTAAAAAATAAGTAAATTGTAGTCTGTCTCTCTTATATTATAAATTCAACTTTGTCTTGGCAGTAGATTGTTTTGCTGGTATTTTCAGCAAATTGGCATTTGACAGAAATAAAGTACTATGCTACCATTTTTTTTTAATTAGGAAGGTACCAGGTATTTGGGAAATAGGCATGTTAACAAGGTACTGACATTTCTCCCTCTTAAGTCCTGTGCTAGGAAGGTCACTCATCCAATTAAACAGCCACTCCAGATCTCAAAGTTTCTGTTGTCATTTTTCTAGCTCCTCATTCCTCCTTTTAAAACATTATTCCTTCACTGACAAAGGAAAAAAAATCTTTGTGGAGGCTAATTTTTAAAAATTCACTTATTTGCCTTTGGCTGTGCTGGGTCTTCATCACTGTGCGTGGGCTTGCTCTAGTTGCAGTGTTTGCGTCTGTGCTTCTGTGGCTCCTCGTTGTGACACTCAGGTTCAGTTGCTCTGCGGCATGTGGAATCTTCCTGAACTGGTGATCAAATCCATGTCCCCTTCATTGGCAGCAGGATTCTTAACCACTGGACCATGAGGGAAGTCCCATGGAGGCTAATTTTGATCAATATTTCAAGATTATTTTTCCTCTTACTGCCCCTGCACTAGTATCCCAAACGGATATAAAAGTTGTGTCCCTCTGGTGGGGGATGTTTTGAGTGGAGGAGGCTGTGCATATGTGGGGCAGGGAATATATGAGAAATCTCTGTACTTCTGCTCAAGTTTTCTGAGACCCTAAAATGGCTCTTAAAAAATAAAGTTTATTATTAAAGTTTTCTGAGACCCTAAAATGGCCCTTAAAAAATAAAGTTTATTATTATTATTTTTTAAAAAAATCAACATTAATTTTGAAGACTGGTTCAAATCCTAGCTCTGCCACTAACCAAGTGTATGGCCCTGTGTGAGTTACCTGTTTTCTCACCTGTGTAATGAAGCTAGTGGCATCTGCTTGAGGGCTTGTTCTGAGGATTATCTGGGCTAAGGCAGATGAAGTGAGAAGCCTAGGGCACAGGTAAATACTCAGAGAAGGGGGCTTACTTTTGTCCTCAGCTATTGTGGTTATTTCTAGGGGCATTTGATCTTTTCAAGTTGTAGTGTGAGCATGCTGCTATTTTTCCACGGGCAAACTTGGCTGTCTGATCAGACTAATCAGCTTTATGGTTAACCACGCTCATAAAAAACGTTTGGTCAAGCCTTGCTTAATGCAGTAGAATAGCAAAGTGCTCAGTCTAATTTATTAGGCTAAGAAAACACTGAAATGAATCGTGCAGTTAGCAAACACTCAGCTGAGGCCAGGGGATCATCACACGTACTACGTCCTGTCATGGAGAGGGATGGGCCGAGGCCAGTTATACTCATTCAAGACAGAGCTTGACCAGAAAGCCCTGTACTTTGGAAGTTATTGAGCCTCCATGAATAAACATTTGGATTCACTTTTTTTTTTAATTTATTGATTTTTAATAGGAGGATTATTTCTTTGCAATGTTGTGTTGGCTTCTGCCATACATTAACATGAATCTGGCATAGGTATTCATATCTGCCTCCCTCTTGAACCTGCCTCCCACCTCCTACCCCTGGTGGCTCAGACGGTAAAGAAGCTGTCTGCAGTGCAGGAGACCTAAGTTTGCTCCATGGGTCAGGAAGATCCCCTGTAGAAGGGAATGGTTACCCACTCCAGTATTTTTGTCTGGAAAATTCCATGGACAGAGGAGCATGGTGGGCTACAGTCCATTGGGTCATAATGAGTCAGAAACGATTGACTGACTAACGCTTTCACTTTTACCTGGTTAGAACCTGGGAAGAAGGATGACTGAATGATCAAGAAAGAAAATCACCTCAGTGCCTACATATTCGAATTGTCCTATAACTATTATTTTTGGTACTTGCTGGTCTTGAGCATCATTTTGATTAATATTTGCTTGCATAATAAAGTACCTCTTAATGTTAGGATTTTAAAAAGACAGTTGAGCACAGAGAAGCTTACAGCAGTCGTGCTGAAATACTAGAGGACAGGCTTCAAAAGAAATTCATTCTTTTACATCACTGTGTGTTTTTCCTTTTACAACACAGGATGAATTGTCATTTTACGAATGCTTTTGTCTCTTGGAAGTAAAGGTGCAATATGAAAAATGAAAATGAGAGCTAGTAATACCTATCCCCACTTGACCTTGAACAAGTTAATTACCCTTTTGGAACCAGAAGCAGGCCACTTCTAGTTCCAGAGGGGTTAGTAAAGTGGGAACATTTTAACACTTCGTTTAGAAAGTTGTCATCAGGACTGAATGGGTTAACACAGATGTTCTTAAGACAGCGGCTGGCACATCATGAGTGTTCTGTAAGCGTTAGCTGCTATCATCACCAACATCATTTTTTGTGTTTATTTATTTATTTATTCTTGACATGAGCGGTCTTAATTCCCTGAGCAGGGGTCAAACTCATGCCTCCTGTATTGGAAGCACTTTTTAAAAAATTGGAATATAGTTGCTTTACAATGTTATGTTAGTTTCTGCTGTACAACAGTGGGAATCAGATATGTGTATACATATGTCCTCTCTCTCTTGAGCCTCCCTCCCACCCCCTTCATCCCACCCCTCTAGGTCACCACAGAGCACTGAGCTGAGCTCCCTGGAAGCCTGGGGTCTTAACCACTGGACCACCTGGACCACCAGGGAATTCCCATCACCATCACCATCTGTGATAGGAGCAGTGATACTGTTTTAAGAGTAGGCACCAGAGGCACCAGAAAAGTGAGGTAACTTGCCCATGGTCAGACAGCAAGGAGCCCCATCTGATAGACGATAAAGAATTCACCATCCCTGGGTCAGGAAGATCCCCTGGAGAAGGGAATGGCTACCCAACTCCAGTATTCTCACCTGGGGAATTCCATGGGCAGAGGAACCTGGCGGGCTACAGTTCATGGCTTGACATGACTGAGTGACTAACACCTTCATAGGGGATCTCAGAGCTAGCACTCTGAAGTGTGCATTTCAGAATAATTTTGCCATTTGATAAGTACAAATTACAAATATCTTTCTGAAAGGCAAATTTGATCATGCTCTCTCTCTCATTTATTTTAACTTAAAAAAAAATTTGGCCACATCCTGCAAAATGTGGGACTTTTGTTCCCTGTCGGGGGATTGAACCCATACCCCTGGCATTAGTAGGTGGAATCTCAACCACTGGACCACCAGGGAAGCCCCTTCCCTCTCATTTAAAACCCACTAGTCTCCTTGCTTCTCAAGGATGGGAGGGCAGGATTGGTTTGCTGGAGTATCTCCAGGACCTGGCTTCTTAACTGGCAGTAGGAGAAACTTACTGATTAAAGTTGAGCCTCTGCCTCCCATCCGTAGCACCATCTCTGGCACGCACTCAGAGCAACTCAGAGCTTGGCTACGTCTCCAACCCCGCTGGCTTCCCGCAGTTCCCTCTGTGCTCCAGCCAGGGCAACATGCTGCCCCTCAGCTCCATCTCTAGTCATTTAGTCCTTTGCCTTTAAAGGTCCTCTTCAAGTTCCATATGTCCCTGACAATCTGTTGTTCGTCCTTTAAGACCAAACTCAATGTCGCCGCTTCTTACCACAATGCAGAACATGCAGGTACTTAGGATGTCCTCATCCACTGAGGCTCTTTGGTTGGACCTTAAAAGACCGATTGACTTTGGGTCTGTGAATATGGGACGGGTACCCAAGCCAGAGGGAACAGCATGGCAAAGGCACAGACCTGGAGGCACTTCCCTAGTGGTCCAGTGGTTAAGACTCTGCCCTTCCACTGCAGAGGACAAGAGTTTGATCGGGGAAGCTCTTGCATGCCACATGACCAAAAAAAAAAAAAAAAAGGCACAGACCTAGAGAAATGCATGGTTCTCAGAGAACCATCCAGTACTTCCTCCAAATGGTGATTTTTCTCCAGTGTTAGTTCTATGATCTTTCCAGTAGACTTAAATTCTACTGTTGCATCTTCAGTTTCCTTGTAACCTTCCAGGGTCCCCCTTTTACCTGTGTTTTCAGCAGCAGCCTTGATTTTGCCAGTGTCTTATCTTGTTTTGTATTTTTTTTGTTTGTTTGTTTCCTGGAATCCACATGTTCTTCAAATATGTTGAAATTGTGAATTAGATACATTGTCAAACTTATCCTTGTGTCTGGCCTCCTGTGAGGTATCCATTTTTTATACTGACAGAGTTTTTTTCATAGGATCCTTTCTAAGGTGTCTTGTTTTTCACTCAGTTTTAATAATGAGAGGTTTATCTAGACTTGAAAAGCAAGGAGCTGTGTTCTGCCTGCACCTCTCATTGGGTGTGGGGCATGTCCAGTGACTCACAGGCTGTAGGCGATGGGAAGTGGGGAAGTGGGTGGGGGGGGTGGGGAGGGGCCAGACTCCACCAGGGAAACTTCTCTCTGCAGGGGGCTCCTCCCCTAAGGGACTAGATTTCATTTCTGAAATATTTATCCATTTTTGGCTGTGCTGGGTCTTGGTTGCCGCGTTTGGACTTTTCTCTGGTTGCGGCGAGTGGGGGCTCCTCTCGTTGCTGTGCTTGGTCCTCTCACTGCAGTGGCCTCTCTTGCTGTGGAGCATGGGCTCTAGGCCTGTGAGCCTCAGTGGTTGTGGCTCACCAACTTAGTTGCTCTGCTGCATGCGGGACCCTCCCAAACCAGGAATGGAACCCGTGTCCCTGCATTGGCAGGTGGGGTCTCCCACTGGACCACCAGGGAAGCCTGGGACCAGACGTCTGTCCTGCTCTGGGTTCAGCCTCAGCCTCCATAGCAGGTACAGCCTCTGACTGCCAGCGCCTTCCTTTCAGATGCTGACAGCATGTGTCTGTGCTCTACGGGTTGTGTGCCTTCAGCATCCAGGGCCCCTCAGTCCTGTGGATCCTCAGGGGCAAGTGGAGAACCTGGACTTGGCCCTGGGTAGCATCTCAGCCCTCTCCACGTCTACCTGTTGGAGCACATTGGTGAAGCTTGCCTGGAATGGTCCCCTCTGCCTACCCTGTGATACTCTTTCTCAGGAGGGAGAATTTCTAGTGTTTCTTCTGAGGCTTCACTTCTGGCCCAACCTGTAGCATCCTGGGCAGAAGAAGCTACTTGATCCATCCAGCCTGTTCCTGGCCTCCTCTCCTCACTATCTGCACCTGTTTTCTTAGCCATTGGTTATTTCCATGAGAATCTTATAGGGTAGCTATCTGGTGATTTTCCTAACAGCATGATCTTGCTCAGACATTATAAAAAGGGTTTTAAGAGAATGACAGGATCATTTGACATTAACAGGAAAACAAAGCAACTCTGGTGGCAGAATTCTAGAATCAGGGTTGGGGGTAGGCAAGGTCAATGACATTGATTTTCTGTTTCTTCTCCCAGTGTTCCTATTCATGGGTCTGAACCAAGGGACATAGCTCCTGTGCAGTGGTGAGGTCTGCTTTATACTCTTCCTCTGATGACTGGACAGAAGAGCCTGGCAGGCTGCAGTCCGCAGGGTCACAAGGAGCTGGACATGGCTGAGCATGCACATACTTCTTGATGACTGTCAGGTGCTCAGGACTCCCTGAACCCTGAGAGTCTTTCCAGTGAGATTATAGTAGCTATTCACTTGTTGGGAAAATGGGGCAGAAAGAGGTTCAAAGATATACGCAGGTAATTCTTCTGCTTCTCTTAAGACTGCTGTGGCTTCAGAACTGAGAAGGCTGCTGACTGAGCCTGGCCTTGAAGAACTCAGGCATATATCAGACTTTAGGCTGGCAGGGAGGTTACTTCTCCTTGTTCTGCCTTCATCTAGTTGTGTGCCATTGGGAAAGAAACGTGGGGCAACACCGTGCCTCGGATTCTTTGAGCATGGAAATAGGGCCACAGATACTTGCCAGATAGTCTGATGATGAGGATGAAATGAGGTACCTGGTGGGAAAGTGCGCGGCATGGTGCCTGGAGTGGAGCAGACTCAACAAGGTCTCTTCGTCCTTCCCTCTTTCCTTCCTTCCTCCCCCCTCCCTCCCTGCGTTCCTTCTTTCCCTCCCCTTTGTTTCTTAGCTATAAAAATGAGGAGTGAAAGATTTTTTAAGTAAAGAAACGGAATCTGTCCTGTTTTAAAAGTAAAAGACCATGTTTTATTACCGGGCTATAACTTAGAAACATCAAGAAATAAGATTTTTTTTTTTTCCAAAAGGAGGGGGGGAAAGTCCAGATCTTTTCTGCTCCAGGAGCTCCAGGAGTTAAAGGAAAAATGATAAACATGTCAGAATGACTTCTTTATTTCTATTTATAATCTTTGCCATGCAGCTCAGTGGAGGGTGAGATGCTTTTTCCAGCAGAGAAGCTTTCCTTGGCCAAGGAAAGGCAAGAATAAATACTTTTCCTGGGATGAATCCATCAACAGTGCCTTCTTTCCAGTATTCTTCCAAATTGAAATTTATGCATAAAATCCAAGTGAGTTAAGAGCGGCTGTGACTTGCTAAAGCAAGTGTTCTGCAGTGCAATTTTGCCATGCAAAGTCGGTGCTATTATTTTCGTTTATTTATTTGGCTGCACTGGGCCTTAGATGCAGCAAGTGAGATCTTTAGCTGTGGCATGCAAACTCTTAGCTGTGGTGTGTGGGATCTACCTCCCTGACCAGGGATCGAACCCAGGCCCCCTGCACTGGGAGCATGACGTCTTAGCCACTGGACCACCAGGGAAGTCTCTGAAGCCACAGAAGTCTTGAGAGGGCAGAAGAGCTGTCTGGATATTTCCTCAAACCCACTTCTGCCTCGTTCTCCAGAGCCTCCTTCAGGCTGAGGTCCGTGCCTATCATCATGGTCTTCCCTTCTCCCGCCTCCTAACCTTGCTTCTGCTTCACCTGGGCCACCCTCCCACTGCCCCTCAGAGAAGCCACGTTTCCCAGCCCAGTTCAAGCTGTAGCTCCTCTGGGATGCCTTGCCTGGCCGCTCTGGATCTCGAAATGTCCTTTCCTGACTCATTCCCAGCCTCCGTTGCTGCCAACTCTGTGACTTCCTCCAGTGTTCTAGCATGGCCCCGTCTATTGCACTTACTTTTTTTTTTTTTTAATATTTATTTATTTGGCTGTGCTGGGTCTTATTTGTGGGATCTTTAGTGGCAGCGTGTGGGATCTAGCTCCCTGACCAGGGATTGAACCCTGGCCCGCTGCATCAGGAGCGTAGAGTCTTAGTCACTGGACCACCAGGGAAGTCCCATTTTGCTAGAGTTTATTAAACTCTTCTCATCTTGCTTGTGTGAGGAGGGGAGGGCATGGGTCTTGGGGTAGAGTGTTGGGAGAAGAGACAGGGGTGAGTTGAGGTGGGGAGAATGTTGTATCCTGTATCTTCAGTTCCAAACACAGCACAGGGCATAGCCGCTACTGCTGCTTAGCCACTCAGTTGTGTCTGGCTCTTTGAGACCCTACAGACTGTAGCCCACCAGGCTCCTCTGTCCATGGGATTCCCCAGGCAAGAATACTGGAGTGGGTTGCCATGCCCTCCTCCAGGGGATCTTTCTGACCCAGGGGACAGAAAAGGGACCAATTCATACTGGTGTTTAGGAACCTACCACATACCCTGAATCCAGGAGAGGAACTACAAACCAAGTGCAAGAGATGGCTTCCCCTCCTCATGACTTCAGACCTTATTTATATGCTTGAAGAGAGTAAGGAGAAATCAATGGTTATATTTTTATGTTGGTAATATATACTCTGCCTACTTCCGGAAAAGAATAGAGCTAGCTGACAGTAAAGGGCTTACAATAAGGCTATTTATGTAGAAATATAAATTGAAAGCCAGGCAAAAGGAGGAAGGAGCTAAAATTACGATGCATTAGCTGATATAATTATTAGGATTATATATAGCTCGGAATTGGGGATGTGGAAGGCCAGAGGGCAGGCTGCCCAGGAGTGTGTAGTATCTACCATTTGAGAAGAAGTGGCGGGAGAGTGGTTTAAGGAATTGGAAAATAGGATTTCCATAAATAATATGTGTGCAAAGGCAGAGAGATTATGGGAACATTCAGGGGTCGGGTGTGGCTGGAGAGGAGGATTTGGGTGACAGTTGCAAAGATGAGTGAGGTTTTTAATTTAGGAAGTTGTGGCGGTAAATTCTGACTTTATTCTTTTTAAAAATTAAATTAAAACTTTTTGGCTGCGTGTGTGGCACATGGGGATCTCAGTTCCCTGGCCAGGAATAGAACCTGAGCCCCCTGCAGTCGGAGCACAGTCTTAACCACCTGGGAGGTCCACTGACTTTATTCTTAAATGGTTGTGTTGGGCCATTTTGGAGTTGATTTTGGTGTTTCACGGTTAATGTTCAGATAATGTTTAATTTTTCAGTGAGATCTATGAATTGTTTCCATGCCCCACCCCTTGGAAAAATGTTCTGAGTAAAGTATGTAAGTTTCACAAGAAGGGGCTACCCAGGGTAGTCACCCAGCTGAGTAGAAGCTCTGTCTCAACAGACGTCTACAATCACCAGGCGGAAGGAGGGGAAAATGGGAACCAGGAGCTGGTCCCTAAAACTTCACATGCATGATATGTATCACTTCTGCCATCTATGATTGGCCAGTTGAAGTCACACAACTGTGCCTAAATTCACAGCAGGCAGGAAAGCCCAAACTTACCCTGGATCCAAAGGAGAGGCAAATGTGAGTGTCTGTGGATGGGGTTTTTTGGTTTGTTTTTTGATCTTTTTTGGAGTACAGTTCGTTTACAATGTTGTGTTAGTTTCAGGTACACAGCAGAGTGAATCGGTTATATGTATATTCACTCCTTTTCAGATTCTTTTTCTTGTATAGGTTATCACAGAATATTTTTTGAAGTTTTTAATTGGAGGATAATTGCTTTACAATGTTGTGTTGGTTTCTGCTGTGCAACAAAGTGACCCCATAGATGGCAGCCCTCAAGGCTCCCCTGTCCCTGGGATTCTCCAGGCAAGAACACTGGAGTGGGTTGCCGTTGCCTTCTCCAGTGCATGAAAGGGAAAAGTGAAAGTGAAGTCGCTCAGTCATGTCCGACTCCTAGCGACTCCATGGACTGCAGCCCACCAGGCGCCTCCATCCATGGGGTTTTCCAGGCGAGAGTACTGGAGTGGATTGTCATTCCCTTCTCCAGGGATCTTCCCAACCCAGGGATTGAACCCGGGTCTCTTACACTGGTTTTAATTTTGGCAAAGTGCGGCATACTTGCCCCCCAATAAATAAGAATGTTTCTATGCTTTGACCTCCTGTGTTTGTGTCACAACAGAAACCCTGTAAGCTTCAGGGAGCATCTACCCAATGTCAGAATTTCTCAGCTCTGCCCACAGGGGCCCGTACCTACAGCAGGGATCCAACAGAAGCTAGAGTATAGCTCCTGAGCGGTTCAGAGAGAGTGGAGATGTGTCATCTCATGCCAACTCCTAGTGAGCACGGGGTAGGGGTGGGGGGTTCTGGAAGAGCTGTGTCAAAAGATGGGGTCAGGGGCTCAGGCAGAAGGAGAGCTGGGATTGAGGTAGCAGTGTCTAAGATGGGAACAGAAAGTAGGGCATGAGAGCAGTCGCTGGGCCTTTGTCACTCTGGATCAGTTGTGCCCCTCTGAGGGCTTCATGGGCCTTCCCAACTGATGCTAGTGGTAAAGAATCCACTTGCAATGCAGGAGATGCAAGTTCGATCCCTGGGTCAGGAAGAGCCCCTGGAGGAGGAAATGGCTACCCACTCCAGTATTCTTGCCTGGAGAATCCCATGGACAGAGGAGCCTGGCTGGTCACAGTCCATAGAGTCACAAAGAGTTGGACACGACTTAGTGGCCTGACACTTGTGCACACACAGGGGTTTCACAGTGGCTGGTGTAGACGTTGCATGCAGAGATTTCAGCCAAAGGGTGGCTTCCAAACTCCACTGCCTTGTGAGAATTCCAAAACTGGTCCAGAGCTTATAAAGGATCACCCTACGTCTCTCTTGTTGCTGTTGTTGTTCAGTTACTAAGTCGTGTCTGACTCTTTGTGACCCCATGGACTGTAGCATGCCAGGCTCCACTGTCCTTCACTGACTGCCAAAGTTTGCTCAAACTCATGTCCGTTGAGTTGGTGATGCCATCCAACCATCTCATCCTCTGTCTCCCCCTTCTCCTCTTGCCCTCAGTCTTTCTCAGCAACAGGGTCTTTTCCAATGAGATGGCTTTTTGTGTCAAGTAGCCCAAGTATTGGAGCTTCAGCTTCAGTATCATTCCTTCCAGTGAATATTCAGGGTTGATTTCATTTAGGATTGACTGGTTTGATCTTACAGTCCAAGGGCCTCAAGAGTCTTCTCCGCCCCACAATTTAATAGTATCAATTCTACAGTGCCTAGTCCCGACTTAAAATGCCTTTCTCCAATAGTTCAGCCTCATGTGGGCATCTTCATTCCTCTTTGGTGACACTGGGCGAGCATCTTTCTAGAGACCCAGAGAGAAAGCCATTTTCTGAGTTTCCACGGGCTCTCCAGAAAGGCTACTCAACAACTCACCCAGCCAGTTCTTTTCCAAAAATACCCACTTGTATTTTTTAAAAATGGAGGATTATATAATCGTTAAACCAGCCTCACCCATTTCCCTTCCTGCAAAGATGCCATGGCTGTCACTGTGTGGTTAGGACCTCAGGAAGCTGTGGAGCAGCACTGGGTTTGAAATCTGTGGCCTTGTGAGCCAAGAAGTTGCTCCCATTCCTGGCAGGATTGGGTCCTAGTCAGAATGATGGTCACTCTTAGCGATGGTCCCAGATTGCCAAGCTGGGTTCAACTCACTTTACGTTTGCTTTGTTCAGGAGGCCAGTGGCTGCGATTTAAAAGTCCTTTTTCATCTGGGTCTTTTGCCCTACCCGTTTATGCCTTGCTCATGGCAGGATATGACCTAGAGTAGGAGCCGAGGTGAGAGTCCTCCAATTTATACTCACCGGAACCACTGAAACACTGTGTGTGCGTTGCCTCCTTCATTCTGCAGGGGTTCCCCACTTCAGGGACCTAACGCCGGACGATCCGAGGCAGAGCTGATGTAATAATAATAGAAATAAAGGGCACAGTAAATGTAATGCGCTTGCATCATCCCAAAACCATCCCCTCGCCCCCAGTCTGTGGAAAAATTGTCTTCCACGAAACTGGTCTCTGGTGCCAGAAAGGTTGGGGTCCGCTGTTCTATAGCATTTATGACAAGAAACTGGGGCATGAGTCATTGAGACTGACCATCTAGATTTTTTGTCAGCCTATTTTATTATTTTACGGCGGAGAGAAAAGGATCTTACAGAGAGGGTGGGGAGGGGAAGAGAGGGATATTTATTGAGTGCTTACTATGTACTATTAATAGGTCTGTGCAAGGCACGTCTGGTACATTATTCATTGAGCCTCATAACAGGCTCTGAGCTGTGGGTCTCAGTTATCCTCTTTGGCAGATGAGGAAACTGAGGTTCATCAAGTTGAATGACTTGGTCACATTAGAGCAAGGTCAGGATTCAGAGGCAAGTCTAGGACCCTGGGCTGGGAGCCTAAGAACTGGATTGAGGACATCCCAAACTGCAGAGCATGGTGGTGCAGGAAGAGGGAAGCTTCCTCAAGCCTGTCTCTTACTGCTATTCATCCTTCCTTCTCTAAAGTCACAGCTCCTACTCTGGACCTTTCCAGAAATCTTTGAAGCTGTGCAAAAACATGCCACTTATTTTTTCTGTACGTGTGTGTGGTGTGTGTGTGTTCCTTGTCTCTGATTGATTTTCCTTTATTTAATCTGGAATTCTCTTGGACAGTGGTATTTCGTGGTAGCACTGTTCCCCAGACTGTGTCGGAGGAAAGTGGGCAGGCTGTTCCTTATAAATACGGTGAGTCACATGTCTCCCCCGCTGCCAAAAAAATTCATGCTGAACCCAAGTCCTCCTTCCTCTGGCCTGCATAAATTTCTCAAGGGCTGGCAGAACAGTGCAGCCTTTGTGTTCACAGATTCCCACATTCTCCCGGGGTCTTCTTATCTTGGAAACCTGATTTTCCAGGGGTCAGTGTTCTTTCCTAGGTCCACCCAAACCTGAGTTCTGATCACTTGACTCAGGGAGTAGTGGTGGATCTCAGCAAGGGACCTGGAGTTGGGAGGCCTGGCTAGGCCACTCACCAGCTGTGTGATCCTAAACAACTCCCTAAACTTTCTGAGCCTCAATTTCCTCATCTGTAAAATAGGGTAATAATTGTTACCGAAGACATAGGCTATGGAAACCGATAGGTCTGGCTTTGATTTCCAGGGACTTGAGAACTAGGTAACTTTGGGAAACTCTCACCCTTTTGCAAACTCAGTTTCCCCATTCATAGAGTGGAGATTGCAGTAGTACTTAACCCATTAGTTTGTTGCACACAGTAAATGAATTAAAACATGGGAACACTTAGGACAGTTGTTGGTGTCGGCAATGTTCAATGAATGTTGGACATTACAATTTTACTGTTATTATTATCAACTTTACAAGGTTGTGCTGCTGCTAAGTCGCTTCAGTCGTGTCCAACTCTGTGCGATCCCAGAGATGGCAGCCCACCAGGCTCCCCCCATCCCTGGGATTCTCCAGGCAAGAACACTGGAGTGGGTTGCCATTTCCTTCTCCAATGTGTGAAAGTGAAAAGTGAAAGTGAAGATGCTCAGTCGTATCCGACTCTTAGTGAGTGACCCCATGGACTGCAACCTACCAGGCTCCTGCATCCATGGGATTTTCCAGGCAAGAGTACTGGAGTGGGTTGCCATTGCCTTCTCCTTACAAGGTTGTAGTGAGATTCAAATAAGCTAATGATGTAAAAATATCTGATACAGAATTTGGGGGGCTTCACAGGTGGTGCTAGTAGTAAAGAATCTGCCTGCCAATGCAGGAGACCTAAGAGACTCAGGTTCAATCCCTAGGTCAGGAAGATATCCTGGAGGAGGAAATGACAACCCCCTCCAGTATTCTCGCCTGGAGAATTCCACGGGCAGAGGAGCCCGGCGGGCTACAGTCCATGGGGTCACAAAAAGTCGGACATGACTGCAACAACTTGGCATACCTGCACACACAGAGTATGGAATACAAGATTTCCTTCAAAATAGTTAAATTAGGGACTTCCCTGGTGGTCCAGTGGTTAAGACTTGGCACTTTCATTGCCACAGCCCAGGTTTAATCCCTGGTGGGGGAACTAAGATCCTGCAAACCACAAGGCTCAGCCAAAAGAAAGAGTTGAATTAGGTCTTCAACGTAAAGATGTAAAACCTTTGAAAAAGTTGGAAAAAAGCTGTTCAATTTCCAGAGTTCTGTTCAGCCAGTTGGATGCCTACTGTTCCCTGAGCTCTGTGCTAATTACTCAGAACTTAGTGATAAACCTTGCCCATCCGCTGACCCCTTGGAGCCCATCCTCTCACAGGGAAACAGCCATTGACCATGATGGAGAATGGAGGTGGCTAGAGAGCATGGAAGGGAGAAGGCAATGGCACCCCACTCCAGTACTCTTTCCTGGAAAATCCCATGGACGGAGGAGCCTGGTGGACTGCAGTCTATGAGGTCGCTAAGAGTCGGACACGACTGAGTGACTTCACTTTCACTTCTCACTTTCATGCATTGGAGAAGGAAATGGCAACCCACTCCAGTGTTCTTGCCTGGAGAATCCCAAGGACAGGGGAGCCTCGTGGGCTGCCGTCTATGGGGTCACACGGAGTCGGACACGACTGAAGTGACTTAGCAGCAGCAGCAGCAGCAGCAGAGCATGGAAGACCATATTCTTTCTTCCCTGGCTTGTTGTATTCAGGAAGCTTGGTTTCTATTTTATTCCTAGTGGTTTCATACACTAGTGCTGTGTTGCGAGTGACCAGAAAGGTGAGCAGAGCCCAGTTTATAAAGGGTCGTGCTAACAAGTTATGACCCGGAAGAGACAGAGCCATGGAAAGAGTTGGAGCAAGAGAGGGCATGGGCACATTTGCTTCTTCTTCTTTTTTTTTTTTGTATTTGGCCGTACAGCCTGAGGGATCTTAGTTCCCCAACCAAGGATTGAACCCATGTCCCCTGCATTGGAAGACTGTCTGTTATTGGGCCCAAGGAGAGTGACTTAGCCAGTTTCCTTTTCCTCCTGGTTATTGTACCTTGAGACTCTGGTCCGGTGATTGGATCGTATTTTGTCCTCAAGTGGAAAACCAATAAATGTGTACTAACTTATCAACCTGTCTCTGATATGGGATGGGTCTGAGAGCCCCTTCAGAAGCATCTGGTTGGTTTTGGCAGATGCTTCTAGACATGGCTGAAACTTGACACTCCTTGTGCACAGCTGCCCTGCTCCGAGAGGCCCTTGATCAGTGCATTTCCCTTCAGTCCCAGAGCCGAGCCCAAGGCCTGGCTCCCCGAGTGGTTCCTGGCTGAGTACGTGTACTTCCTTGCTGCCTGCTCCTGGGGCCACTACCTCTGAGCCCTCGCAGGAAGTGAGGGTGATTGATGTTTGTAATGACCTCATGTTGTTTTGATGGTCTTCTTGTGTGTGTGGGCACAGCTCTGCCCCTTTCCAAACCAAACCCATTCTGAGCCAGGCTTCAGGTCTCTGAAACGGAGGCAAAGTTCCCTTTCACGTGGGTCTCGTGAGCCTCCTTTTAAGCTCCCTCTGACCAGCTCTTGTGGTGACTGTTTGTATGAGCCCCATGTCTCCATCCTTAGTTTTCCACTGGAAGAATGAAAGAGACGGTGGACACACACAGAGCAGAAAGCTCTGACCGACATGGGCAGAGTCAACACCGCATTTCAAAGAGCCACCTGCCCAGCAGTGAAGGCCGCTGCAAGGGAGCGCAGTGTTTGTGGGAGCAAGCACAGCTGCTTGGCTAATGGTCCAGTTTACTTCCTCCTGCCTTGCTGTTTGTGGCATAAAGTGAGGACATCTCCAGTTTGAGAACATCCCTCCATGCCGCGCGGTGCCATCTGGTTTCTGTGCCTGTATCCACTTCCATCTGCCACCACACAGGGCACCTCGCTCCTCAGCTTTTCAAACAGATGGTCAGGAAGCAGAGCCAAGTATGGGAAATTGTCAAACCCAGAGAGAACATGGCGCTAAGAGTTGGGAGCGGGGGGTCCGGAATCCAGCCTTGGCTGGGCTGCCAACTGATGGTGTGACTGCAGGAGACTTGTGTACCCTCCCGGGGCCTCCGAAATCTTGCGCATGAGAACAACAACAACAAGAGCAAACCGCGAGCAGCCTTCTTGCACATGTTGGAATGGAAGAGAGCAGGATTCTGGGAAGGGAACTGGGGAAAGCAGTTTGTTTGAGTTCCTTGTTGAAGCGAGAGTGTGCCTGTGTTTACGCCCCTGGGGAGTGCCAGCCCGTGTGGTTTTCCAGATGTTTGTATGTGCTAATTCCCATGGAGTTAAGTACAAGCCGTTCCACTGATGGCAGCCAGCTTCAGACATGCTTGGACTCCCCAGGGGATTGACCAGTAGCAAAGCATCTACCTGTATGAGGACCTTTGGAGATGATACCCTCAGCCAGGGGACTCCAACCTGCCATCCCAGGGCCAGAGTTACTCAGGACAGGGAAGGGATCTCAGGACCCCACTGGCAACCACAGAGGCCTCCTGATGGGGACCCTGCTTGATTTCTCAGTCCTAGGCTGACTCTCCAGGAAGCCCCCTTCTTGCCCTGCCCTCTTCTATAATCCACACACACACACACACACACACACACACACCCCCATCACCTGGGGTCTCACGTTCTGGGACTAGACGTGAGGACTTGCGATATGTGGGTTAATCATAGCAGGCTTGATAATTATTAAGAGAAGACTTCCCTAGTGGTCCAGTGGTTAAGAATCCACCTTCCAATGCAGGGACTTGGGTTCAATCCCTGGTCAGGGAACTAAGATCTCACATACCATGGAGCAAGTAAGCCCAAGTGTTGCAACTAGAGAAAGCTCACTTGCCGCAATGAAGACATAGCACAGCCAAAAAAGACAATAACAGTAATTATTGTAAAGAGAAGGATGGAACAACTGAGAGAGTAGCACTGAAACATACACATAAGTGGCAACCTACTCCAGTATTCTTGCCTGGAAAATTCCATGGACAGAGGAGTCTGGTGGGCTGCAGTCCGTGGGGTCTCAAAGAGATATGACTGACTGGCTGAGCACAAAATAGATAGGTCGGGGAATTTGCTGAATGATGCAAGGAGCTCAAACCCAGTGCTCTGTGACAACCTAGAGGGGAGGGATAGGGTGGGAGGTGCGAGGGAGGTTCAAGAGGGAGGGGACATACGTATATTGTTATTGTCGTTCATTCGCTAAATTGTGTCTGACTCTTTGCAACCCCATGGGCTACAGCCTGCCAGGCTTCCCTGTCCCTCACTATCTCCCCAAATTTGCCCAAGTTCATGTCCATTGAGTTGGTGATGCCATCTAACCATCTCATCCTTTGCCACCCTCATCTCCTTTTGCTTTCAATTTTTCCCAGCTTCAGAGTCTTTTCCAATGAGTTAGCTGATCATGGCTGATTCATGTTGATGTATGGCAGAATCCAACACAACATTGTAAAGCAACTATCCTCCAGTTAAAAATAAACAAAACTAAGAAATCTACCAAAGGAAAAAAAAAAGAGCAAGAGAGAGAGGGAGATGATAAGGATGCTCGGTGAGTTGTGTATTTGGTCTGAGGTCAGATAGGGGAGCCTCCAGAGGGGAAATGACGAATACAAGAAAAAGACAGCTGACCCCCTTTGAACATCTCATACGTGCACAACCAGCAAGCCAGGTGTGGGAATTCTCACGTACACCTGGGCTGTGTCCTGACCTCACAGAGAAGGAAGGGCCTGGCTGATGAGTGGTAGGGTTGAAATTCAACCCCCAGTGTGCAGACAGCAAGATTCTAGTGTAGACGTGACACAGCTGAGGCCGATGTGAGCATTGACTCGGCACACACTCCCTCCTGTTGGTCTTTCCTCTAGGCCTGGGGTAGCAATCAGGTGTCGTCCTTCAATATCAGCTCAGGGGAGGATTGTGACAGCACCTTCGTGGTCCCTGGGAAAGGGTGTGGTGTTTGATTAGTGATGTCTGCCTGGCACTGGAGAAGGGAAGTGAGTGGTGTTTGCTCTACCTCCAGCAGATTTCAGTCAAGTGTCCCGGGCAAGAGTTCATGGTTCGGGCTCGGCTACCCCCTCCTGCTGGTGCTTCTTCCTCCTCTTGCTCCCTTTCACCTATTCTTGGCCTCTGGAGGCACTAGGTCTTTTCTTGTTTGGGCCTCAGGCTCTCATCTTTGAAGTTTCCAGTGGAAACTGCTGGCAGGCAAGACATCTCTGTCCATCCCGGCTGGCCTCCCTGCTGTCTGCCGTCAGGAATCCTGTGGGTCATGCCGGTCCTCTCCTCCTCTCCCTGCTGGCACTTGGAGCCATCTGTGTCCCCGGCCATACATCTGGAATGGCTGCCCTCTGTTTGTGTTGGGGGCTGGGGAGGTGTCCGCACCAGCCTCTGCCTCCATCCTGTTCTGACATCAGCAGCCTGGCCAGCTTCCCTCCCCAGGGCGGCTCTTACCCAGTCTCACTTCACTGATTTATAACTTCATTAATAATGTGAAAGACCATTACTATATAGGAAGGACTCACTGTCTTTTAATTTTTTTGCTTTGGGCCATTCTAGGTCTTGGTTGCTGCGTGGGGCCTTTTCTATTTGAGGCAAGTGGGGGCCAGTCTCTAGTTCTGGTGTTTGAGCTTCCCATTGCAATGGCTTCATTGCTGCAGAGCACAGGCTCCAGGGTGTGTGGACTTCAGTAGTCGCGGCACATGGGCTCACCCGCTGGGGCTCCCGGGCTCACCCGCTGGGGCTCCTGGGCTCTAGAGCACAGACTTAGCAGTTGTGGTGCACAGGCTTGGTTGCCCCGAGGCATGTGGGATCTTCCTGACCCTGGACCCAGCCCAGGTCCCCTGTGTTGGCACACAGGTTCTTAACCATTGGACCATCAAGTGAGTCCTCACTGTCTTTCATCTTTGATTCTTCTGACCTCTTTGAGCTTGCGGGAGGTGAGGGGGCACTTAACATTCTCAGTTCCTGTGTGGTGAGTAGACCGCATGGGACAGAGTGAATCAGCCCACCTGCTCCCAGTTCAGAAAGTGACCCCCCTGAACCTCTGGGAGAGGCAGGTTGGTCCTACCTGTGGGCCCAGCTTTCATCACTTAGGTTGGGACAAGTAGTGTTCTGAAGATTTTCCAAGGAGCTGGTACCAGGGAATCTGAGTGAAGTGGCCACTTTTTTCTCCATCTGGGTTTGTCACCATCAGCTAGAGAAGAGAGGACCCATCAGCACCCCAAACTATTCTCATGGTTTACTTTATGGGCTGACATGATGAATGTGCGATGTGGCTTTGAGATCCCTCTGTGTTCCCAGTGGCAGATGAAGGCTGGTCACTGAGTGTCTGCTCTGTACTGTGTGGGCATTGATGGTGTTGCCATGCTGTGTGTGTGTGTGAGCTCATTAAATGGCTCTCACAACTACCTCAAGGTGGCATTCCCTTCTGTTGACAAATGAGGCAACTGAGGCTCTAACAGTTAAGTGATATCCCAAGAACACCTGCCCAGGGAACATTCCTGAGCCAGGATGAAAATGCCAAATTCCTAACTACAAGGCCTAAGCTCTTTCTCTCACCCTCAGTAAAGCGGGCATCATTTTCTTCTTATTCTTGGAAATGTTCATAAGAATTTCCAGGAGAGGGCCGGGCTGGGAAGGCCTCTGTCTGACCCTCTGTTTAAACCACTCCAAGTGCTGAGAGTCGGCCAAGCCACTGCATAAATGGCCAGGGTTCAAACGAGTAAGCAAGGCCATCGTGCCTTCTCATTAATATCTAGGAAGAGAACAAAAGTAAGAGAGCTCACGTCTCCATCAGCCATTGCACGCTGGAGCCAAGCCACAGGTGTCACTCCAGTCAAGGCAGGACTCATGGCTGACCCTTAGGCTTAATGGCTCTTCTTCCACTTCAGAGCTTGCAGACAGTCCTCCCACGAGGCCTAGACACATTCTCACCACCCTGACCCTGTGGGCCGCCTGAGGGTGCATCCGTGCCTGTTGTCCCAGCCACTCAAACATCTACGATAAAGGCAGAGACCTGGCCTTCCTCCCTGCTGCTATGAAAGGCAGAGACTCACCTCTTAGATGTTCCTGCCCCCAGGTGTGTAAGTCATCACTTGTGAACTCCACAGTTTGCACGTCTTTCTTTTTCCCCAGGAATACCTTCCATCACTTTTGTCCTCCGACGGTGAACCAAGCACCTTTTGTGAGTGAGTTCAGGCAGCCTGTGTGTGGTGCGTGCTCGCGTACTCAGTGGTGTCTGACTCTGTGACCCCATGGACTGTAGCCGGCCAGGCTCCTCCATCCGTGGGATTCCCCAGGCAGGAATACTGGAGTGAGTTGCCGTTTCCTTATCCCAGGGCTCTCCCTCACCCAGGGATAGGCCCCAAGTCTCTTGCATTGGCAAGCAGATTCTTTACCATTGAGACACCTGGGAAGCCTGCCTATGCATGGTAGGAAAATTAAAAATACATATGATCCCACCTTCAAAGAGGAAATTCTAACTTTATTTCACATAATAGCACACTTTTTCCAGATGCTTCAAATTCTGCATTATTTATAAAACTCATTTGCCATCGTTACCAGTTGGATGTGTTTGTCATCTCCTTGGACTTGGGGAGAATACAGCTCTGCCCTCCTAAGGCCATTACTGGGGAGTTGGCAATAAATGAAAGGAAACTGGATATAAACCGCTGTATAGCCTGACACCTGTTAACCTGAAGACAGTGATCTGAGAACTTTAAAAAACTCTTAAAGTTTGGGATGGACATGTACACAGCTATTTTTAAAATGGATAACCAACAAGGACCTACTGTACAGCACAGGAAACTCTGCTCAATATTATGTAACTAAATGGGAAAAGAATTTGAAAAAGAATACTGTAGGGGCATGTTTGTGTGTATAAGTAAATCAGTCTGTTGTACAGTTGAAACTAACACAACATTATTGATCAAATATTCTCCAAAATAAAATAAAAAGTTTAAAGAAACTCTCACTAGAAAAATCCCACCCAAACAACCAAACAAATTATAACAGGAAATGTCATTTGCTCCTGAGAATTGGGGAGCATGCATTCTTATACCTGAGACTTAGACAGGTTTTAACAAGATATAGTGGAGTTCCTCTCCATCCCCTCTACATGGCTGAATCTCTAAGCTGACAAGATTCATTTACTATCAGTCGACTTCTTGGCATTTCTACAATAAATCTAAATGGTCCCCATCTTTTCTTTCGTGTCTCTGAAAGGTCTGAACAAAGGTCTACACCATCTCTGTGAGAATCCAAAATAGATAGGACCAGTTGAGATGTTTGAATGGAAGGCATAAAAGAGAAAGGCATTATTGAAGCGCTTTTTTAAAAAGGATTTTGTGCAAAAAAAAAAAAAAAAAGCACGTTGACTTCCTCTAAGACTTCTTCAGAGCACAGAGGACCAGAACCTGGAAGTTAAAGCTCTGGCCCAAGTCTCAAACTGTCCAAAATAAATAAGGCTATGAACAATGTGAATAATTCCATCACTGAGCTTGATTTGAAAGACATATCTTGAACACTGGACTTTACTCTTTCAAGCTACCCTATAGCTAATCCCTGGTAATATGACTCCCCTTTTTGTATAGGCAAACATTTTTCTGAAAATGTGCATCTATTTTCTCTAGCTCAGTGATGAATTTCACCTATGAGGTTTCCTCAAAGCAGGGCATAGCAGAATTGGGTCTACTAGGAGAAGCAACAGAAGCTTTGAGATGACAGGTGATGGTTTTCTGCTTTTATTTCTCCCAGACTGTGTTGCAGTTTCTATAATTACAAATATGTTTTCAGGATAGGTGACACCAACAAATGGGTCTCTATGGGAGTGGTCTTGGTAGACTCAAAAATGGCACCCATGTTTTGGTGCCAGTTGAATCTATATGATCTGGGAATTGAGTCGACGTCTACTAGGTGGCTCAGTGGTAAAGAATCAGCCTGCCAGGGAAGGAGTCATGGCTTAGATCTCTCGGTTGGAAAGATCCCCTGGAGAAGGAAAGGGCAACCCGTTCCAGTATTCTCATCTGGGAAATCCCATGGACATGGGCAGAAAAGCTTGGCGGGCTACTGTTCATGGAGTTGCAAAGACTTGGACACAGCTGAGCGACTGAGCGCACTCAGGCGTGCGCTAGCGACTGCGATTTCAGTCTGGTTCTTGTTTCTTATTCAGACAGAGGGCCGTGAGCCAGCCAGCCCTTTCTTCCTCCACAGGAAGTGGTTTATAAAATTAAAGTGGAGAATGGCCACTAGGAGTCCATGCCGGGGCCCCACAGTAGAGCCTACACTTTGAGCTAAGGGAGGCATTCTCAAGCACAGCTCCTTCTCTGCTCTGCTAGCACCCTGCCTGCCCTGATGGATGCCTAAGCCATCTGCCTGGGAGCCCTCAGGCATGGAATCCTGAAATCTCTGGCATGGTTCCACATCCCTGACCTTCCCTTAGGTCTCAGCGGGACCTGTCCTTCCCACCTGGGTGCCCCCCTCCCCCTCCTCCATCTCCTGGATTCCTGGCGTCTGGACACCCTTGTGGAATTCCTCATCCTTCTCCAGCTGCTGCCTTCTTTCCACCGATGCGTCGGGGAATGAGCAGCTGACCTCTGCCATTCTCAACTCCCCACCACCTCGTCCCCCGTGACCTCCTGCTACCCCATTCCTGCCTTCACTGCCTTACAGAGATTGCTTCAAGAGCCCCCAGTGCATTTCATTCTCCTGGGTGCCCTGCCACCTTGGGCACACTTTAGACCAGCAGTTCTCGGACGCTGTTCTGTGGAACCCTAGGACTGACATAGATGGCTCAGGTGTTTGGAGGGGAGGCAGTAGCCAGCTGCCCCGAGGTTCCACTTCAACCAGTGTACCTCCATTTTTTCCTGTAATTACTGGGATCTTGTGAAGAGATTATGAGATGGGCCATGCTGCTCACGCTCACAGATAAAGTTTGAAAACCACACTTCTGTCCACTTGAAATGCTCCTGTTTCTTTTCCCCAGGTAGACCCACCTGAAAGGCCCACCCCGAGGCACTGTATTGCAGGTGCAGGGGTTTCTGCAGGTTGACCAAACACCTCAGTTTGTGTTGAGTGTTTGTACGGAGTTTGGGAAGGCCAGCAGACCACCATTTCCTTGATGGAATTTCCCCAAATTCTACTGTTCATGAATCTCCTCTTGCAAATCTCCATCTGTTATCTTGTCTTGAGAGCCTCTTGGGAATTTAATGCACCTGACAGAGCAGAGCAGAGGGGCTGTGTGTTTGTGTCTACTTGTGTGTGCCTCTGGGTGTGCGTACGTTCTTCCCATGGGTAGCCAGGCTCCAGATTTCTGGCCACTTCTGACCTGGTTTTCGTGTTCTTGGGGGATTTAGGACAGTGCAGCACAGAAGCCTGTTTGTCTTACAGTTCCACGTGGGCCAGGTTTCTTGGTTTGGGCTGATGGCTGGCCACTTTCACATCCGCCTGTAGACTTTCTTTGTTCAATATTTCTATTTGTCATTTGCTCCAGATTTTGTAATTTAGTGCTTCCATCTGTTGGCAGCAAATCACGATTCAGTTTCCTGCAGTAATTACTGTAATCAGCGTGACGCACCAGCCCATAACTAACGCTGATCGTGACGCCCTTAATAGCCTGTACCCACAGCTTTTTGTGCCTTGTCAGGGTCACAGTGTTAGAGCGATGCTGTAGGGAGGAGACTCCTCTTGCTCAGGGACCTCCCTGAAGTGTCGTTCTGGTTCTAGAGCTCTGATCCCCTGACCTCCCCGTGTGTCCATGGCTGAGGCCAGCCTGGGGGGCCCAGAACCTACCAGGATCAATCACTATCCCCTCCCTCTTGCCTAGAGGGCAGTGCGGGCAGGGAAGGGGCCTGTGGAGTTGCCTTATGGATGAATGTCTTTAGTTTCTTTTAGGAGATTCCTTACAGTTTATTTCTGCCATCTGTGAATTCTTTGGAAGGCTGTGTTAACTGGGAACACACTCATCTTAATTTTTTTTTTTCTTTTTGGAAACTGATGTCTTTGTATTTGGGGCTTCCCCCAGGGCTCAGTGGTAAAGAGTCTGCCTGCCCAGCAGGAGACGTGGATTCGATCCCTGGGTTGGGAAGATCCCCTAGAGAAGGAAATGGCAACCAACACCGGTATTTTTGCCTGGGCAATCCCATGTATAGAAGAGCCTGGTGGGCTATAGTCCATGGGATCATAAGAGTCAGACATGACTGAGTACAACCCCCCCCCCACCACACACACAATTTGTATTTATTTATTTTGTGACTGTACCACATGGTTCCCCGATCAAGGACTGAACCAGTGTACCCTGCATTGCACGGCAGATTCTTAACCACTGGACCATCAGGGGAGTCCCTGAGCTCTCTGGTTCTCGACTGCTTCACAGAGACCTGCACTTCTGGATGTCAAGAGGGTTACATGCTTGGAAAGCTTGGTGGTGAGTGTCAGGTGTCCCTGGGTTGACCACCAGCTCCAGCTTGCTATCCCTCCTCCTGGAGGGCCTCTGGGCACAGCTTTTGGCCACAGGGCTCTTCTGAGGGCTGCAGAGCCACATCCCTCCTTCCTGTAGCCTTCCCCACGATGCTCTGTTTACAGAACTTCCAAGGAAACATGGATTTAGAAACAGACTGACCATGAGGGTGAGACAGAGATAGATTCTGTTGCAAGCATTTCCCATTGACTGTCATTCAGATGAGTCCTATCGAGCATCACTTGCTCTGGCCCAAAGGGATGAGGGTATGTGTGCAAAAGCAGTTCTGGATGCCTAGCATATGCTGAACAGAAGGCCCTCTTCCAAGCTGGCCTGTTTGTTTTGCAAAATCAGGTTCAAAGATTATGCCCTTTCTGCATTTAGAAATATTTCAGTGGGTGTGAACTGATGGCAGTCATGGTCCTGACTAATTCCCTCTTTGATCTAAGTTGCCTAAAATTTACCGTATCAGACACTACTTCAGGTTTGGAAAGCACTGGTTTAAAGTAAAGCTTGCGGGGGGTTGGAAGAGTGCTTCTTGAGTAATGAAGCATTGTTATTTTCCAAAATGGGGATCTATTTGTGTTCAAAGATTCTGGTTCCTGAAAGTGGTCCCGATGAACCCGCTTGCAGGGTAGGAGTAGAGACGAGGCTACAGAGAACAGCATGAAGACCGCAGGGGACGACGGGAAGGCGGGGTGAATCAGAAGATCAGAACCGACATACGCCCCACCATGTGTCAGACGGCTGGTGGGAGGCTGCTGCGTAGCACAGGGAGCTCAGCTCAGTGCCCTGTGATCACCTAGGGGGTGGGATGGGGGTGGAGTGGAAGTTCCAGAGGGAGGGGACATATGTGTACATGCAGCTGACTCACTTCATTATATAGCAGAAGCAACACAGCATTATAGAGCAATTATCCTCCAATTTGAAAAAGAAGATTAAGTTTCTTGGACTAAAAATTATTCTGGATCCGCAATCCACCTCCACCCTCCTGCCTGCCCCCTCGTATCCCATCTATGGTATTTTTATTTTGGTCCACCAAATTATTGTGTAGCTAATCTAAATCCCCCCAGTTCACCATGTCTTTGCTCCTACTGTTCCCTCTGCCTGGAATGTCGTTTGTCAAGGTGGCTCCCTGATAAAATCCTGCTTGTATTGCAAGGCCTAGGCCAAGTGTTTTGAGCACCCCCGTCCCCAAGCAGAATGAACTGCTTCGTCCTCGTGTTCTTGTCACACCATCCTCCCTTGTATTTGTCACCCTCTCTCGAGGTTGGTTGTGTTCTAGCCTGTCTCCTGCTTAGGGTGTCGGGTGGGATTATGTTGGCGAACATTCACTGATTCACTCACTAATCGTATCCTGAGGTCCTTCTTTTTTAATTTATTTATTTTAATAGGAGGATAAGTACTTTACAATGTTATGTTAGTTTCTGCTATACATCAGCATAAATCAACCATAGGTGTCTCCCCCGTCTTAAAACTCCGTCCCGCCTCCCTCCCCATCCTACCCTGTCATGTTGTCACGAGCACCGGGTTTGAGCCCCCTGTGTCATACAGCAACCTCCCATGGCTATCTGTTTGTTTTACATACAGTGATGTGTATGTCGCAGTGTTACTCTCTCCGTTTGTCCCACCTGAGGTCCTTCTGAATGTCAGTCCCTGTGCTGGGCTCCTGGATTACAGAGAAGACCAAACCATTCAGCCCACCCTCAGAGAGTTCACAAACACAGCGAGACAACCTTAGTACACGTGGCATGCCTGGTGATACACGTGGACCCAGGGTTAGGGCTGGAGTGGGCAATGCCATGGGAGACTTTAAGGAGAACACCACGCAAGTGCTGAGTCTGGAAGGAGGAGCATTTTTCGGCAGATCGCCTCTCATCAGTGCCTAGCCCAAGCAGACAGGGTGGGAGCTCAGTCAGCACTGGCTCAGCTGTGACATTTATAGTGTCCTGGGTCTACGTGAAGGCCAGGGCCCTGTGTGGCCACCCTCACCCTCCGGGGGTGGCCAGCCTGTGCTGGTCTTGCTCACAGAAGGGCCCAGTTTGTCTCAAGCACGTGGACTCTTCCAGGCTGTCTTTGGGTGGTCTGAACCTACAGTGTGTCCGCAAATTCTGGAAACAAATCCTATTTGATTTTCTATAGATGGGAGATGTCCATAAAGACATTGCGCATGTCCTCTTGTGTCTCTAGAGTTTGTGGACACCCTGGATTTCTCTAGGGTTGCCTCAGTCCAAGGGACCCTGAACGTGGCACTATGCCCTTCACTGTCTCCCTTCTCCTGTCCCTTTCTCTCTGTCTCACCCTTGACCGCAACCAGTCTAGACAGATCAGAGTCTTGTCCCGACTGGAACATGGCATTTTTGTTTTCGAAAGAACATAATAAAAATCTAGGTGAAAATGGAAATATCTCCATGTTTATTTTTAAGTATCTTTTTAAAGATGTTAAAGTCCCTTTGTTGGGAAACGTCAAAGTAGATCCATGTATAACTTGGTTTGCTCATAAAAAGTGGCTCCTACTTGATATATTTAGGGAGAAGTAATTTTTCACATTAAGTTTTTCTCTATTTTTCTTTTCAAACCAAAAAGGGCTTGGAAAATGTCTCCACCCTCTCCACCACTGGTGTATTTTCCTGGCTTCACAATGCTGGTTCGGTCTTTCGTTTCCTGAGCTGAAGAGTTGAAGACGCTCAGCTTTGACCTTCAGTTCTGTTTCTCTCTTTCAAACGGAAAAAGCATCTTTTGGGGGCAGGTGTTAGTCATGGCAGGGAAAGGCAGGGTTTGGAAGAGCAGAAGAAGGACCTTCTCTGTGAGAAATGAAGGTAGCGGTGAAGAGTGGTTTTCTGACATGTAGCTGTCTCTGCCAATTATTGTTCAGTTGCTCAGTTGCGTCCAACTCCTCACGACCCCATGAACTCTAGCCCACCAGGCTCCTCCGTCCATGGGATTTCCCAGGCAAGAATACTGGAGTGAGTTGCCATTTCCTTCTCCAGGGGATCTTCCCAATTCAGGGGTCGAATCCACGTTGCCTGTGTTGGCAGGTGGATTCTTTACCACTGAGCTACTGGAGAAGCCCTGACTCAGTGCTTCCATCACTTTCTCACCGTGCAAGCGTTCAAGTCCTTTCCCTTCTTTCTTTCCTCCTGGATATTCTGCCAGCCACTCCCCTCTTCTCCTCCCCTATCAAATCCAAAGGCGCTCCATCCTGTATCAGGCAGAAAATTTTGGTCTGCTATCAGATTCCAAGCCCAAATTTTCATTTTCCAGCCAATAGGGTTTTTAGCAAAAGGCTGTTACCAGAATCACAGCACTAGGAAGTTCAGGTAGTCTTTTTATAACAAGCCGGACCAATAAGGTAGGACTGGGAGGACCGAGCAGAGAAGTGCTAGAAGGATTTCAGAGACCCTGGCTGCTTTGAGCCCTGTTCTTGTTGTTTTGTCACCAAGTCGTGTCTGACTCTTTTGTGACCCCGTGCCTTATAGCCCACCAGGTTCCTCTGTCTATGGGATTCCCCAGGCAAGAATACTGGAGTGGGTTGCCATTTTCTCCTCCCTGGGATCTTCCTGACCCAGGGATGGAATCTGCATCTCCTGCATTGCAGGTGGATTCTTTACGGCTAAGCCACCAGGGAAGCCCTGAGCCCTAGCCCACCAGGCTCCTCTGTCCATGGGATTCTTCAGGCAAGGATGCTGGAGAGGATTGCCATGCCCTCCTCCATATTCTAGAAAGGTTACTTCCAGTTTCTCCCACCCTAGTTCCCAGCCTGCAGAGCTGGCCGGAGAATCACCCTCCCTTTCTCTCGTGACAGACCCAGTCCAGAGGTCCCTTCCTATCTGCAATCCTCAGCTGAATGTAGGCTAAGGGACGGGGTCTAGTCTGAGCTGGGGCGCACCCTGAGGCGCAGGTGGTAATGCTATAATCTCAGAGCAGCACCAGATTCTCCTGACAGCCTGGGTCCTCAGGGAATCTGACTCGCCCGTAGGATCCACTTCATAGAAACAACAGAACTAAATCAGATACTGTAGGACGCTGCCAACAGAGAGAGAATGTTGCTGCACAGGATTCCAGGCTCGCCAGACTGATAGATAGATGCGTAGATGGAATGGACCGAGAGAGACGGGACGTGTACAGATGACCAGTGATATTGTCTGGAATCAGGTCAGCAGAGGGATTCCCAGGCTCTCGGGAAAGGGGCATTCAAAACAGCAAGACCTGAAAGAATGCTGAGCTTCCCAGGTAGCTCAGTGGTAAAGAATCCGCCTGCCAATGCAGGAGGTGCAGGAAGAGTCAAGTTCGATCAGTGGGTCGGAAGAGTCCCTGGAAAAGAAAATGGCAACCCACTTCAGTGTTCTTGCCTGGAGAACCCATGGACACAGGAGCCTGATGGCTACTGTCCATGGCGTCGCACAGAGTTGGACATGACTGAACACATCCACATCATCTCTTTGGACATGAGGCAGGAATTCCCATTTTACAACGGAATACACTGAGGTTAAGATAAATTGGGCAACTTGCGAGTAACGGTCAGAGTGAGTGTTGGGTGCGGCCTGCCTGGCTGCAAGATGCATGCTCCCCACTCCTGCCCTGCTCTCTTGGGGCACCCAGAGTGGCCTGTGCAGCTTTGGTGCCCAGGTATGGGGGCTCTGCTCAAGGGTGTCTGGCACACACGAGCTGAGGCATCTTGACTTACAGCTGAGCCCTTGGAGTGGGGAAGGAGTGGAGGCTGCAGCTGGGGCTGCGGGGGTTGTGGGAGGAGGGGGGAGACGCAGCTGACGGGTGGAGGGGGCAGGGACGCTCACTCACACCCACTCAGGTAAGAGGTGCCCTGCCCAGGGGCCTGAATGCCATTTCTCCTCAGTCAGCAGGAACCGCATTCCATAGCACAGCAGTGCTCTGTTCAGAGGAGGCACAGTCAGAAGTCAAGGCTTATGTGCGTGCGTGTGTGCGTGTGTGTGTGTGTTTTCTAGGCAGGCCCGACTTAGTAATGAGTTAAGGAAAATAAAGAATCTGCCTACAATCCAGGAGACCCAGGTTCAATCCCTGTGTTGGGAAGATCCCCTTGAGAAGGGCATGGCAACCCACTCCAATATTCTTGCCTGGAGAATCCCATGGACAGATTAGCCTGGCAGGATTCAGTCCATGGGGTCGCAAAGAGTTGGACACAACTGAGCAACAAGCACTTTCAAGGAAAATAAAATAAAAGGGGGGGAAAAAAAAGAATGAGTTAAGGACACAAAGAAAGGAAAGGGAAGCTTGTCTGTAACTGAGGGTGAGTTGAGTATGGAACTTGAGGAAACGAGCTTCTGAATAAGTCAAGTGCAACGTCGCTGGTGGCTTTCTGTCCTGCTTTTCATCCCTCATCCCTGCCCCAAACTGGGCCTGCAGGGGTCTCCGTACCTCCTTCGGCTGCAGAGCAGGCCAGACAGCCCCTGGCCTCCCCGGGCGGCAGAGAGCGCACAGGGCGCCAGGCCGCTGCAGACTGCAGAGTGGGGAGGGTGGCTGGGAGAGAGACGTTTGGCTTTGTGGCTTCTGCAGTGTCTACGTGGGCTGGGGAGATCAGAGCTGGCTAGTGAAGTGCTCCCACTGCTCTAGGTCACTCACCCAGAACTGAGAAAGGGGACGAGGATGAGAGGCCTTGCTGTACCGGCAACTCTCCAAGCAGGACTCCGAAGGCAGGGAGCACACAGGAGAAAAGCTATTTCCCTTATACACCGCCACCCCTGTGGGCTGTGTGCAGCCACAGCACAGAGCCAGATGCCTGTGGAACGCACTCATTCAGCCGTGGTTCATTGGAACTTTTTAAAAAAATGATTGTATTTGTGTATTTATTTTTGGCTGCGCTGGTTTTTCATTGCTGCGTGGGTTTTTCTCTGCTTGTGGCAAGCTGGAGTATTCTCTAGTTGCGGTGCACGGGCCTCTCAGTGCGATGGTTCCTCTTGTTGTGGAGAGAGGGCTCTATGGCGGCCAGGCTTCAGTAGCCGTGGCGCCAGGGCTCTAGAGCACAGGCTCAGTAGTTGTGGCGCACAGGCTCAGTTGCTCGGCGGCATGTGGGATCTTCCCAGATCAAGGATTGAACCCTTGTCTCCTGCTTTGGCAGGCATATTCTTTACCACTGAGCCACTATGGAAGCCCCATCCAGGCTTTTTATTTGTCCAGGCATCGTGCTAGAGACTTCACATGTATTTTCATTGCTTAAAAATTGAAGTATAGTTGATTTACAGCATTGTATTAGTTTCCAGTGCACCATATAGTTATTCAACATTTTTGCAGATCGTCCTTCATTATAGGTCATTACAAGATAATGAATATAATTCCTTGTGTTAAATAGTACAGTATATCCTTGTTGGTTGTTTCACTCTTTCTTGCTGTTTTATTTAATTATTGGAGTATAGTTGCTTTACAACATCGAGTTAATTTCTGCTGAACAGCAATATCACACGTGTTTTCATCCTTCATCATCACAGCAGCCCTGCCAGGTGGGCACTATGAATCCCACTTGACAGTTGAGGAAACAGAACTGTAAGAAGAGGGGTGGGATTGGGTCCCAGGTCACACAGCTAGTAAGGATGGGGTCTGGATTTGAAACTGAGTCTTTTTGAATTTCCTCCTCTCAAGGGTTGCTGAGGCCAGCAATGGAAGACAATCGTAAACGCACAATTCTGGTAGGAGGTGGAAAGCGGGGTGGGTTCAAAGTCGAGAGAGACTTCAGAGCGGATCAGAGGCTGGGGTCCAGAGGGCTGGTGCTCCCCAGGGCCCTGGAAGGGAAGCTTGATTTGGAAATGCGATAGAAGGGAGAGGATGCCAGATAGAGAAAAAGCAGAGATGACCCAGATTCTCAGGTTCCACAGGTTGATGCAGGGGCTCTGGAACTGGTGAGCTGGAAGCAGGCAGACCCTCTGGGAGCAGTCAGACCTTTTCTGACCCTCTTCCAGGGCCCGGACCCCGCCGCAAGGCCTGTTGTCTCTGCCCTCTGCCTTGGTGCTTCCTCTAGGACTGTGGAAAGATAGTCATCTCTAAATATTTGTTTGGATTTTTTTCTGGAAGCTCCTTGAAGTGGGAATGAAATATCTGGTGATTCTGAAACAGGCTACCCATCAGCAGGCCTGGTTCTGGCAGGACCCCCTAGTGGCCCCGGGAGGGACATGGGCCATACCGCTGGGACTGTTGGGGGCCCCAGCCTGGGGCCCTGGGCCCTGAAGCCCCTGAATGTTTGCCCAGGTGCCCTGGATGCAGCAGCCTGGGCCATGCGAGGGAACGCGAGGGGGTCCAGGCCAGGAAGCCAGAGGTGGTTTTGGTTACATTAGAAATACCAGCAGGTTTCCTGGAGTGGACAGAGTCCTGTGGTCAAGAAGCAGGCAGGCTCGGAGGCAGGCTGGCTCCCCACGGAGTGGCCGCCTCGCTTCCACTCCATTAGCTGACAAAGCTGCCCTCTGTCCCCACTGGCCACAAATGGAGGAGGACACAGCTTGTGGAAACATTCAAGCTGCTAGCCCAGACCCCAGCCCAGCGTGGCTGCAAAGCCACTCCCTTCTCTTACAAGACAGGGAGAGACCATGCCCACCATGAAGGAGCAACTGTAGCTCAGTGCCAGCTGATCGTTGCCATGTGGGAATTTGGCCCCAAGTTGTCAGATTTTCCAGTAAAGCTGAACATCAAAACACTTGTGTGAAATTTCTCAATTTCTGAAATTCTTAATGATGCTATGCAGGCTGAACTACACCTCTGCAGGCCAGACTTGGTCCCTCAGCTGCCAATTAGTGTCCTCTGCTCTTGGCCTTGAGAATCCAAGTACTACCTAAGCAAAGGATCCCCACACAGGTGACGGGATGAAGGTGGGATGGAGAGAAGGTTTGAAGAGGGGCCCTAAAGTCCACAGGCAAGGAATGCACCATGCTGCCTTCATTCCCCCACGAGGGTAGTGCGTGCATGCTAAGTTGCTTCAGTCATTTCTGACTCTACGACCCCATGGACTATAGCCCACCAGGATCCTCTGTCCATGGGATTTTCTAGACAAGAATAGTGAAGTGGGTTGCCATTTCCTTCAGGGTATTTTCCAGGCCCAGGGATCAAAACTGAGTCTCTTATATCTCCTGCATTGGCAAGCGGATTCTTTACCACTAGCGCTACCTGGGAAGCCCCCAAAACGGCCGAAACTGCTCCAATTCTTCTGCATCTGCCATCTTGGTGCAGTTATAGGGGCAGGAGAAGAGAGGGAATGATTTTCAGAACTCGAACCTTGTTTCTCTTTCAGGCATTTCCAGTGGCACTTGGCCTGACCTTCTGTGGTTTAGCTGATAAGGTCTGCCAATGAGGAGGCTCTTTTCTCCCTCACTGTTCCCTTCCGTCCACAGCTTACAATCCCATAGGTCTTTGTGGCCACCAGAGCCCTCCCCCCAGAAGGACTGGCCAATGAGGAAGCTGCAAGGCTGGTGGCCAACCAATCAGAGCAGCTGGCAATGTTGCTGGGAGTTAAAGACAGTTCAGCTTAGGGGAAGAAAGCACAAGATTTAGAAATAGAACTGGAGTCAACTCAACTCTTCCTTTAATGAGCTGCATAATCTTGAGACATTTACCAGATCTTCCTGCAACTCTCTTCCTTCATCTGTAAAATGGGAATAGGAATTCCTCCCTGGAGGGGGTTCGATACAAAGATTATGGAAGATGCCTGGCACAGTCCATGGCACATATGTTAACAGCTAATCTATACTTGCCATTGAACTTCTCTCTCTTTTTAATTTGTTTCTTTATGGCTGCTCTAAATCCTCATTGTTGCACGCAGGCTTTCTCTAGTTGTGGTGAGCAGGGGCAACTCTAGTTGCCCTGAGTAGGCTTCTCATTGCGGTGGCTTCTCGTTGCGGAGCATGCGCTCTAGGGCGCATGGGTTCAGTAGTTGTGTCTATGGGTTTAGTTGCCCCGTGGCATGTGGGATCTTCCCAGACCAGGGACCGAATCAGTGTTCCCTGCATTGAAAGGTGAATTCCTAACCACTGGAACTCCAGAGAAGTCTGTCATAGATCTTGATTTGAATTTTTAACAGAAGATACAATGCCATGTTCTAAGCAACCAACTTATAAACACAATTTTGGAACAAATAAGTTGGATACCATCTGCTCATGTTTTATAGATGTATTTCCATTTCATCTTTTACCTTCCTCTCTTTTAAATGAAACCATGGTGGCCTGAAAGGTAATAAATTATGCATAAAATATGCTTCCACTTTTCTCCTCTTCCTGCTTGGCCTCTCTCCACCCACCAGGACCTTTCCTCTGGTCTCCTATGTTCACTGACTCATCAGTCCAGCAAATATTTATTGAGTACATGTCTTGCTCCCTGCTCTCCAGGGGCCCATAGCCAGTGAGGGTGGCAGGTGGGCAGATGGATGATTGCAACCAGGGTGGGGTAGAGGGAAGTTCATGGTGCTGGAGGAGCCTGGGGCAGGGGGGACGACCAGCAGTCCCTGGAGTGAGGCTTGAGAGAAGATCGGGGCTGCGGAGGCAGGGACAGAGAAGAGATGGAGGCCGGAGACCTACAGAGGGAGGATGAAGGGGATGCACTGGATACCATGGTTCCAGGGATGAGCAATGAGAAGAGCCAGGAGGAACCCTGGTTTCTGTTTAGACGCTTGGGTGGATACCACCAACTGGGCTTGAGAGCAACAGAGGAAAAGCATTGCCCTGAGAAGTGTTAAGTTAGATGCTGCAGGGTGGCCTTTGAAATGTTGGTGTTCAGTTCAGTTCAGTTCAGTCACTCAGCCGTGTCCAACTCTGCGACCCCATGAATCGCAGCACGTCAGGCCTCCCTGTCCATCACCAACTTTCGGAGTTCACTCAGACTCACGTCCATCGAGTCAGTGATGCCATCCAGCCATCTCATCCTCTGTCTTCCCCTTCTCCTCCTGCCCCCAATCCCTCCCAGCATCAGAGTCTTTAACAATGAGTCAACTCTTCGCATGAGGTGGCCAAAGTACTGGAGTTTCAGCTTCAGCATCATTCCCTCCAAAGAAATCCCAGGGCTGATCTCCTTCAGAATGGACTGGTTGGATCTCCTTGCAGTCCAAGGGACTCTCAAGAGTCTTCTCCAACACCACAGTTCAAAAGCATCAATTCTTTGGCACTCAGCTTTCTCCACAGTCCAACTCTCACATCCATACATGACCACTGGAAAAACTATAGCCTTGACTAGATGGACCTTTGTTGGCAAAGTAATGTCTCTGCTTTTCAATATGCTATCCAGGTTGGTCATAACTTTTCTTCCAAGGAGTAAGAAGAATGGAAAAGACTAGAGATCCCTTCAAGAAAATTAGAGATACCAAGGGAACATTTCATGCAAAGATGGGCTCCATAAAGGACAGAAATGGTATAGACCTAACAGACGCGGAAGATATTAAGAAGAGGTGGCAAGAATACACAGAAGAACTATACAAAAAAGATCTTCACGACCAAGATAATCATGATGGTGTGATCACTCATCTAGAGCCAGACATCCTGGAATGGGAAGTCAAGTGGGCCTTAGAAAGCATCACTATGAACAAAGCTAGTGGAGGTGATGGAATTCCAATTGAGCCATTTCAAATCCTGAAAGATAATGCTGTGAAAGTGCTGCACTCAATATGCCAGCAAATTTGGAAAACTCAGCAGTGGCCACAGGCCTGGAAAAGATCAGTTTTCATTCCAATTCCAAAGAAGGGCAATGCCAAATAATGCTCAAACTACTGCACAATTGCACTCATCTCACATGCTACTAAAGTACTGCTCAAAATTCTCCAAGCCAGGCTTCAGCAATATGTGAACTTCCAGATGTTCAAGCTGGTTTTAGAAAAGGCAGAGGAACCAGAGATCAAATTGCCAACATGCGCTGGATCATGGAAAAAGAAAGAGAGTTCCAGAAAAACATCTATTTCTGCTTTATTGACTATGCCAAAGCCTTTGACTGCGTGGATCACAATAAACTGTGGAAAATTCTGAAAGAGATGGGAATACCAGACCACCTGACCTGCCTCTTGAGAAACCTATATGCAGGTCAGGAAGCAACAGTTAGAACTGGACATGGAACAACAGACTGGTTCCAAATAGGAAAAGGAGTACGTCAAAGCTGTATATTGTCATCCTGCTTATTTAACGTCTATGCTGAGTACATCATGAGAAACGCTGGGCTGGAAGAATCACAAGCTGGAATCAAGATTGCTGGGAGAAATATCAATAACCTCAGATATGTAGATGACACCACCTTTATGGCAGAAAGTGAAGAGGAACTAAAAAGCCTCTTAATGAAAGTGAAAGTGGAGAGCAAAAAAGTTGGCTTAAAGCTTAACATTCAGAAAGTGAAGATCATGGCATCTGGTCCCATCACTTCATGGGAAATAGATGGGGAAATAGTGGAAACAGTGTCAGACTTTATTTTTGGGGGCTCCAAAATCACTGCAGATGGTGACTGCAGCCATGAAATTAAAAGACACTTACTCCTTGGAAGGAAAGTTATGTTGGTGTTAGGTAGAGTGATCTTGTTAGTGATAATAGGGAACCTGCTTTGTGCCAGAAAGCAAAGCGACTTCAATGGTCTCTCTTACTTCATCCTCACCATGGTCCCAGGAGAGCCAGACTCACTTTTTTGGTGACTATAGTGAGATTCAGAAATACTAGACAATTGGGATTGACAGGTGTACACTACTGTGCATAAAATAGATGACTAATGAGAGCCTACTCTGGAGCATAAGGAACTCTACTCAGTGCTCTGTGGGGACTTGAATGGGAGGGGAATCTGAAAAAGAGGGGATATATATATACATACAGCTGATTCACTTAGCTGTGCAGCAGAAACCAACAAACACGACATTGTACAGCAACTATGTGTGTGCTCGATCACTCAGTTGTGTCACTTTTTGGGACCCCATGGACTGTAGCCCTGGAGCCACTCCACTGTAGGCTCCTCTGTCCATGGGATTTCCCAGGCAAGAATACTGGAGAGTGGGTTGCCATTTCCTTCTTCAGGGAATCGTCTCAGCCTAGGGACTGAACCTGTATCTCTTGAGTCTTCTGCATTAGCAGGTGGATTCTTTACCACCACACCATCTGAGAAGAAACCATATCCAATAAAAATTAACTAAAAAAAATGTGTATGGCTAGTATAAAGTCAGTGATGGTATTCACTTTCTCCTCAAAAATATATATGTTTTAAAAAAAATCTAAAATTCCTTATAGTCCCCTATCAGGTATCCTGTGGTTTATGTTTTGGTCCCTCAAGTTAAATTACCAAGTTGTAAAGCAATTCTTCCTCATAGAGATCTATTTTCTTAAGAACAGCTTATAACAAATATTTTTAAAAGAAAAAAAGAAATGTCATCAGCTGATCCAGGGTCACACAGTGGGGCAGCAATGTGACTCTGACTCGAGAGCCCATCTTCCCACTCAACTGTTCATGGATTTGTTCAGCTGCCATTTACTGAGCACCTCCTGTGAGACTTCCCTGGGTGGCTCAGATGATAGAGAATCTGCCTGCAATGCGGGAGACCAGATTCGATCCCTGGGTCAGGAAGTTACCCCCAGAGGATGAAACGGCGACTCGCTCCAGTATTCTTGCCTGGAGAATCCCATGGACAGAGGAGCCTGGCTAGCTACAGTCCATGGGGTTACAAAGAGTTGGGCATGACTGAGCGACTAACCCTTTCACTTTCCTATGAGGCTGATATATTTTGGTGCTCCGGGTATATCAGTCAAGGGTATCTGCCCTTCTGTGGGTCCTGCACATGCCCCCTGTGCTGGGAGGTGGCTAGGCTGGGTGTGTAGACAATGCTTCTTCCAGGCTGGAGGCACAGTGGGTGTGCCTGCACGGTGGAGACAGCCCATCCTGCAGAGACTCTTACCCTGGGTCCCGTCTACCTGTCTCCTAGCATCCCCTCGGGGGCGCACCAGGAAGGAAAGTTACGCTTCTGGTGGCATGGCCCTGGGAAGGTAAGAGACCTCCCCTTGTTCTGCCCGGACCGGGAGAATCACAGGGAGGAATCAGACATGGCCCATGGCTTCCCAGTGAACCAGGGACAGAGCCAGTGAGAACGCAGCCCTGTGTTTGCCTGCCTTACCCTGGTTCAGGTCACTGACTCTCCACAGGGGCCTGCCCAGGGGGGAGCCAACTTCACATGCTCCCCTCCAAGGAAGGCAGGACCCCCCAAGGCTGCCACCAGCAACCACTTTGGCAGGTTGGAGCAACCCAAGCTGACCTCCCTGGTACCTACAGCCTGCTCACGAGCAGCTGGTCAGTGGGCGTGGACTTCCTGCTCGAGTGACCCCAGCCGCTGGTGTACTGCCTCCCTTCCTGGAGCTGAGCCGCAGCTGCCCAAGCCCCCCAGGCGGCCTGTACCCCCTCCCTAAAGGCTCTGGGTGTCTCAGGCAGAAGAGCTGGCAGGGCTCCCTCCAGAAGCAGAGGCCGGTAAATAAGCCAAATGCCAGGATGTAGGGGCAGGAGGGGGTGGCAACAGCTGCGGGCCCCTCTTCCAGATTTAGCTAGGCCACCGCTCTGCCCGCTCCTTCCTCTCTGGGCTTTTTGGGTGGCCCTTGCCTCCACAGTGGGGGTGGAATCCTGAGACCCACCCCCAGAATGACTCATGGGCTGGGGCGGCCTGGAGAGGAATGTCTGCTCATTTCAGTGAAGGCTTTTTTTTTTTTTTAAAAAGCTAGTTGAACCTGAGCAGCTGCTCCATGGTGGGCTGGGGCCAGATGGGGCTGCCCCTCACTTCCTGGGTCCCCACCTCCCCTTCAGGGTGTGCCAGCACCAGGGAGCTTACCTGGTGATAGCAGAGAGTTTGCGGGTGATGGAGGCTGATCTGGGAGCCTGGTGAGGCTGGGATGAGGAGCAAGTCAAGGCTGGGCTGGACCAGTCCTGGTGCGGGAGCTGGGGAGACACCAGACCCAGCTGCCCTGGTAGGCAGGGCCCAGGGCCCCAGAACCATCACATACCACGTCTAGTGCCTGTTTGTGCTTGAGAAAGAATGTCCACGTCAGCTAGTCCACAGTGTCCCAAAGATGAGCGATTTATGAAATGATTTCAAACATGGACAGACTTTAAAACATTTTTGTAGTAACGAGTGACTTGACACTGATTTATTAGAGGACGAAGGTATTGTTTGAAGAGGAATAGATTTAAGATGTGTATTAAGCAAATATTGTGTTCCAGCTGGTAAATGTGCTATGCTGTCGCCTCAGTCATGTCCGACTCTTTGTGACCCCACAGACTGTAGCCCGCCAGGCTCCTGTGTCCATGGAATTCTCCAGGCAAAAATACTGGAGGGGGTTGCTGTGCCCTCTTCGAGCAGATCTTCCCAACCCAGGGATCAAGCCCACCTCTCACATGTCTCTTGCATTGACAGGCAGGTTCTTTACCACTAGCACCACCTGGGAAGCACCGGGTAGTATATAATTATTTCATAAAGGAAAAACCTCAGGGATAAATCAAAGAGGAAACGCCGGAAATGCTGATTGCCATCTTCTCTTCTCTCTGGTTACCTGGTCTTCTGGTCTCCATCCAGGGAAGACAGGTGTCTGAGTAATGCTGCTATGAATTTGACTTTGGTTCAATGGGACCAGGCCAGCACTTATTCCAGCCTTCAAGAGTTCTGTGGTGACTTGAGCTGTCACCTGCAATGGGGCAGGTGAGCCATAATGAGATTGAAAGCCCTGTCCGTGAGGCAGCTCGAGTCACTGGGTGTGACAGGCAAGGCAGGATTAGAGCCAGGAATGTGGGAGAAGGCCGAGGTCATGGAGGCTCACGCAGCTGCACGCAGTGACAGGGGAGCCAAGAGACGTTCCAGGGCTGGCCCCTCCCGCTTCTGCCATTCAGATCTGGGTGAGCCCTTCCAAAACACCTCATCCCACCCATCCCATCAACAGCTCAGTCTGACCCCATCCTAGGTGGGCACGCCCTCCGCTACACCAACCCCACCCCGAAACCACTCCTGGAAGGTGACAGACAGGTGCCTCCTCTCCCCGCCTGCTCAGTCTGCATCACCACACAATCTTCCTGCTTCGGGCCAGAACACGTGGAATGAGGAAGGATGGTTGATGGAGCAGTTTTTGCCTAATCCTTTTGCAGTATCAGTGGGGGCCTCCCCCTCCCACCCACTCACGCACACAGTGGGTGGGGGACCCACAGTCACGTGCTCACGTCGTCACTCAGCCCGCCAGAAGCACGCTGCCCCTCCTCCTGGGGCAGGTCGCTGCGTCCTGCAGGTCTGCCCGCCAGAAGCACGCTGCCCCTCCTCCTGGGGCAGGTCGCCTGCGTCCTGCAGGTCTGGCTGTCCTGAGGCTCTCCCTGCCACCCCCTTGCCAGCCTACACTTGTCTGTACTGCTGTTGTTCTCCTTTGGAGCATCCCATGTTTTCATTTCACGTAACTATGTTGTTTGTTGTTATGCACTTGATTTTTGTGACTATTTGATACGTGTTGGTCACCCCAAGAGGCTGAACTTCAAAAGGATTAGGATCAAGGCTGTTTTGTTGAATGTTGGTTCCCCAGTGCCTGGGTCAGAGCTGGACTATTGAATGAATAAGAGAATAGATAAATGGATGACAGACTTGGAGTGAGACAAGTCGAGATTTGAATCTTCATTCAGCTCTTGCCTAGGTGAGGGCCTGTGAGCGTCTCTCTGAGCCTCATCTCCATCTGTGCCTACGAACAGAAGCAAAATTGTTCACAGAGCTGTGCTGTTGAAAGCATTATAGTGATGCGTGCAAATCACATAAGCCGAGTCCAATTTCAAATTGTGATTCTTATGTAACAATGATTGACGGCTCTAGTGTTTAATGAGTACTCATAAGTGTCCCATGATTCACACTCACTCTCTAGAGCATGCCCATCCCCATTTTATAGATTAGAATACTGAGGCTGACATGTCCAAAGACATATGGAGAGCAAGTGACAATGCCTAGTGACAATGCTGTTTTTTTTCTAACAGTTTTAATTGAGATTTTAATTTACATGCCATAAAACTCACCTGGGGCTTCCCAGGTGGTGCTAGTGATAAAGCATCCACCTGCCAATGCAGGAGACATAAAGAGACTCTGGTTCTATTCCTGGGTTGGGAAGATCCCTTGGAGGAGGAAATGGTAATCCATTCCAGCATTCTTCTTGCATGGCTAATCCCATGGACAGAGCAGGTCACAGTCCATGGCTCCACAGGGTTGCAAAAGAGTCAGACAAGACTGAGAAACCATAAAATTCATTTTTTTTGAAGTGGATTGAAATGGCCAAAAAGTTCATTCAGGTTTTTTGTAACATCTTATGAAAAAAAAACCCGAATGGACTTTTTGACAAACCCAATAAAATTCAGTAGTATTTGCTATATTGACAGAGCTATGTACCCATCATCACTACCACTATCTATTTTGTGAACATTTGGTCATCCCAGTTAGCAGAGACCCTCCCCATCAGCAGTCACTCTCCACTGTTCCTCCCCAGCCTATAGCGACCAGAGGCAGAACCTCCTCTGTCTCTGTGGACTTGCCTATTCCGCTGCACTGGGTTTTAGTGGCTGCACACAGAATCTTCCATCTTCCTTGGCGCATGAGGGATCTTTAAGCTGTGGCAATTGAACTTTCAGCTGTAGCATGTGGGATTTAGTTCCCTGACCAGGGATCGAACCTGGGCCCCCTGCATTGGGAATGTGGATGTCCACCTGACCATCAGGAAAGTCCAAGAGTTTGTATATTTTTAAATACCCCAGATGGTAATTATGTAGCTTTTGTGAACTAGCGACTAGTGAACTTCGGGCTGTGTGATTAAAACTACTATTATAAAACAAACCTGAGCCAACAGAAGGCTTCCCGGGGTGAGGCAGAGCCTGGGCACTCCAGCATCCCCAGCAGCAACTGAGGACCACTTTGGGAGGATCCAGTGAGCTGAGTGCCGAGGAATTGATGCTTTCAAACTGGGGTGCTGGAGAAGACTCTTGAGAGTCCCTTGGACAGCAAGGAGATCAAACCAGTCAATCCTAAAGGATATCAACCCTGAATATTCATTGGAAGGACTGATGTTGAAGCTGAAGCTCCAGTACTTTGGCCACCTGATGCGAAGAACTGACTCATTGGAAAAGACCCTGATGCTGGGAAAGATTGAGGGCAGGAGGAGAAGGGTGCGACAGAGGATGAGATGATTGGATGGCATCACCGACTCAATGGACATGGGTTTGAGGGACTGTGGGAGATAGTGATGGACAGGGAGGCCTGGCGTGCTGCAGTCCATGGGGTTGCAAAGAGTCAGACATGACTGAGCGGCTGAACAGCAACAATAAGAGAGCTGAGAAGCCACTTGAGGTAGCAATCAGGCTTGGCAGTATCAGCTAGTTCCTCCCTTTCGTCTCCAGCAAGATGTGCATCCTCTGCAGTTGGTGGCTGTGTGGTAATGCTGGTTGCCAGGAGCAGCAGCTGGCAGTGCCACTGAGAAGACAGGTCCTACTCCATGTGCTCACAAAGACCCATTCAGAGCTCATCTCCCAGCATGTCAAAACCGCAGGCTTGTTCAGAGTGTTACAGAGTGACAGGATGCTGAAGCAGGATGTGAGTGCCAGCCGACCACGTGGCAGATGCTTATCAGCCAGTCTGCCCAGACCGGAGGGACCAGAAGCAGCAAGTGCAGATAATGAGCTGCAGAGAGGTATGGCTCCTCCTGGGAGGCTCTCCGTGATTTTCCTGAGATGGTGATGTCACCCATATAGAGCTCTCCAGCCTGTATCCCCACCTCCTGCAGGGACAAAGGGGACTTTAACCCCAAGAGGGGGGCTGCAGAGCTCTCCAAACAATGAACAGGATGATCTTCAGACCATTAGGAGGAAGATGACCCTGATAAAAGAGGAAATGGATTATTCAGCAGAAAGTTTGGAAAAACCCTGTGAGAGTGGTCTGGGAGAGCTGACGGGGAAATCTCTGATTCTGGCCTCCAGTAGCCATGTGGCTTCCTCCTCCTCCGGCCTCATCACCTGGCCTCCACCAGCATTTTCCCTCCTGAGAATCCTGGAGAAGGGGCTGATGAAAGAGATTTGGTTCCTGGGCAACCACCGCTCAACTGTTCCTGCCCCCGTGCTCTCGGCTCTGACACCTTGGGTTGGCCTCACACAACCTGAGAGACACCTTGTAACACATTTACAGGCCTGTTGGCTCAGGAGCAGCTGGTGGGGAGGCAGAGGCCCCAGCCTGCCAAGACCTAAGCCCCCGGGGCCCGTTTCTCCTTGGCTGGGACTCACACAGCAGCTGGCATTTCCAGGGAGGGAGAGGAAGTTCTGTTCACATCCCGTGTGGGGGAGAATCTCTTCTGGGGTTACTCTTTCAGTGAGTGTCTGTAAGAAAGGAAACCACCCCCTGATATTCCTGGAGAGGATCGGAGACCCCTTGGAGAGTCCCATCAGCCTGGGGCCGGTGGGAGCTGGCAGCTGCAGGTGGAGGGGAGGCAGGCACCCGAGCAAGCAGGTGGTGGGCTTGGCTGGCAGCCAGGTGCTGGCGGGTGGATCGCGGGCCCCACACACAGGCACCAGGTGGGGACTTCAAATGCTCTGACGGCTTTGCTGGCCCAAAGGGCACAGGCTGCCCATGGACGGGAAGGCGCTGGGGGGCGGGGAGCCTGGGCAGGAGGATGGGGTGGAGGAAGCTGCTGTGCAGAAACTGGTTTCCCAGCCTCTGAAAGTGGGGCCCACCCTGCAGTGTGGGGTGAACCCACCTCGGAGGGGACTGGACTCTGTAGGGTCGCCCCCGCTGAAGCCTGCTCCCAGGGCTCTCACAGTTCTTGTGGCCCTCAATGAGCTCACACACCCTCCCCCATGGCTTTGGGGGCCTTTTAAAACTATCTACAGCCCACACTGCTCTGCTGATCCCTGGATTTCCCCTCCTCCACACACGCAGAGCCCCCCGGTGCACGTTATACTCGGCCGTGACGGCAGCTCCAACCCCGCAGGCTTTTCCAGGCAGCTAAGATATCTGCACACCCTTCTCTTGGTGGGGGTCCCACCCAGGCCATGAACCCCTGAGTCATCCCAGTCTCCTCCCTCTGGCTTAGCCCCCCATCCCCCTGCACACAACAGGATGTTACCCACTCTGCCGGTGCCTGGCTTCCGTGCAGGCAGGAGCCAGATAATTCTGGTGGAGGAAGGTCACAAAGGATGTGGAGGGTGTCTCTTAATTGGAAAGTTGGGTTTGGTTAAGAGGAGTGAGCAAGAGTTTATCAGGAAGCGAGGCGTCAATTAGGGTCATTGGGAAGTCCTCAAAGTGAGGCAGAATGGAAATAGGCAGAAATAAGCAAGATAATATGAATGAGTGGGGGTACTTCCCTGAAAGTCCAGTGGTTAAGATTCCATGCTGCCACTGCAGGGGGCATGGGCCTGATCCCTCGTTAGGGAACTAAGGGAAATAAGATTCTGTATGCCTTGCTGCTGGGCCAAAAAATAAAAAAGGACAAGGGAAAAAAAAACAAACCCACACGTCTGATTTGAGCTTCCTCTGTCATATAGCAATTTCCCACTGTCTGTCTGCTTTATACATGATAAAGCATGTGTTTCAGTGCTGCTCTCTCAGTTCATCCCACCCTCTCCTTCCCCAACTGTGTCCAGAAGTCTGTTCTCTGCGTCTGTGTCTCCACTGCTGCCCTGCAAATAGCTTCATCAGTACCATCTTTCTAGATTCCATAAATTTGCATTAATATATGATATTTGTTTTTCTCTTTCTGATTTACTTCATTCTCTAGAACAGGCTCTAGGGTCATCCATCTCACTAGAACTGACTCAAATGCATTCCTTTTTATGGATAAATAATATTCCATTTATGTATGTACCACAGCTTAATCTATTCCTCTGTTGATGGACATCTAGGTTGCTTCCATGTCCTAGCTATTGTGAATGGTGCTTCAGTGAACATCAGGGTACTCTATGGCAACCTACAGGGATGGGATAGGGTGGGAGGTGGTGGGAGGTTCAGGAGGGAGGAGACATATGTATAACTGTAGCTGATTCATGATGATGCATGGCGGAAACCAACACACTATTGTAAAGCAATTATGCCCCAATTAAAAATGAAATTGTATATATGTATATATGAAGAATAAGTGGGAAAGGCATAGAAAGTATCAAGAGGTGAGGCTGTGAGGGGCAGCTGTTGACCACTTCATGAGGGGCCTCAGACATCAAAGGCTTTACAAGGGTGTAAAGTACAAGATGCCATAATACTATTCTGGCAGCAGTGCAGTGGATGGATCAGAAGGAGGAAGAGGTTGGGGACAGCAGCCTGGTCAGGAGGCCACTGTGAATGCTCAGAAAGGCAACACAGTGGTTCATGCCCATGATTGAAGAGATGATACTGATGTAAGAGGTCACTGCAGAATGTATTGTGGGCAGGGTGGGCCCCCGAGCAAGACTGGGAGGAGGCAGTTTGCTGGGCAGGAAAAGGTGCTGGTCTGGGAGTTCCCTGTGGTCCTCCCAAGGAAGCATCAGTTCCTTATGACAGTGGAGCGGGCAGAACAAAGGGTGGTGCTAGTGGTAAAGAATCCGCCTGCCAATTCAGGAGACCCAAGTTCAATCCCTGGGTCAGGAAGATCCCCTGAAGAAGGAAATGGCATCCCACTCCAGTATTCTTGCCTGGAGAATCCCATGGACAGAGGAGCCTGGCAGGCTACAGCCCATGGGGTCGCAGATTCGGACATGACTGAAGTGACTTAGCATGCACACACACAGCCAGAACAAAGACAATGGCTTGAAACCCAGACAGTTTAGACCCTAGAAGAGACGTATCACTTACCCATTATGTGAATTTAGACAAATCACTCAACCTCTGGAATATGGGAAGGGGTGGGCTAGTTAGCAAGTAAGTAAACAGCCCAACGTCTGGCACATCGGAGACACTCAGTGTATCATTTGAGTCAGAGCCAGAATCTTTGGGATTCAGTGGCTCTTTTCTACATTGATTTTTGGAAATTGGAGAGGCACAAATGATAACTAATAGCAGTAACAGAATTAGTTAAGTCTTGAGGAAGGCAGTTTATGTTTATGGCACCAGAAATGTTCTGACTGGCTTACGGTCATTTCCTCTGGCACCATCTTCCTTTGTACTGAAACATGTGTTAAAAAAAAAAATCTTTTGTCCCATTCAAGGAAGGGCCTGACTCCTCCGCTTTCATGTCATAGCATACTCTGAGGAGTATTCTCATTCCCTTCCTTTTACCTTTTTGTGCCAGGGCCCTGGAGAAGAGCCAGGCAAGGTGGTGCTTATCTCATTTGCAATCCTCAAAGAGAGAGAAGACAAAGCGTGTGCTGTGCTAAGTGTCTGGAAGCTGTTTATTTGATGTTTGGCTTGTCTTTGTTCCAACATGAATTGAACTGTAAACAAGTGGGAGCAGCTCCTAGTAGGTGCTAAAATAGCTGAGCAGTGAAATGCCCCCAATGGCCCTCACTCACATCTGCCATCTCCATGAATCTTGCTAAGCTCAATCCTGTCCAGTCCTGAGATAGAGACAGACAGGGGGCATTGCATCCTCTATCAATGCCAAGTCTTGGCCACCAGCAGTGGGGTTGTAGCAGCACAAGAGAGTCAATGGGAATAGGGTAGAAATCCATGCAGAAAACTGTGTTGTCTGCAATATTCAAGGCCCATTTAAGGCCTTAGGAGGGCAATGCCAGATCGCTCTTTTATGGGCTGACAAACTAAGACTCTTTTGTTGCAAGTAACAGAAATTAAGTTGAGCTAAATTTAGAAAAATGAAAAAAAAAATCAGAAGGGTTGGATTTCTTGTAAGGACACAGAGGGTGTCTGCTAGAATCAAAGGCATATATAAAGCCAAACCTCAAGAAGGGACTGGACGAAAAGAAAATGAACCAGCTTAGCTTTGGTCAGTTGTCGTCCCCCTGCCCCCTCCCCACCGGTCCCATCAGTCTGGTCTGGGATCTGGGACTTCTTTTTTTATAATATAAATAATTTTATTTATATATTTAGGATGTGCCAGATCTTTATGGGGCTTCCCTGGTTGCTCGGATGGTAAAGAATTCACCTACAATGCAGGAGATGCTGGTTTGATCCCTGGGTCGGGAAGATCCCCCTGGAGAAGGGAATGGCAACCCACTGCAGTACTCTTGCCTGGAGAATTTCATGGACAGAAAAGCCTGGCGGGCTACAGCCCATAGGGTCGCAGAGTCAGGCACGACTAAGCGACTAACGCTCTCACTGTCAGCTGGATGCTCACTGCTGCTTGGGCTTTTCTCTAGCTGCAGAGAGTGGGGGCCTCTCTCTGGTTGCAGTGCACAGGCTTCTCATCACCGTGGCTTCCCTTGTTGTGGAGCATGGGCACTGGGGCATGTGGGCCTCAGTAGTTGTGGCACATAATAGGGACTGGATGCATGGACAGGTTGACTCATATGAAATTACTATTTCTGAGGTTCAATGTGGTTTAATAGCACCAGTTTCCTATTGTTCAACTGAACAGAGACATGTGTATGTTGAATTGCACTGGGACCTGGCTTTGAATCTTCATGATGGAACTTGGAGCAAATCGTGGGTTCCATGGGTGTGAAGGTCCTTCCTGACTCCAAAGTGCTGGAAATACAACTTCCAGGTTGAATCCTAGGGGCAACAGTCGGAGGCGAGAAGAAGCTTAGCCATCAGAGAGCTCTGGGTCAGATGCCAGGCAGGCATGACCCCCGCTTGTGCAGGCCCTGGGTGAGTCCGGTAAACCTGCCCTGAGTTGATAGCACCACCTCCTCTCTGAGCCAACTCCCTCCCATTTAATGGTGAAAAAGCAAGGGGTAACTTTTTCCAACTGAAGCTTCTGGAAGATCTTAGGCAGCACAGCCAAACTGGGCTGAACCCAGGCCAGCATCCTGGGCTGCAGCTCAGCTCAGCAGAGGAAACCAGAGCCTGAGGTGAGTGTTCTTCCTGGCTGGGAACCAGATGTGGGCAGCAGCTGAGGGCCCAGGGGACATGTCAGGCTCTGTGCAGTCCGTCCCCTTAAACTCCATCTTCAGTAGCATCCATCTGGCAAGAGGCCTGGGACTGACCCGCACGCATGCCCGGGGTCCTGACTTCCCAGGGCAAGACTCTCAGAAGCATTCCGTCTGAAAGAGTGTCCGCTGTTTTCAGCAGATATGAATCAGTCACTGTTCTGCCCTTTCTGAGAGCACAGCTAGGAATGGAGGGTAGATTTTACAGCATGCTAAGTGAAGAGCAGGGGCTCGCCGAAGCTCTTCGTGTACATTCTCTCTCTTAATTCTCTCAAAACCTCCTTTAGATAGGAGGGGCTAACAGCCTTGTGTGCTGGAAAGGAATCTTAGCCTAGAGCACTGAGCAGAGAGCATTTGAATGGGAAAGGGGAAAACGGGAAGAAGAGAAAATAATCCACAAGATACTATCATAAAATATTCTTAAACCACTCCAAGGTTAAAAAGAAACCACAGAAATTTCCCAGAATTTCAGAGCCCCTTAGTGGATGGTAAGCCTCCCCTCGTGGCTCAGACAGTAAAGAATCTGCGTGCAATTCAAGAGACCTGGGTTCAGTGGTTGGATTGAGAAGATCCCCTGGAGAAGGGAATGGCAACCCATTCCAGTATTCTTGCCTGGGAAATCTCATGGACAGGGGAACCTGGCAGGGAACAGTCCATGGGGTGGCAGAGAGTCAGACACAACTGGGAAACTAATGCTTTCAGCAGTCATAAGAACTGAACTATAGATTCATGTAACAGTGTGAATGAACCCCAGAGATGTTGGAAAAAAAGGTTCACCTGAAAGACTGCATCTTGGATAATTCGTTTTATATGGTCTTCTAGAACAGGCAAAACAAATCTGTGGTTGGGTTCTGATATTTCTCTGCTAGAGCAGTGGTTGCCTCTTGCGAAAGGGAATTAACTTGGACAAGGCACAAGAGAACTTTCTAGGGGAATGGTAATGTTCTGTACCTTAGTAGGTGCTTGGGTGATGCGGGTATCTGCATTTGTCAAAACTCAGCAAACCTACACTTAAGGTTTGTGTGCTTCGTTAGATATAAACTTTACCTCAAAAGATTTTAAAAAGTAGATAAATATTGAGCTTTATAATTAACTAACTGCATGCTGAAGCAGTTGATGGGTAGTGTACCAGTGCTTACAATTTGCATTGAAATGAAATGAAACTATAAAAATAAGGTTGATTTCTTGGAGTATTACTTAGCTGTAAAAAAGAATGCATTTGAGTCAGTTGTAATGATGCGGATGAGCCTAGAACCTATTATACAGAGTGAAGGAAGTCAGAAAGAGAAAGATAAATATCATATTCTAGCACATATATACAGAGTCTAGAAAAATGGTACTGAAGAGTTTATTTACAGGGCAGCAATGGAGAAACAGACATAGAGAATAGACATGAATATGGGGAGAGGGGAGGAGAGGATGAGGTGTATGGAAAGAATAACATGGAAACTTACTTACCACATGTAAAATAGATAGCCAATGGAATTTGCTGTATGGCTCAGAAAAATTAGGCAAGGGCTCTGTGTCAATCTAGAGGGGTGGGAAGGGGAGGTAGATGGGAGGGAGGTTCAAAAGGGGGGGGGATGTATGTATACCTATGGCTAATTCATGTTGAGGTTTGACAGAAAACAACAAAATTCTGTAAAGCAATACTCCTTCAATAAAAAGTAAATTAATTTTTAAAATAAGGCTGATTTCTGAATGGATAGAGAGATGATGAATAGATAGCTATGTGGTAAGGCAAACAGAGCAGCATCTTACTAGTAGCATTTAGGTCGCGGGTATGTTGCTGTTTGCTGTGAAATTCTTTCAGCGTGGCTGTGTTTGAAATTTTTCATAGTAGTGTTGGGGAGATGCAATGATGTGGAGCCCTGGGGTCCCCTAGTGGTGAAGCAGAGGGGGTCCCCAGAGCTCAGAGCTTGTCCTAGAGCTCCTCCCAGCAGGCACCATCCACCATTTTTCCATCATTATTCACCACTGTCACAGCTCTCATCTGGGACCCAGTTCTGAATGAGCACAAAAATACACATCTCCCTGGCTCTTCCTTTACAGGAAAAAACAAAAAAAACCAAAAAAACCCCAGAGGCCCAGAGAAGCCTTGCCCAAGTTCTCCCAGGACTGCTGATCTCTAGTCATCTCTCCACATCAGGTTTATCGGAGCCCCCTCCCCCCCCCCCCCCCCAAGATCACAGGCTTTTGTTTCCTAGCCTGGAGCATTGGATCACACCTGTATACAGGAATACAGGTAAGCAATCCCAGGCATGAGGACTCAGTGACACATGGGGCAGTAAAGCAAACCTGGGCTGGGACTCCGCCTGGCGTCAGCTCCCTTATGTGTATTTGAAGTCATAGGAAACCAGAGGAGTTTCTACAAATAAATAACCGAGGGAGAGACAAGCCCTCAGATCAAAGGAGGACTCTGGCCCAAACTTGAACCAAAACCAAGCATGCTCCCTAGACTCTGATCTGGCGGGCAGAGAGAGGAGTGGAGAAGGCCTATCGGCTGTGCAAACATTCCCCGTCTCTGCCCTTCCTGGGTTTGTGTGAGCCTGAGAACGGGAGACGGGAGGAAGGCTGTGCTCTCTGAACTGTGGCCAGGCCCTGCCTCAGGACATTCCAGCCTGGCTTCCAGACACAGCAGGTGCCTGCACATTGGCCTCTTGTTGCGTCCAAACCTAGGGGCTCCCCGGTGGGCCCTCGCCAGTCTCAGGGCTCTCACAGCAGCTCTCTGGGCCCCTGGCCCTTCGTGGAAACTTTCACAGCACACCTCCCTTGTCCTAAGTCTGGTGGCCGTACTGGGCCACTAAATATTGGGCTTCCCCGGTAGCACAGTGGTGAAGAATCTGCCTGCGAAGCAAGAGATGTGGGTTCCATCCCTGGGTTGGGAAGATGTCCTAGAGGAGGGCATAGCAACCCACTCCAGGATTCTTGCCTGGAAAATCACATAGACAGAGAAGCCTGGCGGGCTATAGTCCATAGGATTACAAAGGGCTGGACACACCTAGCAACTAAACAACAACAATGAGAACCTACTGTACAGCGCGGGGAACTCTTCTCAGTGCTCTGGTGATTTAAATGGGAAGGAAATCCAAAAAGAGGGGATTATGCATACGTGTAGCTGATCCACTTTGCTGTACAGCAGAGACTAACGCAACACGGTAAAGCAAGTATGCTCCAGGGAAAGTTAATTTTAAGAAAAGGGCAGAGGTTTCCATCAGTTGTTGTTCTGCAAATAGTTGTGATTCTGGTGTGCCCATGAGAGGAGATTAACTCAGGGTCTTTGTAGTCTGCTCTCCTGGCTGACTCCATCTGGGCTTTAACTGAGACCCGAGGATTAGTGGAATGGAGGATAGCATTCCAAGGACTGCATGCAAAAAAGTCCTGGGGCAGGCAGGAAGCTTGGCATCTTCGGAGGAAATGATGAAGTGGCCATGGGGCAGGCATGGAGCCTGGTTTGAGAGCATGTTGATGAGGAGGCTAGGCTGTGCGGGGCTGGATGAGGGGTTTGGACTTCATCCTACGTTCAGTCGGAGCCATTAGAGGGTTTTACACCAAAACATGTCATGCTTTGGCTCACTGGCTGGTCTGCGGGTGATAGACTGGGGTGGGGGTGGGGAGCAGGCTGCTAGGTGGTTCTTGTGGAATCCTACAGAAAAGTCCTGGACCATGGTGGTGGCAGTGACTATCTTTTTTCCTAATGTGAGTCACCCTTCCTAGGGACACACAGGTTTACGGGGGAGGACATGCACAGTTGGAGAAAGGAAATCTCTTTTCCCAGAAAACTCATTTGAGGCCTCGTCGATGAAAATGGACATTTTATGAGAGCAAAGAGACTTGTAAGAATCAACCTTCATCTTGCCCTCCCCTTTGGGCTCTTTAGGATTGTTTTTCCATAGCAAATGTCAGAGACACAGCTCAAGTTGGCTTAACCAAAAAGGAACTTTATTGGCTCAGGTAGCTGAGAAGTCCAGGGACAGCACTAGCTTCAGGCAGAGTTGGATCTGGGTGCTCAAGTGCTGTCTCTGTCCAGGGCTAGGTTCTGCCTGCTCTGTACAAGCTTCATTGTCAGGCAGGCTCTCCCTGCACTGGAGCCAGGATGGCTCCAGCAGTTCCAAGCTTGTCAGCCATGGTAGGATGAGAACCAGCCTTCCCATTAGTTCTTTGTCTCAGGTCATGTGACCACCCCTGAACCAATCACAACAGCCAGGGAGCTGAGCATGTTCATTTGCCAGGCTGGGTCACATGTCTACCTAGGGAACCAGGGTGACTGAATCAGCCCCACTTGAACCACAGGGACTGAGAGTGAGGGAAGATGCAGTTCCCTTTAGGGGTTAGTGGTTGTTGTTCATCACTCAGTCATCTCCAACTCCTTGTCACCCCATGGACTATATTCCACAAGACTCCTCTGTCCTCCACTGTCTCCTGGAGTCTGCTCAAATTCATGTCCATTGAGTCAGTGATGCTATTTATCCATCTCATCCTCTGTCACCCCCTTCTCCTCCTGCCCTCAATCTTTACCTTCATTCATGGACCTAACATTCCAGGTTCCTATGCAATATTATTTCTTTACAGCATCAGACTTGACTGTCACCACCAGACACATCCACACGTAGGCACTGTTTCTGCTTTGGCCCAGCCACTTCATTCTTTCTGAAGCTATTAGTAATTGCCTTCACTCCTCCCCAGTAGTATATTGGACACCTTCTGACTTGAGGGGAATTCATCTTCTGGTGTCATATCTTTTTGCGTTATCATATTGCCCATGGGTTCTCCAGGCAAGACTGCTGGAGTGGGTTGCCATTTCCTCCGCCCGTGGACCATGTTTTGTCAGAACTCTTCACTGTGATCCGTCCATCTTGGGTGGCTCTGCACAGCATGGCTTCTAGCTTCCCTGAGTTACACAAGCCCCTTTGCCACAACAAAGTTGTGATTCATGAAGGGGCCCCTATACAGCAGGTCGTTTTTAAGCCAGCCCCACCTGATTGGATAATTGATGAAGCGCTGAGCCAGGTGGGCCCTGCTGTGACTAGAAGCATCGTCTCTGTCCTAGGTGTGTGGTCTCCCACCATCCTCCAGCTCCAGCTCCTGACCTCATGTTCCACCCAGCACCATCCCCCTGGTGGGTTCCTCTGCCTGGATTCCTTCCAGAGCCCCTGTGCTGTCCCTTCCTTCAGGTGTCACCTTCTCAGTGAGAACGTCCCTAACCATCCACATAAATTAGCAGCTTCTCCCCACCTCATCTGCTTGACTTTTCTCTATGGCTCTTGACACCATCAAACACATACAAGATGCTCTTATTTGCTCTTTATTCTTTCTCTGCTCCCACCCACCCTCAGTAGACTAAGCTCTAACCTAACCCAGGGCAGGGTCTTTTCCTGAGTAGTTTCCTCTGTAGTCCAGTGTCTAGAACCAGCATACAGGAGGCCCTCAATAAATATGTGTTGGATTCATCCAACTCCAACAGAGTCCTCTGAGCAGCACTCTGATTCTCGCCCATCCCTCCCCTCCATCCCAGCCAGCAGCATCGTTATAAAATACTTGTGTTCCCCTGGCTCCTCTGCTCTGCCAGTGTCCCCTACCCCCTACCCCAGCTTTCAGGATAAAGTCCAGACTCCTGAACGTCACTCCGAAGGTGCTTCAGGTCTCACGCTCTGTTTGTCTCTGCCGGACCTCGGCGCGGGCTGCACCCTCCCCCTTATTTAGCATGGATTTTCTGCTCTTTGAAACAAAGGTATTTGTGGGATCGAGCCAACACGTCTCCCTGTGGCGGGTGGATAGGAGGGGGCCAGCAGATATCCCAGGAGGTGGTGGTGGGGGGGCTGGGGCTGGGGCATTTTCACAGGAATCTTTCTGGAGTCTCAGGCTCAAGTGGGCACACCTATGGGGCAACTGCGGGTCAGGAGAAGTGCCACACCAACTGCTGATGCTAGTATTTTAGGTTAAAAAACACAGCAGACGAAGTGTTTGTGGCTACAATCACTTATCCAGCTAGGACAGTGGCCACCACCCACTGGGAAGGTGTGGAGCCCGCTGTCTGACACAGGCAGCTCCATGTTCTGACTCTGTCCTGGGAGAGGATCCCTTTGAGGGTCGCTGGACTCTATGATCAGGCTGCTCTGAGCACTACCTGACTTTCCAGCTGCCAGCCTCGGGGGTGCACAGGGCTCTGATGGCTGTACCTCGGGGCGTTTGCCTGGGACAGGGTGCAAAGGACCAAAGCCCCACAGCCAGGCAGCATCCCAAGCTCCCTGATGAGCTTTCCTTTGGCAAGGAGAGGAGAGTCAGCTGGTGGGGCTACTGTGCCTTCTGTGGTTTGTGACCTGCAAAGCCAGAGTTGGGACCCAGCTCAACTTGTCCTTGATGTGGCAGTTCCTGGCTTCCCAGGTGGCTATTCTGGTAAAGAATCCACCTGCCAATGCAGGAGACAAGGGTTCAATCCTTGGATCAGGAAGATCCCCTGGAGAAGGAAATGGCAGCATATTCCAGTATTCTTGCCTGGGCAATCCCATGGACTGGCAGGCAACAGTCCATGGGGTTGCAAAAAAGTCAGACACGACTTAGCAACTAAGTTACAATGACCTGTCCCCTCAAACCTACTTGCATCTACTGATGTATCTGCTGATGTATAAGGACACGAAAGAGGCTGAGGAGGCTAGGGTGGGCTGGTGGAATGCACCCTGTCTTTCCAGGTGGGGATTGCATATCTGTGGCCCCGTCTGATGAACTGGTAAGACCGGATAGATGCCTGGTGGCAGGGAAGGGCAATCTTGGGAGGCTCCTGGGAGACCAGTCTTGTCATGGCAGAAAGCATTATGTGCCCTGCAGACTCAGTGTTGGGGCCAAAGGGACAAGGTAGACGAGGGCCTAGCTGGCCTAGCAGGGTGCTTTCTCCCCACACCTGTACACCAGGACACTTGGGTTATTTATTTATTTATTTTAATCTTTTGGCCATGCCACATGGCCTGCGGGATCTTACTTCCCCTACCAGGGATGGAACCCATACCCCCTGCAGGGGCAGCCTGGAGTCTTAACCGCCAGAGCACCAAGGAAGTCCTGGGTTATGTTTAGAGTAGGCACTGCCCTCTCCAGAGAGTTCTGGGTTTGCTGGAAGGAGCCAGGATCCTTGGCTGCAGCCTCTGGGCACCTCAGGCGGTGGCAGAGGCAGGCTGGCCTTGGACTTGGTGAGTCTTGGGAGAAGCACCCATATCAGTAATCTGACTTCCTCTCTTCCTCCATAATCATAGGGTTAAAACCAGTTTTAACCAACAAGGACCTACTGTAGAGCACAGGGAACTCTGCTCAATGTCATATGACAGCCTGGGCGAGAGGGGAGTCTGGGGGAGAATGGATACATGTATACGTATGGCTGAGTCCCTTTGCTGTCCACCTAAAACTATCACAACATTGTTAGTCAGCTATGCATGTTGCTTCAGTCATGTCCGATTCTTTGTAGCCCCATAGACTGTTGCCCACCAGGCTCCTCTGTCCATGGGATTCTTCAGGCAAGAATAATGAAGTGGGTTGCCATGCCTTCCTCCAGGGGATCTTCCTAAACCGGGGACTGAACCTGTGTCTCTCAAGTCTCCTGCATTGGCAGGCGAGTTCTTTCACCACTAACACCACCTGGGAAGACCTTAATCAGCTATGCTCCAATACAAAATAAAAAAGTTTTAAAAAAAGAAAACCAGTTTTAACAGGGAAGTCACTCTTTTTTTCCTCAATTGAGGGCAAGCCTTAAAAGGATGTTTTGAAAAAGAGTTATAATTTTAAAACGTATTGGCTTGTTCAGTGCCTCCAGTTTCTGCTTCAGCACTCCCACCTGTTTTTTCAGAGAGCATTGGACACAGGGCCCAAAGTCACAGAGCAGGCAAACCGCCAAGTGGGTTGTTCCTCCAGCAATCCTGGGTAAACGCGTTTGCTCATTGTCCGTGTCCATCGGGCAGCCACTGTGTGCTGGGTTGTAGGAAAGAAAAATGGGTTTGTGTAGTGGCCACCTTTCAGGAGCTTGTAGCCCAGTGTGGAAGACATTGAGGTGCTCCAAAGATAGAATGAGAGAATTTGAAGAAAGGTTTGATCAGTAAGCTGTGGATGAAGAGGAAGAAGCAATTGCTATAGACTTTAGGGCCAGGGGCGAATTCCCTAGGGGAGGTAGACAGGGAATCTTAAACCGCCAATCTCTAAAGGTCAAGTGTGGCATATGGAAGCATGGTGGTAGAGAAAAAACATTTTAGTCAAGGAATTAACAGAGCGTGCTCGAGTCCATCAGGGGTCACAGGAAGCTGGTGTAACAGTCTGGGGCCAAGAGCAAGTCTGCTTTCTTCTTCTTCTTCTTTTTTTTTTTTTTTTTTAATATTTATTTGGCTGCGCTAGGTCTTAGTTGCAGCATGCAGAATCTTTAGTTGCAGCATGTGAACTCTGAGTTGTGGCATGTGGGATCTAGTTCCTGGACCAGGGATCCAACCCAGGCTCCCTGCATTGGGAGTGGGGAAACTTAGCCACTGGACCCCCAGGGGAGTCCCGCACAGATCTGCTTTGAGTACTATTTCCTTCTCCCCATTTGCCACCTTCCCAAAAGACCCCATCACCCCACAGATGTTGTGTCTTCATCCATGGAATCTTTCAGAAGAGTGGTAAGTTAATACTGGGGAGTGTCAATAAGTCATCTTTTATTTATTTATTTTTGTCTCCCTCCTCTTCCCTTTTGGGAGCTCTGTTTTGCTTGAATCTGAGCCATAAGCCAAGCCCTTGTGAAATAAAACATGAACCAAACTACCAACCTAAAGGACTTCCTCCTCCTGGGTCTCAGAGGAGGCAGCCGTCTCCCCTACCTCACCAACAATCTTTAAAAAAAAAAAAAATTGCTTATTTGGCTGCGCTGGGTCTTGGTTGGCACTCAGGGTCTTAAGTTGTGACATGAGAACTCTTAGTTGCATGTGTGAGATCTTAATTCCCCAACCAAGGACTAAACCCGTGCCCCCTGCACTGGAAGGCAGATTCTTAACCACTGGACTAATAGGGAAGTCCCTCGTACTTTTTCCAATAAGAAAGCTATTTCAGAACCCAAGACTCTGGCCTGCCGTGTCTGCCACACTTCACATTGTCCAGGCAGAACTTTTGCCCAGAGCCCAGGGTGGGGCCTCCACTAGGTCATATTTGCGTTTTTCCCCCAGCTCCATAAATACATCACTCCACTGGGCATGAGTTTCCTATGTAAAGTCCTTTGTGTTGAGCTTTTGAGAAAGCATTTTTGTGTAGTGGTACCTCTCAGGGAATGGCATAGCACTACCCATCTGTCAGTGAAAGAGGTAAAAATCCCATTTAGTAAGTCAGGCCAGTGATTGGCTGCATCAGGCATTGAACAGAAACTAGACAGGGATGATGGTGATAAACTGACATATGGCAGCTTACAGGCCAGCAGACCACTCACTGTCCCAGCATCTCTCCATCCGTCTAGTACCCTTGAAAGGAAGCTGCAAGGATTCCCCCATTTTATAGCTGAGGAAATGGAGGCTTGATGGTTAAATGAATGGTGAAGTTCACCCACAGCTCCTAAATGGGAGATCTGAGGCCTAAATCTGGATCTTGTCACACAGCCCGCATGCTTGGCCAAGGCACTGTCAAGCATTCCTGACGCTGACACTTAACTGGTGCTTGACAAGTGTCTCTGGGCTGAGTTGATCCTCTGAACTGGTGGTTCTGGAGCAACATCAGAATCCCTGGAGGGCTTGTTAAAACACAGATGGCTGGCCCACCCCTGGAGTTTGAATCAGTCGGTCAGTGGGTCTGCAGTGGGGCTGAGAATCTGAGGTTCTAAAAGGTGGAGTCCAGGATGCCACTATAAAAACTGTTGCTCTGAACCGTCTCAAAGCTCGCTCTAGTTTGATCTGCTAAACCACTCTAAGTACCGAGGCTCTAAATTGGAGGTTTCTGCGATGATGGAAGTGTTGTGGATCCATGTGCCCAACATGGTTGCTCTTGTTTAGTGTCTGACTCTCTTTGCGACCTCATGGACTGTAGCCTACCAGGCTCCTCTGTTTCTGGGATTCTTCAGGCAAAAATCCTGGAGTGGGTTGCCATTTGCTCCTCCAGGGGATCTTCCTGACCCAGGGATCAAACCCCCATATCCTGCCTCTCCTGCAGTAGCTGGCAGATTCTTTACCTCTCGGTAGCCACTAGCTACCAGTGGTGATCAAACTCTTAAAAGTGCCTAGTGTGACCGAGGAACTGAGTCTTAACTGTATCTGATTTTAATTTAAATGTCCATAGCCACACATGACTTGTGGCTAGTGTACTGGACAGCCTAGCTCTAAACCAAAGGGCAAGTTAGGCATGTCAGTGTGGCCCAGTTGTTTACTCCAGTGTTTAATCTCCAATAAGTCATCGAGGAACTCTTCATTAGGGAACATCTGGTTGGCAGAAGAGTCAGGCTCATCATTCAGACTGCGATGCCTGATGCAGAGGGTAACGGGACCTCAGGATCCCTGTGGGGGCAGGGATCACACTTCCTTTTCCCCAGGACCAGTGCAGTGCCCACTTGTGGGATGCATAGACCACATGTGTTACATGAACAGGAGGGGAGACTGGTTACAGACCTGCCTTCCTACCTGCTGTGACGGTGGAAGGCTTTGACGCTACCAGCCCTGGTGGCCGATTTGGTGATGAGATGAGAGGACCCGACAGGATTTGTTCAGATATTCTTGGGGGTGAGAGTGATCTGTGATGGTGAAGTTCTCTCATCACATGACACTCTCCTCCTTGGCTCTGCAGGTGGCCCCCCACTGGGGATTTCCCCTCTCAGAGGAGGTATTTTGTTTGGGGAAGATAATTTTAAGACTTTATGGAAGTATATAAAGGGTTCCTGAGGCAAGTGTTTACTATCCAAACTGTGACTGAAAGCAATGCCCCAGCTGAAACAGGGGCTGAACCAGAAACGTGCCCAGTCTTGCCTCTCCGTTTCCACCCAAACAAGCAGGGTGGCCAGGAAGGTGGCGTGTGCCCCGTAATTTGGAGTCAGATGGCAGTTCTCTGATCCATTTACTGCTCCTGATTATAATCTTCTGCACTGTAGGTCTCAGTTTACTCACCTGTAAAATGGGAGGGTGGGACTGCACGAGATCCCTGCTACTCAAAGCATGGCCCACAGCCCAACAGCAGAGGCAGCCTCACTTGGGAGCTGGTTGGAAATGCAGAATCAGATCCCACCCCAAACCCATGGAGTGAGAATCTGCATTTTAACAAATTCTCCACATGGTTCAGGTGCACAGCCAATGGCTAACTGGAAAGGGTCTTTGATCCCATCAGCTCCTACATTCTGTGAGCCTAATGCTAACTGGCAAGTTGCTTGGTGGTGGTGGTAGTTTAGATGCTAAGTCATGTCTGACTCTTTGTGACACCATGGACTGTAGCCCACCAGGCTCCTCTGTCCATGGGATTCTCCAGGCAAGAATGCTGGAGCAGGTTACCGTTTCCTTCTCCAGGGGATCTTCCCAATCCAGGGATCAAATCCAGTCTCCTGCATTGCAGGCAGATTGTTTACCATCTGAACCACCAGGGAAACCCTCCTGGTTATGGGTACTATTATTGTTCCCATTTTAAAAATGAGACAGCTAAGGCCCAGAGAGGTTGAACAACTTGTCTAAGGTCAAGTGGCTGTTGAGAGCTGGAACTCAGACCAGGTTCTCAGAGTTCATCTCCCAGGCTTTCTCCCTTGGTAGCAAGCATCCTTCATACCAGCAGCTCCCACAACTTGCATACTGACCACAGGTCAGGCCCAGAGCTTTATCATCCTGTATAGAGCCTCTCGTTTGATCTTCAAGCGAGGATCAAAATGACCTTGGAGTTTAAGAGGCATTATTTCAGTTTTACAGGTTAAAAAAAGCAAGGCCTGAGTGGTCAACTGCTTTTCCTGATGTTGAGCTGCAGGGCTGGCCTGGAGGCCTCTGGGGCCTGTGCTCCAGGTCCCCACAGTGTCCTGCTGCTCTGAGCCAAGCCTGGGTTTGTGGAAAATGGGACTTGCCTTGTTGCAGATGTGACAGAGTGACGGCTGTCCCTGTGCTGTCCCGCTCCCCAAAGCAGCTTCCGGGTCCCCCTGCAGCCCTACCACACCGCCCACACACACTCTCTCCCACTCCCCACCCCTCAGCGCTTACACTGAGCCTACCCCACCTCCTTCTCCCCCCTCTCTTCCTGGTAATCCCTGAAGAGGGTTTGGCTTCTGCAGGCTGCAGGCTCTGCAGGCAGCAAGGGCCCGCCTCCCCCTGGGGCGGGGATGCTGTGGGGCGTGGACCTGCTAATGCTGCTCCTCTGGGGGTTCAGGGGCCTCGGTGAAGGCTTGAATAACCCTGTGCTCCTCTTCTCCTTCAGGTGATGGCTTCTACTACCCCAGGGCAGCTGGAGGAAGAGCAGAGCCCCCACCCCGGCTGTGTGATGGCAGCAAGGAGAGGCAGAGACAGCCAGGGGCAGACGACGCCCTGCCCCTCTGCGTTCCTGGGAAGCCTGGCAGACACTCGGAGCTACAGCTGGATGGAGTGGGGGTGCCGAGCTTCTGGAAAACTTTAGCTTGTTGTTGTGAAGCCTTGTGAAGCAAAGTGTCCTGGAGTTCCAGTCATTCCTCCTGCACACGACTCTACCCGAGGGGCTCACCGTGCCCTGCAAGGAAGGGGCCAGCTCACAACCAGCAGGACCCAGCCAGGCTCCAGCCAGCAGCTCCCTGAGGAAGCTTCTAGCATTGTTAGCCAACTTGCGTGCTTCCCAGGCCTTCTGCGGCTGGGCACCGTTTCCAGACCATATCTTGCCAGCTGGAGAAGCTGAGTCCAGTTCCCACTGCCAGAGAGCTTTCAGTGGCCAAGTGGAAAAGCTGTCCTCCTCCCCTGGGGGAGAAGTCCCAAGTGAAATTTGAGAACATTTGGGATGCATATCAACAGGACCTTTCTCCATGTTTCTGTGCTCAGGGCCCTGGAAGCCACTCGGAGGGCACAAAAACCCGGAGGACCCACCCACCCCTCCCCGGGCAATGTGGGGTCATGAGCTCTTTGAGGCAGGGGAGTGCAGTTCTCTCTGCCTCCAGTGCCTCAGACACAGCAGATCTGTTTCATGTTAGGAGAAAGATTTTGAGCATTATCCTGCCAGGTGGAATTGTTTTTACATTCATCCTGAAACTGACAATTTTTGTCTCTGAAATGACCTAGGCTGTAATCAGAAGGTGTCAGGGCCACAAGTCCCTGTATCCCAACCTTCCACTCTGCATATGGGGAGTCAAGGCCCAGAGAAGCACATGCCTGGGTGAGGGTCACCCAGCAGTTAAGGTTGGAGGAGTGCCCACACCCAGATTGCCTCCCATCCCCCGGACATCGCCCTGCTCAGTGCTGGCCACATTCCTCTCCTAGCTCATGGCCCGAAGTTGAGGTTCATGAAGCCCCAGGATGGCTTGGGGCTTCTTAGCAGCAAAGAACAAGTCAGTTTGGTTTTGCTGAAAAGATGGAAGCTCGAGAGCTGGGCCCTGACTTTCCCTGAGGACCACAAGACAGTCCTGTCCCCAGCGTCCCCTTCTTTCTCTTGCGAAGAGCGTGAAAACAGACGCTCCTTTTCTGGGGGCCATGGGGAGAAAGGCACCATTCGATGCCCCACTCCAGCGGCTCTGTTGAGACGACTAGAATGGGTCCTGTTGTTCTCTCCAGGTCAGGCCAGGGCCAGGCACGGTGCCCGCCAGGAGGACACCGTGGACATTGATGCTGAGAGCATTGTGCCTCCCTCCCCAGCCTCCCCAGCGCACCTGTGTGGGAGGGACCAGGCACAAGGCCAGGGCGTTCTGTTTCAGACCCTCCTGCCTACTCCGACTCACTGAACTCACACAAAGCACTTCACCTGGACCTGGGAGGTCAGGGATGATCAGATTTATCCCTGAGCTGGTTCAGAGGCAGGAGCCTGTGTGGCATGAAAGATATCTGGCCCATTCCTCCATGTGGGAGAATATCTGTTTGTTTTCAGGCTCTGGGGAGGATCTGAGGACATGGGCAGGGGAGCCGGAGCAGGCTGCTCTCCCAGCCTCGTTTGCATACTCTAGTGTGCAACAGAGTACCCGAGGACAGAGATCTTTCTCCAAGAGCGTTATATTCTGAAAGGGACATCAGGCATCTTTTTTTTTTTTTTTTTAAAGCTCCTGTCTTGAGGATTACCTAGACAAATTCCCACAGTCAGCTTCTGTCTGAGTAAAAGGGAAAAAAAAAAAGTGGCTTTCATAAAATAGAAATGAAATAAAATTAATTTAATTCTGTCACACAGAAAACTAAATCCAGAGTCTAGAGCTGTTTCAATTCTCCATGGGGTCTGAGCCTGGTTTCTTACTCTCTGCTTTACCATCTTCAGCACATGGCTCCAACTACCTATGTGGCCAAAGAGAGCTGCTAAAGATCTAGCCATCATATCCATATTCCAGCCAGCAGGAAGGGGTGGGGAGCATGGAGAAAGGCTTCCCACCTTCTGTGAGGACATATCCTGGAATTCATACACTGTACTTTTGCCATATTGGCTAAAACAGTTCCAGAGACTGAGGAAGGTAGCCTTTATTCTAGGTGGCTGTGTGCCCAGATAAAACACAGGGATTCTTTTCCAGGGAAAATGGATATTAGGGGACAATTAACTATCTCTGCCCTGCCTTCCTCTTGGATGGGTAATATTAAAAGGGTTTATAATACACAGGCATCCTATTTAAGATCTCAATATTATCATCAAGACTTGTTTTAGAAGCACAGACTAACATTCAGTCAGTTCAGTTCAGTCACTCAGTCATGTCCAACTCTTTGCGACCCCATGGACTGCAGCATGCCAGGCTTCCCAGGCTTCCCCTATCATCAGCTCTTGGAGTTTACTCAAACTCACGTCCCTTGAGTTGGTGATGCCATCCAACCATCTCATCCTCTGTTGTCCCCTTCTCCTCCTGCCTTCAATCTTTCCCAGTATCAGGGTCTTTTCCCATGAGTCAGTTCTTCATACCAGGTGGCCAAAATATTGGAATTTCAGCTTCAGCATCAGTCCTTCCAATGAATATTTAGGACTGATTACCTTTAGGATGAGCTGGTTGGATCTCCTTGCAGTCCAAGGGACTCTCAACATTAGAAATCAGCTAGTGCACAGCCTCATTTTTCAGATTAGGAAACTGAAGCCCAGAGAGGTTAATCAAATCAGCTGCGATCACACAGGAACTTAATGGCATCTATTTTCTAGCATATATTCAGTGGGAGTGGTTTTTGGTTTTCTCTGTTTTTTAACTTAAGAAGAAGGAAAAATAAAGCTTTGTTCTGAAGGGTAGCGAGCTCAAGCACCAAGGATGAAATTCCATCCGTCACTGGGTCTCTGAGCTGCAGGACACAGGCAGGAAGTTGATGACAGGGCTGGCATGCCCCGATCTGCCCAATCCTGAGTCATGGCAGCTGAGGACTCAGCACTGGCCAGCTGGAGGGTGCCCGTGCTGGCATGGCCTCTGTGTGTGCACATGCCCTGTGTGTCTCTGTGTGTGTCTGCCCCATAGACTGACTCCAGCCTGGTAAGCTTGCAGGTCTGACTCGGTGTGCTCCTGTTTCAGGGAGCACTCTGCCAGGATGGGAGCTGCTCACAGGACGGACGTCTCCTTTAGGGTAATGCTGACCATTGGTTGGTTCATCCTGGCCCACTTTCCTGGTGCCGCATCCACAGGTAAGCCATAGTATCTGGGCCTTTGCCTGTCAACAAAGAAGGTGTAGCCACTTCTGGAAGCAAGGGGCTGGGGGCCGGGAGCAGGAGCCTTGGGGCAGGGGCAGGGCCACGGGGTTCTGGCCTGACCCTGCTAACTCAATGACCCTGGGCAGGTCTTATCCTGTGCTTTGGTTTCATCAGGCAGCCTTTGGGATTTCAAATTCAGTGTCTACAGGAGCCAGGCACATGATGCAGAGCAGTGAAGCTGGCCAGGTAGAGATGTGGTCACCTGCAGAATGCAGGCCGCCGTTAAGGAACACACCCTTTTCAGTCCTGGCCAATGGCCCCCACATGGGAAAAGGGGGGCACCTATTTCAGGGTCTATTGAATTTTTAAGAGAAGCCAGAAATACAGACTTTTGTATAAAAGCTCTCTACTTGTTAAAGGATGGCAACCAATTGAAAATTTATCAAACACTCAGGGTGGGGTGGAACAGACAAAAACACACAACTGCCAGCCAGCCTGCTCTCTGGGAGCCATCTGACCTTCATGTTCCCTTTCTGATTTGCCATAAGATCTGGTGCATTAAGAACCCATGGCAGATTCATGTTGATGTGTGGCAAAACCAATACAATATTGTAAAGTAAAAAGATAAAATAAAATCTGAAAAATAAAAAGATACAGTGCATAAGATCATGGGCTTCCCTGGTAGTTCAGACAGTAAAGAACCTGCCTGTGATGCAGAAGACCCAGGTTCGATCCCTGGGTCGGTAAGATCCCCTGGAGAAGAGAATGGCAACCCATTCCAGCATTCTTGCCTGAAGAATCCCGTGGACAGAGGAGCCTGGTGGGCTGCATTCCATGGGGTGGCAGGCTGACGAGACCGAAGTGACTTAGCATGCACACGCACCTTCCCGCTCCTCCATCCCCTCCCCAGTTATTTAAAAATCTACTGTTTCAGGCTCTCAACTTAATTCCTAGTGAGAGGAAAAAAAGAGTACATTGAGGCTTGTTCACTGATCAAGCATTCTCATCTCGTTTTGCCTGTGGCCTCTTCTGATCGCTTTCCCTCTGGGCTTTCCCCTGCTGTCCAGGGAGAGTCTCCCTGTTTCTGAGACAGCCTTCTCTGCTCACTGTACACGGCACCCCACTGGGGTGTAGATCCTCCTGAGCAGTGGAAGGAGGGACTCCTCCCAGTGCTTCTATTTGCAGTGCAACACCCACCACGGGCGCTTTGAGTTCAGCTAAACATCCAGCCTCACGAGGCTACCGCAGGCCGTGCTCATGCCTGTGTGCTCACTTCCTTCAGTCGAGTCCGACTCTTTATGGCTTTATGGACTGTAGCCTGCCAGGCTCCTCTGTCCATGGGATTCTCCAAGCAAGAATACTGGACTGAGTTGCCATGCCCTTCCTCCAGGGGATCTTCTGGACCCAGGGGTAGAATGCATGTCTCCTGCATTGCAGGCAGCTTCTTTACTGCTGAGCCACCAGGGAATCCTGCAGGCCATGCTGAGCATCAGGCTAACTTTGAAGGGTTTAGGACAGAAACACCACCTGCCATTGGTGTTTCATCAGGCACTCCTCTTTCATGGGAGTGGTCTTAGTAACATCCCACAAGCCTCCCAGAAGTTATCTTCTTTGGTTTCCCAGATAACAGCTCCTTAGGTGAGAGGAAACAAGACCATCATTGGACAGGCATGGAATTGCCCCATCAGAGCCAGTGTCTCGTATAGCAACTCCATAGATGTAACTTTCAGGGTTGCCATGTGGGATGTGCCCAGTTATCAGAGTCCCTTCACTCAGGGAAGCCCATAGTAGGACATCTCCAGCAGGATCGTTATAAATATAACTGTGTGTGTGCACAGTCACTCAGTCATGACTCTTCATAGCCCCCTCGACTGTAGCCTGCCAGGCTCTTCTGTCCATGGGATTCTCCAGGCAAGAAGACTGAAGTGGGTTGTCATTTCCTCCCCCAGGGGATCTTCCCAACCCAGAGACTGAACATGCATTTCTTGTATCTCCTGCATTGGTAGGCAGATTCTTTACCACTGTACCTCATAGTTCCTGGTTTAGATGCCACTGACTAATCAGGGGTCACTTTTGTTATAATTAATGTTGCTTGGTTGCACCATTTATAGAATACCATCTTTCTCAGGTTTCCAGGGAAACAGGGAGAGCAAATTAACTAAAAGTCAAATTCTCATGCAGAAGGGGAAAGGACTTTGCCAACTTTTCAAACATTCTTTCCAGGGGAAAGGATGCCTTGGAATACAAATAATCTAGGTATATCACTGTCTAACTTTAAATCCTGGAATATCTTGAGGAGTCATCTGGTCTACCCTTCATTTGATAAAGGGAAAAACTGAGCCCAGAAGAAGGAAGTTCACTGAAAATGCGTGATGAACTAATGATGGGCGGGGGATAAACCCCAGGCCTCCTATGTCAGGGGTTCTCTTTTCTCTCTAAGGCCCTGCTTTTAGCTCTAGCAGGGAGGAGGCCAGAGCCATGAAAGTGCATGATAGCTCCTCCCACCCCATGATCTGTGCCATCCTTGCTGGGGAGGCTGGTGGATGGTGGCAGTGACACCTCTCTGTGCTTGGCAGGGTCAGCTGAGTGCCCTGATCAGTGGCCTGAGTTGCAGCCCTGGAATCCTGGCCATGATCCAACCCACTATGTGTATATAGGCCAGGGCAGAGCACTGTTGCTCGCCTCTTCTGCCACGGTCTACTCCATCCGCATCTCAGAGGGAGGTAAGACAATCTCCTTCCCCCAATACTCCCTGTCCCATCTCTCTGGTCTGCTGCCTCTGAGCCCAGCAGATAGATGCAGGTTGCCATAACTTTAGATGGACAAAACAAATGTCACATGCTTGGAGCTCAGGTCAGAGCATCTGGTTGTTGGAGATAGCCATCAACTCTGAGCACTTAAGGAATGCCTTGTCAGAGTCCAATCCTAATGAAAGAAGCATTTATAGAGGAAACTCCTTATTGGTGCTCTGAGCAGTTCTGCTTATCTGACTTTCAGATGCTTACTCATTGAAGGCAGGGCACACAGTGAAGGCAGCAAACCAAGCAGGCAATATTCACCCGTCCCAAGACAGAGGAAAGTGAACATCATAAGCATAGCAAACATAGACGTGCATGAAGGAGGCCTTCTTGCCTGCCTGGAGGAGATGGGGGCTCAGGAGGTCTGCCCGTCTCTCTGCTAGAATCTCATCACTAACGCTTGTGTTCTTCAACCTCACTCCATTCCTACCTCTTCAGGAAAGCTAGTCATTAAAGACCAAGATGAGGCCATTGTTTTGCGTACCCGGCACATCCTGATTGACAGCGGAGGAGAGCTGCATGCTGGGAGTGCCCTCTGCCCTTTCCAGGGCAATTTCAGCATCGTTCTGTATGGAAGGTGGGTAGACGGTCCCCACGCTACTACAGGTACCATGCCACCCTTGGATCTGATGTGGGGGAGATTGTCCATAGAAGAGAGGAAGGTGAGACAGCAAGCCTTTAGTGCAAGAAAGGAATTATCATTACATCCTGCCCGATCACAATCACGAGCAAGACAGACACTGGCAACCTGGGTGAGTTGGAGAGGTACACGAGGTATTTTATTTACTGTGGCTCAGGTCTGGACTTAAGTTACAAAAACCCCTGCCAGCCTTTTAGCTGCTTTCTAATCATGTCATGGCTCAGGGAGTCTCTGTGAATGTTTATTAATAGGCTCTGATGGACAAGATAAAGAAAAATTCCAGGCAGTATTTGCCTCTGGCTGTGCTCCATCACCAAGCAATTGAGAGTTCTCAGAAGTGGTAGCCAAGAATACACAGGGTATGCAGTAGTTGTCCAGGTGATTCCACGTCTGATATGGACCAAATATAATGCACTTAGACCTGGAAAGAAGTGCCAACATGTTGACTATTGATGAGTATTTCTGCTTGGCCTGTTGGACTCGTTTTGTTTCGGCTTGGGATTGTCTTGGTTGCTCATGCTATGTCCACTGATCTTGGGCGGTCACCAGGTGTGATTGGTTCTACGGTGGCCACAGTGGGAGTCAGCAGCAGTGCCATCCCCTCTGGGCTCAGCAGCCACTAAACAGAGATGTTGGCCAACCACAGAGAGCCGTTTTCTCTCGCAGGGCTGATGATGGCATTCAGCTAGACCCCTACTTTGGCCTCAAGTACATTGGTGTCGACAGAGGAGGTACCCTTGAGTTGCATGGACAGAAGAAGCTCTCTTGGACGTTTCTGAACAAGACTCTTCACCCTGGTGGCCTGGAAGAGGGAGGCTATTTTTTTGAAAGGAGCTGGGGTCACCGTGGAGTCATTGTCCATGTCATCGACCCCAAATCAGGAACAGTCATCCATTCTGACAGGTAAGGTTTGCCTTCACATCAACATATTCATTCATTCAGCACACACCTACTGGACGTGTGTCCTAGCCAGAGGCCACTCAGGGTGCTGAGCCATAAGCAAAACAGAAATCCTTGATCTCAGGGAGTTAGGTCTCTCCTTCCCCAGGCATCTTCCTTGTGAAGCTGAACTGAACAGGAACAGGCACATTCACACACACGTATGCACATGTACACACAGCATAGTTTCAGGCTGGGATCATCGGTAGTTAGGGGAAGACATAGGTGGTGCAGAGTAGCTCAGGAAGGTCATCTTACATCACGTGGTCAGGGAGCCTAGTGTAAACAGGAGACATTTGAGCCGAGGACTTTGGGGTGAGGCTGAGTCCGGGAGCGATTGTTTAAGACTGAGAGCAGCAAGTGCAAAGGGCCAGGGCTGAGAAAGTGCGTGATGTTCTCATAGGACGGAAGGGCCAGCAGAGAGGTGGGAGGGCAGAGAGTGGTGGAAACAACATGCAATGACGTCGGAGTTTCAGGCAGAGGCAGGTGTGCGGCCTGGGAGGCCCAGTGAGGAGGTGGGTTTTATTCTTAGTAGAATGCAAAGCCACCGAAGTACTTTAAGAAAAAAAATGATGTGATTTAGCTATAACTATGGAGAAGGAAATGGCAATCCACTCCAGTATTCTTGCCTAGAGAATTCCATGGACAGAGGAGCCTGGCAGGCTATAGTCCATAGGGTTGTAAGAGTCGGACACAATTTATTGACTAAACCGCCACATTTACATTATCCCCTCCCTCTTGAGCCTCCCTCCTACCTCCCCCATCCCACCCCTCTAGGTCATCACAGAGCACCACACTGACCTCTGGTGCTACACAGCAGCTTCCCACTAGCTATCTGTTTACAGATGAGAGTATAGATACGTCAGTGCTACTCTCTCAATTCATCCCACCTTCTCCTTCCCCGTTCTCTACATCTGCATCTCTATTCCTGTCCTGCAAATAAGCTCATCAGTACCATTCTTCTAGATTCCTTATATATACATTAACATATACTTATGGCTGATTTGCATTTTTGTACAGCAGAAATGAACACAACTTTGTAAAGCAATTATCCACCAATTAAAAATTTGCAAAATTAAATAAATAAAAAAGAAGTGAAAAATAAAGGATACCTTCTAACTTGAAAGAATCGGCTGCTCGGTAGAGAGTGGATTGTTTGCAGAGAGCTAAAGTAAAGCTCAGGACTTCCCTGGTGTCTCAGGGGTAAAGAATCTGCCTGCCAAAGCAGGTGACCCGTGTTTGATCCCTAGTCTGGGAAGATTCCACATGCCACAGAGCAGCTAAGCCCTTGCACCACAGCTACTGAGTCTTGCTGTAGAGCCCGGGAGCTGCAACAACTCAGCCCATGTGCTGCAACTACTAAAGCCCGAGTGCCCTGGAGCCTGTGCTCAAAAGCAAGAGAAGCCCCTGCAACGAGAAGCCACGCACTGCAATGAAGAGTAGCCCCCTGCTCCCTGCAACTAGCAAAAAGCCCATGCAGTAACGTAGACCCAGCACAGCCAAAAATAAATACATAAAATTATTTTTTAAAAAAGTAAAACTAGCAGAGTTGGTTCAGAGGCTTCCACATTGTCTGGGCAAAAGATGTCACTAGTGAGGATTCAGGTAGAAGCAGCCGGCGATAGAAGTGGATGGACTGGAGAGATATTCAGGAGGTAGAAACAGCAAGTCTCTTTTCCCTGTCCTCTCTCCGAGCTTGGGTGTGAGCTGGTAGACCCTGCAGAGGCTGGGCCTGACCAGTAAGCTCCCAGGGCTTCTTGTCCAGACCCAGCAGAGGCCAGTGCAGGCCACTTGGAGAGAAAGAGACATGAGGAAGGGCGCAGCTGGAGTGGGCAAGCAGACGCAGCTGTCCTGGTGCTGCTGGAGGATGGGGATATTGAATTTCTCAAAAACAGGGCAGGAGCCATGAGCATCCGCAGGAAGGCAGCAAGAGCTGGCTGTGATGTGGTGTAGGCTGGCCCATTCACCTTGCCCTCCAGTGAATATCAGTAACAATATAGTCACTGGACTTTGTGCAAAACCCTGTGTTAACCGCTTTCTCCACAATATATAACTGAATCTTCGTAAATGCCCTGGGAGGTGATTCTGTTGTTATACAGATGAGAGCACTGAGGTTGAGTGAGGCTAAATTTGCTCAGAGACTTCCCTGGTGGCTCAGATGGTAAAAAAAAAAAAAAAAAAAAAAAAATCTGCCTACAATGCAGGAAATGTGGGTTTGAATCCTAGGTTGGGAAGATCCTCTGGAGGAGGAAGTGGCTACCTACTCCAGTATTTTTGCCTGGAGAATCCCTTGGATAGAGGAGCTCAGCATCACAAGGCTTCGGCTTCGAAGTGTTGGAGCTGAAATTCAAACCCAGATCTGCCCAGACCCTGAGTCACTAAATTGCCCCCATGGGTCCCCTCGTAACAGCCACCTGCTTGGCTGGAGCAAGGGTGGAGCAATCCTCAGCCCAGGGGTAACGCAACCAGGATGCACTTGATTGGCACAAAGGCTATCAGAGAGCTCCTCCCTTCAGAGGAGAGAGAGTGGTCTACTCCATTGTGCTCTGACTCCTGGATGGTGCTTCTTTCTTAGAAATTTTATTAGATTATACTCAATTTATTTTTATTTTAGTTTTTAGTATTAACTTTTATAGTCACTTTACAATCTTGTATTGGTTTCTGCTGTGAAGCAAAGTAAATCAGTTATACGTATACATATATCTCCTCATTTTTGGATTTCCTTCCCATTTAGGTCAACACAGAGCACGGAGCAGAGTTCTCTGTGCTGTACAGTAGGCTCTCATTAGTTATCTAGTCTATAGATTGTGGTGTATATATGTCAATCCCAATCTCCCAGTTCATCCCACTCCTTTTCCCCCCTTGGTGTCCATATATGAGTTCTCTACATCTGTGTCTCTATTTCTGTTTTGCAAATAGGTTCATCTGTACCATTTTTCTAGATTCCACATGTCAGTGATATAATATGATATTTGTTTTTTTCTCTCTGACTTACTTCACTCTGAATGACAGTCTCTAGGTCCATCCACATCTCTGCAACGGGTGTTGTTTTGCTCCTTTTTATGGCTGAGTAATATTCCATTGTGTATATGTACCACATTTTCTTTATCCATTCCTTTGTAGATAGACATTGAGGTTGCTTCCGTGTCCTGACTATTGTAAGTAGTGCTGCAAAGAACATTGGGGTGCGTGCATTCTTTTGAACTCTGGTTTTCTTCAGATATAGTGCTGCTGCTTAGGTAGTACAATATGGATTACTTGTGGCAGCCAATCAAATTGAATTCATCATTGAAGTGGATAATGAGATATTATACCAATAGCTGGTGTGGAGATTCCAAAGTCAGGATGCCTGCCCCTTCCTTGTCTCCTTTGGGTAAAGTATGAGTCAGTGGGCTCAAGAATCTGACAGCTAAAGGTGTCTGAGTAAAGATATTAGTAAACACTAAACACACACAGAAATGCAGGCTATGGTCACTTGAGACCTGGTCACCTGGAGGTTACTTGCATAAAGTTACTTGGAGAAATAAGAACTTAGATCAACTCTGGGGAGGTAGTAAGCACTTGACTGGCTGAAGAGAAGTTTAGAATGATAGAGTGAAGGCAGGAGTGGGCTTGTGGTATGATTATGAGACCCTGAGATATGTTAGGATTGTAGCAGACGTTTCATAGGAAAGGTCAGTGGAGAAGGAAGGGGCCTAGGTGGGGTCAGACCAGGTTATGGAAACAATTAAAAGTAAGTTTGACGACCCCTGAGCACCCACACATCCCCTCACCCACATCCCCTAACTGCCTTTGTTTTCCTTTTCTCAAACCTTGGCTATTCATGCTGGTTTATTTTTCTAGATTCCTTGTAGAACTATTTTGCTTGTTAAGTTCCAAGACAAATTCTTTTGGAATTTTCATTGCCATTGTACAAAATCTTTATACTTAGTAAGTATGCTTTATATTTAGAGTTGGGATCATGACAAAATTTTATCTTTCCTTTGTAAATTCTTGTCACCTGTGGTATAAGTTTTTTGAGATCTCCATTTCTTAGCTGCTTTATATGTATGAGGATGGATTATCTTTGACAAGTCTCAGATGATTTTTTTTTCTTTGCTGTGATAAAAGCTCTTTTCTTTAAAAATCATGACTCTTGAGATTTTGGATGGCATGTTAGCTGTCTTACCACAGGTAGGTGCTTAGAGCTCTCTTTTTGCACTGCTGTTAGGACTATTAATATCTCCTCTCCCTGCCCCTTTCAGATTTGACACCTATAGATCCAAGAAAGAGAGTGAGCGTCTGGCCCAGTATTTAAATGCCGTGCCTGATGGCAGGATCCTTTCTGTTGCTGTGAACGATGAAGGCTCTCGAAACTTGGATGATGTGGCCAGAAAGGCGATGACCAAACTGGGCAGCAAACACTTCCTACACCTTGGATTCAGGTATCGGTCATCACTTCCATCGCTTCCCCGGGCTCCAGAACACTAAAGCAACGCTAGCCCAGACAGACTTTACCTAACTTCCTTCCTGGTTTCCCCAGGGCCGCGTGACCCTCAAGGGTGACCCTGGAGGATGCAGGTACACACATCCATCTGCATTGGATATATTACGACTTGTTTTTAAAGGGAACCTAGTTTTTCTTACAAGCATGTTCCACTCTTCAAACTTCAAACTCTCTGGTATATAAACTCATTCATTCAGTCAGTCACTTACTAAATATTAATTGAGTATCTACTGAAGGTAAGAGCTGTGCCTCAGATGTACAATGAATGGTCATCTTCCTTTCCTTTGGTGAAGGGATCATAACGTGCCTTGGGGGGTTGGCAGACATCTGTTTAGAGACTATATGAATTGCCTCTGCCCTGCCAAGACCCTCCCAGCAGAAGGGGTACTTTGATGTGCTCCAGAGCGAGTTTTATTTGCCTGGGTTTGCAGCGTCATGCCTGATTCTGGCGGTGCGCACGCTTTGGCTTGAAGATAAATGTGTTATGGTTTAGCCGACAGTAGCCACACCTTTGAATCGTGTTGAATCAGATCTCGGTTTAGCGGAAAGTTGAGATCATCTTCCCCGTGGCTGTTGGAGATAGAGACACCCTGTCCTTCGGCTCTGCAGATGATGGGCAAGATGGGGACAGGCCAGAGGCTCTTCCTGGGCTCTGAGCAAAGCAATTTTACTGACTGGGTGGAGTCCCCCTGGGCAGGAGCAGGGCTCCAGGTTCCAGGGTGCGTTTTCCACCTACCCGTGGGCAACTCCCTCTGGAGGATTTGGGCAGGAAACTTGGGCAGCCAAACATGACAATGACACTATAGTATTGCAAAGCTCCTTTGTTGATAAAAACTGAGGGCATTGCTATTTCATCGTCATATAAGCCAAAAGGCCAGTTTGTTCATCTACACCGAGAGGTAGAACCACAAAGAGACTGGCTACATATGGCCTCAGCAGAAGAAGGGCCAAGATCTGGCATCCAATTTGTCCTGAATCTTGAGTCTGGGCTGGACCTCCTCCTTGGTGATGGCACACAAGTGACTCACCCTCTCTTTGAACTGTCCCCGTGATGGGTAAAATGGGATATTTCAGGAGTCAGCTCAGAGGACTCTGGGGAAGGTAAAGGTGATGATATGAGCAAAGTATTTGCCACTGTGGGTAGCATAGAGTAAAACTCAATGAACATTAACAACTCTTCTCAAGAGCCATGGGAAGGATTGTCATTGTCCAGTCGCTCAGTTGTATCCAACTCTTTGTGACCCTATGGACTGCAGCACGCCAGGCTCCTCTATCCATGGGATTGTCTAGGCAAGAATACTGGAGTGGGTTGCCGTTTCCTCCTCTAGGGGATCTTCCTCATCTAGTGACTGAAACTGCATCTCCTATATCTCCTGCCTTGCAGGAAGGTTCTTTCCCTGCTGAGCCACCAGGGAAGCCCCAATGTATGACATAGGTTGTATCAATTCAGTGAGGGAGAGTGTGTTTGTTCAGTAAACATATTTGGGTATTATTACTTTTTTAAAAAGAGATCAGTGTCAGAGACAGGGAAACAAGCTTTGGGCATGCTAAATGTGCCTCCAGCTCTTGATCTATCTGTTGATTTGAGTTGGTGGTGTAGGAATAATTGGAAAAGTGGAGGAGAGGCATGTGGGTCCTCTCTAGACATCCATGTGATCTGAAGCTGATATTTTCCCTTTTCTGTTGCTTATCTTCCTTCCCTGTATTCCACTATCTGCTGGAGTTTGCTGAAACTCATGCCCATTGAGTTGATGATGCCATCCAACCATCTCGTCCTCTGTTGCCTCCTTCTCCTCCTGCCCTCAATCTTTCCCAGCATCAGGGTCTTTTCCAATGAGTCGGCTCTTTGCATCAGGAGGCCAAAGTATTGGAGTTTCAGCATCAGCCCTCCCAGCGAATATTCAGGGTTGATTTCCTTTAGGATGGACTGGTTTGATCTCCTTGCTGTCCAAGGGACTCTCAAGAGTCTTCTCCAACACCATAGTTTGAAGGCATTAATTCTTTAGTGCTTAGGATGGGTGCTCTTAATATGTTCTATGAGTAAAGGAGATACATAGGCAGGAATTACATTGTTACCCTTCATTTGTATATAGACCCACTTTGAATGACAAACTCAGAGCACTTAAAGTCAGCAGAAGATCTGAAACTTAGGCCCATCGTAAGTGCGTTCATCCAGAAAGTGATTACTGAGCAGAAATTGAAATAAAGCACCAGGAAGGGACTAGTCATACTGAGTTCTTGCGGGAAGTCGTGAGGTTTTGCCAGAAGTCTTGAGCTCTCAAGGGAAGGCAGACATAAAAGAATTGATGATGGTGTGTGAAAGAACAAGAAGGGGAAGGAAGAGAGATGAACTTGGCAAGGTGGGTGCAGGATGGCCTTTTGCTCAGTGCCAAGAAGCTTGCTCTTTATCCAAGTCTGTAGGCACTGAAAGATTTTTAAGCAAGTGTGACACAGTCTAATCCCCAACCTCAATGAACCCCAACCTTTGATCTGAAGGTGAGATCAAAACAAAAATAATCAAACAAATATGAGCTGTTGATAGCTCATAGTAAGAGAGAGGCTGGCTTAGGTATTAGAGGTTGGATAAAGATCGATAAGAAAACCTCCCTGCCTTAGAGCAGTGCACATTTCAATAGAGAGAAGAAGAGTGTATGACTTTCCAAAATCAGACCACTTCTTTTTCCTCCTTCGCTCTTCATGAAAAAAACACATCTGTTTCCTTTCCAAGGCCCAGTGCCGATTGCTCGGGACTCAGGCACATCTGCCCAGTTTTCCTCGAGACTTGGGAGAGAAATAACCTTTCTCCCTTGGAGCATGTCTCCTTATTTTCCTGAAGGACTCAGAGCACTTGCTTCAGGACCTCACTGAGCCTGGCAAGTGGTATGTGGGTCTACGGGCTTGTTTGTTTATGATTCATGCCCCATCTACTGCCAGAATGGAGTTGCAGAGGCTCAGGATCCACAAACATCAGGCTGGTCAGATGGCCTTTCAAATGGTTAGGAAAGCCAGGGCTTGCTGAGAAAGGCTCTTGTTCTTTTGGAAAAGGGAAGCCCAGCCCAGGAACTCATTTCCCCAAACAGCCTCACTATGACACTATGTTAACTCTGCTTCCAGTACAGGCTCAGACTGGTGAAAACTTTACTTTTTGTTGTTGTCTTTTTTTCAGACACCCTTGGAGTTTCCTAACTGTGAAAGGAAATCCCTCTTCTTCCGTTGAAGACCACATTGAGTATCATGGTAATAAACGGTGAAAGGCCATTTTCCCCTGGGTTTTTCTGACCAATAGGCTCAGGGGCTTTTTGAACCACTCTCCTCCCAGATAGTGCAGTGGTAGAGAATCTGCCTGCCAATACAGGAGACATAAGAGACACAGGTTTGATCCCTGGACTGGGAAGATCCCTTGGAGGAAGGCATACCAACCCACTCCAGTATTCTTACCTGGAGAATCCCATAGACAGGGCAGGCTAGTGAACTACAGTCCATGGGATCGCAAAGAGTTGGACATGACCAAACACACCCCCTTCTCCTTCCCCAGAATATGGCTGATCCATCTCCCAACACACTGCTGAGTGACTAGCTGCTTAATGGCCAGGTTACATGAGTGGCAAAAGTCCATACTGGTTTAAGGCTGATCACTAAGATAATGTTTACATTTGCAAAGAGATCGTCATCTGTTTACTCCCAAACAAGTGACACAGGAACTATGAGAACTGGGTCAGAACCAGCAGGAGTAATATTTTGATCTAAAAAGATGCTTTGAGAACTGCGCTGGCAGTCTAGTGGTTAGTGGTCTGTGCTTTCACTGCAGGGGGCATGAGTTCCATCCCTGATTAGGAAACTAAGATCCCACATGCTATGCCTTGTGGCCAAAAAAAAAAAAAAAAAAGCAAGATGAAGAAGTTCAAGATCTACGTGTGCAGGGGGCTTTCTCTGCCTTAGCATCACATCTTTCCTAATTCGGGGGTCTGTGTGGTTGCTGATGCCTCCGATCTCCTCTTTGATAGGACACCACGGTTCTGCTGCTGCCCGGGTGTTCAAACTCTTCCGGACAGAGCATGGTGAGCTTTTCAACGTCTCCTCATCCAGCGAGTGGGTTCAAGGTGAGGAGCTTGGGACCCCTTGGTAAAATTCCACAGCGGGATAAAAAGTCAGGACTTTACAGAAGGAGAATTTTTCTTTCCACCAGTAAGGCCGCTTGATGGCTTCAGTGTCAACTCAGTTGGCAGCTGAGAGCGGTCTTTAATCTGGGCTCAATAGGGAATAACCCAGAGGGATGTGCCCTTTCACGGAATGCCTCTTCTGCGCCAGGCGATGGCACCGACAGGGGATGCAGACAGCAGTAGGACCCGGCCTTCAAGGAGCTCACACACGGGGACATGGTGGGTGGCGTGGAAAGCAACACTCTTCACGAGCACCCTCAGACAATGGGTTCCTGGCTGGATCTTATCTTTCTCCTTTTGGCAATAATGAAGAATATCTGTTGCTTTTATAAAATAAGATAGTCAATAAGAGGCACTTGCAATGAAAAGTTGGGGGAGGCGGGGAGGTTGGCAGATGAATTACAGGCCTCTGGGAGCCAGCCTGGTGAGAGTCTGGACTTATGGTATTTGATTCCCACTGGGCCGAGGGTACTTGGAGGCTGCGCCCAGCATGGCCAGTCTCAGCGCCCTGCTTGCCTGACCCTGATCTTTGCTTTCTGCCCAGATGTGGAGTGGACAGAGTGGTTCGAACATGACCAAGTATCTTATACGAAAGGTGGAGAGAAAATTTCAGACCTCGGGGTCACTCACCCAGGGAAAATCTGCAATCGCCCCATTGATATACAGGTAACCAAGAAGTTTTTCAAGGCTTTGTCTTGAAGAAGATGCTGTAGGTCACAAACTCTCTTACTATCTGAGTGGTGTGAGTCTCATGGCCCTCCTGTGAGGTCGGTAATGCCGGAGAGTAGCGTTCTCGTTTTAAAGACTGACCTGGAAGCTGATTGTCCATGACTTTCAAAGCCAGGATTCAGATTCTCTTCTGGGTCCTGCTAAAGAGTTCCTTTTCTGTCTCCTCAGCCTGCATCTTCAGCCATGGGTGAGGCTGCCCAGTGCGGGGAGTATATGACCTTCTCGGCTTCATGCACCCATTCATTTTTTGGGGGGGCTTCAGGTTCGCAGGGTGTAGCTGGAATTCAGATGCAGGCTGAGACCAGCCCAGGTGGAGAACACCTACAGTCTTGTTCTCAGCTTAGTGAAAGTCAGCCTTCACAGAATGCACAGTATTTGCTTGGGATCTTCACTTGGAGTTAACTCTGTTCAAAGTGGACCGGGGCTTCCCAGGTGGTGCTAGGAGTGAAGAACCCACCTGCCAAGGCAGGAGATGCAAAGATGTGGCTTCAACCCCTGAATCAGAAAGATCGCCTAGATTAAGAAATGGCAACCCATTACAGGATTCTTTCTGAAGAATCTCATGAACAGTGGAGCCTGGCAGGCTACAGTTCAGGAAGTCACAAAGAGTCAGACACAACTGAGCGATCGAGCAAAGAGGACCTAGGCTTTGTCAGCTGGCTCCATCACGAAAGTGTGGCACCACTCAGTGGCTGAGCTGGTGAGCCTGAGAGCTCAAAGGAGAACAGGAAAGACAGAGACACAGGCAAGAAAATGGAGTCTGTTTCCTTACGCCTGGTCTTCTTCCAAAGCAAGATTTGGGGCCACTTAAATGTCTGATAGAGAATTTGAAAAAAAAAAAAAAAGAGAGAGAGAATTTGACTTCCCAGATGCCTCAGTGGTAAAGAATCCTCCTGCCAAAGCAGGAAACGCAAGAGATAAGGGTTAGATCCCTGAGTTGGGAAGAACCCTTGGAGGAGGGCATGGCGACCCACTCCAGTATTCTTGTCTGGAGAATCTCACGGACAGAGGAGCCTGACAGGCTACAGTCCACAGGGTTGCAAAGTGTCCAACATAACTGCGCACATGCACACACACACACACACACACTCACACACACACACTCACACACACACACACGAGAATTTAGAAGACCGTCTCTGCCCATTTTATCTTCTTTCAGCCGATAAAAATAGAAACATTTGTACACCATCTTTTCTCAGATTATCTAACCTTAGGTCCCAGGTCATCTGACTATTTTCACTCCTCCATATCCCTCCACCCTCAAGGCTTGACTTCCGCCCTCTGCCTTGCAATACAGAGGGACTGCAGGACAAGGGGCCACTTTTCCAAGAGAGGACGGTCAGTTCTGCAGTCAGCAAAGGCCAGGGAAACCTTTCTCATTATTTGGCCAAGGCTGTCCGTTCACATGGCTCCAGCATGGTTGAGAAGGATTTACCCAGATTCCATTACACGTTATAGACTCTTCTCGGGTCCAAGAGAATCAAAAAGCGCTGACTCCCCCAAAGCACATACTTCTCAGATTTAACTTTATTTTTTTTCTTGCAACCCTGCACGTTCCAGCTCTAATTCTGAGAGAGCCCCAATTGGATTCCTCCAGTTCACTTGGCTACAGGAAGTCCAGTCCTATACCAGGGCTGCTCCCTCCCCAAGCATTTCTGGAAATCCTCGAGGAATGTGTCCATGCTCTGAAAATCCCTCCCAGTGTTTGCTCTGCCAGCTGTCTGGCTCCAGACCACTGTTGTTGAGAAGACCACTTCTCCATGCCAGGAAAATAGCTTTCCTTAGGCATTTCTTACTCTCAGGAACTTTGATCCGAGCTGATATGGACTCTTCCCAGAGAGTGTCAAAGCACCACTAATCCCAGGCTCAAACAGTCTGTAAAACTTTACTGAAGGCTTGGAGAGAGCAGAGGAAACCAGTGAAAATATATGTATTTTTCCCATATGTCATACATGTAATAGTATATGACTGCTCACGTCCCAGGTGGCTCAGTGGTAAAGAATCTACCTGCACTGCAGAAGACTCAGGTTCTATCCCTGGATCAGGAAGATCTCCTGGAGAAGGAAATGACAACCCACTCCAGTGTTCTTGCCTGGAAAATCCCATGGGCAGAGGAGCCTGGTGGGCTATAGTCAGAGGGGTTGAAAAGAGTCAAACATGACTTAGTGACTAAACAACAACATGACTGCTCACCAACTCAATAATCCCAGACCTTCCATGGGGACCCAACCCCGTACTCTGTAACCACTAGGCTGCCAGCGCACTGCAGGGCCCATTTACTCTGCTGAACAGCAGAAACTAACACAGCATAGTAAAGCAACTATACTCCAATACAAATTAAGAAATAAAGAAACAGGAAGTACTCTATCCTGAAAATGTCAGGCTCACCTCCTTTCTCGCCATCAACCCATTTCTTTATAGTCATCAGAGGTAATGAGGTAGAGGATACTCTGGGTTTTTCTGAAGTCAAAAAAGCAAAACCAGGCTTATGCTATATTTACCACAGGTGAGAGAAGCAAGATTTCATTCTCTTTATCAACAGAGCGTGAGACACATCTGCCAGGAGCTAAATGCCCAAGATAATTAACCCACCAGAGAGACTGAGACAAAACTGAGATGCCCAGGTGCCTATTTTTGCCACCATGGGAAATCACAGGTTACTGGGGTCACTTGCCACCTCTGATCACCCCGAGGGCCCCACACAAGGGGTCCCTGAGATACCTGCTGTCAAATCCTTTGGAGGGGAGGGGGTGTTAGGACATTGTCACCTGGGCAGGATGGTGAGTTGGAAAGAAAAAGGAAATAGTTAAGACCAGCACAGATGACCTCAACTCAAGGAAAGTTTTTCAACATCTGATCATTTGTGATTCTGCAAAATCAAACCCAAAAACTATAGTCCCCAGTTCCCATGTCCTCACCCTTCTGATGGTTCTCTTGGGCTGAAATCTCCCTGCTTCCCACCTTCTCTCTTAAAACTCACCCGCCTTTCAAGGCCTGTGGAACCTAATGGACTCACATGTCCTTTGGGACCTGTGAGGTGCCCAAAACACCAAATTTAAGGTGGCACTGCCTCCCAGGTGCCAACTCTGCACTCACGTGACCCTGGAGAGTGAGTGCTGCCTAAAATGTTGCACCCTGGGTTCCTCACTAGCAATCTTGGCCATATCTGTCAGTCAAGCTATTTAATTTAGTGTCTCAATTTCCTCCTAAGCAAAAATGGAGATAATAATTTTTCCTTCATGGGATTATTTTGTGGATTTAATGCAGCAATACATGAAGCTTCTGACCTACAGCGAGTGCCCATAATTTTCTTTTATTATTTTAAAATTATTTGTTTATATTATTATTTATTATGATATTACTTGTTTAGTCACTAACTTGTGTCTGACTCTTTTGTGACACCAAGGACTGTAGCCTGCCAGACTCTTCTGTCCATGGGATTTCCCAGGCAAGAATACTGTTGTGGGTTACCATTTCCTTCTCTAGGGGATCTTCCCGGACCAGGGATCAAACCTGCATCGCCTGCATTGGCAGGCAGATTCTTTACCACTGAGCCACCAGGGAAGCCTATGACATTGCTGGTTATTTTATAATTATTATGAAGAATAACAATCACATTGTGTCTACTTAAAGTGAAGATCAGGTTCACTGAACAGTGGGAGAGCCCTTTTTACTCTTCTTATCCAAAACTGAGGTCATTCTTATGATTTAAAAGAGAGAAAAAGAAAAACAATAAAATTGAATAGAGGTTTTCTTGAAATTTTTATTGGATATTGTACCTTAAAATATGTCCAGCTCCCCTGGATGATGTTTTTAGGCTCAGTTATCAATATTCAGGGATGTCCTACTGAAAAACATGCTGGCCTCAAGGGGAAAGATCTGGGAGTCAGAGGAGTGGGCTTGACAGTCAGGTGACCTTGAACTTACACCTAAATCCCTGTGAGCCTTCCTGATTTCCTCTAAGGGCGAGTCAGCAGTGCCTGCCTCTCTGCTGCAGGAACCACCCCAGATAAGGGCTGTGAGCGTGTTGCCTGCAGGAAAGGCCTGAATTTTTATTCTGGCTAAATTCACATTTCCACAGCTCTCCTCCCAAACCACAGACAACGGATATCTGCTGGGTTCAAAACAATGTTTCCTAAAAGCTTCCCCCGCCCTTTTTTAGACGGACTATACTTCGCTTTCCTATTTGCCCAGCCCTGGTCCCTTTGGTCTTTGTGCCGAAAAGGACAACAGCTGCGGCCCTTGCTCTAAATTGCAAGTCTCTGATGACAGCCACCATCGTGGTACAGACACACCCCAGCCCCAGGGTGAGCCCCAGCTGGCAGGGACCGTGCCCTCCTCTGAACCCACTCCTAAGATTCTCTACCTGGCCTTGGAGCTGCCATCAGCTGAGACTCTGCTGTGTGCCTGGCCCTGGATTGGATGCTGAGATCAGGGAAGAAGCAATACCTGGCCCTTCCAGAGCCCATCACCCCTCTGGTAGGAGACAGACACTGAACGCAGGACAGTAGGGACAGCAGCGCAAGGGACTGTGAGGCACCACACACCTACCCAGCGCGCATCTATCACTGGATGAGTCCAGATTCTGGCCCTGCCTCTTACCAGCTGTGTGATGCTGGGCAATTACCCAACCTCTCTGAGCATGTTTCCAACCAGCATCAACCTCATAGACCTCAGCGCCAGGAAGACTGAATGCAATAATGTATGGAACTCAGGGACTTCCCTGGTGGCCCCCAGCACTTCCAAGGCAGGGGGTGAGGGTTCATTCCCTCGTCAGGGAACGAAGATTTCATGTGGTGCAAAGTGAGGCCAAAAAATAAAAAACAAATTGAAAAAAAAAAGTATGGAGCTCCATAACTACAAAAGGGGTTCTCAAACTTAACTTCCCTTTGGAATCACTTGGGGGCAGCCTTTCAAAGTTTTCATGTCCAGGTTGTACCCTAGACACAATCAAATCCAAGACTCTGAGGATGGGGCCTGGGCATGAGCATTTTTTTTTTTTTTGGTGGCTGCACTGGGTCTTGGCTGCTGCATCGGCTTTGTCTAGTTGCAGTGAGTGGGAGCTACTCTAGTCATGGTGTGCAGGCTACTCATTTTGGTGGCTTCTCTTGCTGCCAAGCACAGGCTGTAGGCCCTCGGCTTTCAGTAGTTGCAGCCCATGGGCTCAGTGGTTGCATCTCACCGCCTCCAGAGCACAGACTCAGCAGTTGTGGTGCACAGGCTTAGTTGCTCCGAGGCATGTGGGATCTTCCCAAACCAGGGATCAAACCCGTGTCCCCTGCATGGGCCGGAGGATTCTTGACCACTGGATCACCAGAGAAGTCCCAGCAAGAGTATCTTTTAAAGACTCCCCACAGGATATGGAGTCACATTTGGGCACCAGCAGGTTGATCCAATGAGTCTTCAGTAAATGTTGGCCACTGTGGACATACTGGTGGAGGAGACTGGCACAGTTGTAGAAAGCAGCCCGCCCAGCTCTTAAAAGAGCATGTGGTGGTGATAAACACTCTGTAAACCGTTCCCCAGTATAGTTACTCACTGGTTTGGATACCAAATATGGTGGGACCCCAGGCAAGATGTTTATCCACCCTGTGACTTCATGCTGCCCTTCTTATAACAGAATAGAGAAGGGGAAATGTTAGAATAATGGTCTAAAGCCATTGTAAATAAGTTTCGCAGCAGCAATTTTAGACTTGTGAGTATATGTTTGTAACATTAATCATCACCTTCCTTCTTTACAAAGAGAAATGACTTTGTAATTTCTGTGCCATGCCCAGGCCACTACATTGGATGGAGTCAACCTCACCACTGAGGTCGTCTACAAAAGAGGCCAGGATTACAGGTTTGTGTGCTATGACCGGGGCCAAGCCTGCCAGAGCTACCGTGTGCGGTTCCTGTGCGGAAAGCCTGGTAAGCAGCCCCTTACTGGGGACACTCTTGCCTCCGTGGCTCGGTTCCTCCAGCTGGCAGCTATGCACTGCGAGTTTGGATGGCGGGGTCAGCCGCCTCCGGGTATCTCAATGACATGGCGCTCCTGCCAAGTTCTCGATGGAGAGCCCTTCTATGACACAGGAACCGTGGGAGGGTCCTCGGAGTTGGCAGGAGCCAGTAGAGCCCCACCCTGCCCATACGCCTTTCAGGAAGGGGAAGGGCCTATTCAAGGCAACCAGGGTGCCGTGGACGGAGCTGACCTTCCTGCAGCCCGCCCCCGCCCCCCCAGAGATACGCAGCCCATGGCCTCTCTGGATGCTATTATTTTAAACCCAGTTCCCGAGGTGCTTGTTAGCAAGGGTTGGAAATGGTCGGTTTCTTCTCGAGGGCACTTGGCCATCTCCAGAAGGCAGTCATTAGGGATGGGAGTTTTTTGGAAGAGAAGGCTGACAGCTACTGTAAATAATAGTTGAGAGAAACTATATTTGTTTTACATCTTTTGCAAAGTGGGTGTGGAGAGACAGCCCCATTTAACTCCAGCTAAGGAGTTAGTGGAAAATTCCCCTGCCCGGAGCTAATGAATGGCTCTTTTCTGGTAGGGCTTTTTGATGACTTCAAATGAAAAAAAAACCCATACCAAGACTGGTTCGGGGCGAGCCTGGTGATTTGGGTTTTGGATAGGCAAACCTGGCATTTACTGATTTAGGGAGGGTAAGGAAAGTGGTGGAAGTTTGCCAGGAGCAAAGGTTTATCTCTCAGTCTCTCCTGTTTTGGGTTATAGTGAGGCCCAAACTCACCGTGACCATCGACACCAATGTGAACAGCACCATCCTGCACCTGGAAGACAATGTACAGTCATGGAAGCCTGGGGACACCCTGGTTGTTGCCAGTACCGATTACTCCATGTACCAGGCAGAAGAGTTCCAGGTGCTCCCCTGCAGAACCTGTGCCCCCAACCAGGTCAAAGTAGCAGGTAGGACATTTGCTTACCCCTTCCTAGGCTAGATGAAACTGAAAATTGCTAGGCTTAAAGTTGACTGAAATAAAAACAAATTTGTATTAGTCAGCTATAGCCATGATAATGCTACATAACAACAACAAAAAAATTTCTTAAAATTTCATGGCAAACTTTTATTTCTTACTAATGCATCTACAGGCTATATAGGGTTCAACTTTTCTAGACTAAACTTGGCTCCAAGGGTTGGGTTTGGGTCAGTTCCATGTGACTCTCATTCTTCCCAAGGACATATTATTATTCATGGCAGAGAAGTGAACAGAATCAAGGAGGACTCCTAAGGCCTGCCTGAGCTCCAAACTTGAACCTTCTCACACCTACCTTCCAATAGATCATATGGCCCAGCTCAACATGAATGGGGAGCTCTATTTCTCCCATTAAGACAGAGGGGAGGGAGTGAATATTTGTTAGCAATAATTTAACTTACCACAAAAATGTAAATACCTTCTTTCTCTACCTTTTACATTTCCTTTTTCTTCTCCTAAATCTTGACTTAAATGCCCTTGTTATTTATGTTATGTGAGGTTACTGCAACTATAGATGGTTAGAAGTAAAAAGAGTGCTACCCAAATGGCTCAGTGGTAAAGAATCCGCCTACCAATTCAGGAGATGAGGGTTTGATTCCTGGGTCAGGAAGATCTCCTGGAGGAGAAAATGGCAACCCATCTAGTATTCTTGCCTGGGAAATCCCATGAGCAGAGGAGCCTGGTGGGCTACAGCCCATGGGATCACAAAGAGCTGGACACAACTTAGTGACTAAACAACAACAAAGATGTAAAAAGAGACCTTGTTTATAGTCCAGGTCAATTATTCTTTGGGGAGGGGAGTCATGTATTGACTAGAGTTGTTGGTTGTAAGTTACAGAATCCAATTCGACTACCTTAAACAAAATAGGAATTAATTGGGAAACTATTCAACTTAGAGAGCTAAATAGAAGCTGGGCAGTCACACTGCAAACAAGGACCAGAAATAGGGCAGCTTCGGGGGTCTGGGGTGCAGGGATGCATGGGCAGCCTCCTTAAGGCATCACTATTTGCATGTCCTGGGACATGGTGCTTGAAAGTTACCTTCCAGGGAGACAGCATTGACTGGGTTGGTGGCTCACGTGCTCACCCTCTGGCTAGGACACCATCATTAACTGTCCTACGAAGACTGCATTGCATGGATACAGTCACTCCCCAGAGGAAAACTGAGATGTATTTGCAGAGAAAGGCAAATCAATACTAGGCATTGAAAATATCAGCTGCTATATGTGGAATCTAAAAAACAGGTACAAATGGACTTATCTACAAAACAGAAATAGAGTCACTGGTGTAGAGAACAAGCTTATGGTTTCCAGGGGCTAAAGAGCAGGAGGGATTAATTGGGAGATTGGGCTTGACACATACATACTACTGTGTATAAAATAGATAACTGATAAGCACCTACTATACAGCACAGGGAACTCTACTCAGTCCTCTGTAATGGCCTATATGGAAAGGAATTTTAAAAAGAGGGGATGCACTTTGCTGTACAGCAGAAATTGACATACCACTGTAAATCAACTATAACCCAATAAATTTTTTTTAACTATATCAGCTGCCACAGGACCATTGTACCTAAAGAAGTATTAGAATCGAGGGGTAGCAGAATACTATGGATTGAGAAAGTATAACCAACATATGGAAAGTATCTATTAGCTTAGAAACAAAACTACAAAAAGTAAAATTCGACACAGTCTTTTTGGCTAGTGGGAGTGTGCTTGAGAAAGAATTTGGGGGCTTTCTTCTAAGTGCAATGGCTTCTTAGACTTCCTAGCTCCCCACTTACAGGATGGCCCCGAGGGAAGCAATTCCTAGTGAGTGCCAGACCCTGGGGTCCTCCTTGGATGCCCTGTGTCTCCCGAGGACAGTAGAGGCAGACAGGCCTTCTGGGACGTCAGGCGTCCTCTGGGACGCTTGGCAGGAGTGGCGTTCAGACGTTTGAGCCTTGTCACTGCCCTCTGTGAGGTGACCCTGATTCTGGGGCTGCCTTTGTGGCTTCTAGGGAGGTGAAAGCTTGCCTTTGAGGCCCAGCCTTCAGGGAGAGAGAAGAAGGAGCACCGCTGGAAGAGGCCCTGGTCTGTCCACACCAGCCCCGATCTGCACCTCAGTGCTGGGCACCTCCAGGCCTGGAGGGAGATCCAACATGAACAGGACCTAACAGGGCAGCAGGTAGTGCCGTGAGTGACCTTGAGAAAGGGAACCGTGTGATATGAGGGCACTTCTGCCTCGCCCCAGAGCATGGTTCAGGGGTAAATGATCGAGCATGGCAGTGTTTGACCAGTGGTTCTAGGGGCTTCTTGAAGACTGTTCAGGCTGGACAGAGTGTGAGATGGTGCTGCTCTGGGTCCTGGGAGGACCAAGGAGGAAAGAGTGAGTAGAGAGGAGTATACCCCCCACATCAGACCCTCCAAGCTCCTTTGGTTCATGACTGCCCATGTCTGTGTCTCCAAGTCCCACAGCCCAGCCTCCCCTGTGCCCCCTTAAGCAAGGGTGGGACCATCTTGCTCAGAAGCTTTAGGGCTTTTGTGAAAACAGCACCCCCAGTGAGAAAAGTCCCAGGGAAGGGTATCTGTAAAGTGTGTGTATGTGTCTGCCTGTCTGTCCTGGGGAGGCCCTCATTTCTCCTCTTCGGCTCCAAGCCCATCCTCTGGCTGTCCATCCCCCAGTGACGTGGAGCGGGGACTCCAGCTGCTTCGCTCTTTTCCAGAATGGCACCGCCGCCCGGTTGCCGTTCCATGTCCTCCTCCCAGGCTGGCTGCAGAGCGGGACGCAGCCTTCCTGACTCCTCTTTCCTCACTGCCCCCAGATTCCAGTAAACAGGCCTTTTTGCATTTTAAGGCTTTTCTGATGGGAAACAGATGGGGATAACAAAGTCATGAAAACGTGTGAATCATCTAAAAAGAAAAAATATTTCCAAGTTTTGCCAACCACAGTGCGATTCTCAACACCTCCTGACATGGCAATGGGAAATGTCTTCAATCTTCTACCGTTTTCATTCCCCACTTCCCACTTTGCTTGTAACCACCCAATATCACACTCACACACTTTTAAGTAATACTACTGTTTTCACTCTCCATGATAACATAAAAAGGTGGAGGCTACTGTTTTCTCCATGACCCAGATGAAGGAACATCTTCTTCATTTCTTCATGAAAATTAAATGTCTAGACTAACGCTTTCCACTGTGTTAGCCACCAACCACTTATGGTTATATAAATGTAACTAAAATTAATTTTAAAAAGGAAATTCCATTCCTCAGTCATACTAGCCAGATTTTAAGAGCTCAGTGACCACCTGGGGCCAGTAGATGACACGGAGTAGAGCATGCCCTTCATCTCAGAACTTTCTGGGGATTGCTGCTGTTGTAGACCCAGCAAGTCTGCTTGGAGGATATGAGCCAAGATTCAGACTCAGAGCTCTCAAGTTCAAAGGCTACGTGTTCTCTCAGCATCCTCACTCAAAGATGACTAGACAGGAGGCAGAATCTAGGGCACTCTATGGCTTAAATCTGCCTCTCAGGGACCCTCCAGCCCAAGCCTCTCTGGGCTTGTTCCCACGGTCTGAGAAGGGCAGGCCCCACTGCCCCCTCGCCCAGAATCCCTGGATCATGTTAGGTCAGGAACCTCATGCACAGGGTGGAAGATCCTCGATGTTCGCTTTTCTCTTGAGCCCAGTGTCCTGTGCCATGACGGCACTGTGGAGAGGGGGCACTGTAGAACCTGGCCAGCCATAGTGTGAGCACTCAGAAAGGTCAGAGTTTTATTCCTGTGTGGGTCCCTCTGCACCCCACGCCTTTCCCACCCCTCATCTGTGCTCACAGCCCTTCTGGACTATTTGAGACAAATCCAGCTTGGCCATGCCTGCCCGCTTTACCCCACACTCCCAGCCCAACCACTCCACCCCAGCTCTCAATACCCCCTTCCTTAGGCCTTCCTGTATCAGAGCTTAGAGAAGGAAGGGAGGGTGGGTGGAGGCCGGCTGGGAGAATTCTGCAGACAGGACAGGATGCTGAGAAAGCAGAGTGCACAGCTTCCCTGGCATCATGGCCTGGGAGCGGCCTGTGAACACAGCATCAGGGCAGATAAAGCAGCCGTGAGGTCTGTCAGAGCCCTGATAGGGAGCCCCACAGCAGGCGGGGGAGGAGGCGGTGGGACTGGAGAGTTCTCCCAGCTCTCAGTCTGTCTTCCCACCTCTGCTCCCAGGACTCTAATCAACACAGCGCCTCCATCCACCTGGAAGTCCTCCCTACCCCTGGCTGCTTTCCCTCCTCCACCCCTCCACCCCAGCCCATGGAATGGAGAAAGCTCCCATCATAAGTGTGAAGCCAATGGTGGGAGCCCTTGGGTCAAGCCTTTGCTTGGGGATAGCTGCACGTGTCCTAGCCCCCTAGCATGTGCCCAGGGCTGTTCCGGGCACATTCCCTGGATTAATTCATTTCACAGCTATCTCTACCTTTTGAGATATATGCTATGATTGTCTCCATTGTATAGATAGAGTCTGAGGTTCAGGGAGCTTAAATGACGTGTTCAGGGATCCACAGCTGATGTTGAGGACGGTCGGGGAAGACTTCACTGAAAAGGAGCTAGATCTTGAGGAACAAAGTGATTTGCTCCATGGACAAAGGGAGGAGGCTGTCCTGGCCAGAGAGAGCAGCTTAGGTAAAATCTCTAAGATGTAAAAAAGCAGAGGCTTGCTATGGGTAGGATGGGTGGTGGGGTCTGGCTGGAGCAGAAAGGGCTGTGAGGGAGTGAGTGTTGGTGGATAAGCCCACAAGAGTCTGGGTTTTACTCTATCCATCCTGCGGGCAGTTGGGCAGGGTGCTGTGCTCCTTGGAGCCGTGTGCGAATATTACTTTGGTGACAAAAGGGACTTGGTTGATGTCCTTAAGGCTCATGAGATGGGAGGTGAGCCTGGATTATCTGGGTGGGCTAGGTGAAATCAAAAGGGTCCTTAAGTATTTATTTATTTGCTTTGGCTGTGCTGGGTCTTCGTTGCTGCCTGAGCTTTGCTCTGGTTGTGGCGAGCAGGGCAGCTCTCTAGTTGCAGTTGCGATGCATGAGCTTCTTATTGTGGGGGCTTCTCTTGCTGTGGAGCGTGGGCTCTCGGGTGTGTGGGCTTCAGTAGTTACAGCACTTGGGCTCAGTAGTTGCGGTTCCCCTGCCTCTGGAGCACAGGCTCAGTAGGTGTGAAACATGGGCTTAGCTAGTCCGCAGCATGTGGCATCTTCCCCAAGTCAGAGCTTGAACCCACGTCTCTTGCATTGGAGGTGGATTCTTTACCACCAAGCCACCAGGGAAGCCCAAAATGGTCCTTAAAAGAGAGGTATAGGAAGGTCAGAGTCAGAAGGCAGGAGAAGTGGATGAGGATGAGATGATTGAATGACATCACCAACTCAATGGACATGAGCTTGAGCAAACTCCAGGAGATAGTGAAGGACAGGGAAGCCTGGCGTGTTGCAGTCCAGGGGGTCACAAAGAATCAGACACGATCAAGCGACTGAACAACCCAGGAACATTGACCACTATCTGGATCTGCAAAAGGCCTGGAGCCTCCCAACAGAACCAGCACTGCTGACTTCTGACTGTAACCTGGTGGAATGGATTTTGAACTTCTGAACTCCAGGACTGTCAGACATTTCTGTTGTCTTTGGACTTCCCTGAAGATCCAGTGGTTAAGACTCCGTGCTTCCACTTCAGGGGGCATGAGTTTCATCCCTGGTTGGGGGACTAAGATCCCACATGCCACATGGCATGACCAAAAAAGAATAAGAAATTTCTGTTGTCTTAAACCACTAAATTTGTGGTCAGTTGTTACTATAGCTGGAGGAGGCGAATACCAATTCCAAAGGGAATATTTTCTCAGCTTTGCCAGGCACTGGTCTCGCATCTTGAACTGAGATGCTTCAAAGAAACCACCACCTCCCTGAGTCTGCAGAAATCCAAGGCAATAAACATCCTCTGAAAGAATGCAGACCCACCCACAGGATGTAAGCTAGGTGAAGGACTGGACAGAGGAGCCAGCCCTCCCCGGGGCTGAGAGGGCAGGGTGAGGTCACTGTCGGCGGGTGCTCCTCGGGGCTCAGTGCAACCACAGCCTTTGCATGTGGGCACCAGTGGTATCAAGGGGCCGAGCTCTGTGCCCTGCTGGTTCTAGTCAAGGTCACAGTGAAAGCCAAGCGGTGTCCGGGGTATGGTTCGGGCTGCAAATCAGCACAAGAGACTGTTGCTGTCTATAATTACATCCTCAGAAGAAAGAGACAGCACCTAGGAGCCAGGTCAGCAGTCTCAGGGACGAGCTGAATTTAAAGGCAGCCTGTTGTTTTTGTTGTTGTTCAGTCTCTCGGTCTGGTCCGACTCTGCAGCCCCATGGACTGCAGCACGCTAGGCTTCCCTTAATCACAGTGGCTTTGAAGAGGGGATTCGTCTTGTGTCCATAAGAAACTCAACTGGTAGGCAGTCTAGGGTGTGAGCTCTGTGGGATCATCCAGAGCCCAGGTTTCTTCCCTCTGGTTGCTGGACCATTTCCAGGGTATATTCTCACACAGGCAAGGCTGGCCCACCACCAGTGCCCACATCCCAGCCCCGGGGGAGAGCGGGAGCCGCCTGTAGGGTGCACGCGTCGCCTCTGCTCATCCTCTGACCACGCTGACCTGCGGGGAGGCTAGGGAGTATGGTTGTCCCGGGGGGTCTTATATCAGCTAACATAGAAGTTTCTAGTACTGACAAGCGGAAAGGGGGTAGGAATTAGGGGACAAATAGCCATGTCTGCCATGGGCTTCAGACATGAGCGTTCGTGGCTGGCTCTTCATCCAGGCAAGTAATTTCATCTCCCTGGGCTTCACTCTTCTATAAAATGGGGCTCAGGGTCCTGGACAACCCCATGTACCACAGAAGCAGTGGAAGCCCCTGGTGGGTCCTGGGCACAGTGGATACAGGCAGCACCTCTGATGCTCCCTGCTTCCCTTCTTCTGCCCTAGGCAAGCCGATGTACCTGCACATCGGGGAGGAGATCGATGGTGTGGACATGCGTGCCGAGGTGGGACTCCTGAGCCGGAACATCGTGGTGATGGGGGAGATGGAGGATGAGTGCTACCCCTACAGCAACCACCTCTGCAACTTCTTTGACTTCGACACCTTTGGGGGCCACATCAAGGTACGACAGATCTACCTGGCAGAGCCCGTCAACCCAGCCAGGAGGATTTGCACAACGCCATCCTGGGGGCAGGGGTGCTTGGCAGGGAAGGGACTGGGAGGCAAGGGGTAGGATCAAGAGAGGGAGACCCTCTGGAAGCGGGAGGAGGCTTGTGTATCACCCACTGGGGTGCAATTTCATCTGTCAGTGCTTGGGGCTGAGAGAGACGATGAGGAACACCCACTCCCCAGGTCTGTGGCACCCATCACACTGTGCTTCCTGCCTTCATGGTTTTCAATTTTCAATCATGGCTTTCATTCCCTTTCTTCATTAGTTAGCCCTGAGGACTTTCTAAAAGAAGAGGCATTTAACTCACACAAAGTCACATTTATAATAGATCCTTCCCAGGTGGTGCTAGTGGTAAAGAACCTGCCAGTGCAGGAGACAAAAGAGACTCAGGTTTGATCCCTGGGCTGGGAAGATCCCCTGGAGGAGGATATGGCGACCTACTCCAGTACTCTTACCTGGGTAATCCATGGACAGAGAGCCGCGAAGAGCTGGACACGACTGAAGCAACTTAGCACACACACACACACACTGTTAAAATACGGAGAAAGTGATAAGCAAGGGAGAACTAGAAGTTCTAGCTTCACATTTACCTGTGAGTTTCCCAGTAGAGACTCAAGACCAAGGCAGAGATGATGAGCTACAGGGGTTCTCACTGCGCAACAAAGAAAAATAGTATCAATTCACTGGAGCTCATGTTTTCCTAGCATTCAGCTCATAGGGGAATTTCTTTAGCATCTCTCTATAAGGTGCCTATACCTGGCATATTGAATATCCTAAGACATGCCAGCCTCCTTCATGAAGCCAGTGCTTTCAGTGATTTGAGGTTAAAACTGGTAGAATAACAGTATACCCTGGGGTTTTGTAAAAATAATTCTTTTGAAGCTAAATCCATATGCTCTAAGGATAAGACTATTTTTAGTAATCTAACAGAAAGGAATAATTGAGTGAAACAGTTCATCATGGAGTCCCTGCTGACATAGGTAAGACAATTTTCTTTTTGTCGCAGGGGTCTATATAATAAGATTTCTAGCGTCTCCAGCCCCTGCTCATTAAATTCAAGCAGTACATCCCAGTCACTGCACCCTCCAATACCACTTCTACATATTTCCAGTCAGTGTCTGGGGAGGAGAGGGGGCAGGGGTGGTAGTATAAAATCATTAGAGAGATTAAAGCAAAAATAGCAGGTTTATGTCACTCACGCTGCTACAATCCTGTTTCCCATCTTGAGAGTGAATCCCTGAGTGACCAGAGCACTCCTTCCCACTTTGCCCAAACTAGACCCAGAATCATTCTTAACACAGCTCTCCAGGGCAGCCACTGCTAGAGTCAGCATTTCCATGGGCACCTGTTTTTGGAAGGAATGGTTAGCATGTCCTGAAGTCATCCTTCCCTAGTAGAAGTTAGCAGAGCTCAACCTGGGGCAGGAATTGTGTTTGAACTGTGCTTTCATGGTGAGTTCCTGGAGTATAGACATTCATTGCGATCAAGTGGGTCCTTTGAAATGTGTAGCAATGGCTCTGAGTGTACTATGACATAAGCGTGTGGAACACCCTACAGCTCACACACACACTACTGGAGTCATGGGCTGATGAAGACCCCAAGCTCAGCTTCCCCTTCCCCCAGCCAGGAGAGGGCCTCAGCGAGGGACCACAACCTGGGCTCTTACTGCCCCAGCGTCCATCCTCTCTTGGGCTCCCTAACCCACCTAGGGCATGCTTCTTGTTAGCGTCCCCCAGGTTATCTCAGGGTCACCCCTTTCTCATAATGCTCAGTAGCTTAGGAGGCAGGAAAAGAAAGTTGAGGCAAACTCCAGACACCGCACATTCCCACTGCACCTCTTGATCCCACACAATCCGTTGCCCTGCTCATCACAATATTATCAGCAGCACCCTGTCTCCAGTGAGGTAGGAAGAGTCAGACATCTCAACCCATTTGCAGAGAATATCTTTGATGAACTGAGTCCCTGAGGTGGGTCTCAGTGAAACATTCTGAGGACAACAGGTGTATGTGCATTTCTGAAATGTGGGCACCAGCGAGGGGGATCAGGGAGCAACCCCATGGACCCCTTCTGACTCTGGGCTCTGTTCTCCCAGTTTGCACTGGGATTCAAGGCCGCACACCTGGAGGGCGTGGAGCTGAAGCACATGGGCCAGCAGCTGATTGGTCAGTACCCAATTCACTTCCACCTGGCAGGCGACGTGGATGAAAAGGGAGGCTACGACCCGCCCACGTATGTCAAGGATCTCTCCATCCACCACACGTTCTCCCGCTGTGTCACTGTCCACGGCTCCAATGGCTTGTTGGTAAGCACTTCCTTCCCGGGGCAGCAAGGGATCCAGAGCCCCTTCATCTCCTTCATTTCCCTCCCTGAGGCCAATCTGCTTACTGCTGGGCCCAGGGATCGTTAGCAATGGTGGGATGTTTTAGATCTAGTCACTTGGCCCAGGGCCATTGGGGGTGGAACCATCCTTGGCTCAAATTTGAGAACAATATGGATTGAGAAGAGGTAGCCCACCAAAAAAGGAGAAAATAAGGGTGTATCCTTGCTAAAGGGCACCAAGCTACAGAGATGGGTGAGCACTCAGTGGTCACAGGGAGTCTAGCTCTTCTGCTGCTTGGTTTGCCCAAGGATCATTCCATGACTGTGCATCATGATGAATCTGCTTAACTGCAAATGAGGCAGGGGTCATGCCAAGCCTGCCTGACGGGCTTGCAGTGGCGGCAGGAGTGGGCCCTTTCCCTTTTTCTTCTGTTGAACCAAGTGTCTTCAGAGCAATAAGCACTGGGGGAAATGCCTTCATTAGTAAGTTGGTGTGTGTGTGTGTGTGTGGCTTGTCTTGATTTGCACAGATAACTTTTACACTCAATTGATCCTTCTTTAAGTGAGCTCAGCTTACATCCTCCATAATTTTAAAGCTGGACATTACAAAATGGCACCCTGCATGCTGAGTCCAGTTTGTGTTTTGTTTGGCTTGTATCACGTTTAGAGAAACATTTGATAATTTTACATGAAATGGAACTTTCTTTCAGTGGACCAAACTCACATCCTCTGTGAACTTTTAAACCGGATGTCACAAAATGGCACCCAGCAAACTGAACCCAGTGGCCAGATGTGTTTTGTTTGGCTTAAGTGTTTAAAGAAATATTTGAATGAGTTTTCATCACTTGAAAATGGAGAGATTTCACATAAAATCTTGGATTCTTGGCTTCTTTTGAGAAGTAGGCTGAATTGGCAACACTAGACCCACATTCCTGCCTGGCCACGATAGATTGGGGCAAAGTCATAGCACCCCCACCCCAAGGTGGGCTTTGCTCTGGTTTACACCATGCCCACCACTTCCTAGTACATTATAGTAAATTCTCCTAGCAGGGCCACTCATCAGTATAAAGGGGACAGCATGGATTTGGAGGCATAGTCTAGAAAGGCTTGGTCCACAGGTGTTGAGCTATGGACCTTGGGCAAGTTGCTCACCCTCTCTAAGTCTCCTGTGGGAAACAGGCTCACGTGGAGTGGGGGGTGGTCAGAGCATGGAAAGTGCTCTGGGTGGGGCTGGAGGGCTGTTCTCAGGGGCTTCTGTCAGGGCAGTGCTGCAAGGGGACATCTCCATGGAGACGAAAACTGTGGAGAAGCCGGGGAAGTGGGATCTTCCTGAATTAGGAATCAAGCTCGTGGCTCATGCACTGGCAGGCAGATTCTTAGCCACTGGACCACCAGGGAAGTCCCTTACTCATCTCTTGATTCATGAGCTGCTCTCATCTCTCCTCCCCTCCTGAGCCCACATGAGGAAAACAGACCCTTGGCCCTGTTTTCCCCCAAAGGTTCAGAGGCTAGGGCTTCTCCTGGCAGAGTGGGAAGGAGATGGGCCAAGAGCGGGGTGGGGGGGGGGAGTGTGTGGTGCGGAGTGTGCATCACAGATCAGCGCAGACATCAGCTGGAAATGGAGAGACTGGTTTTTCTTCTTAAGCCCTCCCTCCCTCTACCTGGTTGTGGGGGTCCTGCAGTGCCCTTCCCCACCTGTCCTGGGCCACCTTAGAAACTCACTCTTTTCCTCATTAGGCAGAATGATTGAGTTCTTGGTTTCCTTTTCCAACTTATATTTGCATTTTCATTTTTTAAATTTACATTTATTTATTTTAATTGGAGGCTAATTACTTTACAATATTGTATTGGTTTTGCCATACATCAACATGAATCCCCCACGGGTGTAGCTCATTAACACAGGCTGCAAAACAAATCACCGCCTACTCCAAAGCTCTTTTCCTTAGCAGCTAAAAAAAAAAAAAAAGAGGAGGCAGAAATGGCAGAAGCTCAGGAATTACAGTCTTCCTTTTAATAAGGTCATACTTAAGGCCAAGTTTCTCACTAAGACGAATTATACCATACTTACCCTAGAAGGCAGAATCAGGTATACAGTTCACTTCTGTTTGTATTTGTTTTATATTTTAAATTGCTTTTTTTTTGGTGTATAGTTGGTTTACAATGTTGTGTTAGTTTCTGCTATACAGCAAAGTGAATCAGCTATACATACACATATATCCCCTCTGTTTTGAATTTCCTTCTCCTTTAGATCACCACAGAGCACTGCGTAGAGTTCCCTGAGCTATGCAGCAGGTTCTCATTAGTTATCTGGTTTTTAAAATTAATTGATTTATTTTAATTACAGGATAATTGCTGTACAATATTGTGACAGCTTTTGCCATATATCAGCATGAATCTGTTTTACACAGGGTAGTATTTATTTGTCAGTCCCAGTCTCCCAGTGCATCCCATCCCCTCCCCCATTCGTATTTGTCTCAGTCTCCCAGTGCATCCCATCCCCTCCCCCATTCGTATTTATCTCAGTCATTTCCTTTTCACGCTGTGTGCAGGCTGCAGGAGGAAGTCCTTGTAGTTGGCGTGACCCTAAGCCCTGATTTGTATTGAACAGTTCCGGTTTACAGCTGTTGTCCCTAAATCGATTACTAATAAATAATAGTTAATTAGCAGTAATGTTAATATAATTATCAACTTAATAATTATTAATTATATTTAATAGTTAATAGTCAATTGATATTAATAGTTCCCACTTTCATTCTCAAAAATGTCCTGGTTGAGACAATAAACTACATGGGTCACTCTAACTGAAGCAGGTCCTAAGAGCTGAGGAATTTTACCCCTCAAAATCTCATGCCTAGACTCCACTTTACAACAGTTGAAGACTGAAAACAGCTGTCAGGAATCGCTTTCATGATCTCAGTCATGAGGGAAGAACAAAGGGAAAATGCAGTTTGGGCAAGAGAATGGCCAGGAGTGCACACATTGCTTCCAGATAGCAAACATGAGGATTCGGTGGGAACACCACATGTCCGTGTGTGTGCGTCTGTTTATCCAGCTCCTCTCTGGCTATCTGAGAGCCCCTTGGACTGCAAGGAGATCAAGCCAGTCAATCCTAAAGGAAATCAACCCTGGATGCTCCTTGGAAGGGCTGATGCTGAAGCTGAAGCTCCAGTACTTTAACCACCTGAAGCAAAGAGCTGACTCACTGAAAAAGACCCTGGTGCAGGGAAGATTGAGGGCAGGAGGAGAAGGGGGTGACAGAAGATGAGGTGGTTGGATGGCATCGCTGACTCAATGAGCATGAGTTTGAGTGAAGGACAGGGAAACCTGGCATGCTGCAGCCCACGGGGTCACAGACTCAGACACGACTGAGAGACCGAACAGCAACATCTGTCTACCCACCTACATATCTGTCATCTATCTATATGTACCCATCTCAAGCCGTATCACAGTTCAAGGGTCTTAATTCTAGGAACTGTTCTAAGGAAGAGCTGTCATCCAGTGTTAGGGCTGGAAGGGATTTCAGAAGTCTCCCTAAGGACACTCACAAATCACACAGCAAGTCTGTGGTGAAGCCAAACTTGAACTTGTGTCTTCCACTCCCAGCCCAGGGCTTTCTTCTACCTTATCACACTGCTCTCTTGACTCTGTATGCTGCTTCACCCCACTCCTAAAGAGAAGAAAGAAACGCAACACAAGACAGGAGCGTTTTTTCTCTGGTGCTGTTGAGAACTGGTTCGTACACAAAATTTAGATCAGACAGATAGAGAAGCAAGTCTCCATCCGTCCTTGCAAGAGAAGGGACTGGGGCAACTTTCTAAGTCTCGATGTCATTGGTTGAAAGGGAATAGTAGTTTGGATGAGGATTGGATGAGATAATATATGTAAAGCATTTCACACCCAGCAAGTAGGAGTTATTTTTATTCCTTTCAATAAGGATTTTTCTCTCCAGAGCACAACTCAAGAGGAGGGAATTTCTTTTTCAGCCATTTGTTAGAATAAGAATGTATTCATTATTCACTTGGATTCAGAGAATGGCAACCAAATTATGATCCAGACAATGGGCAACTGGGTGCATGGGATTTAAGAGGAACTGTGGGCAGTAGGCAGGAGGCCCGGGTCTGAACATGGCTCCACCACCCTCCTCTGGGCCTCAGTGGCCTCCTCTGTTAAGTGAAGGCATTGAACTTGCTCTCTGATGTCCCTGCCAGGACGAGCAACCCATGCTTTCTCACCTCTTCCTCCCAGGCTTGTCTGCCCAGGCTATTTATAAGAAACTTTCATTGCTCACTAGGAGGAAAGGAAGCAGTCCCATTGCGTGACCTTGGTATTGGCTAAAATGCTTATTGAGGGACTGAATAGCATTCAAGACCACGCCCTTGCCTATTATCAAAGATCAAGGGGGTGATACTTGTTTGAGAGAACAGAGAGCTTGCCTGGCACAGGGCAGCTGTGCTTGTGACCCACCCCTACAGGTGGATGGACACAGTTAGAAAACTTGGGTTTCAGCCCTGGTTTCACACATGTGGGTTGCATGACCTTGGGCAAATCACTCAACCCTTCTGAGTCTCATTTTCCTCATCTCTAAAAGAAAAAATATCATTATTGAATAATGTAAGATTTCAGCAAGATTAAAAGGTATAAGCGCCCAGGCCAGTGCTGGGACATGAAGGGTCCTAGTTCCGGATGCTTCTAGCAGAAGGTTGCATGGGAGTTGGGGGCGTAGGTAAGATTTGTCATAGAAGAGACTTCGGAGGGAAGTAGGGTGTTTACCCTGGATTAGTGCTTCTCAGACAGGGGCAATTTTGTCACTTCCCTTTCCCAGTGGAATTGTTGTTTAGTCTCTAAGTCATGTTCGACTCTTTTTGACCCCTTGGACTGTGGCCCGTCTGGCTCCTCTGTCCATGGGATTCTCCAGGCAAGAATACTGGAGTCGGTTGCCATTTTCTTCTCCAGGGAATCTTCCCAATGCAGGGATCAAACCCATGTCTTCTGCATTGCAGGCAGATTCTGTACCATCTGAATCACTGGGGAAGCCTATCCCAATAGGATACTTGGAAATGAATGTCTGGAGATATTTACGGTTGTCACAGCTGAAAAGGTTCTGCTGGCATCTAGTGGGTAGGGGCCAGTGATGTTGCAGAACATCCCATAATATACAGGATTACCTCTTGAATGGTAGCAGTGCTGGAGGGGGAGTTGTTTGGGGGTGATAGATGAATTTTTTCCAGGGCCTGTTGCAGCATCAGGTTGAATGATGTCATAGGGGAGCAAGAGTTTCCCTGGTTGGGTGATATCATTGGGCAGTCAGAACCCAGGGACAGGGATGGAGATGGAAGATCTCAGTCAAGGTAGTGAGGTGTTTCTTGCCATCCTCACACCCCACTGCGGACAGGGCACCTTGGGAGGTAGCCAGCATCTCGTCTGGGCCATTCAACTGGACCAGGATGCCCATTTGTCAGGGATGTTGGTGAGCAGAGTCAGGAAGGTACCGCTCTGCCCAGAGACCCTCTGAGGGCCCTCTAACTCTCAGATCAATGAGTTCATTGAGATTCAGACCCAGAGGGCCCTTGGAGATCCTGGAGCTGGACTCCTTCGTTGTGAAGTGGGGAGAGTGTGCTGGAGAGAGCTTGAAAGACTTGTCTGAGAGACTGTACCCCAGGCCTCTCCATGTTTCAAGTGGTTTCTAGGCTTAGCCCCCCGACTCCGTGATTCCAAGAAGGATATTGAAGAGCTGGAGTTTGCATCCCTTTCTGGCTTTCTCAAATGAGACTTGATATGGATTGTGGGCTTCAAAGCTGGCTTGGGTCTATGGGTGAGGGCAGAGTGAGGAGCCAGTCTTCCTACAATAAGCCCACCTGGCCTGGCTCAGGTGCTGTCCCCAGGTGGCACTCTCCCCACCGCCCTTTCTGGGGGACCTCTTGGTGAAATCCTCTAAGTCCTCATAAGCAGTGTACTTGTTGTGTCCTCACCAGGTTAGGCTCACAGGACCTCGTCCACAGTCTCCTCGTGGGCCCATTCTAACATCTCGTCCTTTTCCCCACCCCAGGAAGCCTCAGTCACAATAGCCCCAGCTGCAAGGGACTTTAAAGTCTGGCTCTATCGCCCTGTCCCACCCTCCCCAGGCCCAACACCCATGTCTGGTCCATTTTCAAATGCCCAGTGCCCCTCTCAGAGCCTGGTGGCGCCTGAGGCTGTGCGTGTGTGTGGAATGGATGAATGAGCAAATGAGTGGTGATGCTGGGTGACCTGTCCCCTGTCTTGACCCCGGCAGGTCAAGGATGTTGTAGGCTATAACTCTTTGGGCCACTGCTTCTTCACGGAAGATGGGCCAGAAGAGCGCAACACTTTTGACCACTGTCTCGGCCTCCTCGTCAAGTCTGGAACCCTCCTCCCCTCTGACCGCAACAGCAAGATGTGCAAGACGATCACGGAGGACTCCTACCCGGGGTACACCCCCAAGCCCCGGCAGGACTGCAAGTGAGCATCTCCCATGCGACTTCCCACCCAGCCCCTGACTCCTCAGTCCTGGGCTCCTATGTGGCTCAGACCTTGCAGCCTTAACCACCGGAGGCTCTCAGCTGCTCAGGCACAGTGTGTTTTCTACTCTCCCTTCTCACTGGGCCTCATGGGCATCGGTCTTGTCCAGAGAGACCACTGTTCTCATCCTTGGGTTTTTCCGGGTGACACACCGGGCTCCTTTGAGGAAAGGAAGCAGGCTGCCACCTCAGCACCCACAGCCTGTGCACATGGGTGCCAGCTGCCCGGTGCACTTCCGGACGTGAGAGTCAGGACAAAGTCCGGGACAGAGATAGTTAGAGAGAGAGAGAGCCAGACAGAGACAGAGACAGAGACAGTCAGAGAGACAGAGAAACAGAGCTTCCTATGCGATCACCCTTCTGAGTCCAGGGTCTCTCCCTTAGAAACAGCCACTTTCCTGGGTTCCCCTTATTTCCGCTTATTCTAGGATCCATCTCAGATTTAACCCACAAACTTGCTTCTACCATCAAGAGCCAGACCTCATTCAAATTCTGAGCATGTTAGGGGTGTAAATGCATACCACTTTAATGAGAAAATTAGGCTTCAGATCAACAAATCAAGGGCTTCTCAAATCACTGCTAAGAGGTTCCTCGAAGCTTCATTAGAGCCCTTGACCTGGGGCACCCCTCCAACCCGGCGACAGAACGGGAGCCGGTGGCCCTCCGTCTGATGCTGCTCCATCTCTGTCCCTGTCCACAGTGCTGTGTCCACCTTCTGGATGGCCAATCCCAACAACAACCTCATAAACTGTGCTGCTGCAGGATCCGAGGTGAGCAGAAAATCCCTGCCTTGGGTGGGGCTGGGGTAGAGGAGACGGCCAGGTCCAGCATATAGAATATGTATGCCTTGAGCCCCAGTCTAGACATCTACACAGACAGGAGCAGGGTGAGGAGGGAAGGGCCAGCTTGGGAGGCAGATGGACTTGGTTTTCTTTTTCTGTTTTTGGCTGCAGCGGGTCTTCATTGCCGTGCACGGGCTTTCTCTAGCTGTGATGTGAGGGCTTCTCATTACAGTGACTTCTCTTATTGCGAAGCACAGGATCTAGATAGTTGTGGCACAGAGGTTTAGTTGCCCTGAAGCATGTGGGATCTTAGCTCCCAGACCAGGAATCCAATCTGTGTCTCCTGCATTGGCAGGCGGATTCTTAACCACTGAACCACAAGGGAAGTCCAGGGGCACTCGGTTTTAAGTGATGCCTCTGGCCCTTTGTCACACTGATGATAGTAGCTAACGTGATCAATAGCTCACTGTTAGATGCCTGGCATATCAGTGTTCTAAGCTCCAATAATTTAAAATTGTTTTCACACTTTAATAACAATTTAAAATAATTTAAAATTTTAATAATTAAACAATTATTTTGTGTTGCTGTGTGTGCAAGTTTATTTATTTGTATTTATTTTTGGCCACACCATGCAGCATGTGGGATCTTAATTACCCATCCAAGAATTGGATCTGTGCTCCCTGCACTGGGACCGTGGAGTCTTAACCTCTGAACCACCAGGGAAATCCCATGAACTCCAGTAATTTATCAACCTTGTATCAACCCTATGAGATGTGTGCTATGACCTACCAGCTGATGGGGAGGAAGGTCAGGCAGGGACAGGCAGAGGGTCCAAATACGGCGTTCTGTCTACCCTGCCTGCCTCTCACCCGGCCTCTGTGCTGCTCACCTTCCTGGGGGTCCTGAGCAGGTCAACTGCTGTCTCTGGGCCTCAGCTTCCATGTCTGCAGAATAAAAGGGAAAAGCTAAGGAAAAAGCTCAGGCAACCCTTGTGTTCTGTGTTGGGAGAGGGGGTGGTGATGGACCCCAAGGTAGCTCTGAAATCCAGCCATTTGTTTCCCATGGCTGATACAGTAGGACCCCACGAAATGTTTTAACAGTCAGGATGGAACTCCCACACCCTCACACCCCACCCGCCCACAAAATATATTTGCCTCATACTTTTCACTGTTTCCTGCAGGTGTGTTTGGGGTGGGGCCATTTGGGTGATAGCACTAGGCTCACCCCAAGTCCGGGCCATACAGTTACCCCCACAAGAAGCTCCCTGGTGCTGAATTCTGTGCCTTTCCCCCTGTGTCCTCCTCCACCAGGAAACTGGATTCTGGTTCATTTTTCACCATGTCCCGACGGGCCCCTCGGCCGGCATGTACTCCCCGGGTTATTCAGAGCACATTCCACTGGGGAAATTCCTTAACAACCGAGCACACTCCAACTACCGGGTAAGAGCTTCCAGACTGCGCCTCCCCGCCAGCCCATTGGTCAGGCTTCCCAGGCCCGCACAGGGTTAGAGCCCAAACTGCCACTGCTGACAGCCGGGAGCAAGTGCATTCCTAGCCTTGGACTTGAAGGACACAAAGCGGCCTTCCGTGGCCTCCCAGGCCCTGGCTGTCCTTAGCAAGGCTCTCCTGCGGCTGTTCCTGCCTTGGCCTCCACCTGGCAACTGGTCGGAGCCAAAAGGAGAGGCAGGAAGCACCATCACTCAGGCTGCTTCTCCTGGCGGCCCCTGCTTGGGGCACCTGAGTGACTCTGCAGCGCACGTGGTGGGGATGGGAGCTGTGGTGGGGAAGAGGGGCTGTGGAGAGACAACTGTTGGCCACTTGTCACGACCCCTTCCTCGAGAAGCCTCCCCATGAGCGGGGGCTGGGCCACACAGGACCCTGATGTTTGGGGAGGTTGGAAAGGAGAGGAATACTCGAGGGAGGACAGTAGCCAGGACTCCTGGGCACAGAGGGAGGGCCGGGCCCTGAGGAAGGTGGCAGGGAGGGAAGGGGACAAGAAGACCCTCGAGCTGGATGGATTCTGAGGCCTGAGCCAGGGAGGAGCCCTGCGCATGGTGCTGGCGCCCCGTGAGCCCTGACCCCATGTCACCGTGTAAGGCCTCTGCCCCCGGCTCTTCCCCTGGCCTGTCTTACTTGGTCCTCATAGCAGGACCTCAGTGTCATCAGCCCATCTTACAGAGGCTGCAACTGAAGCCCCAGAGGTGATGGGATTTACCCAAGGTCACGCTCATGAGGGAAGTGCTGAGGATGGAGCCCCACGTCTGACTCATTCACCTCCCCACCGCTTAATTACATGCCAGCTGAAGATCACAGTAGCCAGCGTCCTCAGTTACATAAAGAGGAGATGATGTGTTCAAACCTTCCTAACAGGCCGAGGGAATCAAGCCCTAAGTAGACTGAACAGAGCTGCCCTAAACAGTCTTGTTCAGTTGCCCAGACTCACGCTCACCTGTGGCTGACAAAGGGACACCTTGGGGGCCAAATAAGAAAGTGAGATTTTTTCCCTTGAGTCAGGCAAAAACAGACAAAACTGGGGGAGGATCAAAGAACCCTGCTCCAAGGTAAAGACAAAGCTTAAGCTCAGCATTTTCTTTGCATCATTGCAGACATATTTCCCAAGACAGTCTATCTATTGTCTTTAATTTGGAACCTGGGCTTATAACTGCCCAAAGCAGTGTGATTTCTGGTAATGGACTTAGTTGTATGTCCTTGGACAAAATACTTAACCCCATCTAAACCTCAGCATCCTCATCTATACCAACACCTTATTCCAGATTTGACTTGAGGCGTGCAGAGCAATCCATGTTCTTCACCTCCCTCACTGCAGAACCCCCTATCTCTATTAATACATTCTGAGAGCAAAGCTGGTTTTACTGGAGCATTCAAGAGTACACCATGAGGCTGGGTGTGAGAAGATGCCTGCAGCCCGCAATAATGTGTCCCTAAATGTCCCCTCTCCCCAGGCTGGCATGATCATAGACAACGGGGTCAAAACCACCCAGGCTTCTGCCAAGGACAAGCGGCCCTTCCTCTCCATCATCTCTGCCAGGTAATCAACCCTGGGGAGTCCATGCACTCCACGGGGGCCTCTGGACTCAGCCCTACTCCCTTCATCCACTCATCCATTCATCCTTCAAGTATCTTTTGGCACGTTCTGTGTCCTGTGCATGGAGCTAGCTGCTGGGGGTACTTTATGGGAAAAACTGAGTGGGGCCAAATCTAAGTCAGGGTTGAGGCCTTACCAGTTGTAAGGAAAAAGAAATTTCAAGAGGTTTCCAGAAAAATCAGCAAAATCCAATACCTGCTTTTTAATAAGTTAACAGGGCTGGGATAGAAAAGGTGAAGAGAAAAGAAAAGAAGGGAGGAATTTTGCCATCAATTTAATAGGAAGAAACATTGAGTTTGTACCTATACATACATCTGGAGTGCAGCCCAAGGCCAGGAGCTGCTTTTAAAATGTGCTGCCCAAACCTCCAGGTAGTTAGGAAAATCTGTACCCTTTGAACAGACCAAGGTGCTTGCTCTCTGTCAAGAGTAGGCAACACCAGTGACATGATCTTCCCAGTGGAAGATTTTTGCTGGCCTGGATGTCAGGAACATCCAGGCTCAGTGCTCCATTTGGTGGCTAAGATGTAGCAGCCCAGAAAAGGCACGAGGTCAAGGTTACTCTCTGGGGTATAGAGAGCAGGGCATCTCAGACTCCCCTTTCCAGTCTGCATCAAGTGCCAGGGTTAGGACTGGCTGTCTGAACTTTCTCCGGGGCTTTGACCCCACTTTGGGGCCAGGGTTGAGGGGAGCGGTCCTCAATGGCAATGATGAACAAGAGAAGTGACATGTCTGTAGGCTGCATGGGGCTGGCGCCTGAAGAGAAGACCTCTGACATTGGTGTCAGGCTCAGAAAGCTTATTGCAGAGCCCAGGATGGGCAGGTTGATTGCTCTTTAGCCTGAGTCTTCTGGGCACCAAGCGCAGAGAGAAGCTCACCACCACCCAGAAGGGCAGTCAGTTCAAGCGTACCCCTTCCCCAACAACTCAGTCACCTGTGCCTCCCATGGTGTGTTCCAGATACAGCCCCCACCAGGACGCCGACCCACTGAAGCCCCGGGAGCCAGCCATCATCAAACACTTCACCGCCTACAAGAACCAAGATCACGGGGCCTGGCTGCGTGGCGGGGACGTGTGGTTGGACAGCTGCAAGTGAGTGAGGCATGGGCAAAGTATGGAGACCGCGTTCCTCCCCACCTCCCCCGGGTGAGAGACAGATGTGAGCAAGACAGAGGAGTCCAGGCAGACCAGTGTTTGACCTGCTGGCTGCCCAGCCAGGCAGGGACATGGAAGAGCAGTGGGCAGTGACCCAGAAAGCCTGCTAGAGGCAGCATGTGGCTTCTGTCCACCATGTCAGTGGCTGTGGGTCATGACTGCCCCCAAATAGTCACTGGGCTTGGCTCTAGGTCACAAAGTCATTCATATCACCAGTCAGCAGAAGGAAGGAAGAAGGAAACCAGCACTTTCTAGGCACTTCCTGTGTGCTGGATCCTTAGTCGCATTTATTTCTTACCCTGTTTCTCAGAGACATAAATCCTCATCTCCGTCTTAGACATGCTACACTGAGGCTCTGTTGAGTGAATTTCCTGCAAGGTGAGCAGTTGAACTGGAACTTGAAATAGCAGCACATCAGACTCCAAGCCCAGAGGAAGAAGACAGGGAACCCCAAACTCTGATAGAAGGTCCCCGTGGACAGCTATGGCCACATTGGACAAGAACCAGAGGGACAGGCAGCTGAGCTGGGGTTTCCTCTAAAGGAGAAATGGAAAATGTCCTCCTGGTCTGCCTTTGGTGTTAAAAGTGGGAGGCCATGGACTATCCTCGTGTTCCAGGGGTTAAGAATCTGCTTTGCAATGCATGGGACATGGATTTGATCCCTAATCAGGGAACTAAGATCCCACATGCCACTTGGCAAAACAAAAGGGACACCAGAAGCTATACATGGGAAATAAGTGTATTTCCCCGTTTTATTGTGATTGATTTAAAGGAGACATGGGCTTCCCAGGTGGTGCTAGTGGTAATGAACCCACCTGCCAATGCAGGAGACTTGAGAGATGCAGATTTGATCCCTGGGTCAGAAAGGTCCCCTGGAGGAGAGCATGGCTACCCACTCCAATATTCTTGCCCGGAGAATCCCATGGACAGAGGAGGCCAGCAGGCTGCAGTCCCTGGGGTCACAAAGAGTCGGATATAGCTGAGCTTGTGAACACACACACACCCAGAGCAGAAGGAAGCACAATGAGGGCTTCACTGAAAATGAGCATGTGGGACACTGAACAGGCTTAGATGCATGAGAGCGCCTCTCTTTTATGTGTGTTAAGTCTGAGATGCTCTTGTCTGACCGTCTGCTCTTGTCCCCAGGTTTGCTGACAATGGCATTGGCCTAACCTTGGCCAGGTAAGAGCAGTGGTCATCGCCCCTGACACCTGTGGGATGCTATCTCCGGACATCTCATCTCAGACACCTTCTCTCTGCAGTGGTGGAACCTTCCCCTATGATGACGGCTCCAAGCAGGAGATCAAGAACAGCTTGTTTGTCGGCGAGAGTGGCAATGTTGGCACAGAGATGATGGACAACAGGATCTGGGGTCCTGGTGGCTTGGACCACAGTGGAAGGACCCTCCCCATAGGCCAGTAGGTTTGCAAGCGCAGCAGCTTCCTTGTTCTACCTGTTGTTGTTCAGTCATGAAGTTGTGTCTGATTCTTTGTGACCTCATGTACTGCAGCATGCCAGCACTCCCTATCTCCTGGAGTTTGCTCAAACTCACGTCCATTGAGTTGGTGATGCCATCCAACCATCTCATTCCCTGTCGCCCCCTTCTCCTTCTGCCTTCAATCTTTCCCAGCATCAAGGTCTTTTTCCAGTGAATCAGCTCTTCATGTCAGGTGGCCAAAGTATTGGAGCCTCAGCTTCAGTATCAATCCTTCCAATGAATATTCAGGATTGATTTCCTTTAAGATTGACTGACTTGATCACCCTGCTATCCAAGGGACTTGTGGCTTACCTTAAGTGACAGCAGTGGAAGGAAAGATGCTAGTATGTGGTCTCTACCTGTTGACTGTGAATTCCTCTTTTCTCTACTGGCCAGAGAAATCATGGAAACAACTGCAATTAACCAGCAGAGGGGTGAAATCTAGAATGAGAGAGAGAAGTCAAAAAACTGTGTTGAAAGGGTGTCAACAGCAGGGCACAGCTGTCAAAACATATAATGTGGTTCTGAGCCACATCCATGGGAATTTAGTGTCTAGGATGGGTGACCCTGGCTTCCTTTCTCCTTGGACAGCCCACTCACTTGGAGCATCTCACCCCCCCCCGACAGTGGTGTGAGGATAGTCAGCCCTAAGCACTTGAGGGGAGTAACTCAGAGGGCGACGCAGCCCACAGTCACATCGCATAGAGATAGGGATCTTCAAGAGAAGATGGGACCAGACTTAGGGGAACAGCATGGGAGATGCTGTCACAGAAGCTGCCATGCACTTAGAAGATGAAACTCACCCTATGTGTGCCTAAGAGTCAGCACTGGTTTTGTGTGGGAAAGAATTTTCTAGCCATCAGGTCTGTTAAACAGCAGAGTAGCACGGCTGTCCTGGGGAGGGTGTCAGAGGCTCTCTATTGCTGGATGATAACCAGGTGGTGGGGGCCGGTGGGGGGGGTGACTTGGAGAGGTGATGAGCTAGCAGAGCAGAGGGACTTGCTTAATTCCTCGGAAAACTCCAGGCTGAGTCAGCGGTGAGGATGGTGTTTCTGCTCAGACGTGAATTCAAGCCAGAGAGCGAGCCGCTAAGCCACAAGCAGCAGAGGGCTAAATTGGCCCTTTCTGCCTTGCCCCCAAGCCTTCTCCTCTTTCTCAAGGATTTATCCTTCCTGCTCCTACAGGTGGGACCCAGGCCTAAGCCCCCAGCACTAGAGGGATGGGAATCTTAGAAAAGATTGTGAGGACAGACCCACAGTCTCCTTGGGCATGAGCGATCTAGAAGCCCTTGTTTCTGTCTAGCCTAAGCTATGTAGCAATCCCTTCAGATCATTTTTACGAGCAACTCTGGGTCTGCGTATTTGGGTTTCCACACCGAGGGTTCCCAGCCTCGCAGGGCCAGGGTGTCCTGATGACTTCCAGAGGTGAGTTTGTTTATGGAAGCCTGACAGCTTGGTCAGACTCGGGCAGGTTCCTCCAACTGCGTTTGAGAGCAGGAGCCCAGGACTACGCAGACTGAATCGTGGGGGATCCCTCCTATATAGGCCTGGGTTGGGGTCCCAGCGTAAAGTAAGCACATAGTTTAAATATAGAGCTAGTCAGAACGGGCTGCCCCTAAAATACCTTAAATGGAAAGATGCACGGAGCTTTTGCTCCATGAGAACACGATTCAGGGCGATGATATTAATCAATTACAAACAGAGAGATACAGAAATACCAGAAGTCCTTGGCACACGGTGTCCTGAAGGCGCGTTGCCAAGACTGGTGTGACCAGGCCCTTCCTCGGGGGAACATGTCTGGATGAGGGGAGCCCAGCTCTGGAGATGGGGACAGCTGAAATGTGGCCACTCCCCAGGGACAGACCCCCTTTTCTGCTTTGTTTTCCTTGCTCTGCCCTTCCTTCTTTATGTTTACCGTGGAAAGAGAGGGTCCTGGCCCAAAGTAGTTGTTGCTACTGTCAGGTCGCTCAGTCATGTCCAACTCTTTGCAGCCCCATGGACCATAGCCCGCCAGCCTCCTCTGTCCATGGGATTTCTCAGGCAAGAACACTGGAGTATGTTGCCATTCCCTTCTCCAGGGGATCTTTCCCTCCCAGGTCTCCTGCATTGGTGTGTGGATTCTTTACCACTGAGCCACCAGGGAAGACCCCCTGAAGTAGAGAGACCAGTAAAAGCATGAACTCAGGCTTGAAGAATGAGCACGTCTAGATTCAGGGCCAGGCCCAAGATGGATCAGCTCAGCCACCATAGGCCTGTGTTTTCCACACCCTGTTCAGGAGTCTGTGGCAAAGGAGAGCGGCATCTTGTGTCCCCCTGCTGGACCCGGGGTAGAATTTCTGAGTCACTAGTTCTCCCGCAGCCCCTCCTACCTCCAGCTCCAAGCCTTTTGCCTCTTACTCCATCTTTCCCTGCCTCCTGGGTACCAGGGCTTTCTTGAGGTCCTCTGCCAATTCACAGGCTTGCCCTCCCCGTGGGTCCTGCCCTCTCCTCTAAGGGTGCTTGAAACATCACATTGAAGTTACTCTTCCGTTTCACTATACCTTCCGTTCCGTGTCCTCCCGCTCCCTTGTTTCCCAAACCCAGCACACTGTCCATCGAAAGGCTTACTCACAGAGCGGAAACTCATCTGGGGCTTAATCTAATTAAATTGTTATAGCAACTAAGACTCAAGACTAAGGGGATAATGACTAATGGCTGTACTCTCCTGAGGGACATGATATTGATATTGGCACTCTCCGATAATATTCACCATATTTATCCAATGACTCTTGATAGGATGGAAAGATTTGGGGAAATGTCTGTTCAGAACATCCCCCAAACCTCAAGCCAGCAATTAGACATCCATCCATCCATCTAATAATTCATCCGGCAGTCATTTATTCATGTGTACGAGTGGCTCAACAGTGAAGAGTCTGCCTGGCCATGCAGGAGACATGGGTTCCATGCTTGGGTCAGGAAGATCCCATGGAGGAGGGATGGCCCCCCATTCCAGTATTCTTGCCTGGAGAACCCCATGGACAGAGGAGCCTGGCAGCCTATTATAGTCCATGGGGTCATAAAGAGTCGGGCACCACTGAGCACAGATGCATGCATACTGCATCCGTAAATGCTTTCTTAGTGAATGAATTATTGAGTCAATCATGTTGTGTTATAGGGGCAGTTTTGGGAGGTTGAGTAGGGAGGAGGAATGATTTACCCATCATTACCATCCACCTTGGAGGGTGCAACAACATGGCGGCCCGACATGGCCATCAGCCTGACAGCTGACTCCCTTCACTCCACAGGAATTTTCCCATCCGAGGCATTCAGTTTTATGACGGCCCCATCAACATCCAGAACTGCACCTTCCGCAAGTTCGCAGCCCTGGAGGGCCGGCACACCAGCGCCCTGGCCTTCCGTCTCAACAACGCCTGGCAGAGCTGCCCCCACAACAACGTCACCAACATTGCCTTTGAGGATGTCCCGGTGAGTGGGCCTCCCCCCTGACCCGGGGCGGGCTCCCAGCAAACCCAGACTTGGCCAGTGATTCATGAGTCCCCGGGGGCCTGGAGTCTGAGCTGTTGCCACCACCACAGGGGTTGAACATCCTCCTCCAAGCAGGTCAGGCCACGTCTCAGGTCTGTCTGCAGCCAAATTGGAAAAGTACAAGCGGAGGTTGCCCCACAGGTCAAGTCTGGGTGAATGCCCGCCTGCCCTCAGCCCGCGCAAAACCCACCCAAGCCTTGCCAGGAACTTTCCGCTGCCCTCAGAGTTCTGAGGCTCTGTTCCTCCAAAGCTCTTGGGTTCAACCTCTACAGTCTGGTGACTGGGCCACTTCAGTTGGCACAATTCATTAAAAAAAAAAAAACAAAAACAAAAACAGCAGTTTCCAAAGGAATCTTTGCAGAAGAAGCTCTGTTTAATCTCTCCTGGAGACTGAAACATAAACAGGGTCCTCCTAGCCCTGGACGGCAGCAAATTAGGAGCCGGGGCTGAGGTGGTCAGGATGGAGGGCTGCCCCTGAGACGGGCAGGTCCAGGGCTCCGGGTACATTTTCTCTGGGTTACAGCATTCCCAGACCTCCCCCTCCTCCTCCCCCTGCTCCTGCCCTTTGCCTGTCTGCCCAGTTCCTGGCAGCTGAGGGAAAAGATGTGAAATTCAAGTTACTTAATTTCTTTACTCAGGCCATTGGAGGCCTGAAAGAGTTCAGTCATGGAACTCTCCAAGGGCTCATGCTGAAAGACTGCCTTCCTACAACAGTGTACACTCACCCATACACACACACACACACACACACACACACACACACACTCACATACACATCCTTGCTCACACATATCCCCCTGACATGTGTGTGTGTGTTTGTTATATATATATGTAATACTTTCTAATGCAAACACTCACCACCACCTCAACCTCATTTCCTCTCTGTCTCTGTCACACACACATTCCTCTGCCCACCTCCCCACACCCTGCAGTCTTTTGAGCCACGTGTCATAGTACTCTCTGGGGTTGCACACAGCAGCCAGCCCTCCAGTGAGTAGAGGCCAAAACCGCGTGCTGGGCCTGAGGGCCGAAGCATAGCAGACATTTGGCTGTCTTTCTGGCTCCGTCTGAAGGGTCAGCCATGCAGTTTCTTGAACTGCCCCTGAGCCTCTCTGCATCGGCTGGTTGGTAGCATCAGCAGAAATCGGGAACTTCACCCTGGCCTGCCGATGGCCACTACCCCCCACCCTCCACCTTCTGGTCCAGCCTCACTTTCCTGGTTTCTGTTCAGATTACTTCCAGAGTTTTCTTCGGGGAGCCCGGGCCCTGGTTCAACCAGCTGGACATGGACGGGGATAAGACATCGGTGTTCCACGATGTGGACGGCTCCGTGTCCGAATACCCCGGCTCCTACCTTACCAAGGACGACAACTGGCTGGTCCGGCACCCAGACTGCATCAACGTTCCGGACTGGAGAGGCGCCATCTGCAGCGGGCGCTATGCACAGGTGGGTGGGGATGCGGGGTGCGCCTCCTCGGGGTCACTGTCATCTACTCGTGGGACCAGCATTGAGCCAGGCCAGAGAGAGACATGGGCTTCTTCTTTTTGAAAGAATCGCTTAGTCTGTTTGTCTGCCTTTGGCTGAGCTGGGCCTCTGTTGCCGCACAGACTTTTCTCTAGTTGTGGCGAGCAGGGGCTGCCCCTCGTTGCGGTGCCAGGCTTCTCACTGTGGCGGCTTCTCTCGCTGCGGAGCACGGGCTCTAGAGTGCAGGCTTCACTGGTTGTGGCGCACGGGCTTAATTCTTGTGGGATATTCCCGGACCAGGGATCACACCTGTGTCCCCTGCACTGTCAGGCAGTCCTTTACCATTGAGCCACCAGGAAAGCCCATGGGCTTCTTCTTTATTCTTTTTTTAAAAATTTTATTATAGTTACTTTACAATGTTGGCTTAGTTTCTGCGGTACAGCAGAGTGAATCGGCTATATGTATACATATGGCCCCTCTTTTTTAGAGTTTCTTTCCATTTTAGTCACTGCAGAGCATCAAATAGAGCTCCCTGTGCTCACAGTAGGTTCTCGATAGTTATCTATTTTATACATAGTGTATACATGTCAATCCCACTCTCCTAATTCATCACCAAAAAAATCTACAAACGGTAAATGCTGAAGAGGGTGTGGAGAAAAGGAACCCTCTTACTCTGTTGGTGGAAATATAAGTTGGTACAGCCGTCACAGAGAACAAAAAACTAAAAACAGAACTACTGTACGACCCAGAAGTCCCAGTCCTGGGCATATGAGTGGAGAAAACCATAATTCAAAAAGATGCATGCACCGCAATGTTCATTACAGCACCATTTATAATAGTCAGGACAGGGAAGCAATCCAAGTGTCCATCAACAGAGGAATGGATAAAGCAGATGTGGTGCACATACACAAGAAAATAAGAGTCATAAAAAGGCATGAGATTGTGCCATTCCTTATCCTTTTTACTTTTTCTCCCCACCCAATAGAATTTTCAAAAATCCCAAGTGAAAACACTTTGTAAGCAGAGGTCAGGCTCCTGCACTTCCTGTGTGACCTCGGGCAAGTTACCTAAACTCTTGAAGCCTCTGTTTTCTTATATGTAAAATCAGGATAATAGTTGAACTCTTAGTGAGCATGTAAGTGCCTCACCAGTCCTCTCCACCAGAAATACAGGCACATGAGCTCAAATGTTCCAGGAGTTACATTAAAAAGGAAAAATAAATGAGTAAAATCTATTTTAATAATAGACTCTATTTAACTCAATATGTTCAAAATGCTATCATCTCAACATGTAATCAGCACAAAAAATCATTAATGAGGCATTCTACATTCATTTTTTTTCCTGTGCCAAGTCTTCAAAATTCTCTGCATATTTGATGCTTATAGCCCATTTAGTTTGCATTCAAAGTTTCTACAGTTAAAGTCAAAGCTAGTCCTACCAAAACAATAAAGCTGTGTTTCAGGGAAAACTCTCTTACACCACTTTTGAAATTTTAATTAATTAAAATGAAATGTAAGATCTGGGGCCTCAGCCACACTGCCCACATTCCCAATGCCCAGTGGCCACATGGGCAGTAGGCAAGGAAAGTACCCGGAATGTGAAAATATTGGTGACTATATTGATGTTATGCAGAGGAATAACCAGGACTGAATAAGCAAAAGAAACGAGTCTCCAAGGAGACAAAGAGCTGTAAGATGAGGAGGGTAGTGAGCCGGGGGGCCCCAGTAGGGGTAGGAACATGTAGGAATGAGGAAGTCTTCACCACCACCCCACAGGCAGGCAGTTATCACCACTGTGGATGTCAGCATCCAGGGTGGGCATTAGAAGGGAGCTAAAGGGGGACTTCTAGAGGTCCGGTGGTGAACACTCTGCACTTTCACTGCCAAGGGCCCGGGTTCATTCCCTGGTCGGGGAACTAAAATCAAAAAAGAAAAGAAAGAAAAGTGCTAAAGGTGGTAAGGTGGTTTGACATCTGGGAAGAGACAGAGCCGGGAGCTAGGGAAAGGGCCATGGTGGCCCCTGGGGGCAGGGCTGTGCTGGGAATAGATTCCAGCAGAGGCAAGAGGGGCTGACATTTAGCAGGAGAAGGGAACAGAGGAAGAAGGGGCCAGGGTCAGAGAGGTCCAGGGTGTTTCTTTCCACAGTAGAAGGGGAGGTGATGCACTGAAGGGGTAGAGAGTGGGCCTGAGCCAGGGGGTCTGCAGAGAGCAATCAGGCTGGAAAGAGTTGCCACAGAGACTGGGAAATGCTGACAGAGGCATGTGGAAGGAGTACCAGGCCATGCTACAAACCCAGTGCAGACGGCTGATGGAGCCTGGAGGGGCACCCCTCTCCCCACGCGAGACTTCCTCAGGCCCACCCCAGTGCTCTGCAGGGGAGGCGGACCCGTGGAATGGTCCAGGCCGAGGGGCTGCTGTGTGTGTGGGCAGGACAAGGCGTCTGACACTCTGGGAGTGAGCAGGTGACATCATGGTCCAGGGCAGCTCAGAAGGGAAGTGTGGTCGGAAGGGAGCTGATGGATGGGAGTCATGACCCACATAATTAAAGGGTGACCAGACCCTTATGCCTTATAGCCACACTCTGAAAGTGAGAGCATCCCTGATTCAGGGCCGAGACATCCCGTGTGGAGGGAGCCTTGATCTTGAGCTTCCTTCCCACCCTTTCTTACTGATACGTTGCTCATCTTCTGCGGAAAAGGGCTGACCAAGCTTGGAGGTTATCAGAATTCACTACTGGTTGATTATTATTAATATTCTCCTTTCCAGAGAGGGTGGGATGTATTGAGAGAGTAGTGTTGAAACATATACGCTACCATATGTAAAAGAGATAGCCAGTGGGAATTTGCAGTTCATGCAGGGAGCTCAACCTGGTACTCTGTGACAACCTAGAGGGGAGGGGAGGGGTGGGACATGGGAGGGAGGTTTAAGAGAGAGGGGACATCTATGGCTGATCCATACTGATGTATGACAGAAATCATCATGATATCATAAAGCAATTATCCTCCAATTAAAAATAAATTAAAATATAAAAGGATGGGAAAAGAACATGTAAACACTAAAAAATAATAATGATAATATCCTTCCTTCAATTTACAGCTTACCACAGGCTTTAAGATGCAATACCTTTAAACACTTAGACTCATGACAACTCCATGTTAGGGCAGGGTTGAAGTTCCTCTTCCCATTTTACATGTGATACAAGCAGAAAGGAAGAGAACTCCTTCTTTCCAAAGGCACAAAGTTACTGAATCTTGATGCGATGTTTTCTCTTGGCCACAGCCACAGGGATGTCACCTGACGAATATGGGACACATCCTAAAAGAGGACATAGTGCTTTATTTTGCTTATTTCTTGGCTGTACTGGACCTTTGTTGCAGCGTGCAGTCTTTCTCTAGTTGTGCACAGGGGCTTCTCTAGTTGCAGAGCAGGGCTCTAGAGCATGAAGGCTGGGTGGCTGTGGGGCACTGACTTAGTAGTTCTGTGTCATGTGGGATTTTATTTCCCCAGTATGGGACTGGACCTGTATCACCTGCATTGGAAGGTAGATTCTTAGCCACTGGGCCACCAGGGGAGTTCTGGATGTGGTGTTGCTTGTTTTTTAATGGATTTTAAAAATTGAAGTATATAGTTGATTTGAGGGCTTCTCAGGTGGCTCAGGGAGAAGGAAATGGCAACCCACTCCAGTATTCTTGCATGGGATATCCCATGGACAGAGGAGCCTGGTGGGCTACAGTCCATAGAGTCTTGAGAGTCAGATACAACTTAACGACTAAATCACTACCACCCACCAGATGGCTTAGTGATTAAAAAAATATATATGCCTACCAGTGCAGGAGACTCGGATTCAATCCCTGGATTGGGAAGATCCCCTGGAGAAGGAACTAGCAACCTACTCCAGTATTCTTGCCTGGGAAATCCCATGGACAGAGGAGCCTGGTGGGCTACAGTCCATGGGGTCACAAAAGAGTTCGATACAACTTAGTGACTAAACAACAACATAGTTGAATTACAAGGTTGTGCCAATCTCTGCAGTAAAGTGACTCAGTTATACTCATATAAACTTTCTTTTCAGGCTCTCTTTTCCGTTATGGCTTATCACAGGCTATTGAATCTGGTTTCCTGGGCTATACATGGGGACCCTCTTGTTTATCCATTCTAAATATCATAGTTTGCATCTACCAACCCCAGACTCCCAATCCATCCTTCTCCCTCCTCCCTCCCCCTTTTGGCAGCCACACGTCTTTTCTCCATCAGGACATGGTGTTTTAAACCAAGGGTGGCTCAAAGCAGTCAGGCTCTTCTGTCCCTTGGATTAAGTGGCTAACAGTCTTGCTTGCATGTTTGCCTGTGAAATGAGACACCATTGGTTGCCTGATGTGTGCCAACAGCCACAGGGACCAGCCACTCATGCCAGACACCGAGGATGAGAGGGAGAAGTCGGCCACACGCCAGGCTCTTTCTCAAATGCAGACAGGACAGTAGCTGGTTACAGGGGGGTTACTTCTGTAGCAGAAGTGTGAAAATCCTCTCTCCCCTCCTCCTTCCTGATCCCCCTGACTTTCCTCCCAATTTGCTCTCTGCCTATTAAGCAGACACCCCTCCCAAGTTCCCACTGGTCTCCCCTCAACAGAGCACTTTTTTGAAGATGAATGGAGAACATTGGCTGGCTTGCACAGAACGGCTAGGGCCGCATTCACCAGCAGAAAGAGATGCCCCCTTATTTGGCCTCCTCTCATTCAAGCTTTCTAAAAAGGGCTCTGTGAAGAGCAAGTGCTTGTGAAAGTGTACTCTGTGCTCAGATGTTAACCAGATGCTCCCGGGATGACCCCTCGTAATTGCCCCGTTGTGTGTTTCCTTTTTGGGCTCTAAAAGATGTACATTCAGGCCTACAAGACCAATAATCTGCGGATGAAGATCATCAAGAATGACTTCCCCAACCACCCTCTCTACCTGGAGGGGGCCCTGACCAGGAGCACACACTACCAGCAGTACCAGCCAGTCATCACCCTGCAGAAGGGCTACACCATCCACTGGGACCAGACCGCCCCCTCTGAGCTCACCATCTGGCTCATCAACTTCAACAAGTGAGTAGGGGGCCTCATAGGAGCAAGGTGACCTGGGGACAGCTGCCCTGGCTCCGCTCAAAGCTGTGGTGATAACAGGGCCTCGTTTCAAAGTCCTGGGCTTACTGCTCACAGAATCCCAGGCTAGCCCACGTCACCCCTTCACGAGGGTGCACCTAGAGGGCTTGACATCGTCTAGTGGTTAAGAGGCAGAAGCCCCGGGCTGAGGCCCTGTTCCACGCATGGATGACGTCGCACAGGGTGTCTGACCCTCGGAGCCTCAGTTCCTTCCTCATCTAGGAGATGAGCCTGCATAGTGTGACTTCGCAGAGTTGTAGTGAGGATGGAGTGTGAGAGTGTACGGCAGGCATTGCACCCAGCACCTGGTTTATGAAGTGCTCGATGTATGGCAAAAATCCCGGGCATCCTCGTTTTACAGAGAGAGACGAGACTCTGAGAGGTGAAGGGGTGAAGCTGAGGGCATCTGGAGAGCGCTTCATGTATTTGTTTATGTCACGTATCTTCTGTGCATGAACATCGTTAACTTGGCATAGTATTCCCGTGAGACAGATATTTATCCCATGCAGAAAAGAAGACCCAGAGAGCTGAGATGGGCCCCACAATCAGGCTGAACCAGGAAGGAGCTGAATCCAGATCTTACCGACCCTGGTTTTTTTACTCCGGCCCTGTTGAAGTGAAAAAGTGAAAGTGTTAGTCGCTGAGTCGTGTCCGACTCTTTGCAACCCACTGGACTGTGGCCCACCAGGCTTCTCTGTCCATGGAATTCTCCAGGCAAGAATACTGGAGTGGGTGGCCAGTCTCCTCTCCAGGGGATCTTCTTGACCCAGGGATTGAACCCAGGTCTGCATTGCAGACAGATTCTTTACCATCTGAGCCACTAGGGAAGCTCCTAGCCCTGCTGGAAGAAGGTCTTTTCATCTTTCCTAGCCAGTGTTCCACATGGAACACACAGTGCAGACCCTGGGACACCCCACTGGCCCATGGCCATCATCCACTCATCATTTCTCCCTCTGTCCTTGAACACTGTGTGACCCAGTCATGACCAACAGCAAGTGTTCTTTCAAAACTCCACACTGAAAAGTGAACATGCCGTTCGGTGGAGAATGCTTGGGTCTTCGTCCAGTGCACACCAAAGAGGCCCCGTGGCTGGGACACCCTTACTCGTCACCTGATGACTGTCCTTCCGGTTCTAGGGGTGACTGGATCCGAGTGGGACTCTGCTACCCCCGGGGCACCACCTTCTCCATCCTCTCGGACGTCCACAATCGCCTGCTGAAGCAGACATCCAAGACAGGCATCTTCGTGAAGACCTCACAGATGGACAAAGTGGAGCAAAGCCACCCTGGCCGCAGCCACTACTACTGGGACGAGGACGCAGGGTGAGGAGCCCTCTCAGGTTGTCCCCTAGCCTTTCCAGTAATCCCAGACCCACCGTGCAGTGGGTAACCTAATACCCTTTCCCAGGCACTTCTGATCTCAGGCAGATTGTACCATCCACCGGTTGTTTTTAAAGCTGTGAGGCTGTGGGAGGAAAATAAGCATGCTCTTAATATACATGAGGATTATAGGGAAGCCACCTATTTCAGGAGAAACAATGTGAAACAGTGAATCTTAGAACTGAGAAAATGTGGCACGTGACCTCAACTCCTTACACCCCAGCTGGAGCAGATGATCTCATCTTGGATTCAGAAATAAGGAGAGGAGGCACAGGGTGAAGGGTAACGACTTGTTCAGAGAACCTAGCATGAACTCGGTGCGGCTGGTCTTGAGCACATACCTCTCTGCACCTCCACGTCCTCCCCTTTTTGCTGAACTGCACTAGGTCCTATTCAGTAGGGACATCATGGGGACAGAGTCCCTGTTCCTGGAGACAGGGAGCTAGGAGGTCACCTTCCCTAGAGAGAGTTTTACTCTGACATCTTAAGAATGCTGACATGTCTGCAGAGCGATGAGCCTGTTGTTAGCCAACTCTCCAGGGACTCAGGGTAAAAAATTGTTTCATATTCATTTTTTCCATTCTTTTTTTTAAATATTTTTATTTATTTATTTGGCTGCTCTGGGTCTTAGCTGTGGCTCATGGCATCTTTAGTTGAGACATGCAAACTCTTAGTTGCAGCATGTGGGATCTAGTTCTCTGACCAGAAGGGATGGAACCCAGGCCCCCTGCACTGAGAGCCAAGAGTCTTAGTCACTGGACCATCAGGGAAATTGGTGTACTTTTTTTTTCCATCCTTGAATTGAAATCAACATTTAGGAAATAGAGGATGCTTAGAAATATCTATAAAGATAGGGCTTTATCAATTTGATTAAAGGGAAATTCAGATTTGAAAGTCAGAAGTGTAAGTAAAAATGCTGGGGTCTAGAGAGGCAGCGTAGAGCACCGCTTCCCCACATCAGTTCTAAACCAGTGGTGGGGCAGACAGGACAGCAGGTGAAGAGGGACCTGTCTCACTGATGACAGAGCTGATGACATCTCAGTGATGTCCCACAGATGTCTCACTAGTGAGCAGAGCTTCCCAATACTGGGTGCCTCTACCCAGCCCTAGGCTACTTATTTCATGAGGGTGGCCATGCAATGACATTGAAACCAGCGTTGTGATTCATAAGTAGCCCTGAGTGAGCCACCACACAATGCTGGAGTCGTTTTTCTATAAGCTTTGAAAAGGTAACTAATTTTTTTTGTTCATTCTTACCTGAAAACTCTTCATTTGACCATATGACTTTTGAAAAACAGAATAGCACACCAAGATAAAAGATGAAAAAAGAGTTCAAATAACTCAGCTATGAACTCCTAGTCCAATGGAGGAGAAAAGCTTGCCTGGGGAACCCTGGCGATGACGGGAGACTCATCTGACGTCCCAGGGGAAAGCCTGTTTTTTAAGAAGTCAGCATACTCTTTGATATTCCGATGCCTATGCCAAAATATTAAAGGAAAGCATCCCATGTTCATATGACTGTGGTATTTGTGAATAAAACTTATTCCTTTTTGGTACCCGTGGAGATTATAGCATGGTCTTTAGGGTTTAGGACCTGGGTAACGTTCATGCCTGTAGTAATATTCATGAGGATAACAAATGCCATAGGAAATAACTTCCAAGTGACGTGTAAATAATAAGGAGCAGATTCCCTGATGGCTGAGTGGTTAAGAATCCGTCTACCAATGCAAGAGACTTGGGTAAAACCTCTGGGTCAGGAAGATCCCCTGGAGAAGGAAGTGGCAATACCCACTCCAGTATTCTTGCCTCGGAAATCCCATGGACAGAGGAGCCTGGCGGACTACAGTCCTTGGAGCCACAAAGAGTCAGACACGACTTAGCGACTAAACAACAACAGGGTACATGGGGGGCAGACCAGAGCCTCCCCCGTCCCACCCCGTTGGCTGACCTATATACCACACCCAGCAGCCAAATGAGCCACCCCACTTTCCCCGGGAAGACATCAGTGAGGGGACAGGATGGGCCCAGGAGTGTTTAGAAAACTCCCTCCGTATGAAGACTAGAGAAGGAATTAAATATCCCTCATAGAACAGCAGAAACTATTATGATTTTAAAAATGTAAATAAGGTGAAGTCTTCCTCGCACCATCTATGCGTAATATCTTCTTTTAGGATCATGAGAATTGCTTTGTTCCAGAGGTGTGAATTTTTCAAATGTAAACTGCCACTAAACAAGTTGAACCTTTTTTGATGAAAGATTTTTTTAGTTTACGGTTTTCCCCTTAGAGCAGATTCTGCTGCTTAATTTACCCTTTTTATTGGCTGCTTAGCTCATCATTATACCTATTGATTATCACACTGGGCTTTAATTCAGTGACAGCCTCAGGGACGAGCTCGGTTGTAAGATGCTTGTTTCCTGTGTAGAAAGCCAAATTCTTAGGCTTTTTGAATTCTTAGGGCTGTTTTCCATGATCTTTCTGCCTGACAAATGTGTTACTCTTTCTTACGTTCTGAGCACCTGCCTTCAATGGCTACCTTCTATTCTGCTATGCCCTAGGATACCTGATAACCAGCTTGTTATAACTGGAGAAGTGCCAAGTTAGGAAGCCAGAAAGCATTCTCCTCACCAGGCACAGGGTGGGGATAAAATGCCAGCTCTGCCCCTTTTGTGCTGTGTGGTCCTGGCAAGTCGCTTCACTTCTCTGAGCCATTGAGATGCGAGAAATGGGATAACAGTGCTTGCCAGACTAGATTGTCTGAGGGTTAAATGAGATAATATGTCTGTCAATGGCACGTGTCTAGCAGAGCAGAGAGTACGTGCTCGGAAAATGAAAATTGTCAGTATTAGCTTTTTCCTCGATGCATTTTTTTTTCATTTCTCCAACCACGTACGACCTTGTGGAGGTGGGGGGCGGTCCTCCTCCATTCTGTGGGGCCTGCTGGGTCTAGCACTGTGGCCAGCACAGAGCGCGGAGGCAGAGGGAGGAGGAAAGCGGGTGGGGGGAGGAGGAAGATGTGGATGCCAAAGAGAACCGCCCGCTCTGCTTCTGTGTGCAGGCTGCTTTTCCTGAAGCTGAAAGCTCAGAATGAGAGAGAGAAGTTTGCCTTCTGTTCTGTGAAGGGCTGCGAAAGGATAAAGATTAAAGCTCTGATCCCAAAGAACGCAGGCATCAGTGACTGCGCGGCCACGGCCTACCCCAGGTTCACGGAGAAGGCCATCGTGGACGTGCCCATGCCCAAGAAGCTCTTCAGTTCTCTGCTGGTGAGTGGCCGACAGCCAGCCGAGCCCCAAGCCCCTCATGGTCTTCTCCGGACCTCTGCTCCCCTCTTTAAACCCTTTCCCATGGCTGAGGGGTTACAGGGAAGTGAGGGGGCTAACTAGCCCTCGAGCTGGACGCTGGACTCCCTGAACCTGACACCCGCCCTGGGTTTTTGTTTTTTCTCTAGAAGACAAAGGACCACTTCTTGGAGGTGAAGATGGAGAGTGCCAAGCAGCGCTTCTTCCACCTGCTGAACGACCTGGCGTACATCCAAGTAAGCCTCCGTCCCTGTGCCCGGGGTGTCTCTGCTCACCAAGACCTCGTGTCAGTGCCTAGGGCTGTGGTTGCCAGTGACTGCCAGCCAGGTGGCTGAAGACAACAGAACCTTCCCCGCATAGTTCACAAGCTGGATGCCCGACACCACGGGGCTGCCAGGGTTGTTTCCCCCTGCAGGTGCTGAGGGCGAGTCCTTCCCTGGCTTCCTCCAGCTTCTGCAGCCACCAACAGCCTGGATGCCCCCCTTCCTAGCTCACAGCTGCGTTCCCCCAGCCTCTGCCCTGTCCTCATGTGGTCTTCTCCCCCATGTCACTGACTTTCAGACCGCCCTCTTCCTTGTCCTTATAAGGACATCTGCCTTTGGATTTCGGGCCCATCCGGGATCCAGGATGACCTCATCTTGAGATCGTTAACTTAATTATATCTGCAAAGGCCCTTGCTCCAAATACAGTCACTCCCAAAGGTTGCAGTAAATGTGTCTTTTTGCGGGGAGGCCATCCCAGGTGGCTCAGTGGTAAAGAACCTGCCTCCCAATGCAGGAGACACAAGTTTGATCCCTGGGTTGGGAAGATCCCCTGGAGGAGGAAATGACAACCCACTCCAGTATTCCCACTCTTGCCTGGGAAATCCCATGGACAGAGGAGCCTGGTGGACTACAGGCCATGTGGTCGTGAAGAGTCAGACATGACTGAGCAACTGAGCATGCACACACACACACACACACACACACACACACACACACACACACATGTCCTTCAGCCACTACGCAGGGCTGTAGGAACTGACTGAAGTGGGTTTTATGCTTTGAACAGCTGCACTGGCGCCCTCTGCCTTCAGAGCCTACGTGGGACCCAGGTGGGCAGGAGAGCCTCAGAGACCCCCTCCCGACCTCCACGTCACACTCTGTGTTGCCTGTCATCTGCAGGTAGACGGGAAGAAGTACCCCAGCTTCGAAGATGGCATCCAGGTGGTGGTGATTGACGGGAAGCACGGGCAGGTACTGAACCACACCGGCTTCAGGAACGCCATCCTGCAGGGCATCCCCTGGCAGCTCTTCAATTACGTGGCGACCATCCCCGACAAGTGAGTCTGGCCGAGGCCCCCTCCCTGTCCCTGGGGCCTGCGTCACAGTCCAGGCTGAGGAAGCTTAGGGAGCCTCCACGCACTGTCCACGGCTTCCTGGGTGGCTCATTGGTAAAGAATCTGCCTGGCAATGCAGGAGACACGAATTCAGTTCGTGGGTCAGGAAGATCCCCTGGAGAAGAAAATGGCAATCCAGTCCAGTATTCTTGCCTGGAGAATTCCATGGACAGAGGAGCCTGGTGGGCTACAGTCCATAGGGTTGCAAACAGTCAGACAAAACTGAGTGACTGAACAGTAACAATAGCCGTCTGCCCATCCATGGTGGGAGCAGGCCAGGAAGGCTCCCTACCTGGTGCCTCTGAGATGGGAGCCCGGGGCCGCTGGGAATGTAGGTCAGGCCGAGTCTACCAGCTACACATGGGAAGCCTGCCCCGGCCCTCCGCCCCCACCCAGCACACTCTCCCAGCGTGAGCTCATCCCCGCCCGCACTCACTGCAATCCAAATGTTGGTGGCTGCCAAGCCTCTCCAGCCCCCGTCTCCCTCCTAAATGCCAGATATTTTTATCCAATGGCCACTTGGACTCTGCCACCCAAATGTCCCCTATGGAACTGAATTCTCATCATTTTTTTTTTTAATCCTCTAAACCAGCCACCCCTCTTGGCCACATTTTGGTGAAATCATCATCTCCCATCCAGGCAACTAGCTACACCAGAGTCCAGGCATCACATTTGGTCCTGGTCTTTCTCTCGTTTTGACATCATCACACTCAGTAACCACACCTGTCGCCGGCCTGCACCGTGGCTCCCCTGCTCATTATCCCATGACATCCTCTGCATTGCCTCCAGTCTGCCACCCACACTGTCAGCACAGTGACCCAAGAGACTCCCTCGCCCAGCCTCTCCCACGTGAATCTACCCACCATACTTGCCTGGGGGCATTAAGCTTCTTAAACACAGGTGTCCCCTGTCCCCTTTCCTAGGGGTAATTTCTCTGCCACCTTCCAAAACTAACTCACACGTCACCTGTTTGGTGAGGTCTCTTCTGATCCATCCAAAAGTTTCTACCCATCCCTGCCCCCCACAGAGGACCAGTGGATGTATCTGCTCCTCATCTAGGGTCTGGATTTTTATTTTTTTTAAGCCTTTTATTTTATATTAGCAAAGAGCCAATTAAGTGTTGTGATAGTTTCAGATGGACAGCAAAGGGACTGAGCCACACACATACATGTATCCATTCTCCCCCAAACTCCCCTCCCATCTGGGCTGCCACATAACTCTGAGCAGAGTTCCATGTGCTATACAGTAGGCCTTGCTGGTTATCCATTTTAAATACAGCAGTACGGGGATCGTATCCAGCTCGTATTTTCATTTCTGGTATAAGGGAGAATTCACTCCAAAGCCACAACCTGGGCTAGCAGGCAGTCTAAGTGCTTCATGTGGTACCTGTCATCCAGGAGGTGCTTGGAAAATATTTACTGATGAAAACAAACGTGCTTCCCAGATGCTATACGAGGGCCTGACTTGAACTGGACGCTCTGTGAGATTCCAAAGACAGGGGTGGTGCTTGACCAGCTTTGGTCATGAGCTTCTTCAGCATCATGTTTTCACATGCAGATTCATACCGAGGCAGGAGATTAGCTGACTTGGGGAAAAAGAGGCTCATCTAGAGATTTTTAGTTTTCTTGCCTTTTGGGGTCAGAGGAGTTTTCCTGGAAATGAAATAGGATGCAGAAGCCTAGAATAAGAAATGGAAATGCAGGAACTTCCCTGGTGGTCCGAATGGTTAAGAATCTGCCTTGCAATGCAGGAGACGGAGGTTTGATCCCTGATCAGGAACTGAGGTGCTGCAGAGCAACTAAGCTCCAGTGTGTTGCAACTTCTGAGCCCAAGCAAATAAAAAAAGAAAGAAAGAAAGAAAGAAATCGCAATGCAGAGCTGCTCTGTTAAAAACCAGGGGTGAGAGGCATGGGGTCTCCCCATCCAGGGCTCCTCTCAGCCCGTGCTGCAGCCCCAGTGCGCCTTGCTGGGGACAGCCCTCACCAAGTACCTGCTCTGAAGCATGCCCTGGGTTGGCACTGGGTACCCAGGCAAGAACCGGGTACCCCCCAGACCTCAGGGAGAGCAGCAAGGGTTGAAGGAATAATGCAAGGCAGGTCCTGCCCCACTGTCCCCGCGGGTCCCAGCCAGGTGGCCCCACCTTCCCACCCCACCCACAGGGCCACCCCAGCCCCAGGGCCCCAGGGAAAGGAGGACGCAACCACTCACACCAGAACCTTCCGGGATGGCTTCCGGGGGCTGCCTCAGTCAGCACCCGTTGGGAGCCTTGTGTTGACAGGTGTGGGGGCTCAGTGGGCATGAGAAGCTCAGGCCAGGCAGAGAAGGGCCCCTGAAGAGTACAGGCAGCTTCTGGTGCTGCCAGGAGGCCGGGTCACATGAGTAGCTCCATCTGTCTCCCACCCTACTCCCAGAGGGCATGCTCTTCATTTGAGTCCAGCCCAGCAAGGAGGTTTAACTGAGCCGAAGGGGTGTTAGCTTCGTTTCTGAATGGGAGCGACGGGGACAGTCTCCTGGGAACAGAGCCTGGATCCAGAATCCAGAGTCAAGGGTGTTGGCAACGCACTGCCCTCCTCCCCGCCAGCCCTCTGTGATCCAGAGGAGCCGGGGCGGCCCAGTTCCCCTCTTCTCTGCTCTTCCCACACACGAGCTCTTTACATTTTGACAGCTGTCTTTCTGCTCCCTACGGGACACGTATAGGGGTAACAACGGCTTCCAGAGTCCTGTGCAGTTTTTCCATGTCTGGACTGCGGTCTGTGGTTACAGGACTCCTCTGAGAGGAACGCTAGAAGGCCCAGTGGGCCCTGCCCCGCTTCTGCGCCTGGGGGGGTGTGCATCTCCCGCTGGCTGGCTCAGCAGGCTGCGTGGACCCCCACAGGGGCCGTTCTCCAGCACTTTGGCCCGATCGCACCCGGGCCGGGGGACTAGAGATCTCAGCTCCTCAGCAGGACTCTTGCAAGTCAAGTCCTTCGGTCTGGGCAGCCCCAGGCCTGCTCCTCCTCCCATCCCAGGCATGGCTCCCCTTCGGCAGGTCATCCTAGCTATTGGCTTGGCCAAAGCATTAAATCAGGTTTTTCCATTCTTTTTGTTCAACCGAGCGCTTAGTAACCACATGCCTTCATCTCCCCATTTGTAGCATGGAACAGTCACACTGTCCTGCCTGAGTGGAGATAGGGGGCATGAACTTGAGGGGTTAACCCTCCCCTGAGTACAGGGTGACTCAACACTCTGCTTTGTCCATCACCACATTTCCATTGGGTCCTACACAATCCTTGTACCTTCAGGTTAAGAAATACACACAGAAGTCATTTTTGTGCCGGGCTCTGGCGTGGGTGCTGGTCCCCGATGGTGGGCTCTGTGTGCCAGCTTTGTCCTCCTTGAGGACAGCCATGGAGCAGCAGTGAGCTGAGAGCAGGCTCAGAGAGATCACAGGCACCAACTGCAGCCAGACGTGTGGGAGGGTGTTCAGGATGTCGGTCATCACATGGAAAGAGCCGGTCAGCTCGACACACAATCCTGCTCTCCCCCAGTCCCTGGCAGGGCTCTGGGCACTGCTGACTCAAGTCCTACCAGCCACCATACAGCATCCCTGCCCGGAAACCCCTGACCCCACTTTGTTATCCAGTCCTCTCATTTGTCCTTTCTGGTTCAGTTCCATAGTTCTCATGGCATCAAAGGGAAGATACATCTCCAGAGGCCCGTGGACCAGAGTACTGGAAAAACTCGGGGCACACAAGGGGCTCAAACTGAAAGGTAAGGGTTCTTCCATTGACCCTGAGTTTGGATGCCTGGGCCTCCTGCTGAGGCCAGAACACTTCCCCCCAAACCTGGTGTGACCTCAGAATCTTTAACACAAGCAGCAGTCCACAGTTGTGCAGGGCAAGAGGCTCCCTGGTCACCGTCCCTGCCCTGCGGCAATGCCATTCTAACACATGATCAGACACCCGAAGGAAATTGATAGAGTCACTTACCCATCGACTCAGCAAGTGGCCCTTTTAATCCACAAAAGTATCAGCAGAAAGGGCTTCCCTGGTGGCTCAGTGTAAAGAACCCGCCTGCCAATGCAGGAGACATGAGTTCCATCCCTGGGTCGAGAAGATCCCCTGCAGGAGGAACTGGCAACCCACTCCAGTATCCTTGACTGGAATATTCCCTGGACAGAGAAGCCTGGTGAGATACTGTCCATGGAGTCACAGAGAGTCGGACACGACTTAGCGAATGAAAAACAATCCACGGGGCTCAGTTTGACCCTCCTGCCTCAGTTCCTGCTGCCTGGATCTGCCAGAGTCACTACCTCTGCCCCAGCTTTCCTGCCAACGGCCAGCATTTGTACAGTCCTTTGCAGCTGGCAAAGCTCTCATTTGAGAATATATATGGCTTGTCCAACGTCACATAGCTCTTCTGCCATAAAGCCTGGCACAGGCCCCTCAGGGAGGAAGCCAACAGGACAGAAATGTCAGCATTTCATCACCATCATCACAGACTGTGTGATGAGACAGTCCTTGGGGAGGCTGAGAGAGGAGGCCAAGCAACCTTCCTGATAATAATGTCCACTGTATTGGGTTGGCCAAATGTTCATTTGGGTTTTCCATACAAAGTTATAGAACATCGTATTTGTTTCTGGTTTTTTTTTTTTTTTGGTAACAGAAAAACGTGAATGAACTTTTTGACCAACTCAATAGTTATCATGTAAATACCCAGCCTTGTGCCTTGCTGAACATCCTATTTATTGTTATTCATTAATAACATACATGACAGGTACTGTGATTTCCATTTAAGGTAGAGACGCTCAAGAATTAGTCATTTAAGATTAGAATTTGGATCCTAATATTCTAACTCAAAGCCAGCCATCCTTAGCAGCCAGGCCATCCTGACTGCAAAACACATCAAAGCTAGCAGCTTGTCATATGGGAAGCTTATCCCAGGCCTCTTGCAGAGAAAATTCAGAAACAATGAAAGTCCTTCCAGTGAGCCAAAAGAGAAAACAAGGAAAAGAGAAGCGTCTTCCCTAGCCCAGTACTGAAAGCATCTGCCTTAAATTAGGATCCTGGGACTTCCCCAGTGGTCTGGTGGTTAAGAATCTGCCTTCCAATACCGGGGGTGCAGGTTCAATCCCTGGTCAGGGAAAAAAGATCTCACATGCTAGATGACTGGGCAAAAAAAAAAAAAAAAAAATCAATTAATTAAGACCCTGTTGTCAAAAACTGATGAACATAAAGGTGACGTTGCTCAGTCAAGGGACACTTTCCCAGGGATGATGCATGTGTACAGCCTACCAGGCGAGGCCATTCCCCAGTGTCAACGTGAATACCCACATCCCTCGGACAGGGCCAAGCTCTGAGCTGTGGGACAGAGGGCCCCGCGTGGGGCTTGGGATTCAAGAGCTCTGACCGGGCCACACCATCTGCTCAGGGCCCCTGGGCAAATTTCTCTCCTGCTCAGAACTTCCTTCTAAAGCCACGGGATATTGGAGTCAGGGCAGAGATCTTGTAGTTGAATGCCATTACTTGACAGATGGGGACACAGGGCTTCAGAGAGGAGCAGGCACTTGCTGCTAATTGTAGGGTCAGCTTGATGGCGACTGGTTTCTTGGGGGGGATCCCCTGCATAGAGCAGAGCCAGCACTTCACACAAGTGGCTGGAGGCTCAGGTGAGACCCTGTGTGCCCCAGACAGACCAACACCAGGCACCATTGGTAACATGGCACAAAGCTCTTCCCAGGGAAGCACAGTCCAGTGCAGCTAGAGGAGGGGGAACCTGGTGGGGGCCAGGGAATGATGATGGGGAACCCCAGAAGGCAGTGGGTACATAGCCATTCTCTCGTGAAGTTTATGCTTAGGCGACTTTACTGCTTTGCAGAGAAAATGGTATTTGTCGGCTTCAAAGGCAGCTTCCGGCCCACCTGGGTGACCCTGGACACTGAGGACCACCATGCCAAAATCTTCCAAGTGGTGCCCATCCCGGTGGTGAGGAAGAAGAAGCTGTGAGGACCGCCGCCACCCCGTGCACCCCCACAGTGGACCCTGACACTGGAGTCTGGGCAGCAGCCCGGGGCAGCAAGGCCGGTTCCCACAGCCCCGGTCTGGCAGCTGCCGGGGAAAGCCACGTGTCAGCCCTGATGGGCCAGGGGGAGGCTTCCAAGCCCCCTGGTGCTGCCGCCCATCCCCCTCAAGTGTCTACCTGCAGCCCCTGGGGCCATGTGGGCTGATGCTGCAAACCTTCTCCTCCCTGCAGCCTCCCGGGGGCCTCTCTGTCTGTGCCTCTGCAGTGGGGGCTGTGGGGGCCACAGGGAGCCCTGGGCTCTACTGGCAAAAAAGGTCCCCTTTGGCAGGAGTTCTGCTCCAGCTGGGAGGAAACCTGGGGGTGGGAGGGCACGGTCGCTCACAGATCTCCATGCTCTCCAGCTCAGTGTTAGGGTGGGAGGTGCAGGAAGGATCCTCATTCCTGTAGGCGGGACCCGACCTCCACTGGGTTCAGAGCTCGGGTGTAGACAGAGCCCACCAAGATGGAACCAGCTGCCCTCGGGGAGGACGAGCCTGCCTCCGGAGGAGGTCAGCCTCTCAGGAGACTTGGCGCCCAGGCCATGAGCTGGACTAGGTGACTTTTAAAGGCCCTTTCAGTTCTGAGAGCCCAGAAGTCTGTGGCTTCTCATGTTGTGTCTGGAGTCCAGCGGTAGGCGAGAACATTCTTCTCAGCTGACATCCATGATGCTGGGCGCTCCGGGCAGACAGGATGGAGGCGTGAGAAGCAAGGCCCAGGGTGAGGGGCTTGGCTGTCTGGTGCAACAGACGGTCAGTGTAAGTGCCTTCTGATGCTAGGCAGAGAATCCTGAGAGGGCTCCCAGGAGGGAAAGAAAGGGTTTATGTGCTCGGGTGGGTCTGGAAGCTTCTTGCAGGAGAGGCCCTGGGCTCGTAGGGTTGAAGGGCAGGGGGCTTATGGGTGGCAGGGATGGGGCAGCCTCTAGAGCATTCAGAGGCTGATCCCTTCCTGGCGAAGCTGGATGACTTCAAGGTGGCCCATTGCCCTGGACTCGCTGCCCCACCCGTAGCAGAGAAGCGTGCATCAGAGGGATGCTGGTGGGCCCCTGACACCCAGAATGTGGGCCAGCCGGCCCCACCTATGACTCCAACAGAGGCTGGAGTCAAGTCGAGAAGGGTGGGCTCCTCCATGGGGGGCCCATCTGCTCCTCACTGGGGAGCCCCCAAGAAGCGCTCACACCTCAGGGTGCCTGGGCTTTTGGAGCCAGAAAGGGCCTTAGGAGACACCTAGTCCAAAGCCTTAGTTGTAGAGATGGGACGATGAGACTCCAAGAAGGGGAAGAACCACACGGCCAGAACAGGGCCAGGACGGGAGCCCCCACTCCCCACACTCACTGCCACACCACGCTGCCTCAACTGCCGGCCGGAGGGGCCAGACGCTCCTGAAGGACAAGTCCCCTAGAAGGGAGAAAAGATGAGACTAGAGAGCTGTTGGCCAGGACTGTTTCTGCCCCGGGCCCCTCACCGTGCACACAAGGGCTCCCTCCTGTGGGCTCTGGAGGCCCTGCAGCCTCCACTTGGCTCAAACTTACCAGCCCTCTGGAGGGGCGCCCAGCCACCGCAATAACTGCACTGGTGCTATCTGCATCTGCAGGTCCACAGGCGCGCCCAGCAGACAGTGTCAGGCCACCCTGACACATCTTTGGAGAGCTGGCTAGGTGGATCTCCAGGGTCCATCCACCCCAGGCCCTCTTGGAGAACTGCCCACCTTGGAGAGCCAGGAGAGCTCTGGAAAAGGAAAACTCTGTCTGTGGTTTCTACTCTCTCGTGAGACCCCAGGGTCACCCTGGGTCTCATGATGACCATGTCTGTCCCTTCTCCTGCCCCAACCACAAACTCATTCCCTTCTTGTCCTCATCTGTTCAGCTGCACCCAGTGAGGCTCAGCCTTAAGTCCACCCCCCGCTCCCAGGGTGAGCCAGTCGCCAAAGAGGTTTTTCCCACTAAACAAGTCTTTCAGCTGCTAGGGGGTGACAGTGGGACTCTGCCTCTAAGGACACGGCAGCTTCAGAGGCCCGAGTCCCTGCAGGGACCTCTTCCAGGAAGATCAGAGGCCATGGGGAGGAGAGTTCAGATGACCTCATGTTCTTTTCGTCTACAGTCCTGTTGAGTTTTCCTAAACTCTTAACGCAAGGGTCTCACACCGTGAACCACTTAGGGTGCGATCACTTCCGATGGCCAGGAATATTGACTGTCTTTGGTTCAGTTCATGGAAAGAAAATATCTATTTGAAAATCCTCAGAGTTGTACATTTGTCAAACAGCACAAGATCTGTGCATATAACGTTCCTTCCAAAACCATTCACCAAGAGCCCGTGTCTGGGCATGTTCTTGGTAGCACAAATTTTCTTACTGCTTAGAATATTGTTCTTGTTTTTCTTTCTGTTTGGAAGCCTCAAGATGAGTTAGGCCTTTAAAAAAAAAAAAAAAAAAACACTCCTCTGAAATGCTTTTCTTTTTCCTGTTGCCGAAATAGCTGGTCCTTTTTCGGGAATTAGATGTATAGTGTGTTTTGTATGTAAACGTTTCTTGTAGGCGTCACTATGAACAAAGATATATTTTCTATTTATTTATTCTATTATGCACTTCGAGAAATTGTTGTCGGAGAAATGAAGAATCGTCTTAAATGTCTTATTTGGGTATGTCCTTTGGACCGCTTGAAAGGGGTGTGTGTATCCAGGGCCTTCTGCTTGCAGCAGACATCGGCTCTGGTTTGGAAAATCTTGCTGTACTGTAGTAAACGTAAAAAGGATGTCATCCACCTGACTGCTTGTTTATTTTCCATTAAAGTGGGTCTCACCTTAAGCCAGAGAAATAAGACAGGAAATTACCCTTTGCCGCGCTGGCCGCTCACTTCGAAGAACCAGTTATGTGTCCTACCTCATCCTGTCCACAAGGGGGCGCTCAGGAGAGCGGGTGGAGAAGGTCCTAGGAGAGGAAAGCTGCCGTTCATGTGGCTGGCACATCCATGCCGGACTGTGTCCTCCTTACCCCTAAGCATCAGAGAGCTGTCAAGGCAGCACCCTCCCTGGGGGAAAGCCAGAGGTTAGTGGAGTCTGGACTTGAAGCAAGCCTGTTTCTTCCTCATGGGTACAGTTTGGGCAGAGGCCAAACACGATGTCTGGGGAGAACATGGAGACTGAGGTGGAGAGATAGGTCCAACTCAAGCTGCCAGACGAGGCGGGTGGCGAAGCAGGTTAGAGGGGAACCCTAGGCAGAGGTGACAGAGGCTTGGGGGTCTGGGGAGGAGAAAGTGAGAAGCTTAGAAGGGGTGAGTGGGAGGGTCCTACAACTGTGCTGTGCAGTAAGGCAGCCACTGGCCACATAAAGCCACCTACACTGAGATTAATTACAATGACACACAATTGAAAATTCAGTTCCTTGGTCACAATGACCTATCTGAAGCACTCAATACTCCATATGTCTGCATGTGTACATGCTAAGTTGCTTCAGTCAAGTCCAACTCTGCAGCCCCATGAACCAGTCCATCAGGACTGATGAGCCAGTCCATCAGGCTCCTCTGCCCATGGGATCCTCCCGGCAAGAATGCTGGGGTGGGTTGCCATTCCCTTCTCCAGGGGGTCCTCCCGACCCAGGGATTCAACCCATGTCTCCTGCATTGGCGGGCAGGTTCTTCACCAGTAGCGCCATCTGGGAGGCCCAATCCATATGTCTAGTGGTTACCATACTGGTCAAGGAATATATAAAACATTTCCATCAACAAAAAAGGTTCTTTTCTTGATGATTTCCAGAAAGCTTTAGGGGCCCGTACACTGGACTTTTAAAAATCTATGCTCCTAATGCGTGTGTGTGTGTGTGTGTGTGTGTTCAGTCCACTTAAAGGGGCTAGCACCAGATTGGTGCTATCAAGCTGTCAAGTCATCCCTTGGTATCCACAGGGGACTGATTCTAGGATCCCTTTGGACACCAAAATCAGAGGATGCTCAAATCCCTCATAGTCTGCTCTCTCTTTCTGTGGGGTTTGTGTCCCAGAATTCAACCAACCTATGATCGTGTAGTGTTTTCCATCCGCAGTTGGTTCAATCAGTGAATGCAGAAACCTGCATATGTGGAGGGCCAGCTGTCCATCTGGCAAAGCAGCCTGAGCACCCTGGGTCAGTGTGAGTGAAAGGGCCGTGGCCCCTGCCCTCAAGAAACTTCACCTGGGGAAGTGGGGAGGGTGCATCTCTCCACTCACTTGACAACTAGTTCTGAGCATCTGCTCAGTGCCAGACACGGCCCGAAGTAGAACATCAAAGACCTCCATGGAGGACTTCCCTGGTGGCCAGTGGTTAAAAATCCACCTGCCAGTGCATGGGACAAGGGTTCGATCCCCGGTCCAGGAAGGTTACACATGCCTCGGGGAAACTAAGCCCGTGTAGCACCGCCACTGAGCCCACACCCTAAAGCCCGTGCTCTGCAACAAGAGAAGCACCACTGTAGTGAGAAGCCCGAGCACTGCAACTAGACAAAGCCCGTGCAGCAGTGAAGACCCAGCACGGCCAAAAATAATCGATTAATTAATTTTAAAGCATAAATAAAAGGGAAGAAATAACACTAAATGGGGGGAAAAAAGACCCTAGTGGAGACCCTGCAGTCCCCACACCCAGTGAGTGGTGAGGCAGAGAGCTCTGAGGGAGGAGAGTTCTCAGCTGGAGTGGTCAGGGGTCCATGAGCATGGATGGGACTAGAGGCAGTCTGGGGATCAAGGTCAGATGAGGAATGGGGCCCTTTCATGAGAGGCACAGCCTGGGTGCTGGGAAAGGAACCAGAGGTGTGGGCTTGAAGACGGCTGGGCGTAAACCAGAGAGCGACCGTGAGAGGGAAGGCGGGCCAGCCAGACACGGGCAGTTTGCAGGGACCACGAGGTCTGACGATGGGAGGGGGGTCCCTGGTGACTCCTCAGCCGGGAGTTTGGCTGCTTGAGTAAGTGCACAGTGCACCGGTTTGGTTAGTGAAGTAGAACAGGCATTTGGGAGGACTGAGAGAGCAGGCTCAAAGGAAGCAACAGGAGACTGCAGCCAGCTCCGTGCAGAGAGCAAGGAGCAGGAGATACCCTAGAGTGCAGACAGAGGGTGGACGTGGGGCCCCTTCACACGTGGCCCTTCAACAGTCACCAGGCGCCCAGAGGGGAGTCACTGCCAGGTGTTAGGTGACAAGGCGACCACACCTGGCCCCGTCTGCATGGAGAAAGCCACAAAACATGGAAGCAAGCTAAGAGTCCATAGGCAGAGGAATGGCTAAAGATGTAGTACATAGGCAAAGGCTTCAGTGCTGGCTGAAGGGTAAAGAATCTGCCCACAAAGAAGGAGACGTGGTTTTGATTCCTGGGGAGGAGAGCATGGCAACCCACTCTAGTATTTTTGCCTGAAGAATCCCATGGACAGAGGAGCCTGGTGGGCTGCGGTCCACAGGATGGCAAAGAGCTGGACATGACTGAAGTGGCTGAGCAAGCATGCGTGTACAGTCCATATACGCACTGGACTACTACTCAGCCATGAAAAAGAATGGAATAATGTCATCTGCAGCAACATGGGTAGATTCAGAGATTGTCATACTAAGTGAAGTAAGTCAGAAAAAAAGACAAATCTTATGTGATATCACTCATATGTGGAATCTAAAAAAAATAGTATGAAAGAACTTATTTACAAAACAGACTCCTAGACATAGAAAACAAATCTATGGTTACCAAGGGGGAATCAAGGGAGGGATAAATTGGGAGTTTTGGGTTAACACATGGACACTACTATATATAAAATAAGTGACAAGGATTTACTGTATAGCACAGGGAACTATATTCAATATCCTGTAATAAACTATAATGGGAAATAATTGTTTTAATATAGATATATACATATATATGTATAAACACATTACTTTGCTGTACAACTGAAACAGAGTTGTTTCAGTTGTGTCCAAGTCTTTTTGACCACGTGGACTGTAGCCTGCCAAGCTCCTCTGTCCGTGGGATTCTCCAAGAATGCTGGAGTGGGCTGCCATGCCTTTCTCCAGGATCTTCCCGACTCAGGGGCTGAACCCGCATCTCACAGCTCCTGCACTAGCAGGTAGGCTCTTACCACTAGCGCCACCTGGGATCAACCATAATTTTGAAAAAAAAAAAAAAAAACACAAAAGAACGGAGGATAGGAAATTCAAAAGAGTAGAGTGTGCTCTGGGAGTTCCCCTCTCCTAAGGGCTCTCCCCTAAGCCAAGTGAGGGGGGCAAGGGAACCCCTCGTAGGGGACTGGAAGTATCCGGAGGAAGAGAAGATGGACGGTTCACTTCTCAGCTGGTGCTTACTGAGACCTTAGGCTCAAGGGGCAGCGGCTGCTGCCAGAGCTGGGGAGGAGAATTCCCTGGTGTCTCACTGCCCCATCATTTAGGAGAGAAGAGGCCAGAGGTGTCTCTGCTCTTGCCCTGGATGATATAAGGTGAATGCAGGCTGGAGCTGCCCTATGTTCCCAAGAGAACAGCCAGCAGTCCCTGGAGAAATGCCCCTCCACTCATTGGCTGGGGGAGGATGCCTGAGGTTTCCACGCATCAGGAGCTCATTGTGGAGGGACTTCCCAGTAGTCCAGTGGTTAAGACTCCAAGCTCCCAATGCAGGGGGCGCCAGTTCAATCCCTGGTCAGGGAACTAAGATCCCATAAGCTGTATGGCCCCAAATATTAATTATTAAAAACTGTAGAGCACAAGTAAGTGAGCTTGAAGGAAGCCTGTCCCACACAGGTGTCTGCCCAGGTGAAAGGATACCTGGCAGAGGCTATAGGCATCCTCAAAGGCAGAGGGGAAAGAGCAAGGGGTGCCACCTGTGTTCAGCTGGGAGACACATTGCTCAGATCAAAGTGGGCAAGTGAGCATCGGACAAGAATCCAGAAGACCGTCCCAGGCCAAAGAGCCATAACACCTGCCACAACAGAGGACACTTAAGGCCAGTTTGCAATGGCACAATTTACTGAAGACTTTTTACCCCTCTTCCTCAAATCCTCCCCTCTCTGTGCCCCAAACCATGCCGGCGGGCATGGGGAGCGTTGGGAGAAGTGGAGTGGGAAGCAAGGCAAAAAAGAGAAAAAGAAGAGCCCCGTGTCTCCATCCCCATCTCCCCTGTACCGGCTCCAAGACAGAGCCCAGATGCGAGGGTCTGAGACCTGGGACCCTTCACTGCAGTGTTTGCACTTGGACACACCTCTCCTCCAACAACTAAATACAAAGAAACTGAACAGGAGCAGTTGGGGCAAATTCTGGGCCCCAAAGATACAAAGAGACCAAAAAACCCAACTGCCACTTTTGCAGTGCCTAGAGCAAAAGCAAGGCACTGGGCATGCCCCTGCACACACAGCGCCACCTAAAGGGTGGGCAAACCATGGAAGTCACCCTCCAGCCTGACCCCAGACCCACTCTGCCCTCACCCCACCATGTAAGGAACAAGCTCGCCTCACCTCAGGGAGCAAGGAAAACTTCTGTTTGTTCTCACTCCCTTTGATACAGCAGGGACCCCAGTAAAGCCTCACCTGAATCTCCTGTCTGGTCTCTAGTCAGTTGTTATTGATTAAGGAGGCCAAGAACTCCAGTCCGTAACTCAAGCAGGGGGAGAGCAGTGTGTGCGAGTAAACTTGCTTTAAGCTGCAGGAAGAGAAAGCGCTGGTTTGTAGCTTTTGCTGGTGTCCATTGTATAAATAGATTCATCACAGCCAGTTTCCAGCTACAGGGGTTTCATGGCCAGATCCCAAGATTCCTGTCTATTAACCACTGGCTCTGCAAGCTGGTACCAGCCGTCTTCCTTGCAGGCTGAAGGCTGAGTCAACAGAGGGGAATTGAAACAGTGCTGAGAAAAAAGATACAGCTCTGCTAGACTGTATCCTTCCAGATCAGCTTCCTCAACAAAACCATTACACACAGCAGGAAGGGAAGAATATAAGGACCACACTCCCCTGGAAGTATCTTGTCAACTCCCTTAAAAGACAGAAGCTGCTAAAAGAGAATTTTGCTCGTTTGTGTATTTTAAACATCTTTCCCCTCTTCCCACTCCAAAGGGGAAACAGCATAGCATCTGGTTGCTATGCTATGAAGTTAGGGATGAAGAATGTTCTCCTAAGAAAAATGCCAAAGGCAAAATCATCAAGTTTGGTTCATAGGATGACATAAAATTATTAAAACGTAAAATTCTAAATCATCTTGAAAACTAATAAATTGAGGAAATGAGTTTAAAATCTATCCAGGTAAGAAGTGAGTAACTTTGGATGTGCTGGGTATCCTTGGTTTGCTCCCAAGTTCATTTCCATGCCCTGCTTAAATGGACCATTAGCAGTTTTGTGGTCCTTTGCCTTCCTGTTGGTTCAGAGGCTCCTTTGGGAGGGAGGGAAGTGCTGTGTCTGGGAGTTCATTGCAGGGCTCCCTCCTGGCCCATGTCTCAGGGTCAGCTGTTCCCTTCTAAGGAAGACAGGGCTTCAGTCAGGGTGCCTCTATAAGCCACTGTCTGCCTGGGTCCCAGAGACTGCTCTGGCTCCTGGTGTCTCTATGCCAGGGGTGGTAACTGCTCCCCATGTTCACAAGCACAAGATTATGGCCCTGCTCCTTTCAGGGTCCCTAAACTCTATTCGCCTAATTTACAAATGTTCCCTTCATTTAACACATTGGTATTGTGCCATCTGCTGATACTTTCTACATAAGGTACTCTTTTTTAATGTTTGTTTTTATTTATTTGGCTGCACCAGGTCTTAGTTGCGGCATGCAGGATCTTTGCTCTTCTTTGCAGCATGCGGGATATTTAGCTGCGGCGTCTGAGCTCTTAGTTGCAGCACGTGGGATCCTGTTCCCTACCAGGGTTTGAACCCAGGGCCTGTGCTTTGGGAGCATGAAGTCTTAGCCACTGGACCATGAGACACTCTTTGAAAGCAATAAAAGGAAGTCAGGAAACACCAAAATAAAAATAGGGAGGGGTCAGCTCACAAAAAAATAAACAGTAAATAAATATATGTATTAATATTTTAAATTTTTCAGCCTCATTGGTAATTACAAGATGTGAATCAAAACAAGATAATATTAATCACTTGCCAAACTGAAAATATTTTAAGAATGATACAAGGCAAGAAGAAGCAGACATTCTTGAAAGTAAAAGTGAAAGTTGCTCAGTCATGTCCAACTCTTTGCAACCCCATAGACTATACAGTCCATCGAATCTCCCAGGCCAGAATACTGGAATGGGGAGCTGTTCCCTTCTCCAGGGTATCTTCCCAACCCAGGTTTCCCACATTGCAGGCAGATTCTTTACCAGCTGAGCCACCAGGGAAGGGAAGCCCTTAGACATTCTTCAGTTCAGTTCAGTCGCTCAGTCGTGTCCGACTCTGTGATGATCCCATGGACTGCAGCACACCAGGCTTCCCTGGCATACTTCACCAACTCCCAGAGCTTGCTCAAACTCACGTCCATCAAGTCGGTGATCCCATTCAACCATCTCATCCTCTGTTATCCCTTTCTCTTCCCATCTTCAATCTTTCCCAGCATCAGGGTCTTTTCAACTGAGTCAGTTCTTCGCATCAGGTGGCCAAAGTATTGGAGTTTCAGCTTCAGCATCAGTCCTTCCAACGAACACCCAGGACTGATCTCCTTTAGGATGGACTGGTTGGATCTCCTTGCAGTCCAAGGGACTCTCAAGAGTCTTCTCCAACACCACAGTTCAAAAGCATCAATTCTTCTGCACTCAGCTTTCTTTATAGTCCAACTCTCACATCCATACAAGACTACTGGAAAAACCATAGCTTTGACTAGACGGACCTTTGTCAGCAAAGTAATGTCTCTGTTTTTTAATATGCTGTCTAGGTTGGTCATAGCTTTTCTTCTAAGGAGCAAGTGTCTTTTAATTTCATGGCTAAGACATTCTTAGATGATGATAGAAAAGTAGGTTGGTGCAAGCATTCTATAAAGCAATTTTGTATTATGTAAAAATGATTTGAAAATGTGGGTAGACTTAAGCTCCAAAAGTCTGTCCAGGAATTTATCCTTGAGAAAGAGCTTACAGTAGTGCACAGGATTTGTGACAAGGATATTTACTGCAGCATTTTATAGGATAATGAATACTCTGTAAAAATCTAAATAGTCAGCAATCAGACTGGCTACATTGAGATATAGCCCCTTTCCCAAAATGAAGATTAAAAATGACTATTGAAATGTTGGTAAATATGAATACTGAGTGATAAGGAATGGGAATTTTTCACTCTAATTATATGTGTCTGTGTGTGTACATTTAAAGTATTTCCAAGATAAAAATACTTCTGGGGCTTCCCTGGTGGCTCAGTGGTAAAGAATCTGCCTGCCAATGGAGGAGACACAGGTTCGATCCCTGACCTGGGAAGATCCCACATGCTGCAGAGTGACTAAGTCCATGCTTCACAACTACCGAGCCTGTGCCCTCGAGCCCGGGAACTGAAACTAATGAAGCCCGCACGCCCTACAGTCCATGCTCTGCAGTAAGAGAAGCCACCAAATAAGAAGTCTGAGCACCGTAACTAGAGAGTAAGCCCCATTTTCCACAACTAGGGAAAGCCCACGCAGCAACAAAGACCCAGCACAGCCAAAAGTAAATAAATAAAAAAATTATAATTAAAAAAACTTCCGAAAATGGGAAATAACTATTTAGAAAAAATAACTACTTAGCATTACAGATCAAGAGTCTTAAAAGCACTCCTTTTCATTGACCTACTAATTATTTACTTGGGAATGTAACCTAAGGAAACAAAGCTGAGGTATAAAGATGTTCCTTTCGGCATTATTTACAATCATTTGACATGTTCAAAGAACCTAAATGTTTGACTTCACAGGAATGACTAAATAAATTAAGGTCTCATTTGATGGACTGTTACACCTCATTGAAATGATATTTACAAGGAGTTTGTAATAACAAAGTGCTAATTTGCAAATTCTATTACAAAATCCTTGTGGGTTCTGGAAGTCACAGACTATTACAGGCTAATCGCCCTGGAGCTCTGTTGGCCTGGTATTGTGCACATTAGAGATGTTCACACACACACACCGCTTTAGCCTTGCCGCTCCGCTAAGCCCACGCTCCTATTTCTTCTTGACGGCCCCACTGCCCTTCAGCCTTTGTACCTCCTCTTCCCTCTTCTTCTCCCTCCTGATTCTGCCTCCCAAAATTCCAAGGAACTAGCTTGCAATAGCAATGTCCTCCTGAGTGGCTGGTTCCCTTCGTTAAACTCCTTTGGCGAGTGCTATCTGGTCCAATTAAGGTACAGAGAGGTGATCTATTCTAGCCTGGGGCATGCACTGATTTAAATTAGAAGTAGGAGGGACTTCCCTGATGGTCCTCTGGCTAAGACTCTGTGCTCCCAATGCAGAGGGTCCATGTTCAATCCCTGGTCAAGGAACTAGATCCCACAGGATTCAACTAAAAGATTTCCTGTGCTGCAACAAGAACTGGCACAGCCAAAATATTAATTAATTAATTTAAAAATGAAATAAAATTAGAAGTATGAGCCCAAGGGCAGAAAACATCATCCTTGTCCGTGAGACTCTAAAAGAGGAGCAAAGGTCTCAGGGAATTTGTAAGGAAGCTTCTATCCTAAGGGTTCAGGGACCTCCTTGGGACTGGAATGAATTCCTCTAGTCCTGTTTCTTCCAGATGTCAGTGTGTGGATTCCAGGCCTGGCAGAACTTGTCACCTCTGTTTACAGAAGAGGTGAGGCCCAGGGACATCAAATTGGCCCTCAAGGTCATCCACCGTGGACTTCAGCAGGAGACTGGATCAAAGAGGCCTCAGTGTTTCCAGGCCCATCACGAAACCTCGCTCCCCACAAGGGAGAGCGCCGCTGGCCAGCAGGCCGGCAGATGCAAAGCAGGCCAGATGTCCCTGGGATTCCTGACATTCCAGAAGGGCAGCCCTCCTTGCTGCCCAACTCCAGGCCCCAGATTCATGGGCTCAGAAACCTCACCTTGGAAACTTAGGCAGACTTCTCGGAAGGGAAAAAAAATTGCTCTGAGTGTGCTAGAGCCCAGAGCTGCTGCTGCTGCCGCCTAGTTGCTCAGTTGTATCCAGTTCTTTGCAACCCCTCCTCTGTCCATGGCAATCTCCAGGCAAGAACGCTGGAGTCGGCTGCCATTTCCTCCTCCAAAGGATCTTCCTGCCCCAGGGATTGAACCTGGGTCTCCTGCATTGAAGGCAAATTCTCTACCATCTGAGCCACCAATCAGGAAACAGTCAATTCACATAAAAAATATATAAATGGGGGACATCCCTAGTGGCCCAGTGGCTAAGACTCCACGTTTCCAATGTAGAGGGCCTACGTTCAATCCCTGATCAGGGCACTAGATCCCACATACCACAAATAAGACCCAGTGCAGCTAAATAAATAAATAAATAACTTAAAACACATATATTTGGGAAATAAATGTGTGTTTAGAAGTTCAGCCTCAAAAAAAAAAAAAACAAAAAACAAAAAAAGTTCAGCCTTATTGGTAATTATAAGATGTAAACTGAAACGACAGATCGTATCAATCACCTATCAAACTGAAAACATTGTAAAGAACCCTAGAAGGCAAGAAAAAAATGGGCACTCTTAGATGACGATAGCAAAGTAACTTGGTGCAAGTTATCTGTAAAGCAATTTCAAATTGTGTAAAAGTGATTTGCAAATGTGTGCAGACTTTGGCTCCAAAGTTAGCATGTACAGAATGCTATATTAAGTGCTTCACATGGATTCGCTCATTTCATCCTCACAGCACTCCCGTGAGGTAGGAGCTTTTATTAGTGCCCATAGGCTTAGGTGAGGTGCTTAGATGATGCACCCAAGATGATACAGCTCATAAAACACAGGACAAGGCCACCCAGCTCCAGGGCTGTGCTCTAGGGGTCTCGAGTTCAGTTCAGTTCAGTCGCTCCGTCATGTCCAACCCTTTGAGACCCCATGAATAGCAGCATGCCAGGCCTCCCTGTCCATCAGCATCTCCCAGAGTTCACTCAAACTCACGTTCATCAAGTCAGTGATGCCATCCAGCCATCTCATCCTCTGTCATCCCCTTTCCCTCCTGCCCCAATCCCTCCCAGCATCAGTCTTTTTCAATGAGTCAACTCTTCACATGAGGTGGCCAAAGTACTGGAGTTTCAGCCTTAGTGTCATTCCTTCCAAAGAAATCCCGGGGCTGATCTCCTTTAGAATGGACTGGTTGGATCTCCTTGCAGTCCAAGGGACTCTCAAGAGTCTTCTCCAACACCACAGTTCAAAAGCATCAATTCTTCGGCACTCAGCTTTCTTCACAGTCCAACTCTCACATCCATACGTGACCACTGGAAAAACCAGTGGTGCCTTGACTAGACAGACCTTTGTTGGCAAAGTAATGTCTCTGCTTTTTAATATGCTATCTAGGTTGGTCATAACTTTCCTTCCAAGGAATAAGCATCTTTTCATTTCATGGCTGCAGTCACCATCTGCAATGATTTTGGAGCCCCCAAAAATAAAGTCTGACACTGTTTCCACTGTTTCTCCATCTATTTCCCATGAAGTGATGAGACCAGATGCCATGATCTTCGTTTTCTGAATGTTGAGCCTCAAGCCAACTTTTTCACTCTCCTCTTTCACTTTCATCAAGAGGCTTTTTAGCTCCTCTTCACTTTCTGCCATAAGGGTGGTGTCATCTGCATATGTGAGGTTATTGATATTTCTCCCAGCAATCTTGATTTCAGCTTGTGCTTCTTCCAGCCCAGCATTTCTCATGACGTACTCTGCATATAAGTTAAATAAGCAGGGTGACAATATACAGCCTTGACGTACTCCTTTTCCTATTTGGAACTCGAACTAACTGCTAATTACCTGCAACCTCGAAGCGTTATGGAAAGTAAATGAAATGAAGCATGTACAGGGCCTGCACACAGTGGGTGCTCAATAAATGGAAAGTGACCTTGAACATCTTTTCGTGCCGTTTGTAAACACCAGGAGGGCAGAGGCCTTTGCTGCCTTGTTTACCTTCATACCCCTCTCCTGCACAGTTCCTGAAATCTGTAGGTGTTCAGCACATACTTGGTGAGCAGGGCAGTGATGAGGCCACATGGACAGGGGAGCCCTCTGCCCAGGCAGAGCCCCATGATCTGTGTTCAAATCCTGGCTTTGTCACTTCCAAGCTGTGTGACCATGGGGAAAATACTTAACATCTCTGTGCTTCCATTTCCTTGTGTGTAAGATGGGGATGCTACTACACTATCTACTACACAGGGTTGCTAGAAGGATGATGTAAATTAATTTTTGTCGAACAGTGCACATGGATGGGATAATCCTTTAGGTTTCAAAGAGAAATTCATAGAAGTGTGTGCATATTTTCACAAATATATGGCAAGCACAGATAGAGTGGCCTGCTCATTGAAATAATAGCTGGAATGGGCTTCCCTGGTGGTCCAATGTTAAGACCTCACCTTTCAATGCTGGGGATGCGGCTTGGAGCCCTGTTTGGGGAGCTAAGATCCCACACACCTCTAGGAAAAAAACAAAACAAAACATAAAACAGAAGCAATATTGTAAGAATTTCTATAAAGACTTTAAAGTGGAAAAAAGAGAAATAGATAAAATAATGGCTGAAAAATTCCACCTGATGGATCCGTGGCAAGTCAGAGCTTTGAAGGGGCGGTCATGCACCACGCCAGTCTCTGCTGCCCCCTAGTGACCATATCCCTTAATTTCTTTGACTGTTTTCTTTCGCAGGAAGACGCTACAGTAACGCTACCGTCACTTCAGAGGGACCCCTGCTCTCCAGGATTCTGGCCAAACTCCAGCTTTGGCTTGGTTCTCTGGACGCTGAAAGAGGCAGAGCACTGGCTGGTTCTGAGATCCCAGGCAAACCCCCTCCCCTCTCCCCGGTCTCACCTGTGGACAGGCACCGCCCACACCGCCACTGCAGGGCAGGAGTGAGGCTCACCCGTGCTGATAACAGGAGGCCCGCGGACGCTCTCAAGTCCAAGACGTGTTTGCTGTAGTCATTACAACCACACCCTCCTCTGTTTCCCAGCTGAATTCAGCCACACTTGTTCTTCAGACTTTTCCTCCCCGATGTCCACCCTCAAGGAACCCCCAGGTGAAGAGCCGCAAAGGCCCCTCAGCTCCAAGCCCTGGCCTCCCCTAGGGTGGTCAACAAGTTACCTCACAGCGTCATCACAAGAAAGCATTTTTTTTATTAGCTTTCAGTTGAAGGATTAATTTCTATGTTCAATAAGAAGTGTGCACATTACAAAAATCGGAGTTGAAAAGAATTGGAAGGGAATACAAGTGCTTTTAGAATCCTAGAAGGCTAATTTTGGGACTTCATTTTAAGAATGAAATTCTAGGGGCTTCCCTGGTGGTCCAGCGGTTAAGAATCGGCTCTGCAATGCAGGGGACACATGCTCCATCCCTGTTCTGGGAAGATCCCACATGCTGTGGGGCAACTAAGCCCAGACCCCACAACCACTGAGCCCTCGGGCCCTAGAGCCTGTGCTCCACAAGAGAGGCCCACCCGTCAACTAGAGAGTAGCCCCCGATCATCTCAGCCAGAGAAAAGCCTGCACAGCAAAAATAGGGCCAGCACAGCCAAAAACAACTATTAATAACTAAATAAGTGTTAAAAAGGAATGGCTTTGTTATTTTTAAAAATTAGATTATAACGTGCTATTGTAACAGAGATCCTGAAGCAGCATAAATACTTTTTAAAATAAAGTTTAAAAAAAAAATAATATCCATGAAAAAAAAATTGGAGTTGACAAAGACTCCATCCTTAACCAAACTTTATTCAGACACCTACGAACCCTCATCTCAACTAGCCCTCAGCCTTGGCCTGTTGAGCTTAGTTTTAGCAAAGAATCTTCCCAAGTCAGGTTAATTCCCCACCCTTGAAAAGGGTATGTCTTGGGTCAGTCTTTAGTAAGACTCCTGTGAAGACAGTTAAGCAAGAATCACCTTACCCTTGCTAGCTAATCTAACTTTCCATCCACTCACCCTCTCACTCTGTTCTTTGACTAAAAATTCCCAGTTGTCATTACTCTATTTCCTTACCTTTTGGCTGTGCCATGCAAGACACGCAGGATCCTAGTTCCCTGACCAGGGATCAGACCCGTACCCCTGGACCACCAGGGAAGCCCACTGTCACTGCACTCAGACTGGAGTTCACCCCCTTTCCCTTATCACAACGGTCTTAAATAACATCTCCCTAGCCATTTTTAACAAGTCTCAACTACAAAATTTTTCTTTGAGTACACCAATAGATTAAGAGGCATGCAAATTAAATTAATCAGTTCAGTTCAGTTCAGTTCCTCAGTCATGTCTGACTCTTTGCAACCCCATGGACTGCAGCATACCAGGCCTCCCTGTCTATCACCAACTCCAGGAGTCCACCCAAACCCATGTCCATCTAGTCAGTGATGCCATCCAACCATCTCATCCTCTGTCATCCCTTTCTCCTCCTGCTCTCAATCTTTCCCAGCATCAGGGTCTTTTCAAATTAGTCAGCTCTTCACATCAGGTGGCCAAAGTATTGGAGTTTCAGCTTCAACATCATTCCTTCCAATGAATACCCAGGACTGATCTTTAGGATGGACTGGTTGGATCTCCTTGCAGTCCAAGGGACTCTCAAGAGTCTTCTCCAACACCACACTTCAAAAGCATCAATTCTTTGGCACTCAGCTTTCTTTATAGTCTAACTCTCACATCCATACATGACCACTGGAAAAGCCATAGCCTTGACTAGATGGACCTTTGTTGACAAAGTAAGGTCTCTGCTTTTTAAAATGCTATCTAGGTTGGTCATAACTTTCCTTCCAAGGAGTAAGCGTCTTTTAATTTCATGGCTGCAGTCACCATCTGCAATGATTTTGGAGCCCAAAAAATAAAGTCTGACACTGTTTCCACTGTTTCCCCATCTATTTCCCATGAAGTGATGGGACCAGATGCCATGATCTTCGTTTTCTGAATGTTGAGCCTCAAGCCAACTTTTTCACTCTCCTCTTTCACTTTCATCAAGAGGCTCTTTAGTTCTTCTTCACTTTCTGCCATAAGGGTGGTGTCATCTGCATATGTGAGGTTATTGATATTTCTCCCGGCAATCCTGATTCCAGCTTGTGCTTCCTCCAGCCCAGTGTTTCTCATGATGTATTCTGCATATAAGTTAAATAAGCAGGGTGACAATATACAGCCTTGATATACTCCTTTTCCTATTTGGAACCAATCTGTTGTTCCATGTCCAGTTCTAACTGTTGCTTCCTGACCTGCATACAGGTTTCTCAAGAGGCAGGTCAGGTGGTCTGGTATTCCCATCTCTTTCAGAATTTTCTACAGTTTATTGTGATCCACACAGTCAAAGGCTTTGGCATAGTCAATAAAGCAGAAATAGATGTTTTTCTGGAACTCTCTAGTTTTTTCAATGATCCAGAGGATATTGGCAATTAAATTAATATTTTATATCTATTGAACTATGCCTGGGGTGTAGGTGATCAATAAATATTTTTGAATGAATACAAGAATGAATTGAAAATAATGCCCATGAGAACCTGCTGTACAGCACAGGGAACTCTACTCAGTGCTCTGTGGTGAAAGGAAATCCAAACAAGAGGGGGTATATGCATGTATATATATAGCTGGTTCACTTTGTTGTACAGCAGAAACTAACAAAACATAGTAAAGCAACTGTATACTCCAATTAAAAAAATAATGCCCAATTCTAGTAAGTTTTTGGCAAAATGGATGTCTGCTCGTATATGGCTGGTGATAGTGCAAACTGATATAATCCTTTGAAAGTAAAATAATAACATATAATAAAAAACATGTCCTTTGTTCCAATAATCTTGAAAACAATACTAAGGGAGTCATCTTAAGAAAGAAGAAAAACTAATTTCAATGAAACTGATGGTTGTAGGTAACTAAAAAGAACCCGAATAGTCAACAGTATAGGAATATGTAAACAGTGTAGCAAGATGTACGGAGAAGGCAATGGCACCCCACTCCAGCACTCTTGCCTGGAAAATCCCATGGACAGAGGAGCCTGGTGGGCCACAGTCCATGGGGTCTCGAAGAGTGGGACACGACTGAGCAACTTCACTTTCACTTTTCACTTTCATGTATTAGAGAAGGAAATGGCAACCCACTCCAGCGTTCTTGCCTGGAGAATCCCAGGGACAGGGGAGCCTCATGGGCTGCTGTCTCTGGGGTCGCACAGAGTCGGACACGACTGAAGCGACTTAGCAGCAGCAGCAGGATAGGAAAATGTAAGGAGAGTGACGATACAGCACAGAGTGAAGGTCCCTATGTCTCTACTTCATTTCCTACCTTCTTTTTTTTAAATTGGAGTTGTGTTTGGTTTCTGCTATACAACAACATGAATCAGCCCCCACCGCCCCATCCCACCCCTCTAGGCCATCATAGAGCTGAGCTCCCTGTGCTCTGCAGCAGCTCCCCACTAGCCATCTGTTTATTCGTGGTGGTGTACATGTTAGTCCTCTTTAGACAGATAAATGGAGAATAAAAAAGTTTGAGTGAAATGAGAGCAATTACAGAACCCTCTTCAAAGTGGCTCTACTTACTTATAGGGATCTAGAGCTCTCAGTTCCCAAGGAGAAGGAAATGGCACCCCACTCCAGTGTTCTTGCCTGGAGAATCCTAGGGATGGGGGAGCCTGGTGGGCTGCCGTTTATGGGGTCACACAGAGTCGGACACGACTGAAGGGACTTAGCAGCAGCAGCAGCAGAGCTCTCAGAATCCAGGAACAAGCCGAATAATCAAGACCTGGGGGGTCAGAACCTCAAGCCAAGTCCAGAAAGTTCACCAACAGAAGTTCTGAAACCTTCAGTCTAGCTGTCCACCCACTACTAATGACTTAGCTACCAAGTCATTTAATCTCTGGCCAAGTGAGAGAGGATCTGATTTGGCAACCAGGTGGGTGGTGCCCTGGGTGAGATGCCCACCTCTAGTTCAAATGGCCAAAACCATGCAAGGGAGGCAGAATAGGGGAGCAGGGTCCTTCCTGTTGACAGGGCAGCCTTGGGTTGAAGCAGATGCCCCAGAAGGGGATGCGGATCGTGAGACAGAGATTAGACACATGCCTTTGTAAGAAGTACATGCCTATGTACGTTGTCCCTCAGTCATCTCCAACGTTTTGTGACTCTGTGGACCGTAGCCCACCAGGCTCCTCTGTCCATGGGATTCTCCAGGCAAGAATACTGCAGTGGGTTGCCATTTCCTTCTCCTTGGGATCTTCCTGACCCAGGGATCGAACCCAAGTCTCTTGAATCTCTTGCGATGGTAGGTGGATTCTTTACCACTGCACCACCTGGGAAGCCCATTAGAAGAAGTAGACTCATGCCTAACACTGAGATCTGGCCCAACTTTCTCTGCAGGAAAAGGATGCGACTGTTACCCAGCCACTGAAATGTTAAATGTGAAGACCACATAGACACAGGAAAACTTCATTATGATATAAGGCTAAGTGGAAAAAGCCAAAATCAAAAGTCTGTTTCTGCTATGATGACAGCTATGTGATTATACAGTTCAGAGTTAATAACCTTGAAAGGAAGCTTGGTCAGATGAACAGAGCTTGAAGAGGTGGGATGCTGTGCTGGCGTTTCAGTTTCTTTCTTTCGTTAAAGCTTTTATTGTATATTGAAGTATAGCCATTAAAGCATGCTGTGACAGTTTCAGGAGGAGTGACTCAAGTCACACACACACATGTACCCAAGCCCCCCTCCCATCCAGGCTGCCACAGAACATGCAGCAGTTCCCTGTGCTGAACAGTAGGTCCTTGTTGGTTGTCCATTATGAAGTGAATTTCTTTCTTTCATAGAGATCTTGTGGCACCTCTATGATAAGGATTTCAAGTTTTACTCTGAGAGCATGAACCTGGGAAGTTAGGAAATATCAACTCTGAAAATATGAAGAAATACTGAGGCTTCCCTGGTGGTCCAGGGGTTAAGACATCAGGCTTCCACTGGAAGAGGGTGAAGGTCGATCTCTTGCTGGGGAACTAAGATCCTGCATGTCACTTTGCACCGCCAAAAAATAGGGGGAAAAAGAAGAAAAGAATACTAAGGACCGCTGGTTTAAAAGCCCAGATTGGACCCTACACTTGCACAGCCTCACTGTCTCACCCTCATTCTCACTCTGACTGGTCCAGTCTTTAACATTTTCATCATCAGGTTTTGTTTTCTTAACATTAACTTGATTTTTAAAATACAGCACTGAAATACTATTGCTTTTTACTGAGTTTTGGAATGCCTCTTACATCATGTGCCCCACTGCCCACGTCAAAAGCAGCTTTTGGCACATCCTTCCTCCTTCTGCAGGGGCAGGATAAACACGGTTAGCAGAAAGAGGGGAGTGAGGCAAGGACCACTCAGCCTGACCCCTCCCCACAGAAGGCAGCCAGGCTCCCGAGTCTGCTGCTGCCCGGAGGAACTCTGAAGACTGGACAGGAAGAGTGGTTGCCTCTCTGACCCCCTCCAAGGTCTACGACTTTGGGTAAGAATCACAGAAGGGCACAGCCTACTCGCCAAGCAAGGCCACCCACAGCCTGAGTCCCTCCGCTTCCTGTTCGGTTATAGAAAAGCTGAGAAAAAGCAGGGCTCAGACCTTGAACTGCAGCGTCAGGAAGGCAGACAATGCTCTGATAAGGAGGGGAGTCAGGAGAATTCACCTAAGATAGATGCTCAGGACCAAGGTCTGGGAAAGGCCATGTCTATGAAGCACAAACAGGAGACGAAAAACAGACGTGGACTGTCTCCAAACAAGCTGCAACTAGGAAACAACCTCCACAAAGGAATATACACACAAGCACAGAAAAACATTCTATTCTGGGGAAACAAACTTAACGCAAGGTGTAAATCAACTATACTTCTATAAAGTTTAAGACAGTAAATAAAAAGCAAACGTATGAAAAAAATGAGATGCAAAAATAAAGTTGGAAATTACTTGTATTAAAAAAAAAAACAAAACACGAGTTGTAGAGACTCCATTTGGACTTCTTGAATTCACAGAGCATTTTTTAAAGTCTTTTTCTTTTGAATTGCTTTTTAAAATATTTATTTGGCTGTGCTGGGTCTTAGTTGTGGCATATGGGATCTTAATTCCCTGACTAGGTATGGAATGGGCCCCTCTGCATTGGCAGCACAAAGTCTTAGCTACTAGACCACCAAGGGAGTCCCTTGAATTCACAGAATTTAATAAACACTTGAATTCTAAAAAAACAGCTCAATGAAACTGAAAATAGAATGAGATTTTTTTAAAAATTTGTCAGAGCTAAGAAAAAAATTGGTGCCCAAAACACCAATACAAATTGAAAATGTTAACCATAGAAAATTAATTTTTTCAAATGATGGGAGAAAAAAAAGCACCTAAATGTGCAATTGGAAATGACACGCCATATTCTAGGAGAATAAAAAAATACTTTGAAAAATCAAGGACTTCCCTGGTGGCCCAATGGTTAAGACTCTGTGTTCCCAATGCAGGGGTCCGGGATCTGATCTGTAGTTAGGGAAGTGGGTCCCACATGCCACACCTAAGAGTTCACATGCCGAAACTAAAAAGGAAAAATGACCTCATATGCTGCAACTAACATCCGAAGCAATAAATAAATAATTTTTTTTAAAAAAAGAAAAATCAACCCTAGGACTTCTTAGCAAAATTACTGAATATTATCAATAGGAATGAGGCAGGATCTCCAGTATTTAATAGAAAGAACAGTCACTTTCAAGAGAAAAGATAACCCTGGCCTCAGAACACTCCAGTGGAGCCATGCACACACTACACACCTTGTCAGCATGCAAATAACCCTCTTAAAGAAGAATCCAGAGACAGAAGGAAGTTAGAGAATTCCCCCACCTTGATGAGGAGTTAACACACACTGAAAGTGTGAAAGTGTTAGTCACTCCGTCGTGTCCAACTCTTTGCGACACCATGGACTGTAGGCTGCCAGGTTCCTCTCTCCATGGGATTCTTCAGGCAGGAACATTGGAGTGGTTTGCCATTTTCTTCTCCAGGGGATCTTCCTGACCGGGGGATCAAACCTGGGTCTCCTGCACTGCAGGCAGATTCTTTACCATCTTAGCCACCAGGGAAGAGGTTTAACAAGGTAAAGGAAACCACCAGAAGTACTAAAAACTACAGTCTGATCATCAGAACCGAGGGAGGTAGAAGGAGGCCTATTAAGTTTCCATGTTTCATAGTTGATAGTCAGAGAGGCCATGTGACCATATTAAAGCAAGAGACACGACAGCATGTTATTGTTCCGTCGCTCAGTCACATCTGGCTCTTTGTGACTCCATGGACCGCAGCACACCAGGCTTCCGTCCTTCGTTATCTCCAGGAGCTTGCTCAGACTCGTGTCCACTGAGCCAGAGATGCCATCCAACCATCTCATCCTCTGTCATCCCCTTCTCCTCCTGCCTCAATCTTCCCCAGCATCAGGGTCTTTCCAACGAGTTGGCTCTTCACATCAGGTGGCCAAAGTATTGGAACTTCAGCTTCAGCATCAGTCCTTCCAATGAATATTCAGGGTGAAAACAAACATGCAGGAATAAAAATGAGTTTATATATGTGCATATGAATCATACATAATCCCACTCCCCACCTTAAATACGGCACTTCTCTTGTTCAGGAATCTGCATGGCTTTTCTGGGCAGCTCCTCTCTGCTTCCTGCATCCCTGTGACGTCCTGAGGGCTGGGGCTATCTGAAGACTCACTTGCTCACTTGTGTGCACCTGGGCTATGAAGGCCCCAGGTGGGGCTGGACCAAGTGGCGCTCTCTGGGCATCTCTATCTCTGCGTGGCCTTTGCACATGGCCTCTCCAGTCTGGCGGCTTCAGGGGACCCAATGAAGATGCGGTTTCCAGTTTCTTTAAAAAAATTTGTTTATATTTTTGGTTGTATGGGCTGGATCCTTATTGCTCGGGCTTTTCTCTGCTGCTGCTGCTGCTGCTAAGTCACTTCAGTCGTGTCCGACTCCGTGCGACCCCAGACGGCAGCCCACCAGGCTCCCCCGTCCCTGGGATTCTGCAGGCAAGAACACTGGAGTGGGTTGCCACGGGCTGTTCTCTGGTTGCCACAAACACGGACTCCTCTCGAGTTGCAGTGCACGGGCTTCTCGTTGCAGTGGCTTCTCTTGTTGGGGAGCACGGGCTGTAGGCACATGGGCTTCAGCAGTTGCAGCACATGGGCTCAACAGTTGCGGCACCTGGGCTTAGGGCTTCGTGCCTCTGAGACATCTGGGATCTTCCCAGACCGGGGATCCAACCCACATCCGCTGCACCGGCAAGCGGATTTTCTGTTTTAACCACTGAGCCACCAGGGAAACCCTGGTTTTCACATCTTAATGGCAAGTATAATGGTCAGTGCTGCCTGGGTTTTGAGGTCTATTGCCAGCAAAGGTTAAGTTAACAAAACCACCTTGGAGGGCCACTTCACCAATAACATACCAGACGGTGAAAATACGGTTGTTCCAGCAACTCCACTGCTAGGAGTCTGCCCCTCAGATTTAAGCACAAGTTTACCAAAGTATGTGGTAACATTTATTAAAACGTTCATGGCAGCATTTTTGTACAAACTAGTGAGACCCTGAAAACTCAGCGATCATTAGCAGGGGCTATGCACGTGAATCGTAGGTCACACCTCACCACCACCCAGCTCACTGTACCACCTTTGACCTAGGCCTAAACCACTGAAATACCCTCCCAAACTGCCTCTCACCCCTATTCCTGTTGGCTTCCAATCAGTCCACCAGTGCAAAATCGGATGACCCCTCGAATCTACCCCACCACAGCTAAAATCCTTTAGGCCTCTCCAATCTCCAGCAGACCCTGCACACCCCACACTCTTGCTCCAGGCTTCACCCTCTTTACTGGGGTATGCATGGTCTGGGGCTTCCCAGGGAGGGGGTGGGGGGCAGGCTAGCCAGGGTGACAAGCTTTATTGCCTGGGGAAGTAGTTCCATACCATACCTACCACCTTGCAGAGGTAGATTTCCTTTTTTAAAAGTATTTATTCACTTGCTCCACATCTTAGCCATGGCATGTGGGATCTGGTTCCCTGATCAGGGATGGAGCCCAGACCCCGTGCATTGGGAGTGCATGGGTCTTAGCCACTGGACCCCTGGGGAAGTCCCCAGAGGCAGATTCTCTAAGTGAATGGACCCCTCCTGCATAGGAATTTTCTAAAAAAATCTTTGCTGTCATAATTCTCATTCATAAAGGTGTATTGTTTCTGAGAGATCCCACAAACTTGCCTAAGCTCAGAGCCCCCACAAACCTTCGTCACTCACCGTCCAGCCTGGTCCTGGGCTGCGCCCCAGACTCTCCATCAGCCCTCCTGCTGTCCTTCCTGTCACTTCTAGCCACAGGGCCTTTGCATGGACTGTTTCCTCTGCCTGGTTACTCCCTCCTCCTGCCTGAGGTCCTCTCTGACTACCCCCGGATCCCTCCACGCCTTGGCACTGTTGTCCCTTCCTGTTTCTAACAGTTGCCGTGTCACTGTGTACAGGATTACCATTTGTCTTTCCCACCAAACCACTGTTTCACGAAAGCAGGGGCTGCAGGTTCACTGTCCCTGGCACTCAGTGGAGCCCAGCACATAACAGACGCTTGTTTAGTACAGGCTGATGTGGCTGCATGTCCCATGGGAAGCAGAGACGGACAGGCACGTTGTGACAGTTCAAAGGGAACATGAGTTGGGTTGGGTGAAGGAACGCCCTTCTGTTTAAAAAAGATATACACTGGATCAGGACAGTGGCCCAGGCCACTACAGGCACAGATGGCAGAAACCTAACAAGAGGCCCAAGTGAAAACTGAAAACACCTGTAGACAGGGCTGGTGAATTCAGGCAGGGATCGATGCAGGCGTTCAACTGACCCCACCAGGACTCCGCTCTTTCCCTGCTTCTCCCCATTGCTTGCTTCATCCTCCAGCCTGAGACAGTTCTCCCCTAGAGAGGGACAAGGTGGCAATAACAGCTCCAGCCTCACTCCCCTGGGTGCAAGCTGTGCAAGAAACAGAAAACACCTCTTCCCAGGCAGTGTGTGTGTTAGTCACTCAATCGTGTCCCCACCCTTTGAGATTCCACAGACTGTGGCCCACCAGGCTCCTCTGTCCATGGGATTCTCCAGGCAAGAATACTGGAGCGGGTTGCCACTGCCTTCTCCAGGGGATCTTCCTGACCCAAGGACTGAACCCAGGTCTTCTGCATCGCAGATTCTTTTAACGTCTGAGTCACCAGGGATTCCTGAAGTGGCTCATGCAAACTCACCCTAGGATTAATTCCACCATGGAGTGGGGGGCCCACAGGGCAAACATCCAGCCCCCGCCCCACCAACCCAGCACAGAACAGAAAATGAGGAGTGCATGGATCATTACACGGAAGTTAGAAAATAAGTTACCAAAATAAGGGGACCTAGGTACCATGAGGCCAAAACAAACACATATCATCCTACAGATCACTATAAACCAGTCAGTGTGGTTTTTTTTTTTTTTTTTTTCATGAAAACAAACTAACAGTAGCTTCCACGGGTCAAGGCAGTGGCAGCGGGGGGAAGGGGGAGACGTTTCACTCTACCATTCTTTAATGATGATGTTTTCTAAACTTTTCTGAATTTGCTAAAATGACGATGGAAGCCTTTCTTTTAACAAATCATTTTAGTTCTTAGAAATGACAGCTGGGTATAAATTCTGTAACTCTCACTCAGAGCAGGCTGTGGCACAGGAACAGCAACGTCAGACAGTAACAGGCAGCACATCGTATTAGTACCATACAGAATCACCACAAGTTTAGGCACTTTATCAAAGGAACGTGTTTAGAAGCTTGGCCGAGGCCCGATTCACACCCTGGAAAATCGTCACGTTAGATGGAGCACATGACTCGTGACACCGGCACACTGTCCTAAGTAAGGGCCTGTCTGGACAGAACCCCTGGATTCACAGACCACGCAAAATCTGACTGGTATCAAGAGTTCCCCGTAACTGATGAGAGGGGTTTAAATCCAATAAATTTCAAGTGATTACTCGGGATTTTCAAGCTGCGTGATTTTCTGTTCTGTGTCTTCTGCAGAGATTCGGGATTCACGTGTCCTGGCGTCCTGACTGTGTATGTAGGTGTGGAGCGCTGAATGGTGCTCCTGTGGCCTGTTTTTAATTTCACAGTAATGGACATGGTGTCTGCAAGAGCCTGATTCAATGCATTTGAGAGTCTTAAGTCCGTCTGATGAGAACCTGGTATCCTTTTGTTTAAGAGAAACAATACAGACGGCTGCAGGTCAGGCCAGGGGTGCGGTGCCACGGTCCAGCCAGAGACGCCTCCACATTTCAGTGGGAAAAAGCCACACCTGCAGGTTTCCACTGAAAGTGATTTTATGGTAAACGTGAATCTGTCAGTGTTCCATGTTAATTACAAAACCTCTGTCCTCTTTACTTGAAGCCTTTTAAACAGTAATTCTTTTGCTGACCAGAAACTGGCCACATGGCAGACCTTTCTCAGCAGAGACGGGAAGCCTGTGAGTGTGTGGTCGCCCATGCCCTCCTCCTCTGCACAGCGAGGCCACCCCGTCACAGCTCTTCCCTCTTACTCCCAGCCCGATTGTCTTCCTTCGAAGCCTGGGGTTTCGGGTCTCTCTCCTTCTTTTTCTTGCCCTTCTCTTGCTTGGTTTGATTCTTCTCTTTGCTTCCTCCCCCTTTGCCGGGGTACACCTGGCCCTCCAGGGTCACGTCGGCACACCTGTCCTGACTGACCAGGAAGTCCTTGATCTCCCATGCATAGCCCCCATCACGCAGCATGAAGATGGCACGGTCTGACCCCACGATGAACCTGGACAGACAGAGGGGACCACGGTCAGCACACAGTTGGTGCAGGGCTAACAGTTCAAAACAGGCCTGCGGCACTTAACTAAGAAAAAAGAATCCTCTTCAAATTCTACATGAACACAGAACAAAGTGTCCTATTTCCCCAGGCCTAGAAGCTGTTGACATTCACTGCTGGAAAGTACTAGCTGGCTAAACTATTTAACAACTTGGCTCAGATCAAAAGAGAAAGAGGACCTGGGTTGTGTGTGTGGTGCAGGGGCTGCTCATGTGAAGGGAGGTGACAGAAGGGGGCCTTGGGAGGCTGCAGATAGGCGGGGCTCAGGGCCTCTCCCAGGGAATTGAGGGGAGGCTGAGGTTTGGGTCTGTTTTACAGTCTTAAGTGCCCAGTTAAGGTTTCATGTGACAAAAGGCTTCTGCTGACAGAGACTGACAAACACAAGTTTGGATTGGGTCACAGAGGCCCACAAAGGGCTCAGGAGGATGCTCGGTGACTGGACAGAACTCAGCCCTGGAGGTTAATCGCTAGCAACCAAGCATGTCCACGCTCCGCAGGTCCCAAGGAGCAGAGAGGAACAGAACAGAGTCCGGGCGTGTGTAAAGCAACCCCCACCCCACCCCTGCCTCCATGCATCAGTGAGAGCTCTGGGCGCATCACCACCACAGCACTCACTCATTCCCACAAGTGTCTACTTATGCTCACAAAAGCACTCTGCCACCCTAGACACTCTGAGTATTCCTTTTGATTCCTTTTGTACTTCCTGAACTAAAATATTGGAAGACACTACATTTTAGAAACCGTTATTGACAAAAAAAAAGGAAATTCCTCAAAACTGCATCTCAGGATCATACTGACCCGTGATGTCCAGACTCCTTCACTTTAAAGTAAGCGAGTCTGGTCCAAGCTTCTGTGTGAACACAGCTACACAGAAGAGCTTCTCCCGTGGGCAGGGACTTCTAAAGCAAGAGGCACACCGTTAAATGTCAACTGATTTTCCACCCCCCACAGAGGCTAAGTTATATAGCTTCTTACTTGGATAACAGCGAAATTCAAGATACATAGATAAATGGCTTTTGGATCAAATGAGATATGAAAACAAACAAATAAATTTACTGGCTTTGTCCAAACCTGAGTGGTCTTCTTCAAAGAAAAATACATAAACTAGGTAAATAAATGTAAAAGGAGACAGACTAGACAGGAAAGGTCCAGGGCCCTGCTAAGTATTGCCAGGAATGACACCCATTACACCAACAGAGATAAAGCCCAGCACAGCCCATGTTTCTCAGGAAGGCTGTAGTTTTACCTCTGGACATCATAGTTGGCGTTAAAAAGGCTGCCCTGCCACAGGCTGGTGATCTCCTCCGTCTCCTTCTCGGTGGGGTTTCCTGACACGGTGACAAACATCATGAGCGTCTTGCCCTTCTTCGTCATCTTCAGTATGCTCTCGGGCTTGCCCGGGTCTATCTGCGAGAAGTCTATCGGTGCGGACGGTCTTTTGTGCTCTGGGAGGTCTCCTTCTTCTATGTCGTCGTCTTTCTGTAAGGATGGGGGGTGGGGGAGGGAAGCGTCACACAGAGTGTGCACTGCAGTCGGCAAAGGCAAGGATGTCCGCATGTGAGGCCAGGTGCAGGTTTCTGATCTAAATCACAGCTGAAGGGCTTCTCTGGTGGCCCAGTGGCTAACAATCTGTCTGCCAACGGAGCAGACACGGGTTTGATCCCTGGGCCAGGAAGATCCCACATGCCACTGAGCAACTGAATCACAACCTGTGAACTCTGGGCTTGAGAAGGGAATACCTACTGATGCGGTGAGGATAATGAGAGCGGGGTCCTTCCCTTTGGGTGGGGAGTTATAAATACAAAAGTAGAAGAATGCACCCATGGTGTTGGGCTGGAATTGGAGGCAGCAAAAGGAACTTATGATTTTTTGATAGACAAGATAAAAATATTTAAAAGAACTAGTGTTCCACGGGGGAAAAGCTAATTCTGGCAAAGGAAACAGAAAATTAGTCTGGAACATCTTCTTGTATTAGAAAGTAAGAAAGTGCTCGGGGAGTTATGGGGGGATGTGTCAGGATGACACAAAAGCCAGCATGAAGCAGAGCTTGTGGGCCTAACTGGGAATAATCTGAAAATCAAAATAATGACAGAATGGTTTAGAACTTCCCAAACAAAGTAAGAACTATTGGATCCAGGCCCACAGAAATAAACAAGACAATTAATTACTAATGGCAGAATGCCAACTAAATAAATATAAGATAAATGAATTAAAAATATACAAAAGAACCAGTTGTTCCTTGGAGAAAAGACTAATTCCAGCAAGGAAAAGAAACCAGTGCTGCTCGATGTTATCATATGTGTGATCCTTGACAATGTCACAGAAAGTGAAGGAGAAGACCACATATACACTGCAGGAGTCTATTTATACCAAACACCCAGAGTAGACAAAGCTATAGACAGAAAGCAGATGAGAGGTTGCCTGGGGCTGGCTGGAGGGCGGGGAGGAACGCGGGGAGGGGTGACTGAGACCACAGTTTCTTTCTGGGGGTGAAGCAAATGTTCTCAAATTGACTGTGGTGCTGGCTGCACAACTCTCTGAACAGTCCAGAAACCACTGAAATGTACACTTTAAATGAGTGAACTATAAGGCATGTAAATTATATCACAATAAAGCTATTACTTAAAACAACAACAACAACAAAACAACCTAAAATGAAACAAAAAGCCCCTATATAGCACCACGTGGGCCTCTTGACAAATCACTGAAGGGCCGAGGCTTAAGACACCAACAATAATGTCCTGTATGAAACATATTTTTAATAAGAGAACAAGATAATTCTAAAGCCATCTCTGAAGGGGATCCATATTTGATCTGGCTTCAGCTCCCTAACTCACCTGCATGGCCTTGGCCCAGACTTCATAAACCTCTAGGCCTGTCACCTCGTCTATAAAGCGAAAAGCAGAACTGGGTGATCCCCACGGCCCTAGCAGTGTGGGGCCAACCTTTTCCTCACCTCTGCCACCCTCTCAACTGACCCATTTCTTCCTCATTTGGCTCTGAAAGAGCTGCCGGCAACCTGCAGGAAAGCAAATGAGTTGCACTGTCTCGTGGGCCTGGGTGTGGCCCCCACCTATAATGGGGAGGGAGGTGATCACAGATCTCCCCGCTAAGCTGTCTGGGAATTTAATGACAGAAAGGCAAGCAGCACATACTTAATACATGGTGCTGTTACCACTTGTTCAGTGACTATGTCATGTCAGACTCTTTGTGACCTCATGGACCGCAGCATGCCAGGCTTCCCTGTCCTTCACCATCTCCTGGAGTTTGCTGAGACTCATGGCCCTCTGTAATCCAGCTTCCAAACAACTACTGAAATCACCCAGGAACTCCTGGTGGCCAAACTCACAGGCTGTTTCTGACTGTATTCTATTCTATTTCTCCATAATACCTATTTATGGTCTCCTTAAAATATGTCAAGACTTCTAGTTGGGTCAACAACCTAGAGTATTTTTATTTTTCAAGCTGATTCTACTAACAGTCATGGCATTAACTCCATAGGTTACAAGGACCATTTCTTTTTCATGAAAATATAATTAATCAGAAGTCTAGCGCACACAGCAAGAGTAAGGATCTTTTCAAGGACCTTTAATTTCTATTTTATATGTCTGACTGTGAGTTTCAGTTACAAAAAGAAAAGAAGAAAAAACACAGTACCATAGATATAAAAGAAAAGATAGCAGCAGAGGATGAGATGGTTAGATAACATCACAGACTGTATGGACATGAATGTGAACAAACTCCAGGAGATAGTATGGACTTCCCTGGTGTCTCAGATGGTAAAGAATCTGCCTGCAATTCAGAAGACCCAGGTTCAATCCCTGGGTCAGGAAGATCCCCTGGAGAAGGGAATGGCTACCCATTCTAGTATTCTTGCCTGGAGAATTCCATGGACAAAGAAGCCTGGTGGGCTACAGACAGGATGAGACGGGCTGGATGGCATCATCAACTCAATGGACGTGAATCTGAGCAAACTCCGGGAGATAGTGAAGGAAAGCAGAGCCTGGCAGGCCATAGTCCATAGAGTCACAAGGAGCCAGGACCGACAGAAAAACCCCCACCTTAGATGTAGGTGCAACTGTCCAGGTCTGCTCTTAGCTGCACTGCTTCCCTGAGTAATCTTACCTGTTCTAGCGCTTCCTTTAAATTGAAAGCAATCACACCTTCACCCCCAGGCAGGGCTGGGGGTGCAGAATGTGACCAAGTGGCCTTTCCCACACTCTATGCAGCCCTGCCTCCAAGCCAGTCTTGCATTTTTGACTGGCTTCACCACTTCTCCAATGCTGTTTGTCAAATTTCACAGCTACAGAGCTGAACTCCCTTATTCCGTAAATGCTTTTCTTCCTCCCAGGTCCTTCCCTGATAGTAAGACCAGCTACCATCTCCTGAGCAGCTACTATATCACAGGCATTGTTCATTTAGTATATCCCACCTCAGAACAGGGCTTCCCTGATAGCTGAGCTAGTAAAGAATCCGCCTACCATGAAGGAGTCCCTGGTTCAATTCCTGGGTTGGGAAGATCTGCTGGAGAAGGGATAGGCTTCCCACTCCAGTATTCTTGGGCTTCCCTGGTGGCTCAGACGGTAAAGAATCTGCCTGCAATGTGAGAGACCTGGGTTCAATCCTTGGGTTGGGAAGATCCTCTGGAGAAGGGAATGGCTACCCACTCCAGAATTTCTGGCCTGGAGAATCCCATGGACTGTATAGCCCACGGGGTCGCAAAGAGTTGGGGAGGACAGCGACTTTCACTCAGGACAACCCTGTAGGATGCACACTGAACTGAGCGGTGGATGAGGCCCAGAGAAGGCGAATAATTGACTCAAGGTCACAGGCTTGACAGGGTGACACTGAAGTACAAACTCACTTGTCTGGCTCTGCTCCTATCTTCCTAGCTACCCCTTCCCCGGCACCTGGTTACAGTAACGTAAGAATCACCTTCGGTTTTTCTACACCAAATGGGACTCATTACCACAGTGGAAGGAGCTCCACCGTTCCTGCCCCTCCCCGCAACTCCCCTACACACACCTGAGGCAGGCCTCTCCCTGCAGCGATGACTTTCACACTGGCAGAGGGTGGGGGAAGACCTTAGGGACCCCCACCAGGGGAGGAGGTTACCACTTCCTTCAAAAAAGCACCCTTAGATTTTCCAGTGGCACAGTGGGTAAGAATCTGCCTGCCAAACCAGGCGACACGAGTTCGATCCCTGGTCCAGAAAGAGAAACTAGGCCCACGCGTCACAACTACTGAAGCCCATGTGCCTAGTGCCCCCGCGCTCTGCAACAAGAGTAGCCACCACAATAAGAAGCCCATATACTGCACCTAGAGAGTAGCCCCTGCTCACCACAACTAGAGAAAAGCCTGTGTACAGTGACGAAGACCCAGCACAGACAAAAATAAAAAAAATTTTTTTAATGAGATTAAAAATAAAAAAGCACCCAGAGATGGATCTGCTCCCCCACAGAGAGACTGCAATTGCTGGGGCAGGGCTTTCACACTTGCAGTGTCTGCAAAGGGGAGCTCAATTCACCTAAAAGGAACCCTGCAAAGTGGGATGCTATCTAACTTTAAAGATAAGGAAAATGAGGATCACAAAGCTACCAAGGTCAATACATCAGATGGTACTAAAACTCACGTCTGAAAGCCTCTATTTAATACATACACCACGTGCACGCATGCTCAGTCACCAAGTTGTGTCCAACTCTTTTACAATCCCATGGACTGTTGTTGCTTGCCAGGATTCTCTGTCCAGAGGGTTTCCCAGGCAAGTATACTAGAGTGGGTTGCCAATTCCTCTTCCAGGCAATCTTACTGGACCAGGGATAGAACTTTCATCTCCTGCACTGGCGGGCGGATTCTTTACCACTGAGCCACCTGGGAAGCCCACATAAACACAAGGGAAACCACAATATAATAAAACGCACTGGAAGAAATCATCTAGTAAAATCTCATTCTGCACATAAGGAACCTGAGGTCTAGGGTGGAAACATGACTCACTCACCGTCACACATGCAGTGGAACCCAAGTTTCTGACATTACTTCACCAGCAGTGCAAATGAACCAGGAAAACACAACCACCTTTGGATGGGCAAGAGGCAGCAACCATGGTTTTGGTTAGTGAACTTCACCTAAAAAGGTTAATACCCTCTCCCTGCCATTACACATTCCAGCCCATTCAAGTAACCAGAAAATTGACTCGCACAATACCAAGTCATTGCTCCCTTGAACGAAAAATGTGAGTTCCACGACGAAAAACCCACTAGCCTTTAATAAGGCCTCCTACCCCGTCCAAAAAATTAAAGGCACGCACAAAACTTACAAAAACTTTCAGCAGGGACATATACCAAAATGAGAACTGAATCCTTACTTAAAACGCGGGAGAACGACGAAAGCTGAAACTGCGCTCTTGGAAGATAATCCTCTCCTCATCCCTCACCCACCCACGCACCCCGTTCTCAGGAGTGGGATGGAAAAGGTCTCCCCCCGCCGTTCATTAGAAGGGCTCGCTGACCACGGGGAGCAACGCGGAGGCGACCAGGGCACTGATGACAAATAGGGCTGAAGAGTGAGAGTCTGACTCGTGACTGGAGTGGGCCGAGGAACCGTGAAAAGAGGACATTGGGATGAACGGCTTGGGGCGGGGGTCGGCACACTGATGGGGAAGTGGTCAGAGGACTGAGGGTCAGCGGTAGCTGGAGTGGGTCATAAGGGCCATTGGCATGAGGACAGAGCAGGTTAAGGGGTCGAAAGACACCAAGACGGAGGTGTAAAGGGTCCCAAGACAGAGGAGGTAAGAGGTCACTAGGAAGGGACTCGGGACAGAAGAGCCGGGAGGGTGTGCGCGCGCTGCGGACCTCCCACTGTTCCAGAAGACGGGCCATGTCGGCGTCATTGTAGTCGCGAATATCCTTCTTCTTCTTCCGGGGAAGTGGGGTGGCCTCGCCGGGTGTCTCGGCCGGGCCCTCGGCGGCGAAGGCCCTAGGCGGCAGCAGCAGGAGCAGCATCAGATCACAGGCACAGAGAAAAACCACGGCGGCGCGCGCCCAGCCGGAGGCCGCCATCTTCGCCGCACAGCGTCGCGCCGCCGCGTGGACCAGACTTGCGCGAGCCTGGCCCCACCCCAGGCCGCCTCTTTCCTGGGCCCGCCCCTTGCCGGTGCCTGAGCGGGACACGCCTTCAGCCCCGCCTCCATGGGCTCAAGGCCACCCCCTTGGCCCCGCCTCCCAGGCTTCGGTAACCTACCAGGCTCCGCCCCGTCCTATTTCCTCGGGCCCACCTCCGGAAGCCCCGCCTCCTCCGCCATTTTGGCTCCGCCCCGCAGCCTCCTCCCATTGGTCCAGCATAGGCTCTCTGCCTAGTGTGGTGTTCTCCTTCATTTTCTGCCAGCGGTCGACCTTTTTCTCTCTTAACGAGTAAGTCAGGTCCAAAAGTTCTTTCAGAGTCTCTAAGAATCTTCCAACAGCGCCTCACGAGGCCTCACGTTTTCGCCTGTGAAATGAAGTGGAGCTGGAAGTTCTGGGAGCTCATTTGCTCCAAGAAAGCCCGTTTCACGAAGTCACACGCTTCCTCTGAGTCTCCTACAATTTCCTTTAAAAACGTCAGTGGCAGGTTACGCAGCTTTCTCAGAAGAGCACAAACAGATTGGGCCCAGTGATTTGCTGCTCAGTAGAAAGAATTCAGTCCGTCTCTCAATATTACTGTGATCCCTTGAAACTGTAAAAGGTTTTTTTTTTTTTTTTTTTAAATCATTACTTTTCATCTGTAAAACAACTTCAGTATTTCTTCTGATTTTAACCTCATATTGTCGGCTCTGTCTATTCCTTTTGAAGGTTGAATTATTCTGTTTGTTTCTTGCTTTAAAAGTTTCAGGCCAGAAATACTTTAAAATTCCACGGATTTTAAATAGTTGATCTGCTGGCTTAATTTTTTAATTGGATGAGAAAGACACGAATCCTTTACTGTAGCTGTAAAATATTCGACCATTGTACAAACAGTGTACACCACACCAGCCACAGTTCTGTCCCACACAAACCAGTTATCACTCTAGAATATTGTATACATTTTTCTGTGCATTTATAAACACCAAAGTGTCTCTGGAAACGGTTTTGTTGCATTTATATGTGTGTTTATGTCAGCATGGGCTTCCCTGGTGGCTCAAAGAGGGTAAAGAATCTGCAATGAAGGAGACCTGGGTTCGATCCCTGGGTCAGGAAGATCCCCTGGGAAAGGGAATGCAACCCACTCCAGTATTCTTGCTTGGAAAATCCATGGACATCAGAGCTGGGTAGGCTACAGCCCATGGGGTTGCAAAGTCGGACATGACTGAATGACTAACATGTGACCACACTACAAGTTGCTATGCGTATTAGCATTTTAAGGGTTTTTGACTTAGCAATATGACATGAAGTTTGACTATAGTGCAGTAGAGTATGCATTGATTTTTTAAAATAATTTTTTATATGGACCATTTTTAAAGTCTTTATTGAGTCTGATACAACATTGCTTGTTTTATGCTTTGGTTTTTCAGCTGTGAGCCATGTGAGATCTCAGCTGCCTGACCAGGGTTTGAACTCTCATCCTCTGTATTGGAAGGCAAAGTCTTAACCACTGGACTGCCAAGGAAGTATAGTATAGTACAATGTTAATAAAATATGGTATGAATATACCTGTACTTTATTTCCTTATTACCCTGTTGATGGGTGCATGCTAAATCACTTCAGTCGTGTCAGTTGTGTTAGTCTCTCAGTTGTGTCTGGCTCTCTGTGACCCCATGGAATGTAGCCAGCCAGGTTCCCCTGTCCATAGAATTCTCCACGCAAGAATACTGGAGTGGCTTGTCATTTCCTCCAGGGGGTCTTCCCAACCCAGGGATCAAACCCACTTCTTTTATGTCTCCTGCATTGTCAGGCGGGTTCTTTACCACTAGCACCACCTCAATTTTTATACTATTACCAAAAGAAAAAAGAGCCATAATAAACCTCTTTACTTCCGCCTGGTGTTATGGACTACACGGTATCCTCCCAAATTCTGTATGTGAAAGCCCTAATTCCGGTACCTGGTAATGTGACTGTTTGGATCTCTAAAGAGGGAATTAAGTTACAATGAGTTGTTGGGGGTGGTCCCTAATCCAGTATGACCGGTATCCATGCAAAAGAAGAGATTTGGACACAGTGATATATAGAGGGATCATGTGAAGACACAGGGAGAACATGGCCATTTACAAGCCAAGGAGGGAGGCATCAGAAGAAACCAGCCCAACCTTGATCTGGGACTTGCAGCTTCCAGAACAGTGAGGAAATGAATTTCTGTTGTTTATTCTAGCAGTCCCCAACCTTTTTGGCACTAGGGACAAATTTTGTAGAAGACAATTTTTCCATGGACCAGGGGCAGGGGCAGGGGTTTTGGGATGACTCAAGTGCGTTGTATTTATTATGCACTTTATTCCTATTAACATTACATCAGCTCCATCTCAGATCATCAGGCATTAGCTCCCAGAAGTTTGGGACCCCTGGTTTAAGCCACCTGGTCTGTGCTTTGTTGTTGTTGTTCAGTTGCTAAGTCATTTCTGACTCCATGACCCCATGGACTGCAGCACACCAGGCTTCCCTGCCCTTCACTGTCTCCTGGAGTTCACTCACACTCATGTTTATTGTGTCAGTGATGCCATCCAACCATCTCATCCTCTGTCACCCCCTTCTCCTCTCGCTCTCAATCTTTCTCAGCATCAGGGATTTTCCATTGAGTCAGCTCTTTGTATCAGGTGGCCAAAGTATTGAAGCTTCAGCATCAGTCCTCCCAATGAATACTCAGGGTATTTCCTGAGTATATAATCCTAATTTCCTTTAGGATTTTTTTTTAAATTATAATGACGTTTTATTTTAAATAGCCACAACATCTGACACTTCAAAAAAAGATACCACTAATAAATAACAAAAGTGGAAATACTTATCAAAGTTAAAGCAGACATAATGTTTAGCTGAGAATCACTTCAACAGAGTAAGGCTCTAAAGATACCAGACAATGATTTCCTTTAGGATTGACTGGTTTGATCTCCTTGCTGTCCAAGGGACTCTCAAGAGTCTTATACCCTAGCAAACTAACATATCTTGCTTGGATAGATTATAGGCCACATATAAAACAAAACTGAATTTGTAAAAAAAAAATGGTTTAAATAAGACAGAGGCCTTTGTGATTATTGTTTGATTTTTCTCTCACAAAAGCAGCTGGAAACTGAGCATCTAGGGCTTGTATTTTTGTTCTTTGATCATCTGGCACCCTGTCTCTTCTCTCATCCTGCTCCCTCATACTGGTCTGTGGCTTCCATCTTCAAGGTCACAAGTTCAAGGGCAAGATGACTTTGATCCCGAGGAAGGAGGGAAGAAGAAAAGCCAAAAGGAGCACACTTTTTAATGGAGTCATCTTCCTTTAAGCAGCCTATTTGGATGTTCCACAGAGCACTTCTATTTACATCACATGGGCTGAAACCTAGCCTTCTAAGGGAGGCTATCTAGATTGTCATCCCAAATAAAACTGGGATTTTGTCATTAAGGGAAAAGAGGAAGTGAAAGTTGAGCAGTAACTAGTTAACAATGTCTGCCTCACCTTCACACTCCTAGGACTATTGATGTCTAAAGCTCTTCCACTTTGGGATGGCTGATACCCTGTATCTGTATTTGTTGTTGTTTAGCTGCTCAGTTCTGTTGGACTCTTTGGGACCCCATGGACTGCAGCACGCCAGGCTTCCCTATCCTTCACCATCTCCCAGAGTTTCCCAAACTCATGTCTTTTAAGTCAGTGATGCCATCCAGCCATCTCATCCTCTGTTACCCTCTTCTCCTATGTACACGCTATGCCATTTTCTATTGTCGTTGAGCAGAAACAACTCATAAGAAAAAGTTTTTTTATTTTCTGAAATCATAGGGGAAATGTCATAAGCCTTCTCCCCAGAGTGCACTGCTCCACCCAGTGGCTCAGCGCCTGTCCTGGTGCAGTCATGCTCACAAACATGCACAGCTGTGGTCGGTCATGTGCTCTGCTGGGAGGGGTCACTCTGGTCATTCATTCTGCCAGCTGCTAAGTTAAGGTGTAAAAGTGCTGGGATTCCTGGTCCATTGTATCTAATGATACAGAAAAAAAAAGTCATTTAATGTTTTACATAAGTTGTTGGGATTGTGTTAAAAAATAAAAAATCCCAGGACTAGTTTCATCTAAGGAGGAAATGAATTCAGTTTATTATCCAGAACTATGAAACATCTGGATTGATTGCATTGTCACCCATCTGATGTTTGGAACTTGATTCAGTTCAACCCTGTGAGAATGTATTTTAACTAAGGATGTGTGTGTGTGTGTGTGTGTGTGTCGCTCAACTGAGTCCAACTCTTTGCCACCCCACAGACTATAGCCCACCAGGCTCCTCTATCCATGGAATTTTCCAGGCAAGAATACTGGAGTGGGTAGCCATTCCTTTCTTCAGAACTAAGGGTCTACTTTCTTTCTTTTTTTTTTTTTCTGCCCCACCACAAGATATGTGGAACTTCCGGGCCCAGGGATTGAACCAGCGTCCTTGGCAGTGGAAGTGCAGAGTCTTAACCACTGGACCAGCAGGAATGTCCAGGGTCTACTGTCAGTCAAGAACCAGATGGGCACTGATGGAAAGATGAATATGACAAGGTTCCTGCACTAAAGAGCCTGCAAACTAGCAGAGGAGATGAATAAACCACAGTAAGTATAATGCAGATTTCAGGAGGTCCTTGTTATCATATGATGATGATAATAATAGAGGGAAACTCTGATTTTGGAATTGCATCATTTGTCTGAGGTCCCACAGCTAGTGAAGTGGCAGGGAAGAACCTGAACCCTGGTCTATGGATGACCAGGTTTATCTTTCTCCCAGCATAGCACCATTTCGGTTAATCACTGAGGCACTCAGGATAGTTGAACTGGAGGCCAGATGAAAGACCCATTGAAAAGGAGTCTGGAGGCAGGAATACCCAGATGGGATAAGAATGCGAACCTGGGGACACCCCTGGCAGTCCAGTGGTTGAGACTTCACCTTCAATGCAGGGGATGCGGGTTCAATCCCTAGTCAGGGAACTTAGATCCTACACACCCAAAACATAACACAGAAGCAACATTGTAACATATTCGATAAAGAAAAAAAGTGTGAACCTGGTCTGAGGGCATGTAGTAAGGCAGGAGAGGAGGGGCCAGAAGTGAAAGAGACTGCATGGTCGTGGCTTAAATGAGGCCACCATTGCCCTGGGGTTTAATATTAACCTATTAGCCATGCCTCTAAGAGGTTCAGTGGCTGCAAATGGTAAAATCAATTCTCCCACCAACTTTCCCATCTTAAGGTGGCCTTAGCTGGGCTCCTTCTGGCAAGTGTCACACTGCAACATGAGAGGGATGCCTCAGCTGGAGGGTCCAGCAAGAGTTTCTAGCTATATATATATATATATATATATATATATATATATATATTTTTTTTTTTTTTCTTTTCACTGCACGGGGTCTTCATTTCTGTGTGCAGGCTTTCTCTAGTTGCAGCGTGTGGGCACTGCTCTTCGTTGTGGCAGGCAGGTTTCTCACTGAGGTGGCTTCTCTTGTGGCAGAACATGGACTCCAGGGACACAGACTTAGTAGTCACAGAGCACGAGCTTAGTTGTTCTGTGGCATGTGGGATCTTTCTGGACCAGGGTTGTAACCCATGTCCCCTGCGTTGGCAGGCAGATTCTTAACCCCTGAACTACCAGGCAAGTCCTCTAGTGATATCTGTAATCAAGCAGGGATGATATTCAAAATATTGAAAAACTGGAATGGCACAGTCACCAGCTCATCAGAACTCAGTCCTGTGACCTGAGGGTACAGCTCAGTTCGAGAGGCTCTGTGGTGCCAAACATTAACCCTTTAAAGACTGATTCATGAGGAGTCGTGGGAAGAAGTTCCTGAGATTGGGTCTGAGGTGGAGACAGGGGAGACCATGACTGTTCTTTCTTTAAAAATTTAATTAATTTATTTATTTGGTTGTGCTGGGTTTTCGTTGTAGCACTCAGGATCTTCCATCTTCCTTGCAGCACGTGGGATCTTTAGTTGCAGCATACAAACTCTTAGTTTTGGTGTGCAGTATCGAGTTCCCTGACCAGGGATGCATCCAAGCCCCTGCATTGAAAATGTGGAGTCTTAGCCACTAGACCATCCAGCAAGTCCCTATTGATTATACTTTAGTTTTGTACTTTTTAAGCCAATGCAAGAAGGCAATGGCAACCCACTCCAGTACTCTTGCCTGGAGAATCCCATGGACGGAGAAGCCTGGTGGGCTACAGTCCATGGGGTCGCAAGGAGTCGGACATGACTGAGCGACTTCCCTTTCCCTTCCCTTTCCCTTTGTACTTTTTAACCCAATGCAAGAAGAATCATCACATATCTCCTGAGGTTTATATTTACTCACATGTAGCAATGAACCGATGATCTTCTGACAATAATTCCAGATTTCCAGGAGAGAATGTGATTGACCCAGGCTGAGGTGGGTGTCTGTTCCTGTTCACCATCATTCTTATGAAAAGGAGAGCAGGACTCATATTATTAAATCAAACACTTAAAAGTTGTGTTTTGCTAAACGCCATGAAAAAAACCTAAAAGGCAGACAGTAAACTGGGAGGAAAACTCCAACATGGTAGAGAGAAAAGTATCATACAATTCAGTAAGAAAAAGATGAACTTTCTGATTGAAACATGGGAAGGGAGAGGAATCATATTTTTATTTCTCCAAAATAAATAAACCTATTTGCGTATGAAAAAGCACAGCAGTGATTATCTCAGTAGATATCAAAGAAATGCAAATTCAAGTAAGACGTAATTTTTTTGCTTATTGGTAGGGCCAGAATAAAAATTAGGATAGTGTACATTGTTGGCAAGACTCAGGAAAAAAAACATTCTCATTCTCTCAAGAGGATGGAGACTTTCTGCATGAAAATTTGGTGAAATATGTCGAAATTCTTAACTACCTAATTCCACTTCCAAGAATGACTCTGAGGAAATAGACAATGAAAATAATAGAAATGGTCATAATCCACAGCACTCACTATGTGGCAGGCACTCTTCTGAACGCTGTACGTGTATTTCTTCACTTAACCACTGTTATCAATCCTATGTAACACTCTCTGTAAGATGAGAAAATAGGAGCCACCCTAAATGTTCAACCGCAGTAGGCTGAAAACTCCACATTTACAATGCAAAACAATGCAGTCATTAAGTATGATGTCACAGATGTATATTTATTGACATTGAAGATGTTTATATTACTAAATGACAAAATGTTATAACATGGTATTAAAATGATATGTATATGTATATATGGGGAAATAGCTGCAAATATATCATGGCTATTTCTGAGCATGGGATTTTAAGTCACATGTATTTTTTTTATTAGATATTTATTCATTTATTTGGAGAAGGCAATGGCACCCCACTCCAGTACTCTTGCCTGGAGAATCCCATGGACAGAGGAGCCTGGTGGGCTGCAGTCCATGAGGTCGCTAAGAGTCGGACATGACTGAGCGACTTCCCTTTCATTTTTCACTTTCATGCATTGGAGAAGGAAATGGCAACCCACTCCAGGGTTCTTGCCTGGAGAATCCCAGGGGCGGGGGAGCCTGGTGGGCTGCCATCTATGGGGTCGCACAGAGTCGGATACGACTGTAGCGACTTAGCAGCAGCATTCATTTATTTATTTGGCTGCACCAGGTCTTAGTTGGGGCATGCAGAATCTTGTACTTGTGGCATGCAGGATGTTTAGTTGTAGCATGTGGTATATCATTGTGGCATATGGAATCTAGTTCCCTGACTAAGGATTGAACTCGGGCCCTCTGCAGTGGGAGCTCGGACTCTTAGCTACTGGACCACCAGGAAAGTTCTATAATTAGTTGTATTTTAAGAGGCGGGAAAGTGAAAGTGTCAGTTGCTCAGTCATGTTCGACTCTTTGCGACCCTATGGACTTTAGCCCGCCAGGCTCCTTTGTCTGTGAGATTCTCCAGGCAAGAATACGGGAGTGGGTTGCCATTCCCTTCTCCAGAGGATCTTCCTGACCCAGCAGGTGAACCCAGGTCTCCCACATTGCAGGTAGACTCTTTACCAGCTGAGCCACTAGGGAAGCCCAAAAGGGGTAGGGGATGCACATAAAGGCACTGATGCTTCCCAAATACTGAAAAGTCTAAGCAAAAATTCTCAGAATAATACACTTAATTAAAATTATCTATAATACTGCAGTTGCCCTGAAAATTAGGGAAGTGATTTGAATTCATCTCCTAAGAGGAAAAGGTATGAATTTTATCTGTGTTATATGAAACATCTCCTATACTTTGCAGCACACATAGAGGCAATTATGTTTAGAGAACTTACAGTCTCTCCAAAGAACTCGTTTCCTGGACTCTCCAAGACAAGTTGTAAGGGAAGTGGGCTGAACACACCTGCTAAGCAAAGGCCTAGCATTCAATCCAAGAGCTGTGAGCTGTAGATCATGATTACACACAGGCCAAGCCCCTCTGTGGGTTTCTGAAGGTCCATAACTTTCTGTCCATTACTCAGTAAGAGCTGTGGGCAACAGGATGTTGGTTCATGGAAAGGAGGACCTTCTTGCAGGGAACTGCAAATGAATTCATTAAATTATTTATTGATGACTACGCAGTGCACTGGTGGCTGGTGAGAACAGTATCATCAGTATTTTGGAAGCATCAGTGCATTTCTGTGCATCCTCTACCCCTTTAAAAATGCAATTGATTATAGGACTTCCCTGGCAGTCCAGTGTCACAGAGATACACAGATCAAGTCCTGTCTTTAAAGGGATGACAGGGTGGTAGGGAAAGTTATGTAGACAGTTACAAATACACTATGCTAATGGCCAGGCACAGAGCACAGGAGGTACAAGGGGGCAGAAATGCTTGAGTCTGTCTGGGGGTCATGGAGGCTCCATGTAAAGGAGCAATAAAGCTAGTCATTCTGTGCATGCAGGCTTAGTCTGTCCGACTCTGCAACCCCATGGACTGTACCCTGCCAGGCTCCATGGAATTCTCCAGGCAAGACTACTGGAGTAGGTTGCCATGCCCTCCTCCAGGGGATCTTACCCACCCATGGATTAAACCCGAGTCTCCAGCGTCTCTTGCCCTTGCAGGCAGATTCTTTTACTGCTGAACCACCAGGGAAGCCCGATAGCCAAGTATTAATATTACAAGTAAGTGAAGTCGCTCAGTTGTGTCCGACTCTTTGCGACCCCATGGACTGTAGCCTACCAGGCTCCTCTGTCCCTGGGACTTTCCAGGCAATAGTACTGGAGTGGATTGCCATTTCCTTCTCCAGCGGATCTTCCCGATCCAGGGATCGAACCCGGGTCTCCCACATTGTAGACAGATGCTTTACCGTCTGAGCCACCAGGGAAGTCTTAATTAATATTATTATAAAATAAGTACTGAGATCTAGGATCCCCAGACACCTAACACCAATCACGCCTGACTATTTTCTGATTTATGTTTTTTTAAATTATTTTATTTTTAATCTTATTGGTATATAATTTTATTTTATTGCTTTTTATTTTATTATATATTTTATTTTTATTCTTTTATTATTTATTTATATTGACTAATTTACATTCTAGCACATAAATCAGTCAGTAGCTACAGATATTAGAGAATTAGTTAAATAAAATTATATATATAATAAAATAAAAATAAAATAAATTAAAATTATATAACAATAAAATAAGATTAAAAATAAAATCAAATAATAAAACATAAGTCAGAAAATAGGTGTGATTGGTGTTAGGTGTCTGGGGAGTCTAGATCTCAGTACTTATTTTTTTTCCCCTACAGAATTCTGGAAAGTACATCCAAAGGTCATTAACCATCAGGGAAATGGGGTAGAGAATTTATCTGTGAAAGCAACCTTCACTTCCATGTAGGGCTTCCTGGTAAATCAGACTACAGAAAATTCCAGATCTTAGAAACTGAAGACACAGGTATAACTGTCATGCTATGACAGGCCCTGCACACAGGCCTCCCTCAAAATACACTAGCTTCAGGTGAACAGAGACAGTCCAGAGGGAGGGAGGGCAGGTAGGGATGGGGGGTGGATATGAGAGTGGATAGGCGAGACCCTGCCCAGGTGGTTTTACTGTATGAGCACAAAGTATACCAGAGAGAAAGAGGACTTGGTGGGTAAGGAGAGTGACCTGTTGCCCCGTGACCCTGCTCCGTAATGAACCACAGGCCAATAGATGTCACTCTCATGCATCACCTGTGGAGAATGACTAAATCTGGGGGAAAGAGAGTAGGGGTAAATTTTCCAGATACAAATTTCTCTCCTTTAGAAGAGACATTGAAATGAACATAGTAAGGAAGATGTTTAGCTATGTGTTAGAAAGAATGCCTGAGAATTAATTGGCCCACCTATGACTACAGACCCCCCCAGGGGCCTTCCCTGGTGGCTCAGTGGTAAGGAATCTGCTTGCCAATGTAGGAGATGCAAGAGACGTGGGTTCAACCCCTGGGTTATGAACATGCCCTGGAGAAGGAAATGGCAACCCACTCCGGTATTCTTGCCTGGGAAATCTCATGACAGAGGAGCCTGGTGAGCTACAGTCCAAGGAGTCACAAAGAGTCTGACACAACTGAACACGCATGCACACACAAGGACTATTATGATCACAAAAACAAAACAAGAACACTGCTTCAAAGGTTAAGATACATTGGGGCAGGGAATGCCCCTTACTGACCACCAGGTGGCACTGTAGACCAAACACAGCTTGGTTGTTAGTCTATCAAGTCTGCAGTGTCAGTGTTCCATATCAAACCTGGTAGGGCTAGATACATACAGTGGAAAATTATTCAGTCTTGTAAGGAAAGAAAAGGGACTTTCCTGGTGGTCCAGTGACTAAGACTCTAAGCTCCCAATGCAGGGGGCCCAGGTTCAATCCCTGGTCAGGGAAGTAGATCCCTTATGCTGCAACTAAGACCTGATGCAAATAAATAAATAAATATCTTTAAAAATAATAATTTAAAAAGGGGAGAAAATTCTGACTCATGTGACAGTATCAGTGAACCATGAAGGCATTATTCTAAGTGAGATAAGCCAGACAGAAAAGGAAAAATATTACAGGATTCCACTTAAATAAAGTACTTAGAATAGTCACACTTATAGAAATGCAAAGTAGAATAGTGACTTCCAGGGGAATGAGAAGTTATTGTGGAGTGGTACAGAATTCAGTTTGAGATGTCAGATTTTTCTGAAGACAGATGGTGGTGATGGTTACACAGCAAAGTGAATATACTTAACACCGTGGAACTGTGGCTAGGTTCACAAAAATGACTGAGATGGTAAATTTTATGTTATAAATATCTTCCCACAATTAAAAAAAAAAAAACAGAAGCTCACACTGGTGTCTTTGTGTGCTCAGCCACTCAGTTGTGTCTGACTCTTTGTGACCTCACGACTATAGCCTGCCAGGCTCCTCCGTCCGTGGAAATTTCCAGGCAAGAATACTGGAGTGGGGTTGCTATTTCCTTCTCCAGTTGTCTTATACCTGCTGAAAGTCCAGGAGGCGGATGTACCTACTAGAACAGGTAAAGAAGGAAGAAAAGCATGTTTCCAACAATCTTGCCGCTCCTGACCTTAGCTTCCTCCCCAAATCCTGAGTCAGCTTTCTATTTGCATCTTGTTCGCTCACTTATTTATTAAATGCCTACTAAGTGTTGGCCTTGAGCCAGGCACTGAGAAGACATTCTGCAGGGGCTAAGCCATTTTCTGCCCAGCTCCAGCTTCCTCTTGTCTATCCCAGTTGCTTTCCCTTAGCCAGTCCTTCAGCCCAAATCTTTTCAGCTTTCGTCTGTTTTCAGTTTAATGAAAAATACTTTGGTTCACATCATATTTTAATTAAAAAAATTTTTTTTTTAATTTTGGCTACACCATGCAGTATGTGAAATCTTAGTTTTCCAGACAGGGATTGAACCCACACCCCCTACATGGAAGCACAGAGTCTTAAGCACTGGACCACCAGGGAAGTCCCTTGTTAAAAAAAATTTTTTTTTAATTGTTTTGGCATATTTTAATTTTAAAAGAAGGCGTTCCCTGGTGGTGTAGTGGTAAGGAATCCATCCACCTGCCAATGCAGGAGACATGGGTTCGATCCCTGGGTCGGGAAGATCACCTGGAGAATGAAATGGCAACTTGCTCCAGTATTCTTGCCTGGGAAATCCCATGGACAGAGGAACTTGGTGGGCTACAGTCCACGGGGTCGCAGAGTGTGACAGGACTTAGCCCTAAACAACAATAAAATTTTTAATGAGGATTAGAAATAATGGGTGGAGTTTTCTAAAGAAAATGCTCTTATTGCAGAGAATCCAGGGGCAGTCACAGCCTTCCTCTGTTAATCAAGTTAGATGAAAATATGCTACAGCAACAAACAACCCTTGGATCTCAGTGGCTCCACAGTGAGTTTCCTTTTTGCTCACGTGACCTGTTCAACCCAGTTAGTAGAGGGGGTTTGCTCCACGGTCACCAAAGCTTATGGTAGTTGCACCATCTAGGACACAGTTTCCTGATCAGTGACAGCAGGGGAAGAGAGTGGAGAATTAGATTGGCTTTCCCCAGCCTCCATCTGAGACAACCCACATCTCTACCATTGACATCTCAAGGCTCAGGACTGATCACATGGTCCCATCGAATGTAACTGGACTGTTTGGTGAACAGTAGTACTCTATTCTAGTTTCTTTCTAAATCTCCCTATGTGTTTATTTTGACCACACCATGTGGCATGCGGGATCTTAGTTCCCCAACCTGGGATGGAACCCATGCCTCCTGCATTGGCAGTGGGGCGTCTTAACCCCTGGACCACCAGGGAAGTCCCCCTAGTTTTTTGATTCTGCTTTCACTATAAGAATAGTGTAGTCATGATGACCTGTTTTCCTTGTTGCCCTTTTTGGACTCTACTCTTCAGAAGAGGTCAAGCCCTCACATTATTTTGTAACTGTGCCTGCCACGGGGCCTGGCATGTGGTAGGTGCCCTTTGTTTGTAGAGAGATAAAAGATGGCAGAAAGTAAAGGGGACCCAGAGGAAGGTAGGGTCAGTACTGGGAAGGATTTGTTTAGGAAGAGGTGCCATATCTGATAAATGAAGCCAGGAGGGCCAAGAAACCAATTTCATCTGATTTTAAGAGCTAAACCAAATGTCACTGAGTATAGTGGGATGTTTTATGTGTCACAGATCATTGTTGGGGTTCAGAAATTCCAACAACGACAACCAAAGAGAGTGCACATGTAGAAGCAAAGTAGGACCCTAGGCAGCACCAAGTGGCTTTGGAAAAAAATCCTCTGACTTCAGAGGAGTTTTATGAATAAAAAAAACTGGATGTGAAGGGTATGGTCTGACTTTCTGAGAAGTTTTCAGAACTAACTAAAACCAGGGTGCTATTCCTAGGTTACCTGCAAAGACCTTGATTTATCCAACTGTTTTTCTCTGGTAGAGAAATAAAAAGGATCAACCCTACAGAATCACTGCTAGTTTAGAAAATGAGCAGTGTTATAGGCCTCAGTTTGCAAAATAAATAGAATGAAGAAGAAATACAAGGACCCTTTAAGTTATAAGCAGGGTGACCATTCAAGTTTGTCTCTGTTGTTACTGCTACTGCTACTGCTAAGTCACTTCAGTCATGTCCAACTCTGTGCGACCCCAGAGACAGCAGCCCACCAGACTCCCCCGTCCCTGGGATTCTCCAGGCAAGAACACTGGAGTGGGTTGCCATTTCCTTCTCCAATGTATGAAAGTGAAAAGTGAAAGGGAAGTCGCTCAGTGGTGTCTGACTCTTCGCGACCCCGTGGACTGCAGCCTTCCAGGCTCCTCTGTCCATGGGATTTTCCAGGCAAGAGTACTAGAGTGGGGTGCCTTCTCTGCTGTTGTTACTGGTTAGTTTATTAGTAACACATCTCACAGTTAGTCTCAAAACTGCTTCTGTTTGGACAATAAATTGCAAGGTCATCCATCCCAGTTACAAGTGACAACTGGCTGGAAAAAGGTGACACTAGGTTCTAGAAAGGGGCAGAAGAACAAACATTTCCATTGGCTGAAAACACCCAGCTTGTGCTGTGCTGGGCACCTAGATGGCCTATTTCAGGGCTAAGAAGTGGGGGGACCCCTGGAATCCTGGCGGGTTTGGGGAATGAGGAAAGCCTGGATGCTTCTAGCACTTCCTGAAGAGCAAGGGCTGGGTCAAATGAGAAAGAGGTCGGCGGTTGGCTTCTTGCCATCGCATTTGCTATCTTCCTGACCTTGGGAAGGCACGTGAGGCATCTGACCAACACTTTCCTAGTCTGTAAAATGGGGGTGTTTACCTCCGAAGGCTGCTTCTCTTATTTAACTGTTGGTCACTATTCTTTCATTATGCAGCTGACGACACATAAGTTATGGGAGGGCAGACTGTGCCAGTACAGGCTCATAATTCTCAGAGCTACATTATGAGCCAAGTACTCAGGCAGTCAGTGCACAGTATCTAATTTCCAAAGGAGAAAACGGAGACTTGGAGAGAGAACTTGTATAAGGTCACACAACTCATACATGGCTGGGGAAGACTGACCCCAGGAAAAAAAAATCTGGTTCAAAGCTCACGCTCTAACTATATAAAGGCTATTGAGCTGAAGGGAGGAAGCCGCCAGCGGCCAGCTCTGCTCTTCCCAGACTCCCATCTCCAGGGCTCTTTGCTCACCCGCACAGTCCCTCCAGGATCGCACCCTGGAAGAGGAGCAAACACAACAAAGGGCGGAGGAGAGCCTGGCCGACCGATCGACAGCCCACAAAACGCGATGACTGGACCCCAGCACACCACTCGGCGATGGTGCCAAGCGTCCTCCCTTCGGTCCAGAAAACAGGCCACCTTTGAGACTTGCTCCCTGGGCGGGGAGGAAGCGCGGAGCCCCCGGGTCGGGCTTAGAGCTTACGTAAGCCCAACCGGCGGCTGCGCCCGGGTCTCCCAAGGGTGGGCGCTGAGCCCCCGGCCCGGACGGGCCTCCCTCCGGCCCGCTCCCCTGCATCTCAGCCGGGGACCACCGGCCCGGCGCCCGCGGAGTCAGCGCTGGGCGGGGGCGTCCTCCCGCAGCCACCCAGCTTCCCGGGGGAGGAGCAGCGCATCGCGCAAGCATCCGGGAGCGGCGGAGGGGGCGGGAGGAAGGGCGAGAGGAGGAAGCGGGATTTAAACGAAAGGCGGTGACGCCACACAAAAGATTTCTATAGGCTCCAGGGAGGTTACGGCCGAGGCGGCGGTGGCGAGCCCGGGGGCGAGGCGCGGACGGGAAGAGGAAAAGCTTCCAGCGGCCCCGGCGGGCGAGCGGACGGCGGTGCACCCACGGCCGTGCCCCGAGGTGAAGCCGCGCGGGGAGAGGAAGCGGGTGTTTTCCCCTCTGCCTTTCGGCCCCCGCCCTTCCTTTCAGTTTCTCCCGGTTCGCTCGGAAGTTGGAGGTTGACAAAAATGGCAGGAGCCGGGGCCCGGGCGGGTCTCTGCAGCGCCGCAGGGACCTTCTGAGTTGACCGGGCCGCCAGGGAGACGCGCACGGCGGCGTCCGATGCTCAGGGCCCGCGGTCCCGGGAGAGCTCAGCCGCTGCGGGCCCGAGGCGGGGAGGAGGCGACGGGGATGGACTCGCGCCGACAGCCTGCGGCGGGCCGTGGGGCGCGCGGTCCGGGAGGGCGTGCCGCCTCGGCTCCAGGCCGCGCTCTGTGAACCGGCGAGGCGGGAAGGGGCCGCCGCGGCGCCCGGCACGCCCGGGCGTGGCGGGCGGGCGAGAGCGCGAGCGGGGCGGCCGCTGTGCGCAATCAGTGCAGGCTCCCGCCCGACTGACTCGGCCGCGCCAGCACCGGCCACACCCTCGGCCCTGCTGCCGCCGCTTCCCGAGAGCGGGAGGCAGGAGATGCCCACGGGGAGGCCGTGCGTCCCCGAGGGCCAGCCCCGGCCGCCGTCGCGGGGAAGTGCCGCCCGGCGGGGTCTGGACGCCTGAAGCCCACGTGCGCCGCCGAGCCCGAGGTGGCTGACAGCAGAGCCTGCCGGAGCCGCCGCCCGCGCTCCTCCCCGAGGAAAGGATTTTTATTTCAAAGAAAGGAAGGAAGGACAACTCCCAGCTTCCCTCTCCCGCCCCCCCCTGCCCCGGCAGTCGGACCGGGCCATGCCCAGGAAGGCGGCGGCGGCGGCAGCAGCAGCAGCAGCAGCCCAGCGGAAGGGACTTTCCTGGCACTCTGGCGACGAGGAGCGCAGTCTGTGAGTTTGCTCTGCCCCGGTTCATGGTTCCTGCAAGCCCTCCAAGAGGCCGAAAGCTGCAGCCCCTCACCGCGACCCGAAGAGCCTCTTGCGTTCTGTGGCCCCCGGGCCCGCTCCGCGCCGCCGGGGCTCCGGCCGCCGCAGCCCAGTGCCCTCTGCCCGCGGCGGTGGATGGCATGATGGTGCGGGGAAGGCACCGCGGCCTTGGCCAGCTGAGTCGCGACGGCCGCGGGGGCGGCGGCATCGGCAGCGGCGGTGGTAGCGGGCTCCCCAGCGGCATGCCAGTGCCCCCCGGGCGCGATGGCTAGCGGCAGCGCTGGGAAGCCCAGTATCGAGGCGGCTTCTCCGGCTCCAGCGAGCGCCGTCGGCGGGGCCTCGTCGCAGCCGCGGAAGAGGCTGGTGTCCGTCTGTGACCACTGCAAAGGCAAGATGCAGCTGGTGGCCGACCTGCTGCTGCTGTCGAGTGAGGCACGGCCCGTGCTCTTCGAGGGCCCCGCCTCCTCTTGCGCCGGCGCCGAGTCCTTTGAGCAGTGCCGGGACACCATCATCGCGCGCACCAAGGGGCTCTCCATCCTCACCCACGACGTGCAGAGCCAGCTCAACATGGGCCGCTTCGGGGAAGCAGGGGACAGCCTGGTGGAGCTGGGAGACCTGGTGGTTTCCCTGACCGAGTGCTCCGCCCACGCGGCCTATCTGGCGGCCGTGGCCACGCCAGGCGCGCAGCCTGCGCAGCCGGGCCTGGTGGACCGCTACCGCGTGACGCGCTGCCGCCACGAGGTGGAGCAGGGCTGCGCCGTGCTGCGCGCCACCCCGCTGGCCGACATGACCCCGCAGCTGCTGCTCGAGGTGTCGCAGGGCCTGTCGCGCAACCTCAAGTTCCTGACGGACGCGTGCGCCCTGGCTAGCGACAAGTCCCGGGACCGCTTCTCGCGTGAGCAGTTCAAGCTGGGCGTCAAGTGCATGAGCACCAGCGCGTCAGCGCTGCTGGCCTGCGTGCGCGAGGTGAAGGCGGCGCCCAGCGAGCTGGCGCGGAGCCGCTGCGCACTCTTCAGCGGGCCATTGGTGCAGGCAGTTGGCGCCCTGGTGGGCTTCGCCACCGAGCCGCAGTTCCTGGGTCGCGCGGCGGCCGTGAGCGCCGAGGGCAAGGCGGTGCAGACCGCCATCCTGGGAGGTGCCATGAGCGTGGTGTCGGCCTGCGTGCTCCTGACCCAGTGCCTCAGGGATCTGGCGCAGCACCCCGACGGGGGCGCCAAGATGTCGGACCACAGGGAGAGGCTGAGGAACTCGGCCTGCGCCGTGTCTGAAGGCTGCACCCTGCTATCTCAGGCTTTAAGGGAGAGGTCTTCGCCCAGGACTTTACCGCCAGTGAATTCCAATTCTGTGAATTAGCACCACCCTCCCCCCATCCTCACCCTCATCCCCTCCCTGTTCCATCCCCCCAACCCACTCCCAGGCTAAAGGAAGATAACATATTCTCTGCCCTTTTCCATTTATACCAAAGAAATCAACGGTGAAGCTTGCCCCCTACCCCCCGCCCCGTTAAATGCTCATGAGGAATCTTCCAGAAGGCAGGGACATGCATACATGCCATTTATGCACGCACTCTGAGGGCCCCGTGCCCCACCAGCCCAAGCACAGTAGGGACCAGCAGGTGGAAGATGTGACGTCTGTTGGTTGCGGTGTTAACCCCCGCCCCCTACCCCAGCTCCCCTTCCGGGACTCCTCAACTAAATTTTATTATTAATTGGGCAGGAAGGAGGTCATGGGTTCATTTCTTTTTTGGTCTTTTATTTTCTTCCCTAATTAAAAGAAAGGTTACCTCAGTTTTCACTCCTTAGACATGGATGTAGCTACCTTTTGTTTGTATGTTGTTATTTTTTTAAGCAGTCGTGATGGATTAGGCGTATACTTGGTGTGGAAAGAGTATGACTTTGCCATGTGATTTGCAAATGGGGGGAGAAAGCTACTGTGAGTGTGTGTTTTATTTTTTAATTTACACTATAGAGTGATTCCCCCCCACCCCATGTCAAGTTTTTACCTTGCATGTACTGGAGTATTTATTTCATCTATTAAAATGTTATGTTTCTCAGATGACTTTCTGCAATGATTGTTGATTTTTCAATAATTGTAATGTTGCAGGCTGCCTGTCATTCCTGGAAATGCACCCTAGAAAGGTTTCGCTTCACTAGTAGTGAGGTGGGTCTCCTTTATGCTTGTTCCTGAAGAGTTAACTTATTTGAACAGCCTGGGATTAAAGAGAGAACTGTTTGTAAAAAGAAAACTCTCCCCTTGTAAAGGCAGGGGACACATACAGTGGTTAGATTACCTATAGTGCTAGAGTGGCTGTTTGGGCTTTGTTTTTTTTCTGTCTTGCTTCTAGTTTCTCCCGGAAAGTAATTTTGCATCCATTGTCCCCTTCTCGTCTTTCTGTCCTAATGAACAGGGCTCAGGCTAACTGCAGTCTGATTTGTATTCCACGTGTCTTTTTCAGATTAAGGCTCTTGCTAGTCCCATGTGGAATGGCATGTACAGGAATCTGTGTATGGACCTGCAAAAGTACTGTAAATCAAATGAGAGTATGTAGATAGGTCTGTTCAGACAAGAACCAATTACTGTTGATTTTAGAAAACCAGACAAATGTAGACTGTTCTAGAGTGTTCAGTGGAGGGGGAAGTATTCTGAAAAGTGTGATAATAACTTTCTAGACCCAGGGCATGATGGCAGGCGAAGGGGTTATCTTTGTGACCTTGGTCTAAGATACGCCCCGGTTGCATGTATGTTGGATGCTTTGTTCAGTGAAATCTGGAATTCCTTTAAGGTAGCGGGTCGTTTCTGCAGACAGTTTTAAGAAAAAAATATCGGGGGAGAGGTATATGGTTTCACTGAACCTAGCTAAGTTTTGAACATTTTCCCACTGAAAAAACAACTAATGGATTTGCTGTGCCTATCCTCAGAGAGTTACGTGGATAAAACTAGTACATGCTTTAAATTTGCTCAGTTTCTTTATATTTTTTTCTTGGGATTTGTTGTGCCTAATCCTTTGCAGTTGCCACAGAGCTGAAAAGAAAAAGATTTTTCCACTGTGATATGTTAGAGAGAGGAAAGTTGTAGTGATTGTTTTTAACTTGAATGACTATATTTATTACAAGAACATTGTATTCAGCATGTAGAACCTCCTTAAATCTTTGTTGGGTTATTTCACTCCTTGAGCTTCTCTGAAGTAAAGTGGTCGAGTGTATACATTTTTAAAAACGGTCAAGGGAGCTGTTCTTTTTCTTTCTTAGATCCTGGTAGATTTAAATTTCTGAAGTCTATAAAAGATGAAAATGACCTTGAATGTTTATTCTTCTCCCCTGGCCCTTCTTTAAGTCTGGATTGGTCAGGTTCAGGAAGCATTTAAGGGGAGAAAACCTACCAAACCTATGTGCCAGTGACAGTCCTGCTTGCATATAGGAATTTTTACTTATTTTTATTCGTTGGATTTCCATAAGTAATGCTGACATTTATAATTGCATGTTTCCTTTAGCCTGTGCAGATCACAAAGAGTCAACTGAATGGAACATAGTAAAATAAAACCAGAGCCAGAAATCTGCAAATTTGGTATCTGATTAGGAAAAAAAGAATTGCCAATTGTTCCTTGGACTCATTCCTTGCAGAAGCAATTTTCAGGACAGTGCAAGCCAAAAAAAAAAAAAAAACAAGCCCCACTTTCCCTATCTACTTGGATGCAATTAACTAGCTAGTCACCAAATTAATTTTGAAACTTCTTTTCCTCTTAGCCAAGTGACCATTGCTTTTAACGTTTCTGTGTATTAAAGATTTTTGGACTTGTAGTTGAGAAATCTGTCGACTTAAATTGATCAAAGATTCCGTTGTGTGTTGACCTCTTTTTTTCTCCATCTCTAAGATAAAGTTTAGGATTTGTCATCCAGCAGGTGGCTTGAAGTGAATTCCACTTGTATTTTTTCAACAGGCTTCAGGAAAGTAGAGTGAGAAATGCACAGTATCTCTGTGTGTCTGTATCACTTGCTTAGCTGGGCGCAAGTCTTTGATATTTTAACTTTCTCCTGATATAGTGCTGTTGTTCTTTAGTTGTTAAGTTGTGTCCAACTCTCTTGCAACCCCATGGACTGTAAGCCTGCTGGGCTCCTCTGCTCGTGGGATTTCCCAGGCAAGAATACTGCAGTGGGTTGCCATTTCCTTCTCTAGGAGACTGTCCTGACCCAGGGATCAAACCTGAATCTCCCGCTTGGCAAGCAGATTCTTTACCACTGAGCCACTTGGGAAGCCCACTTCTCCCAATGTACCAAGCAGCTAAACTTGTTTTTTAAATAGCCCTGATTTTGTGAAAGCATCTGAGACCTATTTCATTGGGTTTAATAAGGGCAGCAGAGATACTGGTTCCAGGAATAAAATCACAGTGGCCTGATTTTTTTTTTTTTCCCCAGATTAAACCACCCTAAAGTTAATTTAGACAGCTATCCTTGGGCTCTTCTGACTTCCAAGGGCAGGTTTTCTTAAACACGGGCTTAATGGGCACCATCCTGGCTGAGAATGTTGGAAACCTTCCTTTGAATGGTCCTAAGAGAAGGAAATGATTGTGGCACTGTTCTCAGAACAGAAGCCATTATTTATGACAGTCAACCGAAGTAAATGGGACAAAAGGCTTTCAAACACAAGACTTCACTAGAAAAAAAGCATAGCTCTGTCTTTCCATGGTTGTTTAAGCTTGGTCTTTTTCTATTACTCTTTCTGGGTTGATGTTAGGAAATGCAAAAATTACGTGTTTATGTGTTTCGAACTCCAACCTCATCTCCACCCCAGTGTTTTTTGTTTTTTTTTTTCAGTCACATTTCTAAAAGGAAGCATCATTTAAAACTGATTGGTTGTTTTGCAGATACTTTTTTTTTTTAAGCTGGCATAGGGATCTAAAGTTTGAAGCAGCTAATTTTAACAGAAACACCTGTTTTGGTTTTTTTTTTCCAGAATGAATGTGACTATGGTAACATGCAGATCAGGCAGAGGATTTGAAAAATGCCTGCCAAAGCCTCTTCTGAGCTTTGCTTAGTAAACAGAGAGGAGTTAGAGAAGAAATCTGTGAAGCCCTAAGTGGTACTTTCACCATCAGGCCATCCCCTGGCCTGTCTAAGCATCCCCGTGGGTGCTTAGAATTCTAACTCCTGGAAGAGCCATGAAGGAACCCACCTCGGGTTCCAGGATGGACACAGGTACCTGTGTTCCCTACAGGAAAAATCTTGTCTTGATTGAAAAAAAAAATTTTTTTTCTTTTTTTGCATGACTATGTGTGAAATGAATTGGCTTCTTTTATTGAAAGCAGGGTTTTTATTTGGGTAGGTGAGTTGTCTGGTTCCACTCAGTGGTCAGAGGTTCAAAGATTGGATTGATCTGATGCTGCAGGGGGAAAAGTGTTACTTGTATCTATGATTGGGGTTGATTTAATTGAACTGTAAAGCCCCTTCAGGTCAGGGATTGTCATACTTGCACATACATGTGCAGGTTTTCATTTTTATTTTTTAAGTGAATGTGTGTCAAGATACCTGCCTCAAGTATAGCCAAGTATGAAGGTGTTAGTCACTCAGTTGTGTTTGACTCTTTGCAACCCCTGTGGACTGGGGCCGCCAGGCTCCTCTGTCCATGGGATTTCCCAGGCGCAAATACTGGAGTAGGTTGCCATTTCCTCCTCCAGGGGATGTTCCTGACCAAGCAATCATACTCGGGTCTACCTGCATTGCAGGCAGACTCTTTACCATCAGGCCACCGGGGAAGCCCACTTTTTTTTCTGGAAATGAAAGTTACAGTGGGCCTTGTTCAGCGACTGTAGAGCAGGGGACCAGCAGTATGTGCCAGCCACTGTCACAGGTCCTGGGGTCCAGCTCTGAGGGGGTCATGGTTCCTCCTTTTGTAGAAAGTCGGGTGCTGCTCCAGACTTGGTCAATGGACTGGCAGTAACATCCCCATCATAATCCTGGGCCCTACCTCTGGCCTATTTCTGTTAGCAACATGGGGTGTGGAGAAATCTGAGTCTCCTCCAGCCCTCCCAGGTGGTTCTGACCCAGGCCCAGTCTGCAAGGCCTGCTGGTTCCTTTTTATTCCCTGTGGACCCTGTAAGATCTCAGTGCTTCTGTATCCGGAGGTAGCAGCATTTCTACAAGTTTCTTGTTTGCTCAGGTGTTTTTTGTTTTTTTCCTGGATATTTTGAGCCCTTTTCTTCACTTGGGATAATTTAGGCCCTCTAAATTTTCTTTGGGGGGTTTTTCTTTGGGGGGTTTGTGTGTGTGTATGTGTGTGCAAGTACAGAGTCCTTGTTCTCTTAACTCCCTTTGCAGATGAACTGAAGTCGTATAATAGTAAACTGGCAGCTTGGCTTTCTATGTTTTTGCATGCTGTTGACTCTTGTCCTAGAAAACTGAAACTAGCAGACAACCTAATTAAAAATCAACCCTTCAGCTCTTTGGCTGCCCAAGAAAGAACACTTTGCTCTTGAGTTTGTAAAGTACTTTATTCAGAACCAAGTGAAGCATACAGACTTATTCCAAAGCTCATTTTAGGGAAAAGCCAAAATTTGCAATATACTCAGGAAGTATGTTCTTGAAGGCCAGTCATGCACCAGGAATTAGGAAGATCTTTTAGATCCTTCATATTCACAAGGGTGGTCCCGGGAGCTGGCTTTAGCACCGGCAGATAGCAGAATCTTGGCCCCACCCTTGACCTACCCAGTAGTATCTGCTTTGTCAAGATCTCCATGGATTTCTGGGCACACTCACTTTGAGAAGCACTGCTTGGGGAGATAATATGAGGCCACCATGGCCAAATCCTTGCTCTACTCTTGACTGTAGGAACCTAGGCATTTACTATGTTTATTTCAATCTTTTCTGTTTATCATGTGTGTTCATGTATGTGATGTAACTGGCTCCTTCCAGCAGTCTTGTGAAGTAGGCAGGTATTACTCACTGTGCGCGTCATCTAAACATTTGTACTTCTGTTTTCCCGTTCTGAAAAATATTTATGATGAATTCCCATGAAGTGCAAGACTTCCGGAGTAGTCCTATCCACTTACAAGATGATCGAAAATATTATCTGAAACACTTTATGTTAAAGTCAGTTTCCCCTAAGGATCTTCTTTTTTACCCTTCCAGTAACTTTACACAGCAAACACATTGTGATATCCTTGAGGAGGGTGCAAATAAAGAGCATAGCCCTGTCTTCTAAGTCTTCTGTTCTTCTCTGACACAAACCTATCCAAATTCTTGGAAATGTTGGATGTCTAAAGTTCTTCAAAATGTCAAACTTCCAGGAAGTGTTTAAATGCTATTTAGGTTTGTTAGTACAGTCTCATTAATAGCAAATCTATTTACTGATTTCAAGCTTTATTCTAAGTATTCACTAATAACTTACTTTTTTTTTTTTTTTTTTTTTGCTGAGGTAGGACATAGAGAACTTAAAAAAAAAATCCTCTGTTTTGGGAAAAGAAAAAAATGTTAGTCGCTCAGTTGTATCTGACTCTTTGCAATACCATGGCCTGTAGTCCACCAGGCTCCTCTGTCCATAGAATTTTCCAGGCAAAAAATTGGAGTGGGTAGCCATTCCCTTCTCTAGGGGATCTTCCCAACCCAGGGATGGAACCTGGGTCTCTTGCACTGCAGGTGGATTCTTTATCACTGAGCCACCAGGGAAGACTCTATGCATTCAAGGTTAATGAGCATATTGCCCTGAAAATTTTTCTGCCAAAATTGCAGTATATCACCTAATGTGGTTTCTGACTTCCTTCTAATTTGCCCAAGTTTTTTTTTCTACCTGTGCCCCCTGCAGTTCAAACGTGGAGCCCCAAGCACTGGACTGCCAGGGAATTCCAAATTTGCCTGTTTTAGATGGCAAAGATACTGATCCAGTGGAAAACCACACATTGGTTACCTTTAGGTATAGGAGACCTGCCTTCATGTCAGACCTCTAGAAGTTAGAGAGAGATTATAGGAAACGTAGGTCAGTTTAGTGCTTACTGAGGCCCTTTCCATTTCAACTTTGACCATCTGTTCCTGTTCTAAAATGAATGGGTAAGTTATTCCAGTACCTTCCTTGAGATAGAATTTTGGTATAAAAGTTTTTCTAAAAGTTTGCTTGGAGGCTAGGTTTTACTTAAATGTTCCTTCTTCGGTAAGTTCCATGATAAAAATATTTCTAAAAACATACATATGATTCTAGTTTTATCACTTGGAACTTCATTTTAAGGTATGTAGGCATTTTAGTAATGTTATGAGAAGTTGTCCATAGAACTGACAAAAATAGACCATCTGATATCTCACCTGTCTTGATGGAGTCATGTTCATATTGTTGTTTAGTCACTAAGTCATGTCCGACTCTTGGGTGACCCCATGAGTTGTAGCCTGCCAGGCTCCTCTGTCCAGGCAAGAATACTGGAGTGGATTGCCGTTTTCTTCTGGAGGAGATTCTCACAACCTAGGGATCGATCCCATGTCTCCTGCACTACAGGCAGATTCTTTACCAGTGAGCAACCGGGGAAGCCCACTTTATGTAAGAGGAATGCCTCAAAGCCATACAGCAGTCCCAGCAGACCCAGAAGCCTCATCCTTTGTCATCCTCAATAAAATCAATTTGTGATGTGGTTTGTTTTCCAGCAGAGATGTTTTCCAAGTATACCTTTCTTTTGTGTTACATCTATATGGTTACAGAAAGCAGACCTGAGAAAGTGGCTTCCAAAGGACTCATTGAATGAAGAGTAGGATGTAGGTGTTGCCGTGATGCACCAGAGCATCTTCCTTTTTGGACATAGTAGATGGTTTCATTATCATGGGGGTTGATTCCTTCCTGGGCATCTGAGGCTTATTCAGTTTAAATGCTCCAGGGAAAAGTTTTAACTATATATATATATATATATATATATATATATATATATATATATGAAAAATGAAAGCCCTTTTCTGGAGCAGCCAAGGATTTGGTGTCCTCAGCAGGTTCTGGAACCAGTCCCCCACAGATGCAAGAGATGACTGTACTTGCAAATCTTTGACCTCCAGAGTACCTCATTTAATTTAAATAAAATATTCTCTATGTAAGCTAAAGTCCTCTCATTAAAACCCATCATCAATATCAGCAAGATAAGCAAGCAGGTATTTAGGTAGATGGGGCTTTCCAGGTGGTGCTAGTAATAAAGAACCTCCCTGCCAGTGCAGGAGACATAAGGGACTCGGGTTTGGTCCCTGGGTCAGGAAGACCCCTGGAGGAGGGCACGGCAACCCATTCCAGTATTCTTGCCTATAGAATTCCCTGGACAGAGGAGCCTGGTGGGCTATGGTCCATAGAGTCACAAAGAGCTGGGCGTGACTCCTGTGACTTAGCACAGCATAACACATTTAGGTGGATGTGTAGGTAGACAGGTAATAATCAAAAGGTGGGTTACAAAATAGAGCCTTGTTAAGTCTCAGAGCTGAGAAACTAGATGTGTTTCTACCTTCTTAACATTTTGAGAAGTGAATTCTGCAGTGTCCAGTGGAAATTCATTTAGATTTTTTTGAAGCATTTCCTGATTGCCTAACCTAAATTGTTCCTCCTCCACTGTTCTGGCCCATTTTTTCCCCAGCTGAAAAGAGAACGGTTCCCATACTGCTTAGAGAAGATAGGACATTAATTGATGCCTCAGGGGATGTTGAGATACTGGGACTCTTTACCCATCTCCAGTGGCCATTTCTTAAGACTGATTCTGTCCTGGGAGCTAGGAATATGGAGATAAGCTTAAAATACGGAACAAGTGCTAGAAAGGGAGTACAGATTACAAGAGTTCGAGATAAGCACCATAAACTGTCAGTGAGAATCCTCTAGTCTAGGTCTTTAGCTATTTGTGATCTTTGTAGTTTCTTGTTCTTGTTCTGTAAGTTGTGTCCAGCTCTTTGTGACCCCATGGACTGCAGCACGCCAGGCTTCCCTGTCCATCTCCTAGAGTTTGCTCAAGCTCATGTCCATTGAGTTGATGCCATCACATTCTGTCACCCCCTTCTCCAGCCCTCAGTCTTTCCAGCATCAGGGTCTTTTCCAGTGGGTCAACTCAGGTAGCCAAAGTACTGGAGCTTTAGCATCAGTTCTTCCAATAAATATTCAGAGTTGATTTCCTTTAGGATTGACTGGTTTGATCTCCTTGCTGTCCAAGGGACTCTGCAGTGTCTTCTCCAGCACCACAGTTTGAAAGCCTTGATTGTTCTGTGCTTAGCTATGCTTATGGTCCAACTATTGTTCCTGGAGTTGATCAAATCCGTGACCAGGGGAGGAGGTTGGCATCAGAACTGGTCTTTCCTACTCTCAGTGCCAGGTGACTGCATGTAATTTAAGTGGGGACTTCATGAAGTTTATTTTTGGTGCTGCTAGAGGGTAGTTTTCAGTTAGAGATTGCAGGTGCCTTCAAGAGTGGGCTTTATTCCAAGGCTTAAGGGTCATTTTCTTTTCTGCTCGTTAATTCTGAGTAGTGTTGATGTAGGGTGTAAGGCTGTTGTGAACCAGCTTTGCTCTACTGAAAGTGGAACAGCTTTTTCCCCCTTCATTCGAGCTCCTGGCCTGGCCTTGGATCAGGAGCCCTGGGTGGGGCTGCTGGAATCAGCTTACCTGCAGAGGAGTCCTGGGCCCGGCTGCCCACCACCTTTGGAGATCACCTCGCTCTGAGCTTACCTGGTGGCTTAGACAGAAAAGAACTTGCCTGCCAGTGCAGGAGACCTGAGTTTGATCTTGGGTCAAGAAGATCCCCTGGAGAAGAACACCCACTCTAGTGTTTTTGCCTGGAAAATTCCATAAACAGAGGAGCCTTGTAGGCTACAGTCCATGGGGTTGTGAAGAGTCAGACAGGACTGAAGCAACTAACACCACTTTCACTTTAGAGCTAGGCTGAGGTACTTCAAGATGCATGTGGCTGGGAGTGGAGCTGGCTGACAGATTGGGAGCCTTGCAGGCAAGAACTGGGACTTTTTCGTCTCTGTCATCCTTAGCTGGTAGCCAGCATACTCAATAAACGTTTGTTCAATGAAAGAAGCAAGAGCCAACATCTTTTGAGCCCCTGTGTATGCAAGGAACTTTACGTTGCATCTCTCAGTCCTTAACTTCACACTTTGAAGTGTTAAGAGTTGTTCTCCTTTTACAAATGAGGATGCTGAAGTGAAACCGCTTTCCCAGGGACACAAACTAGAAAGGAGTGGAATAAGGGTAACAATCAAGGTCTGTCTGGTGGAGCCTAGCATTCTCAGCTACTTGGCTACAGAAAATGAATGAATTTCTAGGATGGAGTCCCTCTGCCTATTGAGGTTGAAATGCTCACCAACTCCATTAGAAAAAGAAAATCACTGTATTAAGACTCCCAATGCATTGGGCACAGGTCCCCCCTAAACTACTAATGACAGTTTTTGTAGGTTTCCTCCTGAGCCTTTGGTCTGAGTCCTTTTGCAGAGGGCCCTGGTTGCCCATGGCTCCCTCGTAAAGTCTCAGCCTTTCTACCAGCTGCTCAATCCTGTTGTCCTGGAGGATGCTCAGAGATCAACCTCTGCTTTGCCTTGTAACCTCCACTTGGATTTCTCAAATACAAATATCTTAGTTATTGACCACTTGCAGCACTCCATGGTTTCTCCATTGACTTTAGGATAAAAGCCAGACTCCTAATTGAGAGAGTTCTAGATGATCTGGTCCCTTGCTCCCCACAGACCGCATTCCACCCGTGATAGCACCTGCTGAGTTTGTCTTGTGTCATTCTCTTTTTACCTGAGCTCTTGCTCAGCTGTGTCTTCTTGGACAGTTCATCCTGCACCCTGCCTTTCTCCCCCAGCTTCTGACTCTTCTAGCCTGAGTGGCACCCCTCCAATGAGTCCTTGTGGTACTCTTGACTTCCCTTTTATTGGTTTACCAAGTTCTTGTAATCCTCTGTTTACTTATCCACGTTCCCAGTCTGTATCATCGGATGGTAGAGTCATCTTTCTGTCTCCAGTGACTAATGGAGTTGCCTAACACAAAGTGCTCAGCCGACTCTGCAGCCCCATGGACTGCAGCACGCCAGGCTTCTCTGTCCATGAGATTGCTGAAACAAATTTGCCATTTCCTACTCCAGGGGATCTTCCCGACCCGGGGATCAAACCTGCGTCTCCTGCGTTGGCAAGCATATTCTTTACCACTGAGCCATCTGCGAAGCCCAACACATAGTAGGCCCCAATAAACATTTCTGCATGAACAGATGTGTTGGTGAGTCATATCAAGCTTTTAGAGAAGAGCCCAGAAGTAAAAGATCTCATTAACTTTTCTCTTTGTCTAGGTCCCTTTTCGTCAGTTACCAAATTTATCCAAAATTTCCTTCCTAGAACCCTCAGGATCTGTTTCTTCCCTCACCTGCAGTGCCAGGACCCTAGTCCAGGGCCTCACTGACCTGCATATAGATGATGCTGCAGAATGTATCTCCCTGGAGATCGGCTGCAGCCTGGACCTCTCGGCCAGGGTTGGCCTGCTTTCCTCATTTCCCTGCCCATCACTCTTGCCTTTCTGCAGCAAATTGGAGCCCTAAAGTGCACCTTCAAGTAGCCAATACATGCGTGCGCATGTGCTCAGTCATGTTCGACTCTTTCTGACCCCATGGACTATAGCCCACCAGGCTCCTCTGTCCATGGAATTTCCCAGCCAAGAATACTGGAATGAGTTGCCATTTCCTCCATCAGGGGATCTTCCTGACCCAGGGACTGAATCCAGGTCCCTTATGTCTCTTGCATTGGCAAGCAGGTTCTTTACTGGTAGCTCAGCGCATTTCTTGAGTACCATCAGTGTGCCACTGGACTGACCCACAGTGGATAGCACCAGGCTCCACTCAGGCTGTGGCCACCATCACCTACCACCTCCAGCTCAAGCCACTGTTATAGCGTAACAACTCTCAGATCCTATGCCCTCTTATCCCTAACTCTCTGCTTTTGCTTTCGTCGGCCTCTGCATGAACTGTCTCTCCCATCCTTCTGAATCCTTACTAACCCCTTGAGTGCACACTGCTTCCAGGGTCCTAGGATCAGGACTCTTGGCTGCTGTATAAGGGTTGCCCAGGTACTCAGGACCTCTGAAGACCCTCCAGGGATTGGGTGGATTCTAAGGGGACACTTGAGGGGCACTGGGTGGGCCACAGTCTCTTGAGGTCTTAACCTCAGAGCCTAAGTTTGGGCTTTGGTTTGTGAGCTGCAGGAGTGGTGCCGACCTGGTGAGGATTCACTCTGCAGGGTGGTACTTGGCCCGGTGGGGATGTGGAAATGAGGCACCACTTGACGAAATGAGGTGGTGTTTTTTTTCTTTCCCGCAAACGGACTTAGAACTGTATTCCCCGGGGAGCCCTTGAAACCAGCGTGAGAATTGACCGAGGGAGTGAGTTCTGGCTTTCAATCCCATAATTGTTATGATACAGAAATTACTCACGGCTTGCCATAATCAGGTTTGGGCTATAATAGTGTACTTAAGCAGAGCTCTGGGGTGGGCGGATGCTCACCAGCATCCTCTGCTTACGTCTTTCCTGCCCAGGCTCTTATGAGTGGAGGCAAAAAGCTAAAGCCTTAGGGAAGAAAAACCGGGTGCTGCCCAAAGCACCCCTGGGAATGGGGGCCACCAAAAACCTCAGGGGCCGCAGTGTCAGCAGCAAACACGTGGTCCTCAGGGTTGAAATGCCTTTTGATGCCTAACCCCTTGAGTTGCTCAGTCACGAAATCACGTCTGACTCTGCGACCCCACGGACTGTAACACACTAGGCTCCTCTGTCATGGTATTTCCCAGGCAAGAATACTGGAGTGAGTTGCCATTTCTTCCTCCTGGGGATCTTCCTGACCCAGGGATTGAACCCACATCTGCATGGGCAGGCAGTAGCTTCATTAATTTTGTTTCTTTTTGCATTTGATTGTTGACACTGTCTAAAAATATAAAATGATGGCTGTCTTATCAAAATTAAAGGAATGGTTTAAAACAAAGGCATTCTATCTATTTACTTAACTTTTCCCTTCCAGCAAGGACATTCCAGTTGCAGTGGAGTAATAAGCAGATAGGGTTACCATGACCACAGTGAATTGCTATGACAATTTCGACAAACACTGAACTGAGTTGATCGTGTCCCCTTTCTGGTGACGTGACATGGATCATAAGAGCACTGGGTGTGACTGAACACTGGGGTGTGGCCAGAAGCCTTTTGTCACAAACTGAGCAGCTGTGGTGTGGGGCCTTGGTGTGAGGGTCTCCACGTGACGTGGCTTCTCTCAGACTGTGGGGTCAATTTTGAAAACTGCAAAGACTAAGTGAAAAGAATAATGTTGTTAGTGGTCTCGCTTTAAGCACGCACAAAAACTTACCACAGGGCTCAGACATGATGTAGGGTCTGGTTCCCCAGGCAAAGGAAGAATCGCCATTTACAGTCTGAAAGGGTGATTGTGAGCAGTTGGTCTGTGCTTTCTTTTTTTATATTATTTTTGTGTGTGTGTGGTTAGTTCATTTGCTAGAGTTGTATCACATACATGAGGACTTCCCTGGTGGGTCAGTGGTAAAGAATCTGCCTGCCCAAAGCAGGACACCTGGGTTTGATCCCTGGGTCTGGCAGCCCACTCCAGTATGGTTGCCTGGAGAATTCCATGGACAGAGGGACCTGGTGGGCTACAGTCCATGGGGTCCCAAAAGAGTTGGACATGACTGAGCATACACACACTCACACACACAAACATCACATCATACCACATACACAGACAATAGAACAGCTTTGTTAAGATTGGATTCTGAAAATGAATAAAAAAGAAAGAGACTGGATTCTGGACAGATGTCAGACTCATTCACCATACTGCACTGGTGGAAGGCTGTGCTTTCTGTCTTTGTGCTGCCCTGCCCTCTCCCCAGACACTCCAACTCTTTCCTATCCCAGGATGCCTGCATCCTGATACTGAGGTTAGCCCCTAGCAGCAGAGGCCAGCTTGCTGACCTTCTCAGAACAACTTCCTTGATTTCTCAGAGGGAAGTTCTCTGCTCACTGCCTGACCACCTGACCCATGGCTGCCTCTCTTACTATCCAGTGGGTCCCGCTAGTGTACAGGCTCCTCTCCACTGCCAGCCTGGATCTGCTTGAGCCATTTCAGCCAGCAGCTCCCTCCCAGAGCCCTACCCTGGGGTCAGGCATCAGTGATTCAAAAGACCCACTCCCTAGGCTCAAAGATTGATGCTTGTAGAACATAACTTGCACGTGGGTAGTGATCCCTGAAACCCTCAAATCCTGAAAGGCTGAGGAATAAACCTGAGGTGGTGTTTGGGGGCAAAACATATTGGGACAGAAACCTGGACTCAAAGACTTCCCTGACGGTCCAGTGGTTCAGACTCCACACTTTCATTGCAGGGGCGAGTGTTCGATCCTTGACTGGGGAACTAAGATGCCAGATGGTGCATGGCTTGACCAAAAGAGAATAAAAGAAAGAAATCTGGACTCAGCAGCCCTTGAATTACTACTCAACAATCATCTCTCTGTCTCCCTTTATACTTATAAGCTCATCTATTAGCATCAATTTAAGGCCTTACCCCCCTACCCCCACCAAAAGGGAAGATGTCATACTCAGTTCCCTGACAATCCACCAACTCATAACTGAAAGGGATAAAAAAAAAATATGTATTAAGATTGTACTTGGTGACTTGTCTTCTAGAAGACATATACTCTGTCCCTTGAAAGTCATGGTGGCTTCTTCCTGGAGTCGGGGTGGGGAGTCAGACTGAACATAACTCTGTCTTTATAAATAGGCCTTCCTTACGGACATTCTTATAAACATGCTCTGACCTTCACTATTGAAGATTGGGGAAATATGTGAATTATGCTACAGATGAAATAACTAAGCCTTGCGGCCTAGATAAAATTGGGCCATGGGACGAAGTAGAAGAACATGAAAATTGTAGTAATTTGATGCTAAAGGTTACATCAAAACCTTTGGTTCTGATGCTAAAGTCAGAACCACTGACCTTGACCACTCATGCAATATTTTGAGTTCTAGGGTTTTTCTTTAGGAACGTGTTTGTGTTAGTACAATCATTTTTGAAAAAAGTATATGTAAAAATTCTTTCAAAGGTAAATCCAAGTAAAGAAGCACTTCTAAAGAGCCACAACATACCTTGTTAAAACAATACCACTGCTTCAGTTCAGTTCAGTTCATTTCAGTCGCTCAGTCGTGTCCAACTCTTTGCAACCCCATGAATCGCAGCACGCCAGGCCTCCCTGTCCATCACCAACTCCCGGAGTTCACTCAGACTCACGTCCGTTGACTCAGTGATGCCATCCAGCCATCTCGTCCTCTGTTGTCCCCTTCTCCTCCTGCCCCCAACCCCTCCCAGCATCAGAGTGTTTTCCAATGAGTCAACTCTTCGCATGAGGTTGCCAAAGTACTGGACTTTCAGCTTCAGCATCATTCCTTCCAAAGAAATCCCAGGGCTGATCTCCTTCAGGATGGACTGGTTGGATCTCCTTGCAGTCCAAGGGACTCTCAAGAGTCTTTCTCCAACACCACAGTTCAAAAACATCAATTCTTCAGCGCTCAGCCTTCTTCACAGTCCAACTCTCACATCCATACATGACCACTGGAAAAACCATAGCCTTGACTAGACGGACCTTAGTCGGCAAAGTAGTGTCTCTGCTTTTGAATATGCTATCTAGGTTGGTCATAACTTTTCTTCCAAGGAGTAAGTGTCTTTTAATTTCATGGCTGCAGTCACCATCTGCAGTGATTTTAGAGCCCCCCAAAATGAAGTCTGACACTGTTTCCACTGTTTCCCCATCTATTTCCCATGAAGTGATGGGACCAGCTGCCATGATCTTCGTTTTCTGAATATTGAGCTGTAAACCAACTTTTTCACTCTCTTCTTTCACTTTCATCAAGAGGCTTTTTAGTTCCTCTTCACTTTCTGCCATAAGCGTGGTGTCATCTGCATATCTGAGGTTATTGATATTTCTCCCGGCAATCTTGATTCCAGCTTGTGTTTCCAGTCAAGCGTTTCTCATGATGTACTCTGCATGTAAGTTAAATAAGCAGGGTGACAATATACAGCCGTGACGTACTCCTTTTCCTATTTGGAACCAGTCTGTTGTTCCATGTCCAGAGCTTAGTTTTATTAATAAATTTATTGTTGGGGGTTCGGTGACAAAGAACCCACCTGCCAATGCAGGAGACATAATGAAACGTGGGTTTGATCCCTGGGTCAGGAAAATATTCTGGAGGACAGCATGGGGACCCACTTCAGTATTCTTGCCTGGAGAATCTCATGGACAGAGGAGCCTGGCAGACTGCAGTTCATGGGGTCACAGAGTCAGACAGGACTGAGGGGACTTGGCATGCTTGCACACAGGAGTTCCGCAGTGATGCTGATTCTGTGCTGGGGTCCACACTTTTGAGAACCTGTGGAGCAGGTCCCCATTCTCAACCTTGGCTGCACATTGGATTCACTTGAGGAATTAAAAATATCTATACATTGATGCCTGGGTTCTACCACTGGAGAGTCTGATTGGATTATTTGAGATACCTCAGGTATTGGCATTCATAAGAGGGGCCAAGTGATGGGGCAGTGTTTGAGAAATACTGGACTAGGTCCCAGATTTAAAACTGAAAATCATTATGTGTTAACCACTGAAGTTTATTTCTTGGGACTTCCCTGGCGGTCCAGTGGTTAGGACTTCCCCTTCCAGTGCAGGGGGTATGTATTCGATCCCTGGCCAGGGAGCTAAGATCCCACAGGCCTCTCAGCCAAAACTAAAGCAATGCTGTGACAGACGCAGTAAAAACTTAAAAAATGGTCCACAGCAAAATAACAATAAGTTAGATGTGAATCTTTTAAAAAAAAAAGTTAATTCCTCATCCTAGACGCAGGTTTGATCCCTGGGTCCAGAATATCCCCTGGAGGAGGGCATGCCAATCTACTCCAGCATTCTTGTCTGGAGAATCCCATGGACAGAGACAGGGCTACAGTCCAAGGGGTCACAAAGAGTCGGACATGACTGAGCACACATGCATTCAAATAGGATGTGGAGAAGAGGGAAGCACTGCGGTCCACACAGTCCCTCAACACCCAGGCTGGTGTAGTCTCCACCATCCAGAATTAGTGATCTCTGTTCCTGCAGCAGAGAAAGAAGTAGGCAGCTAGTTCTTCAGTGATTCAGCCAGAAGTGACTCAAAGTGGCTGAGCAGAAGTAGTCATGTGCCCTAACTGTGAGAAGGCTAGGAATACAGAGGAGCACGTGCCATTTGGGGAGCAGTAAGTTGCTCTGGCGTGTTGCTCATTCCCTGGTGCAGTGAGATCTGTTCCACATATTCTAAAAAGTGGCTTCTCCATTGTGCCTTTTACAGTGACTTTTTTCTGTCATAAAATGCTTACTGTAGACTATTTTTATTTATGGATCGCTGTGCTGGGTCTTTGTCACTGCTTGGGCTTCCTCTGGCTGTGGAGAGGTGGGGCTACTCTTCCTTGCAGTTCGTGGTCACACGGGCTCTAGAGCACAGGCTCAATAGTTGTGGACACGGGCTTAGTTGCCCCAAGGCATGTGGAATTCTCCTGGACCAGGGATTGAACCAGGTGTTCCTGTATTGGCAGGCGGATTCTGAACCACCAGGGAAGTCCCACCATAGACAATGTAGAAGACACCAAAAAGTCTAAGGAAAAGAAATCCCTATAGCCCACTACCTAGGAATAAGGGCTCTTTGTTTCTGGTGTGTATCTTTCCAAGAATTTTTTTAATACACATTCTTTAACATGGTTACTTGTTTTAAAAAGATTGTTTTGTAACCTGTTCTCTGAACATTTTCTCATTTTGTTAAAATTAATTTAAATAAAATTATTTAAATGCACTCTCTGTAGCTTGGATATACTAACATATAATTGGTCATTCCCTCCTAGTTAGACATTTTGGTTATTTAAAAAAATTTTTTTTAATTTAATTTTATTTTTTGGCCATGCCACTCGACATGCAGAATTTTAGCTCCCCAACCAGAGAGGGAACTGTGTCTCCTGCAGTGGAAGTGCAGAGCCATAACCTCTGGACCACTAAGGAATTCCCCTCTTGGTTATTTCTTGTCAATGATGTAGTCCTTGCACGGACATCTTTATGAGTGACTTTCCTTCATCATCTGGTCATTGGATAGATTTCTAGAAATAAGTGAACAGCTTTAACTATCTGTTGTTGTACAGAAACTGTCTCTACACTTTGAGACATGTATTTAGTCAGTACAAGGCATTGGTGGAGAAATAATTGAACTTGGCTCCCGCCTTCAAGTAGCTGAGTCTAGGTAGAGATGCACCCAGCTCTAATTTCAAGAAAGAGATTACTCCAGTTATCTCTGTAAGTGGTTTCCCAAAATCCTTCCTTCTTAGGACCCACCAACACTTAAAAGATGAACTCAGTGCTCCCTGGGAGTCGAAGACAAGGGTTCTAATCAGGGCTTGCCCTCACAAGATGACATGACCTTGGGTGAGTTCTTTTCTAGGCTTCGGTTTTCTCATCTTTAAACGAGGTCATTGGATTAGGTTCCTTCTCATGGTGCTGTTCTATGCCTCTTAAATAGTTGAAGGGTGTGGGTGAGCATGAGTGTATACTTTCCTTTTTTAGGTGTCTAATTATGTCTAGCAATCTGGGACAGTTTCTATGGGACATGCTGGAAGGCATTGTAGTTGCCCAGGGTCCATTTCTGACCTTGGACTCTAGGATGATACCTTTGTACAAAACAAATTACTGATGAAGGAGCAGGGTCCAGGCTTCTTCCTCTTTTCCTTTTTTTCTTTTTTGCTGCACTGCTCAGCTTTTTCAGGACCTTAGTTCCTCAACCAGGGATTGAATCTATGCCCCCTGCAATGGAAGTACAGAGTCCTAACCACTGAACCCCTGGGAATTCCGGAGTCCATGCTTCTTACAAAGAGGGATTGAGAAATTAAGAGCTTTTAAAAGGAGGAGCTTTTTAAATGAGGAGCCATTTAGTTGACATTGGAAATGGCTATTAATGGTAACAATATAGCTCCCACCAGCTGCGTGTAAGGAATCTCCAAACTCATTACCGACATCATTTCATTTAAACCTTTATGAGGGCTGAGCACCGAAGAATTGGTGCTTTTGAACTGTGGTGTTGGAGAAGGCTCTTGAGAGTCCCTTGGACTGCAAGGAGATCCAACCAGTCCAGTCTGAAGGAGATCAGCCATGGGATTTCTTTGGAAGGAATGATGCTGAAGCTGAAACTCCAGTACTTGGGCCACCTCATGCGAAGAGTTGACTCATTGGAAAAGACTGATGCTGGGAGAGATTGGGGGCAGGAGAAGGGGACGACCCAGGATGAGATGGCTGGATGGCATCACTGACTCGATGGACGTGAGTCTGAGTGAACTCCAGGAGTTGGTGATGGACAGGGAGGCCTGGCGTGCTGCGATTCATGGGGTCACAAAGAGTCGGACACGACTGAGTGACTGAACTGAACTGAAAGCTCTGGGAGGTCAGTGTTTTTAATCCCTATTTTACAGATAAGGAACTTGAAGCTCAAAGAGGAGACATGAACTGCTTTAGGGTGTTGCCCAAGGAAAAGTGAGGTCATGGTCAAATGCAAAGAAAAGCAAAATAAGCTAACTGGTTTTTTGAGTCTGAAGGCTTAGGTCAAGTTCTAATAAGGGGATTTTATGAGCTTTCTTTAGATGGATAATTGTGAGAATGAGAACTTTAACCTTCAGTTCAGTCACTCAGTCATGTCCAACTGTTTGCAACCCCATGGACTGCAGCACACCAGGCTTCCCTGTCCATCACCAGCTCCCGAATCTTGCTCAGATTCATGCCCATTGAGTTGGTGATGCCATCCAAGCATCTCATCCTCTGTCGTCCCCTCCTCCTCCTGCATTCAACCTTTCCCAGCATCAGGGTCTTTTCAAATGAGTCAGTTCTTCGCATCAGTTGGCCAAAGTATTGGAATTTCAGCTTCAGCATCACTCCTTCCAATGCATATTCAGGACTGATTTCCTCTAGGATGGACTGTTTGGATCTCCTTGCAGTCCAAGGGACTCTCAAGAGTCTTTTCTGACACCATAGTTGGAGCATAAATTCTTTTGCATTCAGCTTTCTTTATGGTCCAAGTCTCACATCTGTACATGACAACTGGAAAAACCATAGTTTTGACTAGATGGACCTTTGTTGGCAAAGTAATGTCTGTGCTTTTTAATATGCTGTCTAGGTTGGTCATAGCTTTTCTTCCAAGGAGTAAGCATCTTTTCATTTCATGGCTGTAGTCACCATCTGCAGTGATTTTGGAGGCCCCCCTCCCCCCCAAAAAATAAAGGCTCTCACTGTTGCCTTTATTTTCCCATCAATTTGCCATGAAGTGATGGGACCAGATGCCATGATCTTAGTTTTCTGAATGCTGAGTTTTAAGCCAACTTTTTCACTCTCCTCTTTCACTTTCATCAAGAGGCTCTTTGGTTCTTTGCTTTCTGCCATAAAGGTGGTGTCATCTGCATAGAGGTTATTGATATTTCTCCTGGCAATCTTGATTCCAGCTTGTGCTTCATCCAGCCTAGCATTTTTCATGATGTACTCTTCATATAATTTAAATAAGCAGGGTGACAATATACAACCTTGATGTACTACTTTTCCAATTTGGAACCAGTCTGTTGTTCCATGTCCAGTTCTAACTGTTGCTTCTTGACCTGCATACAGATTTCTCAAGAGGCAGGTCAGGTGGTCTGGTATTCCCATCTCTTAAAGAATTTTCCACAGTTTGTTGTGGTCCACACAGTCAAAGGCTTTGGCATAGTCAATAAAGCAGAAGTAGATGTTTTTCTGGTACTCTTGTGCTTTTTCGATGATCCAACGGATGTTGGCTGATCTCTGGTTCCTCTGCCTTTTCTAAATCCATCTTGAACATCAGGAAGTTCATGGTTCACATACTGTTAAAGCCTGGCTTGGAGAATTTTGAGCATTACTTTCCTAGCATGTGAGATGAGTGCAATTGTGCGGTAGTTTGAAAATTCTTTGGCATTGCCTTTCTTGGGGATTGGAATGAAAAAGATAGGACACTCACTGAAAGATGAACTCCCCAGGTCGGTAAGTGCCGGATATGCTACTGGAGATAAGTGGAGAAATAACTCCAGGAAGAATGAAGAGACGGAGGCAAAGCAAAAACAACACCCAGTTGTGGATGTGACTGGTGATAGAAGTAAAGTCCGATGCTGTAAAGAACAATATTGCATAGGATCCTGGAATGTTAGGTCCATGAATCAAGGTAAATTGGAAGTGGTCAAACAGGAGATGGCAAGAGTGAACATCAACATTTTAGGAATCAGTGAACTAAAATGGACTGGAATGGGTGAATTTAACTCAGATGACCATTATATCTATTACTGTGGGCAAGAATCCCTTTGAAGAAATGGAACAGCCATCATAATCAACAAAAGAGTTTGAAATGCAGTGCTTGGACGCAATCTCAAAAAAGACAAAATGATCTCTTTGTTTCCAAGAGTTTAACCTTAGGTGTTGTGTTTATAAAGTAATACTTCCCCCCACCACACCCTTCCACCCGGCAACCTTCTCTTAACTCCCATTTTTTTTAAGATTTTTTTTTTTATATTTACCATTTTTAAAGTCTTTCTTGAATTTGCTAAGTATTTCTGTTGTTCATATTCTGATTTTTTGGCATCATCGCATGTGGGATCTTAGCTCCCGACAAGGGATGGAACCTGCATTCCCTGCATTGGAAGGCAGAGTCCCTCCACTACATTTTTTTTTTTTTTTCTGTCACAAGTGTGTATCTTTCCCCTCCTGCAATTTTATGTTTTCATGGGGATACTCCAGGATGAGCCGCATAAGGCCCTGACCACAAAATCCTTGGAAAAAGTCTGCAGTTTAAAGTGCATTTTGGTGCTCGCTTCGGCAGCACATATACTAAAATTGGAACGATACAGAGAACATTAGCATGGCCCCTGCGCAAGGATGACATGCAAATTCGTGAAGCATTCCATATTTTTGGGAAAACCAATACAGTATTGTAAAGTAAAATAAAGTAAAAATTAAAAAAAAATAAATAAATAAAGTGCCTTTTGCCTGTGGAAAATGTAGACAAACTACTGCTCAGGATCCCTGGGCAGCCCACCGTTCTTTTTGTTGTTAAATTGATTTTTAATTGGAGGATAGTTGTTTTATAATGTATTGATTTCTGACATGCATCAACATGAATCCTCTGTAGGGTATACTCATGTCCCCTCCCTGCTGAGTCTCCCTCCCATCTCTCTCCCCCAACCCACCCCTCTAGGTCATCACAGAGCACCGAGTGCCAAAACTAAGACACAGAGCAGACAAATAATAAAAAAATGTAAAAGGATACCCAATAAATGGGTAGATTTTCAGATAATGTGACAATGTAAAGGGAGAGATATTTAGGAATAGAATAATCCTTCTCAGGGCTTTCCTACCTGCAGTGCAGGAGACCCAGGTACCATCCCTGGGTCAGGAAGATCCCCTGAAGGAGGAAATGGCAACCCACTCCAGTATTCTTGCCTGGGAAATCCCATGGGGTTGAAAAGAGTTGAAGGCGACTGAGTGCTTAACACTCTCACGGTCAGTTCCATCTAGGAGTCTGCCCCTTAGGGCCAGCTCTGCTGAGAGAGTCTTGCTTGTGCTACCCTCTTCACTTTCACCTCCCATATTTTCTCAAGGCTTCATGGTTTGCAAGGATGCAGGATAAAGGAAGCAAAACTATGAGAGAGGTTTTGTACTATACAAGTTCTTGCCTTATGCCAGGCTCTTTACATACATTCTCATTTTATACAACACCTCTATGAAGTGGGCACATTGTCATCACCATCTTTCAGAAGAGCAATCAGAGACTTGAGGCAGTTTGTCCAAGATCACACAGCAAACGAACAGGAGAGTCAGAATTATCCAGACTCCCGTATTTCCCTAAATAAGGACCCCTTTCTGGTCCAGAAAAAAAGGGCCTTTTTCTGGTTTGTGGATGTTAATTACATTCTGTGGAGGAGCATCCAGGCAGGATCAGAAATTCCGTTCAGCCCCCGATTGTTTGCATGCAAATTAAGGCTTAACTAGCTTCCTTTCGAGCTCAGGGCTGTGACTGCAAGTGGGACGGTTTTCCGGTTTTCCTTCAGCTTCCTTGGCTGCTACTCTGCCAGCATTGCCTCATTCTGTCTCAAGTACTGCTGCCTTCTGACCCCAGAAGAAGGGGTGAGAAGTGCTCAGCCCAGCCTGGCAGGCCAGGAGCTTCCCAGGGCAGTGACTCCAGCTTCGGTTCTCTGAAAAAGCAAGGGGGTTTTCTAAGAGAGGCTTTACCCAAGAGGAAGGAAAAATATGGCAACCGAGCTTCAGCTGACCTTAAAGCCCTGTGATCTTAGTCCCTGTCATTTAGTGAATTCTGAATATTACTCAGCTTCTCCATTGTGTAGCTGGAGGAAACGCTTGTGCTGTGTCATCTTCAGTCGTCAGTGGGCAGTTTTCTCCCTGCTGAGTTTACTCTTTGTGTATTTTGAAGTTTCAGAATCCGATTGGGTGTCTGGGTGAGAAAAAGGTCAGAAGTTTTTTTTTTTTTTTTCCTCTCCAGCCCCTTTCCAGAAGTTCCCCTCTGAATGGTTTGCGAGTAAGTACAGATGACTGATGCTCAGGGGAGAGAGGGACAGGATGAGGCTAAGGTCAAGTTCACACCAGAAAGGTTAAAGAGATAGATCTGACTTGGTGCTTCTGGGAAGAATGAACAAGATTGAGGGGACCTGGGCTCTCTCGCTTGCTTGGAATGTAGGCAGCAAACACAGCAGGCACAGTGACAACCAGGAATTGTTTGGCTGGTGAACTGGCTCATTAGGGAGCATGGGGTGGGTGCAGTTGGAAGGGACCCTGTGACCGGACTGTATAAAGAAGGGTACTTGAGCACCTTACGGAGGGACTGGGTTTTATCCTGGACTAGATGGCCATGATGGTGGTGTGGGCATTGCAGATTTGCAAAGGAAGGGTCATGATGAAAGCAGGGATGTAGAACAATCACTTTGGAAGTTGCAGGAGGGAGAGACAGGAAGTGGGGAGGCTAGTGATTTCATTCATAACAAGTCCGAAGAGCTGAGGCCCCCACCAGGGAAGTGGCTGGGAGGCAGGAAGAGGAGGAGACAAGAGGCCAGTCCCGTGGAAGAGTCTGCAGAGCTGGACTGCGGGCCGGGCAGGGGAAGCTGGACTCATACCTTCTAGGGGTTGCTTTGTGATCATTCAAGGAAAGGAGGTTTTGATTTAGAGGGGTGTGTGCAGCCTTTTCTTTTCTGAAGTAAACTTTTCAATGCAAATATAACATCTCTGCATGAAAAGTAAACACCTCCAGAGTCTACACCTGAATGAATCCACACAGCGAACACACTTGTGCAACCAGCATCCAGAACAGGTCACTGACCATGGCCAGCACGCCAGCACCCTTTCCTCTGTGCCCCTAGCCTTTCCCTCTCTTTGTCTGCTGAGGAGACCACCATTCTGACTTCCCAAACCTTCAATTACATTTGCCTATCACTCCATGGTTGTGAAATCCATTTATAGGGTTGCATATAATTACAGTTCACTTAGTCCCAAAATTCCACTCTATAAATTTAGCAGCTGGTGGGAAGGTTCGGTATAGCACAGGGAAGTCAGCTGGGTGCTCTGTGATGACCCAGAGGGGTAGGATGGGGGGAGTGGTGGAGGGAGGCCCAGAAGGGAGGGGATATATTATATATATACACATATAGTTGATTCACAAAGTAGTACAGCAGAAAATAACACAACATTGTAAAAACAATTATCCTCCAACTAAAAGAAATTTTAGATGTAGAAATAAATGGACATAGAAAGATGTTCATGACCTGCTATGAAAAAAAAATTAGCATAATCCATTTAGTTCATGTGCTGTTGCCAAGTAGACATTTGAGTCACTCTTCATTCGGAGCCATCAGGACTGTGGCTTCTAGGAGCAGCCTCGTTTGTGTCTTTTCGTGCACACGAGCACATGACGAGCAGTGGACTCGCTGGGTCGTGGGGCATGTGTGCGTTCAGTTTACACAGATGCTGCCAAATGTGTACTTGGGTTCTGACAGGTTGAATTTTAAGTGGCAGCTATGAATCAAGTTGGGAGACGGGGTTAAAACTGTAGATGAGAGATGAGTTTACATTTCGTGTCATGAAAGAAAGCCATAGAAACATGATGTTTTTTAAGATGCAACTCAAAGCCACTTTTGTCCTTGAGCAGCGTATTGGAGCTGTCAGGAGAGGGACCACACCCATCACAGCAAAGAGCTGCCAACAGTCTTTTTAGGTTCCTAGACTCTAAGCTAGGGGTATCCCCGGGTCAAATTTCTTTGCCTACCCCCCCTTTCCCCTTCTGGAATATGTGGCTCCCTCCAATTAAAAAAAAATTTTTTTTTTCTGAAAAGTTGGACTATTCCCTGGGTTTATGATATGTGCTCCATTGTACTAATCCATCCCTCACAATTCCATCTCTCCATTTGCATAACTGCTGTAATTTTTAACATTTCAGAAATCGTGCTGTGGGGGAGGGATGTGATGAGATCAGACAGTTTCTGCTTCAGCTAGCTGCTAGCTGGGTGCCCACAGACCACGGAGAGCCGGGAAGTCCAAACAAGCTCCAGAAGACACAGGGTCAGGCAGGAGATGTCTTCTCTCTCCAGGGAAACTCTGGCTTGTAGCCAAGAAAAAAAAAAGGAATTTTCAAACTTCTTTGCATCTTAGGAAATTGAAAAAAAAAAAAAGAGTTGTGTTCTGTACAACTAAATACTTATGTAGCCCAGATGTTAGCTGGAGGCCTCCCTACCCCACAAGAGCTCTGCAAAATCAGCTCCAACCTCTACCAACGGATTCCATGATCCACGAAAGTCAAAGTCCCTCCCTAGGATTGCTGCTAATGCTAGGGGATCTGCAGTCCTCAGGGCCCAGGTTGTCCTCTAAAGTTTTGTCATCCAAGGTGGGTCTGGAGATGGGCAGCGTCGACATCCCCAGACAGCTTGTTGGAAATGTGGACTCATCCTCCAATTAAAACAAATAATAAAATACCTTTTTAAGAAAAGAAAAGAAATGTGGACTCAGTCCCAGCCCTAAGGCTTCGATCTGCTGGATCAGAAGGGACGTTTGCCCAAGGTCCCCAGGTGCTCTGTGTGCATGGCGCAGTTTGAGAAGCACTGCTCTATGGGAAGAGAAGGGCCCTGGAGTCTCACTGCACATGCCTGTGCATGCTCAGTCGCTTCAGTCATGTCCTGTTCCTTGTGACCCCAGGGACCACAGCCTGCCAGGCTCCTCTGTCCATGGGATTCTCCAGACAAGAACACTCGCGTGGGTTGCCGTGCCCTCCTCCAGGGAATCTTCCCAACCCAGGGATCGAATCCATATCTGTATCTCTTAAGTCTCCTGCATTGGCACTAGCACCACTTAACCACTAGCACCACCTGGGAAGCCCGGGAGTCTAACAGATCTGGGTTCAAATTCTACCTCTGCCATTTACTGCTAGGTGACCTTCACTGTGTCACCGAGTTTGCATTTCCTCCTGAAGGAAAAAAAGAAGGAACACAGTGATTCCACCCTCAACACCACGGCATATGCAAGCCACCAGATTGCCAGTTGAGACAATGCACAAAGGCTGGCACATGGAGATCCTCCAGAAACATTCTCTCCACTTCCCAGACTCACCCAGCCCCAGAAGTAAAGGCATGCCTCCCTCTCCCACATCACAAGGCTTCCAGTGGAAATGTTTTGGAGTGTGACCCAGAGATGCCCTCTTGCCTGACTTTAGCAGGGCATGTACCTGAGTTGTTCTGCAGATGGTGACAGACAAGCAGAGCTGCTCACATGTTCCAGCCCCCACCCCTCCAACTCCCACCGGCTAGCTTGTCTTGGTCTGTAAGATTGGTGGAGGGACAAAGCTGCTCTTTCCTTAATCTATGTATGGGTTAATTCCAAGACTAGCATCAGAATATGAATGCAAGTTGTCATGCTTCTATTTCCCCTGTGTTTAAAATCTTCCAGGGACTTCCTTCATGGTCCAGTGGCAAAGACTCCACCCTCCCAATGCAGGGGGCCCATGTTCAATCCCTGGTCAGGGAGCTAGATCCCACATGCCACAACTGAAGATCCTTCGTGCCACAACAAATATCAAAGATCCCCTGTGCTGCAGCTAAGTCCTGGCCCAGCCAAATAATTAAAAAAATAAAAATGCTCCAGTGACATCACATGTTATACAGATTAGGAGCCTATCCAGAGAGAAGGGAGAACTGGGGCCTCAGAGAATGGCTTTGGTCTCTTGGTTCCAGGTAACAGAAACCAAGCATCAATGAGTTCGTACAAAACAGGGTTGGCCCATGGTCTCTAAGAAAGGCTGAGTCCCAAACCAGATGGGGTGACTAGGCCTCAGGAATGCTCCAGTCTTGGACCCTTAAATGCTGAAGGAATTTGCTCTCCACTGTTCTGCTCTGCATCTTTAGGTGCATTGGTGTTATTTTCATTTTTATTTTTTGGCCACACCACATGGCTTGCAGGATCTTAGTTCCCCAACCATGATTGAACCTAGGGCCACAGCAGTGAGAGTGTGAAGTTCTAACCACTGGACCTCCAGGGAAGTCCTGGTGTCATTTTCACTGAGCCCTGGATTTTCCTACATGGTGAGAAACGTGTCCTGTATCCATGTTGTTGTTCATTTGCTCAGTTGTGTCTGACTTTTTGCGACCCCATGGACTGCAGCGTGCCAGGCTTCCCTGTCCTTTGCTGTCTCCCAGTGCTTGCTCCAACTCATGCCCATTGAGTTTGTGATGCCACCCAACTGTCTCATCCTTTGTCATCCCCTTCTCCTCCTGCCCTCAATCTTTCCCATATATGAATCTTCCCCATTCATATGTCCACGTATGAATAAAGAAATGTCTACGTCTACATCTATATTTATATCTCTATAACAGTGTAAAGTGGTTCTTCAGACCAAAGACTGAAATGAGCCTGGCAATGAGGAGTGCAGAGAGCAGCCTTTGAGAGAAATCGGTTTGCCTTTCATCTGTTCGTGTGGGCTGTTCTCAAGTTGCCCACAGCTTAGACATCTCTCCATGCCGTTAGAAAGTAATCAACCAAATGAAAAAGTGAAGACTATTTTGTCAGTTTGGGGTTGTGATCTCTTAAAATGGAGAAGGATAATGGTATAGAGTCAAGGGCCACCCGTGCTTGCAGTCTGGAGAAAGGAAACCTGGGGAGTTGGCAGAAAGAAAGTTGGGGGTTTGAAAGGGACAAAACTGAATGCTATAACCTCTTCTTCAGTCGGTGGGGGCTGGGGGAATAATTTGACCCTGGCACCTCCAATGGGAACTTATGCTTAAAGAAAAAGAGGACAACATAAGGGCTAAAGATGCAAGCGGACCTTGGGAAGTCATGGCAACACCTGCACTCTTGGGCTTGCTGTTCAGTTGCTCAGTCGTGTCCAGCTCTTTGCGATCCCATGGACTGCAGCACACCAGGCTTCTCTGTGTTTCACCATCTCTTGGAGTCTGCTCAAACTCACGTCCATTGAGTCGGTGATGTCATCCAACCATCTCATCCTCTGCACTTTTACTCTAATACAGTGCTGAATAGGAGGATGTCAGTAACATGAGATGCATGTCATAATCAGCGATGGTAAGTGTTACATACATAATTCCCACTCATCTTTACATACTTGGTAAAAATGGAGAAGGAAATGGCATCCTGGAGAAGGAAATGGCAACCCACTCCAATACTCTTGCCTGGAAAATCCCATGAACAGAGGAGCCTGACATGCTGCAGTCCATGCGGTCGCGAAGAGTCCAATATGACTGAGCGACTAACTCCTGGTAAAAACTTTTCAGAGTTTCTTTCCTCCTTGAATTTAACAGGATGCTGGTAATTTCATTGTGTTTTGCTACTGAAAATATGTATATGATGCCACCACCACTGGCAGTCTCCATACCCTCTGACTGTTTAAAGCGTCTTTGTTTTTGAGATATGGGGTGGCTGAATTCTGTCTGCCAGTTCACACTGAGTTTCAGAGATCTTTTTCAGGGACTTTCCTGATGGTTCAGTGGTGAGGAGTCCACCTCCCAGTGCAGGAGACACAGGTTCTACCCTTGATCTGAGAGGATCCCACATGTCACTGAGCAACTAAGACCATGCACCATGACTGTTGAGCCTGTGCTTTAGAGCCTGTGCTCTGCAACAGAGAAGCCTCTGCAATGAGAAGCCCCGGGCACTGCAACTGAACCAAAGCCTGCACAAAAAAGACCCAACATAGCCAAAAATAAATAAAAATTTTTTTTTTAAACCACCCCAAAACAAAGATCTTTTCCAGGGAATACCCTGATGGTCCAGCAGTTAGGACTTTGTTCTTTCACTATGGAGGGCATGGGTTCAATCCCTGGTTGGGGAATTCTGTTCTTGCAAGCCGATGGCAGGGCCAGAAAGGAAAAAGAAAAAGATTTTTCCCAGGTCTTCCCTCCTAGCACCTGTTCTGAAGTGTTCTGATTCTGATGCAGGGCTTCTCAAACTGTTCTGTGCACATGAAGCTGCTGGAAGATCTTGTTGAAAATGCAGATTCTGACTCAGCAGTGGAATGGGGTGTGGCTGAGATCCCGGTAATGCAGGCAAAGCTGGTGCAAGGACCACTCTTGGAACATTTCGGCAAGGCCCCAGCATGACACTTCCCTCTCCTTAGTCTGCTTTCTGTCTCCACCATCCTTCAAGCCTCTGCTTCTTGGCCATCTGCTTCACTTTTTTTTTGCTAGACCCTACCTTCTTGTCTTCTAAATTGTCCCCAACAGGGCCATCTTGCTCAAATCAAATTTCACTCAGACTGCCCAAAAGGATGTTCAGGAATGAAGTCAAAACAACTGGAGTTTCTCCACAAGGAGGTCGAGGTGAGAAAGAAAAGCTGGGGGAAACTGGACATAGAACACAGCTTGTAGGAAAGGAGTCAGCAAGATGTAGATGTGGTCCTGGGGTCAGGGGATCTGACAGCCGGTGTGGTCCTGAGGTCAGGGGATCTCAAGTGACCCAACTGCTTGAGGGCTGGGAGGGCCCGAACAGTGAAGTTCTAATCGTGTGATTGTGACTCAGCCTGTGCTGGTATGCACTTCTTGCGCTCACCTGTAACCGCTCTCTTCTCTTTGGAACACGGTTCCCCACCTCCCAGTCCCTAGGTAGTTCCATGGAGACATGTGGCAAGTTCTGGCCACTGGTTTGTGAATAGAAGTGATTGCATGCACAATACCCTGCTGCTGCATTTACCTGCTGGCATGAGACCCTGAAACCTTCTCCTCCCCTGCTTCCTTAATGAGAAGGCCATGTTGCCCAGTCCTGCAGAACAGGACAATAAGCCTTTGTCAGCCTGTTTTCTTTATTTCATTTTTTTTTTCCCCACTGTTGACCATTTTGAAAGGAAATGGCTTCCCCAATCCAGTATTCTTTCCTGGGGAATCCCATGGTCAGAGGAGCCTGGTGGGTTATATTACAGTCTGTGAGGTTGCAAGGAGTTGGATGTGACTGAGTGCCTAAGCACACACAGAAATGGAATCTGAAAGCCCTTTGGTCCTCAGAAGAGAGAAAAATGGGTGAAAAGGTGTAATATAAGCGTCCTCCCCATGCCCCCACCTGCCTTCCCATTCAATAATACAACAAGGATCTAATCCTTGAATGGGGTGATAGAGAGGGGGCAGTAGACACAGACATGGGTTTGAGAGGATCCCAGAGCTAATTCCATCTTCCTAGGCTATGACCTGGGAAAATCGCAGCCCCTTTAAGACCTGGCCCCAGTTCCCCAAAGTTAGTGACATATATTAACATCCAGTCATAGGTAAGATGCGGAGAAGGCAATGGCACCCCACTCCAGTACTGTTGCCTGGAAAATCCCATGGACAGAGGAGCCTGGTAGGCTGCAGTCCGTGGCGTGGCAAAGAGTCGGACACGACTGAGCGACTTCACTTTCACTTTTCACTTTCATGCATTGGAGAAGGCAGTGGCAACCCACTCCAGTGTTCTTGCCTGGAGAATCCCAGGGACGGGGGAGACTGGTGGGCTACCATCTATGGGGTCGCACAGAGTCGGACATGACTGAAGCGACTTAACAGCAGCAGCAGCATAGGTAAGATGGGCTTCCCAGGTGGTGCTAGTGTTAAAAGAATTCACCTGCCAATGCAGGAGACATAAAAGATGCGGGTTCCATCCCTGGGTTGGGAAGATCCCATGGAGGAGGGCATGGCAACCCACTCCAGTATTCTTGCCTGGAGAATTCCATGGGCAGAGGAGCCTAGAGGTCTAGATCTAAGGGGTCACAAAGAATCGGGACATGACTGAGCGGCTTAGCACACATGCATATGTAAGATATAAGGTAACTGTTCCAGAAGTAGTTTTACGCTTTCATAACTTCAAAAATATAAATTCAACAGACATATCAAAGAGGTCTTTTAAAGATGTAATGTTTAAAGTTTCGTTTACTCAAAAGGGATTTGTGAATTTTGAACAATAATTTTAAAGTTAGAAATTAGGGGGACAAAAGAGATTGGTCCCTCCCACAGATGGTAAGCATTGACTGAAACAAAAAAGTTTAAATGTGTTGTTCCAAGTTCACAAAACTAAAAAGGTTTAAGAACTTCACTCTGGACTCAGACGTTAAGAATCTGCCTTCAATGCAGGAGACCAGGGTTCGATCTCTGGGTCGGGAAGATACCCTGGAGAAGGGAATGACTACCCACTCCAGTTTTCTTTCCTGGTGAATCCCATGGACAGAGGAGCCTGGTGGGCTACAGTCCAGGTTCCAAAGAGTTTACGCTTCTGATGTGACAAACGCTTAACAGTACATTAAAGTTTTGGGAACACTGTGTCAGAAGGCAGTTTCTCATCTTTGGTCCTGGAGTTATGTTGCAACCTGTGTCTGGAGGCAGCTGCAGGACTAGTTGCTATGAGTTGCTTATCAATGACCACCAGGACTTTGACTTTAAAATTGTATAATTAATGCCAAAATCTCAAACATATTTGGGCTTTTTGTTTCTCTGGGTTTTTTGTTTTATAAATTTTGGGTTCTTTTGTAACCTCTTATAAGAGCTCTGAGTACTAGGTAAGCCTATTCCCATAGTGAGGCAAAGGTACTTTTGGTTTTGTTTATCATGGAACCTTTTAAAAATACAAAAATACAATGAAGACTTCTCACCCAACTTCCATCTCCATGATCACTTTTCCTTTTTTTTGTTTGTTTTTTGCTAAAGTGTTCAAAGTGAATCCTAAATGTGAGATAAGTGAAGTTGTTTTGTTTTTGTTTTAATTGGAGTGTAATTGCTTTATAATGTTGTGTTTCTGCTGCACAAGGAAGTGAATCAGCCATCTGTATACATATGACCCCTTCTCTTGGACCTCCCTCCTTCCCACTCCATACCATCCCTCTAAGTCATCACAGAGTACTGAGATGCGCTCCGTGCATTATTCAGCAGCTTCCCACTAGCTATCAATTTTGCACACGGGAGTGTATATATCCCTGGCTCAAGAAGATCCCCCAGAGAAGAGAAAGGCTATCCACTCCAGTATTCTTGCCTGGAGAACCCCTTGGACAGAGGAGCCATGTGGTTGCAAAGAGTCAGACATGGCTGAAGTGACTTAACACATGCCCAGTATATATATGTCAATGCTACTCTCCCAATTCATCCCACCCTCCCTAGACAAGCACAGTTTTGTTGGGCTTAAGAAGACAGCTTCAACTGGGGAAATAGAATCAAATAGCATTAGGGTAATTGGCAGAGAGAGAGGGAGAGTGAGAGAGACTGGGACAGAAAGAGCAAGGGAGGGAGAGAGGAAGGGAAGAGAGACTGAAATAGAAGAGCATCTAGAATGAGATCACCAAATTTATCCCTGTGCTCCTCTCCTGCCCCATTTCCAGTTTTCTCAACTTTCCACCTACTTTGTTCTTGACTTTGAGACATTAGCAACCTGGGAGACTAGAGGCATCTCTAAGCAGAGGGTTTTCTATCACAGTAAAACAAAAGGGAGACCACACCCTTTTCCACCTCCTCTGCCTGCCCCCTGCAAGTTCACAATCTCACTGCCAACTGTTCAAAGGACTGGGTGGCTTCCTTCTCCTTTTTTTCACAGAAGGAGCTTGACTCTTAATCCTGGAACGCAGCCATCTTTCCTTCACCAGCCGGGCTTTGGGAGTACAGCAGGGAAATGAAGGGAAACAGAAAGAAATCTGTGACTCCTTGGGGACCCCTCACCCCGGAGCAGTATTTCTCCCCAAACTCTCCTATAAATGTCTAGAATTCAGAGTCACGAAACTAGGATTTCCACAAAGACAGAGCCTCAAATTAGTTCGGAGTATAATATTTACAATAAATATTAACCTAAGAAAAACCCTGAGATGATTTGCAGTGATAAGAACTCAGTTTAACTCTGCCTTCTCCGGGTTTAGCAGTGGAGCTTTTTTTAGGTCACCTATTAATATCTCATGGGATACTCGGACTTTATAAAATGCAGTTAGGGGGAACTGTCCTGAAATGGCTTCCTTGCAATCTGAAATCCCAGGATGGGATAAGTCACTTCTCCCAATTTGTTGAAGGGAAGCTCATTCCATGTGGAGGGTCAGAGGTGGTGGAAGATCAGAAAGAGAGTCAGAGCAACTAAGAGGATGTGGGGGTGAGGTTAGCAGAAGATTCGGTTCCAGAGGGCCAGCATGTCTACTGGTTAAACCAGCAAAGTTGCCAGACAAAGCAGAAAGGAGGGCTTACTTGGGTCCTGAATGAATCTGAGGCAAACTTTGGGAGATGATGAAGGACAGGGAAGCCTGGTGCACTGCAGTTCATGGGGTCGCAAAGAGTTGGACACGACTTAGCAACTGAACAACAACAAAGGCACAGGCTTCTGAGTCAGGGTGACCTCGGACCTGCTCCTAGAGCAAAGAGAAGTTCATTCCTGAAAAAGGAATGCAGTGACCACCAGCCCAAGGGAGACTACGCTGGCCCAGGAGTTAGAAGAGCAATAGGAAAAATAGTCCAACATTTATGTATGTATGTATGCATGTATGTATGTATATAAATAATGATTATTTTTACAACATGCATCGTCATTAAAGAATTATCTCTTTACCCTTGCAAAATGTTTTGAAAGTAAATTGAGGACTTCCCTGATGGCCCAGTGGCTAAGACTCTGTGCTCCCAATGCAGAGGACCCAGGTTCAATCCTTGGTCAGGGAACTGGATTCCACATGCTGCAAATAAGACCTGGGGCAGTCAAATAAAAAATGTATGAAAAAAAAAAAAAAAACAACCGCAGGCTATCTCGGAAGACACCTCCATGTTTAAATGATTTCATTGCTCACATTTAGTTATTTCAAACTTCTCTCAGTTCTTTCAAACTATGTCTTTCCCTTAGATCTGAACTTTGATTCATCCTCAGAATTGTGTAAGCACCATTCCATGGTGTGCTTGGCATTTAGCTTTGTGGAGAGCAGCTTGACTTCTCTTCACCTCTATGTAACTGATCGTAAAAGATCTTCACGACCCAGATAATCACGATAGTGTGATCACCAACCTAGAGCCAGACATTCTGGAATGCAAAGTCAAGTGGACCTTAGGAAGCATCACTACAAACAAAGCTAGTGGAGGTGATGGAATTCCAGTTGAGTTATTTCAAATCCTAAAAGATGATGCTGTGAAAGTGCTGCACTCAATATACCAGCAAGTTTGGAAAACTCAGCAGTGGCCACAGGACTGGAAAAGGTCAGTTTTCATTCCAATCCCAAAGAAAGGCAATGCCAAAGAATGCTCAAATTACTTCACAGTTGCACTCATCTCACATGCTAGGAAAGTAATGCTCAAAATTCTCCAAGCCAGGCTTCAACAGTACATGAGCCATGAACTTCCAGATGTTCAAGCTTGATTTAGAAAAAGGAGAGGAACCAGAGATCAAATTGTCAACATCTGTTGGATCATTGAAAAAGCAAGAGAGTTCCAGAAAAGCATCTGCTTCTGCTTTATTGACTATGCCAAAGCCTTTGACTGTGTGGACCACAACAAACTATGGAAAATTCTTAAAGAAATGGGAATACCAGACCACCTGACCTGCCTCTTGAGAAATCTGTATGCAGGTCAGGAAGCAACAGTTAGAATTGGACCTGGAACAACAGACTGGTTCCAAATTGGGACAGGAGTATGTCAGGGCTATACATTGTCACCCTGCTTATTTATATGCAGAGTACATAATGAAAAACACTGGGCTGGAAGAAGCACAAGCTGGAATCCAGAGTGCCGGGAGAAATATCAATAACCTCAGATATGCAGATGACACCACCCTTATGGCAGAAAGCGAAGAACTAAAGAGGCTCTTGATGAAAATGAAAGAGGAAAGTGAAAAAGTTGGCTTGAGGCTCAACATTCAAAAAACGAAGATCATGGCATCTGGTCCCATCACTTCATGGCAAATAGATGGGGAAACAGTGGAAACAGTGAGAGACTTTATTTTTTGGGGTTCCAAAATCATTGCAGATGGTGACTGTAGCCATGAAATTAAAAGACGCTTTCTCCTTGGAAGGAAAGTTATGACCAACCTAGACAGCATATTAAAAAGCAGAGACATTACTTTGCCAACAAAGGTCAGTCTAGTCAAAGCTATGGTTTTTCCAGTAGTCATGTATGGATGTGAGAGTTAGACTATAAAGAAAGCTGAGTGCCAAAGAATTGATGCTTTTGAACTGTGGTGCTGGAAAAGACTCTTGAGAGTCCTTGGAACTGCGAGGAGATCCAACTAGTCCATCCTAAAGGAAATCAGTCCTGACTATTCATTGGAAGGACTGATGCTGAAGCTGAAACTCCAATACCTTGGCCACCCAATGTGAAGAACTGACTCATTTGAAAAGACCCTGATGCTGGGAAAGATTGAAGGCAGGAGGAAAAGGGGATGACAGAGGATGAGATGATTGGATGGCATCACTGACTTAAAGGACATGAGTTTGGGTAAACTCCAGGAGTTGGTGATGGACAGGGAGGCCTGGTGTGCTGCAGTCCATGGGGTCACAAAGAGTGGGACATGACTGAGTGACTGAACTGAACTGAACTGCTTCTCTCCCAGACTCAGCCATACATATACATGTATCCATTCTCCCCCAAACTCTCCTCTCATCCAGGTTGCCACATAACACTGAGCAGAGTTCTCTGTGCTATACAGGAAGTCTGTGTTGGTTTGATGTTGTTGTTTAGTTACCAAGTCATGTCTGATTCTTTTGGAACTCCATGGACTGTAGCCTGCTAGACTCCTCTGTCCATAGATATTCCCAGCAAAGAATACTGAAGTAGGTTGCCATTTCCTTCTCCAGGGGATCTTCACACCCCAGGGACTGAACCCATTTCTCCTGCATTGGCAGGCAGATTCTTTACCACTGAGCCACCAGTTGGTTGTCATTTTAAATATAGCAGTGTGTACAGGCAACCATAAGTTCATTCTCTTAAGTCTGTGAGTCTGTTCCTGTTCACTCAGCATGAACAGGTTGTCATGAATAAGAGTTGTCATTTTTTTTTTTGATCAGACAAAGAAGGTTGTTTCCTCTCCAGCCATCTAATACAACACACAGGTATAGAAGCACAAAGAAGCAAGGATTTGTGCTGTAAGGGTGAGAACCAGCAGCAGTCAGGGCACGAAAGCTCAGGTCCATTCTCTGCCCTTCTCTACAGGTTACTAGTGTCTTACTAGTGGGAGCAAAATGGATGGGGTTCTAGGGCAAAGCCAGCAACACTTTGGGGGTATCCAGTGAGGAGAAAAGAGAAGGGTAAGCTCAGAGACAGGAAGCAAGCTTAGGAACTGGCATCACCTCCTGGTGGTTTTTTACTTCCTGGGTGAGAGGGGTTTTTGTTTTTTTGTTTTTTTTTTAATGGTAGAACATTTCATTGGAAATTTCTTTCCCTACATTTTAATTCCCTTTAGTTATCCAGGCTCTTCAGTAAAATAAACATCACATATACAGTCCTGTGAGGTGTTGTTTTAGGGGCTTCTGGGAGAATCTCTAAGTGAAGGTTGGGGTTCCCACATTACCCTTCAGAAACCAGTGCAGTAGTAGCAACACTGCAGTGCTTTGATTTAGTCTTAAGTCATGTCCAGTTCTTTGTGACCCCATGGACTGTAGCCTGCCAGGCTCCTCTGTCCACGGGATTTTCCAGGCAAGAATACTAGAGTGAGTTGCCATTTCCTCCTTGAGGGAAACTGCCCAACCCAGGGATCAACCCCAAGTCTCTTGCATTGACAGGTGTATTTTTTACCATTGAGTCACCAAGAATTCCCTAGTAACACTGCTTGAACGTGGATATTCCTAAACTTGTGGGGCTGGACCAACCATGAAGATAGTGATGGCCAACAGAAGCAGAATGGTGCACCCTGTCAAAACAATGACTCAGGACTAGACTTGGGACTTACGGCAAATCCTATCATCCCAAAATATACTGAAGAAGGAAGTCTCTAGAATGGAGAGTAGAGATGGAAAGGAGGATGCTGGAATTCAGCTGTGCCATGTATTAATTGTGACCTGCAGCACATTTTCATCCTTTCTAAACCTCACCCAACCTCACTATAGGCTTATTGTGAGGATTCGATGAGAAAGTGCACAAGAAACACTTAGAATATGTTTTGTGCTCAATAGTTAAAACTGCTATCTTAGAAATATTCTAAAAGTTGTATTCCTACTCCTACCCTCATTACAGACAAGGGGAAACTGAATGAAATGGTGTAAAGAGAAAGGTGTAAAGGTGAGAAAATATATTGCCATAGTACTGTGGGATAGCTGTGTATTTTTTTTTTAAGATTTTAGTTTTTATTTTATTTGTCTGTAGTGGGTCTTAGTTGCTGCATTTGGGATCTAGTTTCCTTACCAGGGATGTGGAACTTGGGCCCTCTGTATTGGGACCGTGAAATCTTAGCCACTGGACCACCAGGGAAGTTCCTTGGATAGCTCTGTATTCGTGTTTATCATATTATTCAAAAGTTATTTTTGTATCAGTTTCCACCAGTAAGACTGTCATGTGGAGGGAGAGGTCTGGCTGAGCCATCTGGTATACCCAACACACACAGCACAGTGTAAGGCACACAGAATTAATTGTTCAACAAACATCAGTGGAACTGAACTGTCCCACAGCTAACTTGTTCACAGTCTTCCCCTTCACACTGCCTCTCTTACTAATGTGACCTATCCCCAACCTCCAGCCTTCCTTCTGGCCTTTTGGAGTGTCCTGGGAAGCGTAGAGCTGGCGTTTTCATTAAATAAGGGCTTCCCAGGGACAACCACCCTTTCCTTTCCTGTCCATTCTTGGGCTGGCCAGAAAGTCACAGTTCACAACAGGAAACCAATTGCTTTGTGCTATCAGAAGACATTTCCTTCGCAGCACAAAAACGTCTGAGTAATAATTTCGAGCCGGGCTTCACCCATTTCCTGTGAGAGGAGGCAAGTTCGCCCACCCCTGTCCTGTAGAGCCTCACTTGCCAGCCCTGCAGTGATGCAATGCCTTCTGTACTGGAAGGATGGCCCGCTAGGTCCAGCATCCTGTGTATCAGACTCACTTGGGACGGTTTTCCAACATTCATGCAGAACAGAGTCACTGTGACTAATTTGTACTGCTGTCTGAATACACAGGCAGCTTTGGGAGTAAGAACTCCTTGTGTTAAGAAAGTCATAGCTTTCTCTAAAAGTCAAGACCCAATTTGGCAACCAGGAGTTCACAGATGTCAGGGATCATGAAAGTCAATGGAACTGATTCTTGGTAGCTCCCTTATTCTTCGGCCTGTAGGGGAAAGTGACCATGTTGAGTAGAAATGAGCTTTGTTTGTTCCCCTGTTTCAGGACAGGGGACAGAGCATCTGGGACAGGTGATATTGTATAGTCTAAGATACCTAAAAAGGAAGACTCTAGTCCTCCTTAATGAGCACATTTTATATATATATATATATATATATATTTAATATTCCCTTCCAATTTTCTTTCTCTTTAAATTGTTATTAGGGTATAGCTGATGTACAAAGTTGTGTTACTTTCTGCTGGACAGAAAAGTGAATCAGTTATACATATACATGCATCCACTCTGTTTTTTTTAGATTCTTTTCCCATGTAGGTCTTTACAGAGTATTGAGTGGAGTTCACTGTGCTATACATGGGTGAATACTAAGTTGCTTCAGTGTGTCCAGCTCTTTGCAACCCTATGGACTGTAGCCTGCCAGGCTCATCTGTCCATGGGATTATCCACACAAGAATACTGGAGTGGGGAGGAGCCATGCCCTCCTCCAGAGGATCTTCCCGACCCAAGGATTGAACCCGTGTCTCTGACTCCTGCATCGCGGGTGGATTCTTTACCATTGAACCACTGGGGAAGCCCTTGTGCTACATAGTAGGATTTTATTTATTTATCTACATTTTTGGCTGCACCATGCATCATGTGGGATCTTAGTTCCCCAAACAGGGATCGAACCCACACACCCTGCAGTGGAAGTGCAGAGTCTTAACTGCTGGATCACCAGGGAAATCCCCACATTAAATCTTTTAATAGTAACTCTGAAAGAGTTTAGACATTCTTGTTCAATTGCTCCCACTTTGCAAAAGGGAACATGGAGGCTTGAAAAGGAAAATAACTTCTCAAAATTTACAGAGCAGATCAGTGGCTAAATTGGGTTAGATTTCAGGTTTCTTCATTTACAGGATCATGGCATCCCCAGAGATGAATATTTGAATCCCTTTCTTCTTATACTGTCTTACAGACCTTCTTATGTGGACTCCAGGTCTCACCTACCAGGTAGCAGAACTTTGTGTGTTTCTAAAAGAAAAAGGCAGCAGGAACTTCCAGCTTCTAGAGAATTTGGACCAACTTCTTTCTCATTGTAGACAGGAAGCGAAGGACAGTGATATGGCCCTGGACTTCTTTTCACCATCCCTAGCTGGAGATATTTAATGTTTCCAGGGAGACGGTGAAAGACAGAGTAGCCTGGCATGCTACAGTCCATGGGGTCATGAAGAATCAGACAGGACTTAGCAACTGAGCAACAACAGGAAGTGCTAATGAGGAGGCTGGTTATCTGTGAGCTTACCTATAGGAGAGCCTGCCTGTAGAAGGTGAGCTTACCTGTAGAAGGTGAGCCTGTCAGAAGGCATGAACGCTTCTTTCCTCTTCGGAGAGCAGTGGCCACACCACAGTGATGGCAGCTCAAGTTGGAAAGACAAAGCAGCAGCATCAAGCAGTCCATTTCTTTGTGGTAAAACCAGCAGTGGAAACACTCAGCACCGGTGGCAAGGATGCAGAACCTGTAGATATCAAGTGACTTCAAGATGCACACTGGACAGTGCAAAAGCCAAGGCTATGAGAAGTTCCCTGAAGCTAAAGGGGGATGTCCTACACCTGGACAGACAGGGACGGTGTAGGACACACAGGCGATCATAAGGACTGGACCAGAACCAGTCTTCTCACACTGATTATGGGTTCTTTCCAGTCCTCTAGGGGGAAGGAGCTTGTGGATGGTTGGATATGGGCATGTACATACATTTTCTATAGTTTTCAATTCATAGAGTGGGCTTTACCACTTTCTTTCTTTCCTTCCTTCCTCCCCCCTTCTTTTCTTCCTTTCTTCATTCCTTCTTTCTTTTCTTTCTTCCTCCCTCCTTTCCTTCCCTCTCTCCCTCGCTCACTCCCTCTCTCCCTCACCTCTTCCCTCTCTCCCTCCCTCCCTTTTTTCTTTCACCACATGGCATGCAAGATCTTAGTTCCCCAACCAGGAATTGAACCTGTGCCCCCTGCAGTGGGCTTCACCATTTTCAACCCATGCTTTTGCCTTTACATGACTTCCAGAGGTAAACTCCCACCCGGGTATTTTTATAGATAAATATTTTATCCAGCAGGGTCCCAAGAGAAAATGAGTGGCACACTCAAATTTGGATAATTTGAGGAAGATTTGATAAACAGGGTGATTATACGGGAGTGGAGATTAAGGCAATAGTGCAGTAATCTGGGGTTTGTAAGCTCAAAGAGACAAGAGAAGGGACCAGTCACAGGAATCTGAAGGGAGAGAGTCTCTCACAGAATGTGCTTTGAGAGAGACACAATCAACGAACTTCCCTGATGGTCCAGTGGTTAGGACTCTGTGCTTCCAGTGCAGGGGGCACAGGTTTGATCCCAGGTTGGGGAACTAAGATCCCACGTGCCTCATAGTGGGACCAAAAAAAAAAAAAAAAAAAAAAAGAGAAAAAGAAAATCTTTAATCTTAAAAAAGAGAGAGAGAGAGAGTTAATTGCAGATAAGTTCAAAGGGAGAAAGTCTTCCCTGGCGGCTCAGATGGTAAAGAATCCACCTGCGATGCAGGAGACCTGGGTTCAATCCCTGGGTTGGGAAGATTCCCTGGAGAAGGGCATGGCAACCCACTCCAGTATTCTTGCCTGGAAAATCCAAACCTGGAGTACAAATACCCTGAACTCACTCTCCTTCCCTTATTCTGGGATCTCCCATTGGCCAAACCCAACAGGAAACCAGAGGGCTGTGTGTGTTGGGGGGGCGGGGGTGCCTATTGACACAGTGCATACCGTCAGCTTCCTAGGTGGGGCTGTCAGGATGGTGGTGGTGCGGGAGATCAGAAGGGCTGGCAAGAGCCATCTGACAGAGTCATTTGGACTGGACACTCTGTAGCTGACACTGGCTATTAGCTATGACATCAACCATGCCTACATGTTTTGTATGGAAATTTGTGCAAAATGGATCAGGCCAGACGTGTTTCCCTTATTTGCAGTAAGGTCCTTGGACCCAAATTCCTCTGTGGGACCCAGGCCCACATGTGAGCCGCAGAACTCTCCTGGCTCCTCTGGTCAAAGCCAGAATTAAAGGCTAAGCAGCCTCCTTGGCCCCTTCCTCAAGGTCCACACCCTCGTCTTGGCCCTTGACGTCCAATGGTGAGAAGAGGCGAGGCGGGACAAGGAGGAGAGTCTCCTTAAGGGGAAGAGCATGTTTCATTTCTTCCTAAAGTTTGGCACATGGCAACCCACTCCAGTATTCTTGCCTGGAAAAGTCCATGGACAGAGGAGCCTGCAGTCCATGGGGTTACATGACTGAGCATGTGTGCATGAGGGTGGAGGGAGATGGGTTGGTAGCAATAAACTGGTAGAACTAAAAAAATTTAAAAAAAAAAAACAAAAAGTTTGACACAGCTGGCCCAAGCCGCCCACAGCTGTCCTTTCTTGGGTGGGGCTCTCCCAGGTGGGAGGCTGCCCCAGGCCTGTCATACTCCAGCTATACTAGAGCCAAGTTCTGCAGCATGGAAAGTCCAAAAGAAAGATCATGTCATTACAGAAAATTTAAAAGAGAAGATTGAGCTAGTTGTATAAATTTTAAAAATCATACATGCTTATAGTAAAAATTTCAACATTAAAAATACAGAATGGGAAAAAACAAAAAATAAAATACTCTCGCTGCCCCATCCTCCTACCCCAAGCTCACCATTTTCATTTCTTAACGTTTAAAACTGTCCTAGGTTCTTGCAGCTTCCAGGAGGCTCAGTGGTAAAGAATCCACCTGCCAGTGCAAGAGATGTGGGTTTGATCCCTGGGTCAGGAAGATCCCTTGGCAGAGGGCATGGCAATCCACTCCTGTATTCTTGCCTGAAGAATTCCATGGACAGAGGAGACTGGTGGGCTACAGTCTATGGTGTCGCAAAGACACATGCACTAGGTTCTTACATCTTCTGTAACTTTATAGATGATTAAAAAATTTTTAAACGGGTAAAATCATGTTATACATGCTCTCTTGCATGTTGTTTTTTTTTTCTTTTTAGCATTTTTGTTTCGGTAAATTTTTAAAGTTTGCTTTTGAAATGCATTAGTTATGACTTTTCTTTTTTCATATTTTTTCTGAGCCATGTGGCTTATGAGACGTTAGTTCCCTGACCAGGGATTGAACCTGTGCCCCCTGCATTGGCAGCACCAAGACTTAACCACCAGGGAAATCCTCTGTCTTTCCCTATGAATCCAGCCCCTGAATCATGGATTCCCAGATGCCTTATTTTCCATTTCAACAGGTATTGGAATTTGATGACTGGTTATGATTTTTCTTTAAATAGATGATTTTTAAAAGATGGGCCAAATTATTCAACAGGATTTTTAAAATTAGGGGCTTCCCTCATAGCTCAGTCAGTGAAGAATCCACCTGCAATGCAAGAATGTACCTACAATGCAGGAGACCTGGATTTGATCCCTGGGTTGGGAAGATCCCCTGGAGAAGGAAATGGCAACCCACTCCAATATTCTTGTCTGGAGAATCCCATAGACAGAGGAGCCTGGCAGAAAGAGTCAGACATGACTGAAGCGACTAAGCACACATGCACGTAAGCAAATAATAGGAATGATGCTGTTGCTTTAAGATTTTTTACAACATCTCTTAGTTTTTCTAAAAATTAATTAATTAATTTATTTTTGGCTGCACTGTGTCTTCATTCCTGCTCTCAGGCTTTCTATAGTTGTGGTTCTCAGGCTCTTCTTTTTGCAGAGCACGGGCTCCAAAGCACACAGGCTCAGTAGCTGTGGTGCACGGGCTTAGTTGCCCCATGACATGTGGGATCTTCCTGGACCAAGGATTGAACCCATGTCCCTGGCAGGTGGATTCTCAACCACTGGATCACCAGGAAAGTCCTTAGTTTTTTGTTTTAATTACAGGAAGGTATAAAGTAAAAGGGCTTCCCCAGTGGCTCAGGGGTAAAGAATCCACTGGCAATGCAGGAGCCGCAGGACACGTGGGTTCCATCCCTGGCCTGGGAAGATCCCTTGGAGGAGGAAATGGCAACCCACTCCAGTATTCTTGCCTGGGGAATCCCATGGACAGAGGAGCCTGGCAGGCTACAGTCCATGGTGTCACAAAGAGTTAGACATGACTGAAGCAACTTAGCACAGCACGTAAAGTAAAAAGTATAATATAGACATACACCCCTACATACAAACTCACAAAGAATAAAAAATAGACCTCAGAGCAGATGAAAAAGAGTGGGTTCAAAGGCCCAGGGGTGGAGGTGGCATTGTAAGTTTGAAGGAGTGAGATTGAGGCTAGACTGTGGCTCAAGATAAGGCTTGGGGAGCAGGCAGACCAGACCATGGCAACACTTTATACACTGTGGTGAGAAGCCAGAGTTTTATCTTGGAGCAATGGGAAGCCTTTGAAGCTCTGCCAAGCGGGATGTGTGTGGGTGTAAAATAATCAGAACTTTCACAATTTGCATTTTGAAAAGATGTCTCTGACTGCAGAATGGGGAATGGATTTGAGATTGGAGCGGGGTGGGAAGGGGATGACACAGGAAGAACCATTTAGGGGGACTCCCCTGGTGGTCCGGGGGTTAGAACTCTGTGCTTCCACTGTAGGGTGAGGTGGTGCACTGGTTCAAGCCCTGGTCTGGGAACTAAGATCCCCATATGGCATGCTCCCCCAGTCAACTCTAAAAAGAAGAATCATATAGAGGTTCCTGAAAAATCCCAGCCAGAGGTGAGACTGGTCTGACTCAGGAAGACACAGTGCTAATTATTTAATCTGTTCTTTGCAGGTGGATTCCTTCATTGTTTCCATTGATTTTTGTCCTGCTTTTGCCTTATTTTCTGTTATGACTGGCAGCACTGCAATGGGCATTCTTACACACAGAGCTTGGTAATCTTTGGTCTGTGTAATTGTAGAGCAAATATCTGGCCATGGGACGTGCATGTGTTTCACAAAGAAGCAAAATGTGATAGCTATTGCAAAAGTGCCATTCCAAAACGTTGCATCCGTTCATGCACTCATGATAAGAATGCCAAGGTGCTCACACCCCTGCAAGCGTTTGTATTTTCACCAATCTGAAGGATGAGAAATAGCATCTCTTTAAAAATATTTTCCTTTTTAAAAAAATCATAAATGAGGTTGAACACTTGTTTGTGCTAATTTCGTCATTTGTGTCTATTTTTCTGTGACGTATCTCTTCACACCTTTTGCCTTTTCAGATTGATGAGCTTTTAAAAAATTAGTTTGCATTCATGCTTCATAAATGAAAACAATTATCTCTATTTCATATGTCCTCCAAATATTTCACCCAATTTGTCATATATTTTGTTTTATTGGGTAAATTTTTTTGTATACAGATGTCACACATTTTTACATAATGACACAAACCAATATTTTTGTTTTTATTGTTTTTTTATGGGTCTGGACTTCATGGGTGTTCATCACTTTGAGAATATAAGAATACACTGTATGCTCAGTCACTCAGTTGTGTCCAACTCTTTGACCCCATGGACTATACAGCCCATCAGACTTCTCTGTCCATGGATTTTCCAACACTTTAAGTCTTATAGTTTACTTTTTGTTTAAAGCTTTGATCTGTCTATTATTTATTTTGGTAGAAAGAGTAAAGCAGGGATTCAACTTAATTTTCTCTGAAGACTTAGTTATCTCTACATCACTTTTGAATAATTTCTAATTTCCCCATTAATTTGAAATGCCAATTTTATGATGCATTAAATTGTATATGTAATTAAGTGTATTATGAATCCTTTGGGCTTTTCTGATCGCTCGGTTGGTAAAGAATCTGCCTCTAATGCAAGAGACCCCATGGGTTGACTCATGGGTTTGGGAAGATCTACCGTAGAAGGGATAGACTACCCACTCCAGTATTCTTGGGGTTCCCTGGTAGCTCAGGTGGTAAAGAATCTGATGGCAATGTGGAGACCTGGGTTCGATCTCTAGGTTGGAAAGATACCCTGGAGAAGGGAAAGGCTACCCACTCCAGTATTATTGGGCTTCTCTTGTGGTTCAGCTGGTAAGGAATCTGCCTACAATGCTGGAGACCTGGGTTCGATCCCCCGGGTTAGGAAGATGAGAAGGGAAAGGCTACCCTCTCCAGTATTCTGGCCTAGAGAATTCCATGGACTGTTTAGTCCGTGGAGTCGCAAAGAGTCAGACGTGACTGAGCGACTTTCACTTTCACTTTGGACTTCCCAGGTGACAGAGTGGTAAAGAGTCTACCTGCCAATGCAGGAAATGTGGGTTCGATCCCTGGGTCTGGAAGATCCCCTGGAGAAGGAAATGGCAACCTATTCCAGTGTTCTTGCCTGGAAAGTCCCATGGACAGAGGAGCCAAGTGGGCTACACAGTCCATGGGGTCATAAAGAATTGGACATAACTGAGCACACACATGAGCCCTTTATTCTGTTCTGGTCTTTAGTAAAACCATATATATATATATATATATATATATATATATATATATATATACATATATATATATATATATACACACACATATTTATTATCCTTTTTTAATCAATATATCTTAGAGATAGTTCTTTCCAATCCCTCCACCAGTCTGTTATTTTCTTTTTCAGAAACTGCTTGGGTAATTCTCTCTTACCAACTTTATCTTGCAGGAGTATTTTTCCAGATACATTGAACTTCTTACTGAGTTTCAAAATAATCTTTTTGATATTGTGTTTGGAAGCTCAGCTATAACTCTAAGAAAAGTAGAAGTTTTCGATCAAAGAGCAAGATGTGTCTTTCAATTTACTTGTATTTTAAAAAGATTTTTTGTATAGGTTTTGCACAGTTCTTGCCTAGTTTATTACTAGGTATTTTATCTTTTTAGTTGGTATAGTCCATGGGAGATTTTCTCTCAGTGTGGTTTATTCTTGATTATTATTTCTACAGAAAACCTATTCATTTTTATATATCAATTGTGTAACTAGTCATTCTAACAAATTTTTAAAAAATTAATTTGCTTATTAAGATATGGTTTGCATACTACAGAATTCACTGTTTAAAGTTATGCAATTAATTCAGTAACTTTTGTATTCACAAAGTTGTGCAATGGTCACCACTGTCTAATTCCAGAACATTCTCATAGCTGTCACTGCGTACTCCAACCCCTGGCAACACTAATCTACTTTCTGTCTCTATGTCTGCTCTGGACATAATGGAATCATACAAACATGTAATCTTCTGTGTCTGGCTTTTTTCACTGAGCATAATGTTTTTGAGGTTCACTCATGTTGTGATGTAAATCAGTACTTCATTCCTTTTTTTATGACTGGATAATAGTCTATTGCACTATTTGCTTATCCACTCATCTGTTGAGGGAAACTCAGATTGTTTTCTCACTTTTTTTGCTATTAGGAATGATGCTGCTATGAAGATTTGTGTCCAGGTTTTTGTGTGAACATGTTTTCATTTGTCTTGAGTGCATACCTAGGGATGAAATTGTTGGGTCTCATAGTAACTCTGAGTTTGGCTTTCTGAAAAACCGCCAAGCTGATTTCCAAAGTGACTGCACTATTTTACATTCCCACCAGCAGTGTTTGAAGGTATCAGTTTCTTCACATTTTTGCCAACGCTTTAAAAAATTATATATTTATTTGGCTGCACTGGGTCTTAGTTACAGCAGACATGTTCTAGTTCCCTGATGGGGCATCAAACCCAGTCCCCCTGCACTGGGAATGCAGAGTCTTAGCCACTGGACCATCAGGGAAGTCCCTTGCCAAAACTTTGTATTTGTCTTTTTGAGTACAGCTGATGTGAAATGGCATCTCATTGTGGGTTTTAATTCTCATTTCTCTAATGACTAATAATGTTGACCATCTTTCCATGTACCTTTTTGCTGTTTGTAGAAGTGTCTACTCAGATCCTTTGCCAGCTTTTAATTGGGTTATTTGTCATTTTATTATTGAGTTTAGGAGTTCTTTATATGTTCTAGATACAAATCCCTAACTAGATACTTAATTTATAGTATGTATTTGTGTCCCAAGCTAAGCAAATTAGAAATGACCTTTCCTACTGAAACTGTGGGAAGAGACATTCTTTTTTTTCCCTTGATACTCACCAATTAGATTAATTTATTAATTAATTTTCTCATGCCTTGGCTTATAGGCTCTTAGTTCCCTGACCAGGGATAGAATCTGGGCCCTTGACAGTGAAAGCGTGGAGTCCTAACCACTGGCCCTCCAAGGAATTCCCTCTCACCAACTTTAAATAGGAATTAAACGAGAGTTTCTTGTAGTCATCTTTTTCTAGCTGCAAGGAGAAACCCACCGACAGTTGAAGAGAATGAGGCCAACATGAAGAGAGTAGAGGTAAGTCATGGCCAATTAGTCAGTTCTGACCTGTTTAAGCCCTGGTTTCCAACCAGGCCTAGGGCTTCCCTCATAGCTCAGTTGGTTAAGAATCCACCTACAATGCAGGAGACTCTGGTTCATTTCCTGGGTTGGAAGATCCCCTGGAGAAGGGATAGACTACCCACTCCAGTATTCTTGGGCTTTCCTTGTGTTTCAGCTGATAAAGAATCTGCCAGCAGTGCAGGAGACCTGGATTCGATCCTTGGATTGGGAAGATCCCCTGGAGAAGGGAAAGGCTATACCCACTCCAGTATTCTGGCCTGGAGAATTCCATGGACTGTTTAGTCCATGGGGTCGCACAAAGTTGAACACAACTGAGCGACTTTCACTCACTTTAGCCAGGCCTAAAGCAAAGATACCCCTGGACTTTTCACCTATTTGAGTCAGTTTTAAAAACTTCTTCTATGTTTCTCCTTAAGATACCAAGCTGGTTTTTTTTTTCTGCTTGTAATTATGTTTAATTAATTAATTTTAATCGGAGGCTAATTACTTTACAATATTGTAGTGGTTTTTGCCATACATTGACATGAATCAGCCATGGGCACACATGTGTTCCCAATCCAGAAACCCCCCTCCCACCTCCCTCCTCATCCTATCCCTCAGAGTCATCCCAGTGCACCAGCCCTGAGCACCCTGTCTCATGCATCAAATCTGGACTGGTGATCTATTTCACATATGATAATATACATGTTTCAATGCTATTCTCTCAAATCATCCCACCCTTGCCTTCTCCCACAGAGTCCAAAAGTCTGTTCTTTACATCTGTGTCTCTTTTGCTGTCTCGAATATATAGGGTCATTGTCCTCTTTTTAATTCCATATATATATGTGTTAATATACCGTATTGGTGTTTTTCTTTCTGACTTACTTCACTCTGTATAATAGGCTCCAGTTTCATCCACCTCATTAGAACTGATTCAAATGCATTCTTTTTAACAGCTGAGTAATATTCCATTGTGCATATGTACCACAGCTTTCTTATCCATTCATCTGCCAATGGACATCTAGGTTGCTTCCATGTCCTGGCTATTGTAAACAATGCTGCGATGAACATTAGGGTACACGTGCCTCTTTCAATTCTGGTTTCCTCAGTGTGTATGCCCAGCAGTGGGATTGCTGGGTCGTATGGCAGTTCTATTTCCAGTTTTTTAAGGAATCTTCACACTGTTCTCCACAGTGGCTGTACTAGTTTGCATTCCCACTAACAGTGTAAGAGGGCTCCTTTTTCTCTGCACCCTCTCCAGCATTTATTGTTTGTAGACTTTTGGATAGCAGCCATTCTGACCAGCATGAGATGGTACCTCATTGTGGTTTTGATTTGCATTTCTCTGATAATGAGTGATGTTGAGCATCTTTTCATGTGTTTGTTAGCCATCTGTGTCTTCTTTGGAGAAATGTCTGTTTAGTTCTTTGGCCCATTTTTTAATTGGGTCATTTATTTTTCTGGAATTGAGCTGCAGGAGCTATTTGTATATTTTTGAGAGTAATTCTTTGTCAGTTCCTTCGTTTGCTATTATTTTCTCCCATTCTGAAGGCTGTCTTTTCAACTTGCTTGTAGTTTCCTTCGTTGTGCAAAAGCTTTTACATTTAATTAGGTCCCGTTTGTTTATTTTTGCTTTTATTTCCATTCCTCTGGAAGATGGGTCATAGAGGATCCTTCTGTAATTTATGTTGGAGAGTGTTTTGCCTATGTTTTCCTCTAGGAGTTTTACAGTTTCTGGTCTTACATTTAGATCTTTAATCCATTTTGAGTTTATTTTTGTGTATGGTGTTAGAAAGTGTTCTAGTTTCATTCTTTTATAAGTGGTTGACCAGTTTTCCCTGCACCACTTGTTAAAGAGATTGTCTTTTCTCTATTGTATATTCTTACCTCCTTTGTCAAAGTTAAGGTGTCCATAGGTTCATGGATTTATCTATGGGCTTTCTATTTTGTTCCATTGATCTATATTTCCATCTTTGTGCCAGTACCAAACTGTCGTGGTGAGGATAGCTTTGTAGTATACTCTGAAGTCAGGCAAGTTGATTCCTCCAAGTTCCGTCGTCTTCCTCAAGATTGCTTTGGCTATTCGAGGTTTTTTATATTTCCATACAAACTGTGAAATTATTTGTTCTAGTTCTGTGAAAAATACCATTGGTAGCTTGATAGGGATTGCATTGAATCTAGATTACTTTGGATAGTATGCTCATTTTCACTATATTGATTCTTCTGATCCATGAACATGGTATATTTCTCCATCTATTTGTGTCATCTTTGATTTCTTTCATCAGTGTTTTATAGTTTTCTGTAATTTGGATTCCTTTTATTTCAGGAACAAGACAAGGGTGCTCACTCTCACCACTATTGTTCAACATAGTTTTGGAACTTTTAGCCACAGCAATCAGAGAAGAAAAAGAATTAAAAGGAATCCAGATTGGAAAAGAAGTAAAACTCTCACTATTTGCAGATGACATGAGTTGGGTTTTATCTCTTGCAATCAAAAGTCCCAAGCAGGGAATTCCCTGGTGGCCCAGTAGTTAAGACTCCTGCACCTCCACTGCAGAGGGCGCTGGTTTGATCCCTGATTGGGGAACTAGGATCCCACATGCCATGTGGCATGGCCAAAAATTTTTTAAATAAATAAAAATATAAAATAGATAAGCAACAAGGATTTACTGTATAGCACAGGGAAATTAAAAAAAAAGTCTGGAGCAGTCTAGGAAATCTAAGCATTTCTGTTCCAGTAACAGAAAAAAATCAAGAATGTTTTAAAAAATCAAAAATGCATATTGGAGCTTGTCGAGTGCTTACTGGTATATTCTTATGCTCTCTCCCTTTCTGTTAATATAATGTCTTATATTAATAGATTTCCTAATAATGACTAGATATATTCTAAGGATGGGTTAGATTGGGTTAGAATAATTTAAAATTATTCTTCTAATGTACTGCTAAAACATATTTGGTTTAAAAATAGTATTTTAGGTCAATATTTGTAAGTATAACTTGTCAATGGGTATCAGAAAACTGATGGTTCATGATTCATATCCAGGCAGCTGATAAATTTTGTTTGTCCTATTGATATTTGTTTGTCCTGCTGCTGCTAAGTCGCTTCAGTCGTGTCCGACTGTCTGTGATCTCATAGATGGCAGCCAACCACTTATTGATATTTTAAAAATTGGAGGGTTAAAGATCCAGCTCTTCTTGAAAAACTAGGTAAATTCAGTGAGCGTGAATCTCTGTATGGAAAAGACGGTCTGAGGATTGGATAGGTTGTTGTTGTTCTTCTTCTTCTTCAGTCTCTCAGTCATGTCTGACTCTTTTCAACTCCATGGACTGCAGCACACCAGGCTCCTCTGTCCTCCACTGTCTCTCAGAGTTTGCTCAAATTCATGTCCATTGAGTCCATAATGCTATCTAACCATCTCATCCTCTGCTACCCTCTTCTCTTCCTGCCCTGAATCTTTCCAAGCACCAGGGTCTTTTCCACTGAGTCAGCTCTTCACCTCAGGTGGCCCACCTTTAAACTCGACAGGCTCTCCAATCCCCCCAGGACCCAGCACTCACAAGTGCGCAGCCCATATTTTCAGTTGGTCAGAGTCACGCATTTGTGTCTCTTATCTGGTCTGTGAAGTCATTTGAATTTGTGATTCCTTTGTTTTCTTTTCTGTTCAGTCCTTTTCAGGTATCCTGAACTCAAGAATGGAATGCTCTGTTTTTTGGAAGGGTGAAAGAAAGAATTTACCTATGCAGATATTGGGCCTTGGTACTTATTATTAGGCCTTTTTAATTTTTTTTCCAGAAGTTTTTCCCCTTCCCAAATTGTTGGAGCCTGCTTGCCTTCCCGTCATAGCTACAGTCTGAGAATAGCTCACTGTGTCCGCCTTCCTGTGGCCTGAGGGTGGGGAGATGTCAGTTTGTGGGCAGCCTGGCCCCAAGGCCTGCACTCGACTTTGATCTGAAATGTTTTCTGGACCCTTCCAAGGCTCACTCCTCAAGCAGGAGGGTGCGCATCTGTTTCCTGGCGGTGGGAGACCCATCTTTGACCTTCATGTCATTTTCCCAACTCAGCTCTGTGCCTGAAGACTGTTTTGGCAGCCCTTGGACGTCTTTCCAGCTCCACTGGCTGCCCAGGTGGCAAGTCAGGCCTCCTACTGGCAAGGGTTTTGCACATTTTCCCCAGCTATGTGATTGCTGGCTTAGGTCAACGTCACTCCAAGTTGGAGGATAGTAACGACAGTTCCCAAGCTTCTCTCCAGCCCACCCAGCTTTCCCTCTTTCCAACCAGTGTGGAAGGCAGAGGAGAGAAGCTGGGATTTATGCTTCACTGCTCTAGCGTCTTCCATTTTTCCCCCTTTGTCAGCATTTCTGGAAGTTTGTGGTTTCCAAAGTTAAGGAAACCCAAATTTGTGGAAGTCAGTGTAAAAAGCAACAAATGATCATAAATGCATTTCATAGTAGAGATGCTCCTTGCATTGGTTTGGAATCAGTGAAGGAAAGTCGACTCGGAATCTGTAACAATGACTTTTATCCTGCTATAACCAACCTGAAAAAATCTGCTTAGATAAACTTTCAGCATTCTAGACAAAGTCTTTTGTAAGAAATAACTCAATGGTATAGAGTCCTGCCTGCTTAAGAAAGGACTCATGAGGCTCTGAGGATGGAGCGGAGATGAAGGAATCTTGAATATTTACAAGGACTGGATCCAGATCTTATGTTTCTGTGGCCACCATAGCCAGAAAATACAGTTCTGAAACCAGATTTTCAGGGACCAGTGTCTGTATAAACATGGGCTGCAACTGTGGTAAATTGGAGTGGACATCTCCTGCTTTTGTCTGCTCAGCCCTTTTCTTTGTCATATGGTAACAGAGCTTGACCTCCTGGCCAAAATGATGGATGTATGATCCAAGCCAGGAAAGCAAAGTCCTCTTATGGGATTTTTCAAATGGGATCTGGAAGAAAGAAGCTCGATTTTCTTAACGTCAGAGTCCTGTGGTCAGTGTAAAAAGTGAATCATAGGGGAATGAGACCAGCAGAAAGAGCCATGAGAGAGGGGGAAAAAAAAAAGAGTTCAGGGTTCCACTAATTTCTGTAGCCGGCTCCACCCAGTTTTTCCCATGATTTGACAATTGGGTTGATAGGTTCCAACTTTGCTAAGCTCATTTGAATCAGGTTTGGAGAGTCTGAAGAGTCCTGACTAATGGGCTACTACTCCTCAGGGACAGTTATGAGAGATTACATGTAATCACAGATTTTGCGTTGGCTCTGCACCTCTGATTCCTCAAGGATTTAAGTCATTGCTTGGTCATGGAAGATTTTAGAGCAGCTTCTCTGAGTTAGAATTTCAGTTTGACTTTTCTTGCTTTAGTGAGCATGGTTTTTATTTTTGGTGTCTGAATTTTAAAAAATGGTAATTAAGGTGGATGCTTGAGAGAACAAGGGAGCAGATAAAGAAAGGATTCATTCAGAGTTCCCTTGTAGAGAGGATCTCAACATGTAGAAAGTGCTGGTGGTGTCAGGATGCTGTGACAAGCAGGGGCCGTGAGAGACTAGTCTGTTTCTCTTCATCCCCTCCATTGCTTCATATAATTAACGTTTCATTTTTGTGGTAAGAACTATGAAGATCTAGTCTCTTAGCGACTTTGAAATTTATAATACAGTCTTGCTGGCTGTAAATTCTATGTTTTGCATTAGATCTCTGGGACTTGTTTATCTATTAGTTGAAAATTTTCCTTCTAAATGAAGGAGGAAACAGATAGAACAGACTCTGTCTTGAAAGCAGGACTCCGTCTTGTGCTTGACTGTGGACTTTGAGCTACATGCCCAGTATCTATGGAAATGACATACCAACTGAAAAACCAGGCCCCTGGAAGGAAGAGCCCCGGGACTAGTACCTAGACTCTCCATCGCCTAAAGCTAAGCTAGGTCACTTCAGTCATGTCTGACTTTGTGTGACCCCATAGACTGCAGCCCACCAGGCTCCCCTGTCCTTGGGATTCTCCAGGCAAGAACACTGGAGTGGGTTGCCATTAATTATTTGTGTAACCGAATAGAATCATACATTCTATTATGGTTATTGGGGTATGACCACAGGCCTACTGATAATTGTCTTCTGTTAACTACCTAGGCTTAAGGCATATGAATCACAGGTGAACTTTTGTTGTATCTTTCTTTTTCTTTGTTCAGACTAGTTTCAGGGAATTTGGGGAGGTGGATTTGGGCACATACACTTGGGGTATATACGGTTTTCACAAAAACTGGTCTGGGTCCTTGGCTAAGAGGAGACTCTACCTTGGGCCTGCTGGTGTAATAAACTGTACTCCACTATCTGCATTGTCCTTCTGAGTGAGTTTGTTTCCCAGAACACGTTGTATCGTAAGCACCATCTCCCCAATTTCCCCCTCCCCAGCCCCCAACCCCCACTCCCACTCCCACTCCCACCCCCACCTCCGCACCATTTCCCAGACCCTGGTAACCACTATTCTACACTAGAGAGTTCAGCTTTTTTAGTTTCCACAGATAAATGAGATCCTACAGTATTTGTCTTTCTCTTTCTGACGCATCTTACTTAGCATAATGCCCTCAGGGGTCGTTCATTTTGTCGCAAATGGAAAAATTTCCTTCCTTCTCAGGGCTGAGTGGCATTCCATTGTGTACAAAGAGCACAGTTTCTTTATTCATCCATTGATGGACACTTAGGTTGTTTCCGTGTCTTGGCAGGATGGGCAGAGGGAAGAACTAGGCTGAGTCAGTCTTCAGTTCAGTTCAGTTCAGTTCAGTCTCTCAGTCGTGTCCAACTCTTTGTGACCCCATGAATCGCAACACACCAGGCTTCCCTGTCCATCACCATCTCTCGGAGTTCACTAAAACTCACGTCCATCTAGTCAGTCTTAAGAAGCCTCTAACACTAGGAGGACCCTCTGGAGCTGTGAGTTGGGATCAGTAACATACCTGTGCATCTAACAGTCATGGGGTGTGAGAAGCCCAAAGAAGGGAGTATGGCCTTGGATAAGACAGCTCTCATCAGTCCAGCCTCTCTCAGAAGAGGGCTGACCACTGGCAGCAAATCCAGCCACTGGGGGACACTGGCCATCTGTCCTGAAGAGGGATCTGGGTTGCCCATCTCAGTGTTCACTGCTTATCTTGTTATTTTTACTTTACTTGTTAGTTGTCTTTTTATTTCACTTCCTGGAGAATCCAGCATTTCCAAGTGAAATTGTGGCACTATGACCCTCTTTTCTTCCCGACCAGGTTTTAGGTGTTTGTAAGTCTGCTGCAGATTCAACCCTCTTCCATGCTGGAAAAACGAACCAAAAAAAGATATATAGCATGTCAATTAATTGACTTGCTTCATTTATTCATTCATAAATATTTATTGAGCATCTACAGTGTGCCCAGGCATGGGTCCAAGACTTGGAGACACAGTATTCAAAACTTATGCTTCCCAGGTGGCACTAGTGGTAAAGAACCTGCTTACAAATGCAGGTGAGTTCAATCCCTGGGTTGGGAAAATGCCCTGGAGAAGGAAATGGCAACACATTCCAGTGTTGTCACCTGGACAATTCCATGGACAAAGGAGCCTGGTGGCTACAGTCCATGGGGTCGTAAGAGTTGGACACAACTTAGCAACAACAAAAGGGAAGGTAGACAGCAAAATAACACATGAGTATATAATATAGTGGTAGATAATGCTACGTTAAGTGGGAAAAAAATAGAATTAGTTTAAAGAGAGAATGAAGGAAGTAAGGGACTCTTACTTTATTTCTTAAGATTTTATATTTATTTATTGGTTGTGCCAGGTCTTAGTTGTGGCATGAAAACTTTTACTTGCAGCATGTGGGGTCTAGTTCCCTGACCAGGAATCGAGCCCATGCCCCCCTGCATTTGGAGCATGGAGTCTTAGCCACTGGACCACCAGGGAAGTCCCAGGAATATAATTTTAAACAGGGACCTTAAAAGGCTTTTCTGACAAAATGACATTTGAACAGAGACCAGAAGGAAAAGGAGGCAAAATAAATATGAGCCTCTGGGACAAGTGTGTTCTAGGCAGAGGACACAGCAGGGGCAAAGGTCCTAAGAGCTTGGCATGTTCAAGGAACTAGAGAGAGATCAGTGTGGCTGGAATGGAGTGGAGAGTGAGGGAGGGAGACACTGGGGGATTAGGGCACAGATGTAGCCAGGGTCAGATCAGGTGGGGCCCCACAGATTCTCTTAAGTTTTGTCTTTTCCCTTGAGCAGGATGTGAGCCATGGTTGAGTTTGAGGAGACACTGAGATGATCTGACTCGAGTTTTGTTTCTTTTTTTTTTTTAATTGTCCTTTAAAATTTTTATTTTATTTTGTGCTTATTTTTTGGCTGTGCCTCACAGCATGTGCATGCATGTGTGCTAAGTCACTTCAGTCATGACTGACTCTTTGTGACCCTTGACTGTAGCCCGCCAAGCTCCTCTGTCCATTGGGTTCGCCAGGCAAGAATACTGGAGTGGGTTGCTATTTCCTCCTCCAGGGGATCTTCCCAACCCAGGTTTTGAACCCACATCTCTTATGTCTCCTACATTGGCAGGTGGGTTCTTTACCACTAGCGCTGGCTGGGAGGCATGTGGGATCTTAAATAGTTTCCTGACCAGGGATCCTCTTGCAGTGGAAGCTTGAAGTCTTAACCACTGGACTGCTAGGGAAGGCCCCTAACTTGGATTTTAGAAGGAGCACTCTAGCACCTATGTGAAGAGGGGGAAGGAGGGGGACCAGAATGGAGGCAAGAATGACAGTCCAGGAAGACATGAGACCCATCTGGGACAGTAAATGTATCACACACAGAGCCCCACACTTCACGGCTTCTGCTGGAGAGTGAGTATCGGTGGGGAAGGGGTCAGGCTGAGCCCTACGGCTCTCCAGCATGCAGAGGCTTGACTCACTGGATGGACTGCTGCTAAGAGCACCCCTTTCCCAAGGTGCTACTGCCCATATGGTGTTTCCCAGGTTAAAGCAAAATTTTTTGGTCATTTCACTGAAATTTGGGGGAATAGGAAGATTAAATACATAAATTCAAATCTTGGTCTTTCTTTTTTTTGAAGTACAGTTCATTTCCCAGGTGGTGCTAGTGGTAAAGAACCCCTCTGCCAAGGTAGGTGATATAAGAAATGCAAGTTCGATCCCTGGGTTGGGAAGATCCCCTGGAGGAGGGCATGGCAACCCATTCCAGCATCCTTGCTGGGAGAATCCATGGACAGATAAGCCTGGTGGGCTACAGTCCAAGGGTCCAAAAGAGATAGACATTACTGAAGGGACTTAGCACAGATGCATAGTAGATTTACAATGTTATTTTTGTTGTACAGATTTTGTATGTATGTTATACATATTTTGTTATTTATGTTGTGTATGATATACATATAACATGTGTGTATATATGTATACATACATATATGTGTATATATATATATATATTCTTTTTCATATCCTTTTCCATTATGGCTTATAACAGGATATTGAATGTAGTTCCTTGTGCTCTACAGTAAGACCTTGTTGTTTATCCATCATGTATATAATAGTTTGCATTTACTAACCCCGAACTCCCAATCTGTCCTTCTCCCACCTGCCTTCCCTTGGCAACCACAATCAAATCTTGGTATTGATTGGAATGGTTAAGTAAGATTGAAATGAATCGAATTATTTATGTTGAAGAAAAAGGTCAATGTATTAGGCTTTTCTTCTTTTCTTCAGATACTTTTAAGAATTCTACATACTAGTTTCAAGGCTGTTCCCTTCCACAGCAATGCCTGCCTTTCCATTTGGAATGCTGACAAACTCTACCATTCCTTCATCCTTCTGGTTATGCTTGTTCATGGTGTGGCCATTTTCTTCTGTTAAGAACTTTGTTGTTGTTCAGTTGCTAAGTTGTGTCTGACTCTTTTTGAGGCCATGGACCGCAGAAAGCCAGGCTCCTCTGTCTTTCACTATCTCCCAGGGTTTGCTCAAACTCATGTTCATTGAGTCAGTGATGCTATTTAACCACCTTATCTTCTGTCTCCCTCTTCTCCTTTTGTCTTCAATCTTTCCTAGCATCAGGGTCTTTTTCAATGAGTCGGCTCTTTGCATCAGGTAGCCAAAGTATTGGAGCTTCAGCATCAGTCCTTCCAATGAATATTCAGGGTTTATTTCCTTTAGGATTGCCTGATTTGATCTCCTTGCAGTCCAAGGGACTCTCAAGAATTTTCTCCAGCACAATTTGAAAGCATCAGTTCTCTAGCACTCAGCCTTCTTTATGGTACAGCTTTCACATCTGTACATGACTACTGGAAAAACCATGGCTTTGACTATATGAATCTTTGTCAGCAAAGAGATGCCTCTGCTTTTTAATATGCTGTCTAGGTTTGTCATAGCTTTCCTTCCAAGGAGCAAGCGTCTTTTGATTTCATGGTTGTAGTCACCATCTGCAGTGATTTGGGAGCCCAAGAAAATAAAATCTGTCACTGCTTCCATTTTTTCCCCTTCTGTTTGTCTTGAAGTGATGGTACCAGATGCTATGATCTTAGTTTTTTGAATGTTGAATTACCTGTGCTCAATAACTCTGTTGTCCTTGTCTTCACATCTCTTATGGCCAGAGGCCAGTTTCCCTGTATTCTCTGGACTCTCATTGTCTGTGGAATGTAAAATTTCCTATTCCTGATCATTTTTTACTTTATTAAAATACTGTCTGATTCAGTTTTTGGCAGAGGATTCACTGGACTGTATTTATTGGCAATATTGTTATCTACTTAAACAAAGGAGAAAGAAATTAGAGCTGTTTAATGAGGTTCAAAGCCAAAACGATCCCTGGAATCCCCTTTGGTCTCTGCCTTTACAAATTATGCTCAAAACTATTATTCTGTGTAGAGAGAAACAGAGAACAGAAGGGAGCCACTGTGTTTCTTTAGGATGTTGATTAGCTTTTGTCATATAGGAGTCAGGGTCTCCCCTGGGTCTTGTCAGATGTGAACGTCAGCCCCTGAAGTATTTGGAAGAGTTGGTCTCTTGTTTGGAAGCCACAATTAGCTTAACTCATCATACGTCTGGAGCCAGGAGTCACGTTTCTCCAAATCACCACTCCTACAAGATTTCTTCTCCTTAAAGAAGTGTTCCCATAAGGTTCAATGTATTCTGTCTGGTCAAACTCCATTGTTCCCTCGTGGGTTAAGAAAGGGGAAGAACAGAGATTTAGAACATAGGGAAATGATAACCTTAGACACTGAGAAAGTGAAACGAAAGCCTCTGTATACACGTCAGTTAGTTTATGTTTTGTAAAGCTCACCAGTGCTCTTCTTGAGCTGCTCAAATCCCAAGTAGATTAGTGTCACGTGAGTGTATGTTCTTCGGTTTTTTGTCTCGTCACAACAAAGATTTGGAGTGATGGACATTAAAGCCCCCTCGGCGTGTCACAGCTCTCAGGTCTTGGATAGACTGTGTTACAGCTCTCAGGTCTCGAATGGACCATGTCATAGCTCTTAGACAAATCAGTGTTACAGCTCTATTTTATTTAGAAGATAGCAGGAAAATTTATCTTTGAGGTGTGAGGGCACATCAATCCACAGACACAAGGAGAAGAGCGCCCCAGCGCGCGGGAGGGGGAGAGAGAGAGAGAGAGAGAGAGAGAGAGAGAGAGCGCGAGCGAGCGAGCTAGCGAGAGAGCTAGCTTCAGCTCCTCTTTTTATATGTGTATCTCTCCCTGGGCCTGTCCTATGTAAATTGGGCCAGCCAGGAGTGTTGTTTGTTTTACCTGAGGTCCTCACTCCGGTCCTTGGACCTTCTTTTGTTCTATTTTTGTGGGCTTTTCCCTTCTTTGTCTTTTCGCCACCGCCATTTTGGACTCCTTTTCCCTATTCTACCTACCTAACATTAGGAAATACTGGTTTCTATTTACGACAATCATAATCTGCATTCACTTTTGCCTTCTTGGAGCATGAGTGGTATGTTTCATACGAAATGATGATTTCTTTTGAAGAAACATCTCGATGAGGTTGAGAAAGACAAAACCCCCTGAGCACAGCCTAGGTGCCAGAGAGGAGTTGAAGGAAGCACTAATTTGCTCTGCCTGATCATGTGGGAGAATTGGGGTTTCCCAAGGTATCCCCAGAATGAGAGAAGACCAGGGGGACTTACATATGCCTGCAGGTTTCCTTCATCTTGTTCTCTGCTTGAATGAGCTTGGCACATAGTACATGCTCAATAAATGTTTACCAACTCAATGGAAAACAAGGGGAATGTGAGGAACTCTTGGGGGAGAATCCTCTTTGATTTCTCATAATTTAGGGTCTAGGAGCTCAAGCCATTCAACTTGAACATCAGAGGAATGAGGGATCCAGAAAAGCTGGAAAAGGTTGGAACTGGAAACCTTTGGCTTACATTCATTTTATAGTTATAAAAGCTAAGCTCAGAGAAGTTAAATGATCTGCCTCAAGTTATTATGAAATTTCAGTAGGAGCATTAGGGCTTGACCCAAATCATCCTGCGCTGAGTTTTACCTTGATTATCTGTTACTTTTGTAACATTTTGTCTGTCCTTTTGTCTGTCCATTCCTAGGCTCTAACTACTTCTTTTTTCTTTTACTTTATGGTTTATTACAGGGCTGCCCAGGTAGCTCAGTGGTAAAGAATCCACCTACTAATGCAGGAGATGCGATTTCAATCCCTGGATTGGGAAGATCCCCTGGAGAAGGAAATAGCAACCCACTCCAGTATCCTTGCCTGGGAAATGCCATGGACAGAGGAGCCTGGCAGGCTACAGTCCATGGGGTCACAGAGTCAGACACAACTTAGTGACTGACCAACAGCATGGTTTATTATAGTTGTGGAATATATTTTCCTATGTTATAGAGTAGGACTGTGCTGTTTATTCGTCCTACAGATAACAGTTTGTATCTGCTAATCCCAAACTCCTGATCTCTCTCTCCCCCACCCCTCATCTCCCTTGGCAACCGCAAGTCTGTTCTCTATGTTTGTTTATCTGTTTCTGCTTTCATAGATATGTTCATTTGTGTTGTATTTTAGATTCCACAGATAAATGATATTATCTATTTGTCTTTCTCTTTCTGACTTACTTCACTTAGTATGATAATCTCTAGGTCCATCCTTTAGCTGCCAATGGCATTATTTCATTCTTTTCTATGGCATATATATATATATATATATATATATATATATATATATATATATATACACACCGGATCTTCTTTATCTATTTATCTGTCAGTGGACATTTAGGTTGCTTCTATGTCTTGGCTATTATAAACAGTGTTGTTATGTACATTGGGGTGTGTGTATCTTTTTGAATGATAGTTTTGTTGAGATTTATGTCCAGGAGTTGGATTTCTGGGTCTTATGGCAAGGTTTCCCTGGTAGCTCAGCTGGTAAAGAATCCACCTGCAATGCAGGAGACCCCGATTCAATTCCTGGGTGGGGAAGATCCCCTGGAGAGAGGAAAGGCTATCCACTCCAGTATTCCCGGGCTTCCCTGGTGGCTCAGGTGGTAAAGAATCTGCCTGCAATGCAGGAGACCTAGGTTCGATCCCTGGATTGGGAAGATCCCTTGGAGGAGGGCATAGCAACCCACTGCAGTATTCTTGCCTGGAGAATCCTATGGACAGAGGAGCCTGACGGGCTATAGTCCACAGGGTTTCAAAGAGTCAGACATGACTGAGCAACTAAGCACATGGCAACTCTGCTTTTAGTTTTTTGAGGACCCTCTATATTGTTTTCCATAGTGACCACGCCAGTTTATATTCCTACTAATGATGTAGAAGGTCTCAGTTCAGTTCAATCCAGTCACTCAGTCCTGTCATGAGAACAGCATGAACAATAGAAGACCTAACCACTGCTTTGGGGACCGTAGTCTCACTTTATTGAAGTGCAAAAGGAAATGGAATCATGCAGTAGGTTCCAAAGTGACTATTTACCAAACTACTGTCAAGGCCTTTGTTCTCCAAGAGAACTGAACGTTTTAGAAGGGAGGAAAGCATCAATAAAGTCAAGTGGACATGGATTGCCCAATGATCTATTTCAAGGGGACTCTTGGCATGAAATATAGATCCACACCCACCCCTGGTTATGGTTCATTTCTCTCACTAATAGTCTCAGTCTCAGTGGCTGTTAGTGAATAATAGGTGTTATTTTCATGCCTGGTAAGTGATTCAGCCAGATCTCAGGGACGTGTCCTCCCAGGAGAAAGGAACCAACATGTTTCTCAAAAAGGACATTCACTGGGGTGGATAAAAAATGAGAGGAATGAAAGTTGGTTGTGATTAGGAAGTTTGCTCAGAGTCATGGCCTAGAAGCTGCAAGGAATAGAAAGTAAAGATGCAGATTTGTGTGGTTCTCTTGTTTGCCTCTGGCTGGGTTCTTGCTGGGTGAAGGAGCAGAGGTGGCAGACACTTGGACTGGTACTGATTTGGGGCTCAGAATTTCCTGATGCGTGAGCTGGCTATGTGGCTGAGGACAGAGCTCCGGCAGGCTCAGGAAGGAAGTGATGCCACGTGGAAGCTCCCTGGGCCCTGAGGTCTTGGTGTGAGAGCTGGTGGACAATGGGCAGAGCTGAAGAGGAGGGAGAGAGCGGTTTTGATTTAACCTGAGAGAAAAGAGACAAAGTTGGGAAAAGGGAGCAATTGAAGGGTGGATGCTGGAGAAGGGGGCCTCTTCTTTGAGGCAGGTGGGAAGGTTGGGGAGACCACCCAGAGAGTGAGGAATTCTGAACTGGAAGCCAGAGAAAGTTGGGACACTGCCAGGTGAAACCCCATGGTGGTTGCGCTCAGATGACATGATGGCCCAGCAGTCCCATGGGAGCACCCAGTCAGGCGCTGGCCTCTGTTCAGATCCACTGTGCATCCAACCAACAGTGCATTTCAGCACCTCTTCCCATACCCTTAGGTAGCCTGAGGGAGATGTAGAGAATAATTGGTTAGAAGATCAGAGAAGCTGGAGCAAGATGGCAACAGGGTCCGTTAAAAAAATTGTTTTTTATTACTTTTGTTTATTTATTTGACTGTAGCACACAGGATCTTTAGTTGTGGTATGTGAGATCTAATTCCCCCACCAGGGATCAAACATAGGCCCCCTGCATTGGGAGCTTGTAGTCTTAGCCACTCGACCACCAGGGAAGTCCCAGCAGGGTCCTTTTATGGGAGCTTCTCATGCGTGGGGCAGCCAAGCCATTTTCCTTGCACCCTCACCATGTCTAGCCTTCCTGTGGGGACCGCTGTTTGTATCGACAGAAATGACCATGGAGGAGCCTCCAGAGACTTTCTTTTTCCAGTTGGCACCTGGGATCTAGTTCCCCAACTAGGGATCAAACCTGCACTCCCTGCAATGGAGGCACAGAGTCTTAACCACTGCGCTGCCAGAGAAGTCCCTCCAGAGACTCTTAAGATCAAGTGCTCAGGGAACAGATACAGACAAGCTGGGCGATTCTTGTTCTCCAAACCTTCTGGCCAGTCATCAAACTGTCACGAATAAAAATATCATGGACTCCATCTGGCTTCCTCTAATGGATTTTTTTTTTTTTTTTAAGGAAAAGGAGCAGATGTTTCACACAGCAAGAAAGAATACTTAAGGTTGTTTGTAGGTGGAACGAGGTATGTGGCGCTGAAAGGGCACTCTTATGGAAACATTCACACACTTACATTCCACCAAATTTATTTAAAATATTTGTTTCATTTATTTATTTGGCTGTACTGGGTCTTAGTTGTAGCATGTGGGCTCTGGTTCCCTGACCAGGGATCAAACCCAGACCCCTGGCATTGGGAGCACCGAGTGTTAACCACTAGACCACCAGGGAAGCCCCCACAGCCAGCTTTGAAGGTAAATTTTCCCTTCGCTGATACAAGTGGCGTGTTGCTGGGTGATGGGTACATTTTATCAATGATACTGTTGAAATCCCTGGTCCACCACATCATGAAAGATGTCATCCTTCACTTTCTGCTTTTTACTAGTTCCATTTTTTTTCACTTTGAAGGTTAAGGGTGGGCTCATCATTGTTTATCATGGGAGCTACTTAAGTGAATGCTGATGCTCGGTTTCTGCTTGCACACGGTTGCATGGCTTTTACAGTCATTGTTTTAACATTTTGTGAGTTCCCACTCAACACCAGGGACATTGACAGCTGCTGGATATGATTATGGAAGGATGTCATCACCATCCTTCAGAGCATATGGAATGGACACAGGCCATATAGGAATGACCACTAAAACAGAGGTACACGCAGATTCTCTGGAGTCAGGAGACCTGGTTCTGAGATGTAGCTTTGCTCCTTGGCAATCTGGAAACCCCAGAGAAGTCGCACACCTCCTTTGAGACAGGGGAAATTCTCTGCCAGAGAGGCAAATATTTCCCCTTGACAGCCGACAGAGTAGGACCTGGAATCCAGGTGTACCAGGGACTGTCCCTTTCATCCCTGTGGCCTCACACTGCTTGGATGGTCACTAGAAATCCCAAAGGAGAAAAAGGTCATTGCATATCTGAACTTCCCACTATGTGTGGAAGACTTATGTATGATAAAACATATGAATAAAAGCACCCATTTTTCTTAACCATTATTTTTTCATGCCTTATCACTCTGATGAAGAAACCAGAGATGTGTTAGAGAATGTTTCTTCTGCTAAACTGGGGTGCTCATTAGACCAAAGCTGACAGTGACAGCTTTGTGCCAGCACTTCTGCGGGATGTGGAAGAGAACAGAGAAACCTGTTTGAAAGATGGTTCTTGTCCCACAGCAGATTTCCTAACCCATTTTCCCTAATTCTTCATGCTTATGAATAATTCGTCGAACAGTCTGAACTTGTGGCAGAGACAATTCTTTAAAAAAACCTCAGCTCTTTGCCTTTAATTGTTCTATGAAAGATTGCTCATTCCTTTTCCTTAGTGGTGGATCAGGCGGGTCTGAAGTTTTGGTATAAAAGGTCACGAGCACATTGAATTGAATTCCTGCTTCTCTCCTTGCCCAGCTTGGCTTCAGCATGAGGAGCCTGGAGTGGATGGAACTGGGCTTCTCTTGTGCACAGCCCTCCTCTCCCTCTGTGGAGTCACCTTTTCCTGCGGTGCACTAGGGACTGATGCTTCTAGGGGCCTGTCTCCGTGGGTGTTGCTGCTTTCCCATCATGGCTGTCTGGGTAGCAGGTGCTCAGATAACAGCTCTTGAGGGCCCCATATGTGAATCTAGTGGAAGGTCCTTTTAGAAGTCAAAGCTATGGTTTTTTCAGTAGTCATGTAGGGATGTGAGAGTCGGACCATAAAGAAGGCTGAGTGCTAGAGAACTGATGCTTTCAAAGTATGATGCTGGAGAAGACTGTTGAGAGCCCCTTGAATTACAAGGAGATCAAACCAGTCAATCCTAAGGGAAATCAACCCTGAATATTCATTAGAAGGCTGTTTCTGAAGCTGAGGCTCCAATACTTTGGCCACCTGATGCAAAGAGCCAATTCATTGGAAAAGACCCTGATGCTGGGAAAGATTGAGGGCAGGAGGAGAAGGCAGTGATAGAGAATAAGATGGTTAAATATCATCACCAACTCAGTGGACATGAGTTTGAGCAAACTCCAGGAGATAGTGAAGGACAGGGAAGCCTGACATGCTGCAGTCCATAGTGTTCAACGAGTCAGACATGACTAAGTGACTGAACAGCAACTGACCTTCACAGCCCCCTTATAGAGGAGATCCATTCTGACCTGGCCTGACCTGTTTTGATTCCCCTAAGCTCCCACCTTGATGACCTTTCTAGAGATTCCCACTAGTGATTTTTTTTCAATCTGCTGACCATCCCTTTTGAATGACATACCGGCAAGAAGACAGTCTTGGCTGTTTCTGTTGTCCCTGCCATTCTAAGAGAAATCCATGTATCCTTTTTTAAAAATTTTCTTTTTTATTAATTAATTTTTATTGGAGTATAGTTGCTTTACAATGTTGTGTTATTTTCTGCTGTACAGCACAGTGAATCAGCTATGAAAGTGAAATTGAAAGTTGCTCAGTTGTGTCCAACTCTTTGTGACCCAATGGACTATACAGTCCATGGAATTATCCAGGCCAGAATACTGGAGTGGGTAGCCATTCCCTTCTCCAGGGGATCCTGCCAACACAGGGATTGAACCCAGATCTTGAACCCAGGTCTCCCGCATTGCAGGCAGATTTCTTTACCAGCTGAGCCACCAGGGAAGCCCAAGAATACTGGAGTGGGTAGTCTATCCCTTCTTCAGGGGATCTTCCTGATCCAGGAATTGAACTGGGGTCTCCTGCATTGCAGGCGGATTCTTTACCAGCTGAGCTATACGTATACATATATCTCCTCTTTTATGGATATCCTTCCCATTTAGGCTACTATAGAGCACTGAGCAGAATTCCCTGTGCTATACAGGAGGCTTTCATTACTTACCTATTTTTTACATAGTATCAGTAGTGTATATATATGTCAATCCCAGTCTCTCAATTCTCCCCATTACCCTTCCCACCTTGGTATCTGTACATTTGTTCTCTACACCTGTGCCTGTACCTGTTTTGCATAAAGTCATCCATACCATTTTTCTAGATTCCACATATATGGATGAATATTCGGTATTTGTTTTCTCTTTGACTCCTTAACTCTGTATAGTAGTCTCTAGGTCCAGGAAATTCATATATTCTTGATTCTGCAAATTGTGGGAATTCAAATGGCCACTTGCCACCCCTCCTTCCACCTACCATTCCTCTCCAGTTCTCTTCCCCTCCCATTCCAATGGAAGGCATGGAAGCACTTCAGCCCAACTGTGACTAAGCAACATTTCAACTGGAAGAAGATGTTGATTTCCTCTTATGTCAAGCCCCCCAAGCACTATGCATGGTGCTCTGGTCAGGAAGATCCCCCAGAGAAGGAAATGGCAACCCACTCCAGTATTCTGGCCCGGAGAATTCCATGGACAGAGGGGCCTGGCAGCCTACAGTCCATGGGGTCCTGAATAGTCAGACATGACTTAGCAACTAAACAACAACAAGAACAACAGATTGGACCACCCATCATTTGGCTTTGGGGCTGTAAACCCTCCCTCCTCCCCAAACTTTCTAAATAGTTCAGAGGCTTCTGATTCCAACCAGTTTTCCAGTTTCCTTCCCAGTCCCCTATGACTGTCTGCTAAATAGATAGAGTGGGAGGAGGAGGAGGATGGAACTCAGTTCCCTCTCAGTCATCTCTGCAGGGGGGAGGGTTTGTGCTGTGCTTAGTCCCTCAGTCATGTCTAACTTTTTGCGACCCTATGGACTGTAGTCTGCCAGGCTCCTCTGTTCATGGGATTCTCCAGGCAAGAACAGAGAAGTGGGTTGCCATGCCCTTCTCCAGGGGATCTTCTCAACCCAGTGATTGATCTTCCCACCTTGCATCTCTTATGTCTCCTGCACTGGCAAGCAGGTTCTTTACCACTAACACCTCCTGAAATGCAAACTGTGTTTTCCCTCAGCAGAATTTCTCACTGCAGTTAAAAAAAACATTCACAGAACACCCTAGTACAATGAAGGTAATGACACATTCCTGGTATATCAAACACATGGATTAATTAATTCAGAGTAATGCACAGGTGAAGCAAAGTCATTTTCAGCCTCATATGAACCCCTTCCAGGGCCCTAGGAGGAGCCCTAGGAATGTGTGTACATGGCTGTGTGTGTTTGCACAGTCTGAACAGACATGATATTTTTAACCACCTCTGGTTAGGATTGCTATCTCTTTCCACTCTGACTTCCTCTCTATTAATTTCCCTTTGTGTCACTTGGCATTGGAGTGACTCAGGGCTGTTTGGGTTCTGGAATGGACTTGGCGATGCATCTAGCTTAGGTTTGGTGGGATACATTTTTGTGATTCATAGTCCTTTGCAAGCAGAGTGACATCCTCGCTTCCCATCCTCCATATAGGAATGGTTTTCAGGAACACTCATTGTCTGATTCGTCAGGATCATGTTGTCACCAAGTGTAGGGACAGGCGTTGTACCCCGTGTGAATATGCCCTGCAGCCACCAGCACAGGATGTATGTGGATACTGGGCGAGAAACAAAGTTTGAAATAGACTCAAACTCGGCTGAGCTTATTTTCCACATGCAACTGTATCATAAAGTCAATTCCAAGAGATCTGCCCAAATCAGGAAAACAAATTCTGGTTTAAACTTATGATCAATGAATGGAGATAAATTTCTCTCATATATGAAAAAAAACTTGACCTACAGGTTTTCCTCAATTTTACCATTCTAAAACTGTATGTGATATTGCTAATAATGAGTTGTGATGCTAAAAAAAACCTTTTATAACCCATGTCAATCCTAAAGGAAATCAGTCCTGAATATTCACTGAAAGGACTGATGCTGAAGCTGAAGCTCCAGTACTTCGGCCACCTGATATGAAGAGCCAGCTCAATCGAAAAGACCCTGATTCTGGGAAGATTGAGGGCAGAAGGAGAAGGGGGCAACAGAGGATGAGATGGTTGAATGGTATCATTGACTCAGTGGACATGAGTTTGAGCAAACTCCAGGAGATGGTGAAGGACAGGGAAGCTTGGCGTGCTGCAGTCCATGTGGTTACAAAGAGTTGGACACAACTTAGTAACTGAACACCAATGATAGTAATAAACAATTTTGATCAGCCATGCCAGAGAGAAGACTGAATTTGTTATCTATTCTTGCTACAGAAAAGGACACTGAAAATTGTCATCATATGGAAAAGATACCAAAAAAACATGCAGCTAATGATGGCGGGGGGGAAAGTATTACAGCGGGGTGTCAGGCAAGCAGGTTTTTTGGTGAAAATTGTTTCTTTTTTTTCAATTTTGTGAATTTGTGTGTGTGTTTTTTTAAATTTTGTGAATTTGTTGCATTTTTGGCTCTTTAAACAATGGTAATTTGTTTTGATTCCCACTCCCTGCTCCCAACGCTTCCCAGGTGGTGAAATGGTAAAAAATCTGCCTGCCAATGCAGGAGACTCAAGAGACACAGGTTCCTCATTCCCTGGGTCGGGAAGATCCACTGCAGAAGGAAATGGCAAGCCACTCCAGAATTCTTGCCTGAGATCCCATGGACAGAGGAGCCTGATGGGTTGCAAAGAGTCCAAGGGGTTGCAAAGAGTCAGATGTGACTTAGCACACACCTACCCACCCCACCCCACCCCACCCCCACCATTTTTGAAAAGGTCATTCTCATACCTAGTTTTGTTTTGGTGATTTCATATTCTTCCTCTTAAAGATGGTTCCTTAATTTGTTTAAGCTTCAGGTGTCATGAGCCTGGATCAGCCTTGGTCATCCACTCTGTGCTCGGTGTTATACATCACTGGAGCTGGCAGACTTGGTCCTTGCACATGAGGGTTTTACAGTCTTGCTAAAATAGTCATCCTCCATTTCTGAGGACTGTTCTGGTGAAATGGAGTCTCCTCTTTGCTAAGGTGAGAGTATCCTTGTTTGGAACTCTTTGGGGTTTGACTCAAAACACTGCATCATTTTCGACCTACGCTCCTGGGAATTATCCCAAACAAATAATTTGAAAGGAGAAAAAGCTCCACCTTCATTGTCATTGTCCATTTTGTAACCCAAAGTGGGGTCTGGCTGCTTGCTGCTCAAAAGCTATTAAAGAAACCAGGTTGGTAGAAAGGAAAATATTTTATTTTGGTGAGGGGAAGAGGAACAGACTGCTGTCCAAAGGCTGACTCCCCCCACTGACAACCAGGGGGCACTAGCTCTTACAGGCTGAGTGAGTGGGCTCCATGCAGAACAGCACAGATATGACAGTCATTTTGAAACTGGTCATCAGTGGTCTGACCACCATCATCTTGACTGTTTTAAGTACAGTTAATTATCAGTTCTGGGATCAATTTTTTCCCATTTCCTTAAGGCTAGTTCTCGGAATTCTGGCAGCTTATGTCACGGCTACAGTCTGGTTATGTAGTTAACATCATGTAGTTAACTTCTTCTACATGGTGACAGTTTTAGTATCTATAAGACATCTCACAGGATATGGCTCAGAATATTATCTATAGCCCTTGAGAAGGAACTAATAAATAAAGGTCCTTGATTTTGCTTAATGACTACATTATTATAATAATGGTCTCCTCTGACTGTTTTCCTTTGTTTCCGCATGTTCTCACTTCTCTGATTAAACTTATTCTTTGGCTAAAGTTTAACCACAGACAAAAGGCAGGCAGAGGACGTGGGGCACAAGGACCATAGGGTTCTTCACCTTTTCAATTTTACTATGTAAAATCTGTAAGGCATCTTAAATATCCAACGCCCAGGGAATTATTTTGAAAATAATGGTGCCTCCATATACATCTTCTCTTCCCAGCTGGGCCGTCCACTCGGAAAAAATATGTATACAGTTGTCCCATAATATATCCTCAAGGGCTTGGCTCCAAGACCTCTATGGATACCAAAATCCAGCAATGCCCAAATCCCTTATATAAAATGTCCTAGAGCACATTCTCCCACATACATTAAATAAACTCTACATTCCTTATAATAGTTAATACAATATAAATGCTAGGTAGATAATAGTAAATAACAATGCAAATGCTATGTGAATAGTTGCCAGTGCAGGGTGAAAATCAAGTTTTGCTTTTTGGAACTTTGTGGCATTTTTCTTTTCAAGTATATTTTTATTTATTTATTTATTTATTTTATTTTTTGGCTATGGTGGGCTGCACGCAGGCTTTTCTCTGGTTGCAGTCAGTGGGGGCTAGTCTTCATTGCTGTACATGGGCCTCTGATTGCAGTGGCTTCTCTTGTTGCAGAGCACAGGCTCTAGGGCACAGGCTCAGGAGCTGTGGCGCATGGCTTTAGTTGCTCCGTAACATGTGGGATCTTCCTGGACCAGGGATTGAACCCGTGTCTCCTGAATTGGCAGGTAGATTCTTTACCACTGAGACACCAGGGAAGCTCCTCATTTCAAATGTTTTTGATCCTGAGTTGGTTGAATCTGTAGATTCAGAACCCGTGGATCCTGAGGACTGACTGTATACCATATTGAATAAACAGACGTTACAAAATGACCTGCACACTGACAGCAGTGTGTGAAAATGTCTGTTCGGATGGTGGTTGGAAGCGAATGGAGAGTGGTTGTTACAGCAGTGTAGGACTGTGGGGGGTTTCATCTTCTCTTCGTGCTTTCTTCAGCGCAGCCATGCTGCTTTTATGTTTGTTTCCAAAGGAGGGGCATCCAGATGCCTTGGTGCTGCTGTCTGGGCGCTTCCCACTTGACTTTTTTCTTTCCTCTGCACAGTCTGATCGCCCCAACCTATGTGTGTTCCTGTAGGAACACACACACATGCCCGTTCGCACACACGCACCCACACACACCCACACACACACCCATTCTTTTTTTTTTAAGATTTTTTGTTTAATGTAAACCATTTTTTAAAGTCTTTATTGAATCTGTTACAACATTGCTTTTGTTTTATGTTTTGGATTTTGGCCCCAAGGCATGTGGGCTCTTAGCTCCTCCATCAGGGGTTGGCTGACACACTGTGCCATGTGATGATGGATGACCCTGGGGAAGGTTTCAGATGCTGTTGGGACAGCAGTTCAGGGCAGAGCAGGGGGAGTGTGCTTTCCTGCTTCATAAAGAGCATGGCTCAAGGTTAGCCATTTTTTGCACAAGGAGTTATTATTCATTTTGTCTCTTCAGTGCAGAGCAGACCCAACAGAGCTAGAGTTCTGCTTCTGGCTAAAGATCACGTGCTTCAGGGAACAACTCAGGACTCTTGTGATGTAGGGCCAGACTTCAGGATGGAGGTAGGGCTGGTGAGACAAGGAAAGAAGACTCCTCTTTTTCTTACAGGAGCGTTGAATAGAACCATAAGCACGAATTTGAGGAGCCTAAGGGGAAACTGTTCAGATATCAATAACCTCAGCTATGCAGATGACACCACGCTTATGGCAGAAAGTGAAGAGGAACTAAAAAGCCTCTTCCTGAAAGTGAAAGAGGAGAGTGAAAAAGCTGGCTTAAAGCTCAACATTCAGAAAACAAAGATCATGGCATCCGGTCCCATCACTTCATGGGAAATAGATGGGGAAACAGTGGAAACAGTGGCTGACTTTATATTTTTGGGCTCCAAAATCACTGCAGATGGTGATTGCAGCCATGAAATTAAAAGATGCTTACTCCTTAAAAGTTATGACCAACCTAGATAGCATATTCAAAAGCAGAGACATTACTTTGCCAGCAAAGGTCTGTCTAGTCAAGGCTATGGTTTTTCCAGTGGTCATGTATGGATGTGAGAGTTGGACTGTGAAGAAAGCTGAGTGCCAAAGAATTGATGCTTTTGAACTGTGGTGTTGGAGAAGACTCTTGAGAGTCCCTTGGACTGCAAGGAGATCCAACCAGTCCATTCTGAAGGAGATCAGCCCTGGGATTTCTTTGGAAGGAATGATGCTAAAGCTGAAACTCCAGTTCTTTGGTCACCTGATGCGAAGAGTTGACTCATTGGAAAAGACTCTGATGCTGGGAGGGATTGGGGGCAGGAGGAGAAGGGGACGACAGAGGATGAGATGGCTGGATGGCATCACTGAGTCGATGGACTTGAGTCTGAGTGAACTCCGGGAGATGGTGATGGACAGGGAGGCCTGGCGTGCTGCAATTCATGGGGTCGCAGAGTTGGACACTACTGAGCGACTGAACTGACTGAATTGAAGGGGAAACTGTTAGGGATACTGGAAAAGGTGAGGGCTCAGTGGAACTCACCATTGACGAAATGGTACCCTTTTCTGATGGAATTATGGTTCTGGAAATGACATTAAGAAAACAGAAGTCTTTGAAAAAGATTAATTAATTGGGCTGTTTCCCGTCTTAGTTGCATTGTGCAGGATCTTTCATTGCGGTGCATGGACTCTGGTTGTAGTGCGGTAGCTCAGTAGTTGTGGCTCAAGGGCTCACTTGTTCTGAGGCATGTGAGATCTTAGTTCCCTGATTAGGGATCAGATCTGTATCCCCTGCATTGCAAGGCAGATGCTCAACTACTGGACCACCAGGGAAGCCCCTGGAAGACTTTCTTTGAGGAATTGGTTACTCCTTATTTTGTGATTGGTACAGTCCATTGAACTGGGTACCCAAGATAAGCCTCTGACAGAGACAAAGGAAAAGGTGGTGAGAGGGGCACATTTGTGATTTCCTGAAAGATGGGCACCCAGGTGATGGGGAGAGTTGAGGGGGAGTCTGGGATGGCCAATAGTTCAGGGACATTGGACAGCCTCAGTACTCCAGTTCATGGGAAGGGAGGAGACAATGCTTAGGAGAACCTGTCTCTCCTTCTTCCCCAGATGGAGTCAGTGTAGTTTATTTGTTGTTCAGTCACTCAGTCATGTCCTACTCTTTGTGACCCCATGGACTGCAGCACACCAGGCTCCTCTGTCTTCCACTATCTCCCAGAACTTGCTCAAGTTCATGTCCATTGAGTCGGTGATGCCATCCAACCATCTCATCCTCTGTCCCCTCCTTCTTCTCCTGCCCACAATCTTTCCCAGCATCAGGATCTTTTCCAGTGAGTCAGCTCTTCACATCAGGTGGCCACAGGGAGCTTCAGCATCTGTCCTTCAAATGAATATTCATGGTTGATTTCCTTTAGGATTGATTGGTTTGATCTCCTTACAGTCCAGGGGACTCTCAAGAGACTTCTCTAACATCACAGTTCAAAAGCATCAATTCTTCAGTGATCAGCCTCAACTCTCACAATGTAATTCATTGATTGATTGATTAGCTTTTATTGAGCCAGGCCTTCCTTATTCTGAACGCTGGGAATATAGAAATGTCCTTTCAGAAGTTCTTGAGAACACTTTGAGAGTTCTTTGAGGTAATATACATACAAGAAGACAAGGCAAGACTCATTGTTACTGAGAGGAGAGACAGTGTAGGTGAGCCCAAGTGCTTAATGTCCCCAGGGAGGTAGCACTTGCTGATGCACACAACAGACTTGCCGGGGACACACACATGACGACTCAAGAACAGGACCAGTCACTGGTAGAATTAAAGTTCAAACCCAAGTGAGGATGAAGCAGTTATGACACACAACATTTCAATGCTAAATTATTTTCAGAGTGGATGTAGAAAATCTCTGCCCAGTGAGATCATGAAATTAAATATAAGGAGCTTTCACATTGAGTTATTTGTTCTATTGACCAAATGTTCAACAGCTTTCCTGGGGAGAGAGAGCATGAAGAAATGGGCTTGTGTTCTAATGAGAAAAACATTCAGGTTAATTGCGGGATGAACACTCATTCTTAAGTAAGGAGAAGGTTTGCAGACTTTGTTCCAGGAGGTCGGGAAGGAGGGAGCAAAGAGGAGGGACCAGCCTCTCTTGTGGCTGGAAACTAGACGAATGACTTCTCACTTGACTATATAACAGGGATCACAGGGCCTTGTTTGAATTCCTTTTCCTCACTGGGACCTCAGGGGGTGGAGACTCAAGAGTTAAGGGTCTTTTCTGCTGAGCCCCAGAAGAAGAGGCTTGGATCAGAGCCATGCAATGGAAACCACCCAGTGAAGGACCTGCAAGAAGCTGAGGGTTGGTTAGCATCTTCTCTGTCTCCCAGACACCAAGATGCCCTCTGTTTAAAGTGAAGAACCAGAAAGCTAATTATGACAGTGGATATCAGAACTGCAATTGTCTTTGTTGAAAGTGAAAGTGTTAGTTGCTCAGTCTTGTCCCACTCTTTGTGACCCCATGGACTGTAGCCTGCCAGGCTCCTCTGTCCATGGAATTCTCCAAGGAAGAATACTGGAGTGGATTGCCATTTCCTTCTCCAGGGGATCTTCCCAACCCAGGGATTGAACCCAGATCTCCGGCATTGCAGGCAGATTCTTTACCATCTGAGCCACCAGGGAAGCCCACCTTTGTTGAGGACTCAGGGAATATTTTTTTTAAGATTTTTTTTTTCTATATGGACAATTTTTGAAATCTTTATTGAATTTGTCACAATATTGTTTCTGTTTTATGTTTTGTGTTTTTTTGCCATGATGCATGTGGGCTCTTAGCTCCCCAACCACAGATTAAACCTTCACCCCCAACATGGGAAGGTGAAGTCTTAACCAGTGGGACATCAGGGAAGTCCCTGGACTTATGAATTGATTGGAAAGAGGGCATGATGGAATTCTGGGGGGCTGATAGATTATTTCTTTTTAAACTTATATTTGTTTTTATTTATTTGGCTGCGCTGGGTCTTGGTTGCATCCTGTGGGGTCTAGTTCTCTGACCTGGGATCAAACACAGAGTTTTAGCCACTGGACCACCAGGGAAGTCCCCTGGTTGTGTTATTTGTCTCCAGGGAGACATATATGTTTTTCAAATTCATCCCATCATATACACAAGAGATGGGCATTTCACTGTATGTAAACTTTACCTTATTAAAGATATGTAGCATTAGGAGGGAAAATTATTTAAAAATATGCCTCATGGCTCATTCTTCAAAAGGGAAAGACAAACCTCAGACTGCAACCCCAACCTTGAGAGGGTGACAAGACAGGTAACATACAAGCACGGATGCTGGAGACTGGGGATTGGAGATCCGGCTGTGCTGGCTGTTCATTGTGGATAGCTGTTTACCTCTGTCCTTGTTGATAAAGTAAGGGGATTTTACAAGGAGGTGGCTAAGCTCTGGCCATCTGAGACATCCCGTCCCCACTTTCTGAGACAGTGGCTGGGCCGGATGAGCCATGGGTGTGACCCGATTTGGTGGTTCTTGTGATCCGAATCTTTTCCACATGTCTGGTGTCAGCCCAGCACAAGGAGCGCAGAGCACGGGGCAATGCGATCTGTCCAGGAAGTCCTGGGCTCCGTCGTTGCTAAAATTAGAACCAGGCTGCAGCTCAGATCAAGGCCATTCCTTTCCCAGCCCCTCGGTGAGCTCACGCTTCTCTCTCCACCCTGAGCCACACAAATGCGCTCATAATTATAGCAGCCATCACGTGGGTGCCAGATGACCTTGTGCCCGGGAGACAGCAAGCAGTAAGGGAGCTCTAGCCCTGCAAAGAGACAGAGACCCTCTCCTTGTTATTTTTAGTTTCTTATTTAACCTTTTTGGTTTTTTTTTTTTTTTGCCGCGCACTCAAGGCATACATGTTCTAAGTTCCCCCATCAGGGATTGAACCCATGTCCCTGCATTGAAAGTGGGGAATCTTAACCACCGGACTGCCAGGGAAGTCCTAACCCTGTCCCTTTTAGACAAGGTGAGGAGTAGGTAGAAAGAGAACAAAAAAAGAGGGAAAGAAGACAAAAACCATACTTAAATCTTTGCTGCTATGCAGTGTGTACCCATGGGCTTCCTGAAAGATAAAGAAAACACTCGAAAAAAAATCTCAAAAAAAATAAAATTATGATCTTTCCTGATCAGGGATTTCAGTAGCTGGCCTCTATCTGTGAGCAGACTAGATTAGAGTCCCAGCTTTGTTGCAGATGACCCAGGATCTTGAGCAACTTCCCTAATTGGCTGGACCTCTGTTTCATTACAAGCAACACAGAGAAATTAAACTCAAAGGTTATTCGGGGATAGGGAACGAAGTGAAGTATACGAGGGCACCCAGGAGGTGCTCGGGTAGACTGACTGAACCCAGGTCTAGTTGGAAACATTCGTGGGTGATTTTCTGGTCTGGTTGGTCTTGGATTCAGCCTCAGGAGATCTTAACATTGGAAGCTGCTCTGAGGGTTATTTCTTTATTCCATGTTTTCGCAGTCCCCTTCTAGGTTTGCATGCAGAGAGCAGTTCTGAGGGTACTCTGACCATGAGTGGTAACAAGTAGCTTCTTTTTGAATTTCAGTTTTTGGCCAAGTGTCATGTGGGATCTTAATTCCCAGACCAGGGACCGAACCAGCAGCCCCTGCATGGAAGTTCGGAGTCTTAACCACTGGGCCACCAGAGCAGTCCTGATAAGTAGTTTCTTTGTTGTTGTTCAGTCGCTCAGTTGTGTCCAACTCTTGTGACCTCATGGAGTGCAGCCCACTAGGCTTCCCTGTTCATGGGACTTCCCAGGCAAGAATACTGGGATGGGTTGCCGTTTCCTTCTCCAGGGGATCTTCCCTACCTAGGGGTTGAATCTGCATCTCCTGTAAGTCTCCTGCATTGCAGTCAGATTCTTTACTGCTGAGCCACTGGGAAGGCCTCTAAGTAGCTTCTTAAGAGCTGCCTAACTTCCCTTGGCCCCATGGTACCCAAGCTCTCAGTGCTATTTCCTCTACAATGAGAGTGGGTAGATCCGCCTGCAGAGTCGTCATGGAGATCAGATGCGGTCTCCATGGAAAGTGCCTAAGAGAGTGATGGACACAGAGAGGATGCTTAAGATGATAGTCATTTAATAGGATGAGTTATTAAGGATTTTTTTTAAAGAAAACATTTAATTGGTTCATTTATTTGATGCTCTGAGCTGTTCAGCTGAATGAAAGCATAATCTAATTTCTTTTGGGAAAACATGTGTTGCCATCTTAAAAAATGTTTTATTTATTTATTTACTTGGCTGTATCAGATCTTAGTTGCATCAGGCGGGATCTTTTAGTAGCAACATGTGAACTTTTAGTTGCCACATGGAATCTTGTTCCCCCACCAGGGGTTGAACCTGGGCCCCCTACATGGGGAGTGCAGAGTCTTAGCCACTGAACCACCAGGTAAGTCCAACGTTTCACCTTTTTTTGGCCATACCGCAATGCAGGTAGAAATTCCCAGACCAGGGATCGAACCCACATCCCCTGCAGAGGAGTCTTAACCACTGGATTGTCAGGGAAGTCCTTGTTGCAGTTTTGTTCTTGACTGCCTAGCTGTTCTGACCTATAACACCACTCTTACCATTGCTGCCATTAGCAGTGGTAATGACCGTGGCAATGAGAAGAATGAGAGGTTGAGATCTGCACCGGGTTCTAGTGTCAGCTTCCCATGGAGCAGGACAGGACTTGCATCCTCACTGTGCCAGCCACCTGGTGACCCTCACCGGCACACTGGTTTTTATGCCCAAACTTCAGGCTTAAGTGGAAGTCCATCGTCAGTCTTATCAACTGGACACACATGCATGCTAAGTTGCTTCAGTCGTGTCCGATTCTGTGACCCCATTGATTTTAGCCCCCCAGGCTCCTCTGTCCATAGGATTTTTCAGGCAAGAACACTGGAGTGGGTTGCCATGCTCTCCTCCAGGGGATCTTCCTGACCCAGGGATTGAACCCGAGTCTCTTTTGTCATCTGCATTGGAAGGCAGGTTCTTTACCACTAGTGCCACCTGGGAAGCCCCTATCAACTGGACACTGTTGAGTAAATGCAGAGGAAGAACTGTCCTGGCGTAGCTGCAAAATGCCCACACTGGGGCTGCCCAGGAAAAAGCCAAAACACCTACCAGGAAAGGGAATATAGGAGTACTTTTCCTTCTGGGTATCCTGGTGGTCCCTTCCTTGGGCCTTTTGAGGTTCCACCGCTGAACTCTCCTCTTCCATGGCATCTACTAATAAGGACAACAGGAAGCCTACCTTTCCTATGATGTCAGTGGGTGGCCTAAGGTGATGATGGGATCTCGATTCTGAGGTTTCATTGCAGGCAGATATACTGAGAGACCAGCCCTTCTTCTCATCCAGAAATGCCTTCAGAGAGAAGGGTTCAGGCTTTTGGAGTCACATGAGTAAGAGTAAGAGTAAAAGAGTAAAAGTAAGCCTTTCAGGAGGTGCTCTAGCTGTAGAATGAGTTCCTTCCAGACACAGAGCTCTCAAGCTGAAAGCCCCAGAGACATCTCAGCCATGGGCTTGTGGTGAGAAGCCAATGTTCCTCAGGTGCATGGGATGCCCCATAAAGCAAACCCTCCCATCTTTACGTGGAGACAAAGCAGCCATCTTAGGATTGAAGATGGTCAGAGTTTTCTTTGTGGTGGCCAGAGATGGGAGAGCTTAGGTTTTCGTTTCTCTGTCAAAACTATGGTTTTTCCAGTAGTCACGTACAGATGTGAGAATTGGACCCTAGAGAAGGCTGAGAGCTGAAGAATTGATGCTTTCAAATTGTGGCACTGGAGAAGACTCTTGAGGGTCCCTTGGGCAGGAAGGAGACCAAACCAGTCAATCCTAAAGGAAACCAACACTGAATATTCATTTGAAGGACGGATGCTGAAGCTCCAATACTATGGCCACCTGATGTGAAGAGCTGACTCATTGGAAAAGACCCTGATGCTGGAAAAGACTGAGGGCAGGAAGAGAAGGGGGTGACAGAGGATGAGATGGTTGGATGGCATCACTGACTCAATAGACATGAGTTGAGCAAACTCCTGAAGATGGTGAAGGACAGAAGATCCTGGTGTGCTACAGTCATAGGGTTGCAGAGAGTTGGACACAACTTAATGGCTGAACAACAGTTCCTCCCATACAAAGTAAGGAGATTGGTTAAAATGACCAACTGTCACCTCTCTTTCTGGCCTGTGACACTCATAGATGGGCGCCCCAATGCTCCTGCCCCCCCTCCCCCGACACAGGATATAGGCATCCTTGTCTGCCATGTTGGTGGTCTTGCCTGGGGCCTGGTGTTACTGTCCTGAACGGTATCTTTGCCCAAGTGTCTTGTTGCCTTTCAGGACATCTGTGTGGCTCTCATATTTCTCTCAAATCTCCTTTGAGGCTTGCCCTCCCGGTGAATGATGGGACACTTGAGTTCATCTGTGGAGGGACACACACTGTGTCCTTGAGCACAGAGTCCTGCCCACTCAGTGTACACCAGCCCCTCTGGAGTTTGCCCCTTGAGAGGGGGCAGTTTCTTACCTAAACTTCTGGCTCACTCTCTGCTTCTGCCCACTTGGAGCCAGATTGCACTTTGTACAGTCTGGCCACCAAGTTTTGTTTGTTTGTTTGTTTGTTTTAGCTGCTCTAGGCCTTCATGGCTGCAGTAGTTGCAGCGAGTGGGGTCTACTCTCTAGTTGTGTTACTTGGACTTCTCATTGCCGTGGCTTCTTCTGCTATGGAGCACTCGCTCCAGGGTGTGCGGCCTTCAGTAGTTGTGATGCACGGGCTTAGTTGCCTTCGGCACATGAAATCTTCCCGGATCAGGGATCAAACCCATGTGTCCTGCATTGGCAGGGAGATTCCCAACCACAGGACCACCAGAGAAGCCCAAGCCACCAAGATCTTTAAGATCAATCTAGATGGGGTCTTTGAGATCTTATATTAAATGGACTCATACCGACTTTTCCTTCTTTCTGGGTTCTCAGAACTTCTACAGACATAGGGAAGGCCCTGGATGCAGGCCACACTGTCTCAATTTCTTGCAGAAATCCCTTCTGTCTCCGAGCTGCACTGAGCAGGAGAATTGCTCTTCTGAGGACATCTGTGTCCTTTTGTAGAAAGCCAGTTGGAGATGCTGCTCCTTGGGTTACCTCATGTCTGTTATATAAGCACTCGCTTGATAAATTTCTCCTTGAACTCGGTGCCAGGAAAAATTTCTCTTTCCAATCTGATTCCAGAGGGTTTTTTTTGTACAATGCAAAATACACAAGCCAGCGCGTATCCCCCTTTCATCCAGGAAACTGAGAGATAAATCCAGCCATCTACTGTAGTAAACAACTCTTCCCAGGTGCTTTGAAGCACATTGTTCTCTTTTACTCTGGATTTTTCTTGGAGTTGTGTTTGGTTTCTAAAGTTTCTTAGAGTCTTTCAGGAAAGAGTGAGGAGTAAATGTCCCCTAGATAAACACCATGCATGCACACATATATACATGTCCCAGTTACCCTCCTTCTCACCCCTGGCCCTTTCTCAGTATCACCACTGCCATGGCCCCCGTCCAGGCTCCATGCCAGGCCCTGGGAGTGCAATGATGACATGGCTCTGCCTGTGGATTGCTTACAGTTGGTCTGTTGGGAAGATAAGCAGATGGACAAAGAAGTATATTCAAGGCAGGGTCAGCACTGACATTAAGGGACAAAGGAAAGGTTGGAGGAGTTCTGAAAGAGAGAGCATGCCACGTGACTCTGGAAAAAGACAGCAAGATGGGGGAAGGCTTTTGGAGGCAGGGCATAGCAACTGAGCTGGGAATGATGAAAAGGATTAAAAAAAAAAAAGATGGAGAAGGAAGGACATTTCTGATCAAAGGAACAGTTTGACTAAAGACTGGTATCTCAAAAAGATAGACTGTCCTCTCCCCCCATATTGGCAAAAACAGGAGGACTTTAGTTCAGTTGGTAGGTAAGACCCACAAAGGAGGCAGTGGGAGGGAGGGATCATCATACGGGGATGTGTACTTTTCAATATGGGGTTTCCCAGGTGGCCCTAGGTGGCTCAGACAGTAAAGCGTCTTCCTGCAATGTGGTAGACCCAGATTCGATCCCTGGGTCAGGAAGATTCTCTGGAGAAGGCAATGGCACCCCACTCCAGTACTCTTGCCTGGAAAATCCCATGGACAGAGGAGCCTGGTAGGCTGCAGTCCGTGGGGTCACTAAGAGTCGGACACAACTGAGCGACTTCACTTTCACTTTTCACTTTCATGCATTGGAGAAGGAAATGGCAACCCACTCCAGTGTTCTTTCCTGGAGAATCCCAGGGACGGGGGAGCCTGGTGGGCTGCCATCTATGGGGTCACACAGAGTCGGACACGACTGAAGTGACTTAGCAGCAGCAGCAGCAGTGGTAAAGAACCCGCCTGCCAAAGCAGGAGACTGAAGAGACCCAGGTTTGATCCCTGGTTGGGAAGATCCCCTGGAGAAGGGCATGGCATCCCACTCCAGTATTCTTGCCTGGAGAATCCTGTGGACAGAGGAGCCTGGCAGACTATAGTCCAAACGATGGCAAAGAGTTGGGCACAACTGAAGCAACTTAGCATGTACTTTGCAATCGATGGCTTCCCTGGTAGCTCAGCTGGTATGCAGGAGACGCTGGTTCAATTCCTGGGTCGAAAAGATTCACTGGAGAAGGGATAGGCTACCCCTCCAGTATTCTCGGGCTTCCTTGGTAGCTCAGCTGGTAAAGAATCCTCCTGCAATGGGGGTTCGATCCCTGGGTTGGGAAGATTCCCTGGAGAAGGGCTACCCACTCCAGTATTCTGGCCTGGAGAATTCCATGGACTGTATAGCCCATTGGGTCACAAAGAGTCAGACACAACTGAACAACTTTCACTTTCACTTTGCAATTGATAAACACAATTTGGCTCCAATATATCAATATATCCTTTTTTTTTTTTAAGTTTCATTTCTGGAATTACAGCAAGAGTGGTTTGAAGGGCCAGGCTCATGACACTTACCTTGGACAGAAGAATTGAAGTTGTTTTTTTTTTCCTTAAGGGATGGTTGGGGGTGTTGATGAGGAAGAAAGGGAGGAGGCTGCGAGTGTAAATTAAAGCACTGGTTCCCTTAACAACGCCGGCAGATGGGGAGAGTTTCCGTGCCTCGTGGTTCTCAGTTCCTTTTCTGCTGCTGAAGAGGAACAAAGAGGGAGTGAGGGATCGGCGGTGATGTTTATCTTTCCAGCTCTGCAATTTCAAATGCTGGAATCCCCCAGGGTTGGGAAGAGTGGGTGTAGTCACTTCCCACCATTGCTGAAGGCGGAGGAGATGCGGCCACTTGGGTGGGGAAGAGGGGGTGTGATTTCCTCCCAAATAGGATATTTATCTCCCCAACGGGAGGCTGCAGAGAGTCATCAAGAACTTATCACCAGAAGCAGATGACCAGAGAGGAGCCCTGCCCAACTGTTTATCCCAGAGGGAATGAGTTAGCCAGAGGAGGCAGGGCGAGGGTCATCAGCTGAGGACCAGTGACACGGGGACCTCCACTGTCATTGGTGTGTTCAAGAGGAATTCTTCCTGCCAGACCCTTCCAGGACCCTCAGCAGGATCTCAGCAGGCCCTCTCAGGACCCTTGATGACATTGGAACTGGAGGAGCGAAAGTTGCTTCTGAAGTTGAGAACAAAGGGGAGTGCTGGTCCTTTCTTCCCATTGAGTCCAGAATTCTGGGATGATCATCTCAGGCCTTAGAAATCATGGGCCAGAGATTCTGAAAGTGTTAGTCACTCAGTCGTGTCGACTCTTTGCAACCCCATGGACTATATAGCCCCCAGGCTCCTCTGTCCATGGGATTCTCCAGGCAAAAACACTGGAGTGGTTTGCCATTTCCTCCTCCAGGGGATCTTCCCGACCCAGGGATCAAACCCATGTTCCCACATTGCAGGTGGATTCTTTACCATCTGAGCCACCAGGGAAGCCCTGTTGATTCTGAAAGCTCCACAAATAGCCTGACCTGCCTGGTTGTTGAGATGAAGTGTCCACTCTGCACGCTTAGAACATATCAATGGAAAGGAAGTCCCATCCCCCTCGTGACAGAGAAGGAAACCAAAAGGCAGAGGGGCAAAATGTAATAAGTCAAACTTATTAACGATACCATTTCAGAAATCCTTATTTTTTTAAATTTATTTATTTGACTGCTCCTGGTCTTAGTTGTGCCATGCAAACCCTTAGTTATGGCATGTAGGATCTTTAGTTGCAGCACGTGGGATCTAATTCCCTGACCAGGGATTGAACCCTGGCCCCCTGAATTGGGAGCACGAAATCTTAGCCACTGGGCCACCAGGGAAGTCCTTCCAAATTCTTATTTTTAAAACTATTTTAGTAGACATGAAGGTCTTCTTCATGTCTGTCATATTTCTATTTTTTTCCTTTTATTTATACAAGGAATTACTTCTCTGCAGCCACTTTGCCATCTATGAAATGGGGGTGACCTTTATCTCATAGATCTGTGAGATTAAACTAAATAAGACAATGATGTGCGTGCTTAGTCATATCTGACTCTTTTCAACCCCATGGACTGTAGCCCTCTAGGCTCCTCTTGTCATGGGATTTCCCAGGCAAGAATACAGGAGTGGGTTGCCATTTCCTGCTCCAGGGGATCTTCCTGACCCAGGGATCAAACTGGGGTCTCCTGCATTGGCAGGTGGATTCTATTTACTTCGCCTGCTGGGAAGTCCCAATAAGACAATACACACATATAAAGTGTTAAAAATGGTTTCTGAACATGCCATAGGAGTTATTGTAGGGAGAAAATTTCAATTTTTATTTTCTTCCACTTCTGCCTGCCTCTTAGGTTTTTGGTATAGTCTGGAATTTTTGACTATGAAAAAAAATTCAAATTGAATGTTCATTATTATTAAGTACTTTTTCTTCAAGAATGACATAACAGTGTATCATTTTGTCACTCTATTCACTATAACCATTTCACCTTAGTTCTATGCTTAAGTTATTTTATGCTTATATTAATACACACTTTTCAGTGTTTATATAATGAGTCCTTTTATAAAGCAGCCTCCTTCTTATTGAGTTCTTTAACTTGATTTATAGCTCAATTGCATAATATTTTTCAGGAAAGGTACCTAACAGGCGTATTCTGAACTGATACATACCTTGGAATGTCTCTTTATTGCTTTAAATCACGAACAACAACTTGCTGGGTTTTGAAATCTTGCTTTCCACACTTTCCTCCACTCAGAGTTTTTTTTTTTTTTGATCCAGTCGGCAAGGAGTTTGGGACCAGCTCCATTTTTATTCCTTTGCCAAAAAGTTTTATATGCCTAGATCATTACAGGCATCTTCCTTTATCCTTGGATTACCAAAAAAAAAGTCTTTTTCTCTCTTAGGAGTTCTCATTCTTACCAAAAAGAGGTTTAAGTTAGCCAGGTATTCAGGTATTTTCTCCCCAAATATGCTTTTGTGACACCACCACCCCCTCCCCCCTGGCACCTCCCAGCAGGCCCCCAGTTGATCTGTCCTGAATGGGGATGACTCTCTTGTTTTCTGTGGTGGAGGACTAGCTGATCAAGTCTGTGTTACAATTCAAGGATTTGGCCACCAGCTTGGTTGGCTCAAGGTCAGAGTTTAGGAAATCCTTAGATCTGTACGTTTTGTTTTTCATAATGCTACTTTACTGGAGCAAAGTTTCCATATCAAATTTCTGATCAGTTCAATCTTCCTTTTGTGAATGGGTCCAGCCTGGGCTGGTAGCCTATGTGTGTGTATATATATATATTTTTTTTTTCTCCCCCCCCCCCCCGCAAAGGGTGGAGACAGCTACTTCTATTTTGTATTTATTTATTTTTGGCTGTGCAGGTCTTCATAGCTGCACTTGTGCTTTCTCTAATTACAGTGAGCAGGGGCTACTCTAGTTGTGGTGTGAGGGCTTCTCATTGCAGTTGCTTCTCTTGTTGCAGCCGGCAGACTCCAGAGCAGGGGCTCAGTAGTTGTGGTACACGGGCTTAGACGCCCTGCAACATCTGGAATCTTCCCGGACCAGAGATTGAACCCTGTTCCCTGCATTGGCAGGCAGATTCTTAACCACTGGACCACCAGGGAAGTCCTAGGCAATATATTTCACAGCCTGCCCCGACCAATCAGAAAGAAACAGGTAGTACAGGGACAGAGGTGTAGGGACTTCCTCTTGTGTCAAATATTTATCCTTAATTGTTGAATAATGGTGGTGGAGGTGATGTTTGGGTGGCCTGGGGCCTCAGTCTGGGAAAGCTCCTGCAGCAGAAGGACAGGTAAGCAGTTTGACGTTAACAGCTATTTGCCAAACAGAATGGAAGCCAGTCAGTGTTAAAACTGGAATAGTGATGCCAGTGCACGTGCGACCTTGAGTGTCAAGGATAACTCCTTTGGCCTGTCCCTCCGGGTTCTCTATCTGCTGCTTGCTTGGGGTCCTTCTGGCAGAGATGTTTTGCAGCTCTGCTTGAATACCAGACATCCTCCAAAGCTCAGAGTAAGGACAGACAATGACTGGACATTCCCCAGGAATCTAAGCGTGTGCCTGAACTGACCACCTCACATTGCAAGCTGTACTCCTGCTCTCTTCTGTAGTAGAAGGTACTGCTCTGAGGATATCTGGGGGATGGCAAGTACCATCTGTATTTTTTTGAGTCTTTTTTCTTTTTGCTGCACTGGGTCTTTGTTGCTGCACTCGGGCTTTCTCTAGTCGTGGCGAGCAGGGACTACTCTCCAGCTGCAGTGCACAGGCTTCTCCTTTCGGTGGCTTCTCTTATTGTGGAGCACAGGCTCCGTGGCACGTGGGCTTCAGCAGTTGCAGCCCTGAGACTTAGTTGCTCCGTGACATGTGCAATCTTCCTGGACCAGGGATGGAATCCATGTCCCCTGCATTGGTAGGTGAATTCTTAACCACTTGGACCACTAGGGAAGTCCTACCATCTGGATTTTGAACAGAGATAAGCATTTAATCATTCCTGAATCTCGTCCTCCCCTAGAGCTGAGCCAGAGACGGATTCTATCTTTGCAGCCAAACCGTTAGGAAAATGGTGCCAGGGTTTACAGATTTATTTGGCAAAAATACATCCTCATCCAGAGAGAAGAGCAGAAAATAGTGGCTGAGGTCTTAGCACCTGAGCTCTGGGATGAAGGCTGGGTCTGAGAAGGTGTGGGGACTTGGGCCATGGCCAAGTTATCTAGGTCAGGTGCTGCACAAGACCTCGTGTGGGAAACATGGGAGGATATGGTCTCTGAAGAATATTATCCTCACTCGCTCAGTCATGTCTGACTCTTTGCTACCCCATGGACTGCAGCCTGCCAGGCTCCTCTGTCCATGGATTTCCCTGGCAAGAACACTGGAGTGGGTTGCCATTACATAAACCTAATATGGAATTGGCTGCCAGAAATTCTATAGACATTTGGATTGCTTCTGGAGAGTGAGGACTGCTGTCTTTGACAGGCGAACTCAAAGGGATGCTGGACACCCCAACACCCAGGGCTGACAGAGTAGGAGAGGTGATGGAGCAAGGGATGCTGTTGGTTTGGGGTTCTTAAATTGGTTATTAATTTTGTTGTTTTTGTTTGGTCGCTAAGTCAAATCTGACTGTGACCCTATGGACTGTAGCTCATTAGGCTCCTCTGTCCATGGGATTCTCCAGGCAACCCTACTAGACTGGGTTGCCATGACCTCCTCCAGGGGATCTTCCTGACCTAGGGATCAAACCCATGTCTCTTATGTTTCCTGCATTGGCAGGTGGGTTCTTTACCACTAGCACTGCCTGGGAAGCCCAGACGGTGGTGTACTATCCCCATTTTATAGGTGAGAAAATAGAGGCACAGAGAGGGGCAAAAACTTGCTCAAAGTCACCGATTGAATACATGATGAAGTTGGTTGTCAAGTTTTTTTCTCCTGGTGAAGAATGGGCAAGCTGACTCCTCGTCAAGTACTAAAAATAAGGAATTTTTCTGTACAGCAGAGAAAATAGCAGTAGAAATCAGCATGAAAAACCACGGATTGGCTCAACCAAATACTGCCAGAGGACATCCAAAAACAGGAGTTTTAGCCAACTTCCTCTCTCAATTTTTCGTTCTCTCAAGAACACAATGCATCTGAGTGGCTAGAAAGCTCTGACGGGGGCACGAGGACATGGACATGGCTTCAAAGACTAATCCAGTCTTGTTGACAACTCACCAGAAGCAAGCTGGAGTGCTGGCAGCTACTTTTTTCTTTTCTTTTTATTTTTACTTTTTAAAATTTTTGGCTGTGCTGGGTCTTCGTTGCTGCACTCACGCTTTCTTGAGTTGCAGTGAGCGGGGGCTTTTCTTTAGTTGTGGTGTGTGGGCTTCTCCTTGTGGTGGCCACTCCTATTGCGGAACACAGGCTCCAGAGCCTGGGCTCAGTAGATGTGGCACGTGAGCTTAGTTGCCTCAGGCATGTGGAATCTTCCCAGACCAGGGATCTAACCCATGCCCCCTGCATTGGCAGATGGATTCTTAACCACTGGACCACCAGGGAAGTCCAGCAGCTACTTTCAAGACAGGGCATTCGGAACCCCTTTAGTGGAGGAGCTAGGATTGAAATGAAGTTCAAGGTCACCCACATGAGGGAGACCCATATTTTGTTACCAGCGTGGCAGCAATGGACATGGAATGGCAGACTGAAAGCTCTCAGAGAGTCTCTTCTCGGTGTTGATGAGTTGTGCCTTTTAGGAAGGAGTTTCGGATCATGGGCTCTGGCCAGCTGGAGTCCTAGACCAGTAGGTCCAGCTCTGCCCAGCTGCTCCAGATTCTTCCCACAAGGCAGCCGCCCTGGAAACCCAAGCCTTTCCCACTGGGATTGGCCAAGTCATGGGCAATGACCCAAGAACAAAAGAACTGGAGATACTTGCCAGGTAGAGTTGGACTGCAGATCATTACCACTTCCTTCTGTAGGAGGTCATTGGTCCGGGTTCCCCGAGACAAACTTACAGGAAAGGGGCATGTTGGTGAATCTAGAATTTCTGGACAAGTTGTGAGAATGAGAGAAACAGTGGGCAGGTTGTAATATAGGCCTGGTGGATGCAGCTGAGCATACTTCTCTGGGAAAGCCGGACTCGCTGTTATTGCCAACAGGCTGTGGAGTTGGGTTCAGCCCTGTTGCCAGCTCTGCTTGTGTGCCAGCTGGGGTGTGAGGTCAGATAGGAGCTGAGGACAATGGGAACTGGTTCCTTCCGTGCCCTGGGAGTAGGGTGAGGAAATGGGTTGAGATAGCCCCAGCCTGAGCCATGGAAAGTCTCAAGGGCTGGAAGGAGACACACACAGGGTGACTGGGAGCTCCAGAGAAGGGGTTTCCTCCCACAGTGGGGCCTTACTCTGGACCACAGGAATATAGCTCCCATGAGTTGTAAGGCACACTTCTGACCATCTATGGACTTACTAGAATTATTGTTTTTAGAGTTCACACACTGAGGAATCATATAAAAGGATTCTGTCCAAATGCCCTATATCAAAGTCTTATATTTTTCCAGTCTGGAAGTAGAAAAGTTAAAAGAGTTCTCTCTCATAAAAATATTCACCCCCCTCACCCCCCCGCCCTGACCCCTCACATCATGGGCTGGTGACAAGTCAATTTTTAAAAAGTTATTATGTATTTATTTACCAAAGAATTTTTTTGCCACCACGCAGCATGGCATGTGGGGTCTTAGTTCCCTGACCAGGGGTTGAACTGGTGCCCCTGCATCTGGACCCCAATAAACTCAATTTCTGACCTCAAGAAAACCCCACAAACAAAAAAACAGAAGTCATTAGATTAGGACCCTCCATAATCTAGTGTGACCTCTCTTAAACTTGGTTACATCTGTGTAGACCCTGTGTCTAAATAATGTCACGTTCGTAGGTACCAGGTAAACCCGAATTGTAAGGAGATGTCATTCAACCTGGTACACATGGGCATGTCTTCATGTAAACAAATAGATACTCAGACCCTGATGCTAGGAAAGATTAAAGGCAAAAGTAGAAGGGGACAGCAGAGGATGAGATGGTCAGATGGCATCACCAACTCAATGGACACGAATTTGAGGAAACTCAGGAAGATATTGGAGGACAGAGGAGCCTAGCGTGCTGCAATCCATGAGGTTGCAAAGAGTCACACATGACTTAGTGACTGAACAACAACAGATACTCATTATTATTTTTGAGGACAACATAATATTTTATCAGAGATATGTATCGCTATTTACTTAAACCCATCTCCTAAGGATTGACATCTAGGTAATTTTATTTTTCGTTTTGGCTGTTTCCAGCATCTGTTTGAAATACACCCTTGTACATAGATTTTATACTTGTGTCATTATTTTTCTTAGAGAAGTACCATAAATCGGGTTGGTAATCCAAAGGGCATGTGCTTTTATTATTTTGCCATCTCTCTTTCTTTCTTTTTTACATTTTTATCTTGCTATCTCTCTCACCATTTTTTTTTTACATTTTTATTTTACAATCTTTTTTATTTTTTGGCCACCTGGCATGCTAGATATTAGTTCTCCAAACAGGGATCGAACCCTAACCTCCTGCATTGGAAGGCAAAGTCTTAACCTCTGGACCACCAGGGAAGATACAGTCAACATGTTCTTTTGACCACCTATATATGAGGCTGTGTGCTTAGCACTAAGGATGTACTAATGAAACAGTGTCCTTGACCTCAAGCAGCTTACACTGGTTCAAATTGGTCAGGTCCAATAAAAACTTCTAATCACAGCAATTTGCAGAGAAAATACAAAGTGAGTTGAGAGCCAGGGGAGAGGCAAATGGCATCCTCTGTCCAGTCTCGGGATGTTGTTGAGGGAGATGACTTTGGGGATGGTCTCGATGAATGAGTACATGACTTGGGGAAGTAAGTGTCTTGAGTAAGGAGATTCAAATAGAGGAAACATCAAGGGCAATACAAGCATCCTTCTGGGAGACCTCAACTATTTTGATATTCTTAGAACATAATGTAAAACAGTGTCATTTATAGGAGGTGATACTATTAAAAGTAGACAATGATTTAATCAGCTTTTGACATTTTTTAGTTCTTAACTTCCATGTTTATCACTTCCAAGAAGATACATTGTAATGCCTAGAAACCCAGCTCTCCAAATCCCTTTGGGAACAGAGACCCACTTGTAAATTGGGGTCTCCTGTCTGAGTCCATAGTCCATCTTGTCCTTGTGTGATTTCCTCCTTACGGACAAAGAACTGTACGTGGGAGGTGCCACACGAGGGCGCAGTTGCCTAGTTATGGAATTGAACTCACCTCTAAAGAAAGGTCAGAAAAGACTTTGTCCTCACAAGCTTTTCTGGTTGACAGATGATCAATGAGCATGAGAAACAATCCGAAATGATTATACAAAAGCTGCAGACATCTGCTCAGTGAGGTGCTTGGGGCAGTTGCGAGCACAGAGTTGACTCCCATTCTTGATCCTAACTTCTCAAACCACTGAGATATTTTATCACTAGTCCTGCTGTTGGGACACAATTCAGAGTTTTAGTTTAGGTATGGAATACCACTGGGCCAGAATGCCTTCAGAAGATTTTCTCTCTTTTTTTGCTATTATAAAAAATTGCATGCTCATTATAGAAAAAAAAAAAAAAAGCATTTTCCCATGGAAAGCCTGATACGCCCTCCACATCAGCTGTGTACATGTGGGTTAAATGTGTGTATAGCTGATATATGTGTAGATTATGTGAAGGAGTCTTCTGGGACAGATTGTCCAGACCCCATAATTGAAAGGCAAGCAGAGGCTTCTATTGAGAGCTGGAGTCGTCACCCGTAGTCGCAATGGGAGTTATGAGAAGAGAGCTCTGTGTCGAGGTAGAGCGTCCCCCACCGTCGCCTACAGAGTGGCCCTGGGCCGGGGGTCCAGGACTGAGTTCTAGGCCGCCTCTAGAACACTGTCCCGATCTTACCTTAATCTAGGGGCCGGCTTGAGTGGAGTGTTGCATGTAGAGCAGTCGAATGGCAAGAGTTCCCTATTCCGGAGGTCGTCAGAGAGAGAGAGGGAAAGGGGATAGAGCCGAGGCCTGGGGGTATGCAAAGCATCAATAAAGCCTTAGCGCAAGGCTTGCACCGCTCACGAAGGCACTATGCGTCCTCAAGGGGAACTTGAGCCCTGGCAGAAAAGTGAGTTCAGCGGATGTTCTCGCTCCCAGACTCCGGGAAAAGGGAAAACAATGAGAAGGAGGGAGAGTGAGCCGAGTGCCTCGCCCCTTCCTGGGTTTCGGCACCAAGAGTGTAAGGTATAGTTCAGGCCGAGGCAGAAAGGGGAAAGACGACCTCAACAGAAGTAGGTTACCCTTATTCAGGCAAGGAGGGGCGACAGTCGGCCTAACAACCAGGCTGAGCGCGGAGAGGGATCAGGGAGGCTCCATATTTGTAGGGAGGCTTGTGGAAGCGATAAGGGAAACGTTAATCAGGTGGGATGTTTTGGGTATTTTTAGTTGAGATGGCATTTGTAGTTGGGCAGAGGGTGGTAAGTCTTCTGGGCAGGTGTAGGGGGTGGAAGGCTTCTGGACAGGGGGTGATAAGTCCCAGATAGATGCAACCGGCCTGGAGCATCAGGGCGGTACCTAACGTTCTGTTTTGTTTTCTCCGAATTAGATGATTCAGCAAGGGCCTTTGAGACTGTTGTTTTCTTTTCTAGGCCCAAAAGACTCCATCATTTTGTAGGCTAGACATGTGTATGATTATGTATGATGGGCTCCCAGGTGGTGCTAGTGGTAAAGAAGCCACCTGCAAACGTAGGAGACACAAGAGATGCGGGTTCTGTCCCTGGGCGGGAAAGATCCCATAGAGAGGGGCATGGCAATCCACACCTGTATTCTTGCCTGGAGAATCCCATGGACTGAGGAGGCTGGTGGGCTATGGTCCATAGGGTCGCAGAGTCGGACACGACTAAAGTGACTTAGCACACACACATGCATGATTATATACAGTACTATATATTGTATTATATTTAGCATATATGCATGTTACATATACATTTATTAATAGATCATCACATGTTTATAAATTATATCATTTTTCCTATGAATACACATTTTAAAATGTCCATTTAAAACTACACATTTTAGGGAATTCCCTGGAGGTCTAGTGGTTAGGACTTCATGCTTCCAAGATAAGGGACACAGGTTCAGTTCCTGATTGGAGAAATGAGATCCTGCATGCCTTGCAGCATGGCTAAAAAAAAAAAAGTAAAAATAAACGTTTAAAAAAATATACATTTTAATCGTAAAATGGACATCTTACATGATAAACTCTTTTATAGTCTCATTTTAATTTGCTATACTATGAACATCTCCCAAATACCTTCTCAGATATTCTCAGGGTATTTATGAAATTTGGATAAGCAATATCCCTACCCTAGTTGAAGCCATAGTTTAGTGTAGCTCACAGAAGTTTCTTAAAGATACTGAAGGAGAAATTCAACCATTCAAGACTGTGGTGCGTGTAATTTCTCTCCCCAGTTCTTGGAGGGTGTGAGAGCTGTATGATTCAGGTAGTGCTAAATTTTGAGTCAGTGGTGCCAGGGCTCTACCCAGGCCATGCATGGGCATTGGCTCTGTGCTTTTGGGCAGTTCAGGCCACCTATTGGCCCACAGAGTTTGCCCCAAGAGAAGGCAGAATGATACCTTCAGAGGTAATTAACTCCCTATATGGAATTTTTCTATCACACAGAGCCCTAATATTAAACATTGCCACCGTTGCTGTCTGTGTTGGGATTATGTACAGAAAAAATGCTTCATCTCCCAGTCTCATCCTCAGAACCTTAGAGTCGAAGAGAAGGAATTAGTAGAAATCCTGGGATCACTAGTTCTCTCTCCTTAGCCACTTCTCTTCCCCTGGCTGGGTCTTTGTTTTCCCTTTTCTTAAATGAAATATCCCTTGAACTTCAAACTTGTGAATCTTGCAGAGAACTCCTTGATCAAGCCATGCCTGCTGCCAATATTTGCAATTCAATGAGCAGCAATATCTAGTGAGTGCTTCCCTGTCCTGTGCACTGTGCCAAGGGTGTTACATGTGGGCTCCCATTTATGCTTCTCAGTAACCATAGGAAGCAGGTATTATCATTTCCTCATTTTACAGATGGAGAAACTGAGTCACAAAGAGGTCATGACCTTGCTTAAGGGTCCCACAGGCTGCCAGTGATTAGTTCTGGGAATCTGCACTTGGAATGTTCGGCTCCAGAGCTTGTCTTGTAATTCACAGAGCTGGCTACAGAGCAGATTTCCAACCTCCTGTAATGGTAATTTTCAAGTGAAACGATGTGTGTAAAGCAATGTGACACCTGGGGATGCTATAAAAATATAATGCAAGGCCCTATTTTTCTCTAGTTTCTCTCCTTTCTTTCTTCCTCCTCTCTTCCTGCATTCTCGTGGTGGCTTTCAGTTCTGGCTCCTATGCTAACTTGAGTATTTCCCGTAACCTTTCTGTGCTTCCATTTCCTCATTTGTGAATTGAAGGGACATTCTCTCTTTTCTCATCAGATTAAAGGAACTGGAAATGCTGATGTTTTGGGGAAATGTGTCTTTGCGTTGACACTCTCCAGGAGTTCCTGGAACTGGTTCATTTCTCCATCATATTCTAGTCCACTGTAAGTGTTCGCATGGTTGCTTTGCTTTCAGAGCACATTTGTAATTACCAACTTTCATATTGCAAAAGAATAGGAGAGATGGACCCAAATGGATTTGTTCTTGTTGCATTCTAAATCTTGCCCTCAATGTGTAAAATGCTTCTATTTATTATCTTTCTGGGGCAATAAAGGCCAGCACTTTCTTTTCTTTGTTTGAAAAAAATTTTATTTTATATTGGAGTTTAGCAGGTTAACAATGTTGTAATAGTTTCAGGTGAACAGCAAAGTGACTCAGCCATACATATCCATTCTTCCCCAAACTCCCCTCTCATCCAGGCTGCCACGTAACATTGAGCAGAGTTCCCTGTGCTACACAGTAGGTCCTTGTTGTTGTTGTTCAGTTGCTCAGTCATGTCTGACTCTTTGTGACCCCATGGACTGCAGCATGCCAGGCTGTCCTGTCCTTCACTATCTCCCGGAGTTTGCTCACACTCATGTCCATTGAGTCAGTGATGCCTTCTAACCATCTCATCCTCTCCCACCCCCTTCTCCTTTCACCTTTAATCTTTCCCAGCATCGAGGTCTTTTCCAGTGAGTCAGCTCTTCACATCAGGTGGCCAAAGTGTTGGAGCTTCAGCTTCAGAAAAGTCCTTCCAATGAATATTCACAGTTGATTTCCTTTAGGATTGACTAGTTTGATCTCCTTGCTGTCCAAGGGACTCTCAAGAGTCTTTTTCAGCACCACCATTCGAAAGCATCAATTCTTTGGTGCTCAGCCTTCTTTATGGTCCAACTTTCTCATTTGTACACGACTACTGGAAAAACCATAGCTTTGACTATATGGATCTTTGTCAGCAAATTGATGTCTCTGCTTTGTAATATGCTGTCTAGGTTTGTCATAGCTTTCCTTCCAAGGGGAAAGCATCTTTTAATTTTGTGGCTGCAGTCACTACCCGCAGTGATTTTGGAGCCCAAAACGATGATGTAGATGGATCAGGACTTTCATTAGCCTGCCTGCTCATCAAAGTGAAAGTGTTAGTCGCTCAGTCATATCTGACTCTTTGCGACCCCATGAACTGTAGCCTTCCAGGTTCCTCTATCCACGGGATTTCCCAGGCAAGAATACTGGAGTAGGTTGCCATTCCCTTCTCCAGGGGATCTTCCCAGGTCTTCTGCATTGTAGGTGAATTCTTTACCATCTGAGCTCCCAGGGAAGCCCAGAAGCCAGCCTACTTGTCAAAGGATGGTTATTAGCCAACATCCTTTCAAAGAAGACTTTCCCACCTTGACCCTCTGGCACGAGGCTTCATGTGTGTACATACTTGTTCAGCACTGTGTCTCCCTTTTGACTCTGCAGAAAGGCAGGGCCCACGATATCCATAGTGCTTGGCACTCGGTGGCTCTTGCATGGGTGAATGATGGGTTCCCCCACTGCACAGTCGTTTTCAAAGAGCTGCTGACCTGACCTGTTATTATCATTCCTCTCCCTGTCTACTTAAGCGCACCCATCCCCTCTCATCAGGGCATCTCCTAACTGGGCTTCCTGCCCTCTACTGAGCCCGGCTGCCTGTGACTCACAACCTATAGCCCCAGCAAACTTCCAAAGCTCCACTCTGCTCTCTGTCGACATCTTCGCATTGGAAACTTTCATGGCTCTCTTTAACTTAAAGAAGGAAATTCACAGCCCTTGCCTTGATACCTCAGGTCTCCCCTCCCCTGTCTCTTCTCCCCACTCACATTCGTTACCTTGTTGCTTCTTCCTGGCTTCTTTGCCCTACTGTATCCTGTTTTCTTCCTCTGGCAAGTGATTATCTTGATTCTTTTATCTATACGTCCAAGTCCTGCCCATTTTACGCAGTATTATGTCATTTGAGCCACACAAAATCTCATAAAAATTATTCTTGCAAGATGATTCTTTTTATTATTTATTTTTAAAACTATTGTTTGTTTATCTTTGGCTGCACTGGGTCTTCGTTGCTAAACACGGACTTTCTCTACTTGTGGCCAGTGAGGGCTACACTCTAGTTGCGGTGCGTGGGTTTCTCATTGTGGTAGCTTCTTTTGTTTCAGAGCATGGGCTCTAGGGCACTCAGGCTCAGTAGCGGTGGTGCCCAGGCTTAGTTGCTCTGAAGCATATGGGATCTTCCTGGATCAGGGATGAAATCTGTGTCCCCTACATTCACAGGAGGATTTTTAACCACTGGACCACCAGGGAAGTACAATGATTCTTTTAAAAATGTATTCCACGGTGAGCTTAGCTTGAGGAATGCCATACGTATCATCTTTTTATGGGTTTATAATGAGCATCATTACATTCAAGGCTCTGACAAGGACTGCAATAAGGTGCCTGTTTAACCCACCATTTCTCAAATTGATCTACAAGAGAACTCTTTCCCTCTCCATATTTGTTAACACACATAGCATATTTTGGAAATGCTTCTTAAAGAATTATCTGTAAAATTATCCTTCACTCGTTTTTATTGATGAAAATGCTAAGGCCCAGAGACGAAAATAGTTGCATAAACTGAGTGAAAGAAGTGTCAACTCCATTTTTAAATTTAGGACACTATGATGACTTACAATGTGTCTTGTCCAATGAGGACTTGAAAACTTATTTTCAGCTGCCTGGAAGTTACTTGTTTCTAAGACGATAACTCTCATTTCTCTTTCTCAGTATCTGAACTTTATCCTACTTTTCCTTTCTAAAAATGATCCTGTCCAAGGATTTCTTTGGCTTTTCTCATCCTGCCAGATGTCTCACAAGCAAGTAACAAAAGGCTCCAATTAATTTTTTCCAAGAGCCTCATCAAATCATGAAAAAAAAATAGCAAATGAGTTTTCCAATATATACCTGGTTTATGTCAAAATTATAATATTTCTAAAAGGGAGGGAATGGTGGCTTAATTTAAACAAATACTTATGGCTACATAATGAACTGAGTAAATGACTCAGAGACTAGCAATGTATGTGCACAATCCTGGTCTCATTGTAGCTCTGAGGGGTTCTGAAGAATGTAAATTTAAAGTGTTCTGTAATTGCCATAAAATAAAGGTTTTATAAATTTTCCAAATTAAAAGTAAAAATTAGTCAAAAGCTCTTTCCAAAAACTCCTTATATGTTTGTTTATAGTTTTGTTACTGTCACCTGGCTTTTATTTATTTCTTTTGAAAATTTTATTTATTTATTTGACTACATTGGGTTTTAGTTGCAGCACAAGGGATCTGCGTTGTGTCATGTGAGCTCTCTCTCTCTCTCTTTTTTTAAAGATTTATTTATTTATTTTATTTTTTGGCTGTGGTGGGTCTTCGTTGCTGCACCCAGGCTTTCTCCAGTTGCGGAGCTACGGAGAAATGCGGGGGCTGCTCTTTGTTGCGATGCGGGGGCTTCTCACTGCCAGGGCTTCTGTTGTTGCGGAGCATGGACTCTAGGCGTTCGGGCTTCAGTCGTTGCGGCACACAGGCTTAGTTGCTCCGTGGCGTGTGGGATCTTCCTGGGACAGGGATCAAACTAGTGTCCCCTGCATTGAAAGGTGGATTCTTTATCACTGGACCACCAGGAAAGCCTCCATGTGGGATCTTTCTCATGCAGCGCACAGACTCTCTAGTTGTGGAGTGTGGGCTTAGTTGCCCCGAGTCAGGTGGGATCCTAGTTCCCTGATGGGGGATTGAACCTGAACCCCCTGGATTGTAAGGCGGATTCTTTACCACTGGGGCTACGGAAGTCCCATCACCTGACTTTTAAATCCACCGGTTAAATCCTCAGTTGAGATGCTTCTTTATGTTACTTTATCATTTTAAGATTTATTTAGGGGATCGGGGGAACTTGCGTATGTTCAGGACTATACCCTAAAGAGTGACATCAGAGGGCTGCACACCGTTGGGGAATAGACCTCACTAGTCTAGCCAGAGTCACTAAATAGATACACAAGTGGATAAGCAAACAGCAACCACAGGCACTGGGGTTGGGGAACCAGAATACAGAGTTCCTACAATATGTTACCTAAAATGTTCAGATTTCACAACAAATTCTGAGACCTGCAGATAAGCAGGAACATGTGACCCAGATACAGGGAAAATAACAGGCTTTGAGAGAGGGCCCAAATATTGGACTTAATAAACAAAGACTTCAAAGCAGTTATAAATATGCACAAAGAACTAAGAGAAACCAAAGTTACAGAGTTTAAGGAGAGTCTGATGACAATGCCTCCTCAGATATAGAATATCAAAAAAGAAATGATTTAAAAAAGAGCCAAGTGGAGACTCTGGAGCTAAGTATCATGAAAGTGAAAGTCACACAGTTGTGTCCGACACTTTGTGATCCCATGGACTGTAGCTTGCCTGGCTCCTCTGTCCTTGGAATTCTCCAGGCAAGAGTATTGGAGTGGGTTGCTGTTTTCCTTCTCCAGGGGATCTTCCTGACCCAGGGATCGAACCCAGATCTCCTGCACTGCAGACAGATCCTTTACCAACTGAGCCCAAGGAAGATGTGTGCAGCCCTCTGATGTCACTCTTTAGGGTATAGTCCTGAACATACGCAAGTTCCCCCAATCCCCTAAATAAATCTTAAAATGATAAAGTAACATAAAGAAGCATCTCAACTGAGGATTTAACTGGTGGATTTAAAAGTCAGGTGATGGGACTTCCGTAGCCCCAGTGGTAAAGAATCCGCCTTACAATCCAGGGGGTTCAGGTTCAATCCCCCATCAGGGAACTAGGATCCCACCTGACTCGGGGCAACTAAGCCCACACTCCACAACTAGGGAAGCCCAAGGAGATTCTGGAGTTAAGTATCATAACCAAAATGAAAAACTCACCAGATAGATGGAATAGTAGATTTGAGCTGGCAGAAGAAGAAATAAGCAAGTGTGTGTGTTAGTCACTCAATTGTGTCTGACTCTCTATGACCCCAATGGACCCTAGCCCACCAGGCTCCTCTGTCCATGGAATTCTCCATGCAAGATTACTGGCATGGGTTGCCATTCTCTTCTCCAGGGGATCTTCCCAACCCAGGGATCAAACGTGGGTCTCCTTTATTTACTGTCTGAGCCACCAGGGAAGCCCAAAGTGAAAGTGTTAGTTGCTCAGTGATGTCCATTCTTTGTGACCCCATGGACTATAGCCTGCCAGGCTCTGTCCGTGGAATTCTCCAAACAAAAATAAACTTGAAGATAAATCGATAGAAATTTTATGCAGTTTTAAGAACATAAAGAAAAAACAAGGAAGAGAAGTGAACACAGCCTTAGGGAAAAGAAATTCTGCTTTATAAGAAATCTCAACAGAAATTCTTCAGGTTGAAATCAGGTGATACCAAGCTGTAATTGGTATACACTTGAAAAAATAAAGAGCACCAGTAAAGATAATCATGGGCTTCCCAGGTGGCACAGTGGTAAAGAATCTGCCTGTCAATACAGGAGGAGATGCAAGAGACATGGGTTCAATCCCTGGGTCAAGAAGATCCCCTGGAGGAGGGAATGGCAACCTGCTCCAGTATTCTTGCCTGGAAAATTCCATGGACAGAGGAACTTGGTGGGCTACAATCCACGGGCTCTCAAAGAGTCAGACACACAAAGATAATTATGTATGTAATTTACAAAAGAGTATAATTGAACATTTTAAATCCTGGCTGATTTAAGAAGCAATTGCATAAAGCAACATGTATATAACTGTACTGCTGAGCCTGTAAAATAGAGAAGTGTATTGCATTTGATCATAATAGCACAAAGAAAACAGGTGAAAGCTGTCTTGAGTTAAGCAAATAACTGAATCATCAGAAACTTAATAAGTAATATGGATTTACTAAGTAGTCTTATCAAACTCCCAATTTTACAAGAAATTTGCAGACAAAGAGAAAACATGGACTTTGGATTCAGAAAATCTGAGTTAAGTCCTTGCTTTGAGCAACTGTTAGCAGTTTAAACTTGGATGAGCCATAGCATTTTCGAGTCTCAGTTCTTTGATTTATCAAGTGCAGTTAGTGGTATGATGTCTGACCTACCTTCTTTGTCCCATTTATCCTTTCAAAGGATCCTAGCATGTGATGCTGTATTCACAAAGCTCGTGGATTCCCATTTGTATCCCAGGCTGCAACCTGCCAGTTCAAATCCAAGTTCATCTCCAAAGTCCCTCTTCCTTCAGTCACCACCCATAGAGCCTGACTCCCATTCTCACCATCTCCCAAGGCAGAAATGAATCTTTCTTTAGGCTACTATGGCCCTTCATGGTATATCTTAAAAAAAATATTGGAGTATAATTGCTTCACAATGTTGTGTTAGTTTCTGCTGTACAACGAAGTGAATCAGCTTTATGTATACATATATCCCCTCCCTCTTGGGCCTGCCTTCCATCCCCATCCCACCCCTCTAGGCCTTCACAGAGTACTGAGCTGAACTCTCTGTGCAATACAGCAGCTTTCCACTAGCTATCTATTTTATATACGGTAGTGTGTATATATGGAGAAGGCAATGGCACCCCACTCCAGTACTCTTGCCTGGAAAATCCCATGGGCGGACGAGCCTGGTAGGCTGCAGTCCATGGGGTCGCTAAGAGTTGGATATGACTGAGCAACTTCATTTTCACTTTTCGCTTTCATGCATTGGAGAAGGAAATGACAGCCCACTCCAGTGTTCTTGCCTGGAGAATCCCAGGCACGAGGGAGCCAGGTGGGCTGCCGTCTATGGGGTCGCACAAAGTTGGACGGGACTGAAGTGACTTAGCAGCTTAGCAGCAGTGTGTATATATGTCAAAGCTAATCTCCCAGTTCGTCCCCACCCACTCCTTCCCCCATCCCACCTTGTCCACATGTCTGTTCTTTATGTCTGCATCTCTATTCCTGCCCTGCAAATAGGTTCATCTATATAATTTTTCTAGATTCCACATATATGCATTAATATGCAATATTTGTTTTCTCTTTCTGACCATTGGCACATCTTTAACTGCATTCATTCCATTCCTCAGAAGTCATTTTTTCCCCCATGAATTCTTTTCTTTTTTAGTCTGGGGCTGCTGAAGAGAAGGAAGATCCCTGTGTCTTTTGTCCTGTCTTAGTAGACAGTAAATAAAGGTGAATTACTGAATGCATTCGATCAGCATCAGGTCCCAGGGAGTCCGGCAGCAATTGTTTCCCCCTCCTACTTACAAAAATTATATTTTGTGTAAAAATACTGGCTCTAGTATATTTCGGTTTTATCAAGAGTTATTGCAAATCATCAGCTTCTTCTTGCACTTGGTATTTGGGGGAAGGAGGAGGAATGCTGTAAAGCCTGTGAAAATAAGAACCACCTCAGAAACAAATCCACAAATAGGCTAACATGATATATTTCTTACTCTGGAGGAGGTGAAAATTGTGAGTAATTTTCCCTTCCTCCTTTTTTCTATGTTATTTTGGTTTCCAAATTTCTACATCAAGTCTGTATTGTTTTATGATTATGATGAAATGGCTGCTTGCTGATTATAAAAACAGACTGCAAGCAAGCTCGGCTCCCATTTCAAAGCTCCTCTTTGCTGCCCCCCATCCCGAAGCTAAGCGATACCCTTCTTAAAAGCAGTTTCTTTTAGATTCTAACAGAAAAAAAAAAAAAAAAGAAGTTTGCGAGCATTTAGGACAAAACGGGGTCTGTAAGCTCGAGTTTTATCTCTCTTTTGCTTAGCCATTAAACTCAAGAAAAACCCAAAGATGGAAGTGAGGCGGAATGAGGTTGGAGGTGGAGGTGGGTGACAGCCCGTGGGGTGCGGCAGCGCTCAGCCCAGCGCGACTCGCGTGTGGTCATTTATTGGCTAGCAGGGGCCCTGCCCTTGGCCAATCGCTGGGCGCTGGGTCGTCATGGCGACGAGGAATCTAACACAGGCGCCGTGCCCCAAGCTTGTTGGTGGGAGAGCTGGGGACGATGGCGCAGAACCTGTATGGTCCACGAGTCCGAATTGGCAACTGGAATGAGGACGTCTACCTGGAGGAGGTACGAAGGGTGTGGCCCGGCACAGCCCACCCATGGCCCGGGGACTCCCACCCTTGGCCCAAGTTTCGGCCCCTTCTTTGAGCATCCCAAGCCTCCTTTCTCACCCAGCTCATATCCAATGTCCCTAAAACCCCATCTCCCTGTGAACTCCCTGAGACTGTCATGGGCTGTCCCACAAGTTCACGCCATTCTACTCTCTTTTTAGTTTTTAACTTTTATTTGCTTTTATTGGAGTCTAACTTCCATGTGTAAAACAGAGAGCTAGTGGGAAGCTTCTGCACAGCACAGGGAGCTCAGCTGGGTGCTCTGTGGTGACCTAGAGGGTGGGATGGGTGTGGGGAGGGAGGGAGGTCCAAGAGGGAGGGGACATATATGTCCTTATAGTTGATTCACATTGTTGTACAGCAGAAACTAACACAGCATTGTAAGGCAATTGTGATGTTGGTGGTGCTGTCACTGTCATGTCAGACTCTGCAGCCTCCTGCTACAGTCTATGAGGTCCAGGTACAGCTTCTGCTGTACAGCAAAGTGAATCAGCTGTATGTGTGTATGTATATATATATATCTCCCCTCCTTGTTGGATTTCCCTCCCGTCTCCCCATTCTGCCCCTCCCCCCAGGTCATCACAGAGCACCAGCTGAGCTCCCTTTGCTGCACAGCAGCTTCCCATTAGCGATCTATTTTTCACGTGATAGTGTATATATGCCAATGCTACTTTCTCGATTCGTCCCACTGTTCCCTTCCACACCCCCACTGTGTTCACAAGTCCACTTTCTATGTCTGCATCTCTATTCCTGTCCTGCAAATAGGTCTATCAGTACCATTTTTCTAGATTCCATATGTATATGTTAATATATGATATTTTTCTTTCTCTTTCTGACTTACTTCACTCTGTATAACAGACTCTAGGTTCACTGCATCTCTAGGCCTCCCAAACTCTCAACATCCCTGTCTGTGTCTCTCCCTTAGTCCGGAGCCCCACTAAATTCCCTCTGTTCCTTAGAGACCTACAGACTCGAAGCTTCAGTCCAGGTGAGAAGGCAGGCCCTAAGCAATATTACTGCCCCGATCCTCATCACGTATCACCTCCTAAGGGTCCCAGTGGAGAAGACAATGGCACTCCACTCCAGTACTCTTGCCTGGAAAATCCCATGGGCGGAGGAGCCTGGAAGGCGGCAGTCCATGGGGTTGCTGAGGGTCGGACATGACTGAGCGACTTCACTTTCACTTTTCACTTTCATGCATTGGAGAAGGAAATGGCAACCCACTCCAGGGTTCTTGCCTGGAGAATCCCAGGGACGGCGGAGCCTGATGTGCTGCCGTCTATGGTGTCACACAGAGTCGGACACAACTGAAGTGACTTAGCAACAGCAGCAGCAGCAGCAGCAGCAGCAGCAAGGGTCCCAGTAGCATGCCTTTTACTAATCTTATACTCATTGCCCTGAGTTTCTCCTATGGTAGTCTTAACTAGACCCTGGGCCATCAGGAAGGACCTCTAGTGTTCATCATCATAGAACTAGCAGAGACCTCAGGAGGGGGAGCAGATGACCTTCAAATATTACTCATGTTTCTCACTGGTTGAAGTAATTACAGGTGATTATTCTTTTCCCTGTCTTTCTTCTTTTTCTAAACATTCCAAATGAAATTTTAAAAGTAATGCTAAAATGTAATGCTGAAAATTCTACTACTTCCTTTATCCTCACATTTCTTTTTTCCTTCTAAAATTTTGCTTTTTCAACTTGATGTTCTTTTGACCTAAAATCTCTAAGTGTGTGTATTATTCAGGACTCCTGTGGACTGTTTGGATTTCATTCATTTTTTTCTTTAACCAGGAGATCATGAAAGACTTCTTAGCAAAGAGGGATAAAGGACAACTTCTCATACAGAGAAACAGAAGACTAAAAGAGAATCTTTTGAGACCGGTAATTGTAAATTCAAACAATGTTTTCAAAACTTTATCAAATTAAGTGTGAGAATATGTTTAAAAGCACATATTCCATAAGTGAGTGATCATTTGGAAATTTCCCATTTTTCTCTTTACATAATCACAATGTTTAAAATTCCCTAAGATTTTAGAAGAGCTTCCTTTGTAGCTCAGCGGTAAAGAATTCACCTGCCAATGCAGGAGACCTGGGTTTGATCCCTCAGTCAGGAAAATCTCCTGGAGAAGGAAATGGCACCCACTTCAGTATTCTTGCTTGAGAAATCCCATGAACAGAGGAGCCTGGAGGGCTACAGTCCATGCAGTGGCAAAAGAGTCAGATGTGACTGAGTGACTAAACAACAAAAACAAGATTTTAGAAACATGAGAAGTTTACTATTAATTATGTTTATCTATATTTTCCAAATTAATCATGTCGGACTCTTGTGACCCCATGGACTGTGGCTTGCCAGGCTCCTCTGTCCATAGGATTTTCCAGGGAAGAATACTGGAATGGGTGGTCATTTCCTTCTCCAGGGGGTCTTTTCAACCCGGGGATCGAACCTGAGTCTCCTGCATTGCAGGCAGATTCTTTACCAACTGTGCTACCAGGGAAGCCTCTCCAAATTAAGAAATGAATAGGTTGATGCATTCATAAGTAAAATGCCCTTTTGTTGGTGCTCAAGAAATTTTCAAGGAATGTAATGGAATAGTAATTTTCCTGGAATAGTAATGGAATCAATCCATGTGATTTCTCATGAGCTTTGTTTTACTTCATTTGGGATTATCAGGGATTTCAGCTTGGCAAATTGGGAGCAGATTGGTGGCGCGAAAAGAAAGAATAAGGATCTGAGGAAATTCAAGTCCATTCCTTATTTAAATAGGGTAGGGACATCCCCAGTGGTCCAGTGGTTAAGACTCTGCCTTCCAATGCAGGGGGCGTGGGTTCCATCCATGGTCAGGGAACTGTATCCCACATGCCACGGGGTGCAGCCAAAAATTAAGATAAAATAAAATGGGGTACATCTGCGGTGGCAGAAGGAATTGCACAGTTTATTTGAAAAACTCCTATTTCAATTGCAGATGCAGCTTTCCGTATCTGAAGACGGATACATTCACTATGGCGACAAAGTGATGCTTGTGAGTCCTGACCATCCTGAGACAGAGGCTGATCTGTTTCTGCGCGGGGACCTCAGCCTGTGTATGACTCCAGATGAGATTAAAGCCCATCTGAGCAATGAATTAGAGGTACCCTGTGGCCTGAGTGCAGCTCAAACCAAGATCCCAGTTGGCAGAAACACTTTTACTATTTTGTGGTAAAGAAACTTGAATTGTATAATAGGCTCCTTTGCATCACAAATCTCTTTTCACTTGCAGTTTAAGGATCTCCTGGAATGAGAGCACTGCTGATTGGAGTCAGAGGTTATATGAACATTCATTCTCTGTGATTCTCATCCTGTTTTCTTATCTTGAGAATGATCGTCAAGGGATCTTTACAATCCCTTTTGCATAAACATCAGGATAATGGGTAACTTGAGTTCAATTCTAGACGCTTCATTTGAAAGTATTGATCCAGGGAATAAAATTCAAATTCTGCCTGAGAAGCCAAGTGGGGTTTTCCTAATATCATTTCCCAATGCTTTGAGCTCATCCAAGTGCTTTCATTATTTTTAATGTTGCTATGCTATTTCTGCATCAGAAATATATAGTTAAATGTAAGACAGTACACAGAGATTTGCTCTTTTAAAATTAATTATCCACTTAAAATGTGCTTGAGTTTTTGTAGATGAGCATTTAAGTCCTTGGAGAATAGATATATAATAACAATTAAAAGTTATTGCTTTCAGTTTGTTACTAATGATAGCAAGTTTATATGATAGGCATATAGTCAGTCCTTTAAGTCTTTAGATTTTTTAAAATGCAGACTATTTATGTTAAAACAACTAAAAATTGATCACAATTTCTGTTTCTTGGAAGATTAAAAGGGAAGAGTATACCAAATGTCTGCAAATTTGTTACCTTGCTTCTCTCTAAAGATGTCAGTGTTTGGAAATGTCATGTATAGGCTAGGGAATATAGTCAGTAATATCATAATAATTTTAAATGTCATCAAGTGGTAACTAGATTTATCATGGTGATCATCTCATGATGTATATAAATGTTGAATTATGTTGTATATACTTAAAACTAAATGTAGCATTATATATCAATCGTACTTCAGTTAAAAAAAGATGTCAGTGAACTTGGGCCAGTTCATTAGTGTAGGACAATATGATGTGCTCGGTCCAACCTAAGCTCACAGAGTGGGAATGTTCTGTGTTCTGACTGTGTTGGAAGGTGGTGAATAAGGTGCCAGCAAGATTTGAAGGTCAAAAGAAAAGATCTTTTAGTTAGTGACTTATTTCAGTTACTGTACATGAGTAGGCATCATCTCAGTTTGGTTCAACTCTTTGGGACCCCATAGGCTGTAGCCTGAGAAGTACAATTTCTCAGGCAAGAATACTGGAGCAGGTTGCCATTTTCCTATTCCAGGGACTCTTCCGTGATCTAGGGATTGAACCCAAATCTCTTGCATCTCCTGCACTGGCAGGCAGATTCTTTACCACTAGCACTACCTGGTTCGGTCTCTGGGTTGGAGAGATCCCCTGGAAAAGGAAATGGCAACCCACTCAGTATTCTGTATGCCTGGAAAATTCCGCAGATAGCAGAGCCTGGTCTCTGGTGTCTATGGGATTGCACGACTTAGCGACTGAACAACAACATGGTATATAGAGAGTCCGTGGGGTTGTAAGAGTTGGACATGACTTAGGGACTAAACCACCAAGAAAATTATAAACAAAACTGCATACACACAAAAATAAAGCTGTAGAACGATCCTAATACAGAGAATTGACATTGTATTCATTCTCCACCGACAGTGCGGCTGGAGAGGTCATCGGTCAAGTCCTCAGATACGGGCAGAACTTCCGCCTTGGGATAACAGGAGGATTTGACGACAGAATGGTGAGTCATCATGCTGCATGTCTACTGGGACCAGTCACTTTTGTTTCCAGGTGGGCTACTGGCTACTTACTGAAGTGAACAGAGAACTCTACAGGTATGGGCTCCATCTCTGGTCTCATTGTAGTATCAGACTGCAGCTTTTCCAAGGCAGTTTTGGGCCAATTCTTTGCTTCCAACCTCATGGATTACAAAAATACATCCTTAAAAGCTAAAGAGTAAGGGGGAAAAAACCCTTTTTGCAATACATCTGGTAAAAAGCAAAAATTCATACCACCTCCACTTGTAAGTTAAATGATCAGGTTATATAATAATAATCTGACAGCTTCTTTTTTAAGTGAAAAAAGGTTTATTCAGGGAGATACACACTTCATAGGCAGAATGTAGGTCATCTCAGAAGGTGAGAGGCTCTGACAGCTGTTTAATGTCACCCGTGCTAACATATTTGCATAAATCAGGGAGCAAGAGTCTTTGATCTTTACCTCCACCTTGGGGATTCAGACAAATATGAATTCCAGCTGAGATGCATACCTATGGGATGGGACTTTGGGTTAAGTTATTTAACCTTTTTGCATCCTGTCTATAAAAATGGAGGTTATACCATGTCGTTGTTGTTGTTTAGTCACTAAGTCGTGTCCGACTCTTGGTGACCTCATGAACTGCAGCATGCCAAGCCTTCCTTCCCTGTCTTTCACTGTCTCCCAGAGTTTGCTCAAATTCATTTCCATTGAGGTTGTGATGCCAGCCACCCATCTCATCCTCCGTCGCTCCTTTCTCCTCCTGCCTTCAGTATTTCCCAGCATCAGAGTCTTTTCCAGTTTTACCTTACTACATGTATAGTGCTTCACATGCATTAACTCATTTATTCCTCCCAACAAGTCTTTAAAAATAAGGACTATTTTACCACAGTTTTACTGATGGGAAAACTGAGGCACAGCAAGTTAATTGATTTTGTTCCAAGTCACATGTCTACCAGATGGCAGAGCTGGTGTTAATGTAACATTTTTCATTGAATCAAAGATTCCTTTATTGTTTGATGTGGCATCATCAGCATCATTATTATTTTTGTACCACTAAGAAATTAATGCTGGCAGTTACACTCTGAACCACCATAGATGGTAAACTGCAGCCTGATTTTAACTTTTTGTTTCATATTGGAGTATAGCTGATTAACAGTGCTGTGATAGCATACAGGTGATGGTCAGAGGGACTCAGACATACAGAAATATGTATCCTCTGTCCCCTAAACTCCCCTCCCATCCAGGTTGCCACATAACACTGAGTGGAGCTCCCTGAACTATGCAGTAGGTCCTTATTGGTTATCCATTTTAAATAGAGCAGTGTGTACATGTCCATCCCAAACTCTCTTAACTATCCCTTCCCCCATCCTTTCCCCCACCTCACCTCTCCCAGCAACCAGAAGTTCATTGTCTAAGTCTGTGAGTCTGTTTTGTAAATAAGTTCATTTGTACCGTTTCTTTTTAGATTCTGCCTATGAGTGATATCATATAATATTTCTCCTTCTCTGTCTGAATTTACTCAGTATGACAATATGTAAGTCTACCCATAATGTGCAGCTGAATTTTTTTTGTATTAGTTTACTTTTAGTAATAAAATTCATTGATGTAATTAAATTCAATCTAATCTTAATCAATCCTGACCACACATAAAATTCTTTTCTCAAGCTTCCTTTTTCACAAACTTCCCCATGTGCAGCCTGATTTTAAATGTGAAAATTAGAGGAAATATCTCATCAGAGAGAGGACAGTAAATCATCACTGTTTTATCGAGAGAGGAACCCTACTAACATTTTGGCTTACTTTATAAAGGGAAGATCTTAAAATATAGGGAAGATCACAAGCACTACAACATTTAGATATCATTTTATTCTTTTCTTTTCCCTTTCTCTCTCTTTTCCTGCTCCGTCTTTTGCTACCTCCCCCTTCCATCTCATCTCTCTTTCTCTTTCCTGTAAATCGTCTATTCTTTGCCTGTTCATTGCTTTAGGCTTTAATATCTGCTGTTTCACAGATGATAAAAATGTGTCATGTGTGTTGCTAGTATTTCCTCTCTTTTGTTGCTTGGCTCTTAAATTGTATCTGTTCTAATCTGTGTTTGAGTCAAACCTATCAGTGCTTTTCTTTGTAATTCCTTCCATGGCTCAGAGCCTTTGAAGTCTGTTCCAAAGATGTGATAAAAAGAGTAACTTGTATTAATTTTTAGATGTCTGAACTTAAAGTATTGCTTAAGTTTATTCTTTCATCCACTTGGGATTTATTTTGATCAAGGGCTTAATGTGAACATCTAAATTTCCCCCAAATGACTTGTTGGTTGTATCTGTGTTATTTCTTGAGTAATTATCCCTTTCTTCACTGAAATGTGCTGCGTACATGATTACATATGGCTGTTTCTGAGCTTCTTATTTGGGACTGTTGAACTGAAGTTGTCTATTTTTTTTATTCCCCGACTGTAGCTTTATAATACAACTTAGAGGCCTTGTAGGGCTAATTCCTTCTTTGAATTATGTTAGGAATTAATCTTTCAGTTAAATGTAGTAATAATTTTTTCAAGTCCCTCTGCCCCTGTAGGGGGAAAATCACTTGGTGTTTTGACTGACATTGTAAAATTAAGTACATTCACCTGTTTAGTAGCTTTACAGTATTTATCTTCTGAGATGTCTGTTTCTTCAATTATTCTTTTCTTTCTTTGTTTCTTTGTCTTTTTTTGTTGGCCACATTGTGAGGCATGTGGGATCTTCCCCAAACTGGAATTGAACCTGCACCCCCTGTAGTGTGAGTGGAGACTCCTAACCACTGGACCACCAGGGAAGTCCCTATCCAATTATTCCCTTCTACATCTCAGTAAAGTTTTGTGCTCTCCTGCCCATAGATCTGACACTGATCTCGTCAAGGTTATTATTTGATATCTTCTATTTTGGGAGCTATTAAGGCAGGTCCTTTTGACAGTTGCAGTAAAAAAAAAAATAGAAGAAAATCATTGATTTTTTTTCTTCTCATCTTTGATGAAATCAGTTACTCATGAATTCTAGTTGCTTCTCTTGTGACTTCTAGGTATACAGTCATCTCATGGTCAAATTATGACAATTTTATCTCATCCCAAGTTCTCATACCTCTTATTTCTATTTCTCATCTTTTAATTAGCAAGCCCTTTCAAGGTATTTATGAAAAATCTGGTGATGGTGGCCATCTAGATTTGTTCCTGATTGTATTAATATTTTTCTTTATATGAAAAAAGCAACATTCGTAGCTTGAGATGTATATTATTTTCCATTAGCTCGGAGTGGCATGGCCATTCTCCCCATCAGCCAGGCTGAAGCCACAGTACATCTTGGACCTATCTTTCTTTCCCACCCACATACAGCTCCAGTTGTTAGGTCCTATGGCTCTTCCTTCATAATGCAGTCTGATCCATCTTTGCATTCCTGATGCCACTTCCCCATAGCTTGATTCCTTCAGTCTATCCTGACTTTATCCCATACTGGCAGGATGCTGTCAGGTTGATCATTTAAAAGGTCAGCTCTTCTCACCTCCCATCTCCAATGAAAAGTTGGTAGTGCTCCCTCTTCCCACCTCCCAACTGCCCTCTGCATTAAGTGTTGGCTATTGACTGGCATTTAAAGCCCTCTGTAATATGTCCCTGGGGCTTCAGTGGTGGCTCAGTGGTAAAAAAACCCGCCTGCCAATGTAGGGGATGAGGGTTCCATCCCTGGGTTGGGAAGATCCCCTGGAGAAGGAAATGGCCACCCACTCCAGTTTTCTTGTCTGGGAAGTCCCATGGACAGAGAAGCCTGGCTTGCTGCAGCCTATGGGGTCATAAAAGAGTCAGACACAACTGAGCGACTGAACAACAACAATATATCCCCTCTGTCCTGGCCCATGCTCATCCCCTCTGGCTCCCTGGCAAAACATCACCTCCTATTTGGGGTCTTTCCTGAGCCCCTGGGAGAACAAATGTTCCCATCTGTCCCCTCCTGTAGCTCTTGGCATCCCTGCTGGACACCATACCTTACAGATGCTCCCATTTCAATCCTCTCTCCTGTTAGTCAGGAAACTTCTAGAGGGCAGTAACTCATTTCCACCTTCCCCAGAGTGCTTCATGCCACAGCTTTGCATAGAAAAGATGTTTAATGAACAGTAATTAAAATATGCAGAAACAACTGCCAGGGGCAGGGTGGAAGGTGTATTGGTAAACAGCTGACCAGGAACTAAGTTAGGGACTTTTCAGCAAAATGGGGTGCTACAATGTTAAAAAGTCAGCCAGAGAGCTGACAGAAGTCTCAAGTGTGGACATCAATTCCAGAGGGGCTGAGGCCCCCTTGAAGGCTTACATATGAATATCAGCTGTGCTGGTGCTGGTTTTAAGAGCATTCACTTCACACAGTACATTTCATGCAACATTATTCATAATGAATGAAATGCTGATCCAAACCCGATGCCCTGAACAAGAGGAGGAGTGCAGAAGGAGAAGGAGGCTGGGTTCGGTATTCAAAAAAGGGAAAGCAGTTGGAGGTGATGCGAGGGTGAGTAGTCTCAGCCTCTGAGACGGCCTTTTTGAGATAAAGTTGACTGTCCTCATACGATCAGTAAGAGCAGGGCTTTTGAAAACTGCTTTTGAACACACTGGGCTTCCCTGGTGGCTCAGACGGTAAAGAATCTGCCTGCCAGTATAAGAGACCCAGGTTCAATCCCTGGGTTGGGAAGATCCCTGGAGAAGGGAATGGCAACCCACTCCAGTGTTTTTGCCTGGAGAATCCCATGGGCAGAGGAGCCTGGCAGGCTACAGCCCATGGAGTAGCACAGAGTCGGCCACGACTGAGCGACTAACACTTTCATTTTTTGAACACACTGGCCATCCAGCTAGTGAACTGCTGCTTGCATAGATGTGACAGAAAACATCTGCTTGTTGTCCTTTCCAGTTATATTTATCAAGTGACCACAGGACCCTTCTGAAGTCATCCAAGAGGTCCTGGCTCCAGGAAGTGTCCCTGACGCACGAGGATTCCTACCTGAACTGCTGGCAGGCCGCCTTCCCTCATCCCCAGCTTCGTCTAGAGTACGAGGGCTCCCCTGTCCCGGTGAGCGCAGCTGTATGTGCCGATGCTGTGAAGTGGCTGCGAAGCCGCTGTGAAGCCTTCCTGCGCATAAGACGGAGGCTTGTCAGGGCTCTGATGGCTCCTGTGCCTTGTGGACTTTCACTCTGTCTTTTTCATTTCTTTAAAAAAAATATATTATTTATTTATTTTTATTAAAATTTTTTTATGCTGCACTGCATGGCATGTGGGATCTTATAAACAGTTCCCAGACCAGAGAGTGAACCTGCACCCACTTCACTGGAAGCACAGTCTATTTCTTTTTTAATTTAAATTAGAGGATAATTACTTTACAATATTGTGATGATTTCTGCCATGTATCAGCATGAATCAGCCATAGGTATACATATGTCCCCTCCCTCTTAAACGTCCCACCCCAGCCCACCCCTCTAGGTTGCCACAGAGCACTGGGTTTGAGCTCTCTGCGTCATACAGCAACTTTCCATTAGCTCTCTATTTTACATATGGTAATGTATATGTTTCTATACTACTCTCTCACATCATCCCACCCTCTCCTTCCCCCACTGTGTCCACAAGTCTGTTCTCTTTGTCTGTGTGTCCTTTGCTGCCCTACAAGTAGGATCACCAGTGTCATCTTTCTAGATTCCATATATGTGTGTTAATATCTGATATTTGTCTTTCTCTTTCTGACTTACTTCAGTCTGTATAGCAGCCTCTAGGTTCATCCACCTCATTAGAGCTGACTCAAATGGGAAGCACAGAGGCTTAGCCACTGGACCACCAGGGCAGTCCCTTGTTTTCATTCCTAACTCAAGTTTGGGAAGTACTGTTTTCCCCGGTGGCAGCATCCTGCCTCAGTGCTTCTCCATGCTGACCGCACATAGAGTCACCCACACAGCTTCATATAAATGCGGAGGCCCAGGCCCTGCCCCTGAGATGAGGCTGACAACCACTCCCCTGACACTGTAAAGATACTGCTGCTGCTTTCTTTCAGGCTTCTGTTAAGTCCTCATTTCTACCAAGTCAGATAGATTTATCCATTTTATTCTTAATGGATTATGCAGTTGGTGTTGTAGCTAAAAAATCTTTTTTTTTTTTTTTGGCTACATGGCTTGTAGGATCATAGTTCCCTGAACAGGGACTGAACTTAGGTCACGGCAGTGAAAGCCTGGAATCCTAACAACTAGGCAACCAGGGAGCTCCCTAAGTCCTCACTTCTAAAGAGCCTGGGTAATCTGGAGGAGTGAAGGACAGGGCAGGGCAGCTGCCATGTGAGCACAAGGCTAGCTGTTTTCTCAGGAGTCTGGGCCCTGCGGATGCCAGCAGAGTTCTGGATGGAGAGGCAGGTGCAGAGGTGCAGAGCTGTTTCAAGTACCAGAGGCTGTGCTTTTTGCTCATGTGGCATCAGGCAGATGAAGACCGTGGGGTCATTAGAGGTTATTGGGAGAGTGCAGACTTATAGCCAAGAAGGACTTAAAAAGCTGGCCATCCAGGGATTTCCAGTTACCAGCCACTCTGGATCTACCCAATGCAGTGGGGTTCTCTCTCAAGCTCCACAGCTGGACCCAGGTTTGCAAGGGTCTTTTTTTTTTTAATATTTATTTCCCTGCACCAGATCTTAGCTGTGAAATATGGGATCTAATTCCCTGACCAGGGATCGAACTGGAACCCCCTTGACTGAGAGTGCAGAGTATTAGCCAGTGGGCCACCAGGGAAGTCCCTGCAAGGGTGTTTCTCCCAGCATGGAGAATATGCACGTGGTCCACAATGATGCATGCTTGACAGATTTCTGCTGGCCTTTGCCAAGCTTTGTTCTCCTTGAAATTGCCTCTCATCTCCACAGTTTAAACTGTGAGCATATCAGCTTCAGTATCTATAAAATGAGGACATATGATGATGTCTAACTTATGAGGTTTTATGAGGATTAAACAGTTAGTACATTTACCATGCTTATAAGAAAATTGAAAGAGACTTCCCTGGTTGACAAACTAAGATCCCACATGTTGCATAGCATGGACAAATCTTTTTTTTAAAGTGCAAGAAAAGAAGAGTGGAGATATATATATTATAAAACTGATTCGCTTTGCTTGTACCTGAAACTAGTGCAATATTGTAGGCAAATCAACTATGTTGTTGTTCAGTCTCTAAGTCACGTCTGACTCTTTGCCAGCCCATGGATTGCAGCATGCCAGGCTTTCTTGTCCTTCACTACCTCCTGGAGTTTATACTCTGATAAAAATTAAAAAAAAAGAAAGTGCCTGGCTCAGAGGGCACTCCCAAGTGTTAATTGTTGTTCATTTAATGGTGGTGGTGGTTCTGTTGCTGTTGTTAAGTTAGATAGGTTGTCAGGCACCAGAAGTTTGTTTCTCCATCGCTAACTCAAGCCACAGCCTGAGGCAGGTCTTCGAGCCTCACTCAGACACCTCTGCAAAATGGAACACTTCATACCTCTCCAACTTCCATCCACATGTCAATGCCCTTCAGTCAGGAGCACCTGGGGTTGAATGAGTCAGCTTTATTTCTTGACTCAGTGATGGAGAACACGCACCACAGGAAACGGTGGGGCATCTCAGTAAAAGACTGTCAGGAAGGACAAGCTACAGAACTGGGGCTGTGGTGGGAGAGTTCAGGGAGGGTCTCAGGAAGTGGGGCTGGGTGCCATCAGGAAGCAGGTGTGTCTCAATGCATCTTATCTATAGAGGGCAGGCCAGCGCACAGCCAAAGCTGTCCTGAGTAAGGAAGCTGCGTCACTCCTGTTCTCTGGGAGAGGAGAACATCTGGTATTTTGTGGTTTGGACAATGCTCATGGTTTTGTGTTCAGACACAGTTACACAGTGGTCTTCTTTCTGTCTTGACCAATCGTGGTCATAGCATGGCCTTGTCTGATGTGGACATTGTATGAAATTGATTATATTCCACAAGGGAACACTAAGGCATAGCTGGGGGTGCCAGCCCAGCTCCTGGGTGTCAGAGCTGCTTTCTCACATCTCACACTGCCTTTAGCTTACATGAGTCAGGATTTTGAAATAATATGTCTTTTATTTTCTAATTATAAACAATGTATGTTCACTTATGGGAAGTCAGAAAAGGACAAAAAATAATAAGAAAATTACCAGTAGTTCCACCTTCCAGAGAAAGCCACTGCTATCTTTTCTTTTTCCATGTCTATGGTTTCTGAAAATTTAATTTTAATATTTAAAAAAAATTAGGGCATCAGGAATATTCTTATTTTTTCCACTTAAAAACACCACTGACCCTATTTCCAATTGTCAAGGATCTTCTCCAAATTGACTCTAAATGATTATATAATGTTCCATCATATATGTATTTATAATAATGTGTTTACTAATCTATAAAGGTTTGACTTCTAGGTTATTCCATCTCTCTCTCTTGCTCGCTCTCTCTATCTATATCTATATCTATATCTCAGGGGAGTGTGTAATTTACTCAGTTCTGTCTTGCTGTAGCAAAAATTTGAAGCGATGGACAGACCAGTGTTACAGCTCAGTTTCATTTAGAAAGCAAAGGAAAATACATCCTTGTGGCATGAGGGTGGATTGACCCAAAAGACTCAAAGAGAAGAGAAGTCCCCGGTCAAGTTTGGCTCCTCTTTTCACATGTTTCTTTCTTATCCCCCTGGGCCTGCCCTATGTAAACTGAGCTGGCCAGGAGGGCTGTTTGTTTTACCTGAGGTCCTCACTCAAGTCCTGGACCTTCCTTTGTTCTATTTTTGGGGGCTTTTCCCTTGTTTGTCTTTCAGCCACTGCCATTTTGGACTCTTTTTCCCTATTCTAACTACCTAACATTGCCCCCTCAAGAGATGGGAGGCCCAGTTCTTTGGGAATAGGGGCATCGAGGTCTCTTTGGCTACTTCCTGCTGAATTGGGATCTCGAGGGGCATTGGGCCTCGCCCTCTTTCTAGTCTCAAGCTTCAGAGTCCTTATAGTAGTGTCCATCTAAGGGTGAGTGATATTTCCTATGGTCAGCTGTAGTTTTATATATCCTTGTTGAACTGGCACTGCATGTTATAGCTTGTTGACCTGGGCAGAGACAAAACGGGTTAGACAATTGATAATACATGGAGCAATCATAAGCAGCATCAATATGGTGATGACAGGGATTGGTAAGGGCATTAGCCAACTCCAAATTCCCCATCACCAGAAGGATCCCCCAAAGAGAGATTGTAGTCACCCTAACTCTCTAGCTCGTTCTTTGAGATCCTGTAGGATCTGAATGTTTTTCTTGAGGACTGTGAGACTTTCTTTTAACTTAGCTGGAGGTATTTACCCAGAAATAACACGTCTCATTCAAGATGGCTCAAGTCCCTCCTTGTTCAAGGATCAGGAGATCTATCTCCTGTCTGCTTTGGAATACAACCCCTACCAAGCTGTATTGGCTCTTTAGCTCTATCCTGAGAAATCTTATCCCCAGAAACTTAGTTTTGGGGGTGTTCATTAGAATGGCACTTGTTTGCATTTCTGAATAGGTATCTGAGATCTCCCAGGGACTCACAGGTGTAGGGAGTGTCCTCTTCTGTTTTCTTCCATGGCTTGATTCATGAGTAGTGAATCCAGGATCATGGTACCTTGACTGCTGTGGGGGTAGAAAGTATTACAGGGTGGGGGCCCTTCCATGTGGGCTGGAGTTGAGCCTTTGGGGAACCCATCTTTCCAGACTTAATTAGGACTTGAGTCCCTGGAGCATATAGTGGTGACTCCTTAGAATCTTTTGGGTCCTGGTTGACACCCCAAAAGCGTATGTCCTGTTGGAATTGCCCAATGGCCATGGTATAAAACTGGAGGGACTGAGCCTCTGGATTGAGGAAGAGGTCATTGACATAAGCAAAGGTCTCCCATATAGCATCTCATAAAGACGAAGACCAGCCTGTTCCTTAGGGGCAATGCGGGTGCAGAGGAGAGCTATTGGTAAAGCCTCCTTCCATCCCAGGGAGGTCTCCTGGGTTATCTTTTGTATCACTGATTTTAAGAATTGGTTGGCTCTTTCTACTTTTCCTGAAGACTGAGGCCTCCAGGCACAATGGAGATAATAAGTAATGCCCAATGCTTTAAAGACCCCTTGGGTGACCTTAGAAATAAATGATGTCTCATTGTCACTTTGTAACGATCGGGGCAGACCAAATCTCAGAATGATTTCATGGAGCAGTTTTTTTTTTCTTTTTTTTCTTTTTACCACTCATCAGCCTTCTCAGTCCAGGTGGGAAAGCCTTCAATCCATCCTATGAATGTATCTATCATGACTAATAGGTATTTATACCTTTGAGAAACTGGCATCTGGGTGAAGTTCATCAGTCAGCCCTCTCCTGGGTAGATCCCATGTCATTGGATGGGCTGGGCCAGCTGGGGTCTTTGAGCTCCTTGGGAGTTGTTTAATTGGCGAGTGGGACAAGAGGAGACCACTTGCCTTATGGTCGTTTGGAGGCCTGTTCCTCTGAAGGACCTTTCTAGCAATCTTTGGAGGGTCTTCTCCCCTAAATGAGTGGTGGCATGTAAGGAGTTAACCAGCTTCCATTGGCGGTTCCCAGGGAGAAAAAGGAGTCCCTCCTTTTGCAAGCACCCCATATGATCTTGAAAGCCCTCACTTTTAGCTTTAAGAGTCTCACCTTCAGTATATGAAGGAGTTTTTGGCAAATTAGTCTGAGGAACTAAGGTGGCAACCCCTATTAGGTCATGGTTCTGTAATGCTGTTCTCTTAGCTGCCTGATCGGCTGCTTGGTTCCCTCCTGCCACTTCTGTGCTCCCTTTTTGGTGTTCTTTACAGTGGGAGACTGAAACCTCGGTGGGCAGATGAACTGCCTCCAAGAGCCTAAGAATCTGATCACCATATTTGATGGGGACCCTCAGGTGGTCAAGTGGCCCCTTTCTTTCCAAGTAGCAGCATGTGCATGTAGCACCAGAAAGGCATACCTGGAGTCAGTGTAAATGGCTACTCTTTTTCCTTTTCCAGCTCTAAAGCTCGAGTCAGGGCTATGAGCTCAGCAGATTGGGCTGAAGTACCTGGTGGCAAAGGTTTAGTCTCTATGGTCTCCAAATTGGAGACTACTGCATATCCAGCTCTTCTTTTTCCACCCAAAACAAAGCTGCTTCCATCAGCGTACCAGATTTCCTCAGGATTGGTCAGTGGATCTTCTGACAGTCCCTCTTGGGGTTTTGTCCAGTGGTCCAAGGTTTCTAGGCAAGACTGAAAGGGGAGAGGAGCCCTCGGGGGCAGGCAGGAGGGTGGCACGGTTAAGAACCTCACAAGGGGACATAGTCAGGCCTGGATTTTCCATCAGCATTACCTGATATCTGAGGATTCTTTGATCAGGCATCCATAAATGGCCTCTCCTATTTAGGAGTTGTTTCACTTGGTGGCTGGTAAAAATAGTTAATTTGCCCCCATAAGAGAGTTTTAAAGCATCTTCTATCAAGATTGTAATAGCTGCAAACTTTCAAAGGCAGGGAGGCCAGCCTCAGGTGGTTGGGTTGAGCCTCTTGCATGAGTAAGCTATAGGCTAGGGCTCAGGTCCCAACCTTTGAGTTAACACTCCCGAGGCTATTCCTTCTTTTTTTGTGGACATAAAGTTGGAATGCTTTTTCTGGGTCTGGCAACCTCAAGGCAGGTGCTTGAGTTAAGGCTTGTTTTAGTGTAGTCTCTGCCTTCTTTTAAGGAGTTCCCCACATCAGTGGGATTGAATAACCCCGTCCCTTCAAGATTTCATATAAGGGCTGGGCAATTAGACCATAGTTGGGTATCCAGATTCTATAATACCCAATTAGCCCCAGGAAAACTTGCAGTTGTTTTTGAGTCGTGGGGGAGGGCAACTGGAGGATTCCTTGTATTCGATCAGAGGACAGCCTCCTGGACCTGTGTGTAATCTGAACTCCCAGGTAAGTGACCTTTGTCTTGACCATCTGTGCCTTAGCATGGGAGACATTATATCCTCTCTTTGCCAAAAAGTTTAGAACCTGAGTTGCATGTTGTTGGGCATGTTGTAGGAAACATGGAAGATGAAGGCCTGAATATCTAGAGATTGGATATTATACAGCATTTCTCTCCCTAAGGCCAGCTGTTTTATGGTTGTCCCTCCAGAAGATTGTAGAGGCAACATTGTGGGCCTGGACGGGGCTTAGGAAAAGACCATGAAACAGGAGGGAAGGGGGTAGGGTGCAACTTCTGAAAAAATGACATAATCCAAGGGAATAACATAAACCAATTAAAATAAAATGGATCAAAGATGACAAGTCAAATTCAACTAAACCTAAACCTTGATCCTCAGTCTGTAAGCTAAATGACACACCCAGAGGTGCCAGGATAGTTCCAAGGCACTGTCAAAAGACCGAGGAGTGGGTGGTTCCACAACTGTTGGAATGATCGTCCCACTCATTAGCATATGAAATCACCCAGCTTGAGAAAACTAACCACACCACATTCCATGGCCTCTGCACTTGCCCTCTGCAATGGTCCACACACTGTGGAGTGTGCTTCTCTCTAAATCCAAACAAATCCACCTCTTACCTATCACTGTGTCTCTCACTAAATTTTTTGCAATGAGACATCAAGAGCCTGAGCTTCATTAGGTCGTAAAACCAGGCACCGTGGATTTTGGTCAGACTCAAGTCCCAGTCGGATATAACTGAGTGACTAAGCATAGCACAGAGTCCCTGCCACATGGGTTTGAGTCCCAATCTTAGGTAAATGGTTTCTAACACAACTTTCAGAAATGGGAAGATGACCTGCCCAATGCTTTGTAAGCAGTGGCATAGATGGAGAGAGGAGCTGAAGGATGGGAGAAAAAAGCAATGGGAAAAATGTGCCGAGGAATCCCCTTCATAACCTGCCGGAAAATCTGCTAAATACCTGACCTGTGCTCACAGTTTTCATTTGCCTGATCCTTGGCACAAAGAAGATTAAGGACAGAAGAATCCCCATCCACTTGGGCAACATCTACTAAGGCACAGCAGATAGTAGAGCCTTTGGGACACCCTGGGGCACCCACTGCCACTCACCTGTTCATGGCGGGGGTGGCGGGGGGTGTTGAGGAAAAAAGAAATGAGAGATTGTAAAGGAATTAAGATTTTGTTAGCCAAATGTCCTTCCAGCCATAGGGGCGAGGACTTCCTACCCTAACCAGAGGTCTCCTGGAATCTGAGACTGAGCCGCGTGAGCTTTCTGCTGAGTTTGTTTTTTCTGTCCTGGTTTCCAGCACGTTGGGCTTCTTGTCACTTCCCCTGTGCTGGGTTTTCCTCACATTCAGCTGCCAACGCAGGAGCTTTTGCCGAGTTGGGCTTCTGCTGTGCTTGGCTTCTGCCTCATGGGGACCAAGCTGAAATTGTTTGAGACAGGTTAAATCTGAGTCACGGCACCATCTATGTCGGGGGAGTGTGTAATTCCCTTGGTTCTGTCTCGCTGCAGCAAAAATTTGAAGCGACAGACAGACCAGTGTTACAGCTCCGTGTTACAGCTCAGTTTTATTTAGAAAGCAAAGGGAAGTACAACCTTGAGGTGTGAGGGTGGGTTGACCCAAAAGACTTGAAGAAAAGAGAACCCCCTGATCTCTTTTGGCTCCTCTTTTTATATGTTTTTTTCTCCTCCCCCTGGGCCTGCCCTGTGTAAATTGAGCTAGCCAGGAGGGCTGTTTGTTTTACCTGAGGTCCTCACTCCGGTCCTTGCTTTGTTCTATTTTTGTGGGCTTTTCCCTCTGTCTTTTAGCCACTGCCATCTGGACTGCTTTTTCCTATTCTACCTACCTAATATATATATATGATTTTGAAATAATATGTCTTTTTTGTTTATATATTATAAACAATATATGTTCATTTATGAAAAGTCAGAAAAGTACAAAAATAATATGAAGATTATCAGTTGATATATATATATATATCTATAAAACCACTGGGCTTCCCTGATGGCTCAGTGGTAAAGTATCCGCCTTAAATGCAAGACACACAGGAAACGCAGGTTTGATCCCTGGGCCGGGAAGACCCCTTGGAAAGGAGGGCAACCCACTCCAGTAATCTTGCCTGGAGAATCCCATGGACAGAGGGCTACAGTCCCTAGGGTCACAAAGAGTCGGATATGACTGAAGCAACTGAGCATGTGCACTGGCATATAACTACTATATATATATATATATATAGCATATATGCTAAATATAGTATACAGTATTATATATGTATATAATATATAAATAACTACTGGTAATCTTCATGTTATTTTATTTATTCCATTATTTATTTATATTATTTATTCCATTGTTTGGTAGTGATTTTCATATATACAATATATAGATACTTTATATAAATATATTATATATATAATATATTGAGTATATATATATATATATATATATATATATATATATATATATAGTGTGTGTGTATATATATATACACACAATATTTCCAAAGTCTTGCCTTTAGGAAACTGAAAGCCTTGATTCATAATTCAAATAACACGCTTTCTTTATCTTTAAAGGCAAACACAAAGATTCTTATCACTCATTGCCACACGAATCGCGGGCTGGTGGCCCACCGGCATCTTTTCCTAAGGTACTGTATAGCAGGGTACAGCAAAATGCCATGCTGGAGGGTGGAGGCTGTGAATATAGGCAAAGAAGTTCAATTTAAAGAGGATGGCCATGCACACAAGTCCTTTGATGACGAAAAAAATATTACCACCTAGAACTTTGATGGTGTGAAAACTTCCCTTAGAACCCCTTCTATTATGCAAGTCCTTCCCCACAGAGGATTTTTAGCTATCATGGGGTCCTATGCACCTCGTCCTTTCCCAAATCTGGTGAGTCTTGCTGGCAAACACGTCCTGTTTTAGAGAAACTTCTTTCCTGCAAGGGCTTCATGTAGCACTCTGCTGAACTAGGTGTCTTGAGATGAACGTTAACAGCTTACTGAGGGTTGTAATTCCATTTCCAACCTGTGTTAATTCTTTCCTGCCTCAGAACCTATTTTGGAAAGGAAGCAGAGGTCGCTGCTCACACCTATCTGGATTCGCACAGAGTTGAAAAGCCAAAGAACCACTGGATGTTGGTGACTGGGGTTCCCAGGAAGGACTTGTCCACCATGTTGGACCTGCCCAAGCCTCCGGCAGAGGACACCCGAGCGCTAGAGCAAGTGAGAGAGCAGGCTTCGGACCCAGGGGCGGGAAACACACCCGATGCGCCCAGCTGCGTGCCTCAGTGCGCACTTCCAATGTAGCTGTATGGGAAATCAACCTTGCATGCCTCAGGCTATTAAGAAAGGCAGGGAACTCTCTGAACATTGTATTAAAACAAAGACTCTATTCAGACTATTGAATTAACAGTGGAGGTCTAGGACACAGGAAAAAAAATTGCCGTGGGCAATAGCTCAGAAATTGCATTTGAAGGTTACCGGATGACATTCCTTTGTTGATGAGCAAATTCTGAAGACTCAGCTTCCTATATTTAGCTCCTCTGTAGCAGCAGCTTCTACGAGGGCTGTGTTACTTTTTAAAGCTATGTCTTTGCAATAAAGTTATCAGAACTTTACTGAATTTTTGGCTCCACTCTCTTTATCCCAACCCTGCACAGTGTAGTAAGAAATAAAAAAATGGGTAGCTGTGGACTGCTGTGGCATTACATTAAACATTTTCCCGCTTGTATTTCTGTGTCTTCTTATGGCGTAGGGAAATCAAGACCACTATTTGACCAGTCCTTTATTTTGTAGTGATTTTCATATTGCAGAATCTCCTTATTTCTGCCTTATCTTTGAAACCAGCAATTAGTTGTGGCATTCACGTCATCAGACAAAATAAATACATATCTTTCCATGTGTTTGTCCATCTACTACTCATTCTTTGTGGAGTACTGAGTACCTGTGATGTGTAACGCATTATAATGGGTTGAAGAGATGCCCAATGCAGGAGGTTAAGATGAGGGTTATGGCTGGTTAGCATAAAAATCCTGTCGTCCCTCCCTATCTGCAGTTTCACATCCGCAAATTCAACCAACCGCCCAACGTGTAGCATTGATACTATGTTTATGATACGCAGGTGGTTGAATCTGTGGATGCAGAACCCGCAGATAGGGAAGCTGGCTCAAGGAACTTGAGCGTCCTAGGATTTTGGTGTCCGTGGGGGCCCTGGAACCAGTCCTCAAGGATACCAAGTAGACTGTGTGCCCATAGGCAGAAAGTAAATCACAGGTTATATAAATGCATTTTAAATAAATGCAGCTTCAAGCCAACGAGGCTTGACTGTTTTCCAGGAGGCAGGCATTACCCTGTCTATTGCAATACAATAGGCTGTGCACTGGATTCATCTGTAGAACTTTAGTAATAAATGATGCCTGGCCCTTGCCCAGAAATTCAGAGTGAACGTCTGGCTCAGCAGGGAGCCTGGAGGACCTGACCCCAGGGTGGCTGGAGTGTGTTTTGTTTGGTTGGTGCCCAGTGGAAAAAAAAACTGTACAGAAAAAACTGTGCAGGTTGTTTAATCATTTGCGTATCATTCGTGGCTGCATGTATCAAGTTATTTGAATTTTATTTGGAAGGTAATGGCCAGCATTCAAAGGGTTTGAGGAGGAAAGTGGCATGATTTTGCTTTAGAAAGATATTAAGGAAGCAGCAGGGAGTAAAGGGGTCCCTGGGGAGAGATGAGGCTCTGAACTGAGGCAGTGTCAGAGAAGGTGGAGAGAAGGGGATGGGTTGGAGCAGGGATCCCCAACTTCAGGATCTAATGCCTGAGGATCTGAGGTGGGGCTGATGTAATAGCAATAGAAATAAAGTGCACAATAAATGTAACGTACTTGAGTGCAGTAGAAGACTCTGTGCTTCTGTTGCAGGAAAAAGGACCCCTTCCAGGGCCCGAAACTGGGCTCTTGTCTAACACTCAGAAATGAATTGTCCAAGGAGACAGATGTGCTGACAAAGCAAGAGATTTTATTGGGGAAGGGCACCTGGGTGGAGAGCAGTAAGGTAAGGAAACCCAGGAGAACTGCTCTGCCCTGTGGCTTGAAGTCTCGGGTTTTATGGTGATGGGATTAGTTTCCAGGTGGTCTTTGGCCAATCATTCTAATTCAGTCTTTCCTGGTGGCGCATGCATCGCTCAGCCAAGATGGATGCTAGCGAGAGGGATTCTGGGAAGTGGATGGACACGCAGTGTCTCCTTTAGACCTTTCCCGAACTCTTCCGGTTGGTGGTGGCTTATTAATTCTGTATTCCTGGCTGAAACAACCTCCGCGGAAGAGGCCAAGCACAGCAGGAGCCCAGCTCAGCGAAGCTCCCGAGGTAGAGGCGGAAGGCAAAGAAAATCCAGCACAGGGGAAGGCCCATTGTGCTGGAAACCAGGACAGCGGAAAGCCCATGCAGCCCAGTCTCAGATCCCAGAAGACCTCCAGTTAAGGTAAGAGGTCCTCGTTCCTATGGCTGGAAGGACATGCCTAACGAAATCTTAATTCCTTTACAATCTCTCGTTTCTTGTTTCCTCGAACCTCCCTCGAACAGGCAGGTGGCGGGGGACACAACTGAGGGACTCTGGAGAGGTTACTCCTCAGCATGTCCCAAAGGCGCTATCTGCTGAGCCCCAGTAGCTGTTACACAAGCTGGTGGGGGAGTCTTCCGTCCTTTCTCTTCTCTGTGCCAAGGATCAGACCAATGAAACTAAGCACTGGTCAGATATTTAGCAAATTTTCCAGCGGACTATGAAGGGGACTCCTTGCCACGTTTTTCCCACTGCTTTTTCCTCCTGTCCTTCAGCTCTCTCCTGGGACTCAAGCTCGGCCAAAACTACTGAAACGCAGACCCTGATGTCTCATTGCAAAAATTCATTGAGAGACAAAGCGATAAGAGGTGGATTTGTTAGGATTCAGAGAGAAGCCACTCTTCAGGGTGTGAACCATTGACAAGGGCAAGGGCTGGGGCCACGGAATTAGGCCTGGCTAGAGAGAAGACTCTACACATGGACATCACCAGATGGTCAACACCGAAATCAGGTTGATTATATGCAGATTATATCTATGCAGCCAAAGATGGAGAAGCTCTATACAGTCAACAAAAACAAGACCAGGAGCTGACTGTGGCTCAGATCATGAACTCCTTATTACCCATTCAGACTCAAATTGAAGAAAGTAGGGAAAACCACTAGACCATTCAGGTATGACCTAAATCAAATCCCTTATGATTATACAGTGGAAGTGAGAAATAGATTTAAGGGCCTAGATCTGATAGATAGAGTGCCTGATGAACTATGGAATGAGGTTCGTGACATTGCACAGGAGACAGGGATCAAGACCATCCCCATGGGAAAGAAATGGGGCAAACAAGCAAAATGGCTGTCTGGGGAGGCCTTACAAATAGCTGTGAAAAGAAGAGAAGCAAAAAGCAAAGGAGAAAAGGAAAGATATACGCATCTGAATGCAGAGTTCCAGAGAATAGCAAGGAGAGATAAGAAAGCCTTCTTCAGCTATCAATGCAAAGAAATAGAGGAAAAAAACAGAATGGGGAAGACTAGAGATCTCTTCAAGAAAATTAGAGATACCAAGGGAACATTTCATGCAAAGATGAGCTCGATAAAGGACAGAAATGGTCTGGACCTAACAGAAGCAGAAGACATTAAGAAGAGGTGGCAAGAATACACAGAAGAACTGTACAAAAAAGATCTTCACGACCCGGATAATCATGATGGTGTGATCACTCATCTAGAGCCAGACATCCTGGAATGTAAAGTCAAGTGGGCCTTAGAAAGCATCACTATGAACAAAGCTAGTGGAGGTGATGGAATTCCAGTTGAGCTATTTCAAATCCTGAAAGATGATGCTGTCAAAGTGCTGCACTCAATATGCCAGCAAATTTGGAAAACTCAGCAATGGCCACAGGACTGGAAAAGGTCAGTTTTCATTCCAATCCCAAAGAAAGGCAATGCAGAAGAATGCTCAAACTACCACACAATTGCACTCATCTCACATGCTAGTAAAGTAATGCTCAGAATTCTCCAAGCCAGGCTTCAGCAATACATGAACCGTGAACTTCCTGATGTTCAAGCTGGTTTTAGAAAAGGCAGAGGAACCAGAGATCAAATTGGCAACATCCACTGGATCATGGAAAAAGTAAGAGAGTTGCAGAAAAACATCTATTTCTGCTTTATTGACTATGCCAAAGCCTTTGACTGTGTAGATCACAATCAAAAATTGTGAAAAATTCTGAAAGAGATGGGAATATCAGACCACCTGACCTGCCTCTTGAGAAATCTGTATGCAGGTCAGGAAGCAACAGTTAGAACTGGACATGGAACAACAGACTGGTTCCAAATGGGAAAAGGAATACGTCAAGGCTGTATATTGTCACCCTGCTTATTTAACTTATATGCAGAGTACATCATAAGAAACGCTGGGCTGGAAGAAGCACAAGCTGGAATCAAGATTGCCGGGAGAAATATCAATACCCTCAGATATGCAGATGACACCACCCTTATGGCAGAAAGTGAAGAGGAACTAAAAAGCCTCTTGATGAAAGTGAAAGAGGAAAGTGAAAAAGTTGTCTTGAGGCTCAACATTCAAAAAATGAAGATCATGGCATCTGGTCCCATCACTTCATGGGAAATAGATGGGGCAACAGTGGAAACAGTGTCAGACTTTATTTTTTTGGGCTCCAAAATCACTGCAGATGGTGACTGCAGCCATGAAATTAAAAGAAGTACTCCTTAGAAGAAAAGTTATGACCAACCTAGATAACATATTGAAAAGCAGAGACACTACTTTGCTGACTAAGGTCCGTCTAGTCAAGGCTATGGTTTTTCCTGTGGTCATGTATGGATGTGAGAGTTGGACTGTGAAGAAGGCTGAGCACCGAAGAATTGATGCTTTTGAACTGTGGTGTTGGAGAAGACTCTTGAGAGTCCCTTGGACTGCAAGGAGATCCAACCAGTCCATTCTGAAGGAGATCAACCCTGGGATTTCTTTGGAAGGAATGATGCTAAAGCTGAAGCTCTGGTACTTTGGCTACCTCATGCGAAGAGTTGACTCACTGGAAAAGACTCTGATGCTGGGAGGGATTGTGGGCAGGAGGAGAAGGGGACGACAGAGGATGAGATGGCTGGCTGGCATCACTGACTCGATGGACGTGAATCTGAGTGAACTCCAGGAGTTGGTGATGGATAGGGAGGCCTAGCATGCTGCGATTCATGGGGTTGCAAAGAGTTGGACACGACTGAGCGACTGAACTGAACGGAGGTTTTGTGAGGGGGTGGAATTCATATGCTAATTGGGGAACCACCCACTCCATCTTTGACAGTGCCTTGGAGCTGTTCTGCCACCTCTGGGTGTGTCTGTTGGTTTATAGATTGGAGATTAACGTTTACTTGAATTTGACTTGTCATCTTGGACCCAACTGATTTTAATTCGTTTACATTATACCCTTGTGCTATGTCATTCTTTCAAAGGTTGTGCTCTGCCCTCTTCTGTCCTGTTTCATGCTCTTTTCCTGAGCCCCATCCAGACCCACAAGGTTGCCTCTACAATCTTCTGGAGAGACAACCAGAAAATAGCTGGCCTTGGGAGGGAAATACTCTATAATATCCAATCCCCTAATCCTACCCAGTCGGAGAAGGCAATGGCACCCCACTCCAGTACTCTTGCCTGGAGAACCCCAGGGACAGGGGAGCCTGGTGGGCTGCCGTCTGTGGGGTCGCACAGAGTCGGACACGACTGAAGCGACTTAGCAGCATTCCTTATCAGGCTCTCCTGTCATAAAACAACTCATGCAAATGGTTACTATGGTGCCTGGCCAAGGTGGGCGGTCTCAATCAGTGTGCTTCCCCTAACACTTTCAGTGCAGAGATTGTGGGTTCAATCCGTGGTTGGGGAACTAAGATCCCACCCGCCGCATGGCAAAAGAAAAAGTATGTAAAGAACTCTAAGTGAAAGAGAAAACCACCATCATGCCATTAGAAAAATAAGGCAAAAGGCGTTAACTTGAAATTATATGAGAAATAATTCAAGCCTGCAGTAAACATTTCAAAGTAAGTTCCAGTGAAGATAATGAGATGCTTTTTTTTCTTCTCCTGAAGAAAAGCAGTGACAGAACCAGAGTGTCAGAGCCCACAGGGACCAAAGCTGATTAGTCTCACAATCAGTTAAGTCCTTTGGAGAATGGACGGAACTGGGGTAAGATTCATTCGGATGCTGAAATCTCCTGGATGGATCTAGAAGGCATTATGCAAAGTGAAATCAGTCAGACAAAGACAAATGCAGTATGATCCACTTCCACGTAGAATCTAAAAAACAAAATGGAAACAGATTCATAGATACAGAGAAAAATGGGTGGTTGCCAGATGGGAGGGGAATGGGGAACTGGGTGAAATAGGTTTTGGGGAGTAAAAGGTACAAACCTGTTATGAAATAAACAAGCCACGAGGATGTCATGTACAGCATAAAGGTCAAGAATATTGTAATAACTTTGTATAGGGACGGGTGGTGATCATTACATAATGCCTGCAAATGTTAAGTTGTGATATAGTACACCTGAAACTAACATAATATTACGCATCAACTATATTTCAATTAAAAGGAAGGAAGAGAAAGAAAGGAAGGAAGGAAGAAAACAAAGAGAGAGAAAGGGACCAGTTTCTCCCCTGCATATTTAGTCTTGCAGTTTTCCAAAGCGGCCACAAGATGTCAGTGTTAAAAACGCTAACAAGTCGGCTGCCCGGGCTCAGCGGCTGCTTCTGCGGCTAAGTCGCTTCAGTCGTGTCCGACTCTGTGCGACCCCATAGACGGCAGCCCACCAGGCTCCACCATCCCTGGGATTCTCCAGGCAAGAATACTGGAGTGGGTTGCCATTTCCTTCTCCAATGCATGAAAGTGAAAAGTGAAAGTGAAGTCGCTCAATCAGTTGAGCTTAATTTCAAAATATGAGGGAGTTTCCAGTTTTCAAAAATGTAGATTTAAAGAGGGGAAAAACCATAAAAGCACTGCAGTTAGGGTATCAGTTCATTTTTTTCCCCTTGTAAAAGAAACAGCATACTAGGTGAATGTAAAGGCTTCTTTTAAAAAACAGCATTCCAAGGGGTTGTGCCAGGGGATGTTCAGGTTTGAATATGGCCCCTCTGGGACTCTATATAGACATTCCGTCTGAAATCTGGTCTTCTCCCCAGGAAACTGTGCTAAGCACATAGGCCTGGGACCCTGGGGTCTGAAGCTTCCCTGAGTGGCAGCAGTGTGATGTCCGGTCATTCAAAGCCCTTTCTGCTTTTCTCTGGTCCTCCTCCTTGCCAAGCCTCAGTGTTCTCTGCTGGACTGCTGACTTCCTCTCAGACTTGTTTATAAGATTAAATGAATTGACATAATGTATGCTTATGAATGGCAGGAGGATAATAAGTTATAAGACTCGCTCTGGGGTCAGACAACTCAGGGAGGAGATCGGTTACTTCAGGCTTCCCAGGTGGCTCAGGGATGAAGGATCTGCCTGCCGGTGCAGGAGACACAGAGTCAACACCTGAGCAAGAAAGATCCTCTGGAAAAGGAAATGGCAATCCACTCCAGTGTTCTTGCCTGGGGAATCCCATGGACAGAGGAACTTGGCGGGCTACGGTCCAGGGGGTCACAAAGAGTCAGACACAACTGAGCACGCACGCATGCACTGGTCACTTCCTAGGTGTGTGACCTTGGAGGTCTCAGTACTTCTTTGAGGCTCCATTCACTCATAGGTGAAAGAATGGCTAAAATGCCCCCCATCTCATAGGCTTGCTGTGTGGTTGCACATCCTGAGCGTCCAGTGTCCCATCCAGTACCGTGTCAGTCATCGTATCAGTTACCATGGAGGCCTGTGCCTCTCCTGCATCTCCGTGCTCTTTGTGTGCTGCCTGTCATTGCTGCATCCTCATTTTTAAATCTCTCTCCTCCATGTGACTGGGAACTCTTCAAATACAGAAACTGCACATATGCATACGTAATTTTCATCTCTGTATCCTCAGTGTTCATGCTAAGATCTTCCCCCCTCTCTTCTCCCCAGTTTACAGGTGAAAACTTGGAGAGGTAAACTGAGTTGCCCGGTGTGCGTGCTCAGTCATCAGTCACTAGGTTATGTCTGACTGTGACCCCATGGACTGTAGCCCATCAGGCTCCCCTGCCCATGGTATTTCCCAGGCAAGAATGCTGGAGTGGGTTGCCATTTCCTTCTCTAGAGCTGCCCAGTATTGCACACAAATTGGCATTCGCTCTGCCTTCGAGTTTGCATTCTGAGTTGCTTTAAAGGTGTCCTCTGAAGGGGGCCAGGAGGACCAAGGCTGCAGGGCATGATTGAATGAATTAGAGGGTGAGTGTAAGTCAGAGCTCATTGCTCCAGAGTTGTTCAGTCCTGGCAGCAGGAGGCAGTGGCTGGGTGTGGAAAAGACTGGGAGCTGCCATGAGCCATGGTGGGACTGCACAGGGACTTTTCTCAGCAGAGGGCAGTGCTCAGTTTCCTGGGCACCCCTGTCTGCCTTGGCATACCTGGGGGTTCAGCCCCCAGCTGCATTTCACAAGCCTGGAGGGGTGATATGTGGGCTTCATCTTGGGTACCAGCTCTGGGGATGCGTCAAGTCTCTCCGGAGCCCTGTGCTGAGCAGGATGGGGGATGTGTCCAGTCTCAGTGGAGAGAGCCCTACAGATGTCCCAATCTGTATAGGAGGGGACCGTGGGCCATGCTGGGAAACCTGCCATCTGATAGACCAGAATTCCTGCATCTTCTCCCGGTCTCCCAGGGCAGCCAGGCTGCCTGTCATTGGTTTGGGGGTTCTGTTGGGGGCACTAAGTGCAATAGGCTGATCCACCCAGGATTCTGCCCCGAGCACAGACACCAAGGGCTCCAAACTCTTAATTCACTGCAGCCAGGTCACAAACAGATCCCCACCCCCCACCCCAACTCTTCCCTCAGAGGGAGGGGAGACAGTGTCTCCATGGCCGTATCCCCAGCTGTGGGGCCCCAGAGCCACCTCCCTTCCTCCCCCTGCAGCGTCGTCTCTCAGCTCTGTTATTGTTGGCTGGTGCGAACAAGGCTGAACATCTGCCAGACATCTGCTCACGTCTCCTGTGAGTGCTCCCAACAGACGGGCAGGAAGCGGTGCTGCCCTAGACCAAGGTGCCAGGGGCGACGTGTGAGCCGCTCTGGGATGCTGCCTGGCCTGCCTGGGGCTGGTGGGACCCCTGGGGTCTCTGGGGGCTGGCCAGATGATGGGAGAACTCGGGGATCTGTGTTCTTCCTCTTTTCCCCAGAAGGGACGGTACTCTGGTCAGTCAATAGAAAAGAGGTGAGGAGAGGGCAGATATGTTAGAAACTGTCTCTGCCATCCTGGGGAGGCAAAGACAAGAGGAACAAGTTTCTACTCCTGGGATGAGTGTGGGAAGGAGAATGGCTTTCTCAGTGCCCCAGGAAATAGACCTTGAGAGAAAGATGTGAGTGCAGGTAGTTTATTTGATGGGAATCTGTTTGAGATGATGGGAAACAAGGAAGTCAATAGAAAGTGCTTTATTAAGCAAGTGTCCTTGGGGCACCTAAAACACCATCCACGGAGAAGCCAGAAAGGCAGCCTCATCTCCTCTGTGGGAGGCGAGCACAAGGGGAGATTTCTTCTTCACTTCCCTCGGCCATTGTTGAGGGCTGCCCCGAGGCCATCAGCTTCCTGACTTTTCTGCCTGCAGCAGGGAGTGGGCTGGGAGCAAGCCTGCAGGCGCAGGGGCTTCAGTGCTGGCAGTGGGAAGCCACCAAGGGGGTGGGCAGGACGTAGATGGTCCCTGCCACTAGGGCAGAATGAAGGTCAAGGATGAGGCTAGCTGGGCATTGACGTAGCAGTGGTTCCTCTTCCCTCTCCTCTCTTTTTCTAAGTTGTTTTTTTTTTTTTTTTAATGTGGACCATTTTAAAAGCCTTTATAGAATCTGTTACAGTATTGCTTCTGTTTTATGTTTCGGTTTCTTTGGTCGTGAGGCATGTGGGATCTCAGCTCCCTGACCAGGGTTCGAACCCACACTCCCTGCATTGAAAGGACAAGTCTTAACCACTGGACCACCAAGGAAAAGCCCCCCCACCTCTTTCTCTCTCTCATTTTCTCTGCCGCTGTCGCTGTGAGCTGCCCATCTCCTCCCTCCCTGCTTCTCCGCTCTCTCTCTTATAATCCCCTCCCCTCTCCCTCTCTCTGTCATCTCTCTGACTCTCACCGGTCCGTTTGTATCCATCTATCCTCTGTTTTACTTGTTGTTTATTGTTCAGTCGCTAAGTCATGTCTGCTTCTTTGCGACCCCATGGACTGTGGCACAGCAGGCCTCCCTTGTCCCTCACTATCTCCCAAAGTCACCCCAAGTTCATATCCATTGACTTGGTGATGCTGTCTAACCATGTTACCCTCTGCCGCCCTCTTCTTCTGCCTTCAATCTTTCCCAGCATCAGGGTCTTTGCCAGTGAGTAGATTGTACGCAGGTCAGGAAGCAACAGTTAGAACTGGACATGGAACAACAGACTGGTTCCAAATGGGAAAAGGAGTATGTCAAGGCTGTATATTGCCACCCAGCTTATTTAACTTATATGCAGAGTACATCATGAGAAATGCTGGGCTGGAAGAAGTACAAGCTGGAATCAAGATTGCCGGGAGAAATATCAATAACCTCAGATATGCAGATGACACCACCCTTATGGCAGAAAGTGAAGAGGAACTAAAAAGCCTCTTGATGAAAGTGAAAGAGGAGAGTGAAAAAGTTGTCTTGAGGCTCAACATTCAAAAAATGAAGATCATGGCATCTGGTCCCATCACTTCATGGGAAATAGATGGGGCAACAGTGGAAACAGTGTCAGACTTTATTTTTTTGGGCTCCAAAATCACTGCAGATGGTGACTGCAGCCATGAAATTAAAAGATGATTACTCCTTGGAAGGAAAGTTATGACCAGCCTAGATAGCATATTCAAAAGCAGAGACATTACTTTGCCAATAAAGGCCCGTCTAGTCAAGGCTATGGTTTTTTCAGTAGTCATGTATGGATATGAGAGTTGGACTGTGAAGATAGCTGAGCACTGAAGAATTGATGCTTTTGAACTATGGTGTTGGAGAAGACTCTTGAGAGTCCCTTGGACTGCAAGGAGACCCAACCAGTCCATTCTAAAGGAGATCAGTCGTGGGTGTTCTTTGGAAGGAATGATGCTAAAGCTGAAACTCCAATACTTTGGCCGCCTCATGCGAAGGGTTGACTCACTGGAAAAGACTCTGATGCTGGGAGGGATTGTGGGCAGGAGAAGGGGACGACAGAGGATGAGATGGCTGGATGGCATCACCTACTCTATGGATGTCAGTTTGAGTGAACTCCTGGAGTTGGTGATGGACAGGGAGGCCTGGCATGCTGCGATTCACAGGGTCGCAAAGAGTCGGACATGACAGAGCGACTGAACTGAACTGAATCCTGAACAGAGAAGGGATGGGATCATAAAGGGACTTCATCCTGTCTTTCAAGGACTGGCCCTTCTTCCTGTTCTAGGGGACTAAGTATTTCCTCCCTGTCCCCTGGATGAATACTCAATGAGTCTCTTCAGTTCTAAAGTGTCCTTTAGCTACTTTGTGTTGCTGAACACTTAAACATGGACTCCAGTTAGCAATTAAAAAGTCATTTTTCCCAGGTAATAATCAAATTCTGGACTTGATGTAAAATTGAGCCCGCCTTCCTCTCCAGCTTGGCTCCTTGCTGGCAGGAGGTCCCTTGCTAGGTCTTCTCTCCCATCTTACCCACTGCACTTTCTGACCCTTTGGGGGTAAGAGCTTGGGAGGAGAAAAAGAGATCAGGACATGAGAAAACTTCTTTCCTAATAGTAAGTGCTAAGAGACCCAGCTTCTTTGTTCTCCCATCTTGGCCAATGGCCATGATGAGTATTTTTCTTTTCTTTCTTTCTTCTTTTTTTCTGACCACACCAAGAAGCACCTGGAATCTTATTTCCAGGGATGGAACCCATGCCCCCTGTGGTGAAAGGGTGGAGTTTTAACCCTGGACCGCTAGGGAAGTCCCAGTGAGCATCTATCTTGAGGATGTTATCTCCGGGCATATCTTCCACTCCTTGGATCTTTTCTAGAGGTTTCCATGGAAGACAAATGCTCTCAGTCCCTGGGAATCCCCCATGTTTCTGAGTCTATCCTGCTGAGGTCTGTTTCCTCTTCCAAGACACCTTCTGGACAGGACTAAGATGCCCACGTTCTTTCTCTGGTGTGATTGGCTTCTAGTTCATAGGATCAGTCATGGATTCTTCGAGTCCCAGCAAATTCTAGGCACACAGACCTGTCCCAGTGCAGCCACCTATGTTTAGTGGTCATGACAGCTTCCCTTGGCCTTCTAGGCAGAGGTAGTCCTTTGCTCTCCCCTTAGCACAGCAGATGGTCTTCCCTGGGGGTGCTCATGGTAAAGAACCTGCCTGCCAATGCAGGTAGATGTAAGAGTTGTGGGTTTGATCCCAGGGTTAGGAAGAGCCCCTGAAGGAGGGCCCAAAAACCCACTCCAGTATCCTTGCCTGGAGAATCCCATGAACAGAGGAGCCTGGTGGACTACAGTCCATGGGGTTGCAAAGAGTTGGACATAACTGAAGTGACTTAGCATGCAGGCAAATTTAAAGTATTACTACCTTATCCCAATGTGACCATTAAATACATAGGACTATTGGGAGAACAGACTCCAGGATGCTTTGGAGATTAGAAACACTTTTCATAAAGCAAGTATTATATATTAACCCATATATATGGAATCTAGAAAAGTAGGTACAGATGAACCAGGGAAAGGGGAGGGTGGGACGAACTGGGAGAGCAGCACTGACGTATATGTGGGGCCATGTGTAAAATAGATAGCTAGTATAATATAATACAGGGAAGCTGCTGTATAGCACAGGGAACTCAGCTCAGTGCGCTGTGATGACCTAGAGGGGTGGGATGGGGCTTGGGAGGGAGGCATAGGAAGGAGGGGATATACGTATTCATATAGCTGATTCACTGTTGTACAGCAGGAGCTAACACAACATTGTAAAGCAATTATCTCCAATAAAAAGAATAATAATTAAATAAAAACAGAAAGACTTCTCATGGAAAGGCCATCCCAGGAGAAGGAAGGGCCAATACACCAGAGCATCATTTTTTTTTCCTTTTATTTGAATCACTTTATTTTTACTTGGTTACCTGGATGTGGTTTTCAAAACCAAATAAGACATATCTGTATGATTAACAAAATTATAATGCTCATTAATTTATGGAATATATTCAGAATATATAGGATAAGGCTAGCAAAAGTAGATAACTAAAGAATTCATCTATACAACATTAGAAAAATAAAACAGGTCAATGACAAAGCTGTATGAAATTATTCTTTCCTGTTTTTCAGAATCCATCTGAGAACATGCTGCCACAAATAGTCCTTTTGCTGCTAGTGTCCTTGAACTTGGTTCATGGAATGTTTTACACTGAACAAACATATACAGGCATAAAAGGCTCGCCATCCAACACCAAGACACAGTTCTTCATCCCTTGTGCCATGAAGAGTAAAGGTAAACTCAAGTGTATATTTTGCTCTTTTAACTGGTGGGTTGTTTCTTTTCATAATCTTTTTTAAAAAACTTTTTATTTTGTTTTGAAATATAGCCGATTAACAATGTTGTGATAATTTCAGGGGTAAGAGATTCTTCAAAGGCCCATATACAGAACGCAGTTTTCAAAGGATCAAGTTAGCTGAACTGTTAAGAAGTGTCTCTCCCAAGTAGCTGAATACCCTGATGATTTAAGTATTTGTAATCTTCTTCTGATTATTGTTGTTTAGTTGCTCAGTTATGTCTGACTATCTATGACCCCGTGGACTGGAGCTCACCAGGCTCCTCTATCCATGGGATTTGCCTGGCAAGGATACCGGAATAGGTTGCCATTTCCATCTCCAAGGGTCTCCCCAACCCAGGGATCAAAGCTGTGTCTCCTGCATTGGCAGGCAGATTCTCAGATTCCACTGAGTCACGTGGGAAGTCCATATTCTGATTACAAAGTAATAAATACTCAGTGTGGATGACTGAGGAAAAAAAAATGTTTCCCTAATTTTTGGTGTGTTTCCTTAATATATATATCTTATTTTTATATTTTTTCCTGCTCGATTCTTTTTTTTTTATTATTTAAAAAGTGGAAAACCCAAGGTGTAATTTTCATTCAGTACTTGTCATTTGATCCTTAGGCTGTTTTGTTGCAGAAAGTGAAGTCCATTTCTTTTTTTTTAATTAGTGGTAGTTTTTTTTAATTTTAATTTTTTTTGAATGTGGACCATTTTTAAAGTCTTTATTGATTTTGTTACAATATTGCTTCTGTTTTATGCTTTGTTTCTCTTTTGGCTACAAGGCATGTGGGGTCCTAGCTCCCTGACCAGGGATCAAACCCACACCCCCTGCATTGAAAGGAGACGTCCTAACTGGACCTCCAGGGAAGCCCCATGAAGTCCACGATTTTAGAACGATGGTAGCAATTCACCAACCAAGAAATCAGTTTTCACATAGTTTCAATAATTACAGCAACTTCCTTGAACAGTCTGTAGAAACTCAGAAAAGGTGGAATTGTCATTTCAGAAAAACTTGTTCTTTACTTGACCTCAATGATCTGCCACTTTGAAACATAAGGACATCTAAGTGATCTGCAGCTGTCTAAACTCACAGCCATCCCCAGTTTCCCTGAAAATCTCTGAGCCGGCTGGTGACTGTGGCCTTAGCATCTAGCTGAGGCTCGCTGGACCCCTCCATGGCAGGGTCCAGTGGCTTCCATCACCCACTTGGGTGGAAACCTTAATGTATATTGTATATGCCACAGAATGCAGCCAGATTTATCTGTGACTTTATGTGAGCAAGCAAGTGTTAAACCACTGAATTAGAGGGTGCCCATAGTTCACCCTAGCTTATGCGGACTAATTTAGAAGTTGATAGTAAAAGTAAGAAGCTGCTGTAACAAAAACCTGCAGTGCGTATCGATAAATCGGTTAGGTAAATGGCAGTAAGGAAATGGGACTGGGGGAACACTCAGCCCCTCTTATGCAGTGGTGAAATATTTATGATTACTCTCCTGTGATCACCTGGAAGGCACGTTTGGTTCTTAATGAACTTGTAACTCTGGGGAAAGTGGTTGGAAAATCGGAATTGTGGTAATCGCATTCATTGTTGCTGGCTATGTTTAACAAGGTGTTACAAGGAAAAGATGCACACAGCAAAGAACCGACTCATTTCCAAGAGTAATAACAGGGAATGGAGAAAGGCCAGAAATGAAGGTTGGAAAAATGAACCTCCTTGAGATGATAGCGTCAGAAATGGGATTGAGAAAGACTTCAGAGTGGCCAAAGGCAAATTCAGATTCAGGGTGTGGTACCCAGTGCCGTGTCCAGTTGGAAGCAGGGCAAAAATCAAATGAAAGGCGGGGTCTGACACCTATAATTAAAATTTCCCTCTGATTTTTATGTCTCAGAGCAAACAGAGGAAGGGTAGGAATTTCATGCTTGTGGCTGTAGGTGGCCTGGAGGCAGCCACTGTTGTATTGAGTGAAAGAGGATTGGGGACATGAAATAAACAAATACAGCAGCTCTAGGAACCAAGTCTTGAAAGAACAGTGGGTGTGGTTCCTGGAAGATGGAACTGGAAAATGACTACTGAGTTGTCTGAGAGTCAGACTGCCAAAAAAAAACAGCCCTGGCCTTAGAAAGCCTATGATTATTTGAGACTTTTAACCTTCTAAGCACCCTGAAACTCCAACCATGCACAGGCATCAAAAAGGCTGAGGAAAGCAGCCCCCAAGGGACATAGGCTTTCCAATATCTACTGCACAGGTGGCCAAGGAGACAATGGAAAATGGAGAACTTTCCAAAAGGTGTCCTTGACGAGTGGTAGATAATTGCAGTGCCCTCTGAGAGCAGTTGTTGTTGTTCAGTCACTCAGTCACGTCTAACTCTTCATGACCCCACGGACCACAGCACACCAGCCTTTCCTGTCCTTCACTGTCTCCCAAAGTTTCTCAAACTCATGTCCATTGAGTCGGTGATGCCATTCCAACCATCTCCTTCTCTGCCATGCCTGTTCATTTACAGAGTGTCAGTGACTGTTTTTGCATTACAATGGCAGGGTTGAATAGCTGTAGCAGAGACCTCATGGCCCCCAAGCCTAACATATTTACTTTCTGGCCCTGAAGAAGTTTGCCGACACCTGCTCTAGAAAGATGCTTCTCAGAACCGAGAGCAGCCACTTCTGGCTTGATTCAAGGACCCATGTGTCTGCTGGAGATTCTGATCTTTTGAGCTGGGAGCTATAAATTGATGGAGTGATGGGTCATTGCTCATGGGCTGGAAGTGTTTTTGTTTTTTGTGTGTGTGGGAAAAGGGAGAAAAGGAATATCTGGTGACTAGACTGTAGCTGAGACATTGAGTGCTCACTGAACATCCTTGTAGTCTTTCTAGCTGCCCGCCGGTTGGGCATGGTCAGAGGGTAAGTTCTAGACAGTTGATCATGAATGGAAATGACACGTGGCAGATCTGGCCTGAGGCCTGGAAAAGCCCATGCATAAGTCTCTATATTCTCTTGTCCTCTGTTCTGGAACTCTGAATTCAGCTAGTGTTGAGATGGTGGAGACACAGGAAGGAGACAGCCTGGGTCCCTGAGTCACCACCTGGAAAGGGCTGCCTTGGAGAGTGGCCTGGGTTGTATCCGATTTTGTGCTGATGAGAAATAAACTTCTGTTGGGATTAAAATGCTGAGAGTTGAGAATTGATTTTGTTATTGCAGCTGAAGCTGATATTCTTTAAGAAAAAATTTTTTTATTGAATTACAGTTGACATACAACATTAATTTCAGGTGTACAACACAGTGATTCAATATTTGGTATATCGTGATATGAGCACCACATTAAGTCTAGTTGACGTTCATCATCAGGCATAGTTACAGAATTGTTTTTCTTGTGTTGAGGACTTTTAAAATCTATTCTTAGTAACTTTCAAATATGCAAGGCAGTATTATTAACCTTGGGCTTCCCCGGTGGCTCAGAGGTAAAGAATCTGCCTGCCAATGCAGAAGACATGAGTTTGATCCCTCAGTTGGGAAAATCCCCTGGAGAAGGAAATGGCAGCCCACTCCGGTATGTTTGCCTGGGAAATTCCATGGACAGAGGAACCTGGCAGGCTACCATCCGTGAAGTCATAAGGAGTCGGACACGACTAAGCACACTCACACACATGACTTATTTATAACTGGAAGTTTGTATCTCTTAACTCCCTTCACTCATTTTGCCCACACCCCTTCCACCAGCCCACCCTGGCTGCCCACCTCTAGCAACCACTAGTCTGTTGTCTGTATCTATGAGCTTAGGGGTTCTTTTGCGTTGTTTTTTCAGGTTCCACACATAAGAGAAATCATACTCTATTTTTCTCTGACTTCTTTCACTAAGCATCCTGCTCTCAAGGACCATCCATGTTGTCACAAGTAGCCAGATTTCATTCTTTTTATGGGTAAATAATATTCCACTGTGTGTGTGTACATAGCAACAAGTGAGTGGGTGAAAGTTGCTCATTTGAGTCCAACTCTTTGCGACACCATGGATTGTAGCCCACCAGGCTCCTCTATCCATGGAATTTTCCAGGCAAGAATACTGGAGTGGGTAGCAGTTCCCTTCACCAGGGGATCTTTCCAACCCAGGGATGGAACCAAGGTCTCCTGCACTGCAGGCAGATTCTTTACCATCTGAGCCACCAGGGAAGCCCCTAAATAAATGAAATATATATGTGTTATATATGTATGCATGTGTATATATATAAACATAAAGTTTTTTGTCTTTATCCGTTCATCCGTTGATGGACACCTAACTGGTTGCCATGTCTTCACTATTGTGAAAAATGCTGCAGTGAACATAAGGGTGTATAATCTTTTCAAACTAGTGTTTCTGTTTCCTTCGGGTAAATCTCAGAAGTGGAATTGTTGGATCATGTGGTAGTTCTAGTTTTGATTTCTTGAGGAACCTCCATACTGTTTTCCACGCTGGCTGCACCAACTTACATTCCCACACGTAGTGCACAAGGGTTCCCTTCTCTCCACATCCTCACCAACACCTGCTGCTTATCTCTTTGGTACCAGCCATTCTTGCAGGTGTGAGGTGACATACTGTTGTGGTTTTGACTTGCATTTGTCTCATGATTAGTGGTGCTGAGCACCTTTTCATTTACTGAAACTGCTGTTCTGTGTGATAGAATATACATCACACTATGGGATAATTTAAATAAAATTGAGTTTGTACTTGTATATAGTTATTATTCAGTCATGCAGTTTTGTATTTACATAATTAATAGCTTTGCATGCTATGTAAAATAGTCTTTGAAACACAACTTTTAATGACTTTCTAATACATCATTGATTATTTCTTTGATAATGCACAGAGCTTAAAAAAGCATGGTGAGAAAGACAAGTTCATCCGTTGTGTGTAAAAGGGTGCATACATGTGTGCTAAGTTGCTTCAGTGGTGTCCAACTCTTTATGACCCTATGGACCATAGCCTTCCAGGCTTCCCTGTCCCTGGGATTCTCCAGGTTAAGAACACTGGAATGTATTGCCATGCCCTCCTCCAGTGAATCTTCCCGACCCAGGGATCAAACCTGCGTCTCTTATGTCTCCTGCATTGGCAGGTGGGTTCTTTACCACTAGCGCCACCTGGGAAGCCCAGTATAAAAGGGTAACTTTGCAATTTTCCTGAAATACAATTTAACACTTTGTGTCTTTCCTGTGATCCAGTAATTCTATTATCTGGAAACTTATCATCAGGCAATAATAAGAGATGTGGACAAAAACAGATACACAAAAGATTTTTATTTTAGCTTTATAATATCAGAGTTGGAAATCATCTAAAATGTTCAACAGGAACCAAACAGTTACATCACCGACAGCATCTCTGCAGGCGCTGCCTGTTTGTTGGTGTGGCTTGTTTAGCATCAGATGCTTGCAGCTTGAAGCACAGAACATATATCTGATCTATAAGTACATATCGGATGCTCCCCCCTTCACACTGTGCCTCTTCATTCCCTGCTTACTGCTTTACGATTAAGGATGCGGCTGGCCAAGGCTTGTCTCCTTTTCAATTCTCTGGCAACTCATGACTTCTGGCTGCAAAGATTCTTCAGATGGTGTCTTGGACATCAAACAGCGACAGCCCAACATTTGGTTACATAAAGTGCAAATGAATCATGAACACGTGGATTATATTTCCGTTCAAATACACAGGGATTTCAATTTATGGGAAATGGACTGTGGGCTGCACGAATTAGCACTAGGTTTGGGAAATTGGTTGAAACCCTGACCAGATCCTCAGTTTAGTTATATCCATCTGCTCTCCCCACCCCTCCTCCCGTCCCAATCCCCCTCCTTAGCACCCTAGAAATGACAGCTGTTTCGTTCCAGGGGATGCTAAAAGCTAGTCTCTTCTCCAAGAAAGACGGGAGGCCAACTTGATTTGCCAGAGGTTCCTGAAGTTTATTTCTTTTGTCCCAAAGCCAACAACGACTAAACAAAATACAAAACGGACGCTCCCTTCCCCTTGGCTTCTGTGTTGGAACTTTCTTAATTTTTATTTCTTTCTTTAGTTTCTTCTCTGCCTTGATGTTGCATGTCTCTTCCACTGCTGATCCCTTAAATGTTGGAATTTCCTGAGGCTCCCTCCTGAGCCCATTGTCCTTATTGTATTTTGTGCGTGCTCAGATGTGTCCAACTCTGTGCAGTCTCAAGGACTGTAGCATGCCAGGCTCCTCTGTCCATGGGATTTTCCCTGCAAGAATGCTGGAGTGGGTTGCCCTGCCCTCTTCCAGGGGATCTTCCCGACCCAGGGATTGAACCCATGTCTCTTGTGTCTCCTGCATTGGCAGGTACGTTCCTTACCACTAGTGTCACCTGGGAAGCCCCAGTTGCTTAGCTGCAAACGGAATCCTGCAGAGAACAAGGACAGCAGCTGTTTAAGGTATGGAGGACAGGGGTTAGGGAGGATCAGAGACTAGAACAGAGGAAGGAAGAGAAAAGGGGACCCATGGCCCTAGAGGAAGAGCTGCTGTGTCCCTCACAGACAGCACAGACTCGGAGACAACCACCAAGAGAGCTCCAGGCCGGCAGGGAGGCTGACGGCTCCCTGGTGTTTCTCCTGACTCTGGGGCCAGTGTCAGGGGAAGGAGGTGTGAAGTAGCCTGGAAGTGAGACTGCCTTCAAGATCAAACTTAATGCCATCTCCTCCATGAAGTCTAGTCTACAGCAGGGGTCCTCAACCTCCAGGTCATGGACCGGTGGGTACCTCCTGTCAGATCACCAGCAGCATTATATTAGAAATAAAGAGCGCAACAAATGTAATGTGCTCCGTGTACCCCAATGTTCATGTAGCACTATTTACAACAGCCAGGACGTGGAAGCAACCTAGATGTCCATTGACAGATGACTGAATAAAGAATCTGTGGTACATACATGCAGTGGAATATTACTCAGCCATCAAAAGGAATGCACCTGACTTAGTTCGAATAAGGTGGATGAAGCTAGAGCCTATTATCCAGAGTGAAGTAAGCCAGAAATACAGATCTTGTTCGTTAATGCATATATATGGAATCCAGAAAGATGGTACTGAAGACTGCTGTCTTCACAGCAGTGAAGACACAGACAGAGAACAGATTTGTGGACCCAGGTTGACGGGGGTGGGGGGAGGGAAGGAGAGGGAGGGACAGATGGAGAGAGCAGCAGAGAGACATGTACACTACCACATATAATATAGACAACCAGTGGGAATTTGCTGTGTGACGCAGGGAGCTCAAACCAGCGCTCTGTGACAACCCAGAGGGGTGGGAAGGGGAGGGAGGTGGGAAGGAGGTTCAGGAAGGAGGGGACCTATATATACCTATGGCTGATTCATGTCGATGGATGGCAGAAACCAACACAATATTGTAAAGCAGTTATCCTCCAATAAAAAATTAATTAATTAAAAATACATAATGTGCTTGAATCAACCCCAAACCATCCCTGGCATTTTCAGTCTGTGGAAAAACTATCTTCCACAAAATCCATCCCTAGTGCCCAAAGGTTTGAGACCGCTGTGTGTTCTCATCACTGGGGTTCCTGTCCCTCCTTAAGCATGCTCCGGACCCCTTAAGCCAGTCCAGTCCTCCCCCGCTCTGCATCCTCAGCTCCCCAGTGTCCTCCCACTCTGCTTTTTGGACACTGGACTGGATCTAGGCTTCGCAGCTTGGCTCTTGGACTTCCCTTGAGAATAAGCTCTGGCCTTTGGTGCTGCCTCCCTGTGCGTCAGACTGCCTCGGAAAGGACGCCTGGCCTTGGGTGGACCCTGGGCCTTTTTTGAGTTGGCATCTATCCAGGCATATCCAGTTCCCCCTGGAGAGGTGGGATTCAGACAGTGGTCCTTTGTCTCCCTGGCTTAGTACTCAGTCAGCGTCCATTTCAGTATCCCTGCTGAGTCTCTCCCAGGTCTCCTCAGCTGGACCGCTGAGTAATCTCTCCATTGCAAGACTGAACTCACACGACCTTCCAAATAGTGGGCTTGTTACCTATCCATCACCTCCAGGGAGAGCAAAGACAGGACACCCCAGGGCTTACCATGAGGCTTTCATGTTTGTTCTGGTTCCCAAGTCATCTCTGTGTCACACTGGTCCCCTGATGCTCCTGCATCCCAGCCTGGGCTGGTGCTGCTGTTTCTGTCCCTCTTGCTCCCTGCGCTGCAGCACACAGCCTGGCTGGAGCTCATGGTCAGCCAGCCAGCCAGAGGGTGGCCTCTAGAATCTGTGGACAACTTGTTAGTTCCTTCCCTACCTTCTTGTCTAGGCTGGAGGAGGTAACCACTTTTTTTTTTTTTAATTTTATTGGAGCGTAGTTGCTCACAGTGCTGTGATAGTTTCTGCTATACTGCAAAGTGAATCAGCTATGATGTAGTTTAGTTACTAAGTCGTGTCCGACTCTGTGGCTCCATGGACTGTAGCCCACCAGTCTCCTCTGTCCATGGGAATTCCCAGGCAGGAATGCTGGAATGGGCTGCTCTTTCCTCCTCCAGGGGATCTTGCTGAGTTAAGGACTGAGTGTCTCCTGCATTGGCAGGAGTGTTCTTTTACCACTGAGACACCTGGGAAACCCCATATTCTCTTATATTCTGTGTTTATAATTGAGATTGTGTCATTTGACCCCATCTTCATTCACTTGGGTTGGGGTGTCTTCAGAGAGGGAGGAGCTGTCGTTCAGTCGCTGAGTCATGTCTGACTCTTTGTGGCCCCATGGACTGCAGCACACCAGGCCTTCCTGTTCCTCACCATCTCCCAGAGTTTGCCCAAGTTCATGTCCAATGAATCGATGATGCCATCCAACCATCTCATCCTCTGTCGTCCCCTTCTCCTCTTGCCTTCATCCCTTCTCCTCTTGCCTTCAATCTTTCCCAGTGTCAGGGTCTTTTCCAATGAGTCGGCTCTTCACATCAGGTGGCCAAAGCATTGGAGCTTCAGCTTCAGCATCAGTCCTTTCAATGAATATTCAGGGTTGATTTCCTTTAGGATTGACTGTTTCGATTTCCTTGCCTTCCAGGGGACTCTCAAGAGTCTTCTCCAGGACCACAGTTCGAAAGCATCACTTCTTCAGCACTCTGCCTTCTTTATTGTTCAGCTCTAACATCCGTACATACATAAACATGTTCCTTTTGGAAAAGTAGGAAATGCAGAGAAAAAGAAATGAAAAGCACTTATAATCTCTCTTACTAGCCAGAGATAATCTCTGTTTATGTTGTGGCATATACTATCAATAATAATCTATTTTCAGAAAAAAATGTAATTTTCCATATTTCTCTGTTATTGAACTTAACTCTTTAACCCCTACTTTTCTGGACAGTGAGTTTTTCAAAATATTTATTTACCTGGCTGCAGTGGGTCTTAGTTGCAGCACTTGGGACTTCTAGCTGTGGCATGTGGGATCTAGTTCCCCAACCAGGGATTGAACCCAGGCCCCTGGCATTGGGAGTGTGGAGTCTTTGACACTGGACCACCAGGCAAATCTTGATGATGGAAAATGGATTTTGCTAATCCAGAGTAAATTCAGTCATTCCTTGTTTACCCCCGATCTTAGTCAGGTCTACTCTGGGTTCCTGCTCAGCCAGTTGAGGGTCTCCCTGCCTGGTTGTTATGTGAGATGGTGGCACTGGGGAAGGTGTACAGAGCCTGTGGTCCCCTCTTTGAGGCATTCTCTCTGGAGGGAGCTGCCAGCTTCTCCTTTGTCCGAGATGTTCCATCCCCTCTGTGTTAGCCATCGAAGGGTCTTATTCTCTCACCACAAAGGTCACCCTGCTTTGTCCACATCCAGCTGTCTGGGGCTCCTGGGTCAGCTGGAGCCTTCAGGTATTCTGGGCATCTCTTCCAAGTTCACCTCTTCAGGGAGCTTTCAGCTCCTCTCTCCTAACCTACTTCCATCCTCCCATGGGAACTCAGGGGGCTGTTCCAGGATCTTGGTCTAACCATCCCACGTGGACATTTCCAATCCGAGTTGGCTCAGGACACTCAAATGAGGCTCTTTCCTCCCAGTATTTCAGGCAGAAAGTGGGACCCAGGTCTCCGTGTTATGTCTCATCCCCAATATGTACTATCTGTGTGTCTTGGTGCCAACCACAAAGGGGCAGAAGTGAGGAGTTCCTCTGCAACCATGTGCTCTTTGAAACTCATCTTCCCTTCAGCTGGGCAGACTTTTATCTTCGTTCAAATAAGAAAATAGCCTCTCTTATATCATCAAGTGTTTTTCCCAAATCTGTGGGTTTATGGTATAAATTTTGTGCTCTGCATCCTCCAAACTGCTTTTTGTAGTCCAGGCCAAGCTTTCATCATTGAAGAAACAAACAAAATACACACAAATTCAAATGTGTCAGTGTCCTATTGCTGCGGTAACAAATTGCCACAAAATGAGTAGCTTAAAACAATACATAGTGGGACTTCCCTGGTGGTCCAGTGGCTGAGACTCTGCCTGCCAATGCAGGGGACATGGGTTCGATCCCTGCTCCGGGAAGACCACGTGCCACAGGGTAACTAAGCCTGTGCACCACAGCTACTGAGCACTTGCTCTAGTCTGTGAGCTGTAACTACTGAAGCCTGCACACCCTAGAGTCCGTGCTGTACCGTAAGAGAAGCCCCCGCAGTGAGAAGCCTGAGCACCGCAGCTCGAGAGCAGCCCTTGCTCATTGCGCTAGAGAAAGCTCAGCGCAGCAGTGAAGACCCAGCACAGCCACAAATAAATAAATTGATTTAAAAATACCAGCACAAACTATCTTAGAGTGCTGGAAGTCAAAAGTCCAAATTGGGTCTCCATGGGCTAGAATGAAAAGTTTTGGTGGAGTTAGCATTCTTATCTGTGCACTGGAGGGGAGAATCCTTCTCTTGCTTTTTCTGGCTCCTGGAGGCCGTCTCCATCCTTGGCTTATGGCCCTCATCTGCATCATCAAAGACAGCAGTGTTGCTTCTTCAAGACTCTCTCTAACTCTGACCTCCTCTGTCCCACTTTTCAGGACACTTCTGACTTTATTGGGCCCACCTGGGCCATCCAGGATAATCCCTTTGTTTTATTTTAATTGGAATATAGTTGCTTTACATTGTTGTATTAGTTTCTGCTGTACCACAAAGTTAATCAGCTATATACATATAGCCCGTCTCTCTTGAACCTCCCTCCCGCACTGTCCATCCACCCCTCTAGGTCATCACAGAGCACTGAGCTGAGCTCCTTGCGCTATAGAGCAGCTTCCTGCTAGCCATCTATTTTACACATGGTAGTGTATAAAGGTCAGTGCTACTCTCTCAGTTTGTCCCACTATTTTAAAGTCAGCTGATTAGCAACTTTAATCCCTTCTTGCATATAACATAGCATGTTCACAGGTCCCTGAAAATAGCATGCAGACATCTCTGGAGGGGCCACTCTTCTGCCTACTAATCAGATAATAATTCCTTTGTCAAAGGCTTAATTCATATGATCAAAAGCTATGACCTTCAGAAGTATAGTCTTTGTTATTGATTTAACAAAGTTTACTTTGGAGTCCCAAAGCCAGTGATTTAACTTATTATTTTTTTTAATTTAGAAATGTTTCTACCATCCTATAAATGTTATGAATTGAAAGCTATTGCTATTCTCTGACTTGGAGAATAACCTAATGGATATTGGAAAACAGTGGATACTGGGAAGCCCATGAAGAAAAAGAAAAATCCCTCTTTTGTTTTTTTTGGCCATGCCTTGACATGTGTGATCTTGGTTCTTCACCAGGATGGAATCTGTGGCCCCTGCACTGGAAGTGGAGAGTCTTAATCACTGAACCACCAGGGAAGTCCCCCCCACATCCCTCAATTTTAGTTCTGCAAATTTAATTTTGCTTCGTGCATATGGATCACACTACACACTCTGTGTTTGGTACCTGATTTAATTCGCTTAGTGATGTAATACATTTCTGACAATGTTGTTGTTTAGTCACTCATTTGTGCCTGACTCTTTTGTGAGCCCATGGACTGTAGCCCACCAGGCTCCTCTGTCCATGAAATTCTTCAGGCAAGAATACTGGAGCGGAATGCCATTTTCTTCTCCAGGGGATCTTCCTGACCCAGGGATCAAACCCAACTCTCTTGCCACTAGCAAGCGGGTTCATTACCCCTGAGCCACCAGGAAAGCCCTTCTAGGACAATACATCTTTATTACCTCATTTTAATTTCTGCAGAGTGTTCCCCTGTCTAGCTGGCTTCCCATTGTTGGCGCACCTGGGAACCACTAGAAGGCAAGGCCAGGGTCTGGCTCTCATGGTTCTTTCTGCATAGAGTGCCTGCAGCATGCTGCCGCTCCATGGCCTGGGCAGTCAGCTGGTTACTACGAGCAAGGTAGAGCAGACAGCAGGAAGTGCCAGCTCTGGATCCAAACCCTCAACCTGGGAGAAGGATGACCCTCAGGGAACTGTTCTGACTCCAGGTTCTGACAGAAGAGGTTTTTTTGTTTTTTTTTTTTTTTTTTTTTTTTTAATTTTTTTTCCCCCTGGCACCCTGCAGCACCGCTCAGAGAAATGATTATTGGAGGGAGGTGGGAGGTGGGGAAGTGGGGGAGAGGTGGAGTGGTCACAGTGACCTGGAGGTGGTTTAATTGAGTGATGGTGATTCAAGATTCTGAACAGTGGTGCTGAGTGAAGTTAGACAGAGAAGGAGGGACATTGTTTGACATCCCTTATGGGCAGAATCTTTAAAAAGAGGTGATAAGAATGAACTTATTTACAAAACAGACTCACAGGCTTAGAGAAGGATCTTATGGTTGCCAGAGGGAAGGATATGGGGGAGGGATAGTTATGGAGTTTGGGATGGACATGTGCATACTGTTATATTTAAAATGGATAACCAACAGGGATCTACTGTATAGCACAGGGAACTCTGCTCAATGTTATACCGCAGCCTGGACAGGAGGGGAGTTTGGGGGAGAATGGATACATGTATATGTATGGCTGAGTGAGTCCCTCTGCTGTTCATCTGAAACTATCACAGCATTGTTAATCGGCTACACCCCAATAAAAAATTTTAAAAGTTTTATTTTAAAAAGGCTATCAACGGGGGCTTCCCTGGTGGTCCAGTGGCTAAGACTCTATTCCCAAGGCAGGGGGCCCAGATTTGATCCCTGGTCAGGGAACTAGAACTCTCTTGCAACTAAGACCTGGTGCAGCCAAATAAATATTTTTGAAAAGGCTATGAATGGGAGGAGTGACATTGGTCAGGAGGCCAGAGGCATCCATGGCAGGGGCGCATCCCTAGGAGGCCTGGGCCACTTGGCAGGTGGCAGGTAGCCCAGGGGCTGACTCAGGGTGTCACTCCTGCTTCCCTGGTGGTGTTTTCTCTATCAGACACAGCAGGCTTTTCCTTGCGTCTGCCGTCACACTGCCATGTCCTGAAAACCATCACATTCTTCCCCAGCTTTCAGCCCCGACTCTTTGCCCACTTACTGTATATTCTTTTGGTTGTTCTGGTGGGGGGGGAATCCAAGGATTTCTTTAACCCAGCAATCAAATCGGTCATTTAAAATAATAGTATGCCTTGTCCAAGTCTAAAAATAGATCCTCCAGGGTATGGGAAGGCTAACAAGGGGAAGTTGGGCAGAGAACACTGCGAAAGTTTCGGAGCCCAGTTCCCCAGGGCTTGTGTCCACTTTTCTTTCATCCCTCCTCCTCTTGACAAGGGCGAGAGTCAGGGCGCCTTCTGTTTGTCTTGATTCAAGTCAGCCTCCACCTTCCCCGGAGCCCAACTGCCCTTCTCAGGACACAGACTGCATTCACCCCGCCTTACTCCGCCCCAGCCCCGCGCGAATTTTATGAAAGCCGTTTTCACTGGGATTCAACAGGCTCTGTGTGTGTGTGTGGCGTGTGTGAAGGAGAAAATGAATCACTTCGACTTTGGGCAAGGACTGGAGGTGTCGTGTTTGTCCCTTGCAATGACATAAACACACCAGAACTCATTAAAAAGAGAGAAAAAAAAAAAGACTGAGGGTGGGAACTTGGGGGGAACGGACTCCAGCCTTTGGGATGATCTGAAAAGTTCAGCACGTTTTCCATACATTAGACCTCAGAGAGCATCGTGTTCTGCCCGCTCGCAACGGACTCCCAGTCCAAGGGAAAGTTTGAGGTTTTACATTTCTGTTTGTGGTACAGGAAAAGGCTTGTGATCTGAGGGCTTGATTCAGTGAAATTACATCGCCTTCTACACATTCGCTTCACAAGGAGGGCAGGAGTTGGAAGTGACTGTTTTGAGACGTTAAAGGTTTGCTGGCAGAGGGAAAGGGATTTTTTTTTTCCCTCCCTCCCTGCTGGCGGGGGGAGAAACAGTTCTAACGAGGAGTTACTTTGTAATTTTAACTCCCATTCAAATACTCCCAGCCCTAGAAGCTGCTGTTGATCCCCCAAGACTTCTCGATCCGGACCCAGAGGGACCAGTCACTGCTCTCCCACATCCTCAGAGCCCCCCGACATGAGTTTACAGAAGAGGGTCTTCCCACGGAAGGAGAATGGTGAGTGTGGCTAATCACGGGGAGGTGGAGATGGAGGGTTTGATTTGACACTCTCCCAGAGGGGTGGAAGCATAGAAAAGCATCCTTGTGGTTATACTGTGTTGGGTTTGTGTGTGCGTGTGTGTGCGTGTGTGTGTGTGCGTGCGCGTGTGTGGTGCAGTCCCTCCCTGTCTGTCTGCGTTGTCCTCGCGGAGGCTGGCTGAGTGCTCACTAGGTTGCTTGTCAGAAGGGTGAAGGGTGGGCTTTATTGCAGGACCCCCCAAAGAGGATAAGAGAAAGCCCTGGCTAGGGCAGCCGGTTTCTACCTGTCCTTCCTTCCTCTGTGAGGGGTCCTGGCAACTTTCAGGGGCAAGGGCATCGGTGTCTAAATGTCCAAAGTTGTCAGAGTCCCCATGGCTGTGCTCTGCTTCTAACAGGATGCAGAACAGGAGGGGGTGCTGCTCAACGACTGGGGGAGACAGGAGAGCAAGTCCCTGGAGCAGGGACCCCTTCAGAGCCTTCTCGGATCTAAGTGCTGGGAGGGGCGCCAGGTACTCGGGCCAGACTCCCTGCCTTGCTGCAGGTACAGCCTCTGAAACGGATCAGATGGTTTCTTATAACAACCTCCTTCTTTCACTCCGGAAACATAAACAAACAGGCATCAGGGGAAAGGATTTTAACCCCTCAGCCCAGCTTTTAAAGTCAACACTGGCAAAGCTTCAGCTCTGTTGTAACTTTGGCAGAAGAGAATAAACACGTGGTTTTCTTTTAAAAAAGAAAGAGAAGCAAGTCAAAGGCACATTTCTGACTTTTCTAGCTCCAGAAGGAAGATACGGCCGAGAGGCTGGAACCCTGAGATCCATTTGGTTAGGTTCCATTAGAGTGTCTCTGACTTCAGAAGAAAGGCAGTGGAGCATAGGGACCAAGACCCCAGGGCTGCAGGCTCTGGCTACTGAGATGGAACCTTAGCTCTAAGATGAATGGGCTAGTTGGTTTGGGGAAAGGTAATTAACCTCTCAGGGCTTCCCTGTTGGCTCAGTGGTAAAGAATCTGCTTGCCAGTACAGGAGACACGGGTTCGATCTCCCTGGTTTGGGGAGATCCCCTGGAGGAGGTCATGACTACCCACTCCAGTATTCTTACCTGGAGAATCCCATGGACAAAGGAGCCTGGTGGGCTACAGTCCATGGGGTTGCAAAGAGTCGGACATGACTGAGCGAATAACACTTCACCCCACCGCCAATTTTCTATCTGTCAATCTACAGAGAGTGCAGTTGCTTTCTTACACACTTGGAATTCATTCTCAACAGATTATTTAGCGCAGTCTCTGCTTCAGGCACTGTGCTGGTCTCTGAGGATCTACTGGGAAACGAGATAAAAAGCACACATCACATCAATATGAAGACAAGAGGATCCGTCGCTATGAGAGGCTCTCCCTGGGGAGCTGGCCTAGTCTGGTGGTCAGGGTGGGCCCCCCTGAGAAGGCACCAGTTGAGTTGTGTGCGGAGCTTCGGGAGTTAGGTTGGGTGCAGAGGTAGAGAAGCAGTGAGAAATGAACTGTCTCAGATCTTATGAGCTTAACATCGCCTCTGTGTGCTTCGTAAACATCTGTCCATCCAGTCTGTTTTCCTCACAGCATCTTTCAAAAAATCATCCTGGTGGAACTTCGCTGGTGGTCCAGTACTTGAATATCTGCCTTGCAATGTGGGGGAAACGGGTTCAATGCCTGGTCTGGGAAGATCCCGCATTCCTTGGGGCAACTAAGCCCTCAAGCCACAACAAAAGATTCTGCATGCTGCAACTAAGACTGAGGCAGTCAAGTAAAATTAAAAAAAATTTTTTAAGCATCCTGGTGACTTGTCAGCAGAAGGGAAAAAGGGGTTTTGCTGGTGGGGCCAGGCCTCAAGAGCCCTTCTCTCTGTGTCAGCCCGTTATCTCCCTTCCCCACACCTGCTGGCCAACCCTGGAGGGTGCCTCTTGGAAATCTGTCTGTAAATAGCAGCACCTCCCTCCACCTGGGGGCTTTCAGCATAGGTGCTGATTTAGGGCCCTGATTGGCATGGACTCACTGGAGCTGCCCCTGCATCCCTATGAGGCAGTGTGTGAATTAGTCACTCAGTCATGTCTGACTCTCTGTGACCCCATGGACTGTAGCCCACCAGATTACTCTGTCCATGGAATTCTCCAGGCAAGAATCCTGGAATGGGTTTCCATGCTCTTCTCCAGAGGATCTTCCTGACCCAGGGATCTAACCCAGGTCTCCCATACTGCAGGCCGATTCTTTACAGTCTGAGCGAGCCACTGGGGAAAGCCTTGTCTTTATTGTAAGGTGAGCAGAAATGGGGCCTGGGGAACTTATCCAAACAGTGAGCAGCAGGACTGAGGTTTGAACCCAGGTAGCTCTATTTCATGCTAAAGCGTGAATTCTTAGCATGTGATTGAAAAATAACTACAGCGATCCTTAGACACATAACAGACCAATTGCCATGCTGATGTTTCTACTTGGCGTTAGGCTTCTCAGTTCCTGTGAAGTTACCGGAACCATCACCATTATAGCCTGAGAAAACCACATCAGGGACACAATTGATTTCACACCTCCCCCAGTTATCAACTTAGCATGCTTTCAATTGTGTTCTTTCCAAAATATTATTATCAAAAATGTTCAAACATATAGGAAAGTGAAAAGAACTGTAGTCAACAAGCATATACCCACAATTTGATTCTACAAGCAACGTTTCTTTGCCTTGTTACGTGACTATCCATCCCATCAACTCTATCCACCACCCATGCATCCATCTTATTTTTTTTAATTGTAAAAAGTATATTCATTTATTTTGACTGCACTGGGTCCTTGTTGCTCTGCACAGGCCTTCTCTAGTTGTGGTGAGTGGGGGCTACTCTCTAGTCGTGCACAGGCTTCTTCTTGCAGTGGCTTCTTTTGTTGCAGAGCATGGACTCTAGGGCACAAGGCCTCAGTAGCTGTGCACGGGCTTAGTTGCCCCTCAGTACGTGGGATCTTCCAGACCAGGGATGGAACTTATGTCCCCTGTCTTGCAAGATGGATTCTTAACCACTGGACCACCAGGGAAGTTCCCGTCTTATATTTTTAATACATTCCCAAATAAGTTTCAGGCACCCCTACACTTCACTTCTAAACACTTCAGCATGTATATAATGAAAACAAGCTCAGTATTTGGTGACTGTTCTTTCAGGTAAAGTTTACGCACAGTGAAATATATGTACCATTCGATTAATCTTGAAAAACAGATACACCTGAGAAACTTACCTTGTTAGGAACATCACTCTCACCCCAGAAGGCTCTCCCGTGTCCTTCCTCAGTTGCTTTCAGTTTTTACTAATATTAATAATATTTTATGTGCCACTAAATGTAAAGACCTAATTTAATAAAATACAGTGAGAGTTGGACCATAAGGAAGGCTGAGAGCCGAAGAACTGATGCTTTCAAGTTGTGTTGCTGAGAAGACTCTCAAGAGTCCCTTGGACTTCAAAGAGAGCAGACCAGTCCATCCTAAAAGAAATCAACCCTGAATATTCCTTGGAAGGACTGATGCTGAAGCTGAAGCGCCCATACTTTGGCCACCTAATGCAATGAACTGACTCATTAGAAAAGACCCTGATGCTGGGAAAGATTGGAGGTGGGAGAAGGGGATGACAGAAGATGAGATGGTGGGATGGCATCACCAACTCAATGGACATGAGTTTGAGCAAGTTCCAGGAGATGGTGAAGGGCAGGGAAGCTGGTGCGCTGCTGTCCATGGAGTGGCAGAGTCAGACACGACTGAGAGATGGAACAACAGCAATAAAGTACAACACTGCTTCATCCTATGCTGGTCTTACGGGCAGAGCCCTTGGTGGCAAAAAATGCCCAGCTTTGCTGAGTAGACCTCACAGTGAGTTCAAGTGCAGATTTCGGCTGGGGTTTGAGGAGAAGGGAGCAGCATCAAGCAGATGGCTTTTGGGGGCAGAGGAGAAGCAGGTACAGATAATGGTGCAAGGCTGGGTGTGGGGTTGGAGTGGGGCTCCTGACTCTGCCAGCAAGGTTAGGAACAGGCCAGGGCGGAGGAGACAGAGCAGGTACCCTTCATGGGAACTGAACGCTTGGGTGGCAAAGAGAACCATGTCAAGGCTCTGTATATACTCACATGTCCCAGGGCCTCACGTGGGGTCCCCTTGGAGGGTCCCCTCCCCAAGCTTTTTTCACAGGAGATGTCCTGTATGTCCTGCTGCAGACCAGGCTGGTCCAGGAATTGGAGCCAGTGCGAGCATCTGTCCCTGGGAATATGAACACGGAAGCAGTCAGAATGGGTATAACGCAGTGTAGGGTGTATGCATTTCAACGTCTGAATGGCTGAGATGGTATGAGATGAAAACGGACTTCTGCACTTCAACTTATGCTGAAGCTGAAACTCCAATACTTTGGCCACCTGATGCAAAGAACTGACTCATTTGAAAAGACCCTGATGCTGGGAAAGATTGAAGGTGGGAGAAGCGGACGACAGAGGATGAGATGGTTGGATGGCATCACTGACTCAATGGACATGAGTTTGGGTAGGCTCCAGGAGTTGGTGATGGACAGAAAAGCCTGGCGTGCTGCAGTCCATGGGCTTGCAAAGAGTCGGACACGACTGAGGGACTGAACTGAATTGAACTGAGCGTATGTTTCCATGTTACTCTCCGTACATCCCACTCTCTCCTTCCTCCACCCTGACCCCCACCTCGTGTCCCTAAGTCTGTTCTCTATGTCTGTGTCTCCACTGCTGCTGGCAGGTGGATTCTTTACCACTGAGCCACCAGGGAAGCCCTTGGCTTATAATAACACATTTTACAAAGGAGATAGCTGAAGCTCAGAAGGGGGCCTGCCTTATCCCAGGCCGCACAGCCAGTCAGCAACAACCTGAGAATAAGAGTTCAGGCCTCTGAACTCCTGGACCATGGTGGACTTTTCCCACCATACCCTTCCTGTGACTGGAGTCTGTCTCTGTCTCTATTATATCTGACCTATGGGTATATATATCTCTCTATGCATCTGACCGCAGAGACATCTGACCTCTCTCCCTCCTTCCTCCTGCCTTTTGTTCCTGTCTCTTTTTTTGCTCTTCTCATTCCTTCCTGTAACAGCTATTTAACATCCAGGGACTGTTCAGGGCTACAGAGAGAGAGAGAGAAGACACAGTCCCTGGCATCAGGGATCTCACAGTAAATGGATAAGACCCTGATGAGAGAGCTTTGGGATGACAGAAGAGTAGCCCCTAAGTCCATCGGTGAATTGGGATAGAGGTGTCATGGAAGACTTCCTGGAGGAGGTGGCTTTGAGCCAACCATGAGAGCCGGCTGGGAAGCAGGGGCTCTGTGAGTTAGAAAAGGGCAGCATGTGCATGTGCTGAGGTGCGGAAGTGGGAGAAGTCACGAAGCCTCCGGAGGAGTTTCCAGCCTGGGGGAGATGAGCCTGTGACCTCAGGCGGGAATTGAACATTTTTGCTTATTGAGTCAGTCATGTCATGACAATAACAAATTAAGAAAAGAAAGCAGGGATTTCTTCATCTTTAAAAACGTTGCTTTCTGAAGCAAGTCAGGAAGCGGCTTTCCTGCGATAACTGTGTGGGCAGGAGGACTGCAGGAGGGGCCCTGGCTGTTCCCTCCCAATCCTGGCTCACCCCTCGTCCTGTCTGAACACAGACTGAGCAGAGCCGGGCCCCTGGCTTGGAGAGCTCCAGCATCCTGTAAGAGCCAGAGAAGATGAGGGACTCGACTATCTCTACACCCTTATAAGAGGCAAGACCCCAGACTGAACACATGGTTCCTGCCTGAATCTTGTGGAATGGAAACATCCCCCACCTCCGTCCTGTCCTGGGTGCGTCAGTCATTCATGGAAACCTGGCCTTTTCTTGTGGCCGGGTGGAGGGCAAGCAAGCGCACCCTGTGCAAACCTTCCTGATCAGGGCCTTGAAAAAGCACCACCCAAACACCAACCTTTCCCTCTCTCTTGGGTGCTTAACCCTTTCTCAACCTCCAACCCCTGTGTCTGGGCTGCCGGGCAGGGTAGGAATTTCCAGATTGCTCAACTCCGCCTGGTTTATTTATTCAGTGTTTATTCAAAGGGCCAGAATGGCCTGGACTTTGTTGTCAGATAACCTTGGGCTCAAATGCTGGCTCCGTGCCTTGGGAAAGCCTGTTACCAGCTGGTGCCTCCTCTTTCTCCCTTCCTCATCCAGAAAATAGGAATAATGAATAGCACCAACCCTATAAGCTAATTGTGGAGATGGATGCTGTGTCGACAGTACTTAGTAGGGTGGCTCAGAGCAAGTGCTTCGCGAATGACAGTTGTTGCTGTTATTATTATTTTTGGCTGCACCACACAGCATGTAGGATCTTAGTTCCCTGAACAGGGATCGAACTCAGGCCCCTGCAGTGGAAGCTCATAGTCATAACCACTGACTGCCAGGGAAGTCCCAGTTGTTACTGTTATTAACCAGTCAAGCTTCTGTACCTCCAAGTGTTCTTCATCCTGTGGCTGTGAATTAAACCAAGTGATTCTGCCTGTCCAATCCAAAGGGCCACTTATGCCCTCAGAAGTAAACTCTCTTCTCTGAGAGAACTTGCTCGCTTTTCTCATCTGTGGCCTTGAGAAACTAGGAGAGAGGGTCGAATAGGTTAAGTTCCATCTAAACCTGAGCATAGTCACCTATATTAGATTAAGAAAATGTCTTCCAGAACTCTCTGTAGACTCTAAAACACAAACAAGTGTAGATGCTCGTCACATGGTATTAGTCATTTATTTATTCATTCAGTTTGGGGTTGATTCATTCGGCAAGTGTTTACTGAGCTCTTGTGGACCAGCCGTGCCCTAGGGCTGCAGACCCCGCATTGAACAACTCTGACGAATTCCTCCCGTCTGCGGTGTTTGCACTCTAAATGGGACGTAGAGATACAAACCACAGGCCAAATAGACTCCAGGACACCTTCGGAAGGTGACGAGTTCTATGGGGGAAGTAAAGGAGACACACCACATCTGCTTTGTCCATTCCTCTGTCGATGGGCATCTTGGCGGCTTCCTGGCTGCTGGAAACAGTGCAGCAGTGAACACTGAGGTGCCAGCGTCTTTTCTGAATTATGGTTTTCTCTGGGCTTATGCCCACAAGCGGGATTGCTAGGTCATATGGTAGCTCTAGTTTTAGTGTTTTAAGAAATCTCTGTGCTGTTCTCCATAGTGGCTGTACCATCTTACATTCTCACCAACAATGTAGGAGAGTTCCTTTTTCTCCACACCCTCTCCAGCATTTATCGTTTGTAGATTTTTTTTTTTTTAATGACGGCCATTCTGATGGGAGTGAGGTGATAGCTCATTGCAGTTTTGATTGTATTTTCCTAATAATCAGTGATGTTGAGCATCTCTTCATGTGTTTGTTGACCCTAGCGGTGGGAGTTTTTAATTCCATTTGGCAGCTGAGTGAACCAAGGCTGAGACGTGACCGACATCCCGCAGTAGGAGCTGGCCAAGCTTGTTGTGTGGTTCGGGGGCCCCCACTTCTCACCCAGGTGGGGCTCTCCAGCTGCATCCTCCCAGCTTTCTTCAGGCACAAGATCACCTTTGGGGAGTGAGGGAGCAGAGGGGAGGTTCTTCCTTTCCTGGAAGAGTCCCAGGTGGCACGGATGTCTCTACTAGGAGAGAAACCGCACTGTCAGTGAAGGCCTGGGCCAGAATGAATTCACCCGCTGAGAGTGAGCAGGTGGGTGTCATCTGAAGATGGAGAAGCAGGACCTGGATTCAGACACAAGGACAAGGTGTGGGAGGGAGGCTGTAGGGCCCGCAGAGGCTGTGGGGCCTGGAAGGGCCAGGCTGGCCTCCTGGGCTGCCAGATCGCCCCCAGCCTTTCTCTGCCAGTGAGGCAGCCTTGGTGGTCTACCCCCAGGCTTGAGCCCTGACTGCATCGCAGGCTGAGCAGAGCAGGCGACACTGACCAAGGTTCCCTGCACTTTATACAGTTTTGTTTATTTTTGGCTGTGCTGGGTCCTCATTGCTGCACAGGCTTTCTCCAGTTATGATGAGCAGGGGCTCCTCTCTAGTTGTGATGCTGGGCTTCTCACTGTGGTGGCTTCTCTTGTTGTGGAGCACAGGCTCTAGGGCACACGGGCTTCAGAGGTTGCTGCTCCCAGACTCTAGAACACAGGCTCAGCAATTCTAGCGCTTAGTTGCTCCGTGGCATGGGAGATCTTCCCAACACAGGGATAAAACCAGCGTCTCCTGCATTGCAGGCAGATTCTTTACCACTGAACCACCAAGGAAGCCCTGCACTTGAGAAGTTACTCCACTGCACCCTAGACTCAGCCCTGCCATGGGGAACTGCCCCCTACACCCGTTGACAAAGGCAGCTTTATCCCCAAAGCGTCTCCCTTGTGACCATGGGCCCCTGTCCCAGCGATAGCCAGATTTCCAAACCCTTGCATGGCATTCCGGGGGCTTCCCACGGATTGCACCTACACCCTCATTAAAGCCCCCAGCCAGCCCTGAAACATTTGGTGGTGAGCGTCAGAAAGCATTCCATTTGTTAGAAAAGAGGGTCACACAAAAGTCCCAGCCTGGACCATACAAACAGCTCACAGAGCCCGTGCTTAGGACAAAAGTGTGGGATGGTCTTTAAGGGGCAGATGGGTTAAATGTCACCCTTAGATCAGGCTCTTCAGGGGGACATGCGGGGGAAAAGCCCTCTGCCCACGTGATGAGAATCCCGGTAGGACACACAGAAGTGCCTTGTCCCCTGATGCTGTGGTTCTCAACTTGCTCAACATAAGAGAAGTCCTTGGTTCTTGAACTTGCGCCTGTGTGCTCAGTCATGTCCAACTGTTTGCAGCCCTGTGGACTGCAGCCTGCCAGGCTCCTCTGTCTATGGGATTCTCCAGGCAAGAATACTGGAGTGGTTTGCCATTTCCTTCTCCAGGGGATCTTCCCAATCCAGGAATCCAGCTTGTGTCTCCTGCATTGGCAGATGGATTCTTTACCACTGAGCCATCTGGGAAACTCCCTTGAACTTGAGCAGGCAACCAGGTGATCCTGGAGGGCTTATAAAAATGCAGTGCCAGACCAGGCCCCATGCTCAGAGATTCTGATTCTGGAGGACCAGGGGCAGCTTAAGAATTGGTATTTCTAGAAGAATCTTCCATGGATTCAAACTTGTTACATAACTTATTTTTTCCATTGTTTTCCCTGAGGCATCCCTATTGATGCCCACAACTGGCTTGGGGACCAGACAGTCTCTCAAAAGCCAGTTCTTTCTCTCTCTCTCTCTTTTTAAAACATGTATTTGGCTATACCATGTCTTAGGGCTTCCCAGGCAGTGCTAGTGGTAAAGAATTTGTCTGCTACTACAGGAGACGCAAGAGACATGGGTTTGATCCCTGGGTTGGGAAGAATTCCATGGACAGAGGAACATGGCAGTCTACAGTCCATGGAATCGCAAACAGTCAGACACAACCGAAGCGACTTAGCACGCATGCATGCACCACATCTTCGTTGTGCCGTGCAAACTCTTAGTTGTGGCATTTGGGATCTAGTTCCCCAACCAGGGATTGAATCTAGGCCCCCTGCAGTGGGAGCATGGAGTCTTACCCTCTGGACCACCAGGGAAGTCCCAATACGATGCCATGAAGAGAGCCAGGGCTTTGGGGTTGGGTGGATCTTGATTAGACACCTGGCTTGACATCTTGCTAGCTACATGGCCTCTGGGAAGTCACTGGATTTTGCTGAACTAGTAACGGGCTATGACCCTGGGTGCCCAGGTCTGGCACTTAGTAGGTGCTCGATGAATTTCTATGCAGTGACTTTTCACTTGTAAAATGAATGTAGTGATATTGAAAGATCCATGGCAGGATGGTGTGAGCTGACCTTATGCCAGGCTCTCTGAGACACTGGGTCATGTTCATGACCTTCCTGCCCTCCCAGCCACTTCTGGGTTACCCAGGGAAGCCAGGGGTTGCCTGGGACCACAGGAGGAGCCTCGCCAGGTTCTGGGCTTCTGGGCGGCACTGGCCTCCTGCGTGTTCTCTGCCAGCCCAGCAGATGGTAGACTTTGTTCTGAGTCCGGGCTTCCCAGCGCTGGCAGCCTGGCCCTTTTGGACCAAGCCTCTTCCCATGGAGAAGTCAGATGGCTCAGGTTGGGAGTCTCAGAGCTGGCCAATGACAGGTTGGCCACATTCGCCCAGAGTCACCTGTCCAGAGCAGGTGCTAAGAACGGTGTCAGATCTCAGGATCTGATTCAGAGAGCAGCCTCTGGGTGAAAAGGAGCAACCATTTCTCATTTCTTGCTGCCTCTGACCCCAGCCTGGGCCCTAGCTTTCCTGGGATAAATGATGCCGTGGTCCTGGCTGGGCAGTTGGAGAAGGAAGCCAAGGAGGGCACAGCCCCAGGGGCTGTGAGCAGAGAGGTAGGTGGGCCTGGGAGAGAAAATGTCCCTCGAGCAGCAGTTCTGACCAGGCGGCGGTTCACAGAGGCAGGAGGCTGGCTTCTCTGACCTGTGTGGGTGCGGGGGGTGGTTGCTGGATCTCGGTTTCCTCTTTGGCAGCTGTGCTGGGGTTGGGCAGGAGCAGAAGCCAGCCACTGGGGTGGGACTCGTGGGCCACCTTTGCAGAGTGAGGGGAGGAGGAAGTCATCTGGGAGGTCAGATGTGTTGCGGGCAGTCGTTTGTCCTCACTCTGCAGCCCCAGGAGCTACTTGTTCAGGGATTTCTACCTTAACAGCCAAGACCTCATCTTGGGGCTGGAGATGTGCAAGGAAGCAGGAGGAAGGGTGGAGAGGAGGGGGTGGAGGCAGCTCAAAGGAGACTTCCCCTGCTGCCTGCCAAGCCTCCTCTCCCCCAGGTGGGCACGGTGCATGGACAGCTCTGACACTGGCCTTGGCAAGGCTGTCAGTCACTGCACTTGCTCTAGATGAGGGTCCACTTGCTTTGGACTAATTCCATGTGGTTTCACTCACACAGTTGGGTTGGTGCTTGTTGGTTGATAAATGTGCTTGCTCTCTGTTATCAGAGGACTCAGCAGATTTCTTGCTCCCTATGGATGCAAGGAAACATCCGCTTCCTTCTCATGCCAGGTGCAATCCTCCCATTTCTGGCTGAGCCCCTTGAAGGCTGCACCTTTGTCCCAAGAGCCCAACGCCAAGCCTTCCCCATTTCCCCAAGCATCCCTTGGTCCAGGTTGCTGAGGAGGACAGGATGGCTCCATTCCTTGGCTCCATTCTTTCCTCTCTTCCATTCGCTCTCCTTTTAAAAGTGACTTATTTATCTTTGGTTGTGCTGGGTCTTCGTTGCTGTGTGCAGGCTTTCTCTAGTTGAGGCAAGTGGCGGCTGCTCTTTAGTAGTGATGCACAGGCTTCTCCTTGCGATGACTTCTCTTGTTGCAGAGCACGGGCTCTAGGGCTCAGGATCAGTAGTTGCGGCGCACTGGTTTAGTTGCCCCATGGCATGTGGAATCTTCTGGACCAGGGGATGAACCCTTGTCCCCTGCATTGGCAGGCAGATTCTTAACCATTTGACCACCAGGGAAGTCCCTTCTGTTCTCTTTTATGTCCCCAAGTTAAGTGGCAGTCAACTTGTACGACCTCAGTTGAGTGCACCTCCTGTATTCCAAACATGATGAGGGCATGAGCTATCAGGGTGGGCCAGCCCCCTCCTCGAAGCCAGAGATATTCATTTATCCACCCCCACTGGTGTTTCTTATGGTTTCCAGTGGACAGAAAGAAGTACCCCAGCTCAGAAAATGGCATCCAGGTGGTGGTGATTGATGGGAGGCCCAGGCAGGTGCTGAACCACATCAGCTTCAGGAACATCATCCTGCAGGGCATCCCTTGGCAGCTCTTCAATTACATGGTGACCGTCCCTGACAAGTGAATCTGGCCAAGGCCCCCTCCCTGTCCCTGGGGCCTGCATCACAGTCCAGGCTGAGGAATCTTAGGGAACCTTCACGCACTGCCAGTGGCTTCCCAGGTGGCTTGGCTGGTAAAGAATCCGGCTGCCAATGCAGGAGACACTGGTTCGATCCCTGGGTCGGTGGTGATTCCACACAAAAGTTACTCCAGACAGTGGCACTTGATTCAAAACTTTATTATCAAACTTCCTGCACCAAGAATATTACCCAGATACACACCTGTCTTCTCCAGCTGGCTGGAGAGGACCATGTCTTATCCTTTACATCATCACCGCCTGGCACAGGATGAATCTCAGAAAATAGTGGTTGCAGAAATGAATGAACAACATCCACACACCTGTTCTCTGCGCCTTCATCTTTATTCCTGCCCTGGAACTAGGTTCACCCATTTTTCTAGCTTCCACATACATGCACTAATATACGATATCTGTTTCTCTCTTTCTGACCAAGTGAAGTATCCATATCTCTACAAATGACCCAATTTCGTTCCTGTAGAAAGCGAATGTGTGGACACGGGGTGGAGGGGATGGCAGTGCGGGTGGGATGAGTTGGGAGATTGAGTCTGACATGTATACACTGCCATGTGTAAAACAGCTAGCTAGTGGGAAGCTGCTCTATAGCACAGGCTGGGGGGGTGTGTATACATATGACTGATTCAATCTGCTGTACAGCAGAAACTAACACAACATTGTAAGGCAACCATATCCCAATAAAAAAAATCTTAAAAGATAAAAATTGAATGAACATTATCAACATAACAACAACCTTAACTCTGACAGTAGCACCTTATTATGTGCATTGTCCATTTGGGCTGGCAACCCATTTTAATATAGAAGATGTTTTTGATACTAAGACCCAAATCAGTGTGAATAACAACATGCTCGTATATGCAGGGAGGAAAATACCCCATGTGGCAAGATAAACTAAGAGCTTGGAGTCTGGTTATTAAGGCGACCTGAAATGAGGAATTTATTCAAGTTCTTCTTTTGGATCCCAGTTTAAATAAGAACAAATCTATGTTGGTGTTGTAAGCTCAGCAAGTTGTGGCAGAAAGATGGAGAGGTCTGCATGAAAGAGTGTAGAACAGACAGGGTGTTGGGGTGGCTTGTAGGGGAGGGAGCAGGGTGCCTGGGTGGGAGGGCGGAGCCCATTGGGAGCTGCTGTGCTGGCCACACTTGGAGATGCTAGAGGAGAGTGTGTGCATTGGGTGGGAGCAACTGGTAAGGCTGCTGGTGGCTCTGTGCAGTGCCCCAGACACTGGGACCACCCAGGGGGGATCCCACTGCTTCTGCTTCTGGCTGAGACTAGGCATGCACATCTGGGCTAGAAATGCCTCTGGGTAGACAGCTGCAGCAACGAGGACAAGGCTGCCCTGCCTGGTGGATGGAAGGGGCCTCTACCATCCTGCCCCAGACACGCTCTCCAGATGATGCACAAGCTCTCTTCCCTGCTGATCCCTGCAGCTCTCATCTGATGAGAGTCAGCCTGAGCTCCTTCCTCAGGCTCCCATCTGCTTGCAAAAGATCTGAGCAATCTGAGCAGGAATTTCAGTGTCTGTGAAAGTGTTGGTCGCTCAGTCACGTCTGACTCTTTGTGACCCCATGAACTGTAGCCCGCCAGGCTCCTCTGTCCATGGGATTCTCCAGGCAAGAATACTGGAGCAGATTGCTGTGTCCTCCTCCAGGGGATCTTCCCGACACGGGGATTGAACTAGCGTCTCTTATGTCTCCTGCATTGGCAGGCAGGTTCTTTACCACTAGCATCACCTGGGAAGCCCAGGTGCATAGGAAAGGACTCAGTCATACATATACACGTATCCATTCTCCCCCAAACTCACCTTCCATCCAGGCCACCACCTAACATTGAGCAGGGTTCCCTGTGCTGTACAGTAGGTCCTTGTTAGTTTTCCATTTAATTATAGCAGTGTATCACAACATTGTTAATCAGCTATACTCCAATATAAAATAAAAGTTGAACAAAAAGCAAACAGTAAAGGCATGTGTGTGTGTTGAGAGAAATAGAGAATAACATAAAAGAGATGATACATAATCTCTTAGCAAAAGCCCAACCCCAACCAATTGCTGTATACATACATATTTGGGTCACAAAAGGAGGCTAACTTTAAGTTAATCTCAGTCATTGACTGTTCTCAACAGGATTTTGAAATAATATCAATACAAATGATAAAAATAATTTTGAAAGATATAATACATAATGTCCTCCAAACCTCTAAACAGAGAGGTTGGTATCAGGAGGAAGTAAGAGGTTTCCCTGAACGTGTAGGAAGAGGTATGAGATAGTGTCTTTCTTGGGATGGATGAAGAAGAAACATCTGTGCTCAAGCATCACTTTCAAAAATTCTTTACAGAGCCATCAATAATACAAAAATAAAACGTAAAGCCTCTGATTCGTTAAGGATAGGAGAGAGTGAATGGGTTCCCTGAAAAGCAAGAAAAGGAGACAATAAGAAGCTACAGAAAGACCAAACCAAAACAGATTGGAAGGAAGATGTCTCAAGATATAAGATACAAGATATAAGATTTGTCCATTAAATGTGTATAAGATATATAAAACATAGTATCAAATATAAGGTTTATATTTAAAAAGGAAGTCTCCCAGATTCAACTTGAAAAAGGGAAATTAAAGTATTGAAAGAGGGCTTCCTTGGCAGTCCAGTGATTAAGAATACAACTTGCAGTGCAAGGCACATGGGTTCGATCCCTAGTCTTTGTTGCACAGAGCAACTACTGAGCCTGTGCTCTAGAGCCTGAGAACTACACCTACGGAGCCCATGTGGCCCATATGCCCTAGAACCTGTACTCCACACAAGAGAAGCCACTGCAACTAGAGAGTAGCCCCCGATCGCTCCAACTAGAAAAAGCCCAAGTGCAGCAATGAAAGACCCAGTGCAGTCAAAAATCAATAAACAGAAATATTAAAAGCTTGCATTAAAAAAAAAAGAAAGAAATGCTCTCTCTCATTCCAAATTATACCCCACTTGAAAGAAAAACATTTAAAATGAAATCGTATGAGGTTAAAAATAAAGTGATGGGTAAAAACCATGCAAATGCAGATTAAAAGAAAGTGGGGTAACAATGTTAATTCTGTCAGACAAAAGCTGAGGCAACTATTACGAGAAGTTTTCACAAAAGGATAAAAGAAGAGTGCACCATGGAGATATGAAAATTGAGAACTTTATGGTGTACTCTTCCATCATTTCTTAAAAATTTCTTCTAATAAAGACATTGAAATATGTAAAGCAAAATTTTTGGAAATGTCTTACAGATATGGTACCAGATTTCAGTGAACACCACTCCAAGCTTTTATAGATTAGACCAAAATATAATCAGTTGATGATTTATAAGACGGAATATATACATATTTTAATATCACATTTGAGTATATCCGTATCTGAAACTCCAGAGTAATCATTCCTTTCAAATGGGCGCTGAACATTTAAAACATTAAGCTACATCACATTCTGGCTCACAAAATAAGCCTCAATAAATTCCAACAAATAAAAAGTGTCCAGGACACATCCTGTGGCCACGATGCAATGAAACTGGAATTTTCTAATAAAAAAAATTATAAGAACAACAAGGTTAAATCTTGGAAGTTTAACCACAAGAAACTAACAATAACAACAGCACTCTTCTAAAAATCTGGGTTTAAATTGGAAATCAAAGCTGCAGTTACAGGCCATTTCTAAAATAACAACAATTAGATCATCATGTTTTAAAATCCATGGGTTGCAGCCAAAGGGTCATTCAGAGGAAAATTTCTAGCTTTTTATAATAATGGTGACGCTGACAGTGGTGGCTATAGTAACTGTACTAGCCAACCAACTGTGCTAAGGGATTCACATCTGGTGTTCCAGTTCATTGTCTGTCCCAGAACTGCTGCAAGGCGACTCCTACAGTCATCCCCATCTTCCAGATAAGGAGACTGGAGTCACAGAAAAGTTCAGTAGATTCACCAAGTCAGACGTTTGGTAAATAATCGGACAGAGGTTTAAACTAAGATCTAGTTGGGCTCAAAGCTAAGCAGGTAACGACGGCATGATATGCTGTCATTTCTAAAATAGAAAGAGTGGGTTTGAGGGAACTAAATATTACACTCTAGAAGATGGACACAAGCGCAAAATAAATTTCAGAAAATCAAGAAGGAAAAAGAAATAAAACTAAAGCAGAAGTAAATACATCAGAAAGTAAACTGACAAGAGGAGATGTTTTTACTAACTCTGAGTCCTTTGAGAGGACCAGTGGAAGAGCTCACTTCAATCAGGTGAGTAAAATAGGAAGAAGGACCAGAGGACCGACTGAAATGCTCGTCAGTGGTCTCTATATAGTTCAGAGAAAAAATTTAAATTGTGAAATTGTAAAAGACATCTCTATACGAATAAATTTGAAATCTTGATGAAAAGTCATCCATCTTATCAACAATGTAAGGGAACAAAACTGTCAAAGGAAAATATTTTTTTAAAAACTGAATAGATCAGGGGACTTCCCGGGTGGTTCGGTGGTTAAGATTCTGCGCTAATGATGCAGGGGACACGGGTTCCATCCCTGGTCAAAGAACGAAGCTCTCGCATGCTGCCCATGGTCTGGCCTAAAACATAAAATAAAAATTGTTTCTTTAAAAAAAATTAAATAGACAGCAACCAAGGAAACAATGGAAAGTTTCAAAGAACCACCTCAAACATGATGACAGGACCAAGAGATTTTCTGGAAAACTACTTGAAACTTTTACTGAGTATATTTTAAATTGTGTTGTGTATGTGTTAGTCGCTTAGTCACGTCCAACTCTTTGCGACTCCATGAACTGTAGCCCACCAGGCTCCTCTGTCCATGGGATTCTCCAAGCAAGAATACTGGAGTGGGTTGCCATTCCCTCCTGCAGGGGATCTTCCTGACCCAGAGATCAAGCCTGGGTCTCCTGCTTTGCAGGCGGTTTCTTCACCCTCTGAGCTACAAAAGAAGCCCTATTTTAAGTTAGTAAACTATTTCAGACCCTGGCCTTCAGCAGTGAAAGCGCAGAGTCCTAGCCATTGGACCTCCAGGGAATTCCCCCAATTCCTTTTTTAATAATAACCTGACAGCAGAAAGTGAGATGAAGGGTCATTTCTTTTTGCTTTGTTTGCTTTTTTAAAAAAAGAGTTTTTAATTAATTAATTTTTGGCCGTGCTAGGTCTTCATTGCTGCTCGAAGGCTTTCTCAAGTTGCGGTGAGCAGGGACTGCTCTCCATTGCGGTGCACCAGCTTTTCATTGATATGGCCTCTCGTTTCAGAGCATGGACTCTAGGCACTCAGGCCTTAGTAGTTGCAACACTAGAGCTCAGTAGTTGTGGCACATGGGCTTAGTTGCTCCGAGGCACGTGGGATCTTCCCAGACCAGCAATCAAACCTGTGTCCCCTGCATTGGTAAGCAAATTCTTATGCACTGTGCCACTAGGGAAGTCCACCATTTCTTTTTGTGAGCATAGATATAATGATCCTAAACAAAATATTAGCAAACTAAATTCAGTTCTCTATGAGAAGAATTGGGGTCCAGAAGGATAACAATATTAGGGGCTCAGTCTTAAAAAAGCCTGTGATATGTTTCTTCACACTGAGAACTCAGAAGAATGGTACACAATATGGCTGAGGAGCTGAGAAAGCGTTTAGCAGGCAACACCATTCTTGGAGAAAATACTTCCCAAATTGCAATTAGTAATTGGGACAATTTCTTTAATAAAAATAATTTTATCTCAGGATAGCCATCAATATTCTACTCAACTGTGAAAAGCTAGAGAATTTCTGTTAACATCTAGAAAAAGACATGAAACTCCTGTATTGTTACCATTGTTTATTAAAGTCCTGGAAACTTCAGTCAGTAGACTTAGAAAATAAAATGAAATAAATGGTAAAAATATTACAAGATGAAGCAAATTTGTTAATAGTTAGATATCAGACAGTTGGAAGCACAAGGGAAACTGTTGAATAGCTTCTGGATAGGAGAGATCTGTAAGATTGCTGGTTATGAAATAAATGTGTAAAAGTCATAACTTATAGATAAGTTATGAACAACTAGAAAAATATTTTAATAATGGTCTATTCAAAATAGAAAGGAAAGCACAGAGGGATAAATGTTATTAGAGATATTTAAACTCTATATGATGAAGAAAATAAAATTTGACTGAAGGTCTGAGAAAAAAGCTGAGCAACTATAAAAACAAAGCAAAATCAAGGCAAAAAAAAAAAAAATGTTCCTGGATGGGAAGATTCTCTCCCCAGATTCATCTATAAATCTCAGTAAAAATGTCAACCAGATATTTTCAAATCTGAGAAAATTATTATTCAAATTAATCAGAACTACTAGCTAACAGAAAATAGCCAATAATTTCTATTTTATTTTTTAAAATAAAAACTTTTAATTTTTCTGGTTATAATTGTGATGGAAACTATAATTAAAATTTAATTTAAAATTAAAATTTATTGTAACTGTCATAAGAAATCAGAAATAAGAAATTAATAAGTAAAAGGGAAAAACTCCTTGTAGATTTTACCCCCTAGCATCTTCACCTGCCAAAAAACACTGTTCACAGTTTGATGTCTATTCAGGCAAGTACATTTTTATAACCCAGACTAGCCAGTATGACTATTTTATGGTGTTTCTTAGCTTTACAACATACTGTGAACTTCTTTCCATATCCATATATTTTATTCTTGAGTTTGGTCACATAATGTTCCATGTGTGAGTGTATCATAATATTTTTAATAAAAACCTCTCCTTGATGTACATTTAGGTTATCTCCACTGTTCTACTATTTTCTGTCTCTGTTTTAGTCCATGTATGTGTCAGGTACTCAGCCAAGACCTTCTCAGAACTATCTGCTCTCGTTCCCACGTGGTTAGCATTGTCATCTCCATTTTATGGGTGATCAGCTAAGTCATAAAGGAGTTCAATCCTTGGTTTGAGGTTGCACAGATAAGGGGCAAACCTGGCATGCAAACTAAGGCCACCTCCAGAGTCTAAGCTCTCGGCCAGGTCGTTTCTGCACCTGCTTGTCATTCCTCCCAGTTACAAGCATTCTTGCGGCTAGTGCTAGGCTGCTGACTGCTTTTTTCATGGCAACAGTATTTATTGAGTGTCTCCTACCTGTGAAGCCTTCTTCCAAGCACTGGCATCTCTAAAAATATTTATCATTTATTATTTATTTGGCTGTGTTGGGTCTTAGTTGCAGCACATGAGATCTTCATTGCCCCCACACAAATCTTTAGTTGTAGCCACAGACTGTCTAGTTGTGGCCCGTGTGTCCAGTAGTTGTGACTGTGGCTTCTCTCTAGTTGCAGAGTGGGGGCTTATTTGCTCTGCATCATGTGGGATCTTAGTTCCTCAACTAGGGATCAAACCCATGTCCCTGTCATTGCAAGTTGGATTCTTAACCACCGGACCACCAAGGAAGTCCCCAAGCACTGGGATTTAATGAGGAATCCATCTTAGGCAATCCCTTCAGAATAGTGGTGGGTGGAGATGCCTTTCTTGAATTTATCTAGATTCTTCTTGAGATTAATTATATTTTCACCCTTTTCTCTCTTGGAGGGAATACATGCCGATGAGGTAATAGTCCTGTCCATCTCCATCTTTTGTCCCAGAGGCTTGCGCTTTTTGGGGGGCACCCTGGTGGCCCCACGTGTGCCTGCCTGTTCATGGATTCGATCACCTGCCAGGGTGCTTGAGAGTGCAACGTGCCCTGTGAGGGCCTCCTCTTGAGATCTCACATACGCCTTTAGACTCTTCCTGAGAGCAGGCTTCAGAATGTCTTCCCAGTGACTGTGCCTGCATGTTTGCATGCTCAGTGGTTCAGTCATGTCTGACTCTTTGTGACCCCGTGCACTGCAGCCTGCCAGGCTCCTCTGTCTGTGGAATTCTCCAGGTAAGAATGCTGGAGTGGGTTGCCACTTCCTCCTCCAGGGGATCTTCCCAACCCAGGGATCGAGCCCACATCTCCAGCAGTGGCAGGCGATTCTATACCACTTGAGCCACCTGGGAAGCCCAGCAACTATATGGGCACCCCTTAGCCCAGCGGAGTTGACACATAAAATTAACCATCACACCTAGGATCATTTCACCTTATATTGATGTGGGAAAGGTCCATTGAGGGCAAAGGAACCTTTGAGATGCTTACCCACTATTCATTCATTCACTGGACATGCAGATGCCCCTACTCTGTGTGTGGCAAGCCTTGACAGAGCTCTGGGGACATAAAATGATGAAATATGGTCTCTTCCCTCTGGGAAGTAACAGTGCAGAGGAAGAAAGATCAAGTGTATAAAACTCATGTCAACACAGCCCGCTCACTTTACCAGTTGGGAAAGAGGCTGAGAGGCGCTGTGCCGTTCGTCTTGTCCCGTGACCGATGTATACAGACATACACCCCACTGATTCCAGCTGCAGGTCCCTGGAGTCCTATTAAAGACACTCTTTTAGAAAGAAAAGGAGCCATCAGTTTCCTCCCTTCATTTCTTATCTCTGAGTCACTCCTCAGCTGAAAACAAAAAAATTACCCCCGGGCTGGAGTGACCAAACTTTAAAAATTGCCTTTGATATAGAACACTGTCGGAGAACTCAGAAATTTGAAACACATTTTATCAGCTAGTTCTCCTCTCTCCATATGGTTATGCACCCTTGCAGAGTTCTCCAGTGAATTAAGTGTATTTTAACCAGATGGAAATAACATGGTTTCTTCTCTAGTGGGTTAGCTATGCCCAGCAGAGAGGCAAGCATGTAAGAGTTTTTCTCAGCAAGTGCTTGCAAAGTCAACAAGTGAAAAGGAAGGACGGAAAGAAGAAAGAAGACCAGAAAGAAGGAGAGAAAGGAGGACTTAACTGATGACACCCCGGCCCCCAGTCTGGAAATTCTTCAAGTCCCTTTAAAGGATGAACCATCTGTTTTTTTGCCCTTCAACTTTATACTTTTGACACTGCATTTTCTTTCGTAAAAAAAAAAAAAAATTTATTTGGCTGTCCAGGTCTTAGCTGTGGCATACGAGATCTTTCATTGCCGTGTATGGATTCTCTAGTTGGAGCACCCGGACTCAGTAGTTGTGGCTCTCAGGCTTAGTGGCTCTGTGGCACGTAGTTCTCCGACCAGGAATCAAACCCATGATCTATGCAATGCGCGGCAGATTCTTAACCACTGGACCACCAGGAAGTCCCAGTTCTGCATTTTCTATGCAGATGACAGCTTAGCCAAGGCGAGTCTAAAGTTCACTGAGACTATGATGGTGAGTCAGTTTGCATCTCCTTTGGCCACGGGATCTCCTCGTGTGGGTCTTATGGAGACCCTTCCAGCCCGAGCATTCTATGGAAGCTCTAACTAAAGTGAATACGATCATGGTTTGGGAGGAAAGGCCTCCAAGGAGTAGGAGAGCTGATTCCTGGGGTGAAGTGGATGCTTCGGAGTTTTCTGTTGGGTAAGGGGAGCAGCTGGTCCTTTTTAGCACAGCCACATTGGAAGCCTCAGCTGTGCATCCTTGGGCAGCCTTGGAAGAGAACTGAAAGACAGCCTGGTGGAGGACCCACGTGGCTAGAGCAAGGCTGACAAGAGCTTGGCAAATGCTCCTACAGCCCTGGGGTAAAATCAGAGAAAGCTCGTTACTTCTGACCTTTTGAAGACTGGAATTGGGCAACGGCATGGGCTTGCCCACCAGCTCTGCTCACATTTGGTTCCATTAGGGAGCAGAAGCTGGTTCCAATGTCCTGAGCACAATTACCAAAGCTAAGTTGAACCGTGTGACCACGGCGCTGTGTTTTCAATTATTCTCTCTCTCTCCTCTCTTACTATGCCAGGCCTAGAGGGAACACAGGCTCCCACAGAAGTCCGATCCTGGCTTCTCCTCTACAGTCCTTTTGCAATTTTTCCCTCCCTTTTTTACATTTTCCACAGTAACAAGGCTCATTTTGCAAACCCTCTTTGCTCTAGACTGAAGGGTTAATCCCTGGTCCTCAGTGCATCACCAGCCTCCCATCCCGGGGCTCCACTGGACATCCCACGTGACAGCCACAGCCGCAGAAGTCGCGGTTCTCTCTGGAAAAGCTTATTTTTAAAAACTGACTGTACTCATCAGACACTCCTACAACGGTCCTCTGGGATTAGCCCAGTTTCCACCAAGGAATTCAATCCTTCTGGTCTCCTAAACCCTACAGGCAGCTAACATTTCCACCACTGAGGGCAGGACATGCATTTTACGGGGTCTCAAAGGTCTCCGCATGTTTGTGATCTGGAAAATGCTCACTGAGTGAGCTCACCTTTGCTGGGACAGCTCTTGTGGGCTGCGGAGGGTAGGGAGATAGAGGGGGGAAGGGAACTGGGTTTGCAGTCTAAGAATACACACAGATGGTGGTAATCCTTGGTGAAAAAGAAGGCAAGAGGCCTTTATTCCAGAGCCAAGCACTGAAGGGGAGAAGAATTTGGGCCTTGACTGGGGGTGACTGGCTCCTCTACTAGACTTGGATGGGATAAAAGACGGTTTCAAAAAGCCTCTCAGCCTTTGAATGTCACTATTTTCCATAACTTATGCCAGTGGCATCAGAAAGAACAACTATGCCAGGAGGATTTTTTAAGCAAAAAAAGAGGAAGTTTTATTCATTTGTCTAAGTGAATAGATAGTATGGCTTCAGGTATAGTATGGCTTCAGGCAAGGCTGTATCTAGGTGTTGGTATTATATCATCTAGGCTCATCCTTCTCTTTCTGTCTTCCTTTCTATCTTCATCTTCCTCTGTGAGTTCTGGACCTTCTGTGTTGGCTTCAGTCTCAGGCAGCCCTTTCCACGAGGTGGTATGGACAACTCCTTATTTATAGGTTCTCCGTACAGCACCAACGGAAGTCCAGAAGGATTTTAAACTTTGATTGTCTTTCAGTATTTCAAATGCCTAATGGACCAGTGTTGGCTGTGACACACACACACACACACACACACACTCACACTTCCTTCTCCATGAGTCCCAGGTGAACTACAGGAAATCCTCTGAAGTTGAACAAAATGCAACGAGGTTCGGATATATTAATCTTTACAGTGGTGCTGGTGTTGAGAGCTTATAGTTCTGGGATGTTGAATTGACAGAATGCAAAGGAATGCCTGTGTTGGGTTATGGTGAGAGGGAAGAGAGCATTTACAATTTGGATTTGAAAGATGACACCCAGAAGTAAAAGGTAGTAATGAGAAGATGGGGGGAAAAAAGAGCTACTCTAAAAGCTTGATTTCTGTGTATTCTTCAACCAATAGATATGAGCATTGATATTCAGATTAATGAATCCTCTAGAAATAAGGCAGGTTTTGAGCAAGCAGACCACGCCCTCTGGACTTGGGTTCATGACTTTGGTAAAATGTAGAAGTGATTAAAAAAAAGTTTCAGTGGTTTTGGGGGAGGAAGCTGACACTGTGGGCTGTAACTCAAAGAGGAGGTGAGCCGGAGGGCAGAAAGTACAGAGTGTAAAACATTTTGTTCAGGAAGTGGAAGGGCTGAAGAATGGTCCATTGTCAAAACCATGCTTGTTGTTAACAGTGTTGGTTAGTATGCTTTAAAATCTGCTGAGGAACTTTCCTGGTGGTCCAGTGGCTAAGACTCCATGCTCCCAATACAGGGAGCCGGAGTTTGACCCCTAATCAGGGAACTAGATTCCACATGCTACAACTAAGAGCTCACATGGGGCAACTGAGATCCTGCATGTTACAACTAAGACCTGCTGCAGCCAAATAAATAACAAGTAAATATTTTTTAAATTAGTAAATAAGTATTTATATTTACTTATAAATAAGTAAAGTAAATCAGTAAATAAGTAAATATTTTTTAAAATAAATAAGTAAATATTTTAAAAATCTGTTAAGGTAGCAGTGAAAGTGAAAAATGAATCACTCAGTTGTGTCTGACTCTTTTGTGATGCTATGGACACACCAGGGTCCTGTCTCCATGCTATCTTCCAGGAAAGAATGCTCCCACTGTGGGAGGCAGTCATTCCTCTCTCCAGGGTGTTCTTCCCAACCCAGGGATCAAACCCAGGTCTCCCACATTGCAGGCGAATTCTTTACCATCTGAGCCAACAGAGAAGCCCAAGAAGACTGGAGGGGGTAGCCTATCCCTTCTCCAAGGGATCTTCCTGACCCAGGAATCAAACTGAGGTCTCCTGCATTGCAGGTGGATTCTTTAGCAACTGAGCTACCAGGGAAGTCTGGCAGATCTCATGTTAAATGTTCTTACCATAATTTTTAAAAGGTGAGGGGAAGATATGAAGGGGATAAAGAGAGACAGGTAACAAGAAGAGGATATAAATACAACATGTAATTTTTCAAAGATGGACAATTTGAGTATGTTTACATGCTGAGGATAAAACCCAGAAGAGAGGGAGAGATTGAGGTTAAAGAGAGACACTAATCAATGGCTGTGCAGAACCATGGCAAAGATGCAGGCCCCAGAGTCAGACTGCCTACTTAAATTCCTGCTTTCACTGAGTTCTGGCTGTGCAGTCTTGGGAAACTGACCTAACCTCTCTGTGCCTCAGTTGTCTTTCTAAAAAAACTCTTGTTTATTTTTTAGCTGTACGGGGTCTTAATTGTGGCACGGAGGATCTTCGATCTTCATTTCAGTGTGTGGGATCTTCAGTTGAGGCATGCAAACTCTTAGTTGTGCCATGTGGGATCTAGTTCCCTGACCAAGAATTGAACCTAGGCCCACTTCATTGGGAGCACAGAGTCTTAGCCTCTAGACCACCAGGGAAATCCCCAGGAATTCCGTTTTTTTGTGTGTGTATGTGTGCAAAATTAGGATGTTGATGAAGAGCCTACAATAGATTTTACGAGAACTAAATGGTAAAGCAATTAGAACAGTACTAAATAAGTGTTGTTGTTGTTGTTGTTGTTGTTGTTGTTCAGTCGCTCAGTCATGTCCGACTCTTTTCGACTCCATGGACTGTACCACACCAGGTTTCCCTGTTCTTCACCATGTCTCAGAGCTTGCTCAAACTCATGTCCTTTGAGTTGGTGATGCCATCAAACCATCTCTTCCTCTGTCGTCCCCTTCTCTTCCTGCCTTCGATCTTTCCCAGCAGCAGGGTCTTTTCTAATGAGTCAGCACTTCAAATCAGGTGGCCAAAGTATGGAGTTTCAGCTTCAGCATCAGTCCTTTCAATGAATATTCAGGATTGATTTCCTTTAGGATTGACTGGTTTGATCTCTTTGCAGTCCAAGGGACTCTCAAGGGACTCTCAAGGGTCTTCTCCAACACCACAGTTCAAAAGCATCGATTCTTTGGCGTTCAGCCTTCTTTATCATCCATCTCTCACATCCATACATGACTACTGGAAAAACCATAGCTTTGACTATATGGACCTTCATTGGCAAAGTAATCTCTGCTTATTAATATGCTGTCACATGGTGTACTCTGCATATAAGTTAAATAATCAGGGTGACAATATACAGCCTTGATGTACTTCTTTCCCAATTTGGAACCAGTCCATAGTTCCATGTCTGATTCTAGCTGTTGCTTCTTGACCTGCATGCAAGTTTCTCAGGAAGCAGGTAAGATGGTCTGGTATTCCCATCTCTTTAAGAATTTTCCACAGTTTGTGGTGATCCACACAGTCAAAGACTTTAGTATAGTCAATGAAGCAGAAGTAGATATTTTTCTTGAATTCTGTTGCTTTTTCAATGATCCAGCGGATGTTGGCAATTTGATCTCTGTTTCCTCTGCCTTTTCCAAATCCAACTTGAACATCTGGAAGTTCTCGGTTCACGTACTATTAAAGCCTAGCTTGGAGAATTTTCAGCATTACTTTTCTAGCATGTGAAATGAGTGTAGTTGTGTGGTAGTTTGAGCATTCTTTGGCATTGCCTTTCTTTGGTTGACCTTTTCCAGTCCTGTGGCCACTGCTGAGTTTTCCAAATTTGCTGGCATAATGAGTGCAACACTTTCACACTATCATCTTTTAGAATTTGAAATAGCTCAGCTGGAATTCTATCACCTACACTAGCTGTGTTCATAGTGATGCTTCCTAAGACTTCACATTCCAGGATGTCTGGCTCTAGGTGAGTGATCATACCATTGTGGTTATCTAGGTCTTTAAGATCTTTTTTGTATAGTTTTTCTGTGTATTCTTGCCACCTCTTCTTAATATATTCTGCTTCTGTTAGGTCCATACCATTTCTGTCCTTTATTGTGTCCATCTTAGCATGAAATGTTCCCTTGATATCTCTAATTTTCTTGAAGAGATTTCTAGTCTTTCCCGCTCTTTTGTTTTCCTCTATTTCTTTGCACTGATCACTTAAGAAGGCTTTCTTACCTTTCCTTGCTATTCTTGGGAGCTCTGCATTCAGATGAGTATATCTTTTCTCCTTTGCCTTTATCTTCTCTTCTTTTCTCAGCTATTTGTAAGGCCTCCTCAGACAACCATTTTGCCTTTTTGCATTTCTTTTTCTTGGGCATGGTTTCCATCACTGCCTCCTATACAATGTTAGGAACCTCTGTCCATAGTTCTTCAGACACTCTATCAGATCTAATCCTTTGAATCTATTTGTCACTTCTACTGTGTAATCATAAGGGATTTGATTTAGATCATACCTGAATGGCCTATTGGTTTTCCCTACTTTCTTCAATTTAAGTCTGAATTTTGCAGTAAGGAGTTCATGATTTGAGCCACAGTGAGCTCCTGATCTTGTTTTTGCTGACTGTGTAGAGCTTCTCCATCTTCAGCTGTAAAGAATATAATCAATCTGATTTCAATATTGACTATCTGGTGATATCCATGTGTAGAGTCTCTTGTGTTGTTGGAAGAAGGTGTTTGCTATGACTGTGAGTGAGTGAAAGTCACTCAGTTGTGCCCAACTCCTTACAACCCCATGGACTATACAGTGCATTGAATTCTCCAGCCCAGAATACTGGAGTGGGTAGCCTTTCCCTTTTCCAGGGGATCTTCCCAATCCAGGGATCGAAACCAGGTCTCACATTGCAGGAGGATTCTTTACCATCTGAGCCACCAGGGAAGTCCAAGAATACTGGAGTGATCACTCCATTGTGATTATCTAGGTCTATCCCTACTCCAGCAAATCTTCCCAACCCCAGAATCGAACCGGGGTCTCCTGCATCACAGGTGGATTCTTTACCAGCTGAGCTATGAGGGAAGCTATGACCATAGATAACCATCATTTTTATTGTTTTTAAGTCCGGAGAAACTGAGGCGTGGAATCCAGAAAACAGATGGGTGGATTGGATGTGCTCCATAGGAGGGCACATGTCTCACTATGAAGGGTATGGACAGGTAGGAAAAGACGGCAAATGGACTTGTGAACTCTGGCATACACTGTCACGTGTGTGAATCCTCTATACGTGGTTGTGCATACTTGTGTGTACTTTACCGTACAGTCCTGTGTAGAGGACAGCCATGCAGCATCTTTATTTCAAGCCCAGGATGTCCAGAAGCAAGCGTAAAAGCAGTGGTGATACAGCTGATCCTACTGTACTTTTCAAGGTATTGTGCTGTGAGATTAAAATTTTCTTTATTTTTTTTTCTTTATATATTACTTGTGTGAAAAGTATTATAAACCTATTACAGTACAGTAGGGGCTTCTCAGGTGGCTCAGATGGTAAATAATCTGTCTGCAATGCAGGAGACCAGAGTTTATTCCATGGGTTGGAAGGATCCCTTGGAGAAGGGAATGGCAACCCATACCAGTATTCTTGCCTAGAGAATCCCATGGACAGAGGAGCCTGATGGGATGCGGTTCATGGGGTCACAAAGAGTCAGACATGACCTAGCGACTAACACTTTCTTCACACTACGGTACTCTATAGCCTATCGTGTTAGCTGGGTACCTCAGCTAACTTGGACTTACGAACAAATTGGACTTATGAACACATTCTCAGAACAGAATTGACTTGTATATATGGGACTCACTGTTTTCTAGATGGAAGGAAACAGAGTACAGGACTTTGGGATATTGGCAAGAGAGTGTTTGATAAAATGGGCCAATATTTAGTTGTGTTAATTGCTCAGTCATGTCTGACTGTTTTCAACCCAGCAGACTGTAGCCCACCAGGCTCCTCTCTCCATGGGATTCTCCAGGCAAGAATACTAGAATGGGTAGCCATTCTGTTCTCCAGGGGATGGACAGGATTCATGCCTGAATCCATGACAGGCACTTCTCAGTGAAGCGGAGCTGAGCTGTGCTGAGAGTGATGCTGTTGACCTGATGAGTAAAGCCAGGGATTAAACCCGAGTCTCCTGCATTGCAGGTGGTTTCTTTACTGGGCCTCACTTGTGGCTCAACTGGTAAAGAATCTGCCTGCAGTGCCAGAGACCTGGGTCTGATCCCTGGGTTGAGAAGGTCCCCTGGAGGAGAGAAAGGCTACCCACTCCAGTATTTTGGCCAAGAGAATTCCATGGACTGTATAATCCATGGGGTCACAAAGAGTCAGACACGACTGAGCGACTGACTTTCACTTTCACTTTGTTTACTGTCTGAGTCACCAGGGAAGCCCACTGAGTTAAGTTATATTAAAGCATCAAGAAGAGTGCCTGATATATAGGGTACACTCTCAAATAGTTATTCATTCATTCATTTTGATTCATTGTTATTGGTTGCTATAGACATGTACGTGTGTGTTCAGTCATGTCCGACTCTTTGTGACCCCATAGACTGTAGCCTCCACCCCACCCCCAGGCTCTTCTGGCCATGGGATTTGCCAGGCAAGAATACTGGAGGGCATTGCCATTTTCTCCTCCATGGGATCTTCCTGAACCAGGGATTGAACCTGCGACTACTGTGTTTCCTACATTGCAGGCAGATTCCTTATCACTGAGCCATTCAGGTTGGTAGATACATTGATAAAATTAAAATGCTAATAGAGAAAACAATACAATGCACCTGGGTATTGATAAACACTGTCTTCGTTCAAGAAGATGTTCTTGGGGAGATTATATAATATGAAAGGGTTTCTGCATGATGAAATGCTGGAAGACCTCTGCTTTTCCTTATTCAGTACTAGCTGTGCACCAACAGCAGTACCCGTGGGCCAAGAGCATCCCACAGTCTGTTATTCTGGCAACAGGCTTTATTTTGTGGCTTGGGCCTGAGTCAGAACTCTGCAGCATCAGAGCCCCTTTAACCACCTGCCTCATGGACAGGATTCATGCCTGAATCCATGACAGGCATTTCTCAGTGAAGCGGAGCTGAGCTGTGCTGAGAGTGATACTGTTGACCTGATGAGTAAAGCCAGTTTTTGACTCATCCCAGGGTTTGATCCCATAGGGAAAGATGACAAAGGAGACCCTCAGCCTGGCTGAGATACCGACCAGGTGTGACATTGGTGCTGGGGAAGCGCACACAGGTTTGCCAGGTACCTGTTGTGTGCTAAGCCCTTTGGCATGAACCAGCTAAGATTCACCTTCTTTTATACTCAAAACAATCCTGGTGGGTTAACATTATGTGAGCCTCCCAAACCTCCTTGTAGACTCTTTATCTGGGAATTGGGCTTCCCAGGCAGCTCAGTGGTAAAGAATTCACCTGCCAAGCAGGAGACACAGGTTTGACCCCTGGGTCGGGATATCCCCTGGAGGAGGAAATGGCAACCCACGCCAGTATTCTTGTCTGGAGAATCCCATGGACAGAGGAGCTTGGTGGGCTACAGTTCACGGGGTCCAAAGAGTTAGGCATGACCGAGTAACTAAACAGCAGCAGCATCTGGAAATTGAGGGCATAGACATCATCAATCTTCAGCCTGGGCTCTGAATCCTAGGTTTACTTGGAGATGCTACAGGAGTGACCAGGGGTAGCAGAAGGGGACTGGCAGGTTCAGCCCAGTCCTTTTCTCACTCTGACCTGCTCTATAGGCTGGAGTACCCCATACACTCTTGTCTGAAGAATGGCTTTTACATTTAAAAGTCTCACAGGTCTCTGTGATCTCTGAACTCCTATCTGTGATCTGATCACTGACTGTCCTGTGAATGCTCTTTGTGGCTTTGCATTTGAACCTCTTTCTCTCAGTGTCTCAGTGTCGCTGTGTGTAGAAGGAGGGTTTGGATAAGAGAAGCTCTGGGCTCTGTGACCCTCAGAGTGATTGTTGTTGTTCAGTTGCTAAGTTGTGTCTGACTCTTTGCGACCCTCATGGACTGTGGCACGCCAGGCTTCCCTGTCCCTCACTGTCTCCAGAGCTTGCTCAAACTCATGTTGGTTGAGTCAGTGATGCCATCCAACCATCTCATCCTCTGTTGTCCCCTTCTCCTCCTGCCTCCAACCTTTTCCAGATCAGGGCCTTTTCAAATGACTCAGCTCTTCACGTTGGGTGGCCAAAGTATTGGAGCTTCAGGAGGGTGTGGTAAACACTTGATCCCTCCATGTGGCCGGCACCCTGGAAGGGCCGGGCAATCGAATGATGATCTCTCCATCTGTCCTGCTTCACGGACATCGTGGCTCAGTTCCAGGACTTGTGTCTCACTCCACTTGTCTGCAGCAAGTCCCATCGCCTCTTCCTATTTCCTTTCTCCTCCAGGGACCCACGAAGTGGTGGCTAAACCCAGTCCAGTCGCCACTCGTCAGCCGAGGGCCAGAGATCAGGAAAGGAAGAAGGGCAGCTTCCCCTCCTCCCTGAGGATGGAGCAGCACAGCCGTTCCGGAAAGAGCAGGAAATCCACCAAGCTGCGGTCTGTCTCCCGCTCCCTGATCCTCTGTAACGCCCGGACCAGCGACGACAGCTCAAGCCCCGACGAGAGATACCCTGACCCCTTCGAGAGTTCCCTGGGCCAGGGCAAGGAGGGAATTTTCCACTCATCTGTGCAGCTGGCAGACACGTCAGAGGTCGCGCCCCGCAGCATTCCTGACCTCACACTGTCCTCCGAGGCCACACAGCTCCAGGCAGCTGGGAACGATCGAGGCAAGGCCTGCAGGAGGATGTTCTTCATGAAGGTGTGCCTGGGTGTGTGGGGCGGGAGGAGTGCCCGGTGGCTCCTGGGGCCATGGATGAAAGTCAACACATCGTCCTAGTCCAAAGTCAGGGAGGCACAGAGTTCGCATTCTGAACAAGAGCAGGGAAAATGTGATCATGAAGGCTTCTCTAAAGAAGGGACATTCAGGACCTGAATGAAGAGAGCAGAGAAGTGAGTCATATGAACATCTGGGGGAAGAGCATCCAGGCAGAGGGAACAGCATGTACAAAGACAGGAAGAGGAGAGTGTGCACAGGGTATCCAGGGAAGAGGGGAGTGGGGAGGATGGAGTCGGGCAGGGAGCCAGTGTCCACCAGACATGGAGCTTTACCCTCAGAAGGATGGGGAAACATGGGAAGATGGAGCAGGGGTGCTGGTGGTTTAATTGCTAAGTCATATTCAATTCTTTGCAACCCCAGGGACTGTAGCCCACCAGGCTCCTTTGTCCGTGGAATTTCCCAGGCAAGAATACTGGAATGGGTTGCTGTTTCCTTCTCCAGGGGATAGTCCCAATCCCGTGATCAAACCTGCATCTCCTGCATTGCAGGTGGTCTCTCGCAGGCGGATTCTTTACCAACTGAGCCACCTCAATAATTTTAACAAGCCCTCTGGCTCCCGAGCAGGGAGTGGAGCCTAGGGAGGCCAGTGAGCAGAACTACGACCATAACCCAAGCCAGAAGTGATGTGGTTTTACTGAGGGGGTCATGGCAGTGGTACTGTGGATGGTCAGGGTAGTTATTTACTTTCAAGGCACAGCTAGCACCATTTGTCCATGGGAGGATGAAAGGTGGCAAGTTTAACTGCAATTTCTGCCTTGACCAACCCCAGGGAAGGAAGATGGTGTATTCTAAGATGGGAAATATTCAAAGCTGCAGAAATGACCAGTAAAAGGTGAGATGCCACCAGAAGGACATAGGATTTGACAACACGGGGGTGGGTGGGAGAGACTCCCAGGTGGAGGGAACTGCATAAGCAGAGATGCAGCAATGAGGAGGCCCCAGTGCTGATGCATGGGCTCCGTGCACAGAATGGTATGTCTGGAGCTATGTTCTGGGAGCCTGTCTAGTGGCAGGATGCCGGAGACCTGGGGAGGCCAGATGAACAGGCAGAGGGCAAGAGACTGGCAAGGGGTCCGGGGCAAGCCTCACCTTCTCGTCTCTCTGTGAGTCATGTGTGCACTAAATACTTTGGTTTAGATGGTGTTTTCACAGTTCTTTCTCATTGACCCTTTCCAGGGGAGAAGGAGATCACAGCAGCATTTGTATTTCAGGGGCAGGGGGATGAAGTACGGCCTAAGGGCTGGAGGTGTGGGCTCATTAGTCTGATTGCTTGGGTTTGAGTCCAGCTTTCCCAATTAGTAAACTGTGTGTTCCTGAAAAATTCACTTTACCTTTAAAAAAAAATTTTTTTTAATTTATATTGAAGTATAGCTGATAAACTGGAGGAGGGCATGGCAATCCACTCCCGTATTCATGCCTGGAGAATCACCATGGACAGAGCAGACTGGCAGACTTCAGTCCTTGGGGTTGCATAGAGTCAGACATGACTGAACGACTAAGCATATAGCTGATAAACAGTGTTATGATATTGATAGTATCAGGTTTACGGCAAAGTGATTACACATACAGATGTATCTTCATGCTAAGTCTCTTCACTGGTGTCCTACTCTTTGCAGTCCTATGGACTGGAGCCTGCCGGGGTCCTCTGTCCATAGGATTCTCTAGGCAAGAATACTGGGGTGGGTTGCCCTTTCCTTCTCTAGGGGATCTTCGTGACTCAAGGATCAAACCTGTGTCTCATGTCATCTGCATTGGCATGTGGATTCTTTTACCACGGGTGCCACCTGGGAAGCCCCTATACATTTATCTATTCTTTTCCAAATTCTTTTCCCATCTAGGTTGTTACATAATATTGAGAAAGAGTTCCCTGTGCTGATTGCTTTAACTTTTTGTGTGTCCGTTTGCTCATCTATGAGATGGAGACTTCTAGTAATGATACATACTTCAGATGAGTTTTATGAGGATACAGTTATAAGTATTTACACAAGAAAATCCACCATGCAGTGCACATTGTTGTTGTTGTTGTTTAGTCGCTAAGCTGTGTCAGACTTTTTTGCAACCGGATGAAATGTAGACTCCTCTGTCCATGGGATTCTCCAGGAAAGGATACTAGAGTGAGTTGTCATTTCCTCCTCCAAGGGATCTTCCCGACCCAGGGATCAAACCCATGTCTCCTGCATTGCAGGCAGATTCTTTAACATCTGAGCCACCGTCCTATGTCAAAAGTGCCAGGGCAGAAAGGTACAAGTTGACAGCTGGTCCCAGTATCCTTTCCTGGAGGAGCCTCTGTGTCCTTAGGAGCACCCGCACCCTGTCCCTCCTCACAGGGACTCACTACTCCCCGCCCTGGCTCCTACCCTGCCTTGCACCCAGGCATGACTCCATTGGCCCAGGAGGACTCCTCAGCCTCCAGCAATGCCATGGTTACACTGATTTCAAAACAACGTCTGGAAAGAGGCCCTATGACATCATGCCTGTTTCTAGAAACGCCTAATATGAAAATTAAAAAAGAGGAAGTTAGATAAATAGCCAACTGAAAAAAGGAATAAAAGCCTTATTGGATGTGTTGTGTTTGGCACCACCAGGACTAAGTCAGTCAACGCCCAGGGATGTGCCAGAGCTGGGCAGGGACGTGTAGAATCTGAAGCAGACATTTGGATCTGCACTGTGCATTGAGGGTCCAAAGGGGCTTCTTCTTCAGGGTAGCATCCAGAGCCCTGGGGAAGAGTGTTCAAAGTCAGATTCCCCAACCTAGTAAATAGAAACTCAATGTATCAGACCTAGACTTTATTTTTTATTATTTTTTATGGACTTTTCTTAAAAAAATCTTTAATACATATTTTATTTAATCCAATATATCCAAAACATTATTTCATTAATATAAAATTATTATCAAATAATTATCCAAGTATTTTACATCTCTTTTTTTGTACTAAGTCTTTTGAAACCAGGCATATTACTTACATAACATCTCAGTTTGGACTAAAAACATTTCTTTTTTTCTCTCTTTCTTATTTTTTAAATTATGAAAGTATGGTAACACATTTAAAAGAGACTTGGAAAGTACAGAGCAAAGTTACACATAGTCCTACTATATATTGCGATTATTTTTTTAAGTAGATAAATTAAGATTTTTAGTTGGGGTTTCCGGAGAAGGAAATGCCAACCCACTCCAGTACTCTTGCCTGGAAAATCCCATGGATGGAGGAGCTTGGTAGGCTGCAGTCCATGGGGTCGCTAAGGGTCAGACAGGACTGAGTGACTTCACTTTCACTTTTCACTTTCATGCATTGGGGAAGGAAATGGCAACCCACTCCATTGCCTGGAGAATCCCAGGGACAGAGGAGCCTGGTGGGCTACCATCTATGGGGTCAGAGTCGGACATGACTGAAGCGACTTAGCAGCAGCAGCAGTTGGGGTTTCAGTATCAAACTCTGAAAAATTGATAGAATGAATATACAGAAAAGTAGAAGGATATGGTAGACCTGAAAATCACCCTGAACCAGTTCAACATAATTAAGATTTATGCAATTTTCACACAACAGTAGCATACAAATTCTATTCAAGTTCCCATGGATTATAAATAGGACACACTAGGACATACCCAGGGACATAAAACATGGTGCAAACTTTTCATAAACCTAGGCTTTTCAAACGAAGGAATGCACAATCTTCTTGGCTACTCCAGACTCACTGTCTTTTTCCAAATGGAAAGAGCGTTTTTTAATGCCCTTTAAGTAGAATGCATTGAGAGATTGGGATTGACATATATACACTACTGATACTATGTATAAAATAGATAACTAACTAATAAGAACCTACTGTATAGCACAGGAAGCACTACTCAGTGCTCTGTGGTGACCTAAATGGAAAGGAAATCCAAAAAAAGGAAATCCATATGGACATGAATTTGAGCAAACTCCTGGAGATATTGAAGGAAGAGGAGCCTGACATGCTGTAGTCCATGGGATCCAAAAGATTCGGACATAACTTAGCAACTGAACAACAAAATGTGAATGTATAGTTGATTCACTTTGTTGTACAGCAGAAAATGACACAACATTGTAAAACAGCTATACTCCAGTAAAAATTTTTTTGAAATTAAAAACATTAAAGTTAAAAATCAAGGTAAAATATTTTTTAATATAAATTTATTTATTTTAATTGGAGGTTAATTACTTTACAATATTGTATTGGTTTTGCCATACATCAACGTGAATCCACCACAGGTATACACGTGTTCCCCATCCTGAACCACCCTCCCTCCTCCATCCCCGTACCATCCCTCTGGATCGTCCCAGTGCACCAGCCCCAAGCATCCAGTATCATGCATCAAACCTGGACTGGGGATTCATTTCATATATGATATTATACATGTTTCAATGCCATTCTCCCGAATCATCCTACCCTCTCCCTCTCCCACAGAGTCCAAAAGACTGTTCTATACATCTGTGTCTCTTTTGCTATCTCGCATACAGGGTTATTATTACCATCTTTCTAAGTTCCATATATATGCGTTAGTGTACTGTATTGGTGTTTTTCTTTCTGGCTTACTTCACTCTGTATAATAGGCTCCAGTTTTATCCACCTCATTAGAACTGATCCAAATGTATTCTTTTTAATGGCTGAGTAATATTCCATTGTGTATATGTACTACAGCTTTCTTATTCATTTGTCTGCTGATGGACATCTAGGTTGCTTCCATGTCCTGGCTATTATGAACGGTGCTGCGATGAACATCGGGGTACACATGTCTCTTTCAATTTTGGTTTCCTCAGTGTGTATGCCCAGCAGTGGGATTGCTGGGTCATAAGGCAGTTCTATTTCCAGTTTTTTAAGGAATCTCCACACTGTTCTCCACAGTGGCTGTACTAGTTTGCATTCCCACCAACAGTGTAAGAGGGTTCCCTTTTCTCCACACCCTCTCCAGCATTTATTGCTTGTAGACTTTTGGATCACAGCCATTCTGACTGGCATGAAATGGTACCTCATTGTGGTTTTGATTTGCATTTCTCTGATAATGAGTGATGTTGAGCATCTTTTCATGTGTTTGTTAGCCATCCATATGTCTTCTTTGGAGAAATGTCTATTTAGTTCTTTGGACCATTTTTTGATTGGGTCATTTATTTTTCTGGAATTGAGCTGCATAAGTTGTTTGAGATAAGTTTTTGAGATTAGTTCTTTGTCAGTTGCTTCATTTGCTATTATTTTCTCCCATTCTGAAGACTGTCTTTTCACCTTGCTTATAGTTTCCTTTGTTGTGCAGAAGCTTTTAAGTTTAATTAGGTCCCATTTGTATATTTTTGCTTTTATTTCCAATATTCTGGGAGGTGGGTCATAGAGGATCCTGCTGTGGTTTATGTCGAAGAGTGTTTTGCCTATGTTCTCCTCTAGGAGTTTTATAGTTTCTGGTCTTAGGTTTAGATCTTTAATCCATTTTGTGTTTATTTTTGTGTATGGTGTTAGAAAGTGTTCTAGTTTCATTCTTTTACAAGTGGCTGACCAGTTTTCTGAGCACCACTTGTTAAAGAGATTGACTTTAATCCATTGTATATTCTTGCCTCCTTTGTCAAAGAGGTGTCCATAGGTGCGTGGATTTATCTCTGGGCTTTCTATCTTGTTCCATTGATCTATATTTCTGTCTTTGTGCCAGTACCATACTGTCTTGATGACTGTGGCTTTGTAGTAGAGCCTAAAGTCAGGCAGGTTGATTCCTCTAGTTCCATCTTCTTTCTCAAGATTGCTTTGGCTATTTGAGGTTTTTTGTATTTCCATACAAATTGTGAAATTATTTGTTTTAGCTCTGTGAAAAATACCATTGGTAGCTTGATAGGGATTAATTGAATGTATAGATTGCTTTGAGTAGTATACTCATTTTCACTATATTGATTCTTCTGATCCAGGAACATGGTATATTTCTCCAGCTATTAGTGTCCTCTTTGATTTCTTTCACCAGTGTTTTATAGTTTTCTATATATAGGTCTTTAGTTTCTTTAGGTTGATATATTCCCAAGTATTTTATTCTTTTCGTTGCAATGGTGAATGGGATTGTTTCCTTAATTTCTCTTTCTATTTTTTCATTATTAGTGTATAGGAATGCAAGGGATTTCTGTGTGTTGATTTTATATCCTGCAACTTTACTATATTAATTGATTATTAGCTCTAGTAATTTTCTGGTGAAGTCTTTAGGGTTTTCTATGTAGAGGATCATGTCATCTGCAAACAGTGAGAGTTTTACTTCTTCTTTTCCAGTTTGGATTCCTTTTATTTCTTTTTCTGCTCTGATTGCTGTGGCCAAAACTTCCAAAACTATGTTGAATAGTAGTGATGAAAGTAGGCACCCTTGTCTTGTTCTTCACTTTAGGGGAAATGCTTTCAACTTTTCACCACTGAGGATAATGTTTGCTATGGGTTTGTCATATATAGCTTTTATTATGTTGAGGTATGTTCCTTCTATTCCTGCTTTCTGGAGAGTTTTTATCATAAATAGATGTTGAATTTTGTCAAAGGCTTTCTTTGCATCTATTGAGATAATCATATGGCTTTTATTTTTTAATTTGTTAATGTGGTATATTACATTGATTGATTTGTGGATATTGAAGAATCCTTGCATCCCTGGGATAAAGCCCACTTGGTCATGGTGCATGATCTTTTTAATGTGTTGTTGGATTCTGATTGCTAGAATTTTGTTAAGGATTTTTGCATCTATGTTCATCAGTGATGTTGGCCTGTAGTTTTCTTTTTTCGTGGCATCTTTGTCAGGTTTTGGTATTAGGGTGATGGTGGACTTCTCCCTCGACAAACACAAGTACTTGGACAACCAAGGTAAAATAAGTTCTTGGGTTTCTTTCTCTCTCTCTCTCTCTTTTTTAAAATATTGTTTTATTTGGCTGCTCCAGGTCTTAGTTGGGGCACATAGGGTCTTATAGTTATGGCATGTGGGGATCTAGTTCCCTGACCAGGGATCGAACCCAGGCCCCCTGCATTAAGAGCACAGAGTCTTAGCTACTGGACCACCAGAGCAGTCTCTGCTATTGGATTTCTCAGTGTTCTGCACTAGGATGTGGGGGCCCTGGCCCTTGGCCACCGGCCATGCTCCTCTTTCTCCTTCTACCCCCTGCACTGCCCAGTACCACAAGAGGTCTTACCTGCAAGCACGTGGACACCTACAATTCTCTAATCTAGGAAGTAACCTAGCATCTCTCTACCCTGGTAGAGATGCCATCTCTACCCTGGCATCTCTCCAGCCTCAGACTCTACACAGATTGGTATTATTTGCTCTTGATCAGATAGATCCAGGGGAGAGAGATTATGTAGTTGGGGACACAAAGGTCTCTGGATGCAGTCTGACCCTTCCCATCTCATTTGTTTCTCAGTTTCTCTCTAGCTAAGTATTAGCAGATCACCAAAGAGGCCTGAAGCAGTCTTTATCCATCTGAGAGCTGGCGCTCTTCATGGCACTGGATGAGATTGGGTACTGGCACATGCTAGTGACTCTATAAATATTGTGGAAAGAATGGTTGCATAAATGAACATAATGAGGCCACCCTTGACGTCGAGCTTCTATTGACATAGCCTGAGCTTGCATTGGTTGTTTTTTGGGTTTTTTTTTTTGTGGGGGGGCCAACCCATGGGTTTACATTGGACATTGCTTTTGGCATTCCCACTGGTTGGGGTCTGGAGTCACTGGACACTCCTTCTGGGAACAGGGTGGCAGCAGATGAGACCAGACCTGGGGCAGGTCCTGCCTTTGGGGCCCCTTCCTAAGAGGACTCAGGATGCTTTGATCCACATGGGAACAGCCTTCATTTTGTGGAAGACCCTGCTTCTCTTTATGAATTCAAATTACTGGTTAGGGCAAGTCATCACTCGCACAGAGTGACTCAGGAGGCACTGAGGTCGGAGCAGCCGTCTCAGTCTCTGGCATGTGCTGTTGGGTGGAGAGAGGGCGGTCAGGGCCCTCTGGGAGCAGACGGGTCCCCTCATTTAGCTGCCTGCAAGCCCGCTCAGCCTGTGGCTTTGAGGCCCAGGCTTCCTTGGCAAGTGGGAAACCCAATCCTTTGGCCGCCTGCCCCTTCCTGCCACAGAAGAGCAGCTTGTGGAGACTGAGAGCAGCCCCTGGGAGGGATGATTGGGGTTCCAGGACTCCCACAGAGCCAGCCGCATCCCCAGTGTGGGGGGAGAATGGGGAGGGAGCCTAGGTGGTCCACGTGCAGGAAGCGGGAGGGGCGGCCCACAGGTACAATTTGGGGCACTTGCCGCTTCCAAAACTTCACGTGATTTCTGGTCGCTGTTTCTGTTGTCAAAGACATCTGGAGCTATTTGCCTGGAAGCTGGTCTTTTGAGTTTCATTAGTTCTGACAGGACAGCATTTGATTAGGGAAAAGGGGATTGGTGGAAAGAAAAGCGAGAGAAGGGGTATTGTGAAGTAGCAGTAAACAAACCATCTACCTTTCCTACTCTGTGTTCTTTCTTTTATTTTTTTAAGATTTTTTTTTAATATGGACCATTTTTTAAAAGTCTTTATTGAATTCATTACAACATTGCTTCTGCTTTATGTTTTGTTTTGTTTTGTTGGCCATGGGCCAGGTAGGATCATAGCTCACCAGTCAGTTCTGTCGCTCAGTCGTGTCCAACTCTGTGACACCATGGACTGCAGCAAGCCAGGCTTGCCTGTCTGTCCATCACTAACTCCTGTAGCCTGCTCAGACTCATGTCCACTGAGTCAGTGATTCCATCCAACCACCTCATCCTCTGTCGTCCCCTTCTTCTCCCCAACCAGGGATCAAACCTAACCAGGGATCAAACCCACATGCCCTGGCTTGGCAGGCAAAGTCTTAACTACTGGACCACCAGGGAAGCCCTCCTACTCTGTTTTCACTGTGGCTCTTCGTATGTACATTTCAAACCACCTAAAGCTTCTCCTTATTCTTTGTATCCAGCCCCCTGGTTACTGGGATTCCCAGATGGCTCAGTGGTAAAGATGTTAGGCCTTAAGTCTGCCGCTTTATCACAGTAAGTCACTTTACTGTCCCCCTTCACATACAAACCTTCAACTTGGGAACTTTCAAAGATGCAAACGTACATGCTCATGTCCCGTTGCACAAGTTAGTTCATGTGTCTGGCGTGCACTGTCATGTGTGTGCATCCTCTACAAGTGGTTGTGCTTGTGTGCAATTTTACTGTACAGTACTGTGTGGATGGCATCACCGACTCTATGGACATGAGCTCGAGTAAACTCTGGGAGTTGGTGATGGACAGGGAAGCCTGGCGTGCTGCAGTCCATGGGGTCGCAAAGAGTCGGACACTGCTGAGCAACTGACTGACTGACTATATAGAGAACAGTAGTGCAGGATCTTTATTTCAAGCCCAGGATGCCTGGAAGCAAGAGGGTAATAGAATTTAATCCAACAAGTTACCAGAACCTTTGTCGTCAACATCAGGTGTGAAGGACATCTCAGCTTGCCCTCTTCCTCCTACTGCTGACGACCCTTCCGCTCTACCATCTCCCACCTCCTCTCCCTCCTCCAGTCAGTGACTCTTCTTGCCTGTTCACTCGATGCCAGCCCCTGTGTGCCAGCTGTTGTACTGTGCTCCTGTACTTCTCAAGATACTATACTGTCAGATTTTAAATGGTTTATTTTTTGTTTTGTTTTTGAGTGTATTATTTGGGTGAAAAGTATCATAAACCTATTACAGTACAGTACTATATAGCTGACTGTGTTAGTTGGGTACCTAGGCTAACTTTGCTGAATTCATGAGCAAATTGTACCTACGAGCACGCTCTCAGAATGGAACTCATTTGAATGTAAAGGACTTACTGTATTTGTTTTCTGTTTGTTCACTCTATTTCTTGTTCCTTCATTGCTTTTCTTTTGCCCTCCTGTGGATTACTTGCACATTTTTCAGGGTTCCATTTTGATTTATTTATAAAATTCTTCAGTATATCTCTATAATTTTCACTGTGGTTGCTATATTATCAAATTGTATATGTATTGGGTATTACCATATTGATACAAACATTTTCCTATTTTGAGTGAAGTGTAGAAAACTGACTTCATTTATACCCCTTTACTCTCCCTTGTCTTAAATATTTCCTCTACATCCATTGAATACCTCATCAGGTGACATTATAACTTTTGCTTCAACCATAAAATATGGTTAAAGAGACTCATGAAGAGAAAAACTAATCTATTATGTTTACTCCTTGGCTTCCCTGGTGGCTCAAACAGTAAAGAATCTGCCTGCAATGCAGGAGACCCAGGTTCGATCCCAGGGTTGGGAAGATCCCCTGGAGAAGGGAATGGCAACCCACTCCAGTATTCTTGCCTGGAGAATTCCATGGACAGAGGAGCCTGGTGAGCTCCTGCATGAGTCCATGGGGTCACAAAGTGTTGAACATGACTGAGCGACTAACCCTTTTACCCTTCTGCTGTTCTTTCCTTTCTGAAGTTTTCAGCTGTTTTATTATTTTCTTTTTATTTGGATAGCTTCTCTGAACCATTCTTTAAGGGTACATCGTCTAGCCACACATTCTTTTAGTTTTTCCTACCTCTGAGAATATCTTTATTTTCCCTTCGTTTCTGAAGGGTCTTTCATCTCGATGAATATGGGATTTTTAGTTGGCAGGAAATTTTTCTGTTTTTGAAAAATATTGTTCCTTTCCTGTTACTTTCCATGTTTTCAGATGTGAAACCTGTCTTTTGACTTGGTCTTTTTTGGGGGAGGAAATAGTGTATCATTTCTCTCTCCCTTTTTTTTTAAAGAACTTCTTTCTTTGTCTTCAGGTTTGCAGAAGTTTAATTATGAGGTATCTAATTTTTTTGAGTTTCTTATATTCAGTTCTCTAACCTCCATTTGTTTCTTAAAAAAAATTCTAGTTCTTGGTTGATGTCTCTGTTTTTCTTTGGTATCAAGAGAATTTGTCAATGATGGTCGAAGCATTTTTACAATGACTGCTTTATATCCTCATCAAGTAATTCTGACATTTGATTCATCTTGGTACTGGCATTGGTGATTGTCTTTGCTTATTCAAATCATGTCTTTCCTGGTTCTTGATGTTAGAAATGACTTTTGATTGTATCTTGGACATTTTCATGATTATGTTGGGAGGGGGTCTCTTGATCTGGTTAAATCTGCTCTTTTAGCATATAGTTCTGTACTGCTCTTGTGGGCTTTTGTAGTAATGACATTTTAGTTTTCAGAGCCCTTGCAATGCTATTCTGGTCTGCTTCATTTTTCTGGCACAGCCAGATTTCTCCTTTACTCCCTGCAGCTCTACCTCTCTGGCCTGCCTGGTGTCACTGGTGACCATCTGCCACTGAGGGTGGGGATGTGCAGAAGCTGCTGGGCCTGAATCTCTTTGGCCACCAGGTGGACGGCAGAAAATGAAACACGCAGCTGATCCTGCCCCAGTAGATAGGTTGACTCCTGCTTGTGCCCAGTAATAGAATGGGGTCTGGGTCAGCCTGGGGCTTGGCTGCTGTCACTGCTGCAGGTAGATCAGACCACCTGCCCGTGATGCCGGAGCTGTAGGACCGGGGCTGGGACACCTGCCACAGCAGGCAGGTCACACCTCCTGATAGTTGCCTGGTTGTAGGGCAGGGGCTGGGGATTTTGCTAGGTGCTGGTATTGATGTTTCCCATTTCCTGGTCTTTTGAAAGACCAGAGAGAGCACTGTTTGTTTCCTTGTTTCTTGTCTGCCTGCTGGCCATGCTGGGTTGCAGGTCTCCAGCACTTGGTCTGGGTGTATAGTTGTTCAGTCACTCAGTCATGTCTGCGTCTGTGTAACCCCAGGAACTGCAGCTCGCCAGGCTCCTCTGTCCATGGGTTTCTCTAGGCAAGAATACTGGAATATTCTTCTCCCCTGGGTATGTAGTACTTAATGAGATAGCACAAAGAATTCATATTATTATCATTCAGTAAGTGCCGGGGTCTCTTGCCAGTTAGCTTCTTCTTGCTGGCATTCAGAATCTTTTTATTATCTGTTGAATAGTTTTCAGGGTATTTAGTTGTATTTCTAAGGGAGGAGGAAAGTGAGTTGACCCTATTGTGTCTCAGAACTGGAAATCGCAGTTCTACTTAAAAAAAATTTTTTTTTATTGGAGTATTGTTGCTTTACAATGTTGTGTTAGTTTCCTGCTATACAGCAAAGTGAATCAGCTATGTATATACATGTATTCTCTTTTGGATTCCTTCCCATTTAGGTCATCACAGTGCCGTAAGTAGAGTAGCTCAGTGCTAAAGAATCTGCCTACAATGCAGGAGATGAGGCAGGAGTCATGGGTTCGATCCTTCGGTTGGGAAGATCCCCTGGATAAGGAAATGGCAACCCACTCCTGTATTCTTGCCTGGGAAATCCTATGGATAGAGGAGGCTGGCGGGCCCCAGTCCCTGGGGTTGCAAAGAGTTGGACATGACTGAGTGACTAACACTTTCACTTTTACTTTTTCACTTTATTATTTATTTCATTAGTGTTTTGAGGTTTGCAACATACAAGTCCTGTACATATTTTGTTGCATTTATACCTAAAGTATTTATTTTTGAGTGATTGCAGTGGGTATGCATTTTAATTTTGGTGTCCACATGTTCATTGCTAGTAGATAGAAATGCTATTGATTTTTGTATGTTTATTTTGTATCCTGTGAAGTGCTGAACTCATTATATTTCGAGGAATTATTTTTATAGATGACTAGGGATTTTCAGCATAGACAATCATGTTGTCTGCAAATGAGGATGGTTTTTCCTCTTTTCTGATCTTTATGTTTTATATTTCCTCTTATTGGCTAATTGCCCTACTTTCTGAACAATACAAAAGTCATTGAACATTTTCATTCCAAAAGCACTCTTTCCTGGCTTATACTGTTTTCAGGTGATTTGCTCTATTTTAATTAATAAAGCCACAGGTATTATAATTATTTCAAAGTCATGTTCTTGTTTAAATTTACCCAAATATTTACTCTTTCCTATTATCACCATTCTTTGTACTATAGACTTTCAATCTGGGATCACTTTGCTTCCCCCTAAAACATTTTTTTGGGGGATTTTCTTTAGTGAAAATATGCTGGTGGCAAATTTCCTCAGATTTTCTATAGAAGACTTTTACTTTACTCATTCTTTAAAGGTATTTTACCTGGTGTACAATTTTATGTTGATGGTTATTTTCTCTTGACACAGTGAATTAATTATTTCACTGTCATTGGACATAAATAATTGCAGTTGAAATGTGAGTTTTAAGTTTAATTGTTGCTTGCTCAAAGATTGTCTTTTCTCTCCAGAGAAACCTTTAGTATATTTTGATGTTTAGTAGTTTCACTAGGAACTACTAAGAGTGCATTTCTCTCTGTTCATCTTATTTGAGATTCATTGGGTTTCATTGATCTGTGGGTTGATATCTTTCATCAGGACTGGAAATTTCAGACATTATCACATGCAACATGTCTCTTCCAGTGATTTCTAGTCCCTCTTTCTGGAACTTGGATTAGATGTTATGCTTTCTCACTCTGTCTTAATATTTCTTAATCTCTTTTTCATATTTTTCACCTCTTTTTGTTGCCATCTGGGTAGTATATTTTCTGATCCATATTTCATTTCTTTGATCTTCCCATCAGTGTCATCCAACCTACTGTTTAAACTTTTTGCTTATTTTTTAATATTATTAATTTTATTTTTAACTATCTTAGTTCTTTTTCAGATCTGCTCAGAAATTTTCATAGTTTCTCTCTCCTTAAAATTTTCAGGCACTTCTTTTATTTCTTCAAAATATTAGATATATTTTTTGCATCTGATATTTCCACCATTTGAAGTCTTTGCAGGTCTGATTTTGATGTGTATTGCTACTTTGGTTCTCTCTCATGGTGCCTTGTTCCAATGTGTGTTTTACATTAGACAAAAATTTATTTTTACTTTTTTCTCTGAAATCTCATAAAATCTGTCACTTTTTCTGCCGGACTCTCAGTGACTTAAGTCAAAGCTTGTTCCTTTCCCCAGAGAAGATTTGAATTTGCTTCCACCAGGTGGTTGGGACACTACTAACCTGGAACCATTTTAAACTAAATTCTCATCTAGAGGTTTTTAAAGACATCCATGTGGTATGAATTAGGGTTGCCAACTCTTGTGAGGGCCATCTGGTAATTATTATTCCCCAGCAAATCAGAAAGGCTTTCCCCCCTTCCATTTAGGGCCATTTCCAGACTGATAATTTTCATGCAGTTCCTGAGAATGGGATGGATTTACTTCCAGTTCACATTTAAAATGAGGTTAAAATCCTTTGGGGCTCCCTCCATGTAAGAGGAGAATCCTATTAAACTTCTCATCTTGAGAAGGAACTAGGGCTTCCTGTCTGCTCCCAATATCCATAAAAACTATAGAAGATGAAGTTTACATTCAGTCAGTTCATAAAATGATTCAGGGCAACAGCCAGCTTCGGGGATCTGCTTACTTCTCGGGAAAGTTTTGGTGCAGCATTTATTTACTTTTTAGCCTTTGAGAATTTCTTACTCATTTGCTATTTCATTGATGCCTTTACATTTCCATCCAACACTTTTATTTTTTGTAAGCAGAGGGATCTAAGTAACAAACTCATCCTACTTCCAGAAACAGAAACTCCCTGTTATAACACCTTTTTATTTACCTTTATTTAAAAAATTTTTTACAATATTGTGTTGCTTTCTGCCATACAACAACATGTATCAGCCATAATTATACATATATTCCCTCCCTATTGAGCCTCCTTTCCCTTCCCCCATACCATCTTATTCCTCTAAGTCATCACAGTATGCCAGACTGGTTTCCCTGTGTTATACAGCAACTTCTCACCAGCTAGCCATTTACACATGATAGTTTATTTATGTTAATGCTACTTTCTCTATTTATCCCACTCTCTCCCTCCCCAACTGTTTCCACAAATCCATTCTGTACATCCATGTCTCCATTTGAAAGCAACCTAGATGTCCATTGACAGATGAATGGATAAAGAAGATGTGGTATATATATGCAATGGAATATTAGTAAGTAAGTAAGTGTTAGTCACCCAGTCGTGCCTGGCTCTTTGTGACCCCATGGATTGCAGCCCACCAGGCTCTTCTGTCCATGAGATTCTCCAGGCAATGGAATATTACTCAGCCATAAAAAAGAATGAATTTGAATCAGTTCTGGGGAGGTGGATGAACCTATAGCCACCATACAGAATGAAGTAACTACACAAATGTTCAGTTGAAATGTTCACTTGAAAGAGAAAAATAGGTATCTTGTATTAACTCATATATGGAATCTAGAAAAATGGTTCTGATGAACCTGCTGTAACATCTTCAATCGCTTCCCCATCATGGAATATTTCCCTTCATGTTTTCTATTACAAATAATGTAGTGATAAAGATCTTTGTACACACACCTTTGTGTATTTTGCCGTATTATTTACTAGAATACATTACTATAATACATTTACTATAATACATTTCTAGACTATTAAAAGGAAACAATAGAATTGAAAAATATTTGGGAGATAGATTGACACTCTTGTAACTAATTGGTTTCTCAGGGTTCTTGCTGGTCAATGAACCAGGTACTTTGCATATACTATTTCATCTTTCCAAAAATCCCATTGTGATGTAATACGATAAAAGTTCCATCGAGGGGCATTTCTGTTAGACAATTAGAAATACAGACTCTGTTTTTGGAGAAAAATAGCCACTTTTTAGAAAAGTGGTATTCCCTGGAGTTGTTTTAAGATTTAGGGTTGCTCTCCCAAAATTAGTAAAAACAATATTTTTTTAACCACACAATATAATTTGATGATGTGTTTGGAAAAACAAACATGTAAGAATAGTTGAGAAGAAGAGTAATGAAGGGATGGTCTTAGCAGGATGACTTTGTAGACATATATGCACTACTGGGTATAAAATAGATAACTAATGAGAACATACTGTATAGCATGTATGCAATGCCCTGTGGTGACATAGAGGGGATATATGTATCTGTATGGCAGAAATTAACACAACAATATTATAAATCAACTATATTCCAATTGAAAAAAAAACATAGATAACCATCTCTGTCTACATTTAAGCCTTCCTTGACTCTTATTGGGAAAGAAAGCCCATTATTGTCTGAGGGGCAGCTATTTTGCATGGAAACATCACTACAGAGATAGTGACATCTATATTGATTCTTGAAGAATGAAGAATAGTCAAGATGGGTAACGGCATAGATAGGACAGGACACAAGAGGGTCCACTGGTAGGAAGTATAACTGGATGCAATGGAGGCTTGAGTCAATTTGGATAGCATTAGAGAAGGAGGGGCCTACAATGATATGCCAAGGAGTTTGAATTTGATCTTGAATCGCCATAGGTTTAATCAGGAAGTTGCATGAGTATCATCTGCATTTTTGTAAAATCATGTCAGCTGAGTGCAGAAGCATCAAAGTGCAGACTGGGGACAGGGAACTTGTGAATCGATGAATGAACAGGTGAATATTCCATTTTAAATGGTTTTGGTAAGATATAATTCACACACTATATGGTTCGCTTACTTAAGGTAAGTGGTTTTTGCTTCCCAGGTAGTGCAGTGGGAAAGAATCTGCCTGCCAATGCAGGAGATGGAGGAGACTCACATTCGATCCCTGGGGTGGGAAGAGCCCCTGGAGAAGGAAATGGCAACCCACTTCAGTATTCTTGCATGGGAAATCCCACGGACAGAAAAGCCTGATGGGTTACAGTCTGGGGTTGCAAAGAGTCAGACAAGACTGAGCACGCACATGGTGGGGGTGTCAAGTGGGTTTTAGTGTATTTTCAGAGTGGTGTAACCTTCACCCTATCTGATTTTATTATTTATCAGACTGTATCTGGTCTTAGTTGCAGCACTAACGGATCTTTGTTGCAGCACCAGGGCTCTTCATTGCATCATGTGGAATCTTTGGTTAAAGCGAGAGGACTCTAGATGTGGTGTTTGGGCTTAGTTGCTCTGCAGTGTGTGGGATCTTAGTTCCCTGATCAGGGATTGAGCCATGTCCCTTGCACTGCAAGGCAGATTCTTAACCACTGGACTACCAGGGAGGTCCCACCACTACCTGATTTTAGAATGTTTTCATCACCCCTAAAACCACCCATTAGCAGTCATTCCTCATTCCCACCTCCCCAACGCACTACTGATCCATCCATAACCCTCTGCTAATCTATTTTCTGTCGGTATAGATTTGCCTATTTTGGACATTTACTATACATGGAATCATATAATATGTGGTCTTTTGTTACTGACTTTTTGCACTTAATGTTTTCAGGAATCTATGCTTGCAGAATATATTAGTACCCCATTCCTTTTTATTGCCAAGTAATATTCCATTGTATAGATATACCACATTTTATTCACCTTTTCATTTGCTTATGAGTGCTCGGGTTTTTTCTACTTTGAGGCTATACTTGTAGGTCTGTGATTTATTTTGAGTTAATTGTTGTATATGGTGTGAGGAAGAGGTTCAACTTCAATCATTTACATGTGGCTATCCAGCTGTACCAGGCCATGTGTTAAAAATATTCATAAGAATATTTTCCTAGACCTCATAGGCCATTGTAATAGTCTAATCTAAAAGAAATACTATGAACTAGAATGTAAGCAGCAAGAATGGGGAAATTTGAGAAGGTGGAATTATAAGGACTTGGTGGCTGTGGTCACGGAGGGACCACAGGAGAAGGAGGACTTTTGGAGGACTCCTCAGTTTATGGTTTCCACCCTTCCTCTCTGTATCAGGATGCATGTGGCCTCAGCATCCCACATGACGACGTGACCACCCCAGAACCAGTCTGCTGGGGATAGTTATTTATCTTTATGACTTAAAGTTCAAGTCTACTGCTGGGTGATCAACCCAACCACAGGAGACAAGCCTTGACCAGGAGGGCAGTGAATTCTATTTTGTGGCTCCTTTAGACTAGAACAGCTATAGCATCTCAGTTCAAAAAGAAAATGGGAAGGCTTGTATTTAAGGGGAGTACAGTCACCAAACTCCAGAAGCATCAAGCTGTGTCAGCAATGTTGGGGGTCTGTATGCAAAATGAACCCTTCTTAGAGAGTAATTGAGCCTTCTAACTTTTGGGGAGGAGTTTAGATTCCAGAATAATGTTGCTTATAGTACAAAATGCTGCAGAATTCTGCATTTTCATTCTAGGTTTATTCCTTGGCTACATGTGGATTGTGGGTTTTTTGGTTTTGGGGCTTTTTTCCCCCCATTTCTTGAGGTTGGCTGTTCAGTCCTAGCAAGTTACATGACTGGTTCTTACTTGAAGAGAGCTCCCTGGTGAGTCTACCCCTCTTCCCACTCAGGCACCAAGGGGACAGATACCTGTAGAGATTACCACCCAGGTAATGATGGGGCATGCCACCCACAGAACTGTGACTCTGCGTCGCAGCCTCTGATGAGAACAAGGAGCAACGTGTCTGGAAATGACTTTGCCAGCCTATGACCTCAGTGACAAACCCTCGGCCTCAAGAGCAGCCCCACCTTGGGAGCAAAAACAGAAGAGTTTTGTTCTGTGGGCTGACAGGGGAGCTGTACTATGCAAGCATTCACAGGGGCTCCTACAGAGATTCCTTTGATGAGACACCACTCCACCCAGGACATCCTTGCTGGAGACTAGCCAGGCTGCCCCCAAGAACCAAGGGAAGATATTTTCTCCTCGTGAGTGACCTTCTGCAATGTGATCACTTCAGAGAGGACAACAGCCATTTGAGTCTTTAAACATAATCATCCATTATATTAAAAGGTATAGAGCTGAAAGTGATTATAGAAGCTGTTAAGTTCACCCCTTCAGCCTACAAAAGAGGCCACTGAGATCAAACAATTAACTGACCAGCCTAGGGTCATAAGAGGCTTAATGCTGCTCATCTCATGACCCTCTTTTCTGCTCTAGGCCCACTGTGATTTTCTGGTGAGGGAAACATTATGCTCAGGGTTTTATGAATTAAAAAGAGTGAATATATACCTTGAGATGGTCCCAGACTCTGGGTGAACACTGGATCCTTGTCAATGTCCAGGAAATAGAAGATCCATAGAACTTGTGCCCTCTTACGTGCATGCTAAGTCGCTTTAGTCATGTCCAGCTCTATGCGACTCCATGGACTGTAGCCTGCCAGGCTACTCGGTCCATGAGATTCTCCAGGCAAGAATACTGGAGTGGGCTATCATGCTTTCCTTCCCATTGAACTTGTGCATTGCCTCTATTTTGGAGCTTGTAGGGGCCATATAGATGTTTTGTTTGTTAAGATTCAGCACTGAATATTCATTGGAAGGACTGATACTGAAGTTGAAGCTCCAGTACTCTGGCCATCTGATGCAGAGTTGACTTATTGGAAAAGACCCTGATGCTGGGAAAGATTGAAGGCAGGAGGAGAAGAGGGTGACAGAGGATGAGATGGTTGGATGGCATCACTGACTCAATGGACATGAACTGGAGCAAACTCCAGGAGATAGTGAAGGACACTGAAGCCTGGTGTGCTGCAGTACATGGAGTCACAAAGAGTTGGACATGACCTTAGAAACTGAACAAGACAAGATTTTTTGATGTGGACCATTGTTTTAAATTTTACTTGTATTTGTTTTATGTAATTGAATAACAATGTTGTGTTAATTATTGCTATTCAGCAAAATGACTCAGTTACATATAGATAGATAGATAGATAGATACACATTCTTTTTCATAATCTTTTCCATTAAAGTTTATCACAAGATATTGAATATAGTGCCCTGTGCTATATATAGTAGGATCTTTTTGTCTATACATCCTATATATACTAGTTTGCATCTGCTAATCTCAAACTCCCAACCCAACCCTCTCCTGTGCCTACAGCCCACCCCCTTGGCAACCACCAGTCTGTTCTTTATGTCCCTGATTCTGTTTCTGTTTCATAGCTGGGTTCATTTGTGTCACATTAGAAGTTGGGTGTGGACCATTCTTACAGTGTTCATTAAATTTTTTACCACATTGTTTGTGTTTTACTTTTTTGTTATTTGGCCATGAGGCATGTGGGATATGAGCGCCTCGACCAGGGATCAAACCTGCATCCACTGAGTTGGAAGGTGAAGTCTTAACCACTGGACCACCAGGGAAGTCCCACTATGTAGCTTCTTACATACACGTCTGATAGAAAATTGCTATGTGGATCTCATCTTCTGTTTACGGTAGTACATTTCCATTCTTCCCTGTAGCAGTCATCCAGAGAGCAGATTCATAGCAGAGGGTGTCAAAGTGAAGCACCTCAGTCTTCATGACTGTCCAAGAGCTTGACAGCAGCCTGGTTAGAGGAAACTTATCAAAGCCTCTAGGTGTTCAGTTGATGGCTTCGTGGCAGAGGCCACATGTCTCATGTCTGAGACAGCTTTGGCCACAGGACATGGAGTTGTGAAGGAGAAGGACTGGCCCAGAAAGCCTTGGCCCACAGAAGAGACTCCACGGCTGGTCTGTGCACAGTGAGACTACTGCTCCTGAAGCCAGGACAGTTGATCTGACTGGCTCTATTTCTTTAAAGGCTAAAGTCTTGTAAGATTCCCTCCTCTGGTTGGACTGCCCCAGTGGCACTAGTGGTAAAGAACCTGCCAGACAAGGCAGGAGACGCAAGAAACATGGGTTCATTCCCTGGATCAGGAAGATCCCCTGATGGAGGGCATGACAACCCACTCTAGTATTTTGCCTGGAGAATCCCACGGACAAAGGAGCCTGGTGGGTTACAGTCCATGGGGCTGCAGAGAGTTGGACACAATTGAAGCAACTTAGCACACACTTCTGGATGTGACATCGGCCATTTGCAGGTAATCTGGACCAAAAAAAGAAAAAATGCTCCATTTCTATGATTTTTCTGCCATCAATTGGCTTTTTATGTCAAGCAGTTTCTAAATCATGTTTTGAACATAGGGCTCTGTCAAGAGGATTAAAATAAAGAAATTTAACAATAAATATACTTTTTGGAAAACTTATTTATTTATTTGGCTGCACCAGGTCTTAGTTGCCACATGTTAGATGTTTAGTTGTGGCATGAGAACTCTTAGTTGAGGCATGTGGGATCTAGTTCCCTGACCAGGGATTGAACCCAGGACCCCTGCACTGGAAGTGCAGAGTCTACCATCTGAGCCACTGAGGAAGACCAATAATCTCTGTAAATATATATAAGTCCCCTCTCATATAATCTCTCTCCTTTAACACATTTCCTGGGCTACCCTTGTTAGAGAAGAAAATTTTGTTCAGGTTAATATAGTGCCATCTACTGCTGAAAAAAGGAAAATGAATGTCTAGAAAGATACGTTCTCTGGTTTTGAACATTGATGTGTACAGGTAAAAAGGAATTGATATGTGGAATTTCTTGCAGGATCCCCTTGTGTCAGAACTAGACACAGTTTTAAAAAGAAAAAAAGGTTGTGAGTAGACTTCTGCCTCCAGATGGTTACTGAGTACACTTTATTAACTCTCCCACCTCTTAGAAATTTCTATCAGAAAAAAAAAGTACCAATAGGGAGAAATGCATGTCAGAACAGGAAGCCATGGAAAGGGGCCAACCATATTCTGGAAGCCACGAGAACTTTCTGCATGACACAGTGCAGGTGAGATGGGATTGAGGGAAGGGCTCATTAGCCTGCCGTTGACCACACAGGTAGGACAGGCCTGGGGAATGAGTGTGACAGAGGCCAGCTGAACTGCCTCCTCCAGTGCCAGGGGCTGGAGGAGAAGATGGGTTACGTGGAGCATAGGGAGAAGCAGCAGTAGGTTCTCCTTCCTCTCTGGGAAGTGCACCAGGTGCTGAAAGCCGGCAGGCACTTGGCACATAAAATGAATCGACACCGCCAAGCCTGGCTTTGAACAAGATAGACCTGTCAGAAAAGGGTGGCAGATACCCTTAGCAAACCTCTACACTAGAACATTAAATCCCAGGTAGCATTTGAGCCAGCTGGAGTTTCTAGATAGACTAACCAATACTCCCAAATCCTATACTCAGCAAATCATTGAAGTGTGATGACCACAGAAAGACATTCTCAGACATGCAAATATTCAGAGAGCTTTCCATCTGCACAGTTTTTCAGGGAACAGACACACACTCTCTGTCTTTCTCTCCTAAAGATTATGGTCGTGACTAATAAAGCCAACATAACTCAAGAATTAAGTCACAATCATTGTGGCTAATAAAGTTATGCAATAGGAAAACAATATAAAAATAGTTCTGGGAAGAGAAGTAAAATAATTAATACCATTATGCTCATCATCAACCTCTAGTCTTCTGTTCCCCTGTCCGCTGTTTCTAAAATACCAGGGTGAGGAGAGAGGAGTGAGTGTAAGTTGTTTCAAGTTCTCATCTTATCTGAGAAAAGATCATTTATTTTCTCTTGTATCACTGGCCTGATAGAGAGATGAGTTCAAGCGGGTGGTTTAGTAAGTACTGCTTCTAGATTCAGTACAGAGTTTCCAAATTATTAGTATAAAAAAGCAGATAAAATTTGATCAATATGACAAAGTAGAAAAACAATAACAGAATAATAATGAAATTTAACTTAAGAATATTGATTTTTCAAGTCCTAAATGAAATCTTCACAGGCAGAAATCAGCAGTATGAGAAAAATGTGATACACTCAAGAATGTGAGGATGGTTCAATATCGAGAAATCTCTTTATATAACATTAATTTAGTGACTGTTTCTAAGTGCCTATGATGAGCCAGAACAATGGAACTTACTTGGTCATCTTCCCTAAATCATACCTCCTGGCCTCTCATTCGTGTCACCCTTTAGTTCTTTTCTTCACAGCACATGTTATTCTGTTATTATCTTTCAACTTTTTGTTTGTTTGCTGTTGTTCTTTCATCACGAAAATGCCTTTTCTCCAAAATCAGTGTCCTCCTTTGTCTTGTTCACAGCTATAGTCCTACTGCCTAACAGAGAACCTGACGTGTCATAGCTGACATAACCATGCAACACTTATTTATTTCTGGCTGTGTCTAGAAGTGACTTAGCAGCAGCAGCAGCAGCAGTCTTAGTTTCAGCTTGGAGGAGCTTTCATTGAGGCACACAGACTTCTCTCTCGGTGTGATGCCTGACTCCAGAGTCCCCGGACTCAGTAGTTGCAGCACATGGGCTTAGTTGCCTTGCAGCATGTGGGATCTTAGTTCCCCGACTAGGGATCAAAACTGCATGCCCTGAACTGAAAGGTAGATTCTCAGCCACTGGACCACCAGGAATGTCTCCATCATTCAACATTTATTGCATTAGTTCAAAATTTATGCAATTGCTATTCATTATTATAATTTTTATTCTTCATAATATAAAGATACTCATTTCATATTCTTTACTAAATGAATTATTATATCTATGAGTTAGTAGATGACAAAATGAATTACTATATCAATGAGTTAATGGATGGTAGTAATTCTAAATTCCTGCCTTCATAGAGCCTGTAATATAGAGGAAGAAACAGACCATCTGACAAGTATTTCCACGGTCAGTGTTGAGATCTCAATTTTTTTTCTATTCTAACTTTCTGAATAAAAACTGGAAATTGTTTTGCAGGAAACTTGTACAACTTCCTCTCGAGAAAAGTCCGGAAAACTGGACCCACAAAGTAATAACTTCCTGTTTCCCAAAGTCTGTCATCAAAGAACACGCAGCAACTCAACCAGTAAGTGTCACTGAACCATCCTCAGGAGCAGGGCTTAGATTTTGTAGAATGCAGTAAGTCTCCTACATTTAAGTTGTGAACTTTCAAAGATGCAAACATGTATTCGCAAGTCCAGTCCTGGAAGTTAGTTCACGTGTTGGGCATACATTGTCATGTGCGTGCATCCTCTACAAATGGTTGTGCTTGTGTGTCCTTTAGTGTACAGGACTGTACAGAGGACAGTAATATCTTTATTTCAAGCCCAGGATGTCTGGAAGCAAGTGTAAAAGCAGCGGTGATGTAGCTGGCCTACTGTACTTTTCAAGGCACTGCACTATATGATTTAACGTGTTTTCTTTATTTTTGGCGTTTGTTTTTTATGTACGTATTATTTGTGTGAAAAGTGTTATAAGCCTATTACAGTACATTACTATTAATATATAGTCAATTGTGTTAGTTGGGTACCTAGGCCAACTTTGTTGGACTTATGAACAGATTGGACTTATGAATGCACTCTCAGAACAGAACTCGTTTGTATGTAGTCAGCTTACTGCATTGGGAATACCAGTGATGTGGGAGATTTGGGGGAGGGTGGGTCTCTGTTCGTCCAGCCGGACTGCCCCGAGATGGTGTCCGCAGCTTCTCTGGAGCAGCCTTCATTGCATGTGCGTGCCCTGGCCAGCTGGAGCACCTCTGCTCTTGTCAATAGAGCTCTCTGTGGGTTGGTCAACTCCTCTTCTAGGTGGATCTCAAGGGCCAAGTTGGGAAGAGCCAACACAGGATAGAAGACAAGGGCTTTACTCCTGCTCTGTCATCTGACACGCTCCATGGTCTTAAGAAGTCCATGGTCTCTCCCAGAGTTTCTGTCACTTCACCTGCTGCAGAATGGGAGTTGGGACTGAAAGACATCATGATTCTTGGTGGTTGCAAATAGGATAACACTAATTCAAAAGTCAGGAAAATGTGAAGAAGGCAGAAAAACATGAAGAAGTTAAAACCATGCCAGATCTGAATATTAGAGACCATCTGCATCTCCTACTTGGCAGGCAGATTCTTTACCACTGAGCCACCAGTGGTAAAGCTTCCAGCTTCCAGCTTATGCCAGCTCCAGAGTACCTCACTGGGTTTTGTTGTTTTCTTAGGCCCCATCTACTGTTTGTAAATAGCCCCTTCTCAATTTCTCAAAATCCTACCTCAATGTGCTTTTTCCTTCTGTCAAACCCTCACTGGTCCCTGTGCCTATAAACTCAGTGGAAAGAATACTTTTCTGCACAGGTGCAGTTCAACACCCCTTCATTATATACTTCTCTTCTTTGGAGTGCTCCTGTCCTTCTATTCAGATGATCATCATTTTGTCAGTTATTTCTAAAAACTGTCTTGGTTAAATTAATATTTGGCTGCCGTATTTGCTGAACATACTTTTTTCAGTTTATTCTTTCTCTTTTAATTTTTTAACATGAAGATGTTCTCATCTGATCTAATCAAATCATCAAATTTTTCCTGTCTAATCCTAAAAGTTTCTTCCACATGTAGAGAGCTATTACTTCTCATGTACACTTATCTAATTATTACACTATGACACCTTTAAATTGCCTCCAATCTATCAAGATTTGCAAGGTAATTATAGATATATGCTTACACATGTTTCTTGGATCATATTTGATTACAGATTTAGGAGAGAACCACAAAAGTTATATAATATGAAGATTATTTTGTATAGAACCATATTGATTATTTATACATAGTATTTTATTCTAGTTTTTAATGATTTGCCTTCCCCCTAAATTTACTCTCTTTGTGCTTTATTTTTGATGTTTGATATGAAACAAGAATCTAGATAAAAATTTTTTTGTCCTAAGTGGCTGGTTCTAGCATCAGTCATTGGTAGTCTTTGCCCATCCTTTTCTTTCATTCTTTTTTCTTACTTTGTTTATCTCTTGCAAATGATATGCACTTAGATCTTGAAAGCAAATCTGACAGTCTAAGAGAAGCTTAAGCCATTGACTTTGGTATTATAATTAATATTTGCTTTTACTTATATTCTTTTTAGGGCTTCCCAGGTGGTGCTAGTGGTAAAGAATCTGCCTGCCAATGCAAGAGACATAAGAGTTCAGTCCCTGGGTTGGAAGATCCTCTGGAGGAGGGCATGACAACTCACTCCAGTGTTTTTGCCTGGGAAATCCCATGGACAAAGGAGCCTGGCAGACTATGGTCCATGGGGTTTCGAAGAGTCTATTTTTATGGTCACTTATCATTTGTTTTCTGTGTTTAGTTTTTGCAGTGATTTGGAAGGTTTATTTAGTTTTTTATCACCACTTCTTCACTGATTAAGTTTAATTAATTAGGTTTAATCAATTATTAATAATAATACTTGAAACTGTATTTTTCCAAATTGTCAGCCTTATGGGAGATGGGGTTATTTATCTCTAGACCCATTCCCATTTATTTCCCCATTTCATAATTCCATGTAAATTTAAATAAAACCTCATGTTATTATTGGTGTTCAGTCGTTCAGTCATGTCTGACTCTTTGCAGCTCCCTGGACTGCAGTGCACCAGGCTTCTCTGTCCTTCACTATCTCCTGGAGTTTGCTCAAACCTTGTCCATTGAGTTGGTGATGCCATCCAACGATTTCATCCTCTGTCACCCCCTTCTCCTCCTGCCTTCAATCTTTCCCAGAGTCAGGGTCTTTTCCAATGAGTCAGTTCTTCGCATCAAGTGGCCAAAGTTTTGGAGCTTCAACATCAGCCCTTCTAATGAATATTCAGTATTGATTCCCTTTAGGATTGACTGGTTTGATCTCCTTCTGTCCAAGGAACTCTCAAGAGTGTTCTCCAGCACCACAATTCGAAAGCATATAACCATCAAAATACATAGTTTCCCTGTCAAAAATTGTTTTGGCTTTTGCATTTGGATTTTATAACCCCATTTTCAGTGAACTTGGTGCTACATGCTAACTGGTTTCAGCTCCCTCCCACCCCAGCCAAGGTGATAATTTTGATGTATTTCCTTGATGTTGGAACATATCCAGTAATTTTCAGAAGGGGCAGGAGAGGGCTCAGACCACCAGTTAGTGTTTTGGAGAGACTGTTCTGTCCTGACTCCAGGCCTGTGTCCTTGCTGATCCAAACTCACAGTGGAAATAGGAACCTCAGAAAGCCTGAGTCGACTTTTTTATTTTTTTCTGCCTAGCTCAGTGAAGACAGAAGCGGAGCTGGCATGGCCTATCTTGTTCCTATGGTGCTGGCCTGTGGCTCTAGGTGCTTCTGTCCTATAGGCTGATCCAAGTTGGCCACGTGCTTGCTTGTCCATATTCCCTGAACCCAAGCCATGCACTGTTGCCCTTCTTCATACAGTAGTCCCCTTGGCCTGCTGAGGGCAGGAGAACAGGAGACTGGGATCCATTTCCTCATGATAAAGTAAGGATTGGACTTTTGAGTTTCCCAAAGGACCACTGAAGGGCTGGACATACCTCCAGGGGAGCCTGATAAACACACAGACTCCCCCAGACCCCATTTGTGCAGGCCTGGATTCAGCAGGTCTGGGTGGGGCATTGAAATTTGAGCCACTTACGATAAAACATTCAATAAACATGTTGCCTGGGCTTCCTTGGTGGCTCACTGGTTAACAATCCACCTGCCAGTGCAGGAGATGTGGGTTCTATCCCTGGTCTGGGAAGATCCCCCATACCTGGGAGCAGCTAAGCCTATGCACCACAGCTGCTGAGCCTGTGCTCTAGAGCCCAGGAGCCACAGCTACTGAGCCCATGCAGCCTACAGCCTGTGCTCCGCAGCAAGAGAAGCCGCTGCAATGAGAAGCCCATGCCCCGTGACCAGAGGGTAGCCACTGCTTGCTGCAACTAGAGAAAAGCCTGCACAGCCACAAAGACCCAGCACGGCCATAAATAAATAAATAAACACAATTATGTATTTTTAAAAAAACATGATGCCCAGGCAGATTTAGGATCATCTATAGCTCCGCTTCCCAACTCAGCCCCATGATTCTTTGTCCCCTCTTTCTGGAGCGTGGTTTTCTGAACCTCTTGGTTTCCTCTCTCTCCTGGCCACTCTGGGGGCAGTTGGTCCCTGTGAGTTGGGGAGAACCACCTCCTAGTGTGGAGAGATGCTGGGAGCAGCTGCCCTTGCAGGGGAATGTTTCCCCAGCCACTCGGATTGCCAGTGAACCATGACACCTCCTTTCTCCCCCAGGCCTTCATCTCTTTCCTCCTCCTCCCTTAGAGATCTCACATCTCCATGAAAGTCCATTGTGTCCCATTTTCTCAGCCCAGCCTGGGTAGTGGCTTCCTTTCTCCAGCCTATAAAGCAACTTAAGTCTTTCCTACCCCAAGAATAACTGCCAACCAAAGCTCTGTGCCAACCTGCCTTCTTCCCTCTGAACCACCACCAATCTCACATCTTTCTCTTGGGGAATTTCCCACCAAAGCCACTTGTATGGAGGACACTGGGAAAGCCCCGCCCTTCTCTGGGAGGCTGACATCCAGTACAGTGGCCAGTGTCCAAATCCTTCTCACTTGTAATGCGGCTTATCCAAATGGAGATGCTCAGAAGGGTAAAAGATGTGCCCATTTAAACGACTAAGCACAAAACTAAAGAAAAGATGCAAAATACCTCATTAATAACTTTGCATATTATTTATATGTTGAAATGACAGAGTTTAGGTATACTGAACTAAATAAAATTACTTATTAGGGACTTCCCTGGAAATGTATTGGTTAAGACTCTGCAGTTCCACTGCAGGAGACATGAGTTTGATCCCTGGTCAGGGAGCTAGCATCCCTCAAGCTGCGAAGCATGACCAAAAAAAAAATTATTAACATTAAACTCTTCCTTTTACTTTTAAAAATGTGGCTACTAGAACATTTCAGATTACATATATGACTTGCATTGTATTTCAGTTGGGAAGCACTGGTCTCAGACAGCGAGGAGCCATGGCAGATAATCTCTGAAGATTTTTCCAGCTGGAAGCAGTGGGTAGATTTCCTAGCTGGGTGAAAGGAAGTCTGAGTTTCCCCCTAAAGGAAGAGAAGATGATTGCCCTGCATATTCTTAGATCCCCAAGGACTCACGAGTTGACTCTTTGCCTGCCTGTGTTAGGGGTGTGTGGCCTTCCCTGGTCCCGCAGTGGTAAAGAATCTGCCTGCCAATGCAGGAGACCCCGGTTTGATCCCTGGGTTGGGAAGATCCCCTGGAGGAGGGCATGGCAACCCACTGCGCTATTCTTGTCTGGAGAATCCCATGGACAGAGGAGCCTGGTGGACTACTGTCCGTGGGGTCGCAAAGAGTCAGACATGACTGAGCACACACTTGCATGAGGGGTGTTTATGTGCCCGCGTGCAAATGTGTGTGTAAGAGGCAGATCACCCAGGCTTCTGCTCCATCTCTCCTCTGGCCCTGCCTCTATGGGGCGTCATTTCTGCTTTCCTCCTCTCTCTTGAAATTCCCTTCTCCTCACCCCCGGCAGCCGGGACTGGAGCTGACAGATCATTGTGGTTTCCTGAGGACGCAGCATCCTACTTGACACGTAGGAGAGCCGCATCAACCCTCACTAAGTTGAGCTGAGTTGAAATGGAAGCGACAGTCCCACCCTCACCCCGTGGAGCCCACAGCATGGACGAAGGCAGCCAGAATACCATCTACTTCTTCCTCTGCCCTCCCCTATCATGCACCCGGCGCTGGGCGCTCCATGCTTCAAGTTCACTCTGGCCCTCGGCTTGTGAGGGCTGGCCATGGGCGAGGACAACGTTCTATCTTGAGCTTCACTCTCTGACAGCACAAATGATTTCTCCCTTTCTTTCCTCTCCTGGGTTAGGTGTCAATCCCTATTGCACAGGAGAGACGGATTTTCCAACAACCAAGAAGTCAGCAGCTTCGGCGGACAGGCAGCCTTATTCCCTCTGCAGCGGCAGGAAGTCTCTCTCTCAACAACTGGACTTTCCTGCAGCAAAGGCTGTGGTAAGAACGAAGGGCAGGGAGGCCCGAGAAGAGGGAGCGAGGGGAAGACTGCCTGAAGAGCCTTCCTGGTGGTTTGGTGTCCACAGGGTTACAGTGGTGAGGAGTTGGCTTGGGGGCAAAGAACCACGTGAGGAATGGTCACCTGTGACCATTGCCCGCGGCTGCTTCCATGTTGTTAGGATCTCATGGGCAGAGAACACTCCACCTGTGCAGACCCTGAAGTGGGGCTTTACGTGGATCCCTTTATTTCATCTGTGACCTAAGAGGTCGTCGAGGGAAGTGGGGGCAAGTTAAGGAAGGCAAGGGAGTTCATATTTTTAAAAACAATTCTTTGTAAGAGTTCTATTTATTTATTCGACTGCACTGCAAGCATGTGGGATCTTAGTTCCCTGACCAGGGATTGAACCTGCGTCCCTGGCATCAGAAGGCAGATTCTTAACCACCAGATTACCAGGGAAGTCCCACATCTTGGGGTTCCTGACCCTCTGCCCACCACCCTGTGCCTGGCCCAGATGAGGGTCTCAGTAAATGTGTCTTGGATCCTGTTGAGGACATTCTTGGCCACTGACCTCCCGGCCTCTGCTGGGGACTCTGAGAATAAGTCTCACTGTCTGTGGTCTGTGATGTGTGATCTGTGCCTCGGGACTCACTCCTGTAACAAATCTTAGTGAGCATCTGGCTGCTGGTCGAAAGGGAGCCTGGGCTCAGCAAAGATGTCTCCTGGGGCCACCAAAACAGCCCCGCACACTGGACTCCCATCCATCCACCCTGCATTTACCACACTGCAGCCACCATGCGCCAGACACTCAGAAGAGCAGGCCTCAAGGTTTCCTCCTCCGTGGGCTTTCCCCCGCTTCCTGGGGGAGTGAGCTGACATCCTTGGACTCATCCTCTCTCCACCTCACCCTTTTTCCAGGGCTTGTCAAGACCAACACGGTCGCTCAGCACAGCTCAGCTCGTGCAGCCCTCAGGGGGCCTCCAGGCGTCTGTCATCTCCAACATCGTGCTGATGAAAGGCCAGGCAAAGGTGAGCAAGGACCATGGCCAGGGGAGGCTCCTGGATGGACACGAGTTCCCAAGGAGCTGTCATGTCACAGTGGGGATGGGGAGAAGGGCTGGAGATCCAGGCTTGGAAAAGGAGTGTCAGATGCTCTCATGTGAGCAGGCTCCAGGAGGGGCAGGCAGGAGAGCTCTTCACAGAGCAGGTCATAGGAAGACGAATGTTCCCCAGTTTGTCCCTGGTTTGCTGTTTTTGAAAATAGTTTTAGCCGATGATTCAGTTCAAATCATCGTCAGGGTCAGTAACAAAAATACCATGGACTGGGCAGCTTAAACAGCATGTGTTTATTTCTCATGGCTCTGGAGGCTGGGAGTCCAAGTTGAAGGTGCTGGCGGTTGCCATGCATGTTGAGGACTTCTTCCCTGGTTTTACAGTGGCTAAGATGGTAAAGAAGCTGCCTGCAATGCAAGAGACCCAGGTTTGATCCCTGGGTCGGGAAGATCCCCTAGAGGGGGGCATGGCAACCCACTCCCATATTCTTGCCTGGAGAATCCCATGGACAGAGGAGCCTGGTGGGCTACAGTCCTTGGGTCACCGAGTCGGACATGACTGAGCGACTGAGCACATACATAGTTGAGGTACAATATTATACGTTTCAGGTATACAGCATAGTGACTCGCGACTTTTACAGATTATATTCTGTTCACAGTTACTGTCAAATATTGGCCGTGTTCCCTGTGCTGTGCAACGTCCCCTTGTAGCCGACTTGTTTCGTACACAGTGGTCGTGCTTCTTCGTCTCCTCCCCCTGTCTTGCCCCTGCCCCCTTCATGAGGGCTCCACCTTTACGGCCTAGTCACCTCTGAAAGTTTCCCCCGATGTATTGATTTGATGGGGGAACACACCTTCAGTCCATGCGTCTCCCCGAATTCAGATATGCAGGCTGACTTTTGCCTCACGGTCGAGAAATACTGAAAGACAGGGAGGAAAGCAGTGGAGGTGGTGGGACAGCCCCAGGGCTCATGGGCACGCGCCACAGAGCATGCTGCCCCAAGCTGACATGGGCACTGAAGAACTTCTGGGGTGGACACAGCCGCTGCTGCAGAGTTCTCAGGCCAGTCCAAGTGACCAGCATGCTTAATGGAAGGGTAGGTTTCTACCCACCTCGTGATTTTGGCATGTGGTGTGAGGGAAAAGCTATTCACCAAAATGGTCTTCCTAGAGGAAGGCTCCACACATCTGAAGTCCTCTTCTCCACCCCCCATCACTTCTATCTCCCAGGAGCTCAGCAGAGACAAACCAGGAGATACCAGTGGGAAGAGCTAAGATGACTGTCCCTCTAGTCACAAGGGAGTCACTCTCTCCAGTGCCCAGTTTTCTCCAAACAGCTCCTCTTCCTGATTCGTAAATCACAACGCTCTTACCTTCTTGCATTTTTTGTTGTTCAGTTGCCCAGTCACGTCTGACTCCTTGTGGCCCCATGGACTGTAGCATTCCAGGCTTCCCTGTCCTCTATCATCTCTTGCATTTGGGCAGATGCATTTTAATCCTGTCGACTTGGAGATTGTTTTTGAGATTGTCTTTTGCAGTGCTCAAAAGAAGGCAAGGACTTCCCTGGTGTCCAGCAGTTAAGAGTCTGTGCAATGCAAGGAGCGAGGGTTCAATCCCTGGTTGGGGAACTAAGATCCTATGTGTACATGGCACGACCTAAAAAATAAAAGTTGTGTACATATAAAAGAGAAGGCAGAATGGAAAAGGGCACCAACTCTCTAGCAAAGATGATTTAAAATGGTGTCAGTGTGCGTAGATTGTACAGTTGGCGAGTAGACTTCATGGGCGTATGCATCACTGGGCAGATTGAATAGGCCTTGATGGGAAGCAGGAAGGTATTCGGCATAGGAAGCCTGGAGTGCAGATCAGGAGTGGTGGCTTCAGAAATAGGGCAGGCCTCCCACTGTCTCCCTGATACAACCTCCACACCCAAGACCTCATCATTAACAGGCATGAGTAAGAGTGAGGCCAGAACTGAGTTGAGGAGGAAGAAGCAGAGCTTGAAGGATCCACCAGCGCTTGAGGTAGAAGAAGTGAAGTAGCTCAGTCGTGCCTGACTCTTTGTGACCCCGTGGACTATAGCCTACCATGGGACGCCTTCCTCCATGGGATTCTCCAGGCAAGAATACTGGAGTGGGTTGCTATTTCCTTCTCCAGGGGATCTTCCCAACCCAGGGATCGAACCTGGATCTCCCATGTTGCAGGCAGATGCTTTAACCTAAAGTCAAACCACAAAACCAGCTGCCAAAACCCAGGCATGGCACCAGGGGATCTGCAGGGGTCCTTCCATTGTCACAAAACCCTGTTATTTTCTGCTAATAGATGAAGAGGGCTTACCTGGTGGTTCAGCAGTCAAGAATCTGCCTGCCAGTGCAAGGGACCTGAGTTTGATCCCTAGGTCAGAAAGATCCCCTGGAGAAGGAAATGGCAATCCACTCCAGTATTCTTGCTGGAGAATCCCATGGACAGAGGAGCCTGGCGGGCTACAGTCCATGGGGTCGGAAAGAGTCAAACATGGCCAAGGCCTGAATAACAACGTAGACAAGGAGCTGAGAATCTGGGACTCACAGGACTTGCCAAGATCACTTGGTTAGTGAGCAACTGAACTATGACAGTGACTGAAGACCTTCTGACCCCAGGCTTTTGTTCTTGCCCACTGCACCATCCTGCCTCACTAGGGCAGGTGAAAGTTTGGGTCTAGAGCAATTATTTCAGCCAGGAAGAAGCTGGGAGCCGAAACAGGAGCCCATCCCCCCTTTCTCATTTTCCTACCGCTGTGCTTCTCCTGGACGCCACTGGTCTCCCCGTCCTGCAGCACCCACCACCTTCACCAGAATCACACCAGCACTGTGTCCACACTGCTTTCCTGTCTGGCCCCTGCTCACCGGGTTCTCTTAGGATCTGAAGGTGGCTCTCAGGCCTGCCACCTCTGTGATGCTGGGTGATACATGAACTTCTCCGAGGAACCTAGGAGAAACTGCCCAGCCGCAGTGATGCTGATAACCCAGCAGCCATCACTTGGAGGGATCTTCCTGGGAGCCACGCTGTTGACCACACCCTGGCATGCTTGTGAGCTGAATCCAGAGGCCCAGCCTCCAGCCAGCATTCATACCTTCACTCTACAACATACGTTTCCTGAGCGTCTGCCTCCGGAGGCCAGACCCTGACAAATAAGATGCACCCACTGCCTCCTTGAGCTCACAGTCTCAAGAGGAGCTCCCTGTGACCCAGGCTAAGCCTCCTTGGGAAGCTGTTGTTGTTGTTTAGTCCTGTCTGACTCTTTGCGACCACATGGACTATAGCCCACCAGGCATCTCTGTTCATGGGATTTCCCAGGCAAGTATACTGCAGTGGGTTGCCATTTCCTTTCTCAGGGGATCTTCCCCATCCAGGGATAGAATGTGGATTTCCTGCATTGGCAGGTGGGTTCCTTTATCACTGAGCCACCAGGAAACCCCAGTGAATGGCATAGAACACTCCTCAGTCTGACCTTCTCCTCTTCTTTCCCAGGGCCTGGGCTTCAGCATTGTTGGAGGCAAGGACAGCATTTACGGCCCCATTGGAATTTACGTTAAAACCATCTTTGCAGGGGGAGCAGCAGCAGCTGATGGAAGGCTACAAGAAGGTAGATTTCCCAGGCTTTACTAGGTGACATTTGAGGAATCAAAAGAGAATCCCCAGGCTTCCAACAGACACTGTTTGTGTGGGCCATTTTAAAGTCTTTATTGAATTCATTACAAAATTGCTTCTGTTTTATGTTTTGGTTTCTTGGCTGTGAAGCATGTGGGACCTTAATTCCCTGGCTAGGAATCGAACCCAGACCCCCTGCATTGGAAGGCAAAGTCTTAACCACTGGACCACTAGGGAAGCCCAGGTAGAAGCTCTTGGGAACATAACATGTGTCTCAAGCCTTCAGAATCCAGCTTGCTTGGATTCTGCAGAGAATCTGCAGGCAGTGGGATACATGGTCGTGATGGCTCTGTCATGCCTGGCCCGTTGGCTGGGTGTGTTTGCACACTCAGTCTCAGTCCTGTCACGGGCCTGGGACAGAGGACCGAGGCATCTGCTCTGCCCCTTGCATTCCTATTGCTGCCTTTGCTTTTCAAGGCTCCTCTCAGTTGCTGGCACCCCCCTCCCACTGACATCCTGTTTTTTTCTGTTGTCTGCCCACCCCAGCCATCAACCATGGGGAGCCAGACCCAGTGCTCTAACGAGTTGGGTGAATGTTCTCTGTGAGCCTGCCCTGTTCTGGACTCTAGGAATGCAGAGGATTATCAGACGGGGTCCTTCTACTGAGGAGCTAATGGTCCAGCCCGCTGCCTTCCTTCCTCTTCTGCCCACCCTGTGCTATCAACTGCCTCCCTTCAGCTGTTTCATCTCTTCTGGGGAGGGAAGCCCCTGAAAGGAAGGGGTTGAAGGGCCTGAGATGCTCCCCGAGTGCCCCTCTCTGTCTCCTTGTCTTGGAGGGGAGGGTTTTCTCCCCACCCAGTCCCACCCAACAGCCACCTACCTGTTATTGGACAAGAGGCTTGACCCCATGTTCTAACTGGAAGGTAGAACTTGGGGGCAGATGGTCAGGGAGCAGACTGAAAACCCCGCAGGCCTGACACCGGGCCACAAATGGACCTTTAAAGATAAGAGACTTCACAACCTTCCTTCTCTTCCCTATCAGGCCAGTTTCTGTATACTTTGCTGCAAGCCTTACCACCTTTAATAATCTAACTTGTTCAGGGTAGGGTCGACCAACTAGAGCCTTGCAGGCCACATCTGGGCCACTGCCTATGTTCATAAGGCTCACGGATGAAGGACAGTTTTCCTATTTCTTCAATGGCTGAAAAAAAGTCAAAAGAGGTTTTGATGCTTTTGTGACAAATTAAATTCAAATTTCAGTCTCCATAGAAAAGCTTTACTGGGACACAGCCATGCTCATTCATTGACCTCTGGTCTACAGCTGCTCTTGGGCAGCATTGAGTAGTTCCTACAGACAGCTTGTGCTTGCAAAGTTTAAAACATTTTCTGTCTGGCTCTTTATAGAAAAATTTTGCCAACTGTAACATTATACAGGGTTTTGCATATGGATTTTATTATATAGACAGTGGGGAGTGTTGGAAGCTTTTTCTAATTTGGGAGGGACTGGCCAGGACCAGGGTTTTTTTATTTGCTTTTTTAAAGATGATTCAGGAAGCTGAGTGTAAGACAAAGTGGACTGGCCAGACACCAGAAACAATAAAACCAGTTTAGAGGCTATTTTAAGAGCCAGGCTCCCAGCTCTGCAGGGTCTTCCCTGAGGCTGTAAACTTGGGAAGAGAAAGATGCTGAAGGGTGAAGCAGTGGCTTCTGTGGCGGTGGCAGATGAGGCCAGAGAACCCCTGAAGTTGTCTGATCTTAGTAAACTAGAGAACAATGATGAGTTACATAGACTAGGAGGCGGAGGACTGGATGAATCACAAGCTGGAATCAAGTGCCCAGAAAAATATCAACAACCTCAGATATGCAGATGATACAATTCTAATGCCAGAAAGTGAGGAGGAACTAAAGAGCCTCTTGATGAGGGTGAAAGAAGAGAGTGAGAAAACTGGCTTAAAACTCAACATTCAAAAAATGAAGATTGTGGCATCCAGTGCCATCACTTCATGCACATAGATGGGGAAAAAGTGGAAACAATGACAGATTTTATTTTCTTGGGCTCCAAAGTCACTGCAGACAATGACTGCAGCCACAAAATTAAAAGATGCTTGCTCCTTAAAAGAAAAGTTATGACAAACCTAGACAGCATATTAAAAAGCAGAGACATCATTTTACTGACAATGGTCCCTCTAGTCAAAGCAATGGTTTTTCCAGTAGTCATGTATGGATATGACAGTTGTACCATAAAGAAGGCTGAGTGCCAAAGAATTGATGTTTTCAAACTGTGGTGCTGAAGAAGACTCTTGAGAGTCCCTTGGACTGCAAGGAGATCAAACCAATCAATCCTAAAGGAAATCAACCCTGAATATTCATTGGAAAGACTGATTCTGAAGCTGAAGCTACAATACTTTGGCCACCTGATGCAAACAGCCGACTCGTTAGAAAAGACCCTGATGCTGGGAAAGGTTGAGGGCAGGAGGATCGGGGGCAACAGGGATGAAATGGTTGGGTAGCATCACCAACTCAATGGATATGAGTTTAAGCAAACTCCAGGAGAAGGACAGGGAAGCCTGGCATGCTGCGGGCCATGGGATTGCAAAGAGTTCAACACGACTTAGTGACTGACAACAACCACAACAAGAAGGTGAAGGAAGAGGACCAAATGAAGATTTCAGGTTTAAACAGCAGAGTGGAGTCAGGTCTGCAGGTGACCACTAGGTGGCGCAGTCCAACAGGTGAATGAAAATTTGGGTCCCAGTTCAAGAAGGGACTTAAGCTTGTTGAATTGTTTCTAGGGTCATGCGGAAAATAGCTGAAGTTATAGAGCAGATAAAGGAGGCAGGGAAGAGAGGAGAGTGAAGAGGGCTGAGGCACAACTTTAGGGGAATAACTGAATCCAAGGCCTGCAGAGGAGTCCATGAGAGAAAAAGAGGAAAGTGGATCAGGATCTTGAGACTCTGATTTTTATCTGCTGCACGTTTCTGTGTTTGAATAAAAGGTGAAGGAGGAACTGAAGTGGCCAGGAGAAACCAGCTTCATGGATTTTCTTTCCAGGTATTTGTGTCCCTTAGTTCATAGCAATCGTAAGAGTTCGGTGAAAAAGACGCTCAGCTAGTTTGCAGTCCTTGATTCTAGCCTCAGATAATTGACTGAATCCCTTTTGTAACTTCTTTCAAAAGTGCAGCTTAAGAATAGGGCCTTGAGGGGCTTCCCTGGTGGCTCAGCGGTAAAGAATCTGTCTGCCAATGCAGGAGACACAGGTTCAATCCCTGGTCAGGGAAGACCCCACATATTGAGGAGCAACTAATCCTGTGTGACACAACTGTGGAAGCCCTCTCACCCCAGAGCTCACGCTCTGCAACAACCAGAGAAACCACCGCAATGAGAAACCCGGGCACTACAGCAGAGAGTGCCCCCGACAACTAGACAAAAGCCATGTAGCAACAAGGACCCAGCACAGGCAGAAATAAAGAAATAAATGAATGAATTATTTTTTTAAAGAAAAGGATTCACAGGGGATATGTCTGTTGTGTCGACTGAAGAAAAGAAGATATACAATGTGAGAGTTGGAGTTAAGTTTCATCTGGGGCAAAATGAGGACTGCAGCCCAGGAGACAGCACCTCACATAGTTCTGAGACACTGCTCCAAAGAGGCATGGGGGAAGGTCAGTATATAAGGTTTTGGTGAAGGCGGTGTTCAGTGCAATCAAGCACTTATTTTACAAGCGGTTTCCTGCTAGTCACGAGGAGCTAAGGTCACCATGAAAGGACGTAGTGCTTTTCTGGATATGAGGAAATGTGAGGATTGGGGTCATAAAATCAGTTCCTGAAAATATCTATCTATAAAGATCTGTTCCACCAGTTTCCCTGTAGCTCAGAGTGCCTCACTCTCTACACTGGGCTCCCTTCAGGGCGTGTCAAAGGTCAACAGCCGCAGCGCACAGGGTTCAGTCTCCTCAGAGGCGGAGGGCAGATGCCCTCGGCAGGCGCCACTTCGTAGTTGACAGGCGCAACAAAACTGCTGTGTCCAGATCACGGCTAGTAATGTTTCATCTGTGTTCCCCTTGCAAAAAATGGTTGTGTAAGGTTTACGTGGCAAAACCGAGGCTAATCCCCTTCCACCAAAAATGGCCAAATAAGGAATAAAGACTCTGGGGGTTCCAGAGCTGGGCTCCGTGGCTCCCTTGGGATAGACCTAATAATTTGCAGACAAGTTCAGGATTTTGTGTAATGAAGAATGGGTAGTGAAGTATGAAGTATGTCCTTTATAAATCCTTCCTTCAGCATGCACTTAGTTATATTGTGATTATTTTTTTAATTTGTCAATTTTCATTCCTCAACTTGGCGTCTTCTAAGGAAGAGGACTGAGCCTTTTGTTTTTCTCCTCTAGTTTTAGCAACTGAACATTTGAATATTCTCCGCACCCCTTTTATTGTCACAGATACGTTGGATAAAATAGCACATTCAAACTGTGGAGAAAGAAATGGAAACACCCAGCTTCTCAGACATAAAGAAACCACTTAATCTTAAGTATGACATTCCCAGGAGTTGATGATGTGATAGTGAAACTGACTGGTGTCATTTCCAGGGCTCCAAAGAGCTCTGGTGCCATTATTCTTTATGTCTCAGCACAGAAAGAATTCAGTGACAGACAGAGTGGTGGATAAGAAGCGGCTTATTGAACAGGACACTTGCGAGTTCTATAGGTGGGCAGATGAGAAATGCCACACCCTGAGAACTTACTGGGCTACAGTTTCATAATAATAAGGAAATGTGAGGAGGAGAAGACCTTCTTTCTTACTTGAGTAGACGTCATGCATCCATCATCAGCTCCTCTTCCAGGTTGGGCAGGCAGGTCAAGTTAGGTCCACAAATGACTCTTTTTCATGTGTGCAGAGAGCATGGCCTAGGGATCATTAACTTGCTGAGCTCACTGGGCAGGATGTGGGACTCACGCCACCGTTTTACAGTTTGGGGGCATGTCTCCAGCTTCTGCTGCATGGTTTTGCTGCTAAGCAAGCCTGCTTGGTTCTGTGGTTAAGCAAATCTGCTTTCCTGAGTAATCATTAGCTGACAGGTTCTCCCATATTTCTTCTACTCACAGTCCCCTAGTGGAATTAACTATTTAATCACCTACTTTATCTCTTCACTCTGTCCCTGTCAGTAGCACAGGAAGCTGCTTATGGGGCATAAGGCCCAGGGACTGGGGTGTGATGCCCACATAGGGACAGGGGATGTGGCCATGGGCCCTGGGAACCTCTGAGAACCTGCAAAAAGCCTTCATGCTCATGAACCAGAAAGCCAGGGAAGCAAGGCGGAAACACAACTTTGTCCTCGGCTCTTGGGTGGAGGAAGGACATCTCCCTCAAGAAAACAAAGAGTCAGTCTGTGTCTGGATGAGTCTGCAGCTTTCCCATCAAAACCTGGATCTCAGGACTTCCACACCGCAGAGCTAATGTTACAACTAGTCCTAAACCAGCCCTGAGACCCCTAGGTGCCTACTGGAAAAAAAGGGAAAAAATAAAAGTTAGCAGTTTGAGGGCTATGGGAATTCCACTAGAAAAAAAGCTCCCCTTGAAAATGAGTTGGAAATAAAGACTATTACTTTTCAGCCATAAAAAGAATTAAATCCTGCCACTTAGGACAACATGGATGGACCTTGAAGACATTATGCTGTGTGAGGTAAGTCAGACAGAGAAAGACAGTACATGATCTTACTTACATGTGGACTAAAAACAAAACAAAAAAACCTGAACTCACAGATTCAGAGAATAAATGGGTGGTTGCTGGAGGTAGGCAAAATTGGTGAAGGTGATCAAAAGCCATAAACTTCCAGTTATAAAATGAATCAATCATGGTGACTTTAGTTAATAATATTATATTGTACATTTGAAAGTTGCTAATCACTGCAGATGGTGATTGCAGCCATGAAATTAAAAGACGCTTACTCCTTGGAAGGAAAGTTATGACCAACCTAGATAGCATATTCAAAAGCAGAGACATTACTTTGCCAACAAAGGTCCATCTAGTCAAGGCTATGGTTTTTCCTGTGGTCATGTATGGATGTGAGAGTTGGACTGTGAAGAAAGCTGAGCGCTGAAGAATTGATGCTTTTGAACTGTGGTGTTGGAGAGGACTCTTGAGAGTCCCTTGGACTGCAAGGAGATCCAACCAGTCCATTCTGAAGGAGATCAGCCCTGGGATTTCTTTGGGAGGAATGATGCTAAAGCTGAAACTCCTGTACTTTGGCTACCTCATGCGAAGAGTTGACTCATTGGAAAAGACTCTGAGTCTGGGAGGGATTGTGGGCAGGAGGAGAAGGGGACGACAGAGGATGAGATGGCTGGATGGCATCACTGACTCAACAGACATGATTTTGGGTGAACGCCGGGAGTTGGTGATGGACAGGGAGGCCTGGCGGGCTGCGATTCATGGGGTCGCAAAGAGTGGACACGACTGAGCAACTGAACTGAACTGAACTGAACTGAAGAGAGTAGAACTTTAAAAAAACTTTTATTGAAGCATAGATGATTTACAGCGTTGTGCTAATTTCTACTGTACAGCACAGGACTCAGTGAGACACATTTATCTTCTCTGTCATATTCTTCTCCATTACAGTTTATCACAGGATGTTGAGTATAGTTCCCTGTGCTGTGCAGTAGGATCTTCCTGTCTATCCATCCTGCATATACTAGTTTGCACCTGCCAATCCCAAACTCCCATTCCTTCCCTCTTCCAGCCCTCCACTGCTTTGACAACCACACCCCTCTTTAGATAGTAGATCTTGAAAGTTTTCTCATCAACAACAACAACAAAATCAACTTGTAACCAGGTGTGATGACTAATATTAACTAGATTATGAGTTTGAGAAAACTCCTGGAGGTGGTGAAGGACAGGAAAGCCTGGCATGCTGCAGTCCATTGAGTCAAAAGGAATCAGACATGACTTAGCGACTGAACAACAATATTGTGGTGATTATTTCTCAGTGTATAATATGCTGAAAAAAAATAAAAGAAGTGAAAAACAATAAGGAAAGAATAGAACACAATGAAAAGATAAATGTGAAAAAATAACAGAAATTTTAAAAAGTAAAGTCATTGAAATTTAAAAACAAACAAGCCTCAGTGGATGGGTTAGACAGCAGATAAATGCAACTGTCAGGTGAATATATGAGCTGGAAATTATCCAGGGAGGCCACACAGAGCAATGGAGCAAAAAAAAGATGAGCACTAGAGAAACATGGAGAATAGGTTGAGAAGGTCCAGAATATCTAATGAGAATTCTAGAAAGAAAGAGCATCATAAAAGCAGGGGAATTATAGGTAATGAGAGCATGGTTAAGAATATTCTAGAATTATTTCAAAGCCCAGAACTTCAATATGAGGAAGCACCCCAATACATCCTAGTTAAAATTCAGGCTATTGAAGACAAAAGAAAACGTATATTTAAAACAACCAGAGAGAAAAAAGATGGATTGTCTATAATGGAACCATTATTAAGTGACTGCAGATTCAGCAAGAGCAATCAGGCCAGAAAGTCATGTGAAAAATACAGAGGCAGAGGACTTTCCTGGTGGTCCAGGGGTTAGGACTGTGCTTCCACTGCAGAGGGCTCAGGTTCAATCCCTGGTTGGGGAACTAAAATCCCACATGCCTTGCAGTGTGGTCAAACAAAACAAAACAAAAAAACAGAGACAGTGCTCTCTGTTGGTGTATTGAATAGATTGAATGAATGGGAGAAAGTGGTTTCCTATGCACATAAAAATGGATTTCTGGATACAGAAGAAATTTTTCTCCTAGGTGTGTTAGTGTTGCAGAGACAGGACTTGGAGTGAAAGCCCCGAGTCGAGTCCTAATTCTTGTTACCATATGAACTTCAGACTTCCCTGAGCTCGCTTTCCTCTTCTGTACGACAGGATCTTCATGGCATGCTGGAAACATCACATCCAACCCACATTTACTGAATACTAGGGAGGCCTCACCCAGAACTGGCCCTGGCGGTACAGCATCTGCTGTTACAAAGCCCCATCTTCAGGGAGGGACTCTCTCGGGCTATCAGTGACCACCGGGGTGATGAGAGCTCTGAGAGTGGGAGGTGCCAGATGCCCCAAGAGCACAAAATCAGAAGAGATTGAGAGGTTAAGAGGCAGTAGCTGAGACTTCCCTGGTGGTCCAGTGGTTGAGAATCCACCTTCTAACGCAGGGGACACAGGCTCGATCCCTGATCGGGGACCTAAGATCCCACATGCCACAGGGCAGCTAAGCCCACCCATGGCAACTGAAGGAAGCTTGTGGACCACAACAAAGACCCAGTGCAAAAAAAATAAAGAGATGGTAGCTGGAAAAGGTAGGAGACACATGTTGTAGTTGAGAAGATCAATGGAAACAAGCACGGAGCTTCACAGATAACAGTGGAAAGGCTGGTGTATGATGTTTCAGCAAGTGGTCAGGGGAGAGGGTGGCATGGGGGGCTGAGGCGGGAGGGGAAGAGGTGAAGCCAGGAGGTGGACAGGGAGCCGACCAGGCCAGGCCTTGGCTAAGGGCCCTGGATCCCACCCTGGACCGTAAGAGGGGCCAGAGAAGGCCCAGCCCCGCTGCCCTGCCCGCCTCTCAGTGGGAGAGACCTGGGTGAGTAATGCTCTCTGTGTGGTTTGTGCATTACACAGAGAGCTGGACAGGGGGGTGGGGGAGCACACTAGAGTTTAAGGTGGGGGTAACGCCCCCTGTTGGGGCCACACTCTTCTCAGCTATGATTCCTCCCTCCTCCCTCTCCCAACAGGTGATGAAATTCTGGAACTCAATGGGGAGTCGATCGCTGGACTGACACATCAGGATGCTTTACAGAAGTTCAAGGTGACCGTTTGTTATCCCTCTACAGCCAAATGCTCAGGCCTCCAGACAAAGGAACCAAGCTCCCAACATCACCCTACTTCCTACAAACCTACACATTCTAACGGTGGGCTCCTTTGCATGGGGCACCCTGCTGACACCAATCTTGGCACAGTGCCCAAGGCCCCACTCAGGAAATCACAGTGTGGTCAGGACTGTTGTCAGAGGCCACGTCAACTATCTAAGGTTTATAGCACTGTTTCAAAACGTTCTGCGTGTTTCTGTTACAATCTGCTTTAAGTTCGGAAGACAGTCACTGAAAGATATTTTTTGAGTCTCCGACTAGTTAGTTCAAGACTGTCTTTTTGGCATATATATGTATATATGATGGAGAGGGAGGCCTGACATGCTGCGATTCATGGGGTCGCAAAGAGTCGGACACGACTCAGCAACTGAACTGAACTGAACTGATGTGGTATGTGCTCACACACGTGTTCAGTTGTGTCCAGCTCTTTGCGACCCCATGGACTGCAGCCTGTCAGGCTCCTCTGTCCATGGCATTTCCCAGGCAAGAATATTGGAGTAGGTCGCCAATTCCTTCTCCAGGGGATTGTCCCGACCCAGGGATTGAACCCATGTCTCTTGCATCTTCTGCGTTGGTAGGAGGATTCTTTACTACTGAGCCACTTGGGAATGGGCTTCCATATAGCTCATCTGGTAAAGAATCTACCTGCAATGCAGGAGACCCCAGTTTGATTCCTGGGTCAGGAAGAGCCACTGGAGAAGGGAACAGCCACCCACTCCAGTATTCCGGCCTGAAGAATTCCATGGCCTGTATAGTCCATGGGGTCCCAGAGAGTCAGACGTGACTGAACAACAGGAGTCAGATGTGTCTGAACAACTAATCAATAGCATATGTATATATAGGTTTCCATATCACACACACACACACACACACTCTGCCACCTGTTCTTCAAAAACATGTTCTTCCACTCCTGTTATTCACAAAAACATAATAATAATAAATAAAAGGTCAGCCTTGCTCTGAGCTGCTGCTGGAAGCTGTGACCCTCTCTGTTTCAGCAAGCCAAAAAGGGGCTGCTCACCCTCACGGTCAGGACCCGCCTGACGGCCCCCCACTCCCTGGGCAGCCACCTATCCCCCCCACTGTGCCGTTCCCTGAGCTCTAGCACCTGCGTCACCAAGGACTGCAGCTCCTTCATCCTGGACAGCCCCGAGGCGCCCACCAGCAGCACCAAGCCCAACGACAGGATCCTGGTGGAGGTGTCCCTGAAGAAAGGTAGGCAGGCATTGCCTCCCAGGGGCCTCACTGTTCTCCTCCACCCTCTGACTGGACCCCCACTTCTGAGCTGTCTCCCTGACTTTCCTAGGGGGAATCAGGCCAGGCTGTTGTCCTTAAGCAGATTTTTGTTGTTGGAGTATAGTTGCCTTATGGCTTCCCAAGTGGTTCAGATGGTAAAGAATCCACTTGCCAATGTAGTAGACGTGAGTTTGGTCCCTGGGTCAGGAAGATCCCCTGGAAAAGGCAATATCAACCCACTTGAGTATTCTTGCCTGGGAAATCCCATCTACAGTCCACGGGGTTGCAGAGTCAGACACGACCAAGGACCGAGCACACAGATGGTTGCTTTACAATACTGGGTTAGTTTCTGCTGCACAGGAAAGCGAATCAGCTATAGTGAAGTGAAGTCGCTCAGTGTCCGACACTGAAGTGTCAGACTCTTTGCGATCCCATGGACTGTAGCTTACCAGGGTTCTCTGTCCATGGGATTTTCCAGGCAAGAGTACTGGAGTGGGTTGCCATTTCCTTCTCCAGGGTATCTTCCTGACCCAGGGATCAAACCCAGGTCTCCCGCATTGCAGGCAGACGGTTTAAGGGAGCCACAAGGGAAGCTATACATATACATATATCCCCTCTTTTTTGGATTTCCTTCCCATTTAAATCACCAGAGAACAATGAGTAGAGTTTCTGTGCTGTACAGTAGGTTCTCATTAGTTAGCTATTTTATACATAGTCATGTATATATGTCAATCCCAGTCTCCCAGTTCATGCCACCTCCCTTTCCCCCTTGGTACCCATATGATTGTTCTCTATGTCCGTGTCTTTGTTTATGATTTTCCAATGTTTTATGATTATTGTTTAGCCCCAGGGTCTAGGGCTCTATTTGTTAACAGAAACCCAGGACACAAGATCCAAATTCAGTCAATTCAGTCAGTGTGTTCTGGTACAGTGGTTCAAATAAAACAGAATGAAGCAAACATATGTCTCTCTCTCATGCATACACACACACACACACAAACACACACACACACACACTCACACACACACACCCACCACACACACACTCATGACCAGGAGTTACAGCTCCACGGTGAATCTGCTGGGAGCTTGGATAGGTCGCTTGCCCTCTCTGGGATCTTTTTCTTACTTGGGGCAGAAAATTGAGATGCTCTCACACTCAGACATTTGAAGATCAACATCCAGTCCCTTCACCAGTCGGGGTGGATGCTGACAGTGATGGGCTCATCAGGCCCTCCCCGCCAGAGTGCAACCAGGCTGAGACCTGGAGGGTGAAGAGGAGGCAGCCAGCCCAGATTGTTGGGAGAGAGGGAAGGCCAGTGTTGCTGCAGCAAGGTGGGCAGGGTGAGAAGTGGTTTTGGAGCACTTCGTGGGGACAGAGAGAAAGAACCTGTAGGCCTTTGTAGTTTTCTTGTTGTTGTTCAGTTGCTCAGTCATGTCTGACTCTTTGTGACCCCATGAACTGCAGCACACCAGGTTTTCCTGTCCTTCACTATCTCCCGGAGTTTGCTCAAATTCATGTCCATTGAGTCACTGATGCCATCCAACCATCTCATCCTCTGTCACTCTCTTCTCTTCCTGACCTCATCAGAGGTTTCCCAACATCAGAGTCTTTTCCAGTGAGTTGGCTCTTCGCATCAGGTGGCCAAAGTATTTGGAGCTTCAGCTTCAGCATCAGTCCTTCAGTGAATATTCAGGATTGATTTCCTTAGAATTGACTGGTTTGATCTCTTTGATTGATGCTCTGCTAATTGCAGTTGGAAATCCTTCAGGGACTTCTGAGCACTCTCTCCATGACAAGCTATGTTCCAGCCATACTGGCTGGCCTCCTTGTTGGCTCTCCTTCCTTCTTCCCTCCCTCCCATCTTCCCTCCTTCTTCCCTCCTTCCCTCCCTCCTTCCGTCCCTTTCTCCTTTCCTTTTCCCTTTTTCTTTCTCCCTCCCTGTCTTCCTGCTTTCTCGTTCCCTACTTGATCTCAGCATCTTCATCTGCCTTGGCCACTAGTTCTGACCCTCGAGCAGCCTGTTCACAGCGATGCTCTGCGACTATGCATGGAGTGACTGCATTGATCAATAGGAGACATCAGCTAACCCAGCACAAGTCTGGGCCCCTGACAGACCAGGCACACCTGGTCTAGTGCAGTCACAAGCCCCTGCCTCCGCCCTGTTCTGCCTTCCAGAGGCTGGCGTCGGGCTGGGCATTGGACTGTGCAGCGTCCCCTATTTCCAGTGCATTTCCGGCATCTTCGTTCACACACTGTCTCCAGGATCCGTGGCACATCTGGATGGTCGACTGCGGTATGTCCCGATTATGTTTTGGAAAAGATCTTAGGAAAGGAATTCCTTAGTGTGTCAGGAGATTGATCAGAAGATGAGATCTTTAGAATTGCTCCTCAAAGTGTGGTTCCTGGACATTGACATCCAGGTGTAGTTCCAGCGGCATTGACATCCCTTGGGATTCCCTTGGACATGCAGAATTCCACAGCCCTCCCCGACTCACTGAATCGGAACCAGCATTTTAAGGAGATCCCAGGGAATTTGTATACATGTCATCATGTAAGAGATATTGTCTCGGAGAATGATGGCCAGAAACAGAAAACATAAAGTGAGCATACTTTAATTCAGATGTAACTGATGTTAATTGTATAGTGACATAAACAGGAGGTTCAAGGAGGTTTGCCTATGTAGTCTATATGGAAAAAAAAAAGCTTACTAAGCAAATCAGTAGTATTAACTCCGTTTCTTGGTAGTACAAACAAAAGATTTTTCAGCATTTCATGTATGTCTTTTTACAGATAACTTCTAAGAGAAGTAAAAATCTAAATTTTATTTTCAACAAGTTATCTGAGTCTAATAATAATATTTTATTCCAGTTTAACTTGTTAGAATACTGAGTTCCACATTCATATATGGTTTATCTTCTCTCATCGAGCATATGATATATGCTGGTAGCTCAACAGTAAAGAATCTGCCTGCCAAGCAGGAGGTTTCTGGGTCAAGTTCAGTTCCTGGGTCAGGAAGATCCTCTAGGGAAGGAAATGGCAATCCACTCCAGTATTCTTACCTGGGGAATCCCATGGACAGAGGAGCCTGGTGAGCTACAGTCCATGGGGTCGCAAAGAGTCGGACATGACTTAGCTACTGTTTACATCAACTTATGCTATATATTTAAATGTATCCCAGATAATATATCTTCAGGTATACCTTCTCTACTGAGTTTGGGTTTTGCTAAATCAGCAGGGTTTGGCCATATTTTAACGGTTTTCCTATCACTATAGTATGTACAAGCTTGAATTAGTGATGGGTTTGCTGCTACCCTAGGCAGGAGGGTGACAGCTGATTGGCTGAGCTGCTGTGCTGTCACCCAGGACAGAGTGGCTCAGTCAGAGTGATGGCTTTAGTCCAAATCTCTTGAGATACTCTTCCCTCTTAGGCTTCAGCTGAGTAGGGATTGTTTTGGAAACTTTCACTTTCCTTGGCATGAGGTGCTGTCTGGTGATGGCTTTCTTTTACAGCAATGAAAATGTGTGCTTTCTTAGCAAGGAGAAGGAGAAAAGGGAACCAACCAACTCTGCAATAGCAATGTAGAAGAAAGAAGCAGCCGACCACAGCAGCAGGAACCATGAAATCAGTGTCAGGAGACCTAAATTTCAGTCCCAGCTCTGCTGATAACCAGCTAGGGCAGAGGATGGCAAATGAGGGCCCACCATCCTTTTTTTTTTTTTTCAATAACATTTTATTGGAACAAAGCCATACTCATTCATTTACATATTCTCTAAGGCTGTTATTTTTATGCTATGACATTAGAGTTGCAGAGTTGCCATAAAGATTGTATGGTCTGCAAAGCCTAAAATATTTACTGCTGCTACTGCTAAGTCGCTCCAGTAATGTCTGACTCTGTGCGACCCCATGGACTGCAGCCTACCAGGCTCCTCCGTCCATGGGATTTTCCAGGCAAGAGTACTGGAGTGGGTTGCCATTTACTTCTCCAATGCAGGAAATTGAAAAGTGAAAGTGAAGTCACTCAGTCGTGTCCGACCCTTAGCGACCCCATGGACTGCAGCCTACCAGGCTCCTCCGTCCATGGGATTTTCCAGGCAAGAGTACTGGAGTAGGGTAAATATTTACTATGTGGCAATTAACAGAAAAAGTTTTTAGTCCTTAAGTGAGGTCTTATTGAGATAATTTCACTCTCTCTGTCTCATTTTCCCCATGTGTGAAGCAAGGGAATTGGCTTGTACAAATCCCTTGTTTATCGAAGCAGCCTTATTTTTTCTACCTCGTCTCCCTCCCATTTCCTGCCTGATAAGAATGAACTCCATGCAGAAACCTCAACCAGTGATTTCTTCTCTATCTTTTAGCACATCCCATTTGTTCATTCCCTTAAACATTCTGCGTATGAGAACACAGAAGGCCCAAGAGAGGACATGATCAGTTTACCTGTGGTTAATTGGATCCATTACACTGGTTAAACTACACCCTCCATCTCATTCGAGCTTAAGTTAGATAGAGAAGGGCAGAAAAAGGTTACAAACTGTGGTGAATGTTGCCCCATTCTGGGATGCACTGTCTCCCATTTTGTGGTCGTGCATGAAGGGGGTGTGTGATGAGCTGCTTTGGTCAGCAAGGTGAAGTTGGGGTCTCATCATGCACCCTAGGCAGAAGTGGGACCTTGGGGACTTGCACACGCCCTGTGAATGAGCTGCCTGACAGCTCCCTGTTGCTGCCTCTTACAGATGCGGCGACGAGCTGGTGGAGATCAACGACTCTCCCGTTCACTGCATGACGCTCAATGAAGTCTACGGCATCCTGAGTCACTGTAACCCGGGCCCCATCCCCATCATGGTTAGCCGCCATCCAGACCCACAGGTGATTCCCCCTGGGCCTCCTCTCCCTCCCAGGCCCACTCTCGCAGGACTCCCATGGGAACAAGAAGTGTTGAACATGCAGACGTTAACTGAGTTTGAACCAAGCGTCTATAGTAACAAGTTTCTGCAGCAGAAGTCCTATGACAAACTCCTAGACACTGAGGCACTTGGCATTAGCTCAGGAGGTCCTCATGGCTGTTACAGGCCTTAGGGCAGGAAGACATAGACCCAGAGTTTCTGTTAACAGATAGAAGAGATTCACTCATCCATGCATCCAGCGGGTCCCACTATGTGACTCTCTGGAGCTGGGCACTGGGCACACAGGGAGAAGTCAGCGAGCTTATAGCACGCAGTCCTGCCTTCCAGATCCTTACAGTCCCACAAGACTGGCAGAGAAATCATTGCAATACAGCGTGGTCAGTACTGTGAGAACACAGGCACACAGAAGGGAAAGTTAGATAAAAGCAAAATGTACCAGAAGTTAGTTTTCTCCAGGCAAAGACTTTGTGGAAGGTCATTCCAGGCAGCAGGGACACAGAGTTAAGTTGCGGAGTCATGAAGGCACCTGCCATGGAAGGAGGGAGGGGTAGGTTCTTGGGACTGGGGGGCAGAGATGGGAGCAGAGGGTTGAGAATGCAGTTTGGTGAGGCATTGGGGTCACATGCCAAGGGCTTTCCACAGGACGCTAAGTGTTTGCATTCTGTGGGTGGTGACGAGCTAGGGGAGTCTGAAGCTCTAGCTGTAACATGGTCAGAATTTTCTTTTTACCCTTTGATTGCTCTGCAGAGGACAGGATGGAGTAGGTGGAGTTGGAGTTTTTAGTAGGAAGGAAACAGATGATGAGGCCTGAATTAAACAGCAGATGTGGGAGGAGAATAGAGCAGAAGGGGCAGCAGGAGGCAACTTGGGAAGAATCAACAAAATCTGTTGGTTGGGGACTTCCCTGGCAGTCCAGTGGTTAAGACTCCACACTTTCAATGCAGGGGGTGCAGTTTCAATCCCTGGTCGAGGAACTAAGATCCCACATGCCTTATGGTATGGCCAAAAATAAACAAATAAATAAATGAAATAGACTAGCAACAAGGATTTAAGAAATCATCTTCAATTCTAAGATGTTAGAGAAAAAAAGAGAGAGAGATGTATTGGCTGATTAGGTTTGGGAAAAGAGAGAGGAAAGCCTAGAAGGACGGGAGTATTTTTAGATTGGAAGATGGAGCAAAGGCAATACCACAGCCAGAACAGAGAACTGGAGAAGGGAGTGGACTTGGGAGGAAGGAGAATCGTTGAGACAGTCCAAGCTCAGAGTTGGAAAAGAATTTTCAGACACAGAGCATTTCAGAAGGGAGTGAGTTTATTAAGAACAAAGAGCAGAGGTAATGTGGGCAATTAGAGCACAGCAGGCCAACCTCCAGGCAGACATGGCAGACCACAGAGAGCCTACAGTTTCCGTGAGTTAATAGCCAATTTTTATAGCCTCGAGACAAAGAAAATTCCTGTTGGATGGTTGGTGTTAGGTGATTGGTTGGGGTGCTATTGGGTGTTTACTGGAGTTGGCATCTTTGCCTAATTGGGAGTCAGGAAGCTTGTTAGTGATGATCAGGAGGCTTTTTGCAAAGCCAAAAGGACTCAGTCAGCTTCAGAGGTGACCTTGGTTCTGGGCTCCACTTCTGAGGAGGCCTAACACCTGTGACCTTAGGGCAGAACTCAACAAGAATGATCTCAGCTGGGGACTGGTGAGATGGAGGCACTGTGGGATGTTTAGTGAGACAGGCCAGCAGGCAGTTACCTTTAAGGCTGATAATGGCTGGCTTTAGAAAAGGCAGAGGAACCAGAGATCAAATTGCCAACATCCACTGGATCATCGAAAAAGCTAGATAATTCCAGAAAAACATCTACTTCTGCTTTATTGACTATGACAAAGTCTGTAACTGTGTGGATAACAACACACTGTGGAAAATCCTTAAAGAGGTGGGAATACCAGACCATCCTACCTGCCTCCTGAGAAATGTGTATGCAGGTCAAGAAGCAACAGTTAGAACTAGATATGGAGCAATGGACTGGTTCCAAATTGGGAAAGGAGTACGTCAAGCACTATTGTCACCCTGCTTACTTAACTTCTATGCAGAGGACATCATTCGAAATGCCAGGCTGGATGAAGCACAAGCTAGAATCAAGATTGCTGGAAGAAATATCAATAACCTCAGATATGCAGATCACTCCACCCTTATGGCAGAAAGCGAAGAGGAGGAAAGTGAAAGAGGAGAGTGAAAAAGTTGGCTTAAAACTTAACATTCAAAAAACGAAGATCATGGCATCCAGTCTCATCAGTTCATGGCAAATAAAGAAGAAACAATGGAAACAGTGAGAAACTTTATTTTCTTGGGCTCCAAAATCACTGCAGATGGTGACTGCAGCCATGAAATTAAAAGATGCTTGCTCCTTGGAAGAAAAGCTATGACCAACCTAGATAGCATGTTAAAAAGCAGAGACATTACTTTGCCGACAAAGGTCCATCTAGTCAAAGCTATGGTTTTTCCAGTAGCCGTGTATGGATGTGAGAGTTGGACTATAAAGAAAACTGAGTGCTGAAGAATTCATGCTTTTGAACTGTGGTACTGAGGAAGACTCTTGAGACTCTCTTGGACTGCAAAGAGATAAAACCAGTCAATCCTAAAGGAAATCAGTCCTGAATATTCATTAGAAAGACTGATGTTGAAGCTGAAGCTCCAATACTTTGTCCATCTGATGGGAAGAACTGACTCACTGGAAAAGATCCCTATGCTGGAAACGATTGAAGGCAGGAGAAGGGGATGACAGAGGATGAGATGGTTGGATGACATGACCGACTCCCAGAAGAAACAGGAGAGAGAAGGGGATGGTGGGTAAGATCTACACAGGCCCGTGTGGCAGGGTTCAAACACAGCTCTGCTTAGTTAGTGAGCACTGACAGTACATATGCTGGAGGAAATATTTATGTATTATTTGGCTGCTGCTGCTGCTAAGTCGCTTCAGTCGTGTCCGACTCTGTGCAACCCCATAGATGGTAGCCCACCAGGCTCCCCCTGGGATTCTCCAGGCAAGAATACTGGAGTGGGTTGCCAGTTCCTTCTCCAATGCATGAAAGTGAAAAGTGAAAGTGAAGTCGCTCAGTCGTGTCCAACCCTTAGCGACCCCATGACTGCACTGGGTCTTAATTGCTGCATGCAGGATCTTCTGTCTTTGTTTCGGCAGGCAGACTCTTAGTTGTGAGTGAAATCTAGTTCCCCAGTGAGGGATGGAACCTCGCAGTGGGAACACAGAGTCTTAGCCCCTGGGCCACCAGGAAGTCCCCAGTCTTGGCCATTTGGAAGCATGGAGTTCAGTGGCGTGATGGACATTTACATTGTTTTGCAGCCATGACCATCAGCCATTCCCAGGACTCTTCATCTTGCCAAAGGGACACTCTCTGCCCCTTAAACAGCCCTCCTTCTCCCCTCCGGAGAAGACTCTTCTCACTTTCTGTCTCCCACTGCGTCCCAGACTTCCCTCTGTTTGCTCTCTGATTTTGACAACTCTGCATACCTCGTCTAAGTGGTGTCGCATGTGACTGGGCGCTTTCACGCAGCATGGTGTCCATCAGGCTCGCCTGTGCTATGGACTATGTCAGCATTTCCTTCCTTTTGAAGGCTGAATAAGACTCCATTGTATATCTAGAGGCCATATTTTGCACGTCCCTTCATTTGTTGATGGACACTTGAGTGGCTCCCATCTTTTGGCTGTTGTGAATCCTGTCGCTATGAACCTGGGTGTGCAAATATCTGTTCGAGTCCCTGCTTTCCATTCCATGTGGGTAATATACAGGAGTAGAATTGCTGGCTCACATGGTAATTCTATTTTTAATTTTTTGAGGAACCGCCATACTGTTTTCCATCTTGGCTCTCTCATTTTACATTCACACCAGCAATGCACCAGTGTTTCAATTTCTCCATATCCTTACCAACGCTTGTCACTTTTCTGTCTATTTATTTTAATGACTTAATTTTTAGTTTTGGCTGCACTGGGCCTTTGTTGCTGTTCAAGGGCTACTCTCTAGTTGTAGTGCACAGGCTTCTCTTATTGCAGAGGATGGGCTCTAAGGTGTGCGGGCTTCAGCAGTTGTGGCCCATGGGCTTAGTTGCCCTGAGGCAGCTGGGACCATCCCAGACCAGGGAGTGAACCTGTGTCCCCTGAATTCGCAGGCTGATTCCTAACCACTGGACCACCTAGCCATCCTCATGGGTGTGAAGTGATAGCTCATCGTGTTTTGTTTTTTTTTTTTTAAGATTTTTTTGATATGGGCCATTTTTAAAATCTTTATTGAATTTGTTACAATACTGCTTTCATTTTTTGTTTTGGTTTTTGGCCTCGAGGCATGTGGGATCTTAGCTCCCGTACCAGGGATAGCACCTCTACCCTCTGCTTTAGAAGGGGAAGTCCTAACCACTGAACCACCAGAGAAGTTCTCTCTTGGTTTTGACCTGCATTTCCTTAATGATTACTAATGTTGAACATCCTTTCACAGGCTTGTTGGCCATTTGTCTGTCTTCTTCGGAAAATATCTATTCAAATCCTATGCCCATTTTTACTTGGATGGTTTGATTGTTCTTGCTGTTGAGTTGTAGGAATCTGATTTGCCTAAGTCTTCTCCCATTCTGTGAGTCCCATTTCACTCTACTGATTTTGCCCTTTGTTGATTGATACATGGAATATTTTCTTTTTTTTTTTTTTGCTTAAATATAGCTACATCTTTATTATTTTAAGGGGATGAGTAATACTTAGGGAAAAAATCAAAGAAGAAAGAAAGCCTTAGTATGATTATGTGAAACAAGTAGAATTAGTCTTAAAGGTTAACTTACTGGTGATTTGATAATTCTTAAAGTAATGATGGACTTTTGGACTCAGAGGGAGAGGGAGAGGGTGGGATGATTTGGGAGAATGGCATTGTAACATGTATACTATCATGTAAGAATCGAATTGCCAGTCTATGTCCGACGCAGGATACAGCATGCTTGGGGCTGGTGCACGGTGATGACCCAGAGAGATGTTATGGGGAGGGAGGTGGGAGGGGGGGTTCATGTTTGGGAATGCATGTACACCTGTGGTGGATCATGTCAATGTGTGGCAAAACCAATATAAATTTTTTTAAAAAAGGAAAAAAAAAGATATCGGAATATTTTCATTTTGATGTTATCCGATTTGTCTCTTTTTCTTTCTTTTTATCTTTTTCTTTTTTGTCATCCAATTGTATCTATATTTTCTGTCCCATTTATCTCATAGTTCTTTGTTATGCAGAATATTTTCATTTTGAGATTGTCCAATTTATCTGTGTTTTTTTTTTCCTTTTGTTGCTTGTGCTTTTGGTGTCCAAAAAGTTCTTTTTAAAAACCCTCTGATTTTACTGTGAAGTAGGTTCTATTGTTGTCACTGTTTTGCAGGAAAAAAATTGAGGGTTAGAAGCTTAAGTTCCTTGTGTGAGTGTGTGGTTAGAAAATGAGGGCACTGGGACTTGCACATGAGTCTGTTTGCTCCAGAACTCATACTTTTAACTATTACTCAAAGATGATTAATTGCCTGTGGCGATAAGATGGCTAGGGTTACAGTTATGACATCGTTGTTGTTGGTAATAAAGGTGATGATGATGTCACAGCAGCGTTAAGTGTGGAAGAACTCCCCAGAGGTAAACTCTAAAATGGTAACTCTGCCCGGTTTGGCAGCAAGTAGTGGAGAAAAGGTTAGGGAGTTCAGAGAGGCCACCTTGAGAATCCCGTTATTGACACAGTTTGGACTTTGTCCATAAGATACTAGGGAACCACTGATGCCCAGGGTGTTTCTGGGAATGTCAGCTCTTTGTAGAGTGGGTGTGAATGAAAGACAGCAAAATCCAGGGGCCCAGCTAGGGAACTGGTACAGGACTCAGAACCTGATGCAGACCTTCCCACTATTTGCTTGAGGAGGTGATGTATATTTTCCAGGTCTCTGAACAGCAGCTCAAAGAAGCTGTGGCCCAGGCTGTGGAGAACGTCAAGTTTGGAAAGGAGCGGCACCAGTGGAGTCTAGAAGGTAAGGAGACGGTGAACTTGCATTTGCAGCATCTTTGTCTTCTTAGAAAGCTTTGAGTCTAGCCACCAACTCACTCTCTACCTCAGGAACATAGTAGTCATCACAGATGAGCCTGGTTCATAGACAAGGATTGAAAGCTAACAGTCCACCAGCTAAACTGGGGTCCCATTATGCTTTGTTTCGGAGGCATGAGAGTTTAAAATCGTCTGAATTTGAATAGTTTTAAATCCGCCAACTTTCTCTAGTTCTTTACAGTCCTCACCATTCCCTGTTACCTTATTTTACCAGGTTGCCTGTCTCACCTCTCTCCCTATAGGCATTTGAGATTTCAACCACTAGCCCATGCTAATAGGTACCTTAGAAAGAATAATATCTATTAATAAAGTTTCTGACATGTATTGGGTTCTAGTCTTGTTAGGCATGCTATTTAATACACTATTTCCCTGAATCTTCCCATATAATTTTTATGCATATTTTTGGGAAAATGTGGGGTCCTGAGAGGCTCCCTTATCCCAGATCAGCCACTGAGAGGCTCCCTTACCCCAGATCAGCCACAGAGTACACAGATAATCTGGGGTGGGAACCAGGCCGACCAACTCCAATGTACAGCTGGTGGGCATTGGCCAAGTTTTGTGGAATGTCCATATTATAGACTAATGTGCAGGCTTTAGCACTGATATTCACAAGGGTGTTACACAGTCTGGAAAGTGTCCAGATAAAAGGACAGGATCCAGAATTTTATTTCAGTGGTGTTCTTCCATTTCCACCCACTCGACATGCATCTATGCTCAAGGGAGGAGGACAGAGAAAAAAAGTTTGACAGCGGTTATCTCTGATAGGCTGAGGGTGAATTTTTGCTTTCATTTCTTCCTTTTTGCAGCTGACTTTAAACAAAGATACATTTTTATTTTATGATCAGGAAAAAGCAAAAGAAAAGCTTTTTATCTAAAGACAATTTGAATTATGAGCTTGATCGGCTTTGGCTCTGTACTGAGGTCTGAGATGCTCGCCTGTGGGGCTCCCCTGTTGCTCCTGGACTTGCAGAATGGCTGACATTTGAGCGAGAGCCTGGGCCTCGGTCTGCTCCCACTCTTCTGATCTGTGGTGCTAGGGAAGGGGCATCTTCTACTACTAGAGACAAAGAAGGGTCAGTGGAGGGTGTGTGGTTGGCCCTAGTGCTCAGAATATGACAGGGTTTCAGAAGGGGGCTCAGAACCAGGAGGAAGGGCTGCATAGGAAGAGAAAAGGAAGAGGGGAGTCTGGCTAAGGCACAGTGGTTTTCTGGCCCTGTTTCATCCTCATTTTTGGAAAGAAAGGTAACCTCTTGGTTATTGTTGTTCAATCACTAAGTCATGTCCAACTCTTTGAGACCCCAAGGACTATAGCCCACAAAGCTCCTCTGCCCATGGGATTTCCCAGGTGGGAATAGTGGAGTGTATGCCATTTCCTCCTCCAGGGGGATCTTCCCAAACCAGGGGTTGAACCTGAGCTTTCTGCATTGGCAGGCAGGCTTTTTACCACTGAGCCACCATGAAAGCCCGGACCTCTTGGTACAATACTCAAAGCACCTTCACAGACATTTTCTCTCTTTGATTTTGAACCCCAAAATGTCCAGTGCCCCTGAAATGAGTATCTCCATTTTACAGATAGGAAATGGAGGGTGGAAGTTTGGGTTCCCCCAAAGGCCAGCAGGCTTTGAAATGGGCCATGGTCAGAATGTTGATTCAGAAGTATCTGGAGGCTCCACACCTATGGGAGCGAGGGATGTCTCAGGGCTGAGCAGAGGGGCCAGTTGAGCAGAGATGATACCAGACTACTTCCACCCAGCCATGGAGCTCACATGGCCCACTGGAGGTGTCCTGTGTGCAGAATTGGCTGGGTCTTTCTAGCCTCGTCTCCATCAGGCATTGGAGGTGGGCTGCCTTTTGGGCAAGGTGGTCCCTGAAGGGGCTAACAGCCAGGACATCAAGCCCTTCCTTGAAGGGCAACCTTGGGGATGCATCTCCGTCTCTATGCCTGGAGACTCAGAAAGTTTGAATGATTTTCCCAGCCTGATGTCACTGGTGCTGGACACCAGACCCAAGACTTCTGAGCTTCATTCCAAAGTGACCTCCGGGGAGAAGCAGACAGCCTGGGCAAGCAGTGTACCCCTGGCAGGAGTCCTGAGACAGACTAGGGATGGAGTTTCATTTGTGCTTCCAATGCAGGTGTCAAAAGGCTGGAGAGCAGCTGGCATGGGCGGCCCACCTTGGAAAAGGAGCGGGACAAGAACTCTGCACCCCCTCATCGACGGGCGCAGAAGGTCATGATCCGTTCCAGCAGCGACAGCAGTTACATGTCAGGATCTCCCGGGGGCAGTCCCAGCAGCAGTGGAGAGCAGCCACCCTCTGACCTGGAAGTCAGTGTGCACAGCCCCAGCCTGCCCCTGGGGTGGGAACCAGGGGTGCCTCCTGGGGCCTCATCCAGGCACCCCCAGGAGAGCCTGCCCCTCCCTGCAAGCCAGGGCAGCCACCCGCCACTGAAACTCAAGAAATCCTTTGAGATTTTGGTGAGAAAGCCTACATCCTCCAAGCCCAAGCCCCCACCCAGAAAATACTTTAAAAGTGACAGTGACCCTCAGAAGAGTCTGGAAGAGAAAAAGGACTCCCTGTGCCCTTCCGGACACACCTTGCCCACCTGCGGCCAGGTAAGAGAGGGTTGAGCATTCTCTTGCGCCAAGCAGGGTTGAACCGGGTTGTTAGTAGAGTGTTAGCCGAGGGCAAGGAAGGGGTTTCTCCTCCATCAGAGAGAAGGGGCTGGGCTCAAGCTTAAGGCTGACTTCAGAGAGAGAGCTTTGCAGCTTGTCAGACTTCAGTTGAAGCCCCAGTCTTGCTGAATGACTTCTGCGTTGCCATCCATGACAAGGCTGCTCTCACAGGTCTCTAAGCCTCAGTTTCCTTATCTGTTAATTAGGTCTAAGTTTATTTTAAGTTTTATTTTATTTTATCTTTACAAACATTAGGGGTTTTAAAAGCTATTTATTTATTTATTTTTGGTAGCACTAGGTCTTCATTGCTGCACAGGGTTTTTTCTAGTTGCGAATGAGCAGGGGCTACTCTCCAGTTGTGGTACGTGAGCTTCTCATTGCAATAGCAGCATGGGCTCTAGGGCATGTGGGCTCAGTAGTTGAGCCTCCTGGGCTCTAGAGCACAGGGTCAGGAGTTGTGGTGTGTGGGCTTAGTTGCTCTGCAGCATGTGAAATCTTCCCGGATCGAGGATTGAACCCAAATCTCCTGCATTAGCAGGTGGATTCTTTACCACTGAGCCACCAGGGAAACCCCAGGATTATTTTTCTATGTGGACCATTTAAAAAGTCTGTATTGAATTTGTTACAATATTGCCTTTTTTGGCCATAAGGCATGTGGGATCTTAGCCCCCTGACCAGGAATCGAACCCATACCTCCTGCATTGGAAGGAAAAGCCCTAACCATTACACTGCCAGGGAAGCCCCTGGGGCTGAATCTAGAGGCTCCCTCCACGGGCTAAGGTGAGGATTCAAAGGAACCAACCGAGCGGATGCCTAACAGGCTCGCAGGCATATTGGTGTTCGTTGCTATGACCGTTTGTCCCTCACACCCCTGCAGACCTCCGCTTCCTTTCTCTGCAGCTCCATCCCTCTCCCTCACAGGAGGGCAGGCTCATGGCCAGGCAGTTGCTGTATCTTGAGCCTTTTTTTTAGGCCCAGGTGCTATGCTCTGTCTTAGTTAAGCCTGACAACTATCTGGGGATAAGAGTCCCTTTCATGCAGAGAGAAAGCCGAGGGACTCGCTCAAGTTCACATCGCCTGTGGGTCACTTTATCATTAGGCTTCGCTGTCTTTCACTTCTTCGGCAGATTTCACAGGGTAGGTAGAACTGGGGCCTCTGGTAATCCCCTCGAATGGTCCGCGATAAGGGTTGGGAAGCTTCAGGAGGAGCAAGAAACCCCAGAGAGGAAGGTGTTGAGTAGGAGGAGTGAGAGAGCAGACGAGGGAGAGGAAGCCAGGTTACTGAAGAGGAAGTACCATCTTGCAGAGAGCTGGCAGGATGTGGCCTCGTTAGCAGTTCGTGGTGGAGTTGCCAGGGGGCTCCGTTCCCCTGCTCCTTTTTTTTTTTTTTTGCTTTCCAAGCAAATGAATATTTTATTAACCTGGTATAAAAAAAATTTTAAACACATGGTAGGGTTTTGACCTCAAATTCTTGTGAGGTCTGCTACTGAAATGAACTTACAGCTAGACAGTTTATGAATCTTGAAGATACCTAGTCCAGTTAAGAGTTCAGAACAGACACCCTCACCTTGCACGCCCCCATTTTAAGCAAACATTTCATTTTCCTTTGAGCCTAAGACCTGTGAGTCCCAGCGGGCAAATTAGGAACAGAGAAGCTGGGAAGCCAGCTTTGTTCCTGGAGACCCAGAGGGGGTCTGTGGGGGTCTCAGGGGCTGCCCTGGTGATGCCCTTGTGCCCTCTGGCCGGGTTGGAGGAGATACAGGGAGGGAGTCTCCCCAGGCGAGGCTGCTGGGGGAGAAGAGGGCAGACAGGGCCTCTGCTGCAGGCAGAAGTCCCCTGTCTTTGCCGCCCTGGCTGCTCTTCGGCGCCCGTCTCTCCTGCCTGCACCCTCCCCACTTCCGCAGCTGCAATTCTCTGTCCTTCTGCTTTGTCCCACGAGGCCCACAGACCCTTCCACAGCCTTTTACAAAAGCACAGCCAGCACATAATATTTTCCTGGGTGTTGGGGGTGCAGAGAAGGGATGACAGCACCATAAAACCAGGGGCTGTTTGCTTCATGTCATTTTTCTTAAAATATCCTCCACCATGTCTGGGGATTTCCCACTGGGTGTTTTTCTCTCTGGCCCCAGTGTGTAATATCTCTCCATTCTTTCCTCCTTTCCTCCCTCCAGGCCTTCCCCCTCCTCCTTTTTCTCTGGCTTTCTGTCCTCTACCCTCCACCTCCTCCAGTCTTTCCTCTCCAGGGTCCCATGACCTTTTTCAAGCTTTTATGACAGCTCCCGAGTGTTTTTCACCTACTGTAACTCAAGAGGACTTCCACAACCAAAATGACCCACAGGATATTTCTTTCAACAGAGGACCAGTTCTCTCCCTTCTAGAAAATCAGCTTCAATGATCACTTTTGGTTAAAAATCACTTTCTCCCCTAAGTCATCTCCTGTCTTCTTTCCTTTCTGTCTCCATCATTCACTACCAAGCACTATGCCAGGAAAAACTATTTACAGCAAAATTCAAGTGAAATCAATCTTACTTCAGGAGCTAATTGAAAAAAAACCTCCCTTGAAGAGGGTGCAGTATCAGGTGTGTTGATGAAAAGACAAAACACATCCGAGTCTGTTCCAACATGCAAAGTTGCTTTCACCGCTGTGGTTGGTACCCAGGGCACCAGCCTATGAAAGTGTCAACCATTCACAGATATACATAGGGTGCCGAGTTCCCTGGGTGCAGTTAAATTTCAGACACATGTCATTTTTTTTTTCCTGCTGCTGAGTGTCTTAGATACCAACAGTGTGATATTTTAAGCTTCTAATTTCATAACCAAACCTTGCTTTTATGAAGGACTAGTTCAAGAGACCCAGTGATTCCTTTGGGTTGGTTGGTCTCTCGGTGTTTCCAAAGTGCTACCGTAGAACTCAGTTCTAAATAGGAACCCTGGGCTGGGACAATGCTTGGTGAACACATTTCTAACTTGTATAGAATTATCCTTCCTAAGGAATGTTTATTGACAAAGTAGATATAAATCTCAGGCCTCAAATGTTTTCAGTTTCTCTCTTAGTCCCACATGGTGCTTTTGTTCCTCCTTGTTTCCTTCCTTGTGGAAGGGAGCTCACAGCCTTGTCTAATAGCCAGCCCATCATTCCACCTGACCCTGGGAAGAGCAGAAAAGAGATACCATCAACTACAGTGTGGCAGAGTATTTCCCCTGCAGAAAAATCTTGACAGCATCTTCCTTTAAATTATATACTTATTTTATTTTGTGGCTGTGTTGGGTCTGTCTGGTTGCAGCGAGCGGGCTGCTCATTGCAGTGGCTTCTCTTGTTGCAGAGCATGGGCTCTAGGGCACTCTGCCTTCAGTAGTTGGGGCTCATGGGCTTAGTTGCCCTGGGGCATAGGGGATCTTCACAGACCAGGGATCAAACTCATGTCCCCTGCATTGGCAGGTGGATTCTTAACCACTGGACCTCCAGAGAAGCCCTATACAGCATCATTTTTATATTGGCCTTCTTTTCTTTCTGGGTTGCTGGTCTGCTTTTTGCTTCTACCATGGATGTTTATCTCTCTAGAACACTTTTCCTTGGCTTCTCTGCCTGGAAAGTTCTTACCCTTTGCTCAAGAGCCAGACAAGAAGCACTTCTGAGAAGCTTTCTGCCCCCACTCTGGGACAGAACTGGGGCTGGTCCCTGCCTCTGGGCCCTGGCAACATCTCTTTCATGCTGTATGAAAATCCAAACTCTACTCAAGCATTAGAGAGTGACTTGGTGCTTGGTCCAGCTCATCCCTGAACTGGTTTGTGAAGCAGCCTGAGGCCACATCCATGCTTAATGGGAAAACCGTCCTGCTCTAGATTGATCAGGTCACCCTGGGGGCAGCAGAGGGGAGCAATGGCACAGTTCCAGAGTTTCTGTCATCCTTCGCAACATCCTTTCTAAAGAGCTGAATGTTGTTGTCTAGTCGCTCAGTCATGTCTAGGTCCCTGTGACCTCATGGACTGTAGCCTGCTAGGCTCCTCTGTCCATGGGATTCTCCAGGCAAGAATACTAGAATGGGTAGCCATTTCCTTCTGCAGAGGATATTCCCGATCCAGGGATCAAACCCAGGTCTCCTGCATTGGAAGGTGGATTTTTTTTTTATTATTAACCACTGAGCCATCAAGGAAGACCATAAATAACTGAACAATGAATCACAATGTAGAAAGCAACAGATCCAAGTTTTCCTCTAAGGGTTCTAACCTTAACTTAATGAAGACTCTGGAGGCAGATCTTTGCCTCATTGTCTTCCCCCCTGGGAGGAGGAGGAGTTTGGCCAGATGTAGTGGTACACGAAGCAGTGCCAGCCCCAGTCCGCACCCCCAGCCCTCTTCTCCCTGTCACAGGGGGCCCAGGATCTTCACATCAAGTGGATGAGCCCTTGTCCTGGATGCCGACTCGTGTCCAGGAAGCAGAGGGATGCTCTGGGCCTCCAGGAGGTGTCAGCTCCCTGGTCACCCATGCAGGCAGCACCATGGAGGAAAGGACCCTCTTGACCACCTGGGCCGCTATTGGGCTTCTCATTAAAGTCTCTCAATGTTGGCCCCCGAGTCCCAATCAGAGGGCTCGTTGCTTTCTCACAGCTGGAGGCTACCGTTTTGACACAGTCTCACTTCCTGTTTACACCACAGGAAGCCAGAGAACTGCTGCCACCGCCGCCTCCACAGGAAGACACAGCGGGGAGAACCCCTCACGCCGCTGCTGGCCACCCAGGACCTGCAGTCGGGCCACACACGACACCCCTCTCAGAGGGCCAGCCAGGGAGGAGGGCAGCCAGCCCAGGTAGGTCTTCATCTGCCAGGAGGAGGGACCTTCTGGGTCAAGGTCCAGCACTAGGGGAAGACTGTCTGGAGCGTTAGAGCATCCTGCATGGCTGGACAGCTGGACCTGGGCTGGTGAGCAGTCAGGGTGCAAACCTCTTGGCTGGAGTAGTGATGCTGTGAGGCAGGGGGTGGGGAGGGAAAGCACAGTGGTGATGGGAGGAATGCGGGCCAATCCAGAGAGTCAGCTGGAGAAGGGAGCCCTTGGGAAAGGTCCCAGACACACCTACCCAAACACAGCGAGCGGCCGCTGCCTCCTGGGTGACAGTCTTCTAGAAAGCTGCTTCCAGCATTTCCGAGTCTGGGGATGCGGGTCAGAGAGGCATGAGTGAATAGCAGGTTGCTGGTGGTCACCACCCCCATGTGGGGGATGGCCAGGGTGTGCCCCCATGGTGCCCCTGAGTGCTGAGATGTGAGCTGAATATTTAGAGCTTTGATGACAGAGGATGGGATTTGGGGTCAAGGAGACCAGGGTGGGAAATCTGGCTCTGTCCTTCACCAGTGTGATTTCGGACAACTCAACATTTTTGTGTGTGAGCCTCAATTCTCTCATCAGCAAGTGGGAAATCACATAGAACCCCAACAGGTGACTCAGTTCAGTAAGTGTGTATTGAATGCTGCTTTCAAGAGTCCCTGTACTGGCTTCTGGGGAAGGAGCAAGGCAGAGGAAGAGACAGACACTGGGAGAGAGAGACACACAGAGAAAGAGAGAGATGAGAATGAATGTGAAGGAGAATGAGAGAAAGAAGACAGACCAGTCCATCAAGGAGCTCCCAATAGTGGTAGTGGCAGAATTGGCTGCTGCTGCTACTGCTGCTAAGTTGCTTCAGTCGTGTCTGACTCTGTGCAGCCCCATAGACGGCAACCCACCAGACTCTCCCGTACCTGGGATTCTCCAGGCAAGAACACTGGAGTGGGTTGCCATTTCCTTCTCCAGGCAGAACTGGCTACACACTTACATATTTATTGCTCAACCTGTTTGAGTAGCACTACATGCAAATGGCCACCCACTCCAGTATTCTTGACTGGGGAACCCATGGACATAGGAGCCTGGTGGGCTACAGTCCATGGTGTTTACAAAAGAGGCCAATGTGACTTAGCAACTAAATAACAGTAACCACGTGCAAAGCACACAGAAGGCTCTTGGAGGTCCAGGAAGGCTGTGAATGGAAATACCTGGCATATCTCACCTGGAGCAGGGGCCCTACTACTGGAGGCTCCTTCTCACCCCTTAGTCACCCCAACTGAGGAACACACCAGGGAACATCTCAGTGGTCTACCAACAAGAGCGCCCCACCCCAGTTTGTATAGGGCTCTCACGCAGAATGTCTGACAGCTGAGTCTTACAACAGGCCTTACAGCAGAGCAATGCATAAATGCAGGACCAGGCTGAGAGGGCCAGACACACTTGGTAAAGTCCCAGAGTCAGTACTAACCACCTCGGCCTCTGGGATAGTGCAGAAGTTCTCCTTGGGATCTTCCAGGCTTAATGCCCTGCATGGTTGTGTAGCTTGAGGGCTGGCATTGGAACAAGAGGCAGGAGGAATGAATGTCTTCCTTACACTGGGCTGAATTCTGATACCAGGCACTGCCCAGAGCATGGCACCAGAACAATGAGACCTGGGGTGACCGAAGGACCACACATGAACTTGGCTTCTCGGCTGTGCAGGACTTGGGGGCCAGCCTCCCTCTGTCCCTGGGAAAGAGTGGCGGGTGGCAGAGCTTCCCCTGTCCTGACTTGTTTAAGATGGGCTTCCAAGAAAGACCGACGTATGCTCCCCTTCTTCTGACCCCAGGGGTGAGGGGCTGAGCTTGACTGGGCGTGCCTGATAAAGCAGGCTGGAAGGACCTATGGGGCTGCCCCAGTGCCAGCACCCAGGCTCATCCCAGGTGTATTAAATCAGACCCAGTATATTTTAGGTCCTCCAGTTTCCAGCGGCAGCCCAGTTTGGGGAATCACTGGTACAGAGCTTCTTTCTCCTTGGAGCCTTCTCATTTCTCATTGACTCTTTGGGCTGGGAACGCTCCTTTGCTGAGCAAGCTGGTTAACTCTTCAAGTAGGGAGAGTAGCAAACAGACATGACTTCAGGGACCAGATGATACTTTAATGTGTGAAATGCTAACTGAGTGAGAGAGAGGCTCACCCGCTGAGCTGGGGTGCAACCTGTCTGAAGTCCTTCACACCTGCATTGCTTTTCAATGACGTGGGTGGTCCAAACCAATTAAGGCTGTCAATGTGTGACCTATGGCTTAAAAGTTTAAATGGTAAGAGAGTTGAGAGTTGCTTTGACCTTTAAAGTTTTAATGAGTTATCCAAGAGGCTACTTAGTACAGTAAGTCTGCTACATACGAATGAGCTCCATTCTGAGAGCATGTTTGTGAATCCAGTTTGTTCCTAAGTCCAACAAAGTTAGCCTAGACACCTAGCTAACACAATCTGCTACATAGTACTGTACTGTAATGGATTTATAATATTTTTCACAAAAATAATGCATAAAAAATAAACACAGAAATAAAACATTTTAAATCTGGCAGTAGAGTACCTTGAAAAGTACAATAGTGCCAGCTACATCACCACTGCTTTTACGCTTGCTTCCAGACATTCTGGGCTTGAAATAGAGACACTGCACTACCGTCCTCTCTACAGTCCTATGCAGTAAATTGTGCACAAGCGCAGCCACTTTTAGAGGATGCGCGCATGTGACCATGTACACCAGACACATGAACTAACTCACGTGACTGGACATGAGAACACACATCTGTATCTCTGAAAGCTCACACAACTTGAAGGTTCGTATGGAGGGGACTTACAAAAGGCCACAAAAGTGGGGAGTCAGGAGATGAGGGTCTTGGCTCTGCCAACAGGTGACCCCTTATCCTTGTGAATGTTGGGTTCCTCAATTACGAAGTGTCAGAGATCAGACTAGGTATTCTGTAGCTGTAAAATGCTAGGATGCTGTGGTGTTAACTCATGCCTCTGGTCCCCTGGTTCTGTGTGCACTTCAGCCAGGTGATAGTACCTGGGGTAGCAGCTTACCCAGGTAGGGATCCCCCACTCTGCTCATCTCCTCCCCTAGAATCCTTGCTGTTCATCTTTGAAAGTAGAACTTAAGAGGAAAACCCACAATGAGGTGTAACACACAGCTCTGGCCTTCTTTCTGCCCCCTAGGGACGCAAACGTCCCCAGTAAAACACCCATTGCTTAGGAGACAGGCTCGGATGGACTATAGCCTTGAGACCACAGCCGAAGACCCTTGGGTTAGAATTTCTGACTGCATCAAAAATCTCTTTAGCCCCATCATGAGTGAGAACCACAACCACATGCCGCTGCAGCCCGACGCCCCGCTGGGTAAGGAAGATGGGATGCGGGGCCACCCAGATGGGGCTGCCGCGAAGCTGGACACCACCGGTGGCGGTCCCAAAGCTTACAAGCCGGCGGGTGGAAGCACCGTGAAGAAGGGTCCTCCAGTAGCCCCCAAGCCAGCCTGGTTTCGCCAAAGCTTGAAAGGTTTGAGAAATCGTGTTCCAGACTCCAGGCGAGAGATGGCCATCTCCTGCCAGCCGACCCCCACCTCCAGGGAGCGCCCTGGGCCATCCCTGCGGGCTTCGTCCTCCATCAAGCAGAGAATCAGCTCCTTTGAAACCTTCGGCTCTGCTCACCCGCCTGACAGAGGAGCCCAGAGACTGAGCCTCCAGGCCTCCAGCTCCTTGGGTGAAGCAGCAGAACTTCCCGGGAAGCAAGAGGGAGAGCGGGCTTCTGGTCCCTCAGGGCAAGGGGCTCCTCCCACCACGGAGCAGCAGCGGCCAGAGCCAGAGCAGCTGCCCCCCGCCTCTCCGGCCACCTCAGAGGCCAGCGACCCCGGCGTGTCAGGGCGCCCTCCCCTGGAAGAGCAGCCCGGTCAGAAAACCCTCTCCTCCGACCTCGACCCTCTCTCAAGGCTGCTGGCGACACAGATGGAGGGACCCCGAGGCCCAGTGGTCAAGATGCCAAGTCAGCGGGCTCGAAGCTTCCCCCTGAGCCGGACCCAGTCCTGCGAGATGAAGCCACTGGACGAAAAGACCAGTAAACTCTACTCCATCAGCAGCCAAGTGTCCTCGGCCGTCATGAAGTCCCTGCTGTGCCTCCCGTCTTCCCTCTCGTTCGGCCAGACCCCCTGCAGCCCCAAAGAAGGGGTGTTGCCTCCCGCAGCATTCAGTGAAGACCCCGCAAACAGTTCTGCCGAAGTTTCTGCCTCGGACACCAGCTTCTCTCTCAAGTGAGTGTCTCCGTCCAGTGTTCACCTCTCTCATCTTTCGTCCTCTTACAATCCTGTGTCTTTAAAAAGTTTCTCAGGTTGGCTAAAGGATGGTTCCACCTGTTCTGTCTCTCTCTTTTTCACATGTTCATTTTATTTTTTGGCCACACTGGGTCTCCATTGCTTTTCAAAGGCTTTTCTCTAGTTGTGGTGCATGGGCTTCTCACTGCAGTGACTTCTGTTGTTGCAGAGCATGGGCTTGAGGCACATGAGCTTCAGTAGTCGTGGTTCAAAGGCTCTAGAGCATAGGCTCAGTAGTTGTGGCAAACAGACTTAGTTGCTCTGTGGCGTGTGGGATCTTCCCAGACCAGGGATTGAGTCCGTGTGCCTTGCAATGCAAGGTGCATTCTTAACCACTGGACCACCAAGGAAGTTACCAGCTGTTCTTATGAGCATACATGTGTGTGTGAGAGAGAGAGAGAGTGTGTGGGTGTAAGAGTGTATGGGTCTTGTGAGTGTGTGGGTGAGTATGTGGGTGTGTGTGAGAGACAGGGGGGACATCACTCTTGGTGGTCATATAGACACAGATTTGCCCAAAGCATCAGTTATACTCCAGGGTGACGTTTTGAATACAGACTTCAGAGTCAGGCACACCACAATCTGTGATTTCAAATTCCAGATCTTGGCATTTCATAACCACATGACCATAGACAAGTTTCCCCACCTCCCTGAACCCCAATGTCTGTATCTCTGTGGTGAAGGGATCCTAGTTTCTATTCATAGACTTGTTGCATGTACTTGTTGAATGAACATTAGCACCTTCCAGGAATACAGTAGGTATGCAAAGACTGTTAGCTCTTGTTAGCATCACGACTCATACCATGTGCTTCTCCTCCCTGCCAAGCCTTTCAGAGCTGAGAGAATACACGGAAGGTCTCAGTGAGTCCACGGAAGCCAACGACTGTGACCACTGCAACTCTCAGCCCGGTCAGTCGGTTATCTCCTTGCTGAGCACAGAGGAACTAAAGAAGCTCATAGAGGAAGTGAAGGTTCTGGATGAAGCTACATTAAAGGTAGGTTTCTTTTTTAAAGGGCATTTACAGAGATGAAGGGCTTTCCAGGTGGCACGAGTGGTAAAGAACCCACCTGCCAATGCAGGAGACATTAAGAGACGTGGGTTTGATCCCTGGATCGGGGAGAGCCCCTGGAAAAGGGAATGGGAACCCACTCCAGTACTCTTACCTGCAGAACCCCATGGATGAGGAACATGGTGGGCTACAGTCTCAGAGTTGAACATGACTGAGTGGCTTAGCACTTACAGGGATGAAGGCCTTGCTCAGAGCAGTGTGGTCACCTCAGTTAGGTCGGAGGAGAAGCAACCCATGGGATCCCTGAAGTCAAACAGTGGTTCGCAGGGGCAGATACCAGAGTGAGATTGTGCCCTGCCCAGGGCAGAGGGGTGCTGTAGCACTGGACCAAAATCAGACCTTCCAGTATAGGGAGCTTTGTAGCTCATGAAGTGATTTCGATCAGAGTTGTATCTTTCTGATCATCTAATAACGGAGAAAGGTGAGGTTCAAGTTCGCAGAGTCAAAGTTCTCTATCTCCACTTTCCCCTGGCTGCCTGCCTGGCCTGCATCTCCAGGGTGATGCTGCTTGCGAGTGACCTGTCCATCATAAATTCTGAGTTCTTGCCTGAAGATTTGCCCTGCTCACTGAGAGGTGACTGATCCCAGGACTTGCAAAGGCTCCCACACTCAGTCAAGTCATTCTGAAAGTCCCACTTCCCCTATGCCTTCTGAGCATGACCCAAAAGTGTGTGGAGAGGAAGTGGTCAGGCAGAGCTGAGGCTCATTCAGCTCAGATGAGCACAGCCTCATGGGCCTTGCATCCGTCTGGGAGGCCCCAGTCCACGAAGGCTGTTTATACTGGAATTATCCAGACTGGGAGGAGAGGGTAAGGAGGCATCACAGCCAACGTTCCCTACAGCAGAGGTCCCCAGCCTCCAGGTCCTAATGCCTGATGATCGGAGATGGAGCTGATGTAATGGTAATAGAAATAGAGTACTCAGTAAATGTAGTGTACTTGGATCACCCTGAAACCATCACCCTCCCCCAGTCTGTGGGGAAATTGTCTTTTATGAAACTGGTTCAGTTCAGTTCAGTCGCTCAGTCATGTCCGACTCTTTGCGACCCCATGAATCGCAGCACGCCAGGCCTCCCTGTCCATTACCAACTCCCGGAGTTCACTCAGATTCACGTCCTTAGAGTCAATGATGCCATCCAGCCGTCTCATCCTCTGTCGTCCCCTTCTTCTCCTGCCCAAAATCCCTTCCAGCATCAGAGTCTTTTCCAATGAGTCAACTCTTCGCATGAGGTGGCCAAAGTACTGGAGTTTCAGCTTCAGCATCATTCCCTCCAAAGTAATCCCAGGGCTGATCTCCTTCAGAATGGACTGGTTGGATCTCCTTGCAGTCCAAGGGACTCTCAGGAGTCTTCTCCAACACCACAGTTCAAAAGCATCAATTCTTCAGCGCTCAGCTTTCTTCACAGTCCAACTCTCACATCCATACATGACCACAGGAAAAATCATAGCTTTGACTAGATGGACCTTTGTTGGCAAAGTAATGTCTCTACTTTTGAATATGCTATCTAGGTTGGTCATAACTTTTCTTCCAAGGAGTAAGCATCTTTTAATTTCATGGCTGCAGTCACCACCTGCAGTGATTTTGGAGCCCAAAAAAATAAAGTCTGCCACTGTTTCCACTGTTTCCCCATCTATTTCCCATGAAGTGTTGGGACTAGATGCCATGATCTTCGTTTTCTGAATGTTGAGCTTTAAGCCAACTTTTTTCACTCTCCTCTTTCACTTTCGTTGAGAGGCTTTTAGTTCCTCTTTACTTTCTGCCATAAGGGTTGGTCCCTAGTGCCAAAAAGGTTGGGGACTGCTGCGCTAGATCAAGGGCATGGGTGAGCCTGAGAAGATGTCCTGGGCCTCTGGGGATCTTGCTTATCACCTGTGCACTGGCACCATCTTACCCAGAGCCTGATTTCAACAAAATAACAGAGGCTAAGCTATGGTTTTTCCAGTAGTCATGTACAGATGTGAGAGTTGGACCGTAGAGAAGGCTGAACACTGAAGAATTGATGCTTTCAAATTGTGGTGCTGGAGAAGACTTGAGAGTCCCTTGGACTGCAAGGAGATCAAACCAATCAATTCCAAAGGAAATCAACCCTTGAATATTCATTGGAAAGTCTGAAACTGATGCTGAAACTGAAGTTCCAATACTTGGGCCACCTGATGTGAAGAGCCAACTCACTGGAAGAGACCCTGATACTGGGAAAGATTGAGGGCAGGAGGAGAAGGGGGCGACAGGATGAGATGGTTGTATAGCATCGGGGATTCAGTGAACATTAGTTTGAACAAATTCCGGGAGATGGTGAAGGATAGGGAAACGTGGCATGCTGCAATCCGTGGGGTTGCAAAGAGTCAACATGACTTGGCAACTGAACAACAGCAACAAAGTGCTGTAGAAAATACATAGCTGTCCTGCTTGGGGCCTCCCTGGGAGAGTATTTACTTTTAAACTTGACAAAGGGCTCTTACAAGGCAAGTAAGCTGATGCCTGGGGACAAGTTGGGAGATTTGGCCCAGTGCTGCAGTAGAGGTGGGGACAGTGAAGTCCATTCATCCCTTCATCCTCCCCTGGGTCTTAGGGACTCCAGTTCAAAGGCTTATGGAGCTAGCGGCATGGCAGAGGCTCTGGTGGTGCCAGAGCAAATGAATTTTTGATGTAAGTTTGTTCCTTTATGCCAGGGCACAAACTGGTAGCCTGAAAGCCTGCAGGTGTATTGTATTTGGTCTGCTTGGTGATTGTCTAAAAAGTATTATATTGTGTGTGTGTGTGTGTGTGTGTGTGTGTGGTTGCTAAGTCATGTCTGACTCTTTGCGGCCCCATGGTCTGTAGCTTGCCAGGCTCCTCTGTCCATGACATTCTCCAGGCAAGAATACTGGAGTGGGCAGCCATTCCCTTCTCCAGGGGATCTTCCTGACCCAGGGATCCAACCAAGTCTCCCACATTGCAGGCAGATTCTTTATCATCTGAGTCACCAGGGAAGCCCAGTATTATATTAATATTCTAAATATCATTAAACCCAAATCAAAACCTGGATTCTGGCTTCCCTCTCTCTTTTTCTTTTTAAATATTTATTTATTTGGCTGTGTCAGGTCTTAGCCGTGGCTCACAGACTCTCTAGTTGTAACTTGCAGGCTTAGTTGCCCTGTGGCTTGTGGGATCTTAGTTCCCCTACCAGGAATGGAACCCATGTTCCCTACATTGCAAGACAGATCCTTAACCGCTGGACCATTAGGGAAGTCCCCTGGCTTCTCTCTTTTTATAAAGGGCATGAATGGTCCTGGAGCACTGGCCTGCATTCCTAGGAGCAGAGTGTCCTCTTGAGCCAATGTGCTCTCAGTTCTCTCTAGTTCCCCTCTCTCTCACATCTGCTCCTTTTGCTTTTTTAAGTAGTCTGCCTGGGCCCTGGGTCCACTTGAGTTTGAGACCCCCCACCACCATTGAGACCAGACGAGGGTCTCTGACTTTAGACACTGCAGAGGGATTGTTCTGACTCCAGGTGAGCCCAGGTCCAGGCTGGGAAGTACTCTGTGTGTGTGTGTGTGTGCCTGGGTGGGCATGTGTGTGTGTGTGTGCCTGGGTGTGTGTGTGTGTGTGTGTGCCTGGGTGGGCGTGTGTGTGTGTGTCTGTGTGTCTGTGTGTGCCTGGGTGGGCATGTGTGTGTGTGTCTGTGTGTGTGTGTGTGCCTGGGTGGGCGTGTGTGTGTGTGCCTGGGTGGGCATGTGTGTGTGTGTCTGTGTGTGTGTGTGTGCCTGGGTGGGCATGTGTGTGTGTCTCTGTGTGTGTCTCTGTGTGTGTGTGTGTGTGTCTGTGTGTGTGTGTGTGTGTGCCTGGGTGGGCGTGTGTGTGTGTGTGTCTGTGTGTGTGTGTCTGTGTGTGTGTGTCTCTGTGTGTGTGTGTCTGTGTGTGTGTCTGTGTGTGTGTTTGTGTGTGTGTGTGTGTGTGCCTGGGTGGGCGTGTGTGTGTCTGTGTGTGTGTGTGTGTGTGTGCGCCTGGGTGGGCGTGTGTGTGTGTGTGTGTGTGCGCATGTGTGTTCTAGGGTGAGAAGCCGGCTGGGTTCCTTAATGCTTCTGCTGTGCCCCACGGAACAGCAGGTGTGAAAACAGAGCAGCCAACTCTCACAAAACTGCACCACTCCAGCTTTGCTGACCCAGAGTTCTCCAGGCTGACCCCATCCCACACCAGATGGCAGAGCTGTGTTGTCCCAACTTCGATTTCCAGCTGACTCAGTAGCACCCAGCCCCGTCTATACAGATGTGGGTGTGGATGGGTGCACAGGAGAGGAAAAGAACTCTACAGGTTGCCTTACATGCATTTTCTTTTTTCTTTTGAGCTTCCCATGACTTCCCAGAAAGTTTTCTTTTTTTAAATAATGAGATGGGTTTGATATAACTGGGAACATGGACAAGCTGCGATTTGAGAGCAGATCAGCCTGATGTTACGCTTCCCAGGTGGCGCTAGTGGTAAAGCATCGGCTTGCCAGTGCCGGAGATAAAAGAGACGTGGGTTTGAAATCTGGGTCAGGAAGATCCCCTGGAGTAAGAAGTGGCCACCCACTTTGGTATTCTTGCCTGGAGAATCCCATGGGCAGAGGAGCCTGGTGGGCTACAGTCCATGAGGTTGCAAAGAGTCAGACATGATTAAGCACACACATAGCCTGATGTCAGAACACTTGTTAAATCTTGATCTTCTGTAGTTTTATTAAACTTGAACAGAGGGGAAGAAAAATATTTGCTAAATTGTTCATGCTGTTGCAATACAATGTTTTTAATACATATATTTTCCTTCTACAGCAATTAGACAGCATCCATGTCACCATCTTGCACAAGGAGGAAGGGGCTGGCCTTGGGTTCAGCTTGGCAGGAGGAGCAGATCTAGAAAACAAGGTGATCACGGTGAGTGGCCCAGTCATGGGGTTCATCAGAGCCAGAGGCAATGACCCTTGGAGAGGGAAGCACTTATCAGGAGGGGGAATCAGAGGAATGCATAACTCCAGGCCCTGGGCAGGTTACTACAGGAGTTTAAGATACTTAGAGAAGCATAGATACTTAACCACTGGACCACGAGGGAAGTCCCATGATCCTTAACTTTAAAAAGGTCTCTGTGTACACAAAACAACTTTAATTTACCCAAAAAAATCTGACTCACTCATGGAATTTTAAAAAATATTACAGACATCTCAGCCTCACCCCAGAGCTGTTTTATCAGAATTCCTTGAAGTCAAAGCCTTAATGCTTCCGTTTTTGAAGGTCCTGGGGAAACGTTTAAAAAATTCCAACACAGTAAATGTCACTGCATTGAAGTGAAGTGAAGTGAAGGTTGCTCAATCTTGTCTGACTCTTTGCAACCCCATGGACTATACAGTCCACGGAATTCTCCAGGCCAGAATACTGGAGTGGGTAGCCTTTCCCTTCTCCAGGGGATCTTCCCAACCCAGGAATAGAACCCAGCTCTCCCACATTGCAGGCAGATTCTTTACCAGCGGAGCCACCAGGGAAGCCCAAGAATACTAGAGTGGATAACCTATCCCTTCTCCAGGGGATCTTCCCGACCCAGGAATCAAACCAGGGTCTCTTGCATTGCAGGTGGATTCTTTACCAACTGAACTATCATGTTAATTGAATGTTATGGGAATTTCATCTCAACAACAATAAAACAGGAAGAAAATTCAAAACAAATTTTTTCAGTGTCATGTCTCTTTTGGAGATAGAGATAATAACCTATTAGCCATCTACATTTTAAAATGTTTTTTAACTTTATAAGCCACTGGGCTTCCCTGGTGGCTCAGACAGTAAAGAATATGCCTGCAATGCAGGAGACAGGCCCAGGTTTGATCCCTGGGTCAGGAAGATTCCCTGGAGTAGGAAATGACAACCCACTCCAGTATTCTTGCCTGGAGAATCCCATAGGCAGAGAAGCCTGGAAATCTACAGTCCATAGGCCCACAAAGAATCGGATACGACTGAGCAACCAACATTTTATCTTATTATTGGAGTATAATTGCTTTACGATGTTGTGTTAGTTTCTGCTATACGACAAAGCGAATTAGCTATCTATACATATATGTGTATATATATGCATATATATACATACATACATATATATATATATATATATATATATATATATATATATACGTATACATATATACATCCTTCTTGGATGTCCCTCCCAACTCCCCACCCCATCCCACCCCATCCCACCCATCACAGAGCACTGACCTGAGGTCCCTGTGCTTGACATACATATGCCACCAACGTTTAGACAAGAATGATTTATGACCACAGGAGCCTTTGCCGAAGGCTTTTCAAGAAGGATTGAAGGCCTGGCTGTGACACGTAGCACAGCGCATCCAGATGGAAAGAGGTCTCACCTGGACAGAAAGAGGCCTTGGGCAGGCAGGTGTGGTACAGGAGGCTGTTTGCCAGGGTTTGCCCGCTGGGAGATGGGTGTGTTAACGCGGACGGTGGTGAAGCAGATCTGACGGCTGGCGGCGGGCGGTGGGGCCCAGCTGGAAAGGTCAGGAAGCTATTTCTGTTGCTCTTCACAGAGCACAGCTCAGGATGTGCCCGAGGCTTCAGGTCTCGAGGTCCAGCCCCCTGTTCTGGCAGGACCAGCTGGTACCCAGAGTAACTCAGCACACTGCTTTCAGTCATTTCAGTCAGTCGTGTGTGAGCAGCAACTTCCTTCTTTGCAAGCAAGCTCTCCACCACAAAAAAGCACATAAAACCAAAGAGGACCTATTTCTGACACTGAGCACTGGCAGATCACCATAAAGATGTTCCAGACGGCACAGTCTGCTTCCTAATTGAAGAGCAGAAAAGAGAGCTTGCCTGTGGGAACAATACTTTGGATCTGTGGGTTTGCCCTGGAGGGGGTAGTTTTCTGCGCCCATTTTGGCCGCCACCCCTGACACTGCCTCAAAAGCCAGGAGCGGTACACATCGGCTGATGCTATGCCCCAAACTTCCCCTTTCTCCTTCCATGTTTGAGTGCTTCTGTTCCTTTCCATAGTCATTCAAAGAGAACTAATGTTGAGTAACGTCCATTATCAAGAACAAGCTGGGCTCCCACTGACATGTGCAACTTTTCTTCCCCATGCCTCAGGATGGGGGATTGTTGGCATGTATGCTTCATTTGTGGAGGATGGATGGAGATACGGAACAGATTCTGCCTCCTACTCGGGTCTTGTAATCAGAGGATCTTGACCACATCTGACCCCATAACAGAATTTTTCCAGCACTGAAACTGTTTAGAGAGACAAAGAACCTTGATCAGAGGATAACAGCAAAGCAACACATAGCACAGTTTAGCGACTGCCCACTCTTGCTGCCATTCAGTCCCCCTAATTAAGCACATGAGAATCTACAGCAGTAGAAAGGCTGAGGCAGGTCTTGCCTGGGAGTCCAGTGGTTAAGACTCTGTGCCTCCATTGCAGAGGGGGTGGGTTTGATCCTGAGTCAGGGAACTAAGATCCCACATACCATAGAGCCAAAAAATAAAAAGCCCTATACACGTATTAAAAAAAAAAATGTATTACAGGAAAAAAAAAAGATGATTGCAGCAAAGACATGAGATTTTTTTTTTTAATCCTACACATTTTTTCAGAAAAGAAACCTAGGTGGGGATGGTCTCTTTTAACTGGAATTAAGGATCAGAATTTCTAGGGGAGGAGCTTTAAAAATACTCAGACTTCCTAGGATAGGAATTCTGCATTCTGTGAAACATGTGGCCTGAGAATTTCTCTATGAAAAACAGAATGCTTTGCTGAATCTTTTGGGGGTCACTAATCTCTCAGTCATGTCCAGCTCTTTGTGACCCCATAGACTGTAGCCTACCAGGCTCCTCCATCTGTGGGATTTTTCAGGCAAGAGTACTGGAGTGGGTTGCCATTTCCTTCTCCAGAGGATCTTCCTGACCCAGGGATTGAACCCTGGTCTCCTGCATTGTAGGCAGACGCTTTACCATCTGAGCCACCAGGGAAGCCTACATTATATGGCCTGTTCTTAGAGAATTATCATGCCAGCCTGCACTGTAGAGTCTCTAATTTTTTTTTAAACGGTAGACATTTTCAGAGCTTGTATTTTATCCAATGTTCTTAATTTTCTTAGACCTTGGAAACTTTTCTAACACAATATCTATTAATATGTGACAAAATCAGTTCTTGAAGAAAGTTGCCCTGGGAGAATGCTGATGCAGACCACAAAGGGCAAAAGAGTGTGACCGAATGTTAACTAGGATTGTAGCAATACAGTCTAGGATGTTGTGTTGGGAAGAATTTTGAGGGCCAGGCTGGCCACTTTTGCTAATGATCTCTGCTCTGGGTAGAGAAGGGGGGTGAAGCTGGCTAGCAGCCCTGAGCTAGGACACCTTTCATTTTATTTTCTTTGAAAAATCTTCTGGGCTTCCTGGTGGCTCAGTGGTAAAGAACCTGCCTGCCAATGCAGGAGACATAGGTTCGATTCCTGGGTGGGGAAGATGCACAGGAGAATGAAGTGGCAACCCATTCCAGTATTCTTGCCTGGAAAATCCCGTGGACATAGGAGCCTGACAGGCTACAGTTCATGGGGTCACAAAAGAGGTGGTCGCTTAGCAACTAAGCAACAAGAACCTAGGTTTAACTGGTCATGATCCTCCTCCAGCAAGAATCCAGATCCAATATGGTAAGTCCTGGGTCCTGACCTCCTCTGGTTTGCTCAGGTTCACAGGGTGTTCCCTAATGGGCTAGCCTCCCAGGAAGGGACCATTCAGAAGGGCAACGAGGTTCTCTCCATCAACGGCAAGTCTCTCAAAGGAGCCACGCACAATGATGCCCTGGCTATCCTCCGCCAAGCTCGGGAGCCCAGGCAAGCTGTGGTCGTCACCAGGAGGCCAACTCTGGAGGCCACGACCGACCTCAACTCCTCCACTGATTCCTCAGGCTCAGCCTCTGTGGCCAGTGACGTCTCCATAGAATCTGGTAAGTTCTCCTTGCCTGGTAGAAACCTTGTGGGCCACATCACTTTTGGATGCATGAGGCCAGTGCTGGCAGGGCCATTAAGTCATTCCTGGTCCTCAGAACACTTAGCCAGCTGGGCTATGCACACATGGGTGAATCCACACATGCGCACAAGTTCCCTGGCAGAATCAGCCAGGCTCACCTGATACCCAGACGGAGAGCATCCCTAACAAACCTCTGTGTTTTCTCAGCAGCAGAGGCCACAGTCTGCACGGTGACCCTGGAAAAGACCTCTGCGGGACTGGGCTTCAGCCTGGAAGGAGGGAAGGGCTCCCTACATGGGGACAAGCCTCTGACAGTTAACAGGATCTTCAAAGGTGTGATGTGGGTCCCCCTTTCGGCTTCAGCTCTAGTTGTGGGTGTTGGACCAGGCACCCCACAGGCTTCTGAGGGCCCTACAGGGCTTATCGGTTTCCCACAACCCCACGCCCTTTTGAGAGGCAGGCAGACCTCTTATTAACTTGACTTTGCTTTTTCTCCCTGTTCTCCTTGGCTCAGACATCCCCGTAATCCCTCTATTTTGCTGGGTCCTTGTAAGTGACCCAGCCTGCTCTGGCTTCAGCCTGGCAGGGATGGGACCAAGGCTAAGTACGTAAGGCCCTGAGTGCCATTTTTTTAATTTTTAAAAATTATTTATTATTTATTTATTTTGGCTATGCTGAGTGTTTATTGCTCCTCGTGGGCTTTCTCTAGCTGCAGAGAGCAGGGGCTACTCTCTAGTTGCGATGTGCAGGCATCTCATTGCGGTGGCTTCTCTCATTGCAGAGCTGGGGCTCTAGAGCAGTCAGGCTTAGTAGTTGTGGTGCACAGGCTTAATTGCCCCTTGGTATATGGAATCTTCCTGGACCAAGGATTGAACCCACGTCTCCTGCGTTAGCAGGCAGATTCTTATCCGCCGGTCCACCAGGGAAGTCCTGGGTGCAATATTGAAGGGGGTGCTGAAATATTCAGTAATCAAGATACAGACTGTTTCAATGCAATATTTTTTAAAATCGAAATTAATTTTAAAAGCCCGCAGTGAACAAAACACAGAGTCTGACTTCCCAGCCTCACTCACCTCATTCTAATCCTGGACCTGTCAGCTCCTACTGTTATTCAAAATGTTGAGATTTTGTTCATCATGGACTGGGGAGCAAGCCAACCCTAGTTGGAGGTTACTTGGGTTTACCTGGGAAGATAATGAATGGCCTGCAGCTGTCACATACAATCACCCCTGATTCTTTACTGCTTCTCAAGCTGGACCCCCTGAGTCCCAGAGCCAGGAGTTGTAGACAAGAGGTCATGTGGTCTGGGATCTGGCCCAGTGCTGCTTCTTTTTTTAAAATTTTTGGCTCTTCTGGGTCTTCATTGCATATGCCCGCTTTTCTCTAGTTGCGAGTGCACAGGCTTCTCATTAGAGTGGTGTCTCGTTGCAGAGCACAGGCTCCAGAACACGAAGGCTTCAATAGTAGCAGCATGTGAGGCTCCCAAGCTCTAAAGCACAGGCTCAGTAGTTGTGGTGTATGGGCCTAGCTGCTCCACAGTATGTGGGATCTTCCTGGATCAGGGATTGAACCCATATCTCCTGCATTGACAGGTAGATTCTTTACCACTGAGCCACCAGCGAAGCCCTCCAGCTCTGCTTCTAACTGCCCAAGTGACTACTGTCTTCTGGGCCTGAGGCTCCTGATCTATAAGAAGAGCTGTGGGTGTGTGACTTTGGGCTGTTAGTGTTGAGACTCAAAGGCCCTCCTAGCTCTGTCCCTGTGCCCCAGGGAGCCCCCGCTGCAGACTGGCTTTGTTTCTGGGAGGTCTGCTACAACTGCTGAACCACAGGGGGAGGACTGCGGCTCACATGGGAGCTTCCAAAGGATTCTGTGTTTACTCCAACTCTAGAATAGCTATATATACATTATATATATATATATAATTGCTTTTTTTATCCTTAACCAAACCTTCACCTTATTTATTTATGGCTGTATCAGGTCTCAGTTATGGCACATGGGCTTCTCTCTAGTTGTGTCATACGGGCTTAGTTGCCCCGAGGCCTGTGGGATCTTAGGTCCCTAACCTCATTCCCTGCACTGGAAGGTGAATTCTTAATCTCTGGACCACCCAGGAAGTCCTCAGTTCTGGGAAAGATATTTTTAACTTTTTGTTTTAATTTTTGACTGCACTGCACAGCATATGTGTGTGTGTGCTCAGCTGTGTCTGACTCTTGCGACCCCATGGACTATAGCCTGCCAGGTTCCTTTGTCCATGGAATTTCCCAGGTAAGGACACTGGAGTGGGTTGCTATTTCCTTGCAGAATCTTAATTACCAATCAGGGATTGAAACCACACGCCTTGCAGTGGAAGCTTGAAGTCTTAACCGCTGGATCACCAGGGAATTCCCAATATTTTTAACTTTTGAAAGTCAATTTGAGATGAGCATAGGTCTCCAAGTCACTGGACCTGGTTGGATTCTAGTGTTAGTTCTGCCACCAATGGCAGCACGACCTTGGGCAAGTCACTTCACCATCTTGGTCCCATTTGCTTACACGGGGATGAGTCTATCAGCTGCAGTGTGATGTGCTGCCAAGGGACGTGGACTCTAGAGCCACAAAATCTAGTTCAAACCTAGACCCACCACGCAGCAGCTTCGAAGCTCAGGTGAGTTTCTTGAGTCCTTGGTTTCCTCCCACATGAAAAGGGAACAGTAACAGAGCTACTGGAGTCCTAGGACTCTTGCCATAAATGCCGAGTGTTAACACAAAGCCTGTGATATATAACTGCCCAGTATATTTTAGCTTTTTTTTTTTTTTTTTTTTGAGAAATGTCTGTTTAGATGCTTGGTCTAGTTTTATTTATTTATTGGCCACACTGCACAACACGCAGGATCTTATTTCCCTACCAAGGACTGAACCTGTGCCCCCTGCACTGGAAGGTGAAGTCTTAACCACTGGACCACCAGGGAAGTCCTGGGATGCCTCACTTTAGATGGACCACTGAGCTCCAGGGGGATGGGCTCCAGTTCCCTTCTGAGCTGCCCTGGCTCCTCAAGAGACCAAGGGTAGGTGGTGACTACTTGTTCCCTTGTCACCCAAGGCACCCACTCTCTCCTGTCTCATCCCAGGGGTGGTCTCAGAACAGAGTGAAACAGTCCAGCCCGGAGATGAAATCTTACACCTGGCCGGCACCACCATGCAGGGCCTCACGCGGTTTGAAGCCTGGAACATCATCAAGGCGTTGCCTGATGGACCTGTGACGATCGTCCTCAAGAGGAAAAGCCTGCAGTCCAAGAGGACCCCAGCTGCTGGAGATCCCTAGGCCCAGCACCGGTGCGGACGCCAGAGCCTACCACATGCAGGTCCCCGAACTGCTGATTCTCAGGGTCACGGCTAACCCCACTCAATGGCAGAATGCACAGGTGTGCTTCCCAGTGGCTGCTTGCCCAGGTCTGGACCTTCCGGGACCCCACCCAGTAAGAGGGTGGTCCCAGAAGTTAGGGCACAGTCACAGTGGGGTGGCCGATACAAACGACAGACTGCATCTAGAGAGCTTAGTGATAATACTGTGGTGCTGTAAATAAAATGGATATATGATTGGATATGAAATCCATGGCTTGCTCTGCAGGTTTTCTAACCTGTCTCTGGATGATGATCCACCCCTACCTTTGTTTTTCTCATGAGTCTGCAATGCTGGCCTGCTTGGAGGGGGTTCCCTTCATCCTGCTCCACTTGACATCAGCTGGCACCAACTCACAGGCTGGAGGCTAGAACCACTGGAAGGGTCACTCACTCACACATGGATCACTGAGGTTGGCTGCTGGCTAGGAACTCAGCTGGAGCCATTGGCCTGGACACTTGGTGGCCACATAGGTAGCCTCTCCCTGTGGCCAAGACTTCCTCACAATATATGACTGGGTGTCCCCCGAGAGTGTGAGAGCCAGGTAGGAGCTTCATCCTTGATATGACCTTATCTCCAAAGTTGAAGAGCATCACTTCTCTTATGCTCCATCAGTCAGAGCTGGCCCAGATCTGCTCAGGTTTAAGGGGAGGGAAAAGGCAGCTTGGGTTATTTTTGGAAAATATGGTCTATCACATGGCACATTTGCAAAACTCTTTTTGGCTGAGGTTGGAGAAGTGCTCCTAGCCGGGGTGGTACCCAGGGACGGAGCAAATAAACAGACATGTGAAACTCCATGTGTGCTCAGTGTGCCAACAGAATAGACCAGCCTGAGTCTGAGAGGGTGAAATATACATGGCTGCCATTTACCTCCCACGTGCCAAGCACCGTGTTGGTGTTAAGTGGACACTGTCTTCAGTAATCACAGTAATGTCTACAGAGCATGACATCATCCTGTTATATAGATGAGAACACAGAGACCCAAAGACAGTAAGAAACTTGTCCAGCTGGTAAATGATACAAAGAGTGAGTCCTTTCTTCTGTGATTTGGTAGAGACCAATAGGCCAAGATGGGGCTTCCCCGATGGTTCAGCAGGTAAAGAATCTTCCTGCAATACAGGAGACACAAGAGACTTGGGTTCGATTCCTAGTTCGACTCCCTGCAGGAGGGCATGGCAACCCACTCTAGTATTCTTGCCTAGAGAATGCCATGGACAGAGGAGCCTGGCGGGCCACAGTCCGTGGGTTCACAAAGAGTTGGACATAACTGAGCAACCAAGCATGTGCACAACAGGCCGAGATGCTTTTAAATGCAGACAGAACATTGTAGGGAAGCCACCTCTGTGTGCCTGATCAAAGGGATATTTGGTTTGGTCATTACTTAGTGCCTGATTGTTGAGCTCAGGGCAAGGAAATTGATTAGCAACACCTAGTATCCCCTGACCAGGGTTTCTCTGGTGGCTCAGCAGTAAAGAATCTGCCTGCCAATGCAAGAGACATGGGTTTGATCTCTGGGTCGGGAAGCTCCCCTGGAGAAGGAAATGGCAACCCACTCCAGTATTCTTGCCTGAGAAATCCCATGGACTTGGTAACAGCAGTATGGCCCTACCAGGGCTTGGAGGCCAAAAGACTCCTGCTCCACCTTCCATAACCAAAGACAAGAAAAGACAAATGCCCAAGGGAGGGAAGGTTCTCCTCAAATCCCACTTGTAGGCTTGCTCCATCCAGAATCAATTCCAGAGTGCTTCCAGGGCCAGATTCAAACTGCCTGGTTTCCCTGGGGCACATGAAATTTAACTCATGCAGGGGAAAAAGAAAGAAAAATGATTTGAATAAAAGAGACAACAAAAGGAATACTGAAAGTGTTTTTCCTTAAGGCTCATCTCATTTTTTAAACATCAAGTTGACGACTTTAAGGGGAAGGCTGGCACAGCACCATACATCCGGGGGTCTGTGGTACAGGACTGAGAGGTCAGATACAACAAAGGGGCTGAGCCAGGTTTTGGGGGATCTCTGAGAGTGACCAGCAGAGGAAGGCTTTGGACAAAATAGTGTGTACCACGGTGCCCAGGCAGGGGCCCCTTCTGGTGGTCGGGGGCTCTTATGCACCTGCCGGAGAAGGTGTGCTTGGATGACAACAGCCCCACCCAAGTAGATGGAGGAGCAGGGGACCCAGGGCTGCCCCTGGAGACAAACGTTCCATTGGTGTCTTCCAAAGGAGCCCATGGGCTCCTGGGCTCTCCAGGGGTGTCCCAACAACTGCCCTTCTGCAGGAGCCACTGCGGTTCTCAGCCAACCAGCCAGGCTGTCAACCAAAGAATTTCTTCACTGCTTTCTCAAGGTTGGCGTAGAACCCAGCCATGCTGCAGGGGAAGAAGGAGTCCACCACGCCCTGCGGGAGGTAACCACTGAGGTCAGTCTGGAAGAACGTGACCAGGCTGGTTTTGTTTGGCTCCCTGTGAAAACAAAAACAGGGCTGTTAGGTATCTAGAACTGAGGGACCCCAAGGAAGTGGTCCAAACCCAGGGATTTAGCTGGGTTCACTGCCCAGGGGTCCCCTCTGGACCTGCTTCTTTTCAGGATGGAAGTGGGTCCTCTCAAGCATGCTTTCCTGGCCCCACATGGATGGCAAGTGAGGACGTGCCCCCATTTCCATCACAGCAAGGTCATTCATTCCCTGTGCCTGATTCACTCGGGAAAGTCTTCCAGAGAACTTACTCCAGTGCCAGGTCCTGGGAGAAAGAGAAATGATGCTGCCCTCCGATCATTGAGGGCAGTGATTCTGCGAGAGGTCTGGCAACTCCTGGAGGTTCCTGACACCCTTTCAAGGGCTTTTCAAGGTCAAGGCTATTTTCCTCACAGCACTAAGATGTGATTTGCCTTTTCACTCCCATTCTCTCAGCCTGTATTTTATTCTCACAAATTTTTCCCATGGCCAGCACAACAAAGGCATGGGTTTTGTGGAGACCAAGCATTTTTGTTTGTTTATTTATTTTTAATTTTTGGAGGCCACGCCTCACAGCATGTGGGATCTTACTTTCCCAGCCTGGGATCAAACCGGCATCCCCTGTATTGGAAGTACGGAGTCTTAGCCATTGGACCACCAGGGAGGTCCCTGAGCATTTTATTTGAATGGAGTTGTTAACTGCTTTGCTGCTGTTGGGCGGGGGGCAGTTTCCAAAGGCTCTTTGATGTGTGTATCACAACAGACTGAATGTAGAAGCAGATGTGAGCTTCTATTAAGCCTGACATTAATATTTCCTCAAATGTCAAACAAGACCACTCTCCACTATTTTTCTCTTTTGAAAAATATAGTTATTTTTCACAACAATATTTATTTATCGTGTAATTGCTGTTGTTGTTGTTCAGCCGATAAATCATGTCTGACTTTTTGCAACCCCTTGGACTGTAGCATGTCAGGCTTCCCTGTCCTTCACTGTCTCCTGGAGTTTGCTGAAATTCATGTTGAGTTGGTAATACTATCTAACCATTTCATCCTCCACTGTCCCTTTCTCCTTTTGCCTTCCATCTTTCCCAGCATCAGGGTCTTTTCCAATGAGTCACTTCTAATGAATGTATCATTATTTTAAAATGTCCCAGGTTTAATGTCAAATATAGTAAATATTGATGGATATAATCCACATGAACAAAACACTTTGATGCCCTGAATAATACTGAAGAGTGTAAATGAGGGCTTCCCTGGTAGCTCAGCAGTAAAGAATCCACCTGCCAATTCAGGAGATGTGGGTTTGATCCCTGGGTCGGGAAGATGTCCCGGAGAAGGAACTGGCAACCCACTCCAGTATTCTTGCCTGGGAAATCCCATGGACAGAGAAGCATGGAAGGCTACAGTCCATGGGATCACAAAAGAATTGGACACAACTGAGTGACTAAACAGCAACAATGGAGACTTAGACCAAAAATACAATAACTAAGATCCTGCATGCTGCTTGGTATGGCAACAAAAATACCAAAAACCAGAACCTGTGAGAACACGGGGACAGGGCCATTTCTGGGCCTGACTCATGCTGTGCTCTCAGAATCATCCGTTAGGCCAGAGCATCTCAACCTCATTCCTCACTGAGGGGACACAAGATGAGCACCAGCAAGGGGACTGAGGGTGGTGACGGCTAAGCTCCTGGCTGCTCCCAGCTGGTGAAGCGCTCTCAGAACCCCAAGAAGACTGGGTGCCCAGACCCTACATGGCCAGCCTGTGACCCTGCACAGACTCCCCAGCCTCCCTGAGCCTCAGTTTCTTCATCTGCTACATGGGACCATGACACTTGCCCAGCTTGCCTACGACTAGAGGGAGAGTTCCCCACATCAGAAACAAGGACCCTTCCCCACAATTCTGAAGGTAGAAGTGGGCGGCAGAGGATGAGATGGTTAGATAGCATGACCAACTCAGTGGACATGAGTTTGAGCAAACTCTGGAAGATGGTGAAGGATAGGGAAGCCTGGTGTGCTGCAATCCATGGGGTTGCAAAGAGTTGGACACGACTGAGTGACCGAACAATACCACCACCACAATTCTTTCCCACATGCCAAAAGAACTTTGGCGTATTACATCACTGATGTGTATATGTGGGGCTCTGTAACAGCAAGGCCTACAGAGGTGTAAGGCATTTTAATTATTGGGAATCATCATTAATGTTGCCATTGAGTAGAACATCCTCTGCCTTGGATAAAAAGGAGATCAAACCAGTCAATCCTAAAGGAAAGCAACCCTGAATATTCACTGGAAGGACTGATGCTGAAGCTGAGGCTCCAATACTTTGGCCACCTCATGCAAAGAGCTGACTTACTAGAAAAGATCTGATGCTGAAACTGAAGGCAAAAGGAGAAGGGGAAGGCAGAGGATGAGATGGTTGGATGGTATCATCGACTCAACGGACATGAGTTTGAACAAACTCAGGGAGATGGTGAGGCACAGAGCGGCCCGGTATGCTGCAGTCCCCGGGGTTGCAAAGAGTCAGACACGATTGATCAACTCAGCAACAACAACAGGAGATCTTCAGTGAAGCCAGTGAGGTCTGGGCACGTCATTCATTCTAGGAGGTTGTCCTTACCCTGGCAGAGGCTCACAGAAACAACCACAGGGATAGTTAAATCCTCTCACGTAACCTGGATTCGGGGGACAAGATGGATGCTCCACATTGGCAGCTGGAAGAGAGAGTAAAGGGTCAGGGAGCTACAACTTCCGGCAATCGGGCCACAGTGGCTGAAGGGCCTTACCAGGCACCCAGAGTGTATGCAGACCAGTCACCTGGAGCCTGAGCGCTCCCTACTGCCACCCCACTGTCCCTCACATACACATGCTCACACGTATGTGTGCTCACACAACTTCTGCACTCGCACGTGCACACACACCCTCTGCAACCTGCCGGAGTATTAGAGGAAAGAATAATTCAGGGTCTTCTCTGGTGGCCCAGTGGAAAAGAACCCACCTGCCAATGCAGGAGAGGTGGGTTCAATCCCTGGGTCAGGAAGATCCCATGGAGAAGGGCATGGCAACCCACTCCAGTGTTCTTGCCTGGAGAATCCCATGGACAGAGGAGCCTGGCGGGCTACAGTTCAGGGGATCACGAAGAGTTGGACATTACTGAGCATACACACATGCAGGGAACTAGATTCCAAATGCCATAACTAAGACCTAGCACAGCCAAATAAATGCAATTTTTTTTTTTTTAAAGAACATTTCAGATGTCAGACTTAAGGGTAGAAGGAAGAAGGTCTCCGTCTCAAATCCCAGCCAACAGAGGTGTGGACATGCCACCACCTGCCCCTACATGGGATATTCAGGAGAGTAACCAGACTGGCGCTTTCTGCAGGAGGAACCGTAAAAAGTGCAGAGGCAGGAATTCTGCTCCTGACTGGAAATGGGGGAGCTGACAGCGCCACAGCCCTCTTGGGAAGGTGCTCCATGGGTGCAGGGGATCACCACACCCTGGGGTTCCCTTGAGCTAAATCACAGCCCACTTGTCTGGGGTATGAACTATGCAAGAATGAAAATGGGGTGCTGATGGAATCTGTGTCTTCAAAGTAAAATGACATGTGTGGATGCTCTCATCTCAGACCTCCCTGGCACAGAATCCCCCCAAACCTGACAAGGGGAAGGGAACATACCCCAGGCTGTGCATGCCTCAGGGATTTCTAGCTGGTGGGCTTTCTTTGAACAACTGGGTGGGTGTGGGGGAGACAGAGACCAGCAGCCCACTAACACCTTGAAGCAGGGCCACCATCACTCACCATTGGAACTGATGGTGCCGTCCTCGTACGTCCTGACCAGCACCAGGTCCACGAAGTCTCTGGGGGAAATAAGCTTCATGACGGCCGAGGGGGTAGTGGTTCTGCTGAAGAGCAGGGTCTGTCAGAGGAAAGAAGGGTCCAGCTGCATCTGATGGCCTGGCATCTGCTCCCTGCCTTGACTCCACTCAGAGCTCACCCACCCCCACATCCGGTCCCAATAAACCAGGCTCTGGAAGATGGGATCAGCACTGACAGCAAGGTGGCATTGTGACCTAGAGGGTCTGGAATGAACTTCCCCGGATGGAGGTGCCAGGGGTCACGAGAACATACCCAGTTTGCAGCATCTTGGGTTGTGACCTGGGCAACAAGGGCAGCACAAATGATGCAACAAAGAGCTGGCCTGCGGCAACTAAGACTTAACTCAGGCAAAAATAAAACCAAATAAATATTTTTTAAAATAATTTTTAAAAGGACCATGAGAGTTGTCACTGATGGAGCACATAATAAGCGTCTGTCTGGACAAAGTTCTCCGTTGTTCAGTCACCAAGTCTTGTCCGATTCTGCGACCCCATGGACTGCCACACGCCAGGCTTCCCTGTCCTTCACTATCTCCCGGAGTTTGTTCAAACTCATGTCCACTGAGTCTATGGACAATGCTCTCAGTGGTCCCTCACAACTGAGAAACTGGTTTCACTTACCCATTTGACCCTGGCAGGGAGCACCCCTAGAACTTCACCCAGTCTCAGAATATTCCAAGTTCATTCCCCCACTTTACAAGCCAAGGACCCCTCAAGCCCACACGTTATCCCATGGTTCCCCTACTCCAGCAGGACCTGGGCCCCTTCAGGGTCACGTGATCAGGCCCCAGGGTGGGACAGTCCCAGGGAGAGCCTACCCCATTATTCACTTAACATGTGTCAATCACTCAGTTGTATCTGACTCTTTGTTACCCCATGGACTGTAGCCTGCCAGGCTCCTCTGTCCATGGGATTCTCCAGAATACTGGAGTGGGTAGCCATTCCCTTCTTCAGAGGATCTTCCCAACCCAGGGATTGAAGCCAGGTCTCCTGTATTGTACGCAGATTCTTTTCCATCTAAGTCATCAGGGAAGCCCATTCACTTAATATTTGTGAACTAAATGTGCTCACTTTTTAAAACTTAAACTTATTTTAAAAGGAAGCTATTTAACTGCTGGAAATGAAAAAGAAGGTATCATTTGGCATAAACAAAAGACAACTGCTACACACACACACAGACACACATGCGGAATTCGTGGGTTCTGATTCTGAGCCTGAGGACAGCTGTCTGTCATAATGGAGATTTCCAAGGTGTCAGCGGCCCATCAGCCCCTGAGACTTTCTCTTTGAGTTATCAGAGAGATTGAAGGCTTGAAATGGAGTGACCTCACTAGGGGTGACTGAAGTTCATCTTCGACTGTTAAAGACCTTGTGCCCCACCCTTCATGAAACACTGACATAAACTCCTGTGATAATGAACTGAAATGTGAATTCTTGGTGAAGGTTAAGAACACTTGGTTCCTGCCGATCAAGTAGTAAAGAATTATGGCTTGAGGTTTCATAACACCTGCTATAGAAGCACCCAGGAGGGCACTAGGTCCACAGATGTCAAAATCAAGGCACCATTAAAAAGAAAAAATAGCAACATTTCCTCAAGGCAACTTTTTCATTTCTTTTGGCTATGTCTTTTTTTTTTCCTCCTTAACTTCTATAATCAAAATGAGGTGGATTCTTAACACTATGGGACTTCCCAAGTGGCTCAGTCTGCCAACGCAAGAGACCCAGGTTGGACTCCTGGGTTGGGAAGGTCCCCCGGAAGAGGAAATGGCAACCCACTCCAGTATTCTTGCCTGGGAAATTTCATGGACAGAGGAGCCTGGCGGCTACAGTTCATGGGGTCATAAAGAGATACAACCGAAGCATCTTAGCACACACACACACATGCTTAACACTACAGAGGATCCCAGGGCAGGACCAACTAGATCTCTACTGTCCAAATGGCAGCCACAAGTTCCACATGGCTATTTAAATTTACACTGAATCATGAAAATTATATAAAATTAACTATTTCTTCAAACTAGACACCTTTCAAATGTCTGCGGCCACTTGGGGCCAGTGGCTACTGTATTGAACAGCGCTGTTGTAAAATATTTTCATCACAGCAGAAAGTTCTACTGGGCAGCACTAGGCTAGATACCACATGTTTTATCAGCAGAGAAACTGGCGTCCAGAATTTGCCCCCGGCACAGTCTCACAGCTGGCAGAGGATCCTGAGTCTTTGGCCAGGACTCATTATCACGGTCTCATCAAGGGGCAATATTTCAAACTAGAGCTGATGCGTCCAATCCAGGCTGCTTCACCATTCTCAGAGCTCACATTCACTCTGCACTCCTACCTTCATTAGCCACTGCAGGGTTCTCTCAGCTCTGTTTAGGGCAGCTCTACCTCTCTGGGTCTCACTGTTACATACCTATACCTGGGCTGAGGCTGGGTTTAAGTGTTGAGCAGTGTGCAACCTATTTGCTGGGCACTCCCCTTGCCTAAGGGCTTTCCAGGTGCCACAATGGTAAAGCATCCACCTACCAATGCAGGAGACGCAAGAGAGGCAGGTTCAATCCCTGAGTCGGGAAAAATTTCTTGAGAAGGAAATGGCAACCCACACCAGTATTCTTGCCTGGGAAATCCAATGGACTGAGGAGCCTGGCTGGCTACAGTTGCAAAGAGTCGGACATGACTTAGCAACAAAACAACAACAACCCCTTGCCTAAAGGTGTCACTGACCCTTCACAGAGGGGACAGAGTCAGCTATTGTCTCTGGTTAATAGTGCTTGGAAAGACTTACATCAGTGAGGCTTTCAATAATTTCAAAACTGTTCACATTCTCATCCCACTGAGCTCGTAAAGTCCCAGCAAGTGGCTTCACGCAGTCCCACACCTGCTCTGGTGTCCCGTTCACAATGCCTTCTCCTTTGTACCTGTAGCACAAAGAGCAACATGACCCCAAGGCAACAACCAAACGTCTATCCTGGGATTACACAGAAGGACTAGAAGCCATGTGTGCCACTCTTCAAGACAGCCTTGCAGAGAAGGAGCTGACATCTACCGGCCCACCTCCCCATGGGCCTGCAGAAACTGACGGACACTAAGCTTTCACAAGAACACAACTTGAGGAAATGATTTAGTTAGATGCAGAAGCTTTTCCGGAGGATGACTGGCAAGTTGATTCCAGGTGCTAGGATGGACTGCCGTCTCAAAGGAAGCAAACCCACAGAAACATCAGGAGAGGTGTGACACCCTGAGGAGCTCTGAGCAAGGCACACACTTACAGGTTCCCTGGAAACTCCACAGATGGCCTCCAGGAAACTGAAACTCCGTTCTGTCAAAAGGCACAGAATCGCACAATTTTAGAGCTAGAAGGGCTTTTGGGAGATAGAGCCCGATCCCCTGTTTTATGGAAGAAAAGTCAAGAGCCTCAAGAGATGCAAGTCTCCAAGGTGAGACCCAACTGATTCGTGACAGAGTGGGGACTAGTCCTAACAAAGCTGCCTCCAGAAGGATGCGATGGACAAAGGGATATCATGTGGCTACTCGAAGAGCTTTAGAGCACTGGACATTTTCAAATCACTTTAAAAACCACCATGCATCTTGTTTCCTCGGACAATTTAGGTCTGTTTGGTGCTTCCCACTCCACCCTAACCATTTGCCAGCAGGTGACCTTGGCTAAGTCATTTAGTGAAAGGGACACAGGCTCATCTCCTAGGGGTCACTGTGTGCACAACTGGCCCTATATTTTTTTAAAGGAAACAACCCCCAGTGGAATCTCCTCTTCAATCTAGCTCCAGGGGATAGAATGCAGAAAAACTCTCGGGAGAGGAGGAGCCTAGGGGCTTCTGAGACCCCAGCCCTAGGGAGCAAAGACCCCACGACCCCTTTCTGCCCCCGTTCCTCACTCACGCCTTCCCGGCAAATCTTCCAGCCTGACTTGTCTCGCCGGTACTGGAGCATCTTCTCCGCCACCGCCTCGCTCACCTGCGCGGCCGTCGCAGGATCCATTGCGCCGAAAGATGCGCGAGGCCCGGGGGTCGCAGGCAGGATGTGCGGTTGCGGCCCGGCACTTGGGTTTGGGAAGCCGGAAAACCAGGGCCTGGCGTGGAGCCTAGAGTCCCGCCCCAGCCCCGCCCCCAATCTAGGATTGGTTTAGACCGTCTGATAGGTCCCGCCCTACTCTGAGATTAGCAGGGCCGGAGATGGACCGGCCCGGCAGCGCACACTACGCGCTCAGCCTGGGCTGCTCCAGGGCGCCCCCGGCAAGGTCCGACGGGATCCGCCTTTCGCCGGTCCCAGCTCAGGGAGGGGCTTGGGGGCGCCGGAACTTGGGAGGGCCGGTGGTGGAGAGCCAAGAGGGCGGGAATAGGTCTTGGACGACATCGTAGGCTTGTGAAAGCATAGTGGACTTTTGTCTTGAGTGCGCAGAGGCTTTCTGGCAGGGTAGATGATGGTGAAATTTCCATCAGATATTCCTTTCTAGGGCGGCTGTTGTAGGGGTGGGAGAGGCAGTGTGCGCAGAGACGGGGCTGGGGTTGGGGGGCACTTAGGAAGCTGCAGCGGTCATGGGAGAGATGGGGTAGCCTGGAGCAGGGGGTGCTGGTGCAGGTGGAGGGAAGAGGACCCTCGGAAAGTGTTTAGAAAGCTGGAACATAGAGATCTCTGTGACAGATGGTGGAGACTGGAGGAGTAGAAAGCTCGTGACTCCCACCTCCTGGCTTGAGCCGCTGGTAGCTTAACTGAGAGGGAGACCAGAGACAGGGTTGAGTGGAGATATGGTGCGTTCATTTCTGGTCTTATTCAGTAGGAGGTGCCTGAAAGACCTTTAAGGGATGTCTGGGAGACACTGGGATGCGCTGGCATCTGGGACAGAGCTGGGCTCAGCTAAGAGATCGCAGAGTTCTGGGCCTCTGGTGGTGTCCACCTTGAAGGGGTGAGTGGGATCACATCCCCTCAGCTCCGTTCCTCCTTCACAGCGCAGTTGTTGTCGTTTAATCGCTAAGTCGTGTCCAACTCTTCTGCGACCCTGTGATCTGTGGCCTGCCAGGCTCCTCTGTCCATCCGATTTCCCAGGCAAGAACACTGGAGTGGGTTGCCATTCCCTTCTCCAGGGAATCTTCCCCACCCAGGGATGGAACCCAAGTGCAGCTGCTGCTGCGTGTGCTTTAGTTGTATCCGACTCTTGCAACCCCATAGACTATCAAATCCCATAGACTGCCTGCCAGGCCCCTCCATCTATGGGATTCTCCAGGCAAAAATACTGGAGTGTGTTGCCATTTCGTTCTCAAGGGGATCTTCCTGACCCAGGAATGGAACCTGGGTCTCCTGCATTGCAGGCAGACTGTTTACTGACTGAGCTACAAGGGAAGCCACTGAGCCACCCCCGGGACCCCCTTTTCAGAGCTATAACCAACTAAATATTTGAAAAGATCAATACTGAGATCAGTTTTCATTTTCTGTTTTGGGTGCATATTGTTTCACCTCGTTTGTTTTTTTTTAAATGGTGTAAAGAAAATGACTGCTGCTGCTGCTGCTAAGTCGCTTCAGTCGTGTCCGACTCTGTGTGATGCCATAGATGGCAGCCCACCAGGCTCTGCTGTCCCTGGGATTCTTGTGCATTAAGAAAACTTCCTTTTAGTTAAAATAGGCTAATTTCTTGGCATTAAATCATTTTTCAAATAACCCAACAGACAAAGAGGATGCATCAGATATGAACAGACACTACAGAAAAATAAGCATGGCTTAGAAAGATATGAGAAGATGCAGAACCACCCTCACTGTTAGGGAGTTACAAATTAAAACAAGGGGCACTTTTTACACCTATCTGAGAGACAACTCTGAAGAGGTTTGTTATTTCCCTATGTTGGTGAGCATATGGAAAAACAGTTGTGGGTGAGTGTCAATTTTTTTAACCTTCTGGGAATAGAACAATATATTAAAATTTTAATTTGTTTTTTACCCAGCAACTCCTGCACACAGGTGTATAAAGTTGATTTTACCACTAGAAACCACCTATTATTTGTCAGTAGATTAAACAAAGTTACAGGATATCCATTTATTGGATTATTATGTAGCCATTCATATAATATGGCCCAGATGAACAAAGGTGGGGCTGGAACAGACAAGAAATGCTCAAAAGAGCCTGCTGCTGCTGCTGCTAAGTCACTTAAGTCATGTCCAACTCTGTGTGACCCCATAGATGGCAGCCCACCAGGCTCCACTGTCCCTGGGATTCTCCAGGCAAGAACACTGGAGTGGGTTGCCATTTCCTTCTCCAACGCATGAAAGTAAAAAATGAAAGGGAAGTCGCTCAGTCGTGTTAGACTCTTAGCGACCCCATGGACTGCAGCCCACCAGGCTCCTCCATCCATGGGACTTTCCAGGCAAGAGTACTGGAATGGGTTGCCATTGCCTTCTCCACAAAAGAGCCTAGGCAACTAGAAATATGAGTGAATATGAGTTGACTATTTTAATCAAGAGCAATTTACTCTCTAGGAAGGAAATAAAATGGTATTTCAGCCTTAATTCTAAAATAACTTAAAATTATTTAAATTCTTATCCCCACCAGCTACCCCATGGGTACATGCTTAGTCGCTCAATCATGTCTGACTCTGCGATCTCATGGACCTGTAGCCTGCCAGGCTCCTCTGTCCACAGAATTTCCCAGGTAAAAATACTGGAGTGGGTTGCCATGTCTTCCTCCAGGGGATCTTCCTGACACAGAACAAATGTTTATATGTGTATTAACAGGAAAAATGTCATATATATATATATATACGTATATATATACATATATATACGTATATATATATAAGTTGAAGGACAACAGCACCACAGATAAGAGTCAGGGCTCAAATCAGAGTGCCCTGGTTCAAATCCCAGTGTCTCCATTTATTAGCTGTGACTTCGGTACATAACTGACCATTCCAGAATTTTTCATCCTCATTTGGAAAACAAAAACAATAGTAATACTAACTCATTGGGTTGACATATGGGTTAAAGAATTTAATAAATAAAAAGCAATGAGAATGGTGCATGGCATACAGTAAGTAAATGTATATAATATATATATCATAGATCATGTATATATATCTTGAGTGAGAAAGAGAAATAACTCAAGTTGTGTTTGTATATACTTATATTTCTATGTTTACGTATATGTTATATATGTTGATATATGTACTTTAGTTTGGAATATTCACTTCTAAAAAGGCATAGAATAAACTGTTAACAGGAGGGGGTAATGCCAAAAGACATTTTTTCACTTTATAGCATCATCTACTGCTTAGTATATTAATTACTGACATGTCGATTTTCTTAAATTTAAAAAGCAGCATTAAAAACTTCAATGTAGAATAATTCTTAAAGTCGCAGCTTTGAACTCTCACATCTGGAGCTTATTAGAATTTTGTTTGGGGATAAAACACTGTGAAAACGAAGCTGAGGGAAAGTAAGTTTTGCTCTAGAAAGTGACTTTTAGACAGCAAATATTTAAGAGATTTTTATACTTACGAAATGGAGCATGGCTTTAAAATTTTTCTAGCACTGTAGGACACTTTAATCTTTGCTGCCAGAAAATGCCAGTCCGGGTATATGTGAAATATTCAGAGAGGCAGACTGTTCATCCCTGAGGTCTTCACACACTGGCAGCAGGGGCCAGCTGAGGGCAGGCTGTCGTCTGTTTTGTCTCCAGAGGCCGGGACAGGGCAGGATGAGCAGCTGGCAAGAGCCAGAGGGTGAGCGCCACCCACCCACAAGAGCTGCTCAGCTGGCCTGTTTAGCAGTCTGCTGGAGGCTCGTTCAGAGCCAACAGGGCAGAAGGAATGACTGACATCTGTAGATCCCATTGATCAGACCCAACCCGGGAGGTTGTCAGGCCTCCAAGTCACTCAGTTGTCCAGGGCACACCTCACCCAAGTCCAAGATAAATTTTAACTAAGTGCCTATGGGGCAGGGGATCCAGAGATTCCTAACTCAAACCACCACCAGACCACCAGGGGGATGGGCCAAGTGTCCAAGTGCTCTGATCCTAAAAGCTCCTGAATGGAGTGTTTGCTTTCTATGTAGACACTGATGAAGAATTGTATGCATGTTTACTTAGGCAGGCAGGTGCTAGGTGATCTACTCTGTTGACAAACAGGTACTTCTTTATTCTCTGGGAACCCACTGTCCCAACCACCTTACCTGTGTTGTGCCATTTAACCCTCACAGGTAGAGACAACTATTTCCAATTGCCTGAAGTCCACAGGGTCAAAAAAAGTCGGACATGAGTGACTGAACAACCTGGGTTAAGAAACTGAGGCCTGGCGCTTCCCTGTGATTCAGTGGTTAAGAATTCACCTGCCGACGCAGGGAACGTGGGTTTGATCCCTTATCAGGGAAGATCCCACATGCTGCTGAGCAACTAAGCCTGTGCACCACAACTATTTAGCCTGTGCTCTAGAGTCCAGGAGCCGCAACTACTGAGCCCACGTGCCCTAGATCCCGTGCTCCACACCGAGAGAAACCGCTGAAATGAGAAGCCCACGCATGGCAACTAGGGAGTGGCCCATGCAGCAATGAAGACCCAGCACAGCCAAGAGTAGAAATAATAAAATTATTTTAAAAACAGAGTATCGCACAGGTGAGGGTGACCCAGGCAACACAGCTGGTAAGTGGCAGAACTACAGCACACACCACACCTGTTTACATTTCTGACTGTCACGTGTTGACTCATATGCTTTACTGATTCCCACTTCCCATAAGGATATGCAGTGTTTACTATGGAATGGGCAAAGGTTAAAACATACGTACGATAACATGTGAACTCTTAAAAGGAGGAAAAACACACAGACACACAACTACAGAGTATCAGGAAAACCCTGGTGGCTCAGACGGTAAAGTGTCTGCCTACAATGCGGGAGACCTGGGTTCAGTCCCTGGGTTGGGAAGATCTCCTGGAGAAGGGAATGGCAACCCACTCCAGTATTCTTGCCCCGCCCCAAAAAAGGGGCTCAAAGAAATATGGGCTTCCCTGGTGGCTCAGATGGTAAAGCGTCTGCCTACAATGCGGGAAACCCAGGTTTAATCCCTGGGTTGGGAAGATCTCCTGGAGAAGGAAAGGGCAACCCACTCCAGTACTCTTGCCTGGAAAATCCCATGGACGGAGGAGCCTGGGGTCGCAAAGAGTCGGACACGACTGAGTGACTTCACTTTCACTTCACCACAGATTAGGGAAGTTAGTCTTTTAGAGGTGTGTAGAAAACTTTTCTTTGAATTTCATGACATTCATGAATCCAGAAATGTAAAAAGTAACCAAGATGGACTTCCTTGGTGGCCCAGTGGTAATGTTCTGTGCTCCCAACTCATGGGGCATGGGTTCAACCCCTGGTTAGGGATCTAAGATCCCGCATGCCTCACAATGCAGCAGAAAAAAAGAGGTGGGGCGGGGGAGTGACCAAGAGAATCATCCTTAAGTCGCTAACATTTTTACAGCAAAGTGATTCAGATTCTTTTCCATTATAGGTTATTACAAGATATTGACTGTAGTTCCTGTGCTGTGCAGTAGGTCCTTGTTGTTTATCTATTTTATATATAGTAATGTGTGCACGCTTAGTCTCTCAGTTGTGTCCGACTCTTTGTGACCCCATGGACTGTAACCCACTGGGCTCCTCTGTCCATGGGATTCTCCAGGCAATACTGCAGTGGGTTGCCATGCCTTCCTCCAGGGGATCTTCCTGACCCAGGCATGGCACTCCCATCTGTTTGCATTTCCTGCATTGCAGGTAGATTCTATACCCACTAAGCCAGCTGGGAAGCTCCAAAATATATACACTACTACATGTGAAACAGATGATCAAAAAGGATTTACGGAACAGAAATTGTACTCAGTATCTTGTAGTATAGCACAAAAACTAGACTTAGTATCTTGTAGTAACCTCTAATGGAAAAGAATCTAAAAGACAATATAGATTTATATATGTAACTGTTATTATATATTATTATATAATATATATTTGTGTATATTTGTGTATGTAACTGAATCACTTTGCTGTACACCTGAAACTAATACATTGTAAATAAACTATATTTCAATAAAAATCATTTTAAAAACAATTCTTAAAAACTACCAGTATCCAGTTCTAACTCAACATGGGCACATGTGCAGTAGACACTGTATAAAATAGTGTAACATTATTTTTAGCTGCAAAGAAGTGGGAATGATTTCAATGTCCATCAGTAAGAAATGGATAAATATCATGTAGTTTATTCATGATGAAATACTACATAGCAGTTACAGTTAGTGAGCTTGATCTGTTTATTTCTTCAGCAGACATTAAAAAGGTAAGTATGTACAACACATGCAGTATTATAGTACTTACTTAAGACACACTTACATATTGTTTACGGTTGTTTATATGTATATATTTACATGCATACAACATATATAACTAAACAAGTGGTGAATGGACACATGCTGAACTCTTAGTAGCTTGAGGGGAATGCAACTAAGTGTGGGGATTAGACTACATTTTGGTATCTGTAATATTTTAATAACAAAATGACTAGATGGAAGTAAAATGTCAACAGTTGTTGACATAACAGAAGTATGAGTGCTTGTCACACTAGATTCTGTACTATTCTTCATCTGTTAAATTGCTCTAAATTGAAGTCATACCCGATACTAAGTGCTGGAGTGCATGTGAGCAGTGTTGCTCACTGAAAGCTGATGAATGCATCTGCAACCCTGGATAAATATTGGCTAAACTCGTGTTTTCTTAGGAATGCTGCAAGGCCTGCTGGATGGAATGCCCCCCTACCCACACAGAGACACAGGTACTGCTGCCTGGGGCAGACTTAGGCTTTTTCAATGTCCCAGGGAACTCTAGGCTACAGCCCCAAGACCAAGCATGTGAACTAGAGTACCTACATGGACGAATTCCTGCAGGCCCCTGTATCCCAAAGGGATGTTCCCATGGCAGGGTAAACTTTTCATCTGGAACACGCCGCAACCTCCTGGGTCTGTCATGGTCGGGAGGGCATTTTGTTGTTGTTGAGTCATTCAGTAGTGTCTGCCTCTTTGCAACCCCTGGACTGCTGCAAATCAGGCTTCCATGTCCTTCACCATCTCCCGGAGCTTGCTCAAACTCACGTTCATTGAGTTGGTGATGCCACCCAACCATCTTATCCTCTGTCCTCCCCTTCTCCTCCTGCCCTCAGTCTTTTCCACCATCAGGGTCTTTTCCAATGAGTCGGTTTTTTGCATCAGGTAGCCAAAGTATGGGAGGGCATGATGTGAAGTAATTAAGCACTGTGAAGAAATGTGAAAACGCTGCACATTTTTCCATGGGTTTGTGAGGAGCGCTAACCTGGGTCCACTTTCTACTCTTAGAAGCTTCATCCGTCTACTTCTGGCTGTGCTCGGCCTTCATTGCTGCACAGGCCTCTCTCTAGTTCTGGCACTCTCTAGCTGCAGCCCTCAGGCTTCCCACTGCTGTGGCTTCTCTTCCTGCTGTGCTCCCTGCATTGGCAGGTGGGTCTTTTACCACTGAGTCCCCAGGGAAGACCGCTGTCTGCTTCTAAAGTGGAATTATTTATACTAGATTCTTCTCTGAGGTTAGAACGAGCTGTAGGTCTTGGAAGATAATCTTGTTACCATGTCATTTATGATTCATTCATTACTCCAGTCCACTCATTTATTCATCCATCCATTTACAGTCAACAGATGTTTCATGAAATACCTAGGATAGGCAGCCTTCTGAGATGCCCCCCAGGATTCCTGCCCCTGTTGTACATTTCCTGAAAATTTTGTTGAGTATGTTGGCACCTGTGAATCTGATAAGATTTCACACTCATGATGAGGTTCTATTATATGGTAAAGGTGAATTTATTTAGATATAATTAAGGTCTCTGACTAATTAACTTTGAATGAATCAAAAGGACATTATCCCAAATGAGCCTGACCTAATCAGGTGAGTCCTTTAAAAGATAGTCCACGTCTTGCCAAGAGAAAGATTCAAATGTGGGAAGGCCTTCTCTTGCCAGCCTTGAAAATACAAACAGCCACACTATGGAGAGGATCATGTGGTAAGGAAATACAGGCCGCCTCTGGGATTAGAACACCTCAGTCCTACAACCCCAAGGAAGTGAATGCTGCCAACAGCCACAAAACATTGGAAGGTGACCCCCTAGCCCCAGATGAGATGCAGACCCTTGGATGACACCTTGCTTGAGACCCCAGCTGAGCATCCAGGTAAACCATGGAAACTGGGATGATAAATGAGTGTTGTTTTAAGTTACTAAGTTTGTTATGTAGTGAGAAGGAGAAAACAAGTACAAAATCTGTTATATATCAGTTACCAGGGCTGCAGAAATGACTAAACACCATTCCTCTCCCAGAGGAACTCAACAGTCCAATGGAGAAGACAGAAAACTTAAAAGATAAATTTAAAGTGAAAGAGTTATCATGGAAATAGGACAGGAGTGCAAGTGAGTATAGCTCTGCTATTTCCTTGGGGCTAATTGGCTGGGTGCCATCAACCTGGAATTTTCTGTGTCTGTGCATTCCTCCTCCACCTACTACATGGAGAAAGCCTGTTGGCAGTAAGAGAAAACAAGGTCAACAAACAGTAGAGTCGAGAAGTGAAAAGACAAAATCCAGAAGATGTTTGATAGCCAGGTCCACCTGAGCCTGAAGCTAGCTTGATCCTCATCCCTCCCAGTTAAAGGAACCAATAAACCTTGGGGATTTTGTTACGTCCAACCCAAGTGTCCTGACTAATTAATACAGATATATGTGTGTGCTTAGTCGTTCAGTTATGTCTGACTTTTTGCGACACCATGGACTGTAGCCCACCAGGCTCCTCTGTCCATGGGACTTTTCAGGCAAGAATACTGGAGAGGGTTGCCATTTCCTCCTCCAGGGGATCTTGCCGGACACAGGGATCCAACCTGTGTCTCCTGTCTCCAGCATTGCAGGCCAATTCTTTACCCGCTGAGCCATGGGGGAAGCCCTAATACAGATACATAGCTGGGTAAATAATTTGGTACATTCTTCAGTTCAGTTCAGTTCAGTTCAGTCACTCAGTCATGTCCGACTCTTTGTGACCCCATGGACTGCAGCACGCCAGGCTTCCCTGTCCATCACCAACTCCCGGAGTTGACTCAAGCTCATGTCCATTGAGTCGGTGATGCCATCCAACCATCTCATCCTCTGTGTCCCCTTCTCCTCCCGCCTTCAATCTTTCCCAGCATCAGGGTCTTTTCAAATGAGTCAGCTCTTCACATCAGGTGGCCAAAGTATTGGAGTTTCAGCTTCAACATCTTACATTCTTAATAAATTTTACTCTGGTCATTATCAAACTGATTATTAATATGAAGTAATTAAGCACTGTGAAATCTTTAAGGGCAGCCAACTCATTTTGGGGTGCTTATCAGGAAGGACTGAGTTATGTGTGCTACAAGAGAACATTATAACACAAACAGGTCCCTCCTAAGATTCAGGACAAGAGTAGACATGTCAGGTGAGGGTTTTGCAATTAGATGAGCTGCCTGGCTTGCTTATGATTTGGAGTCACACTGAATGGGTCTCTGGGCCACAACCAGCAGATGACGTGCCTGGATATGCCCCACTGATCACATCTGCTGGGTGTGTTTGTCTGTCGTCCCAGAAGGGGAGGGACCATGCATTGTCAACCACACCACATTCCACCAGTAGGAGCGATTTCTAGGAACAGGATGCCAGAAGAAAGCCCTAGACGTTTGAACAAATCAGGTCATTCAGACCTGCAGTCAACTCCTGCCTCGATATGGCCTTCCTCCGGCCAAACTGGCCCGCAGACCTCGGGAACCTGGGCTGGCTGTGGGTGACCTGGAAGTACTGGTTGGTACTGGAAGTACTGGAAGTACTGTTCTGCTGGTCCCTGCTGGATGCTGATGACATGAAGTCAGATTCTGTGACAGATGGCTCAAACTTGGCCTTAACCCTGGGCTTCAGAGGGTGCTGGGGGTATTGCAAATTCTGGGAGCGTGCTTTTTTGTGCATGTACATAGGCCTGTCAAGTTGACCCCCAAAGCCATCATTCCAAGATGTGTAATGTGTTGGTCTCTGGAGCTCAGGAGTCAGGGCCTGACTTTCTGAACTTTCGCCAACATAAAAATGATGCACCCGGTGGAGGTCGGTCAAGGAGCGCGGGTGGAAGGCCCGTCTGCTCACCTGTCTCCTTGGAACCTCCTCCTCTTCTTCGCTGAGCTGTGGAGAGGCCAGGGGTGCACACCGTCTCATGTTCCTGGGGTACATATCCGCAGTGTCACCGGAGGTGTCTATCTTGAAATGTCTTTCTGGCCAGAAAGTTGAATGTTTCTTTTGCTGAGAGTCACGTTCATTAATGAGATAGTATCTGGGGGTGTGGGACCGAGGACTATGTGGCACCAAAGCTGAGACCCCTGACCCATGGTTGATTGGCTGAAGATCTTTTCGGAAAAGAGGTTCTGAGTGAACGTCTTCAATGTGCTTTGTAAACATCCCAGGTGTGCAGGATCTGCTCCTATGGAGGTCACTTGTGCTCATACATGGGCCACGTGGATACCTGAAAGACAGAGGCAGTTAGACACCTGTGGCTTTGGTGTTCTCAGAGCCCCAAGCTATCCAAGTATTGCAGGACAGGTGGCTGCTGCCTCTACATTTTCACCAAAACCTGCTCTGAAGTATCAATGAGTGTCCAGTGGGGACCTCCCTGGTGGCCCAGTGGTTAAGACTCTATGTTTCCACTGCAGGGGGTGCGGGTTCCATCACTGGTTGAGGAGCTAAGATCCCACAGGCTATGAGGCCAACACACCAAAAGGTAAAACAGAAGCAATATTGTAACAAATCAAACCCGACATATCTGGGCCCCTCCCCACAGGGGAGAGGAGAGCGCCCAACTTCCTGCAAGACATTCAGGAAACTGATCTGCCCAGGGAGCTGACCACACCGCACACCGGCTGGTTCAGGGGACTTACTATCCTATCCTAAACTTCCCAGTCGTAACCTCAGGATAGCATTTGGAAATCGTAGTGTCTTTGTCCTCCAATATGAAGGTAAACCAGGGTCAGTTCCCTTTGAATGCAGCAGCTCAGTAACAGAAGCTACAAGATAGACTGATGTGAGGCAATAGCAATAAGAGCAGGCTAGGACCACTATTAATAGGTGCGCAAAAGTCTCAGAACCCCTATTCCAAATGCCACCTTGAATAACATTATAATAAAAAAACATCTAGGAAAAATTTTTAAGAAATGTGTAGGACCCTGTATTAGTAATAGCCTGTGTAATGTTAGTCACTCAGCAGTGTCTGACTCTTGCGATCCCATGGACTGTAGCCTGCCAAGCTCCTCTGTCCACAGAATTTTCCAGGCAAGAATACTGGAGCAGGTTGCCATGCCCTCTGCCGAGGGATCTTCCCAACCCAGGGATCGAACCTGTGTCTCTTGCGTCTCTTATGTCTCCTGCATCGGCAGGCAGGTCTTTATCAATTTTGCTACCTGGGGAGCCCCAATAGTCTGCAGGGCACCATAAAAGAAAAGCACACACTGGATGCCTTAAACAGCAGAAATTTATTTTTTCACAGCTCTAGCGGCTAGAAGTCCAAAATCAAGGTGTTCTTAGGGTTGGTTTTGGTCAGACTTCTTTTACTGGCTTGCTGACAGTCCTTTTCTAACATTGTAGTTCTTGTTTAGTTGCTAAGTCGTATCCTACTCTTTTGGAACCCCATGGACAAGACTGAGCCTGTCAGGCTCCTCTGTCTCCATCCTCACAGAAGGAGAGAGTTCTGGGTGTCTCTTCCACTTCTTATAAGGATGCTTCCTATTGGATTAAGCCACCTCTCTTAATCCATTTGGCCCCATTTAACCTCTAAGCTCCTTAAAAACCCTGTCTCCAAATACAGGTGGTTAGGGCTTCGGTATATAAATTTTGAGGGGATACAGTTTGATCCATAACATTCTGGCTTTTGGCCCCCCAAATTCATGTCTTTCTCATGTGAAGAATACACTCACCCCATTCAACATCTCCAGAATTCTTTAGGCCTAGGGGCTTCCCCAGTGACTCAGAGGTAAAGAATCAACCTGCAATGCAGGAGGCACAGGAGATGCAGGTTGGATCCTTGGGTTGGGAAGCTTCTCCTGGAGGAGGAAATGGAAACCCACTAGAGTTTTCTTGCCTGGGAAATCCCAGGGACAGAGGAGCCTGGTGCACTACAGTCCATGGGATCACAGAGTCAGACATGACTGAGTGACTAAACCACAAGGACAACATAGTGTGTCTAGGAATTGTGGGGTGCATTCTGTGAACATTGCCCCTGATCATCTCTGCCATGTAGCTGTCCAGATTCTTGGACAGTTCCTCCCCGTGATGTATGGACAAAGATTGTCACCTTCAGTGACACTACCACAAGTCAAGGAACTACCAGAAGCCAGGACAGGCTTGGAAGAGATCCTTCTCTAGAGCCTTCAGTGGCAACAGGGCCCTGCAAACAACTTAGGCTCAGACTTCCAGTCTACATAACCAAGAGACAATACATTTCTGTTGTTGCACTAAAAAAAAAAAAAGAATGTCACCTGCCATTTCTTTAAACAAAGAATGTAAAGCCATCAGGCACAGCAGCTACCCAAAACAGTGCAGCCTGAGGGGATTTCAGAATGGAGAAAAACAAGACACTGGCCCTAGGTAGCTGAGATTCAAATCAAATGAATGATTTCAATGAGCCTAGACTCTTGCATCTTTCCATAGAAGAATAGGGAGCTCAGCTTGGTGCTCTGTGATGACCTAGAAAAGTGGGATGAGGGTATGGAGGGAGGCTCAAGAGGGAGGGGATATATGAATACATATGGCTGACTCATGTTGTTGTGCAGCAGAAATAAACACAATATTGAAAAGCAATTATACTCCAATAAAAAATTTTTTAAAGCACCAAAATCATTAAGTTGAGGTGCCTGTATTTTGAACCTGGCAGTTATCCTCTGATGTTCCACTGCATGGTTTTTATCCAACAAAACTTCCTATGTATTCTGACTTCTCCCTTACCTCTTTGGAACAGTCCCTCAGAACTATCTGAGATGCCATGTCCTAGGCCATAGGCCTCACTGTGTGTGTGCGTGTGTGTGTGTGTTAGTCACTCAGTCATGTTTGACTCTGCGACCCCATGGACTGTAGCCTGCCAAGCTCCTCTACACATGGGATTCTCCAGGCAAGAATACTGGAGTGAGTTCCCATTCCCTTCTCCAGGGGATCTTCCTGACTCAGGGATTGAGCCTGGGTCTCCTGCATTGCAAGTGGATTCTCTACCATCTGAGCTCCTAGGGAAGCCCAGTCCTCAGTAAGTCTGCTGAATAAAACATAATTCTCAAACTTTAGGTTGTGAGTTTTTTGTTTTTTTTTTTCAACCGACACCTCTCGAGGACTACTGGAATCCCTCCTCCTTGCGAGAACCCAATATATACACAAAGACAATTCCTGTTAACTTACTGTCTTTAAAACAAGACAATCCCCCCTGCCAAATAACCCTCCTATATTTTATCTATATTGTTTTCACTGTGTTACATTCTGATCAAATATAATTCTCCATATAAGTTAGGGCCAGTGCATCCTTTTTGATATCCAGTCTCCATAAAAAGACTGCAGGGTTCTGCTTTCTTATGTGTAGGCACAATTGAAATAATTGACCCATATAATGCAGAAATGGTCTTGCCAATAACTTAGCCAGCCTAGGACTAAAATATAAAAGATCTTGCCAATATATGGTCAGTCTGGAGTGAAAACAAACAAACAAAAAAAGATTAAAAATTTAAACAACAAGGACCTACCGTATAGTACAGGGAACAATAGTCAGTATCTTGTAATAACCTATCATGAAAAAGAATCTGCAAAAGCATGAGGTAAAAAGAAAGGGAAAATCACTTGTCTGACTCTTTGTGACCCCACGGACTGTAGCTCACCAGACTCCTCTGTCCATGGGATTTTCTAGGCAAGAATACTGGACTGGTTAACCATTCTCTTCTCCAGGGGATCTTCCTGACCCAAGTATTGAATCCGAGTCTCCCGAATTGCAGGCAGATTCTCTACCCTGAGTCACCAGGGAAGTTATATGTATATATCTATGTTTATATAACTGGATCACTTACTAATGTGACTTTGTAAATCAACTATATTTATTATAATAATAATAAAGAGACAATGTTCTAATTCCAAAGAGACTCAAAGGCCTTAGTGGTTCAGCATCGCACTTCTTTCCAGCCTCATCTCCTGCCTCCCTCCCAGGCTCTGTGTGTGTGTGTGTGTTCAGTTGCTTGGTCGTGTCTGACTCTTTGTGACCCCACAGACGCCTCTCTCAGGTGCATTCTGTCCACGGGATTCTCCAGGCAAGAATATGGAGTGGGCTGCCATTTCCGCCTCCAGGGGATCTTCCCCACCCAGGGATCGAACCCACTTCTGCTGCATTGCTGGTGGATTCTTTACTCCTGAGCCACCAGGGAAGCCCTTCCAGGCTCCCTTTCCTATGGTCATTTTCCAAAGATGCTTCGCTTCCTTATAATATCTACCTTTGTTCATGCTTATTCTCTGCTATGGTACATTCTTTAATTTTTTTTTGTTTTTTATTTTTAATTTTTTAAATAACATTCTCCCTATATCCCCAAAGCAAAAATATAATAAATGGAGATTGGTTAAATAAATCATAGTGGGTCTGCATAGTGGAATAGTAATGGGCCTTTTCAATTACTAGTATAGTAATATATACCTCATCTTTATTGAGGTATAATTGACATATAAAAAATTATATATGTTTCAAGTACACAACTTGATTTAATATATGTATATATTGTGAAATAATTACCATACTCAAGCTAATGAACACATTCATCACCTCACACAGTAACCACTTTTTTATACAAATACCATTGTCTCTCTCTTTTTTAATCTACTGCAGTGTATCCTCTCTTTTTTAACTTTAGCTTTTACATATACATGTATCCATTCTCCCCGAAACTCCTCGCTCATCCAGGTTGCCATATGACATTGAGCAGATTTCCCTGTGCTATACAGTAGTAGGTCCTTGTTGGTTATCCACTTTAAACGTAGCGGTGTGTACATGTCCATCCCAGAGTTCCTAACCCTCCCTTCCCTCACTCTTTCCCCTCAGCCCCCTGGCGACCATCAGCTTGTTCTCTAAGTCTACAAGTCTCTTTCTGGTTTGGAAGTCCATCTGTGTCACTTCTTTTTAGATTCCACATACGGAGTGTGCCATACGGTATTTCTCCCTCTCTGTCTAACTTACTTTGCTCGGTATGTCAGTCTCTTGGTCCATCCACGTTGCTGCAGATAGCATTGTTTCATTCTTTTCAATGCCATTGTCTCCTTTTAATGGAGGGGTTTAATTGACTAAGAACTGCAAACTTTTTTTTTTTAAACTGGTGTAGGTCTTAGGCAATACTATAACCAAGAATGCTCAGGAACATAGTTTGTTTCTTAATAAATAAAAAGAATTATACATTGTCACCAGGTGTCGTTTATCCCAGAAATACAAGAATTGTTCTTTTTAAGTCAATTTAAAAAGTGGCTTTTCATCAATACTAGTTTATGGGATTTTCCTTGTGGTCCATTGGTTAAGACTCTGTGCTCCCCATGCAGGGGGCATGGGTTTGATCCCTGTTCAGGGAAATAGATCCCACATGCTGCAACTAAGACCTGGTGCAGCCAAATAAACAGAGAAGGCAATGGCACCCCACTCCAGTACTCTTGCCTGGAAAATCCCATGGACGGAGGAGCCTGGAAGGCTGCAGTCCATGGGGTCGCTAAGGGTCAGACATGACTGAGCGACTTCACTTTCACTTTTCACTTTCATAAACTGGAGAAGGAAACGGCAACCCACTCCAGTGTTCTTGCCTGGAGAATCCCAGGGACTGGGGAGCCTGTTGGGCTGCCGTCTATGGGGTCGCACAGAGTCAGACACAACGTAAGCGACTTAGCAGCAGCAGCAGCAGCAGCAGCAGCCAAATAAATAAATAAAAGTAAAAAAAAAAAACAGTTTATTACTCAATAATATGGTACATTCTTGGCTTTTCTCCATTACTGAGCTCTTACTTAGTCTTTAAGGCCGAAGTCCAATATTATTTCTCCTATTAAATATTTATGCATTCTCCATGTAGACTTACCTCGTCCTCTGAAAGTATATGTTTATCACAGAAGTATAGCATTTATCACATTATATAAAAATTACCTACATCCCTCTCTCACTATACTGTCAACTCCTTGAGGCAGAGACTGTGTCTGATCATCTCTGCAGCTACAGTAACCACAGAGACTAGGATAGAGTTGATTCTCAATAAAAGCTTGTTGAATTAGACACTAGAGAATTCTTTACAATAAATTTGTTTTGGGAATTCATGAGTAAGAGTGTTGCTGCCATTGATAAGCAAACAACTGACACACTAATTAAAATTAATCCCTCTGGGATTTCCCTGGTGGTCCAGTGGTTAAGATTTCACCTCCCAATACAGGGGGTGCAGGTTTGACCCCTGGTTGGGGAACTAAGATCCCACATGCCTCCTGGCCAAAGAACCAAAACATGAATCAGAAGCAATATTGTAACAAATTCAATAAAAGACTTTAAATATGGTCCATATTTTTAAAAATCTTAGGAAAATATTGATTTAAAGGATAAAATAAAATTAATCCCGCTCTTCATTAAAGTAAGTCCCCAATGGAAAAAAAAAATTTTTAAGGCATTTTCTTCTCATAGGCTATAGAAATAAATACTCTAGGCTGGCAGGAAGGTTTGCTTATAGGTTACATGGCAGAAGGCTGAGAAGGAAGAACTCATCCTGCTTGATAAACTTTGTCCTTTGATTTCTTCTCAATAGCAGCTGTCACAGGAAGAAGTGGCCTGTGACATTCAGCAGAAATGTAATGTAATGGCTCTCACTTCCTTGGAAACTGTTAGGGCCTTTGAAGCAGTAATGGCTTTTTATGCTGCTCTTTATGGCCCTGGGCTATCACTGGAGGGTATCACCAAGGAGGCAGATTTTCTGCCGAGTTGCAGATGACTCACCTGGTAGAATAGTGCCTAGACTTGGAGAAGCCAGGAAGAGGGGAGCTGGGGCTGCTGGGCCCTGGCTGGGGGCTCGGCGTCGTGGGCTGAGCAACGGTCTCCACCCTACTACTCCTGCTGCTCGATGAGTCAAAATTGACCACGGTGCCGTTGTTCTGGGGTGTCACCGAGTAAGCCGAGGACAACTGGCTGCCGAGATCACTGTCCTTGGGAAACCTCTTGGTGGTTTCGTCCTGGGTTTGGATGCGGGCTGCAGGAAGAGGAAGGGCAAGGGAAAGACACACTCAGGTTGGTGTCACTGCCAGTATTCTGACTTCCCCGCAGGTGGATCTAGAGTTGTGTGCACTTGCAGATACTCCTAGCCAGATGGGTGACACTTTATCATTCAAATCATTTCTTCACTGAGAGTTGAAGTTGGAAGGAAGTGTTGTTTAGTCGCTCAGTCATGTCTGACTCTTCGTGACCCCCATGGACTCTAGCCTGCCAGGCTCCTCTGTTCATAGGATTTCCCAGGCAAGAATACAGGAGTGTGTTGCCATTTCCTCCTCCAGGGGATCTTCCTGACCCAAGGACTGAACCATGTCTCCTGCATTGGCAGGTGGATTCTTTACTACTGAGCCACCTAGGAAGCCAGAAGGAGTATAGGAGGAATCAAATGAACTCCAAGCCTTTTTAGCTGCACCATCTAATGGCCCCATTAGCTCTGGGGCTCTGGTTGTTTATCTGTATAATGGATACAGTGGAGCTTGGATGATAATTAAAAATGTTTTAGAAACAATTCAGAGAACATTGTGAAAAACAAATGTGGCCTTGGGCTGGAAAATGAACGTTAGAGGACGATACTGCTATCCTGAGAAAATTTATAGAAATCTCAATTTTTGAAGGCAACTGGAACTGTTAGGTAGGTAGAACAGGGAAAAGGAGTCCAAAATGGCGGTGGCTACAAGACAAGGAAGGGAAAGGTCCGCGAAAATGAAACAAAAGAAGGTCCAAGGACCGGAGTGAGGACCTCAGGTAAAACAAACGACACTCCTGGCTGGCCCAATTTACATAGGACAGGCCCAGGGAGAGATAAACATATAAATAGAGGAGCCAAAACTAGCTCTCTCTCTCTCTCCCGCGCGCTGGGGCGCTCTTCTCCTCGCGTCTTTAGATCGATGTGCCCTCAAGCCTCGAAGATGGATTTTCATGCTATCTTCTAAATAAAATAGAGCTGTAACACTGAGCTGTAACACTGATTTGTCTAAGAGCTATGACATGGTCCATTCGAGACCTGAGAGCTATAACACGGTCTATCCAAGACCTGAGAGCTGTGACACGCCGAGGGAGCTTTAATGCCCGTCACTCCAAATCTTTGTTGTGACGAGACAAAGAATCGAGGAACATACAGTCGCGTGACAGAACTAAGCTGAATTATGCTCCATTGGCAAGTAATACTTGACAACGACGGTGGAATTTGGCCACTTGATGCGAAGAGCCAACTCATTAGAAAAGACCCCGATGTTGGGAAAGATTGAGGGCAACAGGAGAAGGAGGTGGCAGAGGATTAGATGGTTACATAGCATCACCAACTCAATGGATATGAATCTAAGCAAGCTCCAGACAACAGTCAAGGACAGGGGAGCCTAGTGGGCTGCAGTCCAGGGGGTTGCAGAGGGGGACACGACTTAGTGACTGAACAATGAAAGAGTGGAATTTTGTAACATAAGCTACAGCCTCTTCCCACGGCAGTTTTTATGTGTAGGCATGCTCTCTGAGAAAGTGGTCAGAGTGAACACAACCCTGAGGCCTCAAGACTCTTACTCAGGCATTTTCCTGGAAGGAAACACATCCTTCCCAATTAGTTCTGGATTAAAGCAGACTAAACGGGACTTCCCTGGTGGTCCAGTGGCTAAGACTCTGAGTTCTCAGTGCAGGGGGCCCAGGTTCCACCCCTGGTCAGGGAACTAAGAGCTTGCATGCCACAACTAAAAATCTCATGTGCCGAAACTAAGACCTGGGGCAGCCCAATAAAGAAACAAATAACTATCAAAGAACCGTAGAGTTTAAAAAAAAAAAAAAGGAAAAGCAGACAAAAGAACCAGCAAACAGAGCCTTTTGGGTCATTTTCTCATTCATTTTCTGCAGGAGAACAGGAGCCACGCAATTTTGCCATTGTCTGGTAATCCTTCTGGCTCATACCATGACTTGTCGGTGGCTCCAAGTGGCAGATGTGTTTCCTTTGAGCTGTACCTATCCACTTTCCCCTCCCTTCAGCCCACGATCCTCCTTATATTTTCATTCTTTCTACAGGGATGTTCTTTCCTTCTCCCTGGATAAGCCTAGATGGGAACAAGTGTGTCCAGGAACCACTGGGCAAGACAGGAAGAGGTGAGCCCACTGGGCTTGGATTCCTTACTGGGAAATCTGTTTTCATGGGTGGACCTGCCCACCTGACATTGTTCTGCAGGTAGGGGACACAGAGGACCCCACAGGGTCATAGGGAAAATGACCCAAGGGGCAGAGGCAGGGGAGGAGGGCATCTTGAAAGGAAGAAATGAGCCACTGAGAGGAAGCACACAGATGTGAACAAGGCCAAGACATTCTTATGGGCTTCCTCCAGAATTTTGTACTGCTTTTTTCTTGCCTATTTCAATATTTCCTTCTGATTTCAGACATGTTTTGGGATTATTCACAGGCCTAGGTCTGTGATGTAAAAATTATAGATACAGACCAACATTTATATCCTAAGACTATTGGTTATAGTTTTTGTTTCATTTTTTATTTATTTTTGACCACACCTTGAGGTATGTGGGATTAGTCCCCCAACCAGGGATTGAACCTACACCGCGTGCATTGGGAGCACAGAATCTTAACCACCGGACCACCAGGTATTTGCATACCCCTAGATTTTTATTGGGTCTAATTAATTGTGAAAACTGAACGAGAGTAGGAAGTTTTTTTGTTGTTGTTTTTGTTAGTGTTGAACCTTAAACTGCTGTTTTTTAAAAAATGCCCACCAACTGAGACATCAGGAACTCTTGTTTGTACTTACCTTCTACCATTTGGGCAACCTTTCTCCTATCTTCAGATCTTGCCTAAAATATAAATGATAATCATACATTTGTTCTGGAGTTAGCAGGAAGGAGTAACAAATACTATTCTTATGGGGACTGGGGAAGGTGCTCGTAGTTGGGCCATCATTGCTCGTAGCTGGGCCATGGCCAAGATGCTACCATCACCTGAGGACAGCATCTGCTGACCCTAAGCCTGTGACTTGAATGAATACATGCTGACACCCGAAAGCTGAACTTTAATCCCTGGCAAGTGTCACTTTTAGGGGCAGCTCTTTGATAGATTTTGTTGAGATTCTGCTAAGAATGGTTTGCCTGAGACATAAAAGAGAAATATGGATCCACCACATGGGAGATGTGTTTTCATAAAAATGCACTTTGCAACTCTGGCTGCATCTCTCTCTCTCTTTCCTTTCTTTCTCTCTCTCTTTCTCTTTTTTTTTAGTGGACAAGCCACGCCTCCTTTAGGGTCTTAGTTCCCGCATCAGGGATTGAACCCGTGCCCCCTGCAGTGGAAACCCAGTCTTAACCACGTGACTGCCAGGGAAGTCCCCAGACACATTTTTTTATTTGACTTGTTATGAAATAAGTTAGTGTTTCTTCACATTAATTGATATTTATGAGAGTTTTTTTAAAAAGAAAGGTGGGGGTTTTTCACATGGGATTCTGGGGCTGGGGTGAAGCAAGTGAGATCTCCAGGGGCCAAATTTAAGGAGGAGCTCACTCTTGGGGCTGTGAGAGCACAGGGTCGATGTGACTTTCAGAGTCTGTGCCTCTAAATTGGGCACCCTGGTGCCTTGCTTGCCTCCTCCTAGTGCCAGGCCTATGGGAACACCTGGGATGCGTGCAGAGGAGGAGAAATTGTGGAAAGATTGGTGAGTATTGGTCATTCTCTGACTGTTCTGAGATCTGTGGTTTGAGCCCCAGACAGGAGAGAAGGTACCGTAAGTCCCCTACACACAAAACTTCAAGTTACATACTTTCAAAGATGTGAACACGCATCCCATCAACGTCTGGCCTGAGTAACACTTCAGCTTACCCTCCGTCTCCTATTGTTGACAACCCTTCAGTCCACCATCTCCCACCTCCACTCCCTCCTCCAGCCAATAATTCTTCTTGCCCGTTCACTGATGAGAGCCCCTGTGTGCCGGCTATTGTGCTGTGCTACTGTACTTTTCAGGGTACTGTAGGACTAAAAATGTTTTCTTTATTTGGTATGTCTGTTTGTTATGTACTTTTTATGTGGAAAGCATGATAAACCTATGACAGAACAGTGATATATAGCCAATTATGCCAGCTGGGTACCTATGCTAACTTTTTTGGACTTACAAACAAATTGGACTTACAAACACACCCTGAACAGAACTTGTTCGTTATGTAGGGGACTTACTGCAATGACCACCAGAAATTAAAAGATAGGGAAAAGGTAGGTCTTTGAGTCTAAACAGTGTCTTTGGACTCAGATTCCAACTTGACATGGGACTGGGGAGGAATCCTTTCTCCCCTCCAAGTCAGCAGAGCCAGGAGTAGAGCCTAGTCCATTGTAAGCTCCGTGTGGCCGCAGGAGAGGATGCTGAAACGCTGAGGGCATCAGCAAACCCTGTGGGATAGGAGGCTCATTCTGACAACAGAGGGCCTGGGTATTCTTGTAACAATATAGCCCTGGGAGGTCCTGACTAGGGGAGGGAGGGCCAAGAGTCCAAGCATGACCTCGCTTGTATTTCCTGGCCAGGGACATCAGTCAGGTGGCTGACACACATTCACAACAGCAAAGGTTACACAATACTTGCATTTTGGATCTGCATTCTGAGCTGGTGGTTGCTGAGTTTTAAGGATCTTGCAATGCTCTGCAGGTAATAGATGAGCATGCTAGGGTGGAAGAGCACAGGGTGGTGAGTGTCCTTCATCTCCTTTCTCAGCTTTTCTGGCCATGTTCCCCACCAGATGTGGGCGACCAGCCAACCCCCACTCCCACCCCAGCCCGCCCTCTGAGGACAAAATGTGTCAGCGAGTTCTCAGGCTGGTGAGCACCAGGAAGGGGCGGCATTCCTTTTCTCTCTCCTGATTTTCAAAACCACCTCCATGGACCTGAAATTCTTCACAGGTGACAACAGTAAGGAAGGAGTGAAGATGGGTGAGGAATTTACAGTGCAGCATGCCAGGAATCTTAGATCACTATTTGATGTTCTTTTCCCTTTAAGTCAAAACAGACACTACTGAGCTGCACTATAAAATTCCATGTTGAGATTAAACCTCTGGAAAGTAACATAAGGATAATGACACTAAACCCCATGATAATGGCCACAGTGATGGCCCAAATCCTGGTGATGAATCCATCATGCTCTGCCTCCCTGGTCCCCATGGGTTTCAGTGTTCCTGCTCAGATCATCACGCTCCATAAGTGACTTTTGAATGAACTCACTGAACTTGTGCTCTTACTGGGAAGCAGTGATTTTCTTGTTGGCCAAACACATAGAAGTCCCCCCACAACTGGCAGGAAAGTACTCACAAAAGTAGCAGTACGGCTGGCAGGATGACCACAGGGCTACTGATGTACCCAATCACAGAGCCAAACCACTTGGGAAAGTCCTTCTCAATGGTTTCTGACACGATGTCATAAATTTTCTCTTGTCCACTGTGAGAAAGAAAACCATAATTCCAGATTATATTGCTTTTGGCAGAAGGATCATGTGAGCCATTAAAAAAAAAAAGGAGAGGGGAGCTATTTGGCTAGAGTCCAATCCTCAAGTCAGTTTCAAAGCTTAAGTAAGTATCTGATGAATGTGGATGATATGTAAGTTTCCTAAGATGATGCCATCTGAAGTATTCATTTGATTAACATGTAGGCTTGAAGATGAGGTCAATAATTACATGGGGGTATGTGTGTATAACGTATACAAAGACAGACTCTAAATGTTTCATAAATGTATCAAAACTGACTTATATGGGATTCCCCCAGTGGTCCAGTGGTTGACTCCATGCTTCCAATGCAGGGGGGGTGAGTTCGATCTCTGGTGGGGGAACTAAGATCCCATATGCTGCACAGCCAAAAAATAAAATTTAAAAAAAAAAACCCTAATTGAAAGCAAATCCTAGGTGGAGATAACTCTAGGGACTTCTGTCTTGATGCAGCTAGGTAAGTGTAGAACCAAAAGTGACACTGGAGACTTCCCTGGCCGCCCAGTGGTTAAGACTCCATGCTTCCAGTGCAGACAGTGTGGGTTCAATCCCTTGTCAGGGAGTTAGGATCCCACATGCCTCATGGCCAAAAAACCAAAGTATAAAAAACAGAAGCAATATTGTAACAAATTCAATAAAGACTTTAAAAATGGTCCACATCAAAAATGTCTTTTTTTAAAAAAAAAAGTGACATGGACAATCTTTTAGTAAAAGTTTTCTGAGTTCTAGAAGAGTAAGACTGACCAGGTAGAATTTCTTTCCAGCACTGGAGCAATGCCTTTCCCCGTTTTTATTTATTTATTTATTTCGTTTTTATTTTAAGTAGGCTGTATCTTTTAAAGATGAGCACAAAGATGATCATATTTGAGGGCAGCTGGCTTAGCAAGTGAAGAACACTGGTCATGGATTTAAAAGACATGAATTTGCAGTTTTTCTCTGCTGTTGACCTGCTTTGTGAGCCAGGAGAATTCAGTTCAATACAGGAGTCCTTTCCCTTCTGCTGTCAGTAGCTCCAGGCAGAGCCGAATAAACTAAGATAACTTGCCCGTGCATGCATGCTCAGTCATGTCCAACTCTTCTGAGACCCCAGGGACTCTAGGCCTCCAGGCTTCTCTGTCCATGGGATGTTCCTCTATTAATGGCAAGAATACACTAGTAGGGTGCCATTTCCTATGCCAGAAAATCTTCCCTACCCAGGGATCTAACCCGAGTCTCTTACTACCCTGCACTGGCAGGCAGGTTCTTTACCACTAGCGCCATCTGGGAAGCCCTGACTTACCTGAATGGTCCACAATTTAAAGATGGTTTGTACCGGACTATAGCAAAAATGGTTGGCAGCATGCATAGGAAGAGCATAAACAGGAGCATTGCCAAGTAGAAATTGTTGGATCTGCAAAGAAAACAAGTGCCAGGTGTTGTGTTCATTCCCTGGCCAGCTGCCACTGATGCAAAGTATCACCCCACCTCTCCTGCCCCCCAAAACAACAACACAGAAACTGTAGCCCTAACTCTCTGCAAACAGAAAAATATCCTCCTCCCATTACTGCTAAGGAAAGGGTCTGTCACAGGGTCACAGGCAACTTAGCAAACTAGAAATGGATACTCCAAGGAAATTAGTGATCACCCAGCCCAACCTGCTCATCTACTAATCACTTGCTGAGCACCTGTCCACCTCAAAACAAGAGAGGGGTGACCCCATGGCCATCACACAGTAAACCTAATTCATGGAAAAAATCTTAGAAGTTTTGTCCCACCCACCTAAGTCCTTAAGTAGTGATTTCCTCTCCAGTCCCCAGCCTTGAGCTTGTCCCCTGTGTCTAAGGATGGTGTGACTCCTTCACTGTGGTTCTTAACTCTCTCACTTGGATGTGTCTCTCAGCCTTTCATCAGCTCTGCTCCTAGCTGCTCAGGATGAAAAATAGTTCCTGCCTGATTAAGCCCTGGGCCCCGGGTCCTGAGTTAGTATCTGAAAGCTCGGCCACTCAGGCTTCCCCTGAGGACAGTGCAGGCCTGTTTGGTGTTTTTAGGACTGTAAACAGTCCTGAAAAGAGAATGAATGATCTGTCCACCTACAGATTCTCAGACAGCATGCTCTCTCTAATGAAATAGACTGGTTAGAAGAGGAAAGAAAATATCAGGCCACTTAGAATGTAGTAAGTAGGTGAGTGTTAATCTGTGAAGCCTTTCTCTATTTATGTATACACATTCTTTATGCATGCATACTAAGTCGCTTCAATTGTGTCAGACTCTGTGAAACCCTATGGACCATAGCCCACCAGGCTCCTCTGTCTATGGGATTTCCCAGGCAAGAATACTGGAGTGGGTTACGGTGCCCGGTTCCAGGGGATCTTCCCAACCCAGGAATCGAACCTGTGTCTCTTATGTCTTCTGCATTGGCTGGCAGGTTCTTTACAACTAGCACCATGCAGGAAGCCCACACATTTTATATAAAATGTATAGACACATATAAATATATATATGTATATACAGGAGCTGAGAAAGTTTAGACGGTAAAGAATCTGTCTTCAGTGCAGAAGACCTGGGTTCAATCTGAGTTGGGAAGATGCCCTAGAGAAGGGAATGGCAACCCACTCCAGTATTCTTGCCTGGAGAACTCCATGGACAGAGGAGCCTGGCAGGCTACAGTCCATGGGGAGTCCGCCATGACTGAGTGACTGACACTAGATGATGGTTAAACTTCAGGAAAAAGTTATAAAGGAAGTGTCATGAGCTTAAAGAAGAGTCGTGATTCCTTCCAAGGGCAGGGTGGAGGGGAGCAGTGGGCACTGGCAATGGCTTCAGGGAGGAAATGAAAATGGAGGGTGAACAAGTTTTTGACAGGCAGGGAGCTGGGGAGATCCCCCTGGATAAGTCAAGTGTGGTTGATGTGAGTTCTCTCCACTCACTGACCTGGAGGCCCGGAAGACTTGCTGGTGTGGTGCATTGCAGGTCAGCACGGCCCAGCTGCGCAGGTACATGAGCCCAATGAGTTTGAGGACGTTGAAGGCAGGCAGACATGGGGAGAAGAAGGCCCCCATCCTGAAACCACAAGGGGAGGCCAGTGAGCTTCTGTTCTCCTCGGGTCTGCCTTGGCTCTGAGAATTCGAGATGTGTACTCTGTGCTTAAATGACTGAGGAAGCCCCTGGAGATCTGAGATCCAAAACCGCCACCTTCTGGAAGTAAGACTGGTCACTTCTGCGGATAAGCTGAGAGCCTATTTTAAAATAGCCTCTTAAGGAAAAACCAGAAAGGACTTCGCTGGTGGTCCAGTGGTTAAGACTGCAAGCTCCCAATGTAGAGGGCACAGGTTCCATCCCTGGTTGGGGAACTAAGATCCCACAAGCTGCACAGCATGGCCTAAAAGAAATTCTCTTGACACAGGAATGCTAAGTGTCTTTTCACAGTTAACAAAGGAAAGACCCTCTTCTGGTCAAGATACAAACAGTGGATGACTATGATTCTGAGTAGGCTCTAGATTTTGCCTATCTTTGGTGAGGGCTAGGGCTTCCCTGGTGTCTCCTGCCTGCAATGCAGGAGATGCAGGATATGTGGGTTCAATCCCTGGGTCAGGAAGATCCCTTGGAGGAGGGCATGGCAACCCACTCCAGTATTCTTGCCTGGAGAATCCCATGGACAGAGGAGCCTGGTTGGGCTACATGGAGTCTCAAAGAGTTGGACACAACTGAAGCAACTAAGCATCTAAACATGCATGGGGAGGGCTACATTAATCAGTTATTGACTTTCAGTTTCCATCAACATATGTGCAGCACAGCTACTTTTGTTGCACCTTGGGCTGAGCATCCTCACACATTTTGGCCCATTTAACCTTCTGCAATCATAGAGGAGGAGTAGGGACCTCTCTGGTGGTCCAGTGGTTAAGAATCTGCCTTCCACTGTAGGGGACACGAGTTCAATCCCTGGTTGGGAAACTAAGATCCCACATGCTAAGTGACAACTAAGCCCTCAGGCTGCAATTAGAGAGAAGACCACATATAGCAATGAAGACCCAACACAGTCAAAAATAAAAGTTAATAAACATATTAATATGAAAATAAAATAAAAGGAGGGGTTAGTATCCAAAGTTGGGGCTGGGAAAATTAGGTACTTTTTTCAAAGACTAATAATAAAAGGGTGACCTATATCAACCAAATTGAGTGCTTTTGGGAATGACAGGCCTAGGATAAAATACCAGGGAAACAGAGATACAATTACTCTGCAAATAACGGCCAAATAGGGAATGAAACCCAGATCTTCTGACTTAAGGCTAATCTGCTTATACTAGATGCTTATTCAATACAATACTTGTCAAATTTGGATTTAGCAGCAAAAAGATAAATATAGATGCAAGGATAGGTTTGATAAGTAAAACTCTAAGAAAAAACTTTTGGCTTCTCACATCAGGCAAAAAGATCACTGTCTATGTGACGTGAGGCAAGACACTTAGCTTCTCTTTTCTTTAGTTTCTTTGTATTAAAATGGAGAAGAAAATACTAATTACCTCGTAGGGTCTCTATAAGGATTTAACCAATTATTATAGGTTAAAAAAAAAAAAGCACCTGATATCTAGCAAATGTTAAATAAATGTGATGTATTCTTTTAATACTATATTTATGAAAATATTTTTCAAAATAAGTGGACTATAAGAACACAGAATTAATTTTTTTTCTTGCAATGATGTCTTTTTAAAAAAATATTTATTTGGCTGCACCGGGTCTTAGTTGTGACACTCAGGATCTAGTTCTCTGACCAGAGATTGAGTCCGGGCACCCTGCATCGGGAGCTTGGAGTCATAGCCGCCAGACAATCAGGGAAGTCCCAAGAACACAGAATTTGAATAAAGGAATATTACTTGATTCTCCATTTCCCCTGCATTTTACTGTATGATGATGAAGAGATTGTGTCTTGTGAATGTATGGAACATTCAGGCACTTATTCCTTTTCTTTGTTTGCTTGTATTTTAACAGAGAGCACTTTAGAGGGTCCAGGAGGGAAAGCCAGAGGTGGAGGAATGATTAGGGAGCTCTCTGCCATGCCCCCAGGGACACACTCGTCCATGCGGACCAGATGGTCCCTTCCAGCCTTTAGCATCTTTATGAACATGATTGCCAGGGCTGGGAGTTGCCCTGGGTGAGCAGCCTTCCCCTAGGATGGGTCTGTCTATCCGGCGGATGGATGGTCGTGCACCTGGGCTTAATGGAAAGATGAAACAAGAGGATTTCCCTGGTGGCACAGTGGGTAAAAATCCACCTGTCAATGCAGGGGACACAGGTTCAGTCCGGAAAGGTCCTATGTCCCTGTTCAGTCCAGGAGGATCCCACATGCTTTGGAGCAACTAAGCCCATGCAGTGCAACTACTGGATCTGTGCTCTGCTCCACAGCAAGAGAAGCCACAACGAAAAGCCCAGGTGCCTCAATAAAGGGCAGCCCCACTCGCTGCAACTAGAGAAAGGCTACACAAAGCAACTAAGACCCAGTAGAGCCAATAAATAAATAAATATTCTCAAAAAAATATGAAAGGAGAGTGGGGAGCTGAGGGCAGGCTCCCCGCTGTGACACAGCTACTGAAGGAAGTCCTCCTGAGGGGTCAGCAGCCACTCCTCCTAGCCTACCCCCTCCACCAGCCCCGCCTTCCCCAACAGTTTATTCTACTGGGTCTTGGTTCTTGTGCAGTTTTGTTTGCTTATTTGTTTTGCAGGGGCTGATAGTGGTCTAAAAAATGGACTATTTCCTTCATCATTCCTTTCCACAAAATGCTTCAAAAACCATGACTGAAACGACTATTCATATGAAATCCTTCAGTCATAAACTGTTTATGTCCTTTCCTAATTCTTATGACTGTGTTTACTATGGTCACGCCGCATTCAGTCGAAGTAAATTAAAATCTCAGCCCAGATTAGATGTGAGTACAGGCAAGAAGAAGTTTTGGTACATACCAAATCATTCCTTGGTTGTAGACTAAATGTAACACGTTCTCTGCGATTTTGAATTCCCCGTATTCAGGCTACAAGGGAAAATGAACTTCTGCATTAAAAAACAATCCAAAGTTCTTTGCGTAAACCAGTTCATTATAATGACACGCATAGAATTCTTTGCTCCCATCGTCTGCGTGGCCATCCCAGAAAATAGTGAATGGGGAAAAAACAGAAATGGAAACTTAGTTTTGTACATCCTTTCTCTCGTCCCTCACGTGTTTTCTCTCAGCCATGTCAGTTTCCCAGCCTGGCCATCAGGAAAGGGTGGATCCAGCAGCATCTTACTTACAAACTTGCTCTCCAGGTCCCAGCACCAGTAGTCACTTAAGTACCGAACGAAAAGTCCTCGGAAGAAGTCTATGAGCAGAATGCTGGCCACAGTGAAGAGCATGTCGATGATGGACAGCTTCAGCATCTCCTGAAACACAAGGCATCCTTGCTTGCCACCATGCCCAGCCCTCCCCATAGCCACTTTCTCATCAGGATCCTCCCACCTCTGTTCATTTCTGTGACTTGAGCTACTGGGTCCCCTCCAATGGTGACTTCATTTTTGGCACACAATGGGCACTCAATAAATATTTGTTCATCTGGGGACTTCCCTGGTGGTCCAGTGGTATAGACTTCACCTTCCAATGCAGGGAGGCCAGGTTTGATCCTTGGTTGGGGAGCTAAGATCCCACATGCCTCGGGGCCAGAAAACAAAAACATAGATCAGAACCAATATTGTAAAACATAAAACAAATTCAATAAAGACTAAAAAATTGTGCATGTGCGTGTTCAGTCATGTCTGACTCTTTACAACCCCATGAACTGTAACCTGCCAGGTTCCTCTGTCCATGGAATTTTCCAGGCAGGAATACTGGAGTGGGTTGCCATCTCCTCCAGGAGATTTTCTCAACCCAAGGATGGAACCTGTGTTTCCCACCTTGACAAGCTGATTCTTTACCACTGGGCCACCTGGGAAGCCCAAAAGTGGGAAGACTAAAAAATGGTCCACATCAAAAAAATCTTTTAAAAAAATTTGTTCATTTGAATTTTTATATTTGAGGCCAGCATTACACCAAACCAGGAAAAAAAAAAATCTCTGATTCGGAGCCATTTAGTAGGAGACCACTTGAGGCATGATTATGGGATAGTATCTAGGGAGTGAGATTCTCTGTATAAGACAATAGAGCAAATATGAAAGGCAGATGGGTTCAGAGCACAGATTTTGGAGCAGATGCCTGCATTTGGGGCATCACTCTGCTTTTATGTGTGTGCATGCTCAGTCATGTTCGACTCTTTGTGACCCCATGGACTGTAGCCCACCAGGTTCCTCTGTCCATGGGATTTTCCAGGCAAGAATACTGGAGTGAGTTGCCATTTCCTCCTACAGGGGAGCTTCCTGATCCAGGGATCAAACCCACATCTCCTGTGTCTCCTGCATTGCAGGAAGATTCTTTACCGCTAACCAGTCCATTCTGAAGGAGATCAACCCTGGGATTTCTTTGGAAGGAATGATGCTAAAGCTGAAACTCCTGTACTTTGGCCACCTGATGCGAAGAGTTGACTCATTGGAAAAGACTCTGATGCTGGGAGGGATTGGGGGCAGGAGGAGAAAGGGACGACGGAGGATGAGATAGCTGGATGGCATCACGGACTCAATGGACGTGAGTCTGAGTGAACTCCGGGAGATGGTGATGAACAGGGAGGCCCTGGCATGCTGCAATTCATGGGGTCACAAAGAGTCGGACACAACTGAGCGACTGAACTGAACTGAACTGAAGCCATCAAGGAAGCCCCTTAACTATCTGTCATGTGGATAAGTTACTCAACCTCTTGTGCTTCAGTTTCCTCATCTCTGGTTCTAAGGCTGATAACAATAAAATTCTAGACTAAGCACTTACAGCAGGGCCAAGCACATGGTTCATACTGCAGGAGTCTTTACACTGATTATTTTTATTTGTTTTGAGACCCGGGCAATCTTAAACCTCCAATAAACTTATTTTCCTTTTCTATAAAAGAGGCATAATGGCAGTCAGAGGGTTGCTAGAGTCAACTGATGAAATCGACTCAGAAGGGTTTTATAAAGGACAGCAACCAACCTGTCCAACGTAGGTCTCCCAGCATTGGTCTTGTGGAGTCCGGGTGGAGACCGTGGTCTTGTTGGCTCCTGAGAGAGGTGAGATGTAAGTTGGAATGTTGGCCTCTTCCGAGGCCCACGTGCTGTTTCTCCTGAGCCCTATTCCAGGCCCAAGTGTGGACCATCTGTCTTCTCCGGGGGCTGCCCTGGTGGCAAAGAGGGTGGTAGAATCTATCCAGTGATTTGTGCTATTTTGGGGAGTGGCTTCCTACAGACAGAGGAAAGGAAGAAAAGAGATGGCTCAGTTACAGTTAGTTCCCAACATGTAAACGGGTTCAGTTCTGAGACTGTGTTCATAAGTCCAACAAAGTCAGCCTAGGTACCCAACAAACACAATCTGCTCTATAGTATTGTATGGTCATAGGTTTATAATACTTTTCACACAAATAATACATAAAAAGTAGACCCCCCCCCAAATAAAGAAAACATTTTTATTCTTACAGTACAGGACCTTGAAAAGTACAGTAGTACAGTTACAATTTAGCTAGCACACAGTAGCACGTTCACATCTTTGAAAGTATGCAACTTGAAGGTTCGTATGTAGGAGATTTACTGTGTTTGTAACTAACAATCTATCATGAACACCAAGGGTATCATTGCAATGCTTGGGAATAATCTCTTTCTGTATCTCTGTTTCTGTCTCCATCTCTCTGTCTCTCTCACTCTCCCACTCTCTCTAGCTTGGTTGATAACCACTTGACTAGAAAGGGTCCAGGAATGAACACTGTAATGAATAGTGTTTATTGGTCACTAGTAAGTGTCAGAAGTGAAGAAGGAAATGGCAACCCACTCCAGTACTCTTGTCTAGAAAATTCCATGGATGGAGGAGCCTGGTGGCCTACAGTCCATGGGGTCACAAAGAATCAGACATGACTGAAGGACTTCACGAGTGTCAGAGGCTGTCCTAGGTTATAGCCTGTTCTGTTTCTCATTTTCACTAGAGTGTCAGGTAAGAATGATTATTCCACGTGATAGATAAGATAGATGCGATAGATGAGGTGAGTGCTCCTTACTAGGAGTGGATGTGATACATGAGAGGCAGCTCAGCTGGATGAAGTAAGATGCTAGTAGGTGGCAAGTGGGGACCCAGTCTTTGCAAGCCCTGATGCAGAACCATTACTCCCCATGGCCTCTGCTGTCTTACAAGCCACCGGATTTGATGTTAGTCAGGTATGGCTTGTATAAACAACCCCGAGAAACCTCCTCTTCCCTGCCTCACTTCCCCCTGCACTTTAGGATATTCTCACAGGTGGATCAGGTTTAACATGAACTCCAAACCTACCCTAGGCTAAGAGTGTAGCCCCTGGTGAGTATTGGGAGGGGGGCTGCTCTGAACTGTTCTCCATAAGATGTTTATATTCTCCTGATTTTCTGAGTGGATCACATGGCCTGCAGTTCTCCCAGGATAATTTACCAGAGCTGTTGATGGCCTTTCTGGAAAGAGAGTCAGGAAACCCAGATTCTCATTCTAGCACTTATCAGTGACTAGCCATCAATTCTGGCCTCAGTTTCTCTATCTTGGAAGTGGGACTACTTTTCCCATCCTTATGTTGCGAAGACCACAACTGAATTGAATTTCCAACACGAATAATGGAGTGCAAGTACAAGCAGTAATGCTGACAATACTGATGATGGCCCTGTACGTGTGTGTATGTGTGTATATGTGTGATTGTGTGCATGTGTGTGTATATATATATGTATGTTTATGTGTATATGTGTGCCTGTGTATATGTATGTCTGTGTACTTGTGTGTATATGTGTACATGTGTTTGTGTGTATGTATGCATTTGTATGTATATTTGTATACATGCTGCATGCTAAGTCACTTCAATAATGTACAGCTTTTTGCAACCCTATGGACTGTAGCCCACCAGGATCCCCTGTCCGTGGAATTCTCCAGGCAAGAATACTGGAGTGGGTTGCCATTTCCTCCTCCAGGGTATCTTCACAACCCAGGGATTCACCCACACCTCTTCCGTCTCTTGCATTGGCAGGCAGGTTCTTTACCACTAGCACCACCTAGGAAGCCCAATGTGTGCGAGTGTATGCATATATGTGTATGTGTGTGTGTGCGTGCATATGTGTGCACACACGTGTATGTGTATATATGTATGCACGGGTGTATGAGTAAGTGTATGCATGTGTGTGTCCATGTGCATATATGTGTATAAATGTGTGTGTGTGTGTGTATGTGTATATGTGAGCATGTGCCTGTGTGTGGTATGGGGGAGGCAGTGGGCAGCTGGGCAAGTTCCCAGGGCATAGCACTCACCTCAATGCTCATGCTGTTAACTTTGTCCAGGAGGGCGATGATCAGACTGTAGAGGTTTCCCAGATAGAGTACAAGGACCCTGAAAGCCACAAACCCACCTTGAATGAGCAGACCACCACACAAAATCCATGCTTCTGTCTGATCCATGCTTCTGCCATGATTCTGGAGTGACTACCATGCTTAGGCTAAGACAGTGGTTGGTTTGCACCCTTGGTTTCCTTCAGAATCAGATTGTGTAAAAAAAAGAAAAAATAGCCTGAACTCATGAGGGGCAAGTCTATTGATGCCTCTGTTTCTCTAGTTTTGAACAAGAACGAGGCCAATCTGCGTACTAGGAATGCAATCATAGTATTGCTTCTCCCTGGTGTGTACCTGTGAGGGAGCTGCTGCAGAATGCTCTCCTCTCTCTCGGGCTCACAGAGGAGGTGCTGAGCGCAGCACAGAGGCAAGGGCTTGAGCCTAGGGGCTGGGACCACCCCTCCCCACAGAGCCACCCTGGATGAGGGGTTTCCACATGCCATCCCCTGATCTTTCAAGTGTTGTTTTTCTATCTTTGAAATGACAATTGGACTTCCATTGGACTTCAAGGCTGGCAAACCACAGCCTTTTAGCCAAATCCTACCCTCTTCTATTTCTAGAAATAAAGCCGCAAGAAACACGGCCACACCCCACAGATGCTGTACGGTCCATGGTCACTTCCCTACTATGACCTCAGAATGGAGCCTTCGTAGCCCTTCGTAGTCTCTCCTCAGAGACTTCATAGACCAGCACGATCAAAAAGACGGACTTGGTCCTTTACAGAAAATATTTGCCGACTCCTGAAAGAGAGTCATTCTTCCCAAAGTGATCTGGGGGAAATTTGTTCTGTAGAACATGATCCAGTGTTACAAGAGGAAATACAATCAAAGCACTGGAGGGCCCAGAGGTATGGGAGACAAGTAAGCCAGGTTCTAACATCCCTGCCCTCTGCGACCATCACCCTAACAGAACCTCCCCTAAAGCTGCACGTCTACTGACACGTCTACTGCTCCAGGGAGAAGATGGACATTTTTCAGTAAGACAGTGATGAAGCCAGTGCTAGCAATGAAATATGGTTTCATGAGGCTGGCCCCTCTGATCTCCCCTGTCCCCAGTCTGCTGTGGCTCACATCTACCACCTGCTGAACACCCACTGACCATCCTGACACAGTCTCTATGGGTCTGTGCTTTGGGGAATTATGAGTAAAGCATCATGTTCTTCTCACATCTGGAAAGACAGCAAGAGTCTCTCACCTCTTGTGGTCAATCCACCAAGGGACTCAAAATGTGGGCAAAACAGGGCAGCCTTTCCTTCATCTTCTGGTCCTCTTTCTCTAGCATCTGCTTTTTCTGCCTGTTTTCCCCTCTTCTCATCCTCTCCATCCCTCCCTCCCTCCTCCTTTTTTCATCTTGTTCTCATCACCACGCTTTCATCCATCTCTTCCATCCAGTCCTCCCGGTCCTTCCTCTCCAGCCCCTTCCTCTCTCCCTACCTCCTCTTCCCCCTCCTTCCCATTATTCAACCCCTGTGCCTAAGATGCTCCATAGGGCTAGTCTTGTGCTAAGGTTGGCGGGGTGGGGCAAAGGAAGCCCTGGCTCCTGAGAGACTGAGTTCCCCCGGTGGGTGGCCAGACAGTGGACCCATAAGGAAACCTCCCAGCACGGTGGCCGTACCTTGCCAGCTGGAAGCGCAGTGTGGTTCGTGGGTGGTACATCTCCAAGGCGGCAATAAGGTCGAAGGCCGATGGTGCCAGCATGGTGACGAGGGAGACCACCACACTCACCTACCAAGAGAAAGCATGCCCCACCGAGCTCCTCCAAGGGCCCTCCACCCCCGAATCTCAGCCTTCATCACCTGACAGTTGATCTCATAGCCTAATGTTTGGTAGGGGAGAGGGGTATTCAGAGGATCGTGCAGTTCTTACATGGAAAACCTCCCCCAAATCTTAGTTAATTAGCTGTTTGACAAAGCCACTTTGCCATGGGTTTATTCTTTCCAGTGGTGGTGGTGGTAGTTTAGTCGTTAAGTCCTGTTCGACTCTTTGCAACCCCAGGGACTCTAGCCCACCAGGCTCCTCTGTCCATGGGATTCTTCAGGCAAGAATACTGGAGTGGGTTGTCATTTCCTTCTCCAGGGGATCTTCCCAAGCCAGGGATCCAATCCACGTCTCCTGCATTGCAGGCAGATTCTTTACCCACTGATCCTCCAGGGAAGCCCTATTCTTTCTAGGAACTTTCCTTAAACTGAAGACACTCACACATGCCTTTTGGGATTCACTGGTGTTTTGGTCACCTTCTTCAATTACCACCTTATTTTATGTATACTTTTCTTACCTTGGATGGAAGAACAAAATAAGTGTAGCTGTTAAGAACAGACAAGGAAACTCTGAGAGATAATAAATATTCTTTCTGCACAGGCAAGATTTAGAGCATTACTTTTGAATGACTCTTGTTTCTCTGTATTTATGGCAAGTGAAAGCAGAGGCTTAGCTGGTACATGAGGCTTAGCAAGTGAAAGCAGAGGCTTAGCTGATGTGAGCTAAAGAAGAAATAATTTCTGAATTTATCTTTCAAAAATTTATCTACCTATCCATACACAAGCACATATTTTTATAATCCACTTAATTGACATAAAATACAGAGGTATGAGAACAGACTCTGTAATGCAGTCTCAGATTCTGAAAAATTATTGTACATTGAGGATGAATGTATTGCCTGCACACTTTGTTTTTAATCATTTTCATAGAAGTGGTCTGAGAAGTGGCTACTTCTGCCATTCAAATATTTACAGGTAAATCAAACTTTCAGGACCAGAGTCTTACAATAATTAGTAAGAATTATAAATTTGTTTATAACCTTCCTCTTGGTAATCTTCTATTTGTGGGAATAGTCACATAGATGGAAGGGAAAGGACTTTTACAAAAATGAGCCATTGGTGTGAGGCTATTTTGGGAAGCAGTACTGTGACTTAGAAATACAGAGAGACTTCCCTGGTGGTCCAATAGTTAAGAATACACCTTCCAATGCAGGGGATGCAGGTTCGATCCCTGGTCGGGGAACTAAGATCCCACATGCCTCAGGGCAATTAAACCCACATGCTGCAACAAGAGAAGCCTGCACACTGCAGTGAAGACCCAGTACAGGCAAAATATAGAAATATGGAAACCACCTAAATGTTCAACAATCCCCACGTGGTCAACTTCGACACAGGCAATGAAGACAATGCAATTGCTAATGCAAATCCTGGTGAAGTCAGTTTCTGGAAGCATGCATATAAAGAAACACAAAGCCAAGAAAGCAAAGCACAGTCAGCAGTGCAACTCCAAGGGAAAGAATGTACAGATCTTGAGAGTGGTTTTGAATCAAAACCTTCCTCATTAAGACCAGGGATATCATTCAGCCAAGCCTGAGTGTTGTCACTCTGGTTCCCAGCCCTTGTGATCCATGCTCTAGAATAAGAGGACTACAGTTTTTCCATGGAGATACTTCCAGTGAATCCCCTTAAGAAAGACCACAGAGGGGACTTCCTGGTGGTCCAGTGGCTAAGACTCTGCACTTCCAGTACAGAGAGCATCGGCTTCATCCCTGGTTGGGGAACTAGATCCCACATGCTGCAACTAAAGATCCTGCATACTGCAACTAAGACCTGGTGCAAATTAATTAATTCATTAAAAATAAAAAATAAGAAACACCCAGGAAACAGAGGAGGGTCTGCCACTGTGTGTGGGTACCTCGTTCTTCTCCCAGAGTGTCAGCTCCTTCTTGGACTGCGCCAGCTTCTGGGACCGGTCCACCACGAAGTAGATGAGATAGATGCTCCCAGCAAGTGAGACAAGCACCAGGATGTTGGCAACGACCCGCAGACAGATGGTCACTGCCCTACAGGGAGAGGCAGGTATGGGGACAGTACGCTGGGCTCTGCACAGTGCGCCCAAATGCATGTCTTCCTCACATTTTGACAGAATCAGGAGGATTCAGGATTTGTGTGTGGGAGAGAAATGAGAACTGGGCTTTCTGCTGATTTGTTTGCTTGTAATAATGAATCACCGAATGAGACATTTTTGAATGAGAATGTGTTCAGGATGGCTACAGCTTTCACATTTGAGGGAACATCAAAATCACATGTGAGGTCTGCTCTGTGAGACATGCTAAGAATGTGGAGTCTTGGGTCTCACTCTCAGAGATGGTTAATTCTGTCAATCAAGGTGGGCATTGGAGGGATCTGCATTTGCAACACCTTGCAAGTAATCCTCATGTGGATGGTGCTGTCTGCCCCCTGAGAACACAGATGGAGTCCCATCCTTTCATTTCATAGCTGGAGAAGCAGTGGCCCCAAAGAGTCAAGGGCATTTTGGGGTCATAGAAATTAATGACAAAGAGAGGGCCATTTTCTGACACCCTATGGAGAGTCCATCCCCCCATAGCAACTGCTTCCTCTCAGGGGCTGGTGTTTCCTCAACTCCCCAGGTCTCCAGCATCCCCTGGACAGGCTTTCTGCATTGCAGGAACTAACCATGAGCTTAAACCACCAGTGAGGATGGACCTAGAGACTGCCATTCAAAGTGAGGTAAGTCAGACAGAGAAAAACATACACAGTACAATTATCACTCATATGTGGAATTTAGAAAAATGGTAGAGATGACTTATTTGCAAAGCAGAAAGAGAGACTGATGTAGAGAACAAATGCATAGACCCCAAGGGGCTGGGATGAATTGGGAGGTTGGGATCAACATACAAACACTGCTCTGCATACCAGTCAATCCTAAAGGAAATCAACCCTGAATATTCATTGGAAGGACTGATACTGAAGCTAAAGCTCCAATACTTTCAACACCTGATTCAAAGAGCCAAATCATTGCAGAGACCCTGATGCTGGGAAAGATCAAGGGCAGAAGGAGAAGGGGACGACAGAGGATAAGATGGTTAGATAGGATCATCAACGCAATGGACATGAATCTGAGCCAACTCCAGAAGATAGTAAAGGACCGGGGAGCCTGACGTGCTACAGACCATTGGGTCACAAAGAGTCAGACATGACTGAGCAACTAAACACTCAACAGGGAACTACATCCCGCATGCTGCGACTAAGACCTGTCACAGCCAAATAAATAAATAGTAAATATTCTTAGAGAGAAAAATTATAGGGTTCCCACATACCACACTACAAGATGGATAGATTTTAAGAAAAAAGAACTGCCTGACGTTGTATGAAAATGAGATAGACTCTGGTGATTTTGGCACCAAATTAAAATAGCTTATCAATGACTCTAGTATGGGGAGTTTATCATACATACAGGTTTTTGCTTTTCTTCTTTTCCTGTTCTTCCAGTATAGCCTCCTTTAAAGAAAGACACATACAGTATTGAAAGCTTAGTATTATCATTAATCATAAATTTTTACAAATAGTTTATGAGAGAAATGACTTATCCAGTATTTTGAATCATAAATTCAATGCCTAGACTTCATTCTACAAGACTCTGTTGATATCAGCACTTTGTATAATAATAGATTTAAAAAGGCAACTGGAGAGTGGAAAAAAGACATGGAGAAGTAAATTATTGAGATCTTCAAAATGATCTAAATCATTTTTTCTCAGAAGCAGGCACCATTTAGCTGTAATGTTGTTGTTCAGGAGCTCTGTCTCTGAATGCTTTTTACTGTGTTATCTTCTAAGTCAACACTAAGAGCTTGTATCTCCCATATAGATGTATTTATTCATTTACAAGTTATATGCATGCAACATGATAGTAATCCATTATGCAAATTAACACAGATACACACATGGAAATTTTAGAGGGATGAAATTTTTTAAAAAGTTCCAGTGTTTTCCTCCTGTACACCATCGGATTGTTTGGGGCATGTGAGGGACACATCATGTCTCATGATGTTGGAGACTGTGGCTGCCTTGGTCTGAGCACCGTGGGAACGGGACCATGCTGACCCCCAGCAGAGGGCCAGCGGCTCTTGCTATAAAGGCTGTGGTCTGCAGAGCCCTGACTCCTGGCAGCCTGGACAGGCTCCCTAACTCACCCTGATGCTGTTCACGATGGCTGCAGTTTTGCTCTCGGCCGCCTCTGGGTTTCCAATGAGGTAATCCCAAGCACAGAACACCCGCCAGCAGAATGTGTAGTTTTCATTGGAAGCACTGGCGAGGCTCGTGCGAGAGTTCTTAGCCATCCTGCACAAGAGGACCAGAGAAAACCATAATTCATAAAAGACACATGCACCCAAATGTTCATTGCAGCACCTTCACAATAGCCAGCACCTGGAAGCAACCTAAACATCCACCAACAGAGGAATAGATGAATATGTGGTGTGTATTAACAATGGAGTACTACTCAACCATAAAAAGAATAATAATGCCATTTGCAGTAACATGGATGCAACTGGAGATCCTCATACTAAGTGAAGTAGGTCAGATAAAGACAAACATCATATGATATCACTTATAATTCTCCAAGCCAGGCTTCAGCAATACGTGAACCGTGAACTTCCTGATGTTCAAGCTGGTTTTAGAAAAGGCAGAGGAACCAGAGATCAAATTGGCAACATCCGCTGGATCATGGAAAAAGCAAGAGAGTTTCAGAAAAATATCTATCTCTGCTTTATTGACTATGCCAAAGCCTTTGACTGTGTGGATCACAATCAACTGTGGAAAATTCTGAAAGAGATGGGAATACCAGACCACCTGACCTGCCTCTTGAGAAACCTATATGCAGGTCAGAAAGCAACAGTTAGAAATGGACATGGAACAACAGACTGGTTCCAAATAGGAAAAGGAGTACGTCAAGGCTGTATATTGTCACCCTGCTTATTTAACTTATATGAAGAGTACATCATGAGAAATGCTGGGCTGCAAGAAGCACAGGCTGGAATCAGGATTGCTGGGAGAAATATCAATAACCTCAGATATGCAAATGACACCACCCTTATGGCAGAAAGTGAAGAGGAACTAAAAAGCCTCTTGATGAAAGTGAAAGAGGAGAGTGAAAAAGTTGGCTTAAAGCTCAACATTCAGAAAACGAAGATCATGGCATCTGGTCCCATCACTTCATGGGAAATAGATGGGGAAACAGTGGAAACAGTGTCAGACTTTATTTTGGGGGGGCTCCAAAATCACTGCAGATGGTGACTGCAGCCATGAAATCAAAAGACGCTTACTCCTTGGAAGGAAAGTTATGACCAACCTAGAGAGCATATCCATAAGAAGAGACATTACTTTGCCAACAAAGGTCCATCTAGCCAAGGCTACGGTTTTTCCAGTGGTCATGTATGGATGTAAGAGTTAGGCTGTGAAGAAAGCTGAGTGCCAAAGAATTGATGCTTTTGAACTGTGGTGTTGGAGAAGACTCTTGAGAATCCCTTGGACTGCAAGGAGATCTAACCAGTCCATTCTAAAGGAGATCAGTCCTGGGTGTTCTTTGGAAGGAATGATGCTAAAGCTGAAACTCCAGTATTTTGGCCACCTCATGTGAAGAGTTGACTCATTGGAAAAGACTCTGATGCTGGGAGGGATTGGAGGCAGGAGGAGAAGGGGACGACAGAGGATAAGATGGCTGGATGGCATCACCGACTCAATGGATGTGAGTTTGAACTCCGGGAGTTGGTGATGGACAGGGAGGCCTGGCGTGCTGCGATTCATGGGGTTGCAAAGAGTCAGACACGACTGAGCGACTGAACTGAACTGAACTGAATATGTGGAATCTTAAAAGACAAAAAGTCTACAAATGAACTTAACTACAAAACCAAAGCAGAGTTAAGATGTATAACATAAACTTATGGTTACTGGGGGTGGGATAAGGGTGGGGGAGGGATAAACTGGAACATTGTGATTGACACATACATATTGCTATATATAAAACAGATAATTAACAAGGATCTGCTGTATACCACAGGGAATGCTACTCAATTCTCTGTAATGGCCTATGTTCTAAGAGTGAACATATGTATATGTAAGCTTCCCCCAGGTGGCGCTAGTGGTAAAGAATCCACTTGCCAATGCAGGAGATGTAAGAGATGTGGGTTCAATCTCTGGGTAAGAAAGATCCCCTGGAGTAGGAAGTGGCAACCTACTCCAGTATTCTTACCTGGAGAATTCCATGGACAGAGGAGCCTGGTGGGTCAGAGAGTCGAACAGGACTGAGCGACTGAGCACATGAGCACACATATATAGGTATAACTGATTCACTTTGCCGTACACCTTAAACTTACACAATATTGAAAAGTCAACTAAACACTAATTAAAATTTTAATTAATTTAAAAGTTAACAAAAAGACCAGAGAGGGTCATGCCAAAACAGTGTCGGGAGCAGGCTCAGCCACTGGGGGCTGCTGCGAGTCTATGTGGAGCAAGGAGCCCCATCTATGTCTGGACAGGAAGAGCCCTGGCTGGGTTCAGCCCCGTTTGTGGCTTGTGTCCTCAACCACCTGCTTTGAACAGCACATTCTTGGGTGAGTCCATTGCATAAGCTCTCCCATCACTGGTGATCAGGAGGTCCCTGTAGGTGTGCGCACTCACTGCACGTGTGCAGCTGTGATTGTGAAACAAAATTCTTTACTTTGAACTAAATCAGTTCTCCTTGGAGCCCCTGCCCGATGAAGCAACTACCCCACCAAGTGGAAGCCTGTCAGATACCTCTTATACAGGACTTTGCATTAGATGTAAGGCAGGAGTCACAATTCTGTCCTCAGGAAAAAGTCCTCGTGTTCTTGAGGCTAGCGGTCCCCAACTCCTGGGCCACACGCCAATACTGATCCGTGGCCTGTTAGGAACCGGGCTGCGCAGGGCAGCAAACAAAGCTTCATCTGTACTTCAGCCGCTCCCCGTCCTGCTCTCATTACCCCTAGATGGGACCATCTAGTTTCAGGAAAACAAGCTCAGAGCTCTCAGAGTGTGCATTATGGCGAGGTATACAATTATTTCATATCACAATGTAATAATAATAGAAATAAAATGCACAATAAATGTAATGTGCTTGAATTATCCCCAAACCATCCCCTACCCTGTCCATGGGAAAATGGTTTTCCGTGAAACTGGTCCCCAGTGCCAAAAAAGCCCACTGCTCTAGAGCTTCTCTCCTCTTAGAAGCCTTTCCCTTTCTGTCAGATACCTGCTCCAGAGTTGACAGCAATTTGTCTCTTAAACTCTAACATCCAGCAAAGGGTTCGTGTTGTAGGTGGGGTCTTGAGGCCCCCCAGAGGCTAAGCTGGAAAGCTTCCTGTGAACTTTCGGTCCTCAAGTCACTCAGCATCTCCCTGTATGTGAGTATGTATGCCCAGTCACTCAGCTGTGTCTGACTCTCTGCAGCCCCATGGACTATAGCCCACTAGGTTCCTCTGTCCATGGAATATATCCAAGCAAGAATACTGGAGTGGGCTTCCAGTTCCTTCTCCAGTGGATCTTCCCAACCCAGAGATGGAACACACATCTCTTGCTTCTTTTGCTGGCAGGCAGATTCTTTATCACTAGCATCACCTGCTGTTTTTTCTGTTTTATAATAATTTAATTATAACCATAATTATAAACATAACCTTACATATCAATTAAACATATTTCAACAATATTCTTATTGGCTGATTTTTATCATATTCCTGTTTTTCTTTAACTTCTTATTTCTTATTGGGGTTTTGGACTGCAAGGAGATCAAATCAGTCAATCCTAAAGGATATCAGTCCTGAATATTCACTGGAAGGACTGATGCTAAAGCTGAAACTCCAATACTTTGGCCACCTGATGCAAAGAGCTGACTCATTGGAAAAGACCCTGATGCTGGGAAAGATTGAGGGCAGGAGGAGAAGGGGACGACAGAGGATGAGATGGTTGGATGGTATCACTGCTTGATGGATATGAGTTTGAGCAAGCTCCGGGAGTTGGTGATGGACGGGGAAGCCTGGTGTGGTACAGTCCATGGGGTTGAACAGAGTTGGACATTAACTGAACTGATAGCAGATTAACAATGTTGTGATAGTTTCAGGTGCAGAGTTAAGGGACTCGATCATACATACACATGTACCCATTTTTGTGTGGACTCTTAAGGTCCTCAAGTCACTGTGCATCTCCCTAGGTTTTGTCTGCTTGATGACAATGATGATGATGACTGTTTCATCTTTTTTTATCCTAATCCCTTCTACCTGAACTTTGCTATGATGATGCAAGGGGCAGAGTGATGAAGGCAAGCTGGTGTGTGCACAGGATCAGAGCTTCCCTGGTGGCACTAGTGATAAAGAATCCGCATGCCAATGCAGGAGGCACAGGTTTAATCCTTGGATTGAAAGATGCCCTGGAGGAGGGAATGGCAACCCCCTCCATTCATGCCTGGAAAATTACATGGACAGAGTAACCTGGTGGGCTACAGGTCATACAGTTGTTGCAGAGTCAGACAGGACTGAGCAAGGACGCCACGCCTAATCTGTAACATGGGCAGATGTATGCCCTGACTTTGCAGGGTTAGTGACAAGATGAAATGAGATCATCCACAGCATTATGGCATGGATTTTGAGGAACTGAACAGACATACTTTTTTAAGAGGATGATGAAGCTGTAAGCAAACACCGCCATTCCCACCAGGAAATAGGCCAAGGGCAGCCGGTAGCCAGCTTTCCCGATCCGTCTCTCCCTGCCGTAGTAGCCATAGAAGAGGACTGAGTACTGGAGGTAACCCTGCAGAAAGAGCACTCGGTGTCATTTCTGACTCCCAGGTTCTAGAACATTCACAACCCCCTCCCACCTCGAGACAAGAGAGTGGCTGGGCCTGAAACTCACCCCCAGGGACCAAACGGTGTCCAGATCTTGGGCAGATGCAATATGCTCCTTGGGGATGGTCTTGCTGGCTGTGCTTCCAAACGGTTGGCCTGCAATGAGCTGGTGACAGAGGAAAGGTGATCACACAGTCCTCTGGGTGGGAAGGGACCAGAAGAAAAGGGACCACTGATCTCCATGCACCTGTGAAGATGCTGCACCTACAAGACTCTTAGGAAGTGGATTCTGCTTGATACTTGTCTATGAGGAATTCATCATGAGTGGCTAAACTTTCATTTGCCTGACTGGGGCCATTCTGAGTGTACTCTCTAGGCTGGACATGGCTTCTAAGGGAGGATGTTTGAACACTGGGTTTCTATAATGGCATAGGAAATGGTCCCATTTGCTTTGCAAAGATAGAGTTTAGTTGACAAATGGATTTTACTTTAACACAATGTCTGCACACTGGCCATAAGCCAAATCCAGCCTAACACTTCCTTTTGTGTGGCCCAAGAGCTAAGGAAGGTTTGAGTGGTGGTGGTTTAGTGGCTAAGTCATATCCAATTCTTTGTGACCCCATGGACTATAGACCCCAGGCTCCTCTGCCTGTGGGATTTCCCAGGCAAGAATGCTGGAGTAGGTTGCCATTTTCTTCTCTGGAGGATCTTCCCAACCCAGGGATCAACCCCATATCTACTGCTTGACAGTTGGATTCTTTACCACTGAACTACTTGGGGAGACCATTGCACATTTTTAAATGGTTGGGAAAAAATCCAAAATTGCTTCCCAGGTGGCTCGGATGGTAAAGAATCTGTCTGTTATACAGGAGACCTGGGTTCAATCCCTATGTCGGGAAGATCCCCTGGAGAAGGGAATGGCTACCCACTCCAGTATTCTTGCCTGGAGAATCCCATGGACAGAGGAGTCTGGGGACTACAGTCCATGGGGTTGCAAAGAGTCAGACACGACTGAGTGACTCAGCACTCATAAATAAAATCTTATCAGAACGCAGCCACACTTACTAGTGATCTAGGGCTTATTAGTCACTTTTGTATGATGTAGCAGATTTAAGAAGCCCACAAAGACTGAAATATTTACTATCTGGCCCTTTCCTGAAAAAAGTTCACTGAGCCCTGTTTGGACACAGAGATTATCCTTCCCATGAGGATAATGAGGGTGCCTGTCTTATGCTACAGCTCTAAACATCTCTTCTTTATAACAAATGGCACTTTAAACTCTCCTGATATAGTTCTTACCTCTGGAAGAACAATAAAAGCACCTGTCATAATCGTGAGCACAATATTGATCCCAAATAACCATCTCAAGAATATGAAATAAGAGGCAACACCAGATCCAAAATGACCTAAAGAAAGACAAGGTAAGGAGCACAGTTTAAAGAAAATCCTCCCATTGCAAGAAGGTCTCTGTAAAGCAACACTGATTTTTTTTTTCTTATATCAGCAGGACATAGACTAAGAATGCCATAATGTCCCTGTCAGGGTGTTGACCCATGATGATCATTCAGAAGGATTAACACTTTCCTTAATATCTACCGATTACACACAAACATCCTTAATCCCTAATGTCATACTTTCCCTCATGTCATATGGATCTAAAATGCTTTTTATCAGATTTATATTTCACCTACGTTCAAAAATATCAGCCTCTTTTGAGGATTTAAAAGTTTTCTTTTTCATTTTGCATAGTTTGGAAAATTCCAAGGATAGTGTAAGGATTCTTTTGTCTTAATTTCAAAAGAAATAACAGTGTGTTAGATGTTAACATTAGGGGAAAGTGGTCAAAGGGGTTATAAGAATTCTCCTTGCCACTTTTCCATACATCTAAACTTATTCTGAAATAAAAAGGGTGTTTAAAAACAAATTTCTGGGACTTCCCTGATGGTCTAGTGGTTAAGACTCCCTGCTTCCACTGCAGGTGGCCCAGTGGAAGGTGGGAGGTGGCAGGTGGACCACTCCCTGGTCCTGGAACTGAGGTTCCCACATGCCCCACAGCGTGGCCAAAAAATGACTAAAAGTAAATTTCTATTGAGAAAACAAGGGGGCTTAGAGGAAGTTGGATGGGGATGTAGGTGATACTTCTGATGACTTTCTGGAGCAGGTGTACTGGTATCATACTTTGGAAAAGTAGTATCTTGAAATTTTATTTCAAAACTAGCTTATGTTTCATAATAAGTAGTAAAATACGAAACATCACAAAGAAAGCCAAAAAAAGTCACCTACTCCAAGGCTACAAAATTAAAATCACTACTAGAATTACTTTCTAGTAAATTTTTAGTGGAACCATCCATTGTCATCCTATATGTGTATTTTTTCGTATAAAACTGTCATGTCTCTACACATCTAGGGTTAACAATCTATGATGAGCATTTTCTCATAGGAAATATTTCCCTATAAAATGAATTTTATTGTTCCATCCAATGAATGTTACATAATTTATTTACCTTAAACCCCACTCCCTGACTCTTTGGAAGTGTCTAACTTTTCACTGGGTAGAGTATTTGCTATCATAAATGATTCTGCAGAAATCAGTTTCTAAGGTCAGATTTCCTAGAAGCAACGCCTGAGAAAAGGGTTGAGCTCACATGATATATATCCCAAAGAAAGGCAATGCAAAAGAATGTTCAAACTACCACACAATTTCACTCATCTCACATGCTAGCAAAGTAATGCTCAAAATTCTCCAAGCCAGGCTTCAAAAGTACATGAACCGCAAACTTCCAGATGTTCAAACTGGATTTAGAAAAGGCGGAGGAACCAGAGATCAAATTGCCAACATCTGTTGGATAATTGAAAAAGCAAGAGAGTTCCAGAAAAACATCTACTTCTGCTTTATTGACTATGCCAAAGCCTTTGACTGTGTGGATCACAACAAACTGTGGGAAATTCTTAAAGAGATGGAAATACCAGACCACCTGACCTGACCCCTGAGAAACCATATGCAGGTCAGGAAGCAACAGTTAGAATTGGACGTGAAACAACAGATCGGCTCCAAATCGGGAAAGGAGTACGTCAAGGCTGTATATTTTCACCCTGCTTATTTAACTTATATGCAGAGTTAATATGTGAAGTACTGGGCTAGATGAAGCACAAACTGGAGTCAAGATAACCGGGAAAAATATCAATAACCTCAGATATGCAGATGACACCACCTTTATGGCAGAAAGAGAAGAAATAAGAGCCTCTTGACAAAAGCGAAAGAGAAGGGTGAAAAGTTGGCTTAAAACTCAACATTCACAAAACTAAAATAATGGCATCTGGTTCCATCATTTCATGGCAAATAGATGGGGAAACAGTAAGAGATTTTTTTTTTTTTTTACTCCAAAAGCACTGCAGATGGTGACTGCTGCCATGAAATTAAAAGAAGCTTGCTCCTTGGAAGAAAAGCTATGACCAACCTAGACAGCATACTCAAAAGCATTACTCAAAAGATATTACTTTACCAACAAAGGTCCATCTAGTCAAGGCTATGGTTTTTCCAGTGGTCATGTATGAATGTGAGAGTTGAACTATAAAGAAAGCTCAGTGCTGAAGAGTTGATGTTTTGAACTGTAGTGTTGGAGAAGACTCTTAAGAGTCCCTCGGACTGCAAAGAGATCCAACAGTCTATCCTAAAGGATATCAGTCCTGAATGTTCATTGGAAAGACTGATGCTAAAGCTGAAACTCCAATACTTTGGCCACCTGATGGGAAGAACTGGCTCACTGGAAAAGACCCTGATGCTGGGAAAGATTGAAGGCAGAAGGAGAAGGGGATGACAGAAGATGAGATGGTGGGGTGGCATCACCAACTTGATGGACATGAGTTTGAGCAAGCTCTGGGAGTTGGTGATGGATAGGGAAGCCTGGCATGCTGCAGTCCATGGGGTGGCAAAGAGTCGGACATGACTGATCAACTGAACTGAACTGAACATGATATATTGAGGAAGCAATCTCAGGAGAAAGTGGGTCAGGGGGTCAGGGGAGGTCAGGGGATAGAGCTGAGCAAAGATGTGGTCTCAACTTGAGCCTGGCTTAGCCTAATCCCATGGGCAGCTCTGGAGGGCAAGTTGCATCATAGTGTTGGTTCCACTTTGAACAAGAAGCTAGACTTGAATACCCCTTAGTCATCGCCTGTAGGCTCTCCAGTGGGGCTGGGGGAGCAGGTGATGTCTGCCCAACATCTGGAACAATGCGGGCCAAGACTAATCCTTGAGGGAAGGGAGTGGCCAGAAGACATAGCAGCCAGCACTCAGAACAGCTGAAAAAGGGTGGACCAGACAAGTAAAGGGATCTTGGCAGGGAATCATGTGTGTTTGATTTTGTTGTGGCTGCTGTTTTCACTGGTTGTTGGGGAATGGAAGGGTTCTATCAAACAGTATTAACATTCTGAAGATGTTTGGTTCAAATTACCACTTTCCCCTAGAAATAGCATTCTAATTGACATTTCTACCACTGGTATGAAAGGGATTCAGTTCAGTCCAGTCACTCAGTCATGTCTGACTCTTTGCGACCCCATGAATCGCAGCACGCCACGCCTCCTTGTCCACCACCATCTCCCGGAGTTCACCAAAACTCACATCCATCGAGTTGGTGATGCCATCCAGCCATCTCATCCTCTGTCATCCCCTTTTCCTCATGCCCCTAATCCCTCCCAGCATCAGAGACTTTTCCAATGAGTCAACTCTTTGCATGAAGTGGCCAAAGTACTAGAGTTTCAGCTTTAGCATCATTCCTTCCAAAGAAAACCCAGGCCTGATCTCCCTTAGAATGGACTTGTTGGATCTCCTTGCAGTCCAAGGGATTCTCAAGAGTCTTCTCCAACACCACAGTTCAAAAGCATCAATTCTTTGGCGCTCAGCTTTCTTCACAGTCCAACTCTTGCATCCATGCATGACCACTGGAAAAACCATCAGTTCAGTTCAGTTGCTCAGTCATGTCCGACTCTTTGTGACCTCATGAATCACAGCACGCCAGGCCTCCCTGTCCATCACCAACTCCTGGAGTTTACTCAGACTCACGTTCATCCAGTCAGTGATGCCATCCAGCCATCTCATCCTCTGTCGTCCCCTTCTCCTCCTGCCCACAATCCCTCCCAGCATCAGAGTCTTTTCCAATGAGTCAACTCTCCGCATGAGGTGGCCAAGTACTGGAGTTTCAGCTTTAGCATCATTCCTTCCAAAGAAATTCCAGGGCTGATCTCCTTCAGAATGGACTGGTTGGATCTCCTTGCAGTCCAAGGGACTCTCAAGAGTCTTCTCCAACACCACAGTTCAAAAGCATCAATTCTTTGGCACTCAGCCTTCTTCACAGTCCAACTTTCACATCCATACATGACCACAGGAAAAACCATAGCCTTGACTAGACGGACCTTAGTCGGCGAAGTAATGTCTCTGCTTTTGAATATGCTATCTAGGTTGGTCATAACTTTTCTTCCAAGGAGTAAGCGTCTTTTAATTTCATGGCTGCAGTCACCATCTGCAGTGATTTCCATAGCCTTGACTAAATGGACCTTTATTGGCAAAATGATGTCTCTGAAAGGGATTAATTTCACTTAAATGTTAAAAATGCTTCCCCCCCTCAATTTGTCATCTAACTTTTACCTCTATTTTTTATGTACATAAAATTTATTTTATGTGTAGTTAACTATAACCGTACTTTCCTGGGTGATTTCTTCTTTACTTTCAGAATTTGACAGGCTCACATCACATTACTTGTATTTCTTTTTATCCCCTCATGGTTTCCTATTCAAATAAAATCCCTTACGTTATACAGTGGAAGTGACAAATAGATCCAAGGGATTAGATCTGATAGACAGAGTGCCTGAAGAACTATAGATGGAGGTTTGTGACATTGTACAGGAGACAGTGATCAAGACCATACCCAAGAAAAATAAATACAAAAAGGCAAAATGGTTGTCTGAAGAGGCCTTACAAGTAGCTGTAAAAAGAAGAGAAGTGAAAGGCAAAGGTGAAAAGGAAAAATATACCCATTTGAATGCAGAGTTCCAAAGAACAGCAAGGAGAGATAAGAAAGTCTTCCTCAGTGATCAATGCAAAGAAATAGAGGAAAACAATAGAATCGGAAAAACTGGAGATCTCTTCAAGAAAATTAGAGATACCAAGGGAACATTTCATGCGAAGACGGGTACAATAAAGGACAGAAATGGTATGGACCTAACAGAAGCAGAAGATATTAAGAAGAGGTGGCAAGAATACACAGAACAACTGTACAAAAAAAATATCTTCATGACCCAGATAAGCATGATGGTGTGATCACTCACCTAGAGCCAGACATCCTGGAATGCAAAGTCAAGTGGGCCTTAGGAAACATTACTACAAACAAAACTAGTGGAGGTGATGGAATGCCAGTTGAGCTATTTCAAATCCTAAAAGATGATGCTGTGAAAGTGCTGCACTCAATATGCCAACAAATTTGGAAAACTCAGCAGTGGCCACAGGACTGGAAAAGTCAGTTTTCATTCCAATCCCAAGGAAAGGCGATGCCAAAGAATGTTCAGACTACCGCAGAACTGCAGTCATCTCACACACTAGCAAAGTAATGCTCAAAATTCTCCAACCCAGGCTTCAACAGTACATGAACCATGAACTTCCAGATGTTCAAGCTGGATTTAGAAAAGGCAGAGGAACCAGAAATCAAATTGCCAACATCTGTTGGATCATCAGGAAAAGTAAGACAGTTCTAGAAAAATATCTACTTCTGCTTTGCTGATTATGCCAAAGCCTTTGACTGTGTGGATCACAAGAAACTGGAAAATTCTTCAAGAGATGGGAATACCAGATCACCTGACCTGACTCCTGAGAAATCTGTATGCAGGTCAAGAAGAAAGTTAGAAATGGACATGGAAAAACAGACTGGTTCCAAATAGGGAAAGGAATAAGTCAAGGCTGCATATTGTCACCCTGCTTATTTAACTTATATGCAGAGTACATCATGAGAAATGCTGGATTGGATGAAGCACAAGCTGGAATCAAGATTACCAGGAGAAATATCAATAACCTTAGATATGCAGATGACACCACCCTTATGAAAGAAAGAGAAGAAGAACTAAACAGCCTCTTGATGAAAGTGAAAGAAGAGAGTGAAAAAGTTGGCTTCAAACTCAACATTCAGAAAACTAAGATCATGGCATCTGGTCCCATCACTTCATGGAAAATAGAGGGGGAAACAATGAAAACAGTGAGAGACTTTATTTTCCTGGGCTCCAAAATCACTGCAGATGGTGACCGCAGCCATGAAATTAAAAGATGCTTGCTCCTTGGAAGAAAAGCTATGACCAACCTAGACAGCATATTAAAAAGCAAAGACATTACTTTATCAACAAAGGTCCATCGAGTCAAAACTATGGTTTTTCCAGTGGTCATGTATGGATGTGAGAGTTGGACTATAAAGAAAGCTCGGTGCCAAAGAATTGATGCTTTTGAACTGTGGTGTTGGAAAAGACTCTTGAGAGTCACTTGGACTACAAGGAGATCCAACCAGTCCATCCTAAAGGAGATTAGTCCTGAGTGTTCATTGGAAGGACTGATGTTGAAGCTGAAACTCTGATATTTTGGCCACCTGATGTGAAGAACTGACTCAGTTGAAAAGACCCTGATGCTGGGAAAGATTGAAGGCAAGAGGAGAAGGGGATGACAGAGGATGAGATGGTTGGATGGCGTCACTGACTTGATGGACATGAGTTTGAGTAAGCTCCAGGAGTTGGTGATGGACAGGGAAGCCTGGCATGCTGCAATCCATGGGGTGGCAAAGAGTCGAACACTACTGAGTATCTGAATTGACCTAATTGAGCTTTAAAGTGAAAGATCTAGGTTATTCTTTAAAACAGTTGACTCAATTGTTCCAGCATCCATTAAGGCTCTATGCTACATGTTTCAATTCCTGTAGTTTTTATAATGTATTTCATGTAACATTTTGGTTATACAAGTTCATTTAAGTTTTTCCTTTTAAAAAAGTTTTCAATTAATTGTTTTTTCCATATGAGCAATATATAAAACACACTGTATTGTAATTTTATTGAAACTGCATTAAAACCTACAAATTGATACTGAGAAAATCAACACCTCCCAAATATTAAATCATTCTATGTCTCTTCACAAAACACTTTAACTATCGCATGATCAAAGTTTAGTTTTCTTTATTTCAGACTTCTGGTTGTATTTATTCCTCTGGGTTGCATTTTTGTGTACTGTGTGTGTTTTTATTCTTTTAAACATTTTTTTATCTGTGCTATGCAGCATTTGGGATCTTAGTTCCCCAAGCAGGGATCAAACCCATGACCCCTGTGCTGGGAGTGTTAAATTCTTAACCACTGAACCACCAGGGAAGTCCCACAATGTGTGCGTTTTCAAATGTTACTGTGATTGATTTAATTGCGGGGGGGGTGGGGTGTATTTTTCTAAATGAGTACAGTCAAAATGCTCTCTCAAAATGCTAATCTTTGCATTTTGTTTTGTAATCACCCATGTTATCCTTTTACTCATCTAACAGTTTTCCCTCTCTATTGTTTCTGGGTTTATATTGTGTCTAAGGCATGAACTGACAGAGCCCCAGTGGAATGTGGGGCAGTATTTTTCCTGGGAGGTGGTAGAGACAGACAAACACTGTGTCTCCCACCGCCATAGACGCCTGGGCAGCCTCAGTCAGCACTGTGTGTACAAGGGCCCCGACTGCCCAGTGTTGGAACCAGTTCGCCCCAGACCCATCTCAGACCTCACTGCGGGCTGGCCACCACCTCCCACCCCACTCCTCCCAGTGCCAGCACTTACTTTCGATTTTCTTTATCCTCATTTCCCAGGGGATGAAGATGACCACGAAGTTACAGGCCAGACGAGCAAACTTCCGCCACAGCTAGGGAGGAGGGAGCAGGATTAGAGGACTTGATATGCATGAGGGTGGCAGTGATTGTGTGGATCCCAGGTCCCACATCAGGGTGAGGCTCCCAGCGGGCATGCTCAGTTGCTCAGTCATGTCCGACTTTTCAAGCCCGTGATATGTAGCCGCCAGGATCCTCTGTCCATGGGATTCTCCAGGCAAGAATACTGCAGTGGGTTGCCATTCCCTTTTCCAAGGGATCATCCCAGCCCAGGAATCAAAGCCAGGTCTCCACCATTGCAGGCAGACTCTGTACTGTCTGAGCCACCAGGGAAGCCGTTTAAGAGCAAAGTGAACACAAAATTAAGCAAAACCAAGGAAGAAATGGGTCCTAATTTCAGGCCTGGGTTATTGAGATTTGGTAAGGCTTCTCAGATCATTGGGAGCAGATGTGTACTAACAACATGTATTATAGCTTATGAACAATCTGTACATCCAGAGTGTGTACTGACCACCTACATTGTGTTTCCAGTACCTCGGATACAAATCATGAGCAAGACATGTGAGGTATCAGCTGGTGTGGAGTCTGCATCCAGATAGAAGGGAGGAAACAATGAAGAATTCAACTCATTAGAACTGGGGGATAGCTTTTTGAAACAAAGGGTCAAGGAAGGTCTATCTGGGGAGGTCATACATGAGCTGAGATGTGAATGAAAATTAATCAATAGTTCCAAAAATAATTAGTCCTTAGTGGAGCTACCTAGAAAGGGAGAATGGCCAGGAGAAGCCTGTGGGTTAGCATGAGCTGGGCATTTTACAGGAAAGAATGAGAAGAAAGGAATGAGATGAGGTCAAAAAGGAGGAAATGGCTGATCTGATGGGTCAGAGGAAGGAGTCAGGATTTAATTCTAAATGCAATGTATATACAATGTATATTAATGTATGTAAGATGGAATATCACTCAGCCATAAAAAGGAACAAAATTGGGTCATTTGGAGAGAGGTGGATGGACTAAAGTCTGTCATATAGAGTGAAGTAAGTCAGAAAGAAAGTACGTCAAGGCTGTATTTTGTCACCCTGCTTAATTAACTTCTATGCAGAGTACATCAAGAGAAATGCTGGGCTGGAAGAAGCACTAGCTGCAATCAAGATTCCCAGGAGAAATATCAATAACCTCTATGCTGATGACACCACCCTTATGGCAGAAAGCAAAGAACTAAAGAGCCTGTTGATGAAAGTGAAAGAGGAGAGTGAAAAAGTTGGCTTCAAACTCAACATTCAGAAAACTAAGATCATGGCATCCAGTCCCATCACTTCATGGCAAATAGATGGGGAAACAGTGGAAACAGTAAGAGACTTTATTTTCCTGGGTTCCAAAATCACTGCAGATGGTGACTGAAGCCATGAAATTAAAAGATGCTTGCTCCTTGGAAGAAAAGTTATGACCAACCTAGACAGCATATTAAAAAGCAGAGACATTACTTTGCCAACGAATGTCTGCCTGCTCAAAGCTATGGTTTTTCCAGTGGTCATGTATGGATGTGAGAGTTGTATAAAGAAAACTGAGCACTGAAGAACTGATGCTTTTGAACTGTGGTATTGGAGAAGACTCTTGAGAGTCCCTTGGACTACAAGGAGATCCAACCAGTCCATCCTAAAGGAAATCAGTTCTGAATAGTCATTGGAAGGACTGATGTTGAAGCTGAAACTCCAATATTTTGGCCACCTGATTTGAAGAACTGACTCATTGGAAAAGACCCTGATGCTGGGAAAGATTGAAGGCAGGAAGAGAAGGGGAGGACAGAGGATGGGATGGTTGGATGGCATCACTGACTTAATGGACATGAGTTTGAGCAAGCTCTGGGAGTTGGTGATGGACAGGGAGGCCTGGTGTGCTGCAGTCCATGGGGTCGCAAAGAGTCGGACACAACTAAGCAACTGAACTGAAGTCAGAAAGAGAAAAGCAAATATCATATACTAATGCATATGTATGGAATCTAGAAAAATGGTAGAGATGAACCTATTTCCCAGGCAGAAATATAGACACACTTGTAGAGAAGGGACATGTGGACATGGCAGGGGGAGATGGGTAGGACAAACTGGGAGACTGGGGTTGATACATATATGTATTACCATGCATAAAATAGACAGTTAGTGAGAAGACGCTGCATAGCACAGGGGGCTCAACCTGGTGCTCTGTGATGACCCAAGAGGAGGGATGAGGGTGGGTGGGAGGGGATATATGTATATGTACAGTTGATTCACTTTGTTGTACAGCAGAAACTAACACAACATCGTAAAGCAATTGTATTCCAATAAAAAAGACACAATCATTGATCACTATCATATGAGATATAAGAATGAATTAAGTCAACCCCCCCCCAAAAAAGGGGTAGAGAAATGATGTTATGAATGAGGAGGGGAAGAACCAAAGTGTCAGAATGAAAAAATCTGCTGTCTTCATAGTGGATGGTAAATGCTTTTGGAAAACAATTGATTGATATTTATCAAAAACCAAAAAACATGGATCATCCTTTTTTCTACAGAGGTCATAGTTTTGACATGTATCCTAAAAAAAGACTTTTAAGAGACTGGAAAAGCCATCTGTACAAAGACAATCTTTGCAGGTCTGTTAACACTAATGAAAAAATAGAAGCTATTTAAATATCACCAGCAGGCAAGTAACTAATTAAATTAACATACATCTTCCTGATGGAAATTACAGAGTCATAGAAAACAATAAGTATAAAAACATGGTGAAAAATAAAATAGCAACATGGAGAAAAATCCTTGTTATGGTGTTAAGTGAAAAAAAAGAAAGCAAGACAGAAATACTTGTGTACTATAATTACTCTGGGGCTTCCCTGGTGGCTCAGATGGTAAAGAATTCACCTGCCAATGCAGAAACCGTGGGTTCAATCCCTGGCTTGGGAAGAGCCCCTGGAGAAGGAAATGGCAACCCACTCTAATATGCTTGCCTGGGAAATTCCATGGACAGAGGAGCCTGGTGGCTACAGTCCATGGGGTTGCAAAGAGTTGGACACGAATTAGTGACTAAACAATAACAACATAATTAGTCTGATGTGAAAATTATATATCCACTGACTGAAATGTGAAGTTTAAAGAAAGATACTAGCAAAACAGTAAAAGTTACTCTTATCTACTTCATCCCCCGCCAAAAGATACTATGGAAAGTAGAGAATTATAGTGGAAAAAATAATTTTTTTTCATTGTTTTGAAGTATTTATGAAAATTATTGGAATGTCTTTATTAACAGATACTTTCATGTATACTAAAGTTCAACTGTAAGTAACTGGATGGGAAAAGTAACAAGCAATAATCTAGCACCGTATTAACAAATGAGCATTGGAATATGCCTGAAACTTTCTCATTAGATGAAATACAGTGAAGAAAACCCACACACACAAGTGGGCTTCACTTGGGAAAGAGGCCAGATCATTCTCCCAAGGGAAGATCTCTTTTTTCTGATGAGTTGGGCTTCCTCAGGGAGCACAATTTGTTAAGTGACATCATTGGGACTTCAAATGCAAGTTTTGGGAAACTTGGACGTTCTAGCTCACCATAGTGTTCAACAACTATTAATCAGGGACGTTTATAACCCATGTAGTACAGCAAGTGCAAGGTTAATTCAACTGCCTGGGCTAGGGGACCAGAGGAAGGGTGGGCACCTGCGTGTGTGTGCTATTTACCTCTGCACCGGCCGCTTGGTAGCCTCGAGTCCTGGTCAACCGCCCTTCAAACTTCAGCACAATATCCTTTGCTCGCCTGAGAAAGGAAGAAAAACATGGTGGTGAGCACAAGTTTACCACCCTGGTAATCTCGGCAACACAGGTGATTGCGCAGTAGGAATAGATAGCCAAACAGTGGAGAAGAGATGCACGTATGCAAATCTTGCATTTTCTAACTTTTGATAACCAATTGTTGTTCAGTCTCCAAGTTGTGTCTGACTCTTCGAGACCCCAAGGACTGCAGCATGCCAGGCTCCCCTGTAGTCCACTATCTCCCCAAGTTCGCTCAGTCTCAGGTCCATTGAGTCGGTGATGCCATCCAACCATCTCATCCTCTGCCACCCCCTTTCCCTCCTGACCTCAATCTTTCCAGTCAATCCTAGATCAAACCAGTCAATCCTAAAAGAAATAAACCTGAATATTCATTGGAAGGACTGAAGCTGAAGCTGAAGCTCCAATACTTTGGTCACCTGGTGAGAAGAGCTGACTCACTGGAAAAGACCCTGTTGCTGGGGAAGACTGAAGGCAAAAGGAGAAGAGGGCAGCAGGGGATAAGATGGTTAGATGGCATCACCAATTCAATGGACATAAATTTAAGCAAACTCTGGGAGACAGTGGAGGACAGAAGAGCCTGGTGTGCTGCAGTCCATGAGTCACGTCAAACATGACTTAGCAACTGAACAACAACAACAACAACAACAGAGACAGGGGCCTATGTCAGTGAAATAATAATTCATTTCATGTCATTCATTCATTATAAAATCTTAGGTCAATTTCTTCTTTTCTGATTGGGATATAGGTGCTTTATGATGTTGTGTTAGTTTCTGCTGTTCAATGATACGAATCAGCTGTATGTATACATATATCCCTTCCCTCTTATACCTCCCTCCTCACCCCCATCTGACCCTTCTAGGTCATCACAGAGCACCCAGCTGAGCTCTATGTTACAGCAATGGAGCTTCCCACGAGATATCTTTTTAAGCGTGGTAGCGTATATATGTCAATGCTATTCTCCCAATTCATTCATCACATTTTCCATGCAAGTGACTTTCTGCACACCTGTTTGGGTCAAGTACAGTGGAACACAGAGGTGCATAAAATACAGTTGTTCCCCTGGAATAGCCCACTAGCTAATAAGGATGACAGAGAACTGAAGCAACCATGGGAGAGAGTGGTGTGTAAGGACTGAGTAGGGGGCCGAGGCAGCAGTGAGCCAGGCTGGGACCTGGGACCGTTTCCTGTAGTGTGTGCACCTGGACACACCTCCCAGGCAACAAAATACAATGAAACTAAAAAGGACTAAAAATAACTGCCTGCATGCACAGTTGGGGCAAATTATGGACCATAAGATACAAAGAGACCAAAACCCAAACTGTCACTTCTGAAGAGTCAGGAACAAAAGCAGGGTACTGTGCATGCCCCCTGCACACAGCACCACCTCAGGGTGGGCAGACCACCTAAGCCACCCCTCAGGCCTGACCCCTGAACACACCCACACCTTACCCTGCATGTAAGGAACAAACTTGTACCCTCCCCCGCTTCAATGAACTGGCAAACAAGGGAACCTGTTATCTGTTCTTGTTCTCCCCTGCTGCACCAGGGACCCCAATAAAGCCACGTCTGAATTTCTTGTCTGGCCTCTGGTTAATTTCTGTTGATTAAGGAGGCCAACAGCCAGTTGTGGATGTGACTGGTGATGGAAGCAAGGTCTGATGCTGTAAAGAGCAATATTACATAGGAACCTGGAATGTTAGGTCCATGAATGAAGCAAATTGGAAGTGATCAAACAGGAGATGGCAAGAGTGAATGTCAACATTTTAGGAATCAGTGAACTAAAATGGACTGGAATGGGTGAATTTAACTCAGATGACCATTATATCTACTATTGTGGGCAAGAATCCCTTAGAAGAAATGCAGTAGCCATCATAGTCAACAAAAGAGTCCAAAACGCAGTCTCAAAACTGACAGAATGATCTCTGTTTGTTTCCAAGGCAAACCATTCAATATTACATTAATCCAAGTGTATGCCCTGACCAGTAATGCTAGAGAAGCTGAGGCTGAACAATTCTATGAAGACCTACAAGACCTTTTAGAACTAACACCCCCAAAAAACATCCTTTTCGTTATAGGGGACTGGAATGCAAAAGTAGGAAGTCAAGAAACACCTGGAGCAACAGGCAAATTTGGCCTTGGAGTACAGAATGAAGCAGGGCAAAGGTTAATAGAGTTTTGCCAAGAGAACAGACTGGTCATAGCAAACACCCTCTTCCAACAATACAAGAGAAGACTCTACACATGGATATCACCAGATGGCCAACATCAAAATCAGACTGATTATATTTTTTGCAGCCACAGATGGACAAGCTCTATACAGTCAGCAAAAACAAGATGGGGAGCTGACTGTGGCTCAGATCATGAACTCTTTATTACCAAATTCAGGCTTAAATTGAAGACAGTAGGGAAAACCACTACACCAATCACATATGACATAAATCAAATCCTTTACAATTAGGCAGTGGAAGTAAGAAATAGATTTAAGGGATTAGTTCTGATAGAGTGCCTGATGAACTATGGATGAACATTCATGACATTGTACAGGAGACAGGATCAAGACCATCCCCAAGAAAAAGAAAGGCAGAAAATCAAAATGGCCATCTGAGAAGGCCTTACAAATAGCTGTGAAAAGAAGAGAAGCAAAAAGCAAAGGAGAAAAGGAAAGATATACCCATCTGAGTGCAGAGTTCCAAAGAATAGCAAGGAGAGATAAGAAAGCCTTCCTCAGTGATCAGTGCAAAGAAATAGAGGAAAACAATAGAACGGGAAAGACTAGAGATCTCTTCAAGAAAATTAGAGATACCAAGGGAACATTTCATGCAAAGATGGGTACAATAAAGGACAGAAATGGTATGGACCTAACAGAAGCAGAAGATATTAAGTAGAGGTGGCAAGAACATACAGAATAACTGTACAAAATAGATTTTCACGACCCAGATAATCACGATGGTGTGATCACTCACCTAGAGCCAGACATCCTGGAATGTGAAGTCAAGTGGGCCTTAGGAAGCATCACTATGAACAAAGCTAGTGGAGGTGATGGAATTCCAGTTGAGCTATTTCAAATCCTGAAAAATGATGCTGTGAAAGTGCTGCACTCAATATGCCAGCACATTTGGAAAACTCAGCAGTAGCCACAGGACTGGAAAAGGTCAGTTTTCATTCCAACCCTAAAGAAAAGCAGTGCCAAAGAATGCTCAAACTACCACACAATTGCACTGATCTCACACGTTAGAAAAGTAATGCTCAAAATTCTCCAAGCCAGGCTTCAGCAATACATGAACCGTGAACTTCCAGCTGTTCAAGCTGGTTTTAGAAAAGGCAGAGGAACCAGAGATCAAATTGCTAACATCCACTGGATCATCCAAAAAGCAAGAGAGTTGCAGAAAAACATCTATTTCTGCTTTATTGACTATGCCAAAGCCTTTGACTGTGTGGATCACAAGAAACTGTGGAAAATTCTGAAAGAGATGGGAATACCAGAGCCCCAGACCTGCCTCTTGAGAAATCTGTATGCAGGTCAGGAAGCAACAGTTAGAACTGGACATGGAATAACAGACTGGTTCCAAATAGGGAAAGGAGTACATCAAGGATGTATATTGTCACCCTGCTTATTTAACTTATATGCAAAGTACATCATGAGAAACACTGGGCTGGAAGAAGCACAAGTTGGAATCAAGATTGCCAGGAGAAATATCAATAACCTCACATATACAGATGACACCACCCTTATGGCAGAAAGTGAAGAAGAGCTAAAGAGCTTCTTGATGAAAGTGAAAGAAGAGAGTGAAAAGTTGGCTTCAAACTCAACATTCAGAAAAGATCTCTCTTTCAGAATTTTCCACAGTTTCTTGTGATCCACACAGTCAAAGGCTTTGGCATAGTCAATAAAGCAGAAATAGATGTTTTTCTGCAACTCTCTTGCTTTTTGGATGATCCAGTGGATGTTAGCAATTTGATCTCTGGTTCCTCTGCCTTTTCTAAAACCAGCTTGAACAGCTGGAAGTTCACGGTTCATGTATTGCTGAAGCCTGGCTTGGAGAATTTTGAGCATTACTTTTCTAAGATCATGGCATCCAGTCCCATCACTTCACGGCAAACAGATGGGGAAAGAGTGGAAACAGTGGCAGATTTTATTTTGGGGGACTCGAAAATCACTGCAGATGGTGACTGCAGCCATGAAATTAAAAGACCCTTGCTCCTTGGAAGGAAAGTTATGACCAACCTAGACAGCATATTAAAAAGCAGAGACATTACTTTGCCAACAAAGGTCCATCTAGTCAAGGCTATGGTTTTTTCAGTAGTCATATATGGATGTGAGAGTTGGACTATAAAGAAATCTGGGTGCCAAAGAATTGATGCTTTTGAACTGTGGTGTTGGAGAAGACTCTTGAGAGTCCCTTGGATTGCAAGGAGATCCAACCAGTCCATCCTAAATGAGATCAGTCCTGAATGTTCATTGGAAGAACTGATGTTGAAACTGAAACTCCAATATTTTGGCCACCTGATATGAAGAGCTGACTCATTTGAAAAGACCCTGATGCTGGGGTATATTGAAGGCAGGAGGAGAAGGGGATGACAGAGGATGAGATGGTTGGACATGAGTTTTGGTAAACTCTGGGAGTTGGTGATGGACAGGGAGGCCTGGCGTGCTATGGTCCATGGGGTTACAAAGAGTTGGACATGGCTGAGTGACTGAACTGAACTGAAGGATGCCAAGAATCCTGGTCAGTAACAGAAGTGGGGACAGTTCCTAACCCAGGCCCCTTCACAGACAAGCCTCTCTACAGGTAACAAATACATGCTCTGTCCTCCCAGACAGGTGGCTCTAGGTCCAGACCCAAGGCTGGAGTTCCCTGCTTTCTCTGCCTCAGCAACACTCCCTGAGCCCGGAGCACTCAGGGTCCGCTGCTCTTTCTGCCTTCCACAGACCTGGTGAGTCTCCAAAGGTCCAATTACCGGAGCATTGCTCCAGTAGTTTCTCAAGGTGACTGGGAGGAGACAGGTGACCGGGGATGACAAATGCAGGTCTTGAAGGGCGAGCTGTTCTCCGAGAGATTGATGGCTGGCCTGTGCCTCCCTGGTATCGGCGTCTCAGAGCCCTGGCTACACTTACGGAGGAAGGCCTGGTTCATTCCTTGAATCCTGACTGAAAAGGTATCATTTGCTTTCCTCTCCCTGCAGGTTAAAAAAGACTCACCCTCTTACAGTTCAGATAATCATTAATCATCAGAGTTTCTGTATGCTTTTTAAAATTCTGACAGAATACATGACTTAGATTTTTTATGTGGACCATTTTTAAAGACTTTATCAATATGTTGCAATATTGCTTCTGTTTCATGTTTTGGGTTTGTTTTTTTTTTTGGCCCCGAGGCAGTGGGATCTTCCCTTCTTGACCAGCGAAGGGACCCACAGCCTCTGCATTGGAAGGCAAAGTCTCAACCACTGGACCACCAGTGAAATCCCTACATGACTCTGTGTGTTTTATTGAAATAGAGTTGATTTCTGGAGAAGGCCTTGGCAATCCTCTCCAGTATTCTTGCCTGGAGAATCCCATGGACAGAGGAGCCTAGCAGGCTACAGTCCTTGAGGTCACAAAGAGTCAAACAGGGCTGGAGCAGATTAGCACACATGCACTTGCAGTAACCAGCTGGTGCTGTCGGGGCCCTTACCTCAGCGCCCTCAGCTTCTGCCCCATGGTCCAGGGTCGACAGCGAATGTTTGCCATGAGATCTTTCTGGAACTGTATGTTCTGAAAGATTTGTTCTGGATCATGGCTGTCCCCCGTTTCATCTGCAGTAAAGCTGTCCTCCAAGTTGCTGAATGGATCAGGGCATTAAGGAGGAAATCAGATTAGTAGAATTACTTCCAGCCAAGATCTTGCCCTGGGTAAGTTCAGCCTCTTGCTCTCTGGGGGTCATCTGTATGAAGCTGGTGTGTGTGGAAGAAGAGGAGAGGGATCTGGGGTGTTGGAGAGAGAATCCAGTAGTGTTAGCAGCCATTGGAACATATTCACTGGGTTCTATAACTTTGATGGATCAGTGAAAGACAAAAGCTTCGAAGGATAAAAGATGTTACCAGAAGCTGTCGTAAAAGGAACCGAGAAAATACTTATGTAGGATTCCTGAAGAGCAGCATCTTTGGTGGTAAAACAATTTCTTTTACAGGCTAACTGAAATAATCAGCTTAATATTAAAGAAAGGACTCCTCCTGCCCCCTAACTCTGGAAGTAAAATAAATAAAAGTCAAAGTATCTCATCTAGAGAGCCCCCCGACTCTGCAATCCTGCTTGGATTCATTTGAAATCTGAGATAAGGATGGGAGACAGACAGCCGTTTCTATGAACAAATTAGCTAAACAAATTTACACAAGCAAATATTTCAGGATATTAGTTACTCTCTAAGGAGAACAACTTTCCAGTGTGTAGCAACATTCATTCCCAGTAATTCATTCCCCACTAATTCCAACGCAAATTTTTTTCAGTAATGTTACATATTATTTTTTATTTATTGTAATATAATTGCTTTACAATGTTGTGTTAGTTTTGTAGCTGTAATTAAAGGTTAATTTTGAATTTATGTTGGAACTGCTTCTGTGACTTTAACCCTTTTTTGTTATTAAACATACATGATGGCCTTCTTGAGCCTCCCGTCTGTGAAGGACTGCAAGGAAGTGAAACTACCACATCCCCTGCCTGAGGCTTGCCGTTCTAGAGGATATTTGTAAGCATTGAAGTCTTTTTACTTTTGTTTCCTCACTTCCCCCCATCTCTGATCAAGGAAAGGACCTGGCAACCAAGCCGTAACAAGATGGTTATTTTGAGGCACTGGCCTGCCATCTTTTCCGACAACCGGCTCCCCAGTTAAAACCTGTTCCTTGCCTCAACCCCTCCTCTCTCAGATTCATTGGCCTGTCATTTGGCAAGCAGAGTCAGCTTGGACTCCGTAACAGTTTCTGCTGTACAATGAAGTGAATCAGCCTAAAGTATGACATATATCCCCTCCCCCTTGGACCGTGCCCCGCCACCCCCCCAGCCCGCCCATCCTTGTAGAGCAACACAGAGCACCTGAGCTGAGCTTCCTGTGCTCAATTCAAAAGGACACATGTACCCTAAAGCAACTTTTCAGGAGGGGATAAAGAGTATTGTGCTATGGCTATTTTTCCAAGGAAGCACTTAAAGGTAAGGGGAAATAATTCCTCTGTTTTTTTCTAATTCAGATTGTTTTTCCTTACTCCAAGGAGAATTTTCTCCAGCTTCTCTGAATTTATGGAGGTTTTAATATACCTTTGTAAATATTTAACAAATTCAAGTAACACTCCCCCACTTCTAACTAGTCTATATTCCAACAGAAACCTCATTTATTATGACTGATGTATCATCTGCTCTCTCTTGATATTGCTGATGGAGTAAAAGAGAAGAGAAAATGGATAAAGCACGGCTGTGGGTTTGGCCAGCAATAAAAGCATGTTGGGGTGTAAGCTTTTCGATGCGGATCGGAAGCAGGTAGACACTACCCTCTGTGCACATGGCTAAGGTTGTCTTCCTTGACAGATAAGCCTGGATAATGGAGTTTCTGAGCTTATTCTGAAGGAGAACCCAGGAAGATGGACACTTGGTCCTCTGGAGAGATGCAAGCAAGGGGGACCCAGGCTTTTCCTCCTCACACACCTGCCTTCACTGCTCAGTGGATGGGCGGGACGGCTCACCTGAGCAGCAGGGACTCCTGATAGAAGTAGTGCTGGTTGGCGTTTCTCCGGATGCTTCTAAAACGCTGGGATGCCTTCGGTGGTTTCATGGGAGCCAGCTGGCTGCCAGGGATCAGGAGGGGTGAGCAGGGCGCTGAGAAGCAGGCAGGCAGGAATCTGCTGTGCGAGTTGCTCTGCCCTCCAGTTCTCAGGAGCAGGTCTGTGCGTCTGCAGTGATGCTCTGAGCAGTGGAGAAGCCAGGAAGCCACTCATGCATATGCATGTTAAGGTGGCTGTGACAGCAGAGATTGGCTGGAGTTGAGACAGCCGAAGGCAAGAGGCTTGGCCAGGTGATCTAGGACCGCTTGGTGCTGCCCAAATAACCACATGGGTGACCCCTTGTGCCAGGAAGGGCTCTGCTGTTTGCAAAGCACTTTATATCTGTTACCATAACTGGTGTTCAGAAAATATTTAGGGAGGATGCAAGGCATAGCTTGTTTGTTTAGTTTTTTAATTACCAAGAAAGAAGTTTAGAGACAGTAAGAATCTTGTCATGCCCATGTAATAGGGAAGAATAAATCTGACTCCAGATTAGATCATTTCTTTTATTTTAACCTTTGTATTCTATTGTGTTAAGAATGTCACCTATAGCTTGAAATACACAGGAGAGCCCATTCTCAAGGCTCTGACTTTTAAGGGTGTAACGCTTTTCCATTCCTATAGAGACAAAAAGTTGCAGAACAGAGAACAGTTTCTCCTCTTGGAGATCTATAGGAATACTTGATCTATCTGGACATCTATGGGAACAAAGGACTCCTACACCAAGACTTTGCAATAATCAACCACGCCTCCTCCCTTGTGGGCACTGTTGCTTCAGTCACGTGCAATTCTTTGTGACCCCACGGATGGTAGCCCGCCAGGTTTCTCTGTCTATGGGATTCTCCAGGAAAGAATACTGGAGTGGGTTGCCACGCCCTCCTCCAGGGGATCTTGCCCCCAGAGATTGAACCCCAGAGAACACTTCTCATCAGAGAGGTGTCTCTTATGTCTCCTGCATTGACAGGCAGGTTCTTAACCACTAGCTCTACTTTACCACTAGTTACCACTCTTTACCACTACCGCTATTATCAGCTTAATTTTTCTGTTTTGAAAAAAGTCAAACCTACAGAAATGTTGATAGAACAGTACAAAACATACAAGTACTGTATTCATAACCTAGACCCACCAATTGCTAACATTTTGTCACATTTGCTTGATTTTTATCTATACATTTCCCCCCTATACCATTTAAAAGTAACTAGAGGGGACTTCCCTGGTGGTCCAGTGGTTAAGACTCCATGCTTCCAATGCAGGGGATGCAGGTTTGATCCCAGGTCGGGGAACTAGATCCCACATGCCATGCAGTGCAGTCAAAAAAAACTATCAAAAAAGTGGGCTTCCCAGGTAGTGCTAGTGGTAGAGAACCTGCCTCCCCCTGCAGGAGACATGAGAGATGCAGGTTCGATCCTTGGGTCGGGAAGATCCCCTGGAGAAGGAAATAGCAACCCACTCCAGTATTCTTGCCTGGAGAATCCCATGGACAGAGCGGCCTGGTGGGCTACAGTTCGTATTATTGCACTGAGTCGGACATGACTGAAGCGACTTAGCACAAATGCACGTCAAGAAAGTAGCTTAGAGAGGGTAAGAAACTTGTCCCTGTTCGTGTAATAGGGAAGAATAAATCTAACTCCATATTAGATTTGTTTCTTTCAAACAAGATGAATTCTTTAAAGATGGATTCTTGAACTTTTGAATTCATCCTTAAGTCCAATAGTTTCACCACATAAACCTCCATTTAAAAAAAAAAGATTGACACAAGAAGTTATTTGCTTGCAGTAAGGTTGGTTGAGCTGAACTAGAAAAGGCCCTTTCTGTTGAAGACTCTGCATTGTCAGTACACTAGAGACACCACAAAGAGGTGAGTCATGGAATGGGCCAAGCGCTAGACAACCGGGCAGAAAGGAAATCCGTTAGCAACTCCAGGCTTAGGGCTTAGGAGGGGGACTGCGTTCATGCATTCTTTTATTCATTTATTAGTAAGTCATTAGATTCCTCTTTCTGTCTGTCATGCATCGGTATGACAAGCAAAGCCAGAACCCTAGCCTGGGATCTTGGGGTTCTGGGGCTGCCAGACAGGTGTTTAGATCCCTGGGCTCAGAGTCTGGGAATGAAACAGAGACCTGGGCACCACAGCTGGCCCTCACTCAAGATGGACTTGGGGCCTTGTGATATCTGGTCACCTGTCTGTTAATCTGCCTGAGGTCATTAGACCTGAGAGTCCATCTAGTAATACTAGATAAAATTTGTGTTTATCAAATGGACAAAATGGCATATATAATAGAATTGCTTCTATTGGTTGGTTTGTGTGTGTGTTATTTTTTTAGGAAATGGTAATCCATTCGACTATTCTTGCCTGGGAAATCCCATGGACAGAGGAACCTCGCCAGCTACAGTCCATGGGGTCACAAAGAGTCAAACACGACTGAGCGACTATATATATATATATTTGTGTTTTTAGAGGGGTGAAATTGAAAGTGTTAGTCACTCAATCGTGTCCAACTCTGCTACCCCATGGATTGTAGCCCGCCAGATTCCTCTGTCATTTAGAGAGATAGGAAAAGGTAACAATAGCAAATTTTACAGGATTCTATAGGGATTTATTAAAACAAATTATGATGTGTTTTTTGAAGGTTGGTAGAATGAGCTTTAATGTGCTCTGATGTGTGTGTGGTCTTTTTATGGTTTCCTTCTCCTGATTTTTAAAATTCTTTTTGAGTCCACCGGGCAGTCATTGTGGCGACGAGCGCAAGGTGAGGGGGTCGTTGTCGCTCCTCAGCCCCAGCACAAGGGACTCAGATTCACACACACCCCGCTCCCGTCCTGCCTAGTTCCTCCCTGGGCCTCAGCTCCTCTGGGCTCCCCAGGCCTGGTTGGAAAGAGGAAGTGCAGGCAGGAGATGTTAATTTCTGAGTGCTGGGAATAAATGACTGGGCTTGCATCTGACTTCCTCTGACAATCTGATTAGCGGCTTTAGACGTGCGAGATGGCTTTAAGTTAAGCCAGCATGTGCATGTAGATAAATGACTAAAACTCCCTCCAATGCTAATAGTGGAAACACTTTAAAAAATCAGAAAGGATCCAATGTCAAGGAGCACTAAAATCATTATTTTCCAGATCGACTGCTTACAAGTTCTGGGTGGTGTGAGAAGGAGGAAGATAAACAATACTGAAAAGGAGAGAAAAGTCACGTGGAAGTCTATTTGTATAACATACAAATCCCTTTCAGTTGGAAAAAAATAAAAATTTGTTATAAATCCCAGGAGGTTTTAACAGAAATCATGAGGCGGCTTAGCTTACAGGCAAAATAACACATTCATTCCCTTCATCATCTACAAAAGGCACTCCCCACCCCACCAACTCCCCACTTGCTGCTAAGTGAATACTAATACCCCTAAGGTACCATCTGAGTCCCATCAGCAATGCCAAGCTCCCTTTTCTAAGTTATCAAGTGTTTAGCTCTGCATTTTACAAGAGAGACGCTTCCATTTCTGAGATATATTTACGTGCCTGTTATATTGTCTGAGTGACACTAAAAGCTTTTGTTTTTAGTTTAGAATTACAATTTGGGTCCAGAAAATGTTATTTAGGGGAGACGTTCAAGAATTGTTTCCAGTTTTCTAAATAACAAGGGAATTTGTTGAGACATGAGAGCAAATTACTGTTGTTGAATTCCTCCTGAAATCATCTCCTGCAGATTGAAGTTGAAACTGAGCAGACAGTGAGATTTCCATGAGGGAGATTGCGATACTTTGTTACTCATTTAGTTATGAGAGGTTGACCACAGGGCAGGAGGGTGGGGTTGTCCTCTGCTACACTTGCCCCTGCAGTAAGTGAAGACAGATTGTCACCACCCCAACAGAATCCTGTGGAAGAAGGCAATGACTGTTAGAGGGGTTGCAACTGGGATACGAAAATAGAGATCTCCTGTCCGGCTCTGCAGTTGTGCTTCCTCAAAAAAAAAGAAATTCTTTTTCATAGATGATTATATCTAGACACATAAACTGTCCTAAGGGGACTTCCCTGGTGGTCCAGTGGTAAAGAGTCTGCTTCCCAATGCAGGTCCGATCCTTGGTTGGCAAACTAAGATCTCAAGTGCCATGGGGCAAATAAGTTGGCATGTCACAGCTAGAGAAGTTCGTGCATCACAACTGGAGAAGCCTGAAACAGAGACCCAGCACAGCCTAAATAAATAAATATTTTTAAAAAGCAATAAAATTAAATTAAAGAAATAAAAGCCAAGTGAAAATTGTAACTAGATTATTGATGACCCACTATGGGTTAGTAGTTTATCTATGATGTATCCTTAAAAAGCTTGTTGAAATATGGGTTATGTGACTGATACTCGCTTCTACCATGTTTAAAGCTTTCTCTTATTTTGACAATCCTTGACCTTAACCTTTCACTCAAGGCTACCGAAGGGCTTGGATTACCCTCATCCTATTGCTTGACATTCTGCAAATCTGGTTTTCATTTTTGCCATGTCAATTTCCACTCACATTTTTTTTTAACCCTTCCGGCCTTCCTTTATAACACACTATCTTTTCTTATTACCTCAATTTTGCATCTATTGTTTCAGAAAGAACACTTTTATTTTATTTCATTGAGAAAAGTCAGTATGGGCTAAGAATTAGATTTTGTTTTCTGTAGCAAATCTCCTGAAGTATGCTCTTTCTCTACCTCTTGCGTGCTTCATGTTCATTTCCTTTTTTAATGTTATGGGATTTTTAGTTAATTCTTTCTCTGTCCTTGCTCCTTGAATACCCAATGTTCTTGTTGTTTGGTATTTGTTCCCCAATAAGGTTCTTTAATTTTCTGCACTGCTTCAAGGATGCTGTTAGATAGAATCTCTCAGCTTGTCACTGGGGGAGACCGCTGGGTGATGACTTTGTGGGGTGAGGCAAGTTCAGCTAGGTTCAGTTCAGTTCATTTCAGTCATTCTGTCGTGTCCAACTCTTTGTAACCCCATGAACTGCAGCACACCAGGCCTCCCTGTCCATCACCAACTCCCGGAGTTTACCCAAACTCATGGCCATTGAATCAGTGATGCCATCTAACCATCTCATCCTCTGTCATCCCCTTCTCCTCCCATCTTCAATCTTTCCCAGCATCAGGGTCTTTTCAAATGATTCAGTTCTTCGCATCAGGTGGCAGAATGGAGTTTCAGCTTCAACATCAGTCCTTCAATGGATATTCAGGACTGAATTCCTTTAGGATGGGCTGGTTGGATCTCCCTGCAGTCCAAGGGACTCTCAAGAGTCTTCTCCAACACCACAGTTCAAAAGCATCAATTCTTTAGCACTCAGCTTTTCTTATAGTCCAACTCTCACATCCATACATGACCACTGGAAAAACCATAGCCTTGACTAGATGGACCTTAGTCAGCAAAGTAATGTCTCTGCTTTTTAATATGCTATCTAGATTGGTCATAACTTTTCTTCCAAGGAGTAAGTGTCTTTTAATTTCATGGCTGCAGTCACCATCTGCAGTGATTTTGGAGTTTTTTTTAAAAAAAATCTCTCACTGTTTCCCCATCTATTTGCCATGAAATGATGGGACCAGATGCCATGGTCTTAGTTTTCTGAATGTTGAGTTTGAAGCCAACTTTTCATTCTTCTCTTTCACTTTCATCAAGAGGCTCTTTAGTTCTTCTTCACTTTCTGCCACAAGGGTGTGTCATCTGTATATCTGAGGTTATTGATATTTCTCCCAGCAATCTTGATTCCAGCTTCTGCTCCTTCCAGCCCAGCGTTTCTCATGATGTACTTTGCATAGAAGTTAAATAAGCAGGATGACAATATACATCCTTAATGTACTTCTTTCCCTATTTGGAGCCAGTCTGTTGTTCCATGTCCAATTTTAACTGTTGCTTCCTGACCTGCATACAGGTTCCTCAAGAGGCAGGTCAGGTGGTCTGGTATTCCCATCTCTTTCAGAATTTTCGACAGTGTGTTGTGTCCACACAGTCAAAGGTTTTAGCATAGTCAATACAGCAGAAGTAGGTGTTTTTCTGGAACTCTCTCACTTTTTCTATAATCCAACGGATGTTGGCAATTTGATATCTGATTCCTCTGCCTTTTCTAAAACCAGCTTGAACATCTGGAAGTTCACGATTCACGGATTGCTGAAGCCTGGCTTGGAGAATTTTGAGCATTACTTTACTAGCATGTGAGATGAGTGCAATTGTGCGGTAGTTTGAGCATTCTTTGACATCGCCTTTCTTTGGGATTGGAATGAAAACTGACCTTTTCCAGTCCTGTGGCTACTGCTAAGTTTTCCAAATGTGCTGTCATATTGAGTGCAGCACTTTCACAGCATCATCTTTTAGGATTTGAAATAGCTCAACTGGAATTCCATCACCTCCACTAGCCTGTTCATAGTGATGCTTCCTAAGGCCCACTTGACTTTGCATTCCAGGATATCTGGCTCTAGGCAAGTGATCACACCATCGTGATTAACTGGGTCGTGAAGATCTTTTTTGTGTCGTTCTTCTGTGTATTCTTGCCACCTCTTCTTAATGTCTTCTGCTTCTGTTAGGTCCATACCATTTCTGTCCTTATTGAGCCCATCTTTGCATGAAATGTTCCCTTGGTATCTCTAATTTTCTTGAAGAGATCTCTAGTCTTTCCCGTTCTATTGTTTTCCTCTATTTCTTTGCACTGATCAGTAAGGAAGGCTTTTTTATCTCTCCTTGCTGTTCTTTGGAACTCTGCATTCAAGTGGGCATATCTTTCCTTCTCTCCTTTGCTTTTCACTTCTCTTCTTTTCACAGCTATTTATAAGAGGCAGCGGATGGGGAGGGAAACTAGGAGCATTATCAGCCACAAATTGGCACTTGCCATGGGCACTTGCCGTCTACTTCCACAAGGATTAAATCAGGTTCTGCTGCAGCTGCTGACCTTCAACACCCCCTGAAAGGAGTTCAGGGTGGTGAGCAAAAATGAAGCACTCTGTGCTCTGGAAAAACTGGTTGAACAGGTCTTCAGATAGTTAGATATTCTCAGGAGCTGATTTTAAAAGTCCAATTCTTGTATCTTCTCATATCTAGAAAAGCACTAAAATCTTTCATGGTGATGATTTTTTCTCGTGATTAGCAGAAGCTTCACAAGACCAGCAGAAACTTTCTACCAAAAAAAAATATATGCTTGCTTGCACGTATTCCCCCTTCACCGAAATCACATCTCTACTGTCCTTTCCCCTGCTGCCTCTTTGGAGCAGTTTCTCAGAGCTATCTGAGGTGCTGTCTCCCAGGCTGCAGTCCTCATTTTGCCCCCAAATAAAACTTAACTTGCAGCTCTCACACTGTGCATTTTTGTAGTCAACAATATCCTGGAAAGAAGAACTGGGGATTTGTTCTGTTAACTCCTCCCTTCTTGCATCCATGGGTAGTTCTCTCCTTCCATTCTTTGTTCACATGGCCTCTTGCTTGGATACCTATGTGGCTTTGTCTGTCTCCTTTCCTTCTCTGTTAGGAAATTTTCCACAGCAGGAAGATCTCATCACCGTAGAGAGAGTTCTAATCTGTGGAAAATACCGACACTGGAGACTTCCTATTTGGAATGGCCACTCTTGTTTGGATCACCGCTGTCTCTATAATGTAATTATGAATATTCATAGTATTTGTCACTGTAACCAGTTCCAGCATGCAGCTCAGCGGTATTAAGCACATTCACACTGCTGTGCAACCATCATTCCCATCCATTTCCAGAATCCTCTTCAGGGTGCAAAACGAAAACTCTGTACCCATTAAGCAATCACTCCCTCAACCCACTCTTCTCCTCAGCCCCTGGCAGCCATCACTCTGCTTTCTGCCTCAGTGCATTTGACCACCATGCTAGGTACCTCGTGGGCTCCCCTGGTAAAGAGCTCAGATGGTAAAGAGTCGGCCTCCGATGCAGGAGACCCAGGTTCAGTCCCGCTGTCGGGAAGATCCCCAGGAGAAGGGGATGGCTACCCACTCCAGTATTCTTGCCTGGAGAATCCCATGGATGAAGGAGACTGATGTCCATGGGGTTGCAGAGTCAGACATGAATGAGCCACTAACACTTTCACTTTCACATATGTATAGGTATAAGTGATTGATTTTGCTGTACAGCAGAAACTAGCACAACATTGTAAAGCAACTGTGCTCCAATAAAATTTAATTTTTAAAAGTGTGAAGAAAACAAAAATTAAAAAAAAAAAAACCAGAGAGTATCTACTGAGCCCACCAGGGCCCTGAGAGCATTGCCACCTGTGACCTCACAGGTCAGTGGTTTTAGCACAGCTGAGAAAGAGAGCCTTCTGTTCTTCCGTGTTGGTTTAACCATATGATACATGATCCTGTAAACAAATTAATTTCCCTGGGGACTTTTGAAAGCATCCTAACTGTATTATCATTTTTCTGCATAAAGGAAGCTTAGCAAGAAAACAATTATGGAATGGACTTGAAATGATCTCCAAATGGCCATCAAATAGAGAAGGCAGTCCACAGACATGCAGGAGAAGGAAAAAAAAAAAAAAGGTTTTTCTTGTTAAATTCAGATTTGTTTATTCTGAAAACTCAGTTGATCCTTTTCTATTCTTTTTCCCTTTGGGGAGAAATTTTTGGCATCATCATTTAAAAAAAATTTTTTTTTTGTTCCTCTACAACTGTCCACAGCTTTTCTATTCTGGCCCCTCCACTCCAACCTAATGTGAAGGCCAAGGTAGAATTTTCAAATTTGGCCTGTTCTGGGACGAGCTGACCTGGCTGGGGCAGGGAGGACGAGCATATGAGCTGGGATGTCCGCTGTAAACCAGCCCCTTGGTTCCTGTGTTTGCTCATCAGGCGTTTGCTGAATGTCTGCTTTGTGCCTGCTTTGTGCTTCGTCCACACTTCCTTAGGGACAAAATGGGAAATAAGACACCAGCCTCTCCTTAAAGCAACTTGATGCTTCATGGAATGAGCCAGTGGAATTTGCTGCATGATGCAGGGAGCTCAAACCCAGTGCTCTGTGACAACCTAGAGGGGTGGGATGGGGCGGGAGGTGGGAGGGAGGTTGAAGAGAGAGGAAGACATGTGTATACCTGTGGCTGGCTCATGTTGATGGATGGCAGAAATGAAACCAGTATTGTTAAGCAATTGTCCTCTGCAGTGGAAGCACAGTTTCTTAACCACTGGACCGCCAGGAAAGTTCTTAAGCAGCCTTTTCAAATGTCATTTCTTCCTTTTATTTTTATGATATTTCTTATGTGCAAACCATGTGTTCACTGACATGGAATAATAAATAATGATAAGGTTAACTTTCTCTAAGTACCTCCAGTGTACTATTTACACACACACCTATTAACTATAATAGCATCTCTCATATAACTCTGACAATAAGGACAGTTATGAGGCAGTGAGTAAGGGTCAACCAGGACTCACCCATATCTGTTTTTCTGTCCTTTAGGAACACACAGAAAGACTATATTTCCCAGAACTTTTGTGATTAGTCCAGGTCGTGTGGGCTTCCCAAGTGGCTCAGAGATAAAGAATCCTCCTGCCAATGCAGGAGACATGGGTTCGATCCCTGAGTCAGGAAGATCCCCTGGAGAAGGAAATGGCAACCTGCTCCTGTATTCTTGCCAGCAAAATGCCCTGGACAGAAGAGCCTGGTGGGCTACAGTCCATGGGGTCGCAAAGAGTTGGACACAACTGAGCAGCTGAACAGCAACAACAGAGCTGGGTCTTAGTTGTGGCATGCAGGATCTTTGATCTTTGTTGTGACATGTGGGATCTAGTTTCCTGACTAGGGATTGAACCCAGGCCCCCTGCATTGGGAGCTTGGAATATTAGCCACTGGACCACAAGGGAATTGCCCCAGATACTAGTTTTGATTGTGTCGAACACAGCCTCCTTATTGATGACTCTCACAGAGCCTAGACTTAAGGTATAATGTCTACTATGTAATCACAATGTAGTCTTCATTGATATGATGGATGATCTGTTTTGTAATAAAAATCTCTTGAAGAATATTGGCTCAAGGAAGGACAATCACTGAGAGAACAATAGCCTTGCTTCATATCTTTGTGTAAGTCCTTGAAGCAGCCCTTCTGGTTCTTTCTAATTCCAACAGCCAGCCTAAACCTCTCAGTGTCATTCTCGAATATTCTGACCTCTGTTCTTTCCTGTTGCTTAATGATCTTCCTACAAATTGTATAGGAAATGAAGCAAATGCAATTACAGTGTCCGCCAGCCCTGATGCAGATAAATAGGAGGAAGTCTAGCCAAGTGTCTTCCCAAGGCAGGCTTCAGGGTCTGCTACTCAGAACAGAAAGAAGTTGGCCATCAATCTCAGAACTGCCTTGTTCCAAAGACATCACTAGCTCCTGGAGACCAGGGATCATGGGAAAGCCGTTTCAAATGAACATAACAGATCAACACAAACAAAGCTCCTTTGGGAATAGACCTATAAATTTGCATTAAAATTCTGACTTCCTGGTGAATGAATAATCTGTTGCCTCTTCAGGCCACAGCCAACCTTCTAGTATAACCTCCCTCATCTCCGTGTCCGCCTGCTAAAGCAGGAGACACGGGTTTGATCCCTGGGTTAGGAAGATTCCCTGGAGGAGGGAATGGCAAACCACTCCAATATTCTTGCATGGGAAATTCCATGGACAGAGGAGCCTGGCGGGCTACAGTCCATGGGGTCACAAAGAGTCAGACACAACTGAGCACGCGCACATGCACACATGCTAAAGAGACAACTTAGGAAGGGGGCTGGTCCTGGAAGAAAGACCAACTGTGATTAAGTGGATTAAGGGTTTGAGCCAGGTGATATCAGCGAGAAAATCTCTCCTTCCTGTCTGCTGAAAACTGACTCGTGACTTCTCCATGACCTCTCCATTTTATAGATGGGACCAGAGACTGGACTAGAAATTAATTAAGGTATTTCATCCTGAAATAGTAAGTGCAGAAATTCCAGGCGCTGGTATGCATTCCAGGACTAGGATAGAGTCTCCATCTCGTGGCTAAATTCAGCTCTGCGATCACCCTCAGTACTGAACCTCTTGCAGACTTAGAGGAGCAGCTGGGTGGTCAACGCCTGCCATGAGAAACATGCACAAGGTGTGTCATGGGATCCAACAGGAAAGCTTCATTCAGCCATTCGGGACAGGATTCCAACCTGTACAGTGAGCTGTGCAAAGACAGCTGGCCATTCTTTTACTCACGAGAGGGCCTACTATGTGCGGGGAAGTGAAGATACACTGGTGAACACGGCACAGCCCCTGCCCCCAACGATATCGCAGTCTAGTGGGGCAGGCAGACAGACAGGAAAGTCTAGCGGATTGGACGCTATGGAGGCAGGCTGTGCTGGGGAGATTCCGGGGTACCTGGGGACACCAGTGGGTATTCAGAACAGGAGAAACCTGAGCTGACCCCTCAGGGAGGTGTAGGAGCTAACCAGGAAAATGCATCAGGATGCAGGAGAGAGTGGTCGGTCATTACACATGAGGTAAGAGCGGGTAGGGTTTAATTCAATTTGTTTATTTCATATATTTTATTTCACATATTTTATTTTTTATTTATTTTATTTCATTTATTTTATTTCATTTATTTTATTCTATTTTCTTATTTCATTTATTTTATTCTATTTTCTTATTTCATTTCATTTATTTTATTCTATTTTATTTATTTCTCTATTTCATTTATTTTTTATTTCTTTATTTCATTTATTCTATTATATTTCATTTCATTTATTTTATTTCTTTTTATTTTATTTTATGCCACACCTTACTGCATGCAAGATCTTAGTTCCCTAACTGGGGATGAAACCCTGAGGCAGAAGTGCAGAATTTTAACCACTGGACTATCAGGGAAATCACTGGGTAGAATTTTAAAAAGGAACAAAGTCTTCTACCACAACGTAAATGACTACCAGGAGCTTAGGTTTTTTCCTGAGGGTCGACATTTAAATTGTATGCATTTAGAAAGAACACCTGGTGTCTTAGGAAATGGACCAGCAGAGCAAGGGAAGCTCAAGAGCTAACAGTGGTCCAACTAAGAGAGCAGCAGGAAGGATGGAGAGAAGGATACAGAAGTGGATTAGATCTAGGCCCTGACCAGGTCCTCGGTGCTCTTACAATAGTGATAGCCAAGGTGGGATAACCACTTTAAAAGTGATGGGAATTGAAATGGTTTGAGAAACTCAAAGGTCAGGATGAAGGCTGGGTGGTTCTTGTGCAGGGTGGCAACATCTGAGCTGCTAAACTGTGTGTCAAAGTTGCATTAGTTTTCTGTTCTATGTAATAAACTACTACAAATCTACTGGATTAAAACACCTTTTTTTTAAAAAAATCTCATAATTTCCATAGGTCAGAAGTCTGGGCATTCTGAGTTCAACTGAATTTCTTGTTCAGGGTGTCACAAGACTGGAATCAAGTGTCAGTTGGTGCTGTGGTCTCATTGGCACTTGGGGTCCTTTTCAAAGTTCATGTGGTTGTTGGTAGAATTTAGTTCCCTGCCGTTGTAGGAAAGAAGCCCTGCACTCCTCTGGTCCCCAGGTTTGTGGCCCTGTCTGTAAGCTGTTCACATCAGAGCTGCTTATTTCTTCTGGGCCAATGTTGCGGGGGGACCCCTCCTTTCTGTCTAATAAGATGGAGTTTCATGTAATATGATGTGGTCATCTTCTTTGCTGTAGGAGCTAGCATAATCAAGACATCTCCAATGGCTCAGCAGTAAAGAATCTGTCTACAACGCAGGAGATATGGGTTCAATCCCTGAGTCAGGGAGATCCCTGAAAGAGGAAGTGGCAACCCACTCCAATATTCTTGCCTGGGAAATCCCATGACAGAGGAGCCTGGTGGGCTACAGTCCATGGGGTCGCAAAGAGTCAGACATGACTGAGCGACTGACACTGTGTGTGAAGGCCCAAGCTCACTCAGCTGTGTGACTGCACCACTATCACTACTCTGCCTCTGGGAGATGTGAACTCAGCTCAGTGGCTGAAAGCCGTTGTTCTTTTATTTTTTTATTTTTTGGCTGAGCCGTGCAGAATGTGGGATCCTAGCTCCCTGACCAGGGATCAAACCCTCGCCCCCTGCAGTGGAAGCTCAGTTTCTTAACCACTGGACCACCAGGGAAGCCCTGTAACTCTTTAAAGACTCCAAAATATCACAATGATATTAGAATTTCAGGAAACGTTTCGCAACTACTGAGCCTGTGCGTCCCAAAGAGAGAAACCACTGCAACCAGAAACCAGTAAACCACAAGTAGAGAGTAGTCCCAGTTCCCAAAATTGGAGAAAGCCTCTGCGTGGGAGTGAAGATCCAATGCAACCAAAAATAAATAAACAAGAAAATAAGTACATTATAAAATTAGCGAAAAAAAATGGGCAAAGGTATACAAGGCAAATTTAAGCAAAACCAAACAGGAGTTGCAGTCCCAAGACCAGAAAACATTCCATGAGAGGGAGAAGGGCATGTTACAACTCTGAAATGTGCATGGTGAACGAAGGAAACCAATCTTCACGCCTCTCCAGTGGGGTCGCCAGAGTCCCAACATCTGTTTCAGGAAGAGTGCTGTTTACTTTCAGCTGTGAGGAGCATAGATCTCATGAAGGGATTAATCACTATTCTCTGTGATATACAGTTTTAGAAAGAAAGCACATCATTGAAGCTGGTGATAGAAGACAAGAAAAAGAATCTCAAGAAAGTGTTAACATGTAAGGGCCTGGGAATAGGGCCGAACCAGTTGGTTTTTACCTTTCTTAGCAGATAAAAGTTTTAAATTTTATTAAATTGTGGCTAGATGATTGCCTGGAAGATGGAAGTAGGAGAACTAAGGTATTAAGACTAATAGAAAACAGACTTGTGCAAGGACAGTGAGGTAAAGGATGCTTTTCTGGAATTTGGCAAAAAGGAGTTAAATAATATAAAGTATGGATGGAGCATAAGTTATTTCACCCATATATTACTCCTACCATTTAATGTTGGTTTTTTTCTCTCTTATAAACATTCTACTGAGTACATTCTTCTGGCTAAAGTTAAATGTTACACATGTTCATGATTATTTCCCAAAGATAAATCCCTAAAGGTGGGGTAGCTAATTCAACAGAATACTTTTTTTTTTAGCTTTTATTAAATATATATTTTTTCAGAACACATATTTTAAAGAGATTTGGTATTGAACTACAAAATGTTCTCTAGAAAGTCTGCACCAATTTACTTCTCAGTAAGCATGTTACAAGAGTGAACACTTATTTCCCAAATATCAGGCAACTATTTTAATCTTGGACCATTTGTTATGTGAAAATACAATTGTGGTGTGGTTTAAGTTTGTATTTGTTTATTAATAGGTAAATGAAACATATAATCTCTTAAATATTCATTAGCCAATTACGTTTCTTCATTTTGTATCTCATTTTATTATTGGGGGAAATTTTAAATATATTTTTATTTTTTTTAATATTTATATTTATTTATTTGACTATACCGGGTCTTAACTGTGGCATGTGAGATCTAGTTCCCTGAACAGGGACCAAACCCAGGCCCCCCTGCATTGGGAGCTCAGAGTCTTAGCTACCAGACCACCAGTGAATTATTTTTCAAATTGATTCTTACTTGGTTGACGTCTTTGGCAAAATATAACTGTTAATGCTTAGCTGTCCAGGCTCCACCTGGACACTATCATCCTTCACTGTCTCCTCTAGTTTGCTCAGATTCATGTCCATTGAGTCGGTGATGCCATCCAACCATCTCATCCTCTGCCACCCCCTTCTCCTCCTGCCTTCAATCTCTCCCAGCAATCTTTCCCTGCCTTCAGTTTTTCCCAGCATTAAACCCAGGTCTCCTGTGTTGCAGGCAGATTCTTTACCATCTAATGGGGAAGACCATTATAAGAGTAACAATCACTAATATGGGCTTCTTCAGTTCAGTTCAGTTCAGTTTAGTCGCTCAGTCGTGTCCGACTCTTTGCGACTCCATGAATCCCAGCACATGAGGCCTCCCGGTAAATCACCATCTCCCGGAGTTCACTCAGACTCATGTCCATCGAGTCAGTGATGCCATCCAGCCATCTCATCCTCTGTCGGCCCCTTCTCCTCCTGCCCCCAATCCCTCCCAGCGTCAGAGTCTTTTCCAATGAGTCAACTCTTTTCATCAGGTGGCCAAAGTACTGGAGTTTCAGCTTTAGCATCAGTCCTTCCAAAGAACACCCAGGACTGATTTCCTTTAGAATGGACTGGTTGGATCTCCTTGCAGTCCAAGGGACTCTCAAGAGTCTTCTCCAACACCACAGTTCAAAAGCATCAATTCTTCAGTGATCAGCTTTCTTCACAGTCCAACTCTCACATCCATACATGACCACAGGAAAAATCATAGCCTTGACTAGATGGACCTTTGTTGGCAAAGTAATGTCTCTGCTTTTGAATATGCTATCTAGGTTGGTCATAACTTTTCTTCCAAGGAGTAAGCGTCTTTTAATTGCATGGCTGCAGTCACCATCTGTAGTGATTTTGGAGCCCAAAAAATAAAGTCTGACACTGTTTCCTGCCGCGAGCCAGCGTGAGGAATTCCACCTGTGACAAGGTCATGCGGCAGAGCTCTGATGGCAAGGCTAATCAGACCTCAGGTTTTCCCCCTGGAATTTCCTGAGCATCCACCCCCCAAAAAATAAGAATCTGCCTGCTTTTCCACTCTTCTGACATTCTCTGGAAAAAAGTCAATTCAGGGCTTTAGTCTTCTGCATTTGAAAGAGTGTTTCAATCCAAAAACCCCTCTGATGGCTTTCTAGCCTGCCTGCAGGACTCGTACAGCTGCGCATGTGATTGTTTGAGGCCTCCTGACCGCAGGAGGCACAGGAAGCTTAAAACCTCCTAGGAATGTATGGGCTTCCGAGGACTCAAAATCATTAAGAATAGGACTGATTAAAAGTTTCATTTGTTGAGCCAATACTCGCTGCCAAATTTTCATATCCTTTATTTTTAGATATAGTTGGTATATAGAAAAACAAGTAGTAGACCTGGTATTAGCAACATTAGACCTTTGAGTTAAGTACCTTCTTTGTTATAACCGACTGCGCCTTTGTTCTAGAGAGATGTAACTTTAGTGCTTTAAGGAGATGCAGATTAAAGAAAAACACTTAGGGGAAATGAAATTAACATTCATTAAGGAAGAGAGCCAAAAAGTGTTAACAAGCCTCTTGGCCAGAAGATAATGTAAATCACCTGAGACCTTTTGTATACAAAAAGATATACAGAAGAGTCTGGGCTGCGAACGCTACATAATTTTATATTACCCATTGATCTCTATGTATAATCAAAAGTATAAAAGGCCTTGAAGGACAATAGAAGGAGAGCCAGACACTGAACTGGTTTCCCCCATGTCTCCTCTTTACTCTAATTTCAGGCTGAATTTCCATCTGGGGCGTGGAGGCTCACTGTGTCTACTTACTTGTCCCGGCTTCTAAGATCCGTAAGAGAGAGAGCCCAAGGCGGGGCACTCTCCGATATTCAAACAGGCGCCGGCGGCCTAACGTAGACGGTGCAAGCTCCTTGTCTGAAACTTTACTGGTTTTCCACGTAAACCAAGTTAATCAGCCTCTTCTCTCCATTTAATCTTCCTACTACACTATTTCTTCCTAATCTAATCTTATATTAATAAATAAATAAGTTTTTCTCACGCCAATGCCGCCCCCGCTTCGAATTCCCAGGATCCACCGAGGCTGGACCCCGGGAGTTTCCACTGGTTCCCCATCTATTTCCAATGAAGTGATGGGACCGGATGCCATGATCTTCGTTTTCTGAATGTTGAGCTTTAGCCAACTTTTTCACTCTCCTCTTTCACTTTCATCAAGAGGCTTTTTAGTTCCTCTTCACTTTCTGCCATAAGGGTGGTATCATCTGCATATCTGAAGTTATTGATATTTCTCCCGGCAATCTTGATTCCAGCTTGTGTTTCTTCCAGCCCAGCGTTTCTCATGATGTACTCTGCATAGAAGTTAAATAAGCAGGGTGACAATATACAGCCTTGACGTACTCCTTTTCCTATTTGGAACCAGTCTGTTGTTCCATGTCCAGTTCTAACTGCTGCTTCCTGACCTGCGTACAGATTTCTCAAGAGGCAGGTCAGGGGCTCTGGTATTCCCATCTCTTTCAGAATTTTCCACAGTTTATTGTGATCCACACAGTCAAAGGCTTTGGCATAGTCAATAAAGCAGAAATAGATGTTTTTCTGGAACTCTCTTGCTTTTTCCATGATCCAGCGGATGTTGCCAATTTGATCTCTGGTTCCTCTGCCTTTTCTAAAACCAGCTTGAACATCAGGAAGTTCACGGTTCACGTATTGCTGAAGCCTGGCTTGGAGAATTTTGAGCATTACTTTACTAGCATGTGAGATGAGTGCAATTGTGCGGTAGTTTGAGCATTCTTTTGCATTGCCTTTCTTTGGAATTGGAATGAAAACTGACCTTTTCCAGTCCTGTGGCCACTGCTGAGTTCTCCAAATTTGTTAGCATATTGAGTGCGGCACTTTCACAGCATCATCTTTCAGGATTTGAAACAGCTCAACTGGAATTCCATCACCTCCACTAGCTTTGTTCAAGGCCCACTTGACTTCACATTCCAGGATGTCTGGCTCTAGATTAGTGATCACACTATCATGATTATCTGGGTTGTGAAGATCTTTTTTGTACAGTTCTTCTGTGTATTCTTGCCACCTCTTCTTAATATCTTCTGCTTCTGTTAGGTCCAGACCATTTCTGTCCTTTATTGAGCCTATCTTTGCATGAAATGTTCCCTTGGTATCTCTAATTTTCTTGAAGAGCTCTCTAGTCTTCCCCATTCTGTTGTTTTCCTCTGTTTCTTTGCATTGATCGCTAAGGAAGGCTTTCTTATCTTTTCTTGCTATTCTCTGGAACTTTGCATTCAGATCCTTATATCTTTCCTTTTCTCCTTTGCTTTTCACTTCTCTTCTTTTCACAGCTATTTGTAAGGCCTCCCCAGAAAGCCATTTTGCTTTTTTGCATTTCTTTTCCGTGGGGATGGTCTTGATCCCTGTCTCCTGTACAATGTCACGAACCTCATTCCATAGTTCATCAGGCACTCTATCTATCAGATTAGGTGGCGAAAATAGTAAAGAATCTGCCTGCCAATGCAGGAGACGCAAGAGACAAGGGTTGGATCCCTGGGTCGGGAAGATCCCCTGGAGAAGGGAAAGGCAACCCACTCCAGTATTCTTGCCTGGAGAATTCCATGGACAGAGGAGCTTGGCGGGCAGTCCATGAGGTTGCAAAGAGTCAGACATGACTGAGTACAGTCGCTACTATAACCAGAATGCTGTCTTGTTTCAGAAGTTAACTTGTGTGTTATGTTAATATGAATTTAAGAAAAAGAAAACAAACGTTCTGTACAGCATGCTTTTACTCACACCCTATCTTGTTGCCTCTTCAACGAGCAGTCCGTTGGAGGCCATACTTTCCATTTCATCCGTATCTGGGGATTTCGGCTTCCTTCTGTGTGTGTCTAGACATTCTTTCTTGTGCACCTGTGACAGAGTTCTCCATACTAATCCTGAATCCTGCCTGTTGGTACAATGTCCACAGCTGGATTGTGAAGCATGAAGATAATTCTCCTCAGGCAGGATCAGATCTTGTTCCCCTTCCAGCATCCATCACATTAAGTCCCCTGGGTTGACTTCACTAGAACTGCAATGGGTGTCATTTCCAATAGCAAGAGGGAACTCCAGCGGTTTGTTTTCAAAAGCAAAGTTGTCTGCTTACATTCAACTTGACCTCATGCCTTGATGCTACCCCTCCACATGTGACCAGTGTGATCAGCTGAACACAACTCTTTCAGGAAGCGCTCGCTCCCCAGACCTCGCTGTCTTCACAGGCATAGAACCTGCTCCCACCAGCTGGACTAAAAGCCTTCATTTTTCAAGGGCCACTGGGTGGAGGGCTCAGAGGGTCTCGTGCCACCCGAGTATGTCCTGGCATTTGTTGAGCACTGCACTCTAGGGTCTGTGGGAAGCACTTTCCACACTTCATGTCATTTAATTTTCACAAAGACCCTATAGGGTACAGACTAGCTCATTTTGGAGAGAAAAAAATAATTGCTGCTTTTAGAAAAATTTATTTACTTGTTTTATTTATTTTTGGCTGCACTAAGTCTTCGTTGCTGCTTGTGGACTTTCTCTCTAGTTGCAGTGAGCAGGGGGCTGCTCTGTAGTTGCGGTACATGGGCTTCTCATCGCCGTGGCTTCTCTTCTTCCGAAGCATGGGCTCTAGAGCATCAGGGTTTCAGTAGTTGTGGCACAAGGATTTAGTTGCTCCATGGCATGCGGGATCTTCCTGGACCAGGGATTGAACCTGTGTCTCCTGCATTGGCAGGTGGATTCTTAACTACTGGACCACCACGGGAGTCCAAAAGAGATAACTTATATAGCTCATTTACTACCACAGTTTGTAAATGCTGGCAGTGGTATTTTAGCCAATGCAAACTGTCTATTAAACAAAAATGCTTTTTCTGTTTTCCTGTTGTTCTCCTAACACTTGAACTTGGGCTAGTGTAGTTTCAGCCTGAGTCTACTTGAGCACTAAATCATTGTCTAGCGAGTCTTTTCAGGGTAGGCAGTCCATCTGTATACCTCTTTCTTTCTCACTCCTTGAACAGACGATAAGCTGTGCTATTTGATTTTACCTGCAGTTCAGTTCAGTCACTCACCTGTGTCCCACTCTTTGCGACCCCATGGACTGCAGCACACCAGGCCTCCCTGTCTATCACCAACTCCTGGAGTTTACTCGAAACTCATGTCCATTGAGTCAGTGATGCCATCTAACCATGTCATCCTCTGTTGTCCCCTTCTCCTCCTGCCCTCAATCTTTCCCAGCATCAGGGTCTTTTCCAATGAGTCTGTTCTTCACATCAAGTGGCCAAAGTATTGAAGTTTCAACTTCAACATCAGTCCTTGCAATGAATATTCAGTACTGATTTCCTTTAGGATGGACTGGTTGGATCTCCTTGTACTCCAAGGGACTCTCAAGAGTCTTCTCCAACACCACAGTTCAAAAACATCAATTCTTCAGCACCCGGCTTTCTTTATAGTCCAACTCTCACATCCATACATGACCACTGGAAAAACCATAGCTTTGACTAGACAGATCTTTGTTGGCAAAGTAATGTCTCTGCTTTTTAATACGCTGTCTAGGTTAGTCATAACTTTTCTTCCAAGGAGTAAGCATCTTTTAATTTCATGGCTGCAGCAGTGATTTTGGAGCAAAAAAAAAAAAAATTAAGTCTTTTGCTGTTTCCATTGTTTCCTCATCTATTTGCTATGAAATGATGGGACCAGATGCCATGATCTTAGTTTTCTGAATGTTGACTTTGAAGCCAACTGTTTCACTCTCCTCTTTCACTTTCATCAAGAGGCTCTTTAGTTCTTCTTCACTTCCTGCCATAAGAGTGGTGTCATCTGCATATCTGAGGTTATTGATATTTTTCCCAGCAATCTCATTTCCAGTTTGTGCTTCATCCAGCCCAGTGTTTCTCATGATGTACTCTGCATAGAAGTTAAATAAGCAGGGTGACAATATACAGCCTTAACATACTCCTTTCCCTATTTGGAACCAGTCTGTTGTTCCATGTCCACTGTTGCTTCCTGACCTGCATACAGATTTCTCAAGAGGCAGATCAGATGGTCTGGTATTCCCATCTCTTTAAGAATTTCCTACAGTTTGTTGTGATCCACACAGTCAAAGGCTTTGGCATAGACAGTAAAGCAGAAATAGATGTTTTTCTGGAACTCTCTTGCTTTTTCCATGATCCAGTGGATGTTGCCAATTTGATCTCTGGTTCCTCTGCCTTTTCTAAAGCCAGCTTGAACATCTGGAGGTTCACAGTTCACGTACTGTTGAAGCCTGGCTTGCAGCATTATGAGCATTATTTTACTAGCGTGTGAGATGAGTGCAATTGTGTGGTAGTTTGAGCATTGTTTGGCATCACCTTTCTTTGGGATTGGAATTAAAACTGACCTTTTTCAGTCCTGTGGCCACTGCTGAGTTTTCCAAATTTGCTGACATGTTGAGTGCAGCACTTTCACAGCATCATCTTTTGATGGTGGTGGTTTAGTCGCTAAGTCGTGTCTGACTCTTGCAACCCCATGGACTATAGCCCACCAGGCTTCTCTGTCCATGGGATTCTCCAAGCAAGAATATTAATCATCTTTTAAGATTTGAAATAGCTCAACTGGAATTCCATCAACTCCACTGGCTTTGTTAATAGTGATGCTTCCTAAGGCCCCCTTGACTTCGTATTCCAGGATGTCTAGAAGGACATATGGTCAAAGTATGTAAATAATCTCCTCAGTCCAGTGCTTCACCTCACCTATAAGGTTCAACAAAGAGTCTTAATTTATGAATTACATACTCATTCCTCTTTGTCAGGGGTCCCCAGCCTTTAGGATCTATTGCCTGATAATCTGAGGTGAAGCTGATGTAATAATATTAGGAAAAAAGTCCACAATAAATGTAATTCACTTGAATCATCCCAAACCACCCCCGCTACCTGGGTCCATGGAAAAATTATCTTCCACAAAACCGGTTCCTGGTGCCAAAAATGTTGGAGACGGCTGCTCTTTGCCACACATCTGGACCTGTTTCACTGAAATAAATGATTGGATGTGAATGTAGCATCAGACCTCCAGAGGGCACCAGAGAGCCAGAAAACAAAAATTATATTTCCAAAGAGCTTTTGTGTTATCACCATGTGTGACACCCTCCTATGTAAGGAGGCACAGAGGCTCTTTGCTTATGCCTGTTGTTGTTATGGATTCGTGATGGTGGAAATCTCTGATGCAAAAAAAACAAAAATGATGCAGGCTTTGTCTTCTTACAGAGTTAGAATAACTTTTTTTTTTAGCCTATTATCTTAATACTTACGTCAGCATTGTCTTCAGTGTTAAAGGCCTGCCTTAACTCTGCATTAAACTTAAGGTGTAAGTCAGTGAAAAGCGATAGAACATTCATTCTGAGCCAAAATTCATTATGTGTAAATTCATACCATTTTAATATTTTATGCAATCTGACAAGTAGATGAGCTCAGACTTGAAATTCTTAAAAGCATGTTCATTGCAACAAGAAATGTGTATGTTAATATTTTGTGCGTGCATGCTCAGTCGCTCAGTCATGTAGACTCTTTGAGACCCTGTGGACTGTAGCTCTCTAGGCTCCCCTGTCCATGGGATTTCCCAAGCAAGAATACTGGAGAAAGTTGCCATTTCCTCTTCCGGGGGATCCTCCTGACCCAGGGGTTGAATGCCTGTCTCCTGCCTTGGCAGGTGGATTCATTGCCGGTGAGCTACCAGGGAAGCCAGTAATACTGCCATTTCAATAAAGATTGATGTGTTATAAAAACAAACAAAAACCCCTAATCCTAACCTCTAGAGGTAGATTCCCTCAACTCTCTTTGAATCACACTTGGGAAAGTGCTCAGAGATCTGCCACTGCAGAGCTGACTTATGAACATTCTTGTTGCAAAGTGTCAGATGTACAAAAACATCTGCTAGAAAAGCAGGAACATAAAGGTCTGCACAAATTTAGACTTCCTGTGAGTTCTTCTCTTCTGAGATAATGAGTCCTGCTGTGGAGTTCATCACGTGGTAGCAAAAGACCAGACTGAAAACTGAAGGTGGCGACAAGTCTGGCGGACGATTCACAGGGTGAATTTGGCTGCATCAGCCTACACTCAGAGACCTGCACACACTCTGTCTCCTAAATCCACGAAGGAAAGAGCCTGGCTGAGCTGGCAGAAGAACTCGCAGCTCTGAGCAATAGTTGCTTCCCACCTTACGTTCCTCCATCTGTTATTAGCTGATATTTTATTTTACTTATTTGGCTGTGCTGGGTCTTGGATCTTCCCTGGTGGCTCAGAAGGTAAAGAATCTGCCTGCAGTGTGGAGACATGGGTTCATTCCCTAGTTGGGAAGATCCCCTGGAGGAGGACATGGCAACCCACTCCGGTATTGAGGGCATGACAGCCCCCTCCAATATTCTTGCCTAGAGAATCCCAGGGACAGAGGAGCCTGGCAGGCTGCAGTCCAAGGGGTCGCAAAGAGTTAGACACAACCAAATTGACTGAGCATGCTGGGCCTTAGTTGCCACACACGAGATGTTTAATTTTCACTGTGACATGTGGGATTTTTTTTTTAGTTGTGGCATGCAAGATTTAGTTCCCTGACCAAGGATTGAACCTGGGCCCCCTGCATTGGGAGCTTGGAGTTCTAGCCTCTGGATCACCAGGGAAGTCCCTGTTATTAGCTGATCTTGCAAACACAGGTTTTACTCAAACAAACCAAAGAGTCACCCCCACCTGCACCCCACCCCTTCTATACTGCACATCTAGCCTTCCCTAAGGAAGTCACAAGCTAGGGACTGACAGGCACAGTCAACATTCCCCTCCACTGCCCGGCAACATCACTACGCTCATGGTTGATTCTGTAACACCAAGACACTCGCCACAGCCAGACCCCAGCATGCAAGGCGAGACCTTCCTGGAAGGTCCCATCTCTGGCTTGCCTCCTGGCTCCGTCTTATGTCTCAGTTCATACGTCACGTCACTGGAGAGATTGCTCCTGACTGTTCTCTCTAAAATGATTTCCAGTCACTCTCTCAGGCTCCCTTATTTGTTTGTGTGTGTGTTTAACATTAGTTTTTATTATAGTTTTTATGCAATGTTGTGCTAGTTTTTGCTGCACAACAAAATGAATCAGCTATAGGTACACATATAGCCTCTCTTTTTTGGATTTCCCTCCATTTAGCTCACCACAGAGCACTATGATCTTATGCTCTATCTAGATAATATGGTACTAGATACAGTTAGAAATGAATGCTCTTCCATTTTTGTTTCTGTTTCTATTCCACAGATATAGGCACTGTTGACACTTTAGGTTACGGTCGGTTTTCTGTTTATACATATGCAAGTATACCATGTATAATTATATCTCAATGTGTTCGTATGCTGATATCTGTTGTATTTCCTTTTATATGACTTCATATGACTCATGTGTTTCATGGTTTCCTTTGGTTTGAGTTTTGGTTCATGGTATTAATATTTATTTTTGTGTTCTCCAATGATGACTCGCTTTAAATTCTTTAAATGTATTCAGTTAGTTGCTTAATATTCTGCAAGTGATGGGAGTGAATTCATATCACTTGATATCCAGTTCAGGCAAATTCAGCTCTGAGACTAGAGGGAAAGAGGCTGAGAGAATCCTTTTATCTGCTCATTTGCCTTCCTGAGACTTCTCCCCAAATGCCAGAAGGAGAAGAAAGGCATCACTTTAAAGGTACAGAACAATGAAGGAAAAAATAAATCATGTCTTTTTAACTTCAAGGGCCTGATTCCCAGTAACTTGAAGGAGACTTAACGTTTTGGGGGATTTTTTTCCCCCCAGGATAGATTTGCCCACACTTTTCCTTTTAACTTTTATCACTGAGTTAAGATTCTCACCCCAGCATCAGACACAGTCCACTGTAGTGTTGAATTCCTCAGAAGCCTTTTAAAAACCTGTTTCTCTGATTTTGGAGCCAAGACTGAAATGTAACCTTTACTCCCCAACCTAACTGAGGCTCACATTTAGGAAGGAAAAAGACGCCAGGGTTTGGGATTGGAGTCCCGATCCAGGGGCCAGGGCCATGCGGCTCTTTAACAAATCTGCTAGAGAAGCAGCCTTCCTCTTCAGGGACAGGTGACATGTATCATCTTCACTAATGCTTCCCACACCCCCGTCCCCCCCAGAAAAGTAGGACATGTGCTCATCTCTCTGCTCCTGTAATATCCCGTACTTGGTCATTGTTATTTGGTCGCTAAGTTGTGTCCAGCTATTTTGCCATTCTGTGGGCTGTAGCCCACCGTGCTCCTCTGTCTATGGGAATTCCCAGAGAAGAATACTGGAGTGGGTGGCCATTTCCTTCTCCAGGGGATTTTCGGGAAGATGGAAGTAGCAACCCACTCCGGTATTCTTGCTTGGGAAATCCCATGGACATTGGAGCTTGGCAAAAATGAGCTTTGCCCATGGGGTGGCAAAAAGTTGGATACGACCTAGCAACTAAATAACTTCTTGTACTTGGAGAGCACCCAATCTCAGGAAGCTTTTTTCCTAAATTCTGCTTCTTTAACAAGATCTCAAAGAGATGTATTCACATCTTCAGATGGTTATCCAAACATGATTTAGAAAAAAAAATCCTGAACCCAGGGGCTCTCTTATCTCAGTTAGCTCATCAGAAAAAGAGTCAGGGGCAAATTAACAGCACCAATAAGCTTACATGGTTTAGATAAAGATGGCAACATTTTTATTAACTTTCTAAGCATCGCCTAACAGAGTAGACCTTGAAAGTCACAGATGTTCCTTTATCAGTCATAATTTAAGGCAGTGCTTCTCAAAATAGGGCTTGTGAATAGGAGCCCCTCCTGAAATATTTTTCACTGACCTGCAGTGAGATAAATATAGAAATTGGGAGTAAGTGTTAGAACTTTTACAGCAGTGGGACAGAATGAGTAATTTTATGTCTGTTTTATCCAAACATTTAAACAAATCTCTGAGGATTATATTTTGTATCTTTGTTTTAGAAAATTTTTTTTGATGTGGGCCATTTTTTAAGTGTTTATTGAATTTTGCTACCATATTGCTTCTGTTTCTTATGTTTTTGGTGTTTTGGCCATGAGGCATGTGAGATCTTAACTCCCTGACCGGGGACTGAACCCACATCCCCTGCACTGGAAAATGAAGTGTCAACCGCTGGACCAACCAGGGAAGTCCCTATTTTGTATCTTTTAAATTTCATCTATGTAACTATTCACTTTTGTTATCTTTTCCAAGATGATTAGTTAATGATGCACTGGGCGGAAAAAGACTTGTTTCTTTCCACACAACATTTGAGAAATGCTGGTGCATAAAGTGTTCTAATATTGCCTGACTGCAGTGAAGTGGGAGCTTATAGTGAGTTGTAAACAGTGACTTTAAATACTCATTTGGAAGTCATGTGGGAAGAAATCCACACTGAGAGATTATGCTAGCAAATAACAGGCAAAGTGCACAAGCAGTTATCTCTGCCATGTAGCACACATTTATAATCATTGTTCAGTTGTTCTAGGTTTTCGATTACAAGTTTGAAATCGCAGGAGAGGAAAATGCCCCAGACACGGTGTCCTGATTTTATCTATCCACTAACACCATTCAGCCTGCTAGATTTTTGTTCATACCCACGGGAAATATATGCTATTAGCATAAATTATGTATGCAGATGAAAATGTGCACTAGCTCTTCTTAATAACCATTTTTAAAGCTCACGCATCCCTGGCTAGCTTTCCAAGAAATACACGCGATAGGAACATCAGGCTCCATTTTTTTCAGCCTCCAAGAGTCAGAGTGAAGGAAAGCCATTGATTTTGCTGCTCTCAAAAAGCCTTGTTTGGTAAGTCATCCTTGTTAATAAAGTTGAAAGTACACATTAACAGGATAAAAGGTTGGTTGGCTGGCTTTAGGAAAAACTAGAAGATTTCATAGTGCTAGAAATAGAGTTGTCAGACCACCTGCGACAGAAAAATGTCCTTTGAGGAAAAGCCGTGTAACTTAGACTCAGTTTCTCCTCTTAGATCATGTTCACAACACACAGATGGTGAAAGCTCAGGAAAAAGTGTGCACGCTCTGACTTCCTTACACACCAGACAGAAAATGCATTGGAGATTTTTATTCTCCTCCAGATTAAATTTCATGCGACTACCTGAAGACTCACTATGTTAATGAAATGAAACATGGCAATGTTTCTCAAGTTTACAAGACTGAGTGTTCTTTCCAGGAAATACAGAGTACAGGACAGCTTCAGTGGGAAGATGGAGCAGAGAGCATCTTTTAAAGGGACACTATACCACCTGGTCACCGCTGTGTACTCTTCTCTTATTGAGTTAGATTACAGGATACTGCAAAATTTACACATTTATAAAATGTCATAAAAAAGTAGTGGGGTGGCTTCACTTTGCCTACTGTGGGAAAGTTTAGGTTATTTAATATTCAGTGATGTCAGAGCAATTGTCTAAAAAGAATTACTTTTAGTCACAAGGAGCTGAACACAAGTTAGCAGCTGAACAACATAGTTGGGAAGGAGTTAGAAGGGAGGGGGAGAACAAGTAAACAAATTAAGAAAGTCATGGGAAAAGTGTACAAAATATACATCACTGACTCTCATTATAAGGGTTAAAATTTTGGAACAGAGTTACAACATCCAGGAAATACTCATTTTACCTGAAGAAGGAAGCGTGCTAGGACCCTAGCAGCCCACAATATCCAGAAAATACTCCGGTCACCCAAAGAAGGAAGCGTGCTAGGACCCTAGCAGCCCACAGTCAGAGACACATATTCAAGGAGACACTCGCCAGGGTGCGCACTGTAGCTGTCACAAGGCAAAACCTGGAAACAGCTCCAAGGCCCAACAATAGCAGAACAAGCTCATCTGTAGCAAGATGTACGGATATGCTACATTTCGCATGGATATTAACATATAGTACAATGAATACATTACAGTTATATATAAAACAGATATTAACTAGAACAGTGATTGGACAAGCAAAAGCAAGTTGTAGAATATGTGCAGTCTGACCCTTTATATGAAATGTAAACCAAGGAAATGATTGTTTCTGCTAAGAGAAGCTGGACAAAGATATATGCCAGCTTCAAGATGAGGTCATTACTACTGGGGAAGAAAAGCAAAATGGACAATGAGATTAAACGTTCAACTCTACCAGTGCTTTGCTTCTTAAAAAATGAGGAAAATTGTTGACGTGTGTCAAATCTGAGTATAGATACATGAGATTTCACAATACTGTTCTCTGTATCATGGGCCTCCCTGGTGGCTCAGATGCTAAAGAATCTCCCTGCAATTCGGGAGACCTCGGTTTGACCCCTGGGTCAGGAAGATCCCCTGGAGGAGGGAATGGCATCTCGCTCCAGTATTCTTGCCTGCAGAATTCCTTGGACAGAGGAGCCTGGTGGGCTACAGTCCATGGGGCTGCAAAGAGTCAGACATGACTGACTAACACACACACACACATTCTCTGTATCATTTGAATATTTTAAAGCTTTTATAATAAAATTATATTTTAAAGAGTAAGTTCAGTTCATTTCACTTGTTTATTAATCCACGATGTTTGCTCCTTTCATTCCTGATTTTTCACATTTCCTTTAAAAACTCACATCTTTATTAAAGCAGGAAAAACAATATTCAGACAGAAAGTGAACTTAGTACCTAATAAATTAATCCATATCTAGGCACTGCTTCATTTTGAGATAAATTCTCTGGATCCCTTGAAATATAATTCAGTGACATGTAGTGAACATTTCCAATGGTTTCTGAATCAAACAGACCCAGATTAAAATTGTGATTCCCCCAATTTCCTAACTGAATAATCAAGGATTTATTTAACAAATTGAACCTGGTTCACTGAATGTTAAAGTGATTTGGCATAATTTGATGGTTATTACGAAGACTAAATAAAATGTAGGTTAAATGCCTCACACATTTGGTATTCAAAGACAATGGTAAATTAATCACAGATAATATTAATTGAGATCTTAACTATTTCCTGCCTTTTTCTGTGCATTTAATCTTCTCAACAACCTTGTAAATTAGATACATCTATGATGCCCTTCCTTTTCTGATACAATTAAACAACCTGCCAACAGTTAGTATTTAGAATTTAAATTCAGATTTATCTGATACCAAATTCTGAGTGCATAAACACTAACCTACAGAATGAGAAAGCTATATCTGTATCTACACATATATACCTATGTTGTTGCTGTTTAGTTGCTAAGTCTTGTCTGACTTTTTGTGACCCCAGGGCACTTCTGTCCTTGGGACTTCCCAGGCAAGAATACTGGAGTGGGTTGTCATTTTCTTCTCCAGGGGATCTTCTTGACCCAGGGATGGAAACTGCGTCTCCTGACTGGCAGGCAGATTCCTTACTACCAAGCTACCTGTGATGCCCCTATCTATAACTATATCATCTATATCTATCTATCTATATATACACTTTTAGAAGAAGTCTGTCAATTTTGTGATTCTGACCTGAATCTCAATGAACATGTCTAAGCTACACCATCTAGCTCAGAATCCAATCTTGACCTGACACATATTGAGCCCACCTTGGCTTCTACATCTCATTTCTTAAAGTGTGAACAACGTTTTTGGAGATTCAAAACCAAACTCAAATAATGAGATAGTCCAGGATCCCCCAGCTGTTACCTGTGAGGGTGTGTATTACCTGTGGAAAATGCTGCCCTTCTTACCAGAAGGATGTTATTCCAGCTCCACGGGCCGCTTCATTTCCATCCTCCTTTCCAAACTGACCACCGCTTACCTTGGAGAACAGGACAGTATCTTCTGGGGCTGCTATTTCTCCTTCAGCTCTATGGAGTAGTCGATCAGTCACTCCCCCTCTTGCTCATGTGGACTGAGAGTGGGCTGATGCTCAACAGGGCTGTGTTTTTTGTCCTTGTTTCCGTGGAACCATCTCTTCCCCTGTCTGCTCACCAATAATCTAATGGTCAGACTTTCATTGTGTCTTGGCTTCCCTGCATCTTTTCTGAGGCTGATTATATTCTTTTTGCAGCTATTACAGTGCTTTCATTAAGCACTAATGGGAATGTCCCACAATGAGAAAGCAAACCACATACTGACTATAATGTATATACAAGGTTTAACTTTAATGGGACCACTAGAATTACAGCTCCCTCCTCCTCTTCCTTCTCCTTCCTTTTACTTTTCAGAATTTCAAAACGCTTATTTGCAGGGCAGGAATAGAGACGCAGACACAGAGAAGGAACCTGTGGGCACAGTGGGGGAAGGAGAGGGTGGGATGAATTGAGAGAGTAGCGCTGACATATATAAACTACCATGTGTAAAACAGACAGCTAGTGGGAAGCTGTTGTTAACACAGGGAAGTCAGCTTGGTGCTCTGTGATGACCAAGAAGGTCATGACCTAGTGGGATGGGGGATGTTGGGTGGGAGGCTCAAGAGGAAGGGGATATATGTATACAAATGGCCAGTTTACTTTGTTTTACACCAGAAACTAACACAGAATTGTACAGTAATAATACTTGAATTTAAAAAAAGTAGGCATCTACTGAAAAAAAAAATTTTTCAAAATTCAAAAGCACAGGCTTCAGTTTATTGAGCTTCCTTTGCCCGTTAGTAGTCACTAAGTGTATACTCTACTAACATTGAAACTGAATATTAGCCCATTCTCTGGCATACCTCACACCCAATAAGACCTGGCTAGAGCCTCTTCTTGACTACTTGTCACTGACATCGTTCAGAGTTCCATGATCTCACTTACATCAGCCAGAGCTATATTTTTATTACTTATCCACTTAATTTTTTTGGCCTTGCCGCACAGTGTGTGGGATCTTAGTTCCCTAACCCAGGATCGAAACCGTGCCCACTGCAGTGGAAGCGCTGGAACCATGGAGTCTTAACTGTGGACCGCCAGGGAAGTCCCAGAGTTATGTTTTTAAGATGCATTTCTGGTCACTAAAAGGTTTAGTAGATCTTAGTGATTCTCCATGGCCTGAAGAATTAAGCGAGGTGTCATTATCTATACTTGTATGTGTGTTAAGAAAGCCCTTTTATATCCTCTAAACAAAAGTACTTCAGAACTTGAAATTTTTTTATTTATGTATAGGGTCATTTTTATCTTATGTTTAGTTTAGGATCATCAATGTTTATACCACATAGAAAGAGAGATTAATGAAGTAGAAATAAAGTATATAATAGAAAGAACAAAGTCAAAAGTTAGTTCTTCAATAGATGAAGTCTTATATGTAGAAGACAAAGCTATAAAACTTTTAAAAGAAAGTACAAGAGAATATGGTTATGAATTTGGCATATGGGAGGAATTCTTATCCAAGACACACAAAGCGCACTCCAGAGAACAAAGCTGATACACTTCACTACATTAATTAAGAATTTGTGTTTAACAAAAGGCTCATTAATAAAGTGATGGGACAATGTATACTATCTAGAATATATAACTGATGAATTTGAAAAAAATGGCTCATAGAAAAATAGGCAAAATTTTGAACAGGTATCATTTATAAAGGGGCTTCCTATATGGCTCAGTGGTAAAAAAAAAAAAAAAAAAAAAGTCCACCTGTCAGTGCAGGAGGTGCAGGTTCGATCCCTGGGTCAGGAAGATCCCCTGGAGAAGGAAATGGCAACCCACGCCAGTAGTCTTTCCTGGGAAATCCCATGGCTAGAGGAGCCTGGCGGGCTACATTCCATGGGGTTGCAAAGAGTCGGACATGATTGAAGTGACTAAACAATAAGAACAAAAAAATGAGTAAATAATGAGATACTATGAAAGGCAATTTACAGTTTCTGATACAGTAAAAACTGTTAGTTGATATTAGAGTTATTATTAATAAAAACATATTGTGGCATAGGTCATAAAGAAAAGTGTTTTCATAGAACTAATTAAAAATAAGTAAATAAAAAGATGAGACAGCATAGTAACTTGGGAAAAGAAATAAACTGAAAATTTAAGGAAAACAAAACTTAAGAATTTAAAAGTTAACTATAAGGAAATTGGGATAGGGGCAAAATAATGCCATATCAGGACCTTGAACTTTAATATTAAAAGCTTAAAACATTAGCAGTCTATGGAGAAATTAAAACAATCACAAGAGATAAACCACTTGCTCAGAACTTACAGGGAACTAATTGTGTCAAAGTTAAACTACTAAAAGGTGAATAATAAAAATTAAAAGAAGATAAATAATTAAAAGGAAACTTATAAAGAAGATTAACAAATCAAAAATATGAACGCTGGAAGCTCATTCAATATTCCAAAAATATTTATTTGAATTTTTCTCTGTGCCAGGAAAAGTGCTCATTGCTGGGAATGAAAATTCAGACATCAAAGGACATAGCAATGATGCTGCAGTTAAATTATTAAAGGGTTAATAATAAAATACATAAAATAGCTAATGGACAAATAAACACACATTTAAAGGACTGTAAAAATGAGAGATAAAAGGGGTTATGAAATCCTGAAAGCTTAATAGGTTACAGTGAGATGAGACAAATTAAAGCACTTTAACAGAAATGTATTAGTTCACCATTAAGAAACCAAAAACCTTAGTGGTACGAGCACACATTAGGAGTGATCACTTACTGGTGGTATGGCCATGAGCACACTGCTAATCTGCCTCCTACTTGTCAGATTTGTAAAAAGTGTATAATCATGGTTCCTATTTATGGGAGGGGAGTTGTGGAGATCAAGTGAGGTCACGGATATAATGCAATGAACACAGTGCCTGGCTGAGGTCAGCTCTTGACAACAGTTGAGTTCAGTTCAGTTCAGTTGCTCAGTCGTGTCTGACTCTTTGTGACTCCATGGACTGCAGCACACCAGGCCTCCCTGTCCATCACCAACTCCCGGAGTTTACCCAAACTCATGTCCATTGAGTCGGTGATGCCATCCAACCATCTCTTCTTCTGTTGTCCCCCCTCTCCTCCCACCTTCAATCTTTCCCAGCATCAGGGTCTTTTCCAGTGAGTCAGTTTTTCCCATCAGGTGGCCAAAGTATTGGAGTTTCAGCTTCAACATCAGTCTTTCCAATGGATATTCAGGACTGATTTCCTTTAGGATTGACTGGTTGGATCTCCTTGCAGTCCCAAGGGACTCTCAAGAGTCTTCTCCAACACCACAGTTCAAAAGCATCAATTCTTCAGTGCTCAGCTTTCCTTACGGTCCAACTCTCACATCCACACATGACTAACTGGAAAAACCAAAGCTTTGACTAGAGGGACCTTTGTCAGCAATGTCTCTGCTTTTTAATATGCTGTCTAGGTTAGTCACAGCTTTTCTTCCAAGAGGCAAGCGTCTTTTAATTTCATGGCTTCAGTCACCATCTACAGTGATTATGGAGCCCAAGAAAATAAAATTTGTCTCTGTTACCATTGTTTCCCCATCTATTTGCCATGAAGTGATGAAACCGGATGCCACGATCTTAGTTTTTTGAATGTTGATTTTTAAGCCAACTTTTTCCACTCTCCTCTTTCACTTTCATCAAAAGGCTCTTTAGTTCCTCCTCAGTTTCTGCCATAAGGGTGGTGTCATCTACATATCTGAGGTTATTGATATTTCTCCCGGCAATCTTGTTTCTGGCTTGTGCTTCATCCAGTCCAGCATTTCTCATGATGTACTCTGCATATAAGTTAAATAAGTAGGGTGACAATATACAGCCTTGACACACTCCTTTCCCAATTTGGAACCACTCTGTTGTTCCATGTCCCGGTTTCTCAGGAGGCAGGTAAGGTGGTCTGGTATTTCCATCTCTTTAAGAATTTTCCCAGTTTGTTGTGATCCACATAATCAAAGGCTTTAGCATAGTCAATAAAGCAGAAGTAGATGTTTTTCTGGAACTCTCTTGCTTTTTCAGTGATCCAACAGATGTTGGCAATTTGCTCTCTGGTTCCTCTGCCTTTTTAAATCCAGCTTGAACATCTGGAAGTTCTCAGTTCATGTACGTTTGAAGCCTAGCTTGGAGAATTTTGAGCTTTACTTTGTTAGCGTGTGAGATGAGCGCAATAGTGCAGTAGTTTGAACATTCTTTGGCATTGCCTTTCTTTGGGATTGGAATGAAAACTGACCTTTCCCAGTAATCATTCCCTAAAATAAGTCCCAAATGACTAATTTTGGAAACTATAGGATGCGCTTCCCAGGTGGCTCCGTGGAAAGAATCTGCCTGCCAATGCAGGAGATGCAGGAGACATAGGTTGGATCCTTGGGTTGGGAAGATCCCCTAGAGGAGGGCATGGCAACCCACTCCAGTATTCTTGCCTAGAGAATCCAGTGGACAAAGGAGCCTGGCGGGTTATGGTCCATAGGGTCACAAAGAGTCAGGCACGACTGAAGCAATTTAGCACACACCCATGCAACCAACAAGGACCTGCTGTAAAGCACAAGGAACTCTGCTCAGTGTTATGTGGCAGCCTGGATGGGGAGTTTAGGGGAGAATGGATATGCATATGTATTGCTGATTCCCTTTTCTGTCCACCTGAAACTATTACAACATTGTTCATCAGCTATACTCCAATGTGAAATAAAAAGTCAAAAAAGAAAACGAGCAAACAACAAAAAAACCCACATCCTTCCTTTGCATGTCCTGCTCCATGTCAGCCTGCAAGGAGTTTCACCACGTGGTCAGGGCAGACTGAAAAAATCACCCCCTGTAATATTAAGCGAGCAGAGACAAATGAAAACAATCCATCTGGGCTTGGTGTTTTCTTGCTCTTTTCCCTAAACTTTGCTTTCAGCTTTACAATCTCACAGGAAAAGAAAAGAAGCTTTATTTTAGGATATGAATATTTGTTTGGCATGTAAATATATTAAAAATGGAAAAGTGGGGGAAAAAAGAGAGAAAGAGAGAGCAAATTGGCAAAGGTCTGTCTCAAATCACAGAGAACAACTTTGAGGGATTGCTAAGAGGGAAAGTATATCTTAAGTGACCTTACAGTCAGGAATATTGGCAATGTGAAGGGTGTTCCATTTTATTCTCCAGCAGCAGCAGAATATGCAAGCAAATTTGGCATAGAGAAAGATTCTAAAATGCCTTCTAAAATGCACATTTTCTCTCATGCAAAGTGCCGATAAAAAAAGGAAAGAGTTGAAGGAGGTACAAAGAGGGGAATGAATTTTAGTTTGCTGTCCACACAGCAGTGGAGAAAATGAAGCAGGCAGTTGTACATGTTGGCATTGCACAAGAGAATGTCTTTTCTTTCTTTTCATTTAAAAGTTTTATTAGTTTCTGTCAATGTTAGAATTCTTCAGAGAGCATCTGTAAGTCATGTCTAAAACAGCAGAAATTATACCAGAACAGATATCCTGTCCACTTTGTTGACTTAGAGCTGGAATGTAAATGAAATCTGAATCTGGTGAAAACACAGAGATGTGGCAATCTGCGGCCACATATTCATAAATGTATGCTTCTCACACATTCACCTTAAACAGCCATGGATAGGGAAGGGTTTGTACCATCACTTGAATTCCAGAAATTTCAAAAACATTTTACAAACCATGATGAAGTTAAGGTGACAACTCAACGTACAGCTGAATTTCCCTTAAGGGGAAACTTAATGCACAATCGAATTTCAAGAGAAGGAATTTAGTCCACCTGGGTAAAGCCTGTGCCTTCCAATTTTCATTGAAATAACAGAGAAGTATGGAAACAGGCAGAGAAAACCAGTCTGAGGACTTAGAAAGGGAAAATGACCTCAGTATGCCAGAAACTTTGGGGAACTTCTACATGATAGACACACACAGGACCAGATCGAGGGAGCACCGACCACCCTGCAACCTCTGAAAGCCTCAAGTTCACAGCTTAGATTGGGAATGATGGCAAACATGGGCCAGTGAAGAGACAAGGTGGGTATCTCCAGAACCTCAGCAAAATGCTTGGTGCTGATGGGAAGAAGAGGGTCATCTCTTGGCTGCCTTTTTGCAGAAGGTTTGATGCTTTCGAACTGTGGTGCTGGAAAAGACTCTTGAGAGTCCCTTGGACAGCAAGGTGATCAAAACAAATGATCAAAGGAAATTAACCCTAAATATTTATTGGAAAGACCCTTGCTAAAGCTGAAACTCCAATACTTTGGCCACCTGATGTGAACAGCCGACTCATTGGAAAAGATCCTGATGCTGGAAAAGATTCAGGGCAGGAGGAGAAGAGGGTAGCAGAAGATGAGATGATTGGATGGCATCACTGACTCAATGGACATGAAATTGAGCAAACACTGGGAGATAGTGGAGGACAGAGAAGCCTTGTAGGATGCAGTCAATTGGGTGTCAAAGAGTAGGACATGACTTTGTGCCTGAACAACAACAGAATAGCAGGCTGTGAGCAGCCATCTGCAACCTTAGAAAGTGTTCCTCTCTACTTCTTGCCCTGGATTGAGTTTAAGTAACCCAGCTCTGAATATGTCCTTTGCACATCATCCCTAGCCTCACTAAACTTGGTGAACAGGGTCATGGGCTTCAGTACACATGTAAGTGTCCTGGGATGATGCCAGGGGTTTTAAGTGGTAACATGCAAAGGGCATCCTTCTTGCTCAACTGTGTGTGTGCTCAGTCACTTTAGGCATGTCCAACTCTCTGCAACCCCATGGACTGTAGCCTATCGGGTTCCTCTGTCCATGGGATTCTCCAGGCAAGAGTACTGCAGTGACTTGCCATGCTGTCTTCCAGGGGCATCTTCCTGACCCCGGGATGGGACCTGAGTCTCCTGTGGCTCCTGCGTGTAGGCAGATACCAGGGAAATTCTCTTGCTCGATTACTGACGGGCAAACTGTTACCTGCGGTCAGAGGAACACTGGCTAAAAAGGCAACAGACATGGCCTCTGGGCTCACATGGTGGTCAGGGTCCCTGCTTAAAGGCACATCAGACAGTCTGTAAAAGTGACCTAGTTGCTGCGCTTAGTGTGCCCTGCCCCAGCCTCTGGTGGTTCCTCTGCTCATCACTTCCCTCCTGGCATTTCACCATCCTTCAGGCCCCAGGTGAATGTGTGTGTGTGAGTGTGTGTGTGTGAGTGTGTGTGTGAGTGTGTGTGAGTGTGTGTGTGTGAGTGTGTGTGTGAGTGTGTGTGAGAGTGTGAGTGTGTGTGAGTGTGAGTGTGTGTGTGTGAGTGTGTGTGTGTGAGTGTGAGTGTGTGTATGAGTGTGTGAGTGTGTGAGTGTGTGTGAGTGTGTGTGTGAGAGTGTGTGTGAGTGTGTGTGTGTGAGTGTGTGTGAGTGTGAGTGTGTGTATGTGTGTGAGTGTGTGTGAGTGTGTGTGTGTGAGTGTGTGTGTGTGTGTGTGTGTGTATAGGATGGGTTCAGAGGAGAAAGAGTTGCCCTCCTGGCTACTTTTTTCCTAAAGTCTTTGTCTAATCTTTCACTCCTTCCGTTTTCTCTCCAAACGTGTGTTTTTATATCAAATCAAATAGCAGCTACTTGTATCTCTGCTGTTACACTCTCCTTCAGAAATAATGAGCAGAGAACAAACCAGTTCCTACACAGAATTGATGCTTTTGAACTGTGATGTTGGAGAAGACTCTTGAGAATCCCTTGGACAGCAAGGAGAGCCAAACAGTCCATCCTAAAGGAAATGAGTCCTGACTATTCACTGGAAGGACTGATACTGAAACTGAAACTCCAATACTTTGGGCATCTGATACGAAGAACTGACTCGTTTGAAAAGACCCTGATGCTGGGAATGACTGAAGGCAGGAGGAGAAGGGGATGACAGAGGATGAGATGGCTGGATGGCATCACCAACTCAATGGACATGAGTTTGAGTAAACTCTGGGAGTTGGTGATGGACAAGGAGGCCTGGTGTGCTGCAGTCCATGGGTTGCAGAGTCAGACACGACTGAGCTGCTGAACTGAACTGAACTGAATGGAGAAACAGACATAGGGAATAGACCTATGGACATGGGGAGAGGGGATGAGAGGATGAGATGTGTGTGGCTGAGCGACGGAACTGAACTGAACTGAATGGAGAAAGAGACGTAGCGAATAGAGTTACGACATGGGGAAAGGAAATGAGAGGGTGAGATATATGGAAAGTGTAACATGGAAACTTACACTACCATATGTAAAATAGATTGCCAAGGGGAATTTGCTCTATGGCTCAGGAAACTCAAACAGGGCCTAGAGAGGTGGGATGGGGAGGGAGATGGGAGGGAGGTTCAAAAGGGAGGGGATATATGTATACCTATGGCTGATTCACACTGAGATTTGACAGAAAGCAACAAACTTCTGTAAAGCAATTATCCATCAATTAAAAAATAAATAAATTTTTTAAAAAGAGGCTCTTTAGTTGCTCTTTGCTTTCTGCCATAAAGATGGTGTCATCTGCCTGTCTGAGGTTATTATAAATAATTTAGAGATGATTTAAAGTACACAGGAAGGTGTGTGTAGGCTTTATGCAAATACTACACCATTTTATGAAAGGGATTTGAGCATCCATGAATTTTCCAGAAGATTTCACGTTGCTTCATCCTTGTCATCTTTTATTGTTAACAATTTGGATGTATGCTCCATGAGAGCAAGATTTTCGAATGGTCATCACTCACTTAAAAGAGTGCCCAGCACTACAGAACAACTATCCACTGAATTAATGACATCCCCAACTATTTCCTAGTAAGGGAAGCTGGAGCCTTTTGCATGGTTCTATAGCCTTTTATTGGAGAAGGCAATGGCAATCCACTCCAGTACTCTTGCCTGGAGAATCCCAGGGACAGCGGAGCCTGGTGGGCTGCCGTCTATGGGATCACACAGAGTTGAATACAACTGACGTGACTTAGCAGCATAGCCTCTTATTGGGCTTCCCCGGTGGCTCAGAGAGTAAAGAATTTGTCTGCAATGTAGGATATCTGGGTTCCATTCCTGGCTTGGGAAAATCCCTTGGAGAAGGGAATGGCTACCACTCCAGTATTCTTGCCTGGAGAATTCCATGAACAGAAGAGCCTGCTGGGCTACAGTCCATGGGGTTGCAAAGAGCTGGACATGACTGAGCCACTAACACAAAGCCTCTTATTAGAGGAAAGGTCAAGACATATTTTACAGTCTAAAATGTTATAATGATATGCTCTAGGATGTTTGAATTTTCATACAACTATTTCCGTATTAAAAAAAATTATGTGAACAAATGTACCCATTGCTTTTCTTTTTAAAATATTTATTTATTTGGCTGTGCCAAGTCTTAGTTAGTTTCGGCATATGGGATCTAGTTCTCTGACCAGGGATCAGTCTTGAGTCCCCTGCATTAAGAGTGCAGAGTCTTAGCCACTGAACCACCAGGGAAGTTCTGCCCATTGTTTTTCGTTTGCTACTCTGAATTTCTTATCTGAGTCAGAAAGATCTCTCTCCTGGTTTTCATCATCTTGTTACTTATTTTAAATCATTTTTTTCAGTATGAATTTTATTAATCCAAACTAAATCATGACCTGAATAACTATGATGGTGTGATCACTCACCTAGAGCCAGATATCCTGGAATGTGAAGTCAAATTGGCCTGAGGAAGCATTACTTAGAACAAAGTTAGTGGAGGTGATGGAATTGCAGTTGAATTGTTTCAAATCTTAAAAGATGATGCTATTAAAGTGCTGCACTCAATATGCCAGCAAATTTGGAAAACTCACAGTGGCCACAGAACTGGAAAAGGTCAGTTTTCATTTCAGTCCCAAAGAAGGGCAATGTCAAAAAATGTTTATCACACAATTGCACTCATTGCACATACTAGTAAGGTAATGCTCAAAATCCTTCTAGTGAGGCTTCCTGAAGGAAATCAACCCTGATTATTCACTGAAAGGACTGATGCTGAAGCTGAAACTCCAACACTTTGGCTACCTGATACGAAGGCTGATTCACCGGAAACGACACTGATACTGGGAAAGATTGAGGGCAGGAGGAGAAGGGGGTGGCAGGGGATGAAATGGTCAGATGGCATCACTGACTCAATGGACAGGAGTTTGAACAAACTCAGATAGCCAGTGAAGGACAGGGAAGCCGGCTTGCTGCAGTCCATGGGGATTTACATCCTTTCAGCCAGGCCTCCCCTCGGTGCTCATTTCTAACTTCCTTCCTAACAGCAGACATTTGAATTGTTTCCAGTCATTTGCTTTAACAAATAGTGCTCCAGGGCATAACTTTGTATACTCATCAGTCTACAAATCTGCCAGAAGTAGGGCTGCTGAACCCAAGGTTAAATGTATTTGCATCTTGATAAACATTGCTAAATAGTCCTCCATGGGTCATATTCCATTTTTCATTCTCATCAGAATAACTTTGGAGTTGAGACTTAGAATGGGGGGTGGGGTATAGAGATGATCCAGATTTTATAAGCCTATAACACTTCTCTTTTTCAGCTTCCTCTCATGTATTGAATACCAGCCTTTTCAACCCTTCCATCTTCTTATCTATCACCTCCTCACCTCCCCTTTGGGGATCAGTAAATATCTTTTTACTTCAGAGAAAAGTCAAGCCTTTCAGTAAAAACGTTATTAAAGCATCTTGACTTCCTCCTTATCTTCCACTCTCAGTCTTGTACTCTGTTCACATCACTGGGGAAGTGGCCGTCTTTCACTTGTCTAGGTCCAGTGCTCTGGGTGCTCTAGGTCAAATCCCTCCATAATTCCTCAGGGACCTCGATCTGTCAACCAATCTAATGTTGTCGGTATTGTGGGTCAGGCTCAGTCTATCAATAACCAGTGCTGCGGCTGGACCAGCCCTTGTGGGTCTTAAGATTACAAGATGCCCTTCAATAACCATCAAGAAACGTTGGCGGCAGGTGGGGGGTGGGGGGGGGGTAGTTTAACACTTACAGGACCTGGAAATTACACGGCAAACCTGAGGCCACACCGCACGGTCTTAGGTAGAGAGAACAAGGGCCTGGAGTTCTAGCTTTATTGGGGTTGAGCACGGGGGTCTAGGGTTTTTTGGGGGGTGGAGCCTAGGATTTTGAGGGTTCACTCATTATTGGTGAATTTAACAGGAATTTAAGGCACAGGAAGAGAAAAAGCAAGGGGCCCAAGTGGTTAATCATTGAAGTCAACCATAATCTCTAAAACAAAGGGGCCTCAGTGTGGAGGTGGGGGGTGGGGATGGGAGGAGCCCAGCTTTTTATCTAGTTGTGTGGCTGGCAGTGTGTTTATTGAAGACAGTCATCTCCAAAATGCATGCTTTGGCAAGCAAAGCTTAAGTCAATCATTTGAATTAGACACACACACACACAAAGCAAAACCCAGCTGTCAAGGCTACACTACACTCCCTTCTCCTTCTCCTGTCGCCTCCTGGCTCCCTGACTGCCTGCTCTCATTTTTGTTTGTCTCACCATGACAAAACTGCTCACAAATATATCAGTGAATCCCTCAGTGCTAGGCATAACTGACTGTCAACACTTCAGCTTGCCTAACACTTCTCAGCATTTGACCTTGTCTGCATTCTTGAAATTCTCCCTTGACCCAGGGGACCACTCACCTATTTGCAGGACTGGTTTTCTGTTTCCTCCCGGGGCTTCCCTTCTTCCTCCTGTACCTTAAGTATTGCAGTTTTTTAGAGTTGTGTCCTGGGTCATTTTATCTCACTCTGGATATTTCCCTGCCTGATACCAACCATCCCTTCTTTTGGCTTACGACTTCCAGATCTATCCTGTCCGGGCCATGTTGTTGTTCTGAATCTATAGTCAGCTGTGCACTAGACTTCGCTGTTCGGCTGTCACACAAGCTCCTCAAACTCTACGTGTACAAAATAGAATTTGTTATGCCCGAAGTCCGAGTCCCCAAAACTGAGAGAATAAGACGTCCACAGCAATGCAGAAGCATAAAGGGGTTTTATTGCTAGCTTGAGCTAGGGCTCCCATCTCATCCAGCGCAGTGGAGCCCCGAGCTCTGGATTACAGCAGTATTTATACATTGGACCCTATTCTGTTGCAATAGCAGAGCTGGCAGTGATTGGTTAGTTCATACGTGCAGGGACTTTTGAATTTCCACCTTGTTCCTGATTGGCTTTGGTTTGGCGCCCGCGGGACTTTTCCTAGGGGTGTGGTTTCCAGGAACTGTGACTCAGACTCTTCCCAAGAAATCGAGACCTGGGCCTAGTGTAATGTTAGAGCCTGTCATGGCTTCAGTCAGGTCCCCTAACATTCCTCCCTGTCTTTTAGTTATATGGAGGAATCTTCCTCTTTATCCTGGGGCAGGGCCTGATACTGTTGCCTCAGTACTAGCAGTTGAACTGTATTGATGCGTTCCAAAGGCTCTTTTCCCGGAACCTTACAAAATGGAGTTTTCCTGTTAACAAAATGGAGTAGCTTAGATTCTTCAGAATTCATCATTGTTCTCTGACAATTTCATTCTGCTCCTGTTTTTGCTATATCCCTGAATAGTCCCACCAATCACCCACTCTAAAAATACTGACTCTCAGCCTATTTCTTAACCCAATATTTAGTTCCTTACCAAGTACAACCGTTTGGTCTTCCTAAAATATTTCTCAAGTCTCTTTCCTCTTCTGCTCCCAGTGCCCCTGCCTCAGTTCAGACTGCCTTAATTACTGACAGCCGCTTGCCTGATGCCTGATCTTTCCTTCTTTGGTCTTGAACAAAAATACCCCACTGTTACTGAACCAGGTAACTGAATCACGTTCGTTTGTACAGCAAGTCAGTGCTGAGACCTTGAGGTCTGCAGCAGAGAAAGGGGCTACAGGGGTACAGGCAGCCAAGCAAGGAAACAAGAGAACAAATCTCAAATTGGCCTCCTTGAAGGAGACGCTTAGGATATTTATGAGGTAAAGAAGCAGTGTGGGAGACTTTCTGGTGGTCCAGTGGCTAAGACTCCATGCTCCCAGTGCAGAGGACCTGGGTGCAATTCCTGGTTGGGGATCTAGATCCCAAGTGCCACACCTAAGACCCAGTGCAGCCAAATAAATAAATTTCAAAAAGAGAAGCAGGGTGGTTTGAAGCTTCAGGAAAGGTTATGGAAGGGTTAGAAAAAGGTTAAGTAATTGGAGCTGTGCACAGAGGTATCTGAGTTACATGGTTCTTCACGGGATGCACATTGAGAAAATGATGGGCTGCATTATCATGATCTCAGGATGGAGATTTTGCCCCTTGACAATGAAAGGGCACCCATTGGACACTTGTGCAGGCCCAGTTGAATGGTTAGTGGTCTCAACTGGTTTGAGCTGGGCAAAACTAGCCCCGTATCCTGAACAACAATTTAAACAACTATTACTACACTGACCCCTGGTCAGAAGTGTGTCTACAGGGGGCAATTAGAGGAGTTGTGTGATATATTTTCTAGGCTGTGAAGCCAGGAGGGTATGCAGTTTGCAGGAACAATTAAAATACACTTGGTCAGTGAAAGCAAGTTATAGGTTATTATTCGTTAATATACAGATTCTAGTTCAAGGAATCTAATTAATGACTGCCCCCTATTTGACTTCACTGGGTTGGGCTTCGAAATGAAAATTTGCTCATGGCATTCTGCTGCTTAAAATTCTTCCTTAGTTCTCTGTTGCTCTGAGATAAACTCCAGAATGCCTGAGCGAGGCATGGCCTTCCTGCGGCTCCCACTGTCACACAGATTGAGCTCCTTCCAACAAAGGTGATGTGCTTCCTTGTATCTCACCTGCTGCCTGCTCTACCATCAGCTCCTTTGACCCTCTCTTTCCTCCCCTGTACCAGCTTGTTACAACTGCTCAAACTTTCAGACCAGCTCTCGAGTGGACTTCCTGAAGCAATTCCTGGGCCACCACACAGGTGTGGTGCTAGCCTGTCCCTGCTTTTCCTTCCCCAGTTCTCTCACAGCATCCTCTGCTGGGATTCTTCTCATAGCGTTGCTGGGTGTTAATACATCTGTCTCCACCACCAGATTGTATTTTCTTTTTTTTTTTTTTTTTTGAATGTCCACTTAGGAACAGGCCCTGAGCTGGGTATTTATTACACATTATGCCATTCAATCACACAGCAGTCTTTTTTTGTGTTTTGTTTTGGGTGCATAGTGGGGTAGGTAGGATCTTAGTTCCCCAGCCAGGGATCAAACCCCACCTGCATTGGATCTTCCAACTCCCTGCACTGGAGGCACAGCCTTCATCACTGCACTGTCAGGGAAGTCTGGATTGTATGTTTTCTGAAGGGAAAGACCGTCTTCTTGCATCCCCAGAATCTAACTGGGACGTGTCATGCAGTGAGAGCAATCCAGCTGATACGAAGTGAAAGGACTAGGAGCAGCTGGGTGCTGCTGTCAGCACAGAGGAACAGGCTGTAGTCATTTAGTGGTGCAAGACAGAGACTGCATTTGCAGTTTTTCCAAGGCTTCTTTTCATGTATTTATCACGAGTGTTACATTATCCATTAACTGTTCTGATAGGAGATGTCTTCACAGATGGGAAATCTGCTTGTTTTTTTCATGGGTATTTATACAGGGAATTTGTAGTCTTGGTCAGTTCCCAGACTGGCTGAAGTCTGATGTCAGCACTGATGTGATCCAAAGGGTTTTAGAAAGCAAATTTGTACGTGTTAGGGTCCACAAGGGGCTCAGAGCATATTATTTAAAAATGGTCCATTGTGGTGGCCTGACAAACAAGGGATGAAGTCACAGTGGCCACATTGCCCTGGTGGCATCCTGTTTTTCCTTAAGGTGATGTCCCGCTTTTCCCTACTGGTGCCAGTTTCTCAAGACTATGTGACCACCCGCCTATGGGACTCCCTCCGACTATGTGACACCAGACCCCAGCTTCGGGCTAAAGGTAAACTAAGGCCCCCTCCCTTTGGGGCACAATTTCCCATCGATAGGGTATAAGAAGTGTTGGCTGTGAAGGGAGATCACTGGTTTCTCTCTAATGCCAGTTACTTTCTCTCTTCCTATAATCTTTCTCTGCCTGAAAGGCCAGCTCACTCTCTTTTTCTCTATGTTTGCCTTCCAGTAACCACATTGGAACAGAAACTGGAGGAGGATCAAAAAGTCCTAAAGAAACTGGACTTGCCCACTTGTTCCAGGAGCTCCCAGGCCCTGGGGATTCCTCAAAACCGCTTTCTGCAGGCCAGTCTACATCAGGCTCTCTGCTGATGCCTGGGGATGAAGCCTCATCCAAAGGCCATGTCACAGCACAGCTTTGAAAGCGATTGAACTGAACACTCACAGTACAGATACACCAAGGATACAAAAGGGGAAGTGATTGGTGCCTACTGCTGCTGCTCTAGGTCACCCCACCAGCGATTGTGGGGGAGCCAGAGGAACTGACAGTGACGGACTGCCCAGTGACAAGAGGCTGGAAGAGCTTAAGGCAGGGGACCCAGGGGACCAGATCTTTAGCAACAGAGTTATGCACAGGGGACGAGAGTTTTTCTACAGCAATGGGAACTTCCTGTATAGAATCTGAGCCAGAGACGTGCCACGTGACACACAGCCGGGCAAGTATATTTGGTCTGCCTGAGTTTCTGTGTATGGATTATCCACCTTGGAAGCGAGAGAAATGAAGAGCATGGAATGTGGGATGAAAGGTTTGAATCTGACAAAGGGCAGAGGACTCCACAGGGCAGAAGTGCCTGGGAGTGGGGCAGTGACCGGCCAGGTAGAGTCCAGCCTCCTGGAGCACAGCCCCTGCTCTGATCCACCTGCATCTTCAGGACTCACCCTTCTTACATGCGCTCTTTGACTTGCTCTCTGTTACTTTTGTTACTATAATCACACATAATGGCCTGCCTCAGAGAATCCTGCCCTTCTGCCTGACTGTTAAAGTGCCTTTGTTCAGAACTCTGTCCACTTGTGGATGGCAGGAAGGAAGAAATCAACACATTCTCTGCCTGAGACTTGCCATTCTACAAGATATTTGCAAGATTAACAGCCTTTTTAGTTTGTTTCCTCACCTCTTCTATCTCTAATTCATAAAAGAACCTGGCATCCATACCCCCAAGAAGATGGTTTTTTGGAGACATTAATCGGCCATCTTCTTGGTCAGCCGGCCCTCAGAATGCAGCTGTATTCTTTGCCTCAACACTTGACCCTGCTCCTGACCTCTGTCCTTAGCTGATTTTAATCTGCATCCTAAGCAGCTCTGTGCCAGCTGCAAAGAGAGGGAGCCAGTTCACACATCCCTCCCAGGGCATGGGGCTCACATGGGCAGACCCCTCCCAGGGCAGGGGGCCTGTCTGGGGAGGACCCAGCACACAGGAACTGTGCACAGAGCGCTCGTTGCAGAGCACCCCCAGCCCTCTTCCTGGTCAGAGCTGGCCCCAAGCACATCAGAGCAGGATCTGGACTAACAAACAGTAGCTCCTGGACAGGTCAGTGACCCTGGGCTTCATGCGAAGCAGCCTCCCTCCACCAGGTCTTCCAGAGGCTTCCACTGCACCAGGACCCTGGGCCCCTGTCTCCACCCACCACCCCTCTTCTTCCTGACTCCTGGGTCCCTCTCCTTAGGAGAAAGCCTCCTTTAAATTCTCTCCCACTCATGGGCCAGAAAAAATGATTAGAAATCAGGCCAGAGCTTCAGCCCCATGTCCATGCTGACCCTCAAGACTACACTTCTGTTCCTTGCACCTGGGTAGCACAACAAGGCCCATTTTCTGCAACTGTGAGCCCCTGAAGGGTGAGGATTGGCTGACCTAGACGAGCCAGCCAGCCTTTCCCAGCAACGCCTGGGTTGAGGTCTTTATAAACAGCCCCCTCCGGGAGGTGGGGCTTCCCTGTTGGTTCAGTTGGTAAATGAATCTACCTGCAACGCAGGAGATGTGGATTCCATCCCTGGATCAGGAAGATCCCCTGGAGAAGGGAATGGCTGCCCACTCCCGTTTTCTTGCCTGAGAAATCCCCTGAACAGAGGAGCCTGCCAGGCTACAGTTCATGGGGTCACAACAGACCGACCTTACACTTAGACCTTTATCTTGAAAATCTGTTGCTAAGCTGTGTCTGACTCTTTTGTGACCCCTGGACTGTATCCTACCAAGCTCCTCTGTCCACGGGATTTCCCAGGCAAGAATACTGGAGTGGGTTGCCATTCCATTCTCCAGGGAATCTTCCCAACCCAGGGATCCAAACCCGAGTCTGTGGCATTGACAGGTGGGTTCTTTACCACTGAGCCATACTAAGATGGGGTCTTTATCTTATTTGGAGTTTATTCTTGTGTATGGCATTCGGGTATATTCTAATTTCACTCTCATTTTCACTGTTCAAGGAACCAGTGAGGTAGGAGATAGATGGGCTCCAGGTCGGAAATTCACAATCAGCCAGCCTCCGCTCTGCATTTCCTGAGGCAACATAGGTGGGTTCCAGTTGAGGAATTTACAACCAGCCCCCTGTTTGCTCTCAGAAATTGAAGTAACAACAGAAGCAGAGTAAGTAGCCAGTCTTTGTCTCCTGTAAACACCTCAAGGGAATAATCTTGGCAAGGACAAGGAGAGGCAAAACCCTGTCTGAGTGAAGGATTAGGGAGAACACTACACATGCGCAGAAAGGCTCCTTGGAGTCAAAAGTCAGAGGATGATTCCAGGCCATAAAGAGTCTTGCTCCTCCCAGAAGCCTCCCACTTCAATATCTATCTTGGCTAAGGTTTACGTGTGCACCCCAGGGGAGGGTCCTGAGACAAATTAACCGGGGGGAGGGGGGTTTACAAAGCAAGATGATTGGCCTGAGGGAAGACAAAGACCCGGATAACTGGCCTCTTATAAAGGATATAAACTTCCAAAGGCACGACTCTCTGAGCTCGCCTGTGCACCTTTCCGCGTGTACTTTTCTTTTCAATAAACTTTTTACTTTACTCTTTACCTTCTGCCTCCCCACCTGAATTCATCCTTGACCAGGCAGGCAAGACAAGGGACCTTAGCCCTGACTGCTGGCTCCTGTGGTCCAGTGGTTAGGACTCCCGGTCTGGGAAGCTAAGACCCTGCTTCCAGCTACCGCTCCCTGCCGCTTAGAGCTGGGCACGTCGGAAATGACCAGCACACTGACTTCCAGAGTGGCTGTCACCAATTTGTATTTCCAGCAGCAGAGGAGGGGGGTTCCCCTTCCTCCACAGCGTCTGCAGCATTTAACGTTTGTGGAGGGTTTAACAATGGCCGCTTTGACTGGTGTGAGGTGATTCCTTCTTGCAGTTGTGATTTGCATTCCTCTAATATTTAGCGATGGTGACATCATGCGACTTTTCTTAAAGGATGTGAGTTAAAGGCGCCTGCTGAAATCAGCTCCCTGAACATCTGCCCAGTTTTGAATTCTTTTTTGGTGACCACCCCTGGGGGACTTTGGGAGGGCAGTTGTTTACTTCCAGCCCCAGGTCCTTGGGAATATGAAGTGCCAATCAGTGCCGCTTTTATAGTTGCTGTTACAAAAGACAGCACAAGGGGGCAGCATTTCTTCATGTTCCACTTTCATTATTCCTTTTTCTGGACATTTATCTGTACTGAGGATTATATGGGTTTCCCTAGTGGCTCAGACGGTAAAGCATCTGTCTGCAATGCAGGAGACCTGGATTCGATCCCTGGGTTGGAAAGATCTCCTGGAGAAGGAAATGGCAGCCCACTCCAGTATTCTTGCCTGGAAAATCCCATGGACCGCGGAACCTGGTAGGTTACCGTCCATGGGGTCGCAAAGAGTCGGACACGATTGAGTGACTTCATTTCTCTTTTCATTGTTATTTACTTTGGAGTAGAACTGATTTCTGATATTGTGCTTGCTTCAGGTGTATGGGCGCTTGATTCACTTAGACACAGACGTTTATTAGTTCTTTTGGGCGTTTTCTTTACCATATAAATGATTAAAATGTGTTCCATAGACTGCCCTGTACTATTCAATGGATTAGTTGATTGTATCAGACAACTATATTAATGATATATATATTGTTTGATATATATTAATGAGCATATGTTATTAGCAAAATCTTAATTTATCCCTCAATTCTAAGATTTTCTTCGTAATCATAAATTTGTTTTCTAAGTTTGTGGGTCTATTTGTATCATGTAATATCCTACATTTGCATTCATTTCAAGAATACAACTGTCAGTGATACCCTGTGATATTTGTCTCTCTCTCTGACTTCCTTTACTGAGTAAGGAAATCACCCGGTCCATCCGCGCTGCTGTCAATGGCTTTATTCTGTTCTGATTCCCGGCTGAGTAGTGTTCCAGTGCAGAGGTACAACACTCGGTCCTCGTTTTCCTGTCAGTGGATATCTTGGTTGAATTTGTTGCAGTGGAAAGTTAAAAAGGAGGAATGAGGTGTTTTGTTTTTTTTTTTAATTTCTCTTTCTTAGGAACAAAGAAGATGAAGAAACAGTGAGCAGGCCTGAAAGTTCCTAGTTGTTTTACTTTAATGCTCCTAACTCTGCATGTCTATAACTAAGTTTGCTTTTCTGCCCCCTAACTCTGCAGGAGCTATGCTTTGGACCTATTTTCCTTTGACTCTATGCTGCTGCTAAGTTGCTTCAGTCGTGTCTGACTCTGTGCGACCCCAGAGACGGCAGCCCACCAGGCTCCCCGGTCCCTGGGACTCTCCAGGCAAGAACACTGGGGTGGGTTGCCATTTCCTTCTCCAGTGCATGAAAGTGAAAAGTGAAAGTGAAGTCTCTCAGTCATGTCTGACCCTTAGTGACCCCAGGGACTGCAGCCCACCAGGCTCTCCTGTCCATGGGAGTCTCCAGGCAAGAGTGCCAGAGTGGGGTGCCATCACCTTCCCCTATCTGGTGTTTACTCTTACAACACCCTTCCCCTTGTAGTTGCACATCAGAAAGAAGGCCACCGAACTGCCAGACTCAATTACTGGGTTATTGATGCCAGTTTATGACTGTCTTTGAAACAATGCAACAGGAAGAAATCAAGATCCTGTCCCCTTTGTTCCTCATCACTGACTGCGAGCCCTCCTCTTATATGAGCCCCTAAACTCCTCATGGGGGGCACAGTTCTTGAGGCACAAGCCTACTGTGTTCCCTGCTTCACCAGCTGAGAATTAAAGCCACTTTCTATTTCCTCCAAACTCTGTCTCCATATTTTTTATTTGGCTTCACCTGGCAGAGAAAGCCAAGATTTTGGCCACCAGCAATTCTAGTTCTTGGCCATTGTCAACCGTGCTGCCCTGAAGACAAGGGTGCGCGGGTCATTGTGAATTCTGACCTTCTCTGGGTCTAAGCCCAGACGTGGGCTTGTCTGGACTTAGTTTCTCTGGGCCTAAGCCCAGGCGTGGGATTGTCGGACCTCACGGTTTCTGGATGTCTAGTTTATAAGGAACCTCCTTGCTGGTTTGGTAGTTTCTACCCCCGTTTACATCCACACCAAGAGTGCAGGAGTGCTCCCTTTTGCCTCCGTGCTCTGCCAGTCGGATTCTCTGTAGATGTTTTAGATGGTGGCCATTCTGACCTGTGTGAGGGGACTTATGATAGTTTTGATTTGCCTGGGCTCAGTAGTTAGTGAGCAGAGACCCTTTCCCGGCACTTTTTGATCTTGTGTAGCGTGAGTACAGTTTGCCTCTTGAAATCGTCTCCTTGAAAGATGGCCCTGTTTGAATTCCTTTCCCATGTCTTCCAATATAGGGCAGGTGACTAAAGGGCAGGTGTCATTTACAGGCCTTGTGAATATTCAGAGCCCGACAGCACCTGTTTTAAAGTTGTTCTGGAAAGCAGACCTGAGGAAACAGCATTACTTCCTGCACAACTCTGGGGCTCAGCCAATGAGTCTTATGGAAAACTCTGCTCCTGGATCGTCAACTAAGGAGAATGTGCCAGAAGAAACACCCAAGGCTTGGGTCTCCTTTCTCCTCCCCTTACCCTTTATCCCCAGAACACATTCCAATTTTTGGAACACCTCTCTGCAGAGGGTGCTATCATCTGTCAGTGGGGCAGCCCTAAGGACAGGAGTTGGGAAATCCAGCCTACGGGACACATGGTGCCCAGGGGACCATGCAAAGCTTTTCCGGCCCAGAGGCTCCACCATTTTGGGGGTGAAGTAGTTGAAGTAGGCATGGTTTCTCTGCAGGTGAGCCCGCCTGGATCTGGAGATTGGGTGCTCATGCAGATAGCAAGAGGCCCTCCAGGCCCATCGTAGGAAGCACGTTCCCTGCCACATGCTCCCAGCTCCATCTGCCCCAAGAGCCTTCAATCTTGAGACGGAAGTCTGCTCAGCCTCCAGGGTGTGACACCAGGCCAGGTTACTATAGCCTGAGGGCAAGAGTCAGCCTTCTTTCTTTCTTTTCTTTTTTGTGTTTTCATTCTTTAATTTGAATTGGAGTATATAGTTGAATGACAAGGTTGCGGGTCTTTTTCTTTCCTTTGGATCTACAGCAGCTAGATTCACTTACACACAGATGCACATACGTTCTTTCCCTTGTTCTCCTCTGGTGCAGGATATCACAGAGTGTTGAATAGGATTCCTGTGTTACACAGTGGCTCCTGGTGGCTTCTTTTTATAATATTAGCCTCCCGATGTTAGACTGAAACAGCTCTTTTCCCTCAGGCACACCTTTCTGTTCTGGGGAACATAGTTTGTGAGACTGTTTCTCTTTGGTAGAGTTCATTTGTATCCATTTTTAGATTTCAGCTGGAAGTAATATCATATGGTAATCTCTCTCCCTGCGTCCCTCCCTTCCTTGGTATGATCATCTCTACTTTCTTCTCTAAGGCTGGACATAGCATTACGCTCTGCTTCTCTATGGCTGAGGGATGTTGCTTCGCGTCTGTGTACCCCCATCCTCCTTATCCACTCATCTGTCCTTCCACACTTAGCTGGCCTCCATACTGTCTTTGCTATGGTACCTAGTGCGGCCATGATCACAGGGACCACTGCCTTTCAAAATTTTGACTTTCTCGGGATTGGTGCCCAGGAGTGGGATTGCTGTGTCCTCGGGTAATGTTATATTTTTTAAGAACCTTTAGTTCATGTACCTTTTCACTCTCCCAACAAGAGTGTAGGAAGAGTCCTTTCCCTTCACAGCCTCTCTAAACTTATTTTTTGATGTTTAGAGATGGCCAGTCTCACTGGTGTAAGGTGATACTCGCTGGGCTTCTGATGGGCTTGTCTCTAATAATTAGTAACGCTGAGCATCTTTTCATGTGCCTAATGGCAATCTGCATGCCTTCATGTAAGAAATATCCATTTTGATCTTTGGCGCATTGATTTCTTGGGTTTTTCATCTTTTTGATATTAAGCTGCAAGGATTGTTTCTATGTTTTGGACACAAATTCCTTGTGAGTATCTTCATTTGCAAATATATTTTCCCATTCTGAAGGTTGTCTTTCTCTTTTGTTTAAGGTTTCCTTTGGTGTGCAAATGCTTTAAGATTAATTTGGCCCCGTTTTCTCACTTTTGTTTGAAAGTGAAAGTCACTCAGTCGTGTCCGACTCTTTGTGGCCCACCAGGCTCCTCTGTCCATGCAGATTCTCCAGGCCAGAATACTGGAGTGGGTAGCCTTTCCCTTCTCGAGGGGATCCTCTCGACCCAGGGATCGAACCCAGGTCTCCCACATTGTAGGCGGAGTCTTTACCAGCTGAGACACAAGGAAAGCCCAAGAATACTTGAGTGGGTAGCCTATCCCTTCTCCAGGGTATCTTCCCAAGCCAGGAAATGAACTGGGGTCTCTTGCATTGCAGGCGGATTCTTTACCAACTGAGCTATCAGGGAAGCCCAACTTTTGGTTTATTTTTCAGTATTCCGAGAGGTAGATCCTAAAAGCACTGGTGGAATTGATGTCACAGCATGGCCCAGCTATAGTTTCCTCAAGAATTTCATAGGATCCATCCTTACATTTAGATCCTTATCTTATTTGAAGCTTACTTTCGTGTATGGTTTGAGGAATGTTCTAATTTCATTCTCATTTTCAGTGCTCAAAACCACCCTGCTGGCCTCCATACTGGCTTTCGCCTATTTTCCTTTCCAGCAGTAAGGAGGGTTCCCTTTTCTCCAACCCTCCTCATCTGGTGGATTTACCCTTAGCTGTTGTTGTTCAGTCTCTCACTCACGTCCGCCTCTTTATGACCCCATGAACTGCAGCATGCCAGGCTTCCCTGTCCTTCACTACCTGCCTGAGTTTGCTCAAACTCACATCCACTGAGTCAGTGTTGCCATCCAGCTATCTCATCCTCTATCACCCCCTTCTCCTCTTGCCCTCAATCTTTCCCAGCATCAGGGTCTTTTCCAATGAGTCAGTTCTTCACACCAGGTGCCAAAGTATTGGATCTTCAGCTTCAGAACCAGTACTTCCAGTGAATATTCAGAACTGATTTCCTTCAGGATTGGCTGGTTTGATCTCCTTGCAGTCCGAGGGACTCTCAAGAGCCTTTGCCAGCACCACAATTTGAAAGCATCAATTCTTCAGCACTCAGCCTTCCTCATGGTCCAACTCACATCTGTACATGACTACTGGAAAAACCATAGCTTTGACTATAATGGACCTTTGTCATCAAAGTCATGTCTCTGCTTTTTAATACACTGTCTAGGTTTGTCATAGCTTTTCATCCAAGGAGCAAGCGTCTTTTAATTTCGTGGCTGCAGGCACAGTCTGCATTGATTTTGGAGCCTGAGAAAATGAAATCTGACAGTTTCCACTTTTTCCTCAACTATTTGCCATGAACTGATGGGACCAGATGTGAGGATATCCTTTTTATGATTGTTGAGTTTTAAGCCAACTTCTTCACTTTTCTCTTTCACCTTCATCAAGAGGCTCTTTAGTTCCTCTTTATTTTCTGCCATTAAAGTAGTCTCATCTGCATATCTGAGATTATTGACGTTTCTCCTGGCAGTCTTGAATCCAGCTCGTGAGTCATCCAGCCTGGCATTTCACATGATGTACTCTGCATAGAAGTTAAATAAGCAGGTGACAGTATACAGCCTTGACGTGCTCCTTTCCCAATTTGGAACCAGTCTGTCATTCCATGTCCAGTTGTAACTGTTGCTTCTTGTCCTGAATAGAGGCTTCTCAGGAGGCACATAGTGTGGTCTGCTATTCCCATATCTTCAAGAATATTCCACAGTTTGTTGTGATCTAAACAGTGAACAGCTTTAGCATAGTCAATGAAGCAGAAGTAGAGTTTTTTTTTTTAATTCTCTTGATTTTTCAATGATCTAACAAATGTTGGCACTTTGATCTCTGGTTCCTCTGCCTTTTCTAAATCCATGTTGTACATCTGGAAGTTCTTGGTTCATGTACTGCTGAAGGCTAGCTTGAAGGATTTTGAGCATAATCTTACCAGCATGTGAAATGAGTGCAATTGCATGGTCGTTTCCAATGGCAACCCGCTCCGGTACTCTTGCCTGGAAAATCGCATGGACGGAGGAGCCTGGTAGGCTGCAGTCCATGGAGTCGCTAAGAGTCGGACGTGACTGAGTGACTTCACTTCACTCACTTTGAGCCTTCTTTGCCATTGCCTTTCTTTGGGATTAGAATGAAAACTGACCTTTTCCAGTCCCATGGCCATTGCTGAGTTTTTCAAATTTGCTGGCATATTGAGTGCAGCACTTTCACAGCATCATCTTTTAGGATTTGATGTAGCTCAGCTGGAATCCCATCCCCTCCACTAGCTTTGCTTGTAGTGATGCTTCCTAAAGCCCATTTGACTTCACACTCCAGGATATCTGACTCTGGGTGAGTGACAACACCATTGTGGTTACCTGGGTCATTAAGAACTTTTTTGTATGGTTCTTCTGTGTATTTTTGCCACCTCTTCTTAATCTCTTCTGCTTCTGTTAAGTCCTTGCCATTTTTGTCCCTTTTTGCGCCTATGTTTGCATGAACTATTCCCTTGGTATCTCCAGTTTTCTTAAAAGATCTTTAGTCTTTCCCATTCTATTGTTTTCTTCTATTTCTTTTCAGTGTTCACATAACAAGGCTTTCTTATCTCTCCTTGCTGTTCTCTGGAACTCTGCATTCACTTGGGTATCTTTCCCTTTCTGCTTTGCCTTTCACTTCTCTTCTTTCCTCAGCTGTTTGTAAGGCTACTCACACAACCACTTTGCCTTCTTGCATTTCTTTTTCAGTATGCCTTCCTGGAAGAAATATCGATTTTGATCTTTGGCCCGTTGATTTCTTGGGTTATTCATCTATTTGATATTAAGCTGCAAGGATTGTTTCTATGTTTTGGACACAGATTCCTTGTGAGTATCTTCAATTACAAATATATTTTTCCTATTCTGAGGGTCATCTTTCTCTTTTGTTTAGGGTTTCCTTTACTATGCAGATGCTTTTAAGATTAACTTGGTCCCATTCCCTAACTTGTGGATTATTTTTCATTTTTCTGAGGGGTGGATCCCAAAAGCACTTGGTGGAATTGATGTCACAGTGTGTCCCACCTATAGTTTCCTCAAGAGTTCCATAGTATCCGTCCTTACATTTAGATCTTTATCTTATTTGAAGTTTATTTCTGTGTATGGTTTGAGAGAGATTCTAATTCATTCTCCTTTTCATTGCTCAAGGAACCAGTGGGCTGGCCTCCATATTGGCACTCACCTGTTTTCATTTTTAGCATCAGAGGAGGAAGGTTCCCTTTTCTCCACAGCATTTGATGGATTTGACCTCTGTAGAGTGCTTGACAATGTCCATTCTGGCAGGTTTGGGGTGATACCTCATTGCAGGATTGAACACACTTCCTTACTATTTAGGGATGCTGACATCTTTTCATGTGATTTTTTTTTTAAGGTGTGAGTTAAGGGTACTTGTTAAAACTGGCTTCATGAAGGTCTACCCAGTTATGAGTTCTTTTCAATGACCACCCCTAGGAGACTCCTGGAAGGCAATTGTTTACTTACACCTCCCTCCCTCTCCCAGACCTTGTGAGAGTATTAAGTGCCAGTCAACACTTTTATAGTTGTAGTTACCAATATGGCCACAAGGAGGCAGTATTTCTTCGTGCCCTGCTGCTGCTGCTGCTGCTGCTGCTGCTGCTGCTGCTGCTGCTGCTGCTGCTGCTGCTGCTGCTGCTGCTGCTGCTGCTGCTAAGTCGCTTCAGTCGTGTCCGACTCTGTGCGACCCCATAGACGGCAGCCCACCAGGCTCCCCTGGCCCTGGGATTCTCCAGGCAAGAACACTGGAGTGGGTTGCCATTGCCTTCTCCAATGCATGAAAGTGAAAATTGAAAGTGAAGTCGCTCAGTCGTGTTCGACTCTTCGCGACCCCATGGACTGCAGCCCACCAGGCTCCTCCGTCCATGGGATTTTCCAGGCAAGAGTACTGGAGTGGGGTGCCATCGCCTTCTCCGAATGGAAGCTTGCTGCTGCTGCTAAGTCGCTTCAGTCGTGTCCGACTCTGTGCAACTCCATAGACGGCAGCCCACCAGGCTCCCCCGTCCCTGGGATTCTCCAGGCAAGAACACTGGAGTGGGTTGCCATTTCCTTCGTGCCCTACTTTCTTTTTTCTTCGTTTTTTTAAACCTTTTTCTGAACTGTCATTGTTTTTTTATATTGGAATAGGGCTTCCCAGGTGGTGCTAGTGGTAAAGACCCTGCCTGCCAATGCAGGAGACATACTTTCAGGTGTTTTGAGATGGCCATCCTGACTGATGTGAGGTGATATCACATCAGACTTTCGATTTGCCTTTGTGTCAGAATGAGAGATGCTGAGCATGTTCTCATGTGCCTAATCACAATACCTATGTCTTCCTCCAAGAAATATCCATTTCTGTGTTTGGCCCATTTGTGTCTTGGGTTGTTGTGTTTTTGATATTGAACTACTTGGGGCTCCTTGTTTGTTTTGGAGATGAGTTCCTTGTTGGTATCTTCATTTGCAAATATTTCTTCCCATTCCAGGTTGCAATTGTCTTTCATTTGGGGTTTCCTTTGTTGTGCAAATGCTTTTAGGGTTAATTAGGTTCTGTTTTCTTATTTTTGGTTTATTTTTCATTCATCTAAGAGCTGTATCCAAAAAGATCTTCCTGTAATTTATGTTACTGTATGTCCTGGCTATGGCTCCTCAAGATTTTCTAAATCCTGACATTTAGATCTTTTATTTGGAGTTATTTTGTGTATGGTGTTAGGGACTATTCTAACCTCATTCTCATTTTCCTTGTATCAGTATCCATCTCTCTATCCTTCACAGGGTCTGTTGCCAGTTTACATTCCCGGCATCAGTGGAGGAATGCTCCCTTTTCTCCGCACCTTCACCAGCGGTTATTGTTGTCAAGTTTCTAGGAACGGCCGTTCTGACTGCTGTGAGGTGATACCTGGCTGCGGTTTTGATTTGCATTTCTTTGATATTTAGCCATGTTGATGTCTTTTCATGAGATTTGTTTTAAAGGGTGTGAGATAAACTTACCTCTTGAGATGGGTCTTGTATGCCTGCCTGTTTTGAATTCTTTTTCGATGACCACCACTAGGACATTTCCTGAGGTTAGTTGTTTTTCACTTACTACAAAGGTCCAAATAGTCAAATCTAAGGTTCTTTCAGTAGTTATGTATGGATGTGAGAGTAAGATCATAAAGAATGCTGAGCACTGAAGAACTGATGCTTTCCAATTGTGGTGCTGGAGAAGACTCTTGAGAGTCTGTTTGACAGCAAGGAGATCAAACCAGCCAGTCCTTAAGGAAATCAACCCTGAACATTCATTGGAAGGACTGATGCTGAAGCTGAAGCTCCAGTACTTTGGCCACCTGACAAGAAGAGCTGATCGTTGGTAAAGACCCTGATGCTGGGAAAGATTAAGGGCAGGAAGAGAAGAGGGTGACAAAGGATGAGATGGTTGGATGACATCACCTACTCAATAAACATGAGTTTTGGCAAATTCCAGGAGATAGTCAAAGACAGGGAAGCCTGATGTGCTGCAGTGCATGGGGTTGCAAACAGTCGGACATGACTGAGCAACTAAATAACAGGAACCCTGTGAATATTAAATATCCATCAGCACAGCTTTTCAAGTTGTTGTTACTGACAATGACCACAAGGTGGCAGCATTACTTTATGTCCAACTTTTTTTTCAGTCCTGTAAATTTCTTATTATTTAGCATTGGCATAGAGGTGATTTACAATGTGGCATTTGTTTCAGGGGTAAAGGAACTTGATCCAGTTCTATATAGACATTTATCTATTCTCTTTCTTGTTCTTTTTCGCATCCTGTGGTATTCAAAACTCTTATTTTCCCAACTTTATCTGGAGATTGAGGGGCTCATGCAGAGGGCAAGAGGCACTCCAGGAACATCATGGGGCACCCTGCCTCCCACATCCTTCCAGGACCTGAGCCCTACAACAATCCAGCCTTGGAAGCTCAGCCTGCCCAGTCTCCAGAGATTTGAAAGAAGCCAAGGAAACCATGGACTGAGGGTAACAGAGTCAGGTTTTGTTTTTCTTTTCTTTTTTTTATCCTCTAGTTTGCAATGGAGTGTGTAGGGGAATTGGTGCTTCCCTTGCGGCTCAGACAGTAAAGAATCTGCCTGCAATGCAGGACACCTGGGTTTGATCCCTGGGTTCGAAAGATCCCCTGGAGGAAGGCATGGCAACCCATTCCAGTATTCTTGCCTGGGAAACCCCAGGGACAGAGTAGCCTGGTGGGCTACAGATGGTAGGTGTCCCTGTGTCCTTTAAAATGTTGGTTTTCTCTGGATGTATACCCAGGCATGGGATTGCTGGGTCTGAAGATACTTCTCTATTTTAAGACTCTGCATACTGTTCTCCCTAGTGGATCTCCACTGGACATTTCCAACAACAGTGCAGGAACATTCTCTTCTCTCCACGCTCTCTCTAGCATTTATTTTTGAACATATTTTGAGATGGCCATTCTGACCTGTGTGAGGTGGATGCCTCATTGGATTTGCTTTGTGTTTGTGTAAGAATTAGTGATGCTGAAAATGTCCTCCGGTGCCTAATCACAGTCTGTATGTCTTCCTCCAAGAAATACCCATTTCTGTGTTTGGCCCATTTGTGTCTTGGGTTGTCTGTGCTTTTGATATTGAGCTGTATGAGCTGTCTGTGTGTTTCAGAGATGTGTTCCTTGTGGGTATCTTCATTTGCAAACATTTCTTCCCATTCTGGGCTTCGTCTGTCTTTCATTTTGGGTTTCCTTTGCTGTACAAATGTTTTATGGTTAATTAGGTCCCATTTTCTTATTTTTTGGTTTATTTTTCATTCATCTAAGAGGTGTGTCCATAAAGACCTCGCTGTGATTTATGTCTATGTGTGTTCTGCCTATGTTTTCCCTAAACCTTCATAGTATCCATCCTCACATTTAGATCTTTATATTATTTGGAGTTTATTTTGTGTATGGTGTTAGGGAGTATTTTAACCTCATTTTCTTTGCCTCAATAACCATCACACCATCCTTCACAGTGTCTGTTACCAATTTGTATTCCCAGCATTAGGGGAGGATATTCCTTTTTCTCTGCGTCTTCACCGGCAGTTATTGTTTGTAGAGTTTCTGAGAATGGCCACTCTGACTGGTGTGAGGTGATTACTTGCTGTGGTTTCTATTTGCATTTCTAATATTTAACAATGTTGACATCTTTTCGTGTAATTCTTTTTTAAGGGTCAAAAATTACATTAGACATTCTGTAATGATCTCACTTCATTTTCAAGGCAAACCATTCAACATCACAGTAATCCAAGTCTATGTCCCAACCACTGATGCCCAAGAAGCTGAAGTTGAACAGTTCTGTGAAGACCTATAAGACTTTCTAGAACACCAGAGAAAAGATGTCCTTTTCATCATAGGGGATTAGAATGAAAAAGTCAAAAGTCAACAAATACCTGGAGTAACAGGTAAGTTTAACCTTGGAGTACAAAGTGAAGCAGGGCAAATGTTAACAGAGTTTTGTTAAGAGAACATACTGGTCATAGCAAACATCCTCTTCCAACAACACAAGAGACAACTCTACACATGGACATTCTCAGATGGTCAATACCGAAATCAGATTGATTATATTCTTTGCAGCCAATGATGGAGAAGCTCTATACAGTCAGCAAAAACAAGACCATGAGCTCCTTATTGCCAAATTCAGACTTAAATTGAAGAAAGTAGGGAAAATCACTAGGTCATCCAGGTATGACCTAAATCAAAGCCCTTGTGATTATATAGTGGAAGTGACAAATAGATGCAAGGAATTGGAGCTGATAAAGTGCCTGAAGAACTATGCATGGAGGTTCCTAACGCTGTACAAGAGGCAGTGATCAAAACCATCCCCAAGGAAAAAGAAATGCAGCAAATCAACATGGTTGTCTGAGGAGGCCTTACAAATAGCTGAGAAAAGAAGAGACGCAAAAGGCAAAGGAGAAATGGTAAGATACACTTAACTGAATGCAGAGTTCCAGAGAATAGCAAGGAGAGATAAGAAGCCTTCATCAGTGAACAATGCAAAGAAACAGAGGAGAACAATAGAATGGGAAAGCCTAAAGATCTCTAAGAAAATCGGAGATACCAAGGGAACATTTCATGCAAAGACGGGCACAATAAAGGAAAAAAAATGTCAAGGACCTAACAGAAGCAGAATATATTTAAGAAGAGGTGGCAAGGAAACACAGAACTGTACAAAAAAGGTCTTATCAACTTGGATAACCACGATAGTGTGATCACTCACCTAGAGCCAGACATCCTGGAATGTGAAGTCAGTTGGGCCTTAGGAAGGATTACTATGAACAGAGCTAGTGGAGGTGATAGAATTCTGGCTGAGCTATATCAGATCCTAAAAGATGATGCTGTGAAAGTGCTGCGCTCAATATACCTGCAAACTTGGAAAACTCAGCAGTGGCCACAGGAGTGGAAAGGATCAGTTTTCATCCCAATTCCAAAGAAAGGCAATGCCTAAGGAAGTTCAGACTACCACACAATTACACTCATTTCCCACGCTAGCAAAGTAATACTCAAAATCCATCAAGCTAGGCTTCAACAGTACATGAACCAAGAACTTCCAGATGTACAAGCTGGGTTTAGAAAAGGCAGAGGAACTGGAGATTGCCAACATTCATTGGATCATAAAGAAAACAAGAGAATTTCAGAAGAACATCTACTTCTGCTTTAAAGCCTTCGACTGTGTGGATCAAAACAAATTGTGAAAAATTCTTAAATAGTAGGGAATACCAGACTACCTTACCTGCCTCCTGAGATACCTGTATGCAGGTCAAAAGCAACACTTAGAACTGGACATGGAACAACAGATGGGTTTCAAATTGGGAAAGGAGTGTGTCAAGGCTGTATATTGTCACCCTGCTTATTTAACTTATATGCAGAGTACATTATGCAAAATGCTGGGCTGGACGCATCACAAGCTGGAATTAAGATTACCAGAAGAAAGATCAACAACCTCAGATGTGCAGCTGATACCACTCTAATGGCAGAAAGTGAAGAGCAACTAAAGAGCTTCCTGACGAGGGTAAAAGAGGAGAGTGAAAAAGCTGGCTTAAAACTCAACATTCAAAAAGCTAAAATCATGGCATCTCGTCCCATAACTTCATGGCAAATAGATGGGGAAAAAGTGGAAACAGTGACAGACTTTATTTTCTTGGGCTCCATAATCACTGCAGATGATGGCTACAGCCATAAAATTAACAGACACTTGCTCCTTGGAATACAGGCTATGACAAATGTTTCTTCAGTCATTCAGTCATGTATGCCTCTTTGTGAGCTCATGGACTGCAGCACGCCAGGCTTCCCTCTCTTTCACCATCACCAGAGTTTGCTCAAACTAATGTCCATTGAGTCAGTGATGCCATCCAACCATCTAATCCTCTGTCGTCCCCTTCTCTTGCCCTCAGCCTTTCCCAGCATCAGGGTCTTTTCCATTGAGTCAGCTCTTCGCATCAGGTGGCCAAAATATTGGAGCTTTATTTTCAGTATCAGCCCTTCCAATGAATATATAGGGTTGATTTCCTTTAATATTGACTGGTTTGATCTCCTTGCACCCCAAAGCACTCAAGAGTCTTCTCTAGCACCGCAATTCAAAAGCATCAGATCTTCACTGCTCAACCTTTTTGGTCCAACTCTCACAGCCATATACGATTGCTGGAAAAACTGGTAGCTTTTATTCTCGCATATGGGATATCAAATTTGTCTTCACATATTGTCTGCTATATTTAGACTCTCGGTTCATACTCCATGTAACCATGTAGTGTAGTAATTAAATACAGTTAGAAACAAAGCTTTGTTTTAAGGATGTGGTTTGCCTACCAGCAGCATAGGAATGTTCCATTTTCTCCAGCCCCTTTTACCCTGGTATGACATCTCAAAACTCAGAAACTCTTGCTTGTTGATATGATTATCAATTTCATTTTAGCTCAGTTTGAACAGAGAAGCAAAAAAATGAGGGGGCCAGTTTTTTCAGGTCTCTTTAGGGAGAGAAAGGAATCTGTTAGAAGACGAAGTATATGCAGCTCGTGGGCTCTTTGAGTCACTCATTTTTTGCAGGAGTTTTCTTGTATTTGTTTTCAAGTGTGATCTTTCATTCATATAATAACCAATAACAGAATTTGAAGAAACAAATTTGAAATGATGGCTTGCTTCTACTCAGAAAATCTGAACACAAAGGAACCAATGTGAACCGCAAAGATCAGGGTGCCAAGCTTTTAAGAGTATATTAGGTTTGCAAATAATAACTAGTATGCTTGTTTTTTCAAGAGTATATTTTTACTCTGATAAATAATAAACTTTTCCAGAAGGCTATCAGTGTGGCTGCCTCCTGCTAGAAGCCTGGGATGCTGGAATCAGGCAACTTCCTGTCTGTCTTTACAAGACACTGGGCTGCACTCTAAGAATATCTTGGCTCTCCAGAGGATCCGGACCATCAGGGGGCCACAGAAATTGGTAACAGTTTTGTTTTGCCTGTTGAAATGTTTGATGACCAAGGTTCCTTCAATTCCTGATGTGGGTGAAGTGTGGAGTCCAGTGATGATTTCTTTAAGAGATGTACATCCTAGTTCCCACATGAGGGTTAGCCCCACGTCCAACGATGAGGCCCTGCTTGAGTGTGGCCAGTGCCTCCTAGAGAGCAGCTTTACGCTAATCTAAACCCAACCAAGTTCTGTCTACGTGGTAGATTCAGGCCTCTCTAAATCTTGTCTAGGGGTTCCCTTGTAGCTCAGATGGAAAAGAATCTGCCTGCAATGCAGGAGACCTGGGTTCGATCCCTGGGTTAGGAGGATCCCCTGAAGAAGTGAATGGCTACCCACTACCAATATTCTTGCCTGGGGTATTCCATGCGGAGAGGAGCCTGACAGGCTACAGTCCATGGGGTCACAAGTGTCAGACATGATAACACTTACATTTTACTGTTCAAGTCCTGTCTGCACTGATGATGTTTAATGAGACCGTGCGCTTTCTGCAGTAAGGACGTTTAGGCCTGACTGTTCTGTGTGCACTGGGATTTGGGGACCAGGGTACAGGCCTGGCCTCTGTCTGGGAAACTCCATGCCTGCGTCTGAGTGTCAGTGCTCAGATGTCTGGGCTCTGGGGCTGGGTGGGCTTCTCTGGGAACCGTGCTCTCCTCTGAGTGGGCTTCCCTGGCCCTCCCGGGGGTCAGTGCTGCGGTCGGGCTCCTAGTCTGTCCCCTGCCAGGTTCATCTCCCTGGGGCTCCTGGAGGCCCCTCAGGTGGGCCACCTGGTAATCATTCCAATTTTCCAGCACATTCAGGTTGAGTAGGGAGGCAGGTTCACCTGGTGAATTGGTTCCAGGGCACAGGGGTAGGGCATAAAGTCAATGGGCAGCAGGTGAGGTTGCTGCTGTGCTCTCCTTCCAGTTGACTCTCTCCTCCGAAGAGAACAGCTGCCCTTCATCTCTCAGCCCAGCTCTCCCGTGTTTTCTCAGCACCTCAGTGGGACAAGAAAGGCAGAGCCTGCCGGAACCAAGATAGAGTGTTCACCTCTAGCATGAGCTTTCAAAGCAACAAAAAAATCATACAGAACAACAGTGAAAACAGGAGGGGCCTAACTTCTCAGGGACAATTGTGGGGAGAGGAGACGGTCACTACACTTCTTTCTAGGATCCTAGGGGGTCCCAGAGACCTGGCTTGTTTACATATTGGGGGCCCTCTGACCACAGCCATGGTGTCCTTGTCCTGAGGGAACATGTGACCCCAGGTGGGGGGTCTGGGGACTATGTGAGTCTCACCCCATCTGCATGGGTCAGGATCACGTGAACAGGGAGACCACACACAAAGCTAAGAAAAAGGGAAGAATACATGAGAGCTTCACTTGTGTGCAGGAATTAATACTTAATGATATTCACTTTATACAGGCCTGTGCCTGTTTGCCTCTTTACCCCTGCGAGGTTCACCCTCCCTGGGGCTCCTGGGGACCCCTCAGGTGGCTGCCGCTGCTAAGTCGCTTCAGTCGTGTCCGACTCTGTGCGACCCCATAGACGGCAGCCCACCAGGCTCCCCCGTCCCTGGGATTCTCCAGGCAAGAACACTGGAGTGGGTTGCCATTTCCTTCTCTAATGCATGAAAGTGAAAAGTGAAAGTGAAGTCGCTCAGTCGTGTCCAACTCTTCACGACCCCATAGACTGCAGCCTACCAGGCTTCTCCATCCATGGGATTTTCTAAGCAAGAGTACTGGAGTGGGGCACCTTCTCTGCCTCAGGTGGCTACCTGGTAACTATTCTATTTTTCCAGTACCTTGAGGTTTAGTAGGGAGGCAGCTTCACCTGGTGAATTGATTGCAAGGCACATGGATCAGGCAAAAAGCCAGTGGGCAGCAGGTGAGGTTGCTGCTGTGATCTCCTTCCAGTTGACCCTCCCTACTCAGCAAAGACCAGACCTGCCCCTCATCTCCCAGCCCTGCTCCTGGCATATTTTCTCAACACCTCAGTGGATCAAGAAAGGACTGAGCCTGCCAGAACCAAGATAGTGTGTTCAACATTATCACGACAGCTGTAAAAACAGTTAATATCACAGAGAGCCAAAAGGAAGAGAGGAAGACTTCTAATGGGACAGTGTGGGGAGAGGAGACCAACTCAACACTTCTTTCTACCATCCCGGGGGTTATAGGAACCCATTCGTTTCCACCTTAGGATCCCAGCAGAGACCTGGTGTCCTAACCAAGGGTTGTGCGACCCCAGGTGCAGGGTCTGGGGAGGTGGTGTCACCTTGGAAACTGTGGAAGTGTGTCCCCAGGTGCAGGGCCTGGGGATTGTGTGGCTCTCACCCCATCCACGTGGGTCAGGATCCTGTGTACACGGAGACCACATGGCTGCTCTTTACCTGCAGTGTGTCCTGTCCCCTCAGAGATTCCCAGCATCTGAATTGAGGGTGTTTCCCTGATTAACCTGTGGTCCTTTTCCTTCTCTTCATCTTGTCACATTCACATGAGGTCAGGCGGGTTGCTGCTCTGTGTTCTGCTGAGTGAAAACCTTCGGTGGTATCATATTAATATCAGAATAGCCCGTACTTAATCATAGGGGTCACCACTGTCTGGTGTCCCCTGGACCGAGCTCAGGTAATTTAATTTGTTATCTTATATTGGAGCAGAGTTGATTTCTGGTGTTTTGTTTGTTTTAGGTATATATGAACTTCGTTCAGTTATACATAGACACATATCTGTCCTTTTACTGTTCTTTCCCTCATATAAGATATCACTGTCTTTTTCAGTCGAGTTGCCTGTTCTGTTCCATCGGTCCTTTTTCATTATCAACCTGATATATATTAAAGTGTGTATGTTCATTCCACACTCTTCATTCATCCCTCCCTCTAACCTTGTTTTGATAATCGCAATTTGGTTTTCTCAGTCTGAGTCTGTTTCTGTTTTGTATACTAGTTTATTGGTGTGAATTTATGGATCCTGTGTATACATGATATCTTAGGGTAGTAGCCTTTCTCCCTGACTTACCTTACTTAGGATGACCATTTCTTGGTACATCTGTGCTGCTGCCAATATCATTGCTTTTTCTGTTTTTTGACTGAGTAGTGTTCCCGTTTGTAGATGTACCACGTAGTCTTCATTTTTCTGCCCCTGGACATTTTGGTGGGTTCCATGTCTTGGCTGTTGTGAATGGTGCTACCCAGAAAACTGGGGTGCACATGTCATTTCAAATGATGAACTTCTCCAGATCTAAGCCCAGAAACGGACTGCAGGATCATATGATATACCTCTCTGTTTAGTGTTTCCAGGAACCTCCATGCTGTTTTCCAGAGTGGCTTTGCCATTTACATTCCCACCGAGACTGTAGGAGGCTTCCCTTTTCTGTACAGCCTCTGCAGTATTTATTCTTTGTAGACCTTTTCGATGATGGCCATTGTGACCAGTGTGAGGTGATACCTCACTGTAGTTTGATTGGCATTGATTTAATAATTGCTGATGTGGAGTATCTTTCCATGTGCTTTTATTATTTTATGCCTTACGAGTACAATTTACCTCTTGAAACTTGGCGCTGTCTGGAATTCTTTTCTAACTTTCCCCAGGACATTTCCTGAGAGGTGTCATTTCCAGCCCGTCTGATGTGTGACTGTTAAGGGCCCTACAGCACCTGCTTATGGCTTCCCAGTTGGCTCAGTGGTAAAGAATGCGCCTGCAATGCAGGAGACACGGGTTCAGTCCCTGGGTCAGGAAGACGCCCTGGAGCAGGAAGTGGCAACCCACTCCAGGATTCTTGCCTGGGAAATCCCATGGACAGAGGAGCCTGATGGGCTGCAGACCATGGGGTCCCAAACAACTGGACACAACTGAGTGACAACAGCAGCACCTGTTTTAAGGTGTGTGTATGATCTGAACCAGCTAATTACTCCTGCCCCTCACCTTTCCATTTTGGCAGCCATAACTTTCTTTCCTAACTCTGTGTATCTGTTTCTGTTTTGTGATGAAGTTCATTTGTATCCATTTTTGGATTCCACCAGAAGGGACATTCTATGATATCCTGTCTTCCCTGTCTCACTCACTTCACTTAATATGATCATCTCTGGTTTCTTCCCTGTAACTGGAAGTGGCATTGTTTCATCCTTATGCGTGTCTGAGTAACACTGCTCTGGGTTCAGTTCAGTCGCTCAGTCATGTCCAGCTCTTTGCGACCCCATTAACCGCAGCATTCCAGGCCTCCCTGTCCATCACCAACTCCCAGAGTTCACCCAAACTCATGCCCATTGAATCGGTGATGCCATCCAACCATCTCATCCTCTGTTGTCCCCTTCTTCTCCTGCCCTCAATCCCTCCCAACATCAGGGTCTTTTCAAATGAGTCAGCTCTTCACATCAGGTGGTCAAAGTATTGGAGTTTCAGCTTCAACATCAGTTCTTCCAAAGAACACCCAGGCCTGATCTCCTTTAGGATGGACTGGTTGGATCTCCTTGCAATCCAAGGGACTCTCAAGAGTCTTCTCCAACACCACAGTTCAAAAGCATCAATTCTTCAGCACTCAGCTTTCTTCATAGTCCAACTCTCACATCCATACATGACTACTGAAAAACCATAGCCTTGACTAGACAGACCTTTGTTGACAAAGTAATGTCTCTACTTTTTAATATGCTGTCTAGGTTGGTCATAACTTTCCAAGGAGTAAGCATCTTTTAATTTCATGGCTGCAATCACCATCTGCAGTGATTTTGGAGCCCCAAAAAATAAAGTCTGACACTGTTTCCACTGTTTCCCCATTTATTTTCCATGAAGTGATGGGACCGGATGCCATGATCTTAGTTTTTTGAATGTTGAATTTTAAGCCAACTTATTCACTCTCCTCTTTTACTTTCATCAAGAGGCTCTTTAGTTCTTCTTCACTTTCTGCCATAAGTGTGATGTCATCTGCATATCTGAGGTTATTGATATTTCTTCTGGCAATCTTGATTCCAACTTGTGCTTCTTCCAGCCCGATGGTAGGCTTAGCTTGCATTTATTGTTTGTAGATTGTGAGGGTAGCCAACCTGGTGAGATCTGATTTCTCGTTGTCATTTTGGTTGGCATTCTTCCTGTAATAATTAGGAATGCTCAGCATCTTGTGGTAGTAAGTTTTTTTCTTTTTCTTTTCTCCTTCATGGTTGTGAGAACAATTTAGCAGTTGTAGTTCATTTTTTGAAAGCCAGATGTGTTTGTATTTTTTTATGCAATATTCTCCCTAGGACCTTTCCTGAATGTAGCTGTTGTTAACAGTCCCCAAGGTCTGTTGAATTGGAGGTACCAGTAAGGGCAGGTGGTCAAGTTGTAGTTACAGAAAATGTCCACACGGCGGCAGCACTTTCCCCACACCCAACTCTGATTCCTCAGGCAACCAGAGCCTAAAGAAGAGCTGGCTTCCTAGGCTGTGAAGTAGAGTGGAGTTGCCTGAGCAAACACCCAGGGACTTAATCTCAATACTACTTCTCCCTAAAGCTTCACTCCTTTCCTGCAGACTAATCCCAACCTGGACCACAGCACCCTGATGAGGTGCCTAGGAGGCTGCATTCTCAGGAGGAAGGATTGACCTGGGGACCCCAGCACCAGAAGATGTGGAAGCTAGGTGACTTCTCCAAGGTTATTGAGGCCAGAGTGTCAGGACAGCATCGATTGTGTGCCCTAGGGACTGTGGTTCCAGCCAGATCAAACCAGAAAGTACAGATTTACGAGGGGCCTTAATGAAGAGCAACCAGCCTGGTCAGTTCAACCCCACCACAGTCCAGCCATGAAAACAGCCTGCTGAGGCTCCAGGAATGGGATGGAAGCCCAGGTCAGGTGAATGTTTCATATCTGAGGACGAGATGGTTGGGTGGCATCACCGATTCAATGGACATGAGTTTGAGCAAGCTCTGTATAGATGGTAAAGAACAGGGAAGCCTAGCGTGCTGCAGTCCATGGGATTTCAAAGAGTCGGACATGACTGAGTGACTGAACAACAATATATCCTATATGAACACATGAGTGCAAATTTAGTGAATGAAAATATAATTTTCTATATTTTATATATGAAAATGTGTGCATATTTCATGTCTAAAAATAGAATTTCTATATTTCTTACATGAAAGTATGTCTGAATTTTCATATATTAAAAGATATGCATATTTCATGGATGAAAAATAGAATTTTCAATATTTCATATATGAAGAGATGGGTACATATTTTGTGAATGAAAATATAGTTTTCTATAATTCATATATGAAAACATAGGTGCATATTTTGTGGATCAAAATGGAATTTTCAACATTTTATATATGAAAACATGGGTGTATATTTCATATATCAAAATAGAATTTTCTGTATTTCATATATAAATCATGGGTGCATATTTCAAGGATGAAAATAGAACTTTCTATGTCATATATGAAAGCATGAGTGCATATTTCATGGATGAAAATGGATTTTTAATATTTCATATATGAAAACATGGATGTATATTTCATAGATGAACATAGAATTTTCTGTGTTACATGTATGAAAACATGGGTACGTGTTTCATATATGAAAATAGAATTTTTGATAATTCATATGTGAAGCTATGGGTGCATTTTATATGAAAATAGAATTTTTTATATTTCATATATGACATAATGGGTGCATATTTTATATATGAACATAAATTTTACATATTTCTCATATGAAAATATGAATGTGTGTCATGCATAGAAATAGAATTTTCTATATTTCATAGAATAAAATATAGATGCATATTTCATATATGAAAACATTTTTTCACATTTTACAGAGCAAAATATATTTGTATATTTCACATATGAAAAGAGAATTTTCTGTATTTCACAGGTGAAAATATATGTACACATTTCATATATGAAAAGAGAATTTTCTCTATTTCACAGGTGTAAATATAGGTGCATATTTCATAAGTAAAAGAATTTTCTGTATTTCATAAATGAAAAGACAGGTGCAAATTTCATATATGAAAATAGAATTTTCTATATGTCACAGTTGAAAATGTAGTTGCATATTTCACATATAAAAATAGAATTTTCTGTATTTCATATAGGATAACATAAGCCCTCGCTGTGGTAATGTCAGATCCTAGGCTTAGTGTCTTGACAGCTTTTATTCGGGCACGCAGACATTGTCATTTATTGCGGTTGTTGCCAATGTGCGTTCCCACTGACAGTGTGGGAGGCTTCCCCTTACTCCAAACTCACTCCTGCATTTATTGTTTGTAGACGTGAGTATGGCCTTTCTGACTGGTGGGATTTGATTTCTCCTTGTCATTTTGACTGGCATTCCTCCTGTAATGATTGGGGATGCTGAGCATCCTGTCCTAGGTGGAGGTATGGGGTTTGTTATTGTTGTTGTTTTTGTTCTTGTTTTTTACCCTTTAAGGGTGTGAGGAAAATAGACCTGTGGCCGTTGGCTTCCTGAAATTTGTTTGTGTTTGGAATTTATCTTGCAGTGCCTGCCACGGGACACTTCCTGAGGGCAGAGGTCATGAGCAGCCGCCCAGCCCTTGTGAATTAGAGGTGCGGGTAAGCCCTGGTGGTCAGTTGTAGTTACAGGAAATGTCCACAAGGCGGCAGCACTTTTTGATGCCTACCTCTGGTTCTTGGAGCAAGCAGAGGCTTTGGGAAAGTCGGCTTCTGGGCTGTGAAATACGGTAGAATGTGCCTGAGCAAAACCCCAAGGGCTTGTGTCTCACTACTTTTTCCTCTTAAAGCATCACATACACACCCTTCTTGATAGCATCACTTTTTTCACCGTAGACCTTCTTGATAGCTTTTTTTTGTTGTTTGTACATTCGGAGACTATCCATATGTTATTGTCTGTAGCCAATGTATATTTCCACAGACAGCTTAGGGGATTATTTTCCTTACACATTGTCTCCCGTATTTGTAGTTTGTTGAATTTTGACAACGGCCATTGTGTGTGGTGGGATTTGATTTCCCGTTTTCGTTTTGATTGGCATTCTTGCAGCCGTTAGGGATGCTGAGCATATTGTCTTGTGGAGGACACTTGTTTTGCTGTTTAGTTTTTTTTCTTTAAAGGGTGTGAGGACGATTTACCTTTGGCAGTTGGCTTCCTGAGAGTTGGCTAGTTTTGAGATATATTTCTCCAATACCCGCCCCATGGCATTTCCTGAGGGCAGCTGTCATTAACAGAACCACAGCCTTTGTGGATTGAGGTGCCTGTGTGCGCCCATGATCAAGTTGTAGTTACCGAAAATGTCCACAAGGCGGCTGCACTTGTGCCTGCCCAACATTGGTTCCTGAGGCAACCAGATCCTTAGGGCCAGTTGGCTTCCTGGGCTGTGAAATAGAGTGGAGTGTGCCTGAGCAATAAGGAAAGGGCTTGAGACTCATTACTTTAACCCCCTAAAGCCTCACACAAACATCCTGTCCAGACTAATGCCTTCCAGGTCCAGGGCACACTGCTGAGGGCGCTTAGGTGTCTAGGAGGCTGCCCTCTCAGGAAAGAGGTTTGAGCTGGGAACCCCAGCGCCAGGAGAGGTTGAGGCTAGCTGAATCTTGCCTTCAAATTCCTGAAGGCCTTCATGCCACATGGGACTCTGGTCCCAGAACATAGCAGATAGTAGTCCTTTAAAAAGGGTTCAACGAAGGGCACTGTGCCAGGCTGTGTTAACCCCACCCCAGTCAAGCAGTGGGACCCCAGCCTGCTCGGCCTCCAGGGATGGGATTGCATCCCAAGTCAGGGAGGTAGATAAGAGAGCAGGCACTCCTTTCCTTTTCTTTAATCTCTTGCCGATGCTACTTTGCAGAATAGTTGATCTGCAGTGTTGTGATTGTTGTCAGTGTACAGCTGCCTGACTCAGTATTACGTGTCTATGGGGTATCTCTATTGTGGTTTTGTTGGACCTTTGCCATAGAAGTTTGAGCGAAGTGCTGAGTATCAGGTCCTTGTGGAATATCTATCTCAGATGATCATTTTTGTGAATTATTTCTTAGAGATATAGAGTTCTTGGTATAGGTTAGAGATACAGATTTCTGTGTATATGTGGAAGGAAGGAAGGAAGAGGATAATCCTTGTGGGTTATCTATTACAGATTCAGATTTCTTGTCCATGTAGGATTCTACCTCCTAACTCCTTCCAGACCCTTCAGTTTTTGTTGTTTTTTTTTTTTGTCTCTGGAACCCTTTGTTTGACTTTGAATTCTCAAAGTCCCTCTTTGGGTTGTAAATTTGTTTCCTTGTTTGTCTATCTTTATTTTCCCTGGAAGGCATCTCATATCCTATCACCTTCCTCTGCCTGACTGACTTCCCTGAGAGCACAATTCTTCCAGGCCCATCCCTGTGGCTCCCAGCGTCATAATTCTCTAATTTCAGCAGAGGTTTTTCAGGAGTGAGAAATAGTCTGCCGTATGTATGCACAGTGTCTCGCTTAAGCTTTGATCTTGGAGATTTTCCTGGTTGTGTGTCTCGGCTATTGAAGCAGTCCTGCTGTGTTCTTTGGAGTTCATGTGCATTCTGATCGATGGTTTGCTCAGCATATAGGCCCAGGAGTGGGAATGTAGGCCCAGGAGTGGGAACGGAAGATCCCAGTTTTGCCCATCTTGATAGCTGGTTGTTTTATTTATTAATTTTTTTTTTGAGGCATTCAGAGACTGTTCATATACTGACTGTAGCCAATGTATCTTCCCACTGACAGTTTAGGGAGATTCTTTTACTTCCAGGCTCCTTCCCACATTTATTATTTGTAGACTTTGGAGGATGGCCATTGTGACTGGTGGAATCTGACTTCCCATTGTCATTTTGATTGGCATTCCTGCAGCAATTATGGATGCTGAGCATCTTGGCCTCTGGTGGAGGTTTGGATTTGTTTGGTAGCTGGCTTCCTGCAAGTCGACTGTGTTTTCAAATTTACTTCTCCAGTATCCACACCATGACATTTCCTGAGGACAGCTATCATTATAGAACCCCAGGCCTTGTAAATTGAGGTGCCTGTGAGAACTGGTGATCAAGTTGTTCAGTTCCGTTCAGTTCAGTTCGTCAGTCGTGTCCTACCCTTTGCAATCCCATGAATCACAGCACGCCAGGCCTCCCTGTCCATCACCAACACCCAGAGATCACTCAGACTCACGTCCATCGAGTTGGTGATGCCATCCAGCCATCTCATCCTCTGTCGTCTCCTTCACCTCCTGCCCCCAATCCCTCCCAGCATCAGAGTCTTTTCCAATGAATCAACACTTCACATGAGGTGGCCAAAGTATTGGAGTTTCAGCTTCAGCATCAGTCCTTCCAAAGAACACCCAGGGCTGATCTCCTTTAGGATGGACTGGTTGGATCTCCTTGCAGTCCAAGTGACTCATAAGAATCTTCTCCAACACCACATTTCAAAAGCATCAATTCTTTGGCACTCAGCTTTCTTCACAGTCCAACTCTCACATCCATACATGACCACAAGAAAAACCATAGCCTTGACTAGAAGGACCGTTGTCGGCAAAGTAATGTCTCTGCTTTTCAATATGCTATCTAGGTTGGTCATAACTTTCCTTCCAAAGAGTAAGCGTCTTTTAATTTCATGGCTGCAGTCACCATCTGCAGTGAGTTTGGAGCCCAAAAAACTAAAGTCTGACACTGTTTCCACTGTTTCCCCATCTTTTTCCCATGAAGTGATGGGACCAGATGCCATGAGCTTAGTTTTCTGAATGTTGAGCTTTAAGCCAACTTTTTCACTCTCTTTCGAGGCTTTTTAGTTGTAGTTATAGAAAATGTCCAAAAGGCGGCAGCACTTTGCATGCCCACACTTGGTTCCTGGGGCAACCGGATCCTTAGAGAAAGTTGGCTTTCATGGGTGTGAAATAGAGTGGACTGTGCCTGGACAAACATACGTGGGCTTGAGTCTCAGTACTTGTTGCCCCTATGGCATCACACAAACCCACCATCCTGACTGATCCCTTCCAGGTCCACAGCACCCAGTACCTCAGAGGCTGCCCTCTCAGGAAGGAGGCTTTTGCTGTGAACCCCAGCTCCAGGAGAGGTCGAGGCTAGGTGAATCTTGCCTTCAAATTCCTCAGGCCCTTGATGCCAGAGAGCTGTAGATTATAGACCTTTAAAAAGTGTTCAACGAAGGGCACCATGCCAGGCTGTAACCACCCCTCCCCAATCCAGGAGCGGGACCCAAGCTTGCTCAGCCTCCAGGGATGGGACAGCATGCCAAGTCAGGGAGGTTATTTATAAAAGAGGAGGCCCTGCTTTCCTTTCCTCTCCATTACCATCTTGCTGATACTACATCGTAGCACAGTCGAGTTGCAATATCGAGATTGTTGTCGGTGTACACCCACTTGATTCAGATATTTCGTATCTATGGGAAATCTCTATTGTGTGTTTGGACTTTGTGCCATAGCAAGTTGAGCGGAGTGCTTAGCATCAGGTCCTTGTGAATACCCATTTCCTGCAGCAAAAACATGGGTGGAGGTTCTCCTGCATGAAATACGGAAGTCTCCGTATTGCCTTTTCCCTGCACCTTCGTCAGCAGACAACAGCCATTAAGCCTCTGTCAGATGATGCCTTCCTGGGGTTTCGATTTGCATTTCTAATATTTAGTGATGATGACCTCTTTTCATGTGATTTCTTTTCAAGGGTGAGTTCAGCTCGCCTCTCCAGATTGGTTCCTTTGAACTCGTCCTGTTTTCAATTTTTTCTGATAACCACCACTAGAACGTTTGTGGAGATCAGCTGTGTTTTACTTCCAGACCCTCTGACCTTGAGAATACTCAGTGCTCAACAGCACAGCTTTTCAAGTTGTTGTTATGGAAAATGGCCTCAAGGCGGCAGCTTTATTCAGCCCCACACATTTTTTCCCCCTGTAATTTCCATGTTATTTTATTTTTAATAAAGATGATTTCTGAATTTATATCTGTTTCAGGTACATAAGAACTTGATTCATTCATGTATAGGTGTTTATCTCTTCTCTTTCAAGTTCTTGTTCCCATCGAGGTGCTTACAGTGTGTTCAGTAAACATCCATCTGCCAGTCAGTAGGCCATTTTCGATCATCTATTTGGTACATATAAGTATGTCTATGTTAATTCAAAGCTCTTAATTTACTTCACCTATATCTAGAGATTGAGGGCTCCTGCAGAGAGGGCAAGAGGCACTCCAGGAACATCATGGGGGCACACTGCCTGCCACATCCTCCCAGGTCCTTGAGCTCCACCACAATCCAACCTTGGGACCCAAGCCTGCCCAGTCTCCAGAGATGTGATACAAGCCAAGGTAACCGTGGGATGAGGGGAATAGAGTCAGAATACGTTTCTATCTTTATAGTGTTTATCCAGTTGTTTGAACTTAAGAATATAGGTGAATTACAATGCATTGGGTTTGTTTTTTTTTTTAATTCATAGCAACTTGATTCACTCCTTGTTCAGTTGTTAGTTGTAGAAGGTATCATCTCACAAAAGGCTTAATGGCCATTGTCAGAAACTCGACAAACAAACATGAAATCATGTCCAGCTCTTTGTGACTCTGTGGACTGCAGCACACCAGGCTTCCCTGCCCTTCACCGTCTCCCAGAGTTTGCTCAAACTCACGTCCATTGAGTTGGTGATGCCATCCAACCATCTCGTCCTCTGTCGTCCCCTTCTCCAGCCTTCAGTCTTTCCCAGCAACAGGGTCTTTTCTAATGAGCTGGCTTTTCACATCAAAGTTTTGGAGCTTCAGCATCAGTCCTTCCAATGAATATTCAGGATTGATTTCCTTTAGGATTGACTGGTTTGATCTCCTTCTGGTCTAAGGGACTCTCAAAAGTCCTCTCCAACACCACAATTCGAAAGCATCAATATTTTGGCACTCAGCCTTCTTTATGGTCCAACTCTCACATCCATACGTGACCTTTAGAAAAACTGTAGCTTTGACTATGTGGACCTTTGTCAGTAAAGTAATGTCTCTGCTTTTTAGTATGCTGTCTAGGTTTGTCACAGCTTTTCTTCCAAGGAGCAAGCGTCTTTTAATTTCATGGCTGTGTCACCTTCCAAAATCATACAGTGATTTTGGGGCCCAAGAAAATAAAGTCTGTCACTATTTCCATTGTTTCCCCATCTATTTGCCATGAAGTGATGGAACTAGATGCTATGATCTTAAGTCATTTGAATGTTGAGTTTTAAACCAGCTTTATCACTGTCCTCTTTCACTTTCATCAAGAGTCTCTGTAGTTCCTCTTCGCTTTCTGCCATTAAGGTGGTGTCATCTGCATATTTGTTATTGATATTTCTCCTGGCAAACTGATTCTAGCTCGTGCTTCTTCCAGCCCTGCATTTCGCATGATGTATTCTGCATATGAGTTAAATAAGCAGGGTGACAATATACAGCTTTGACATACTCCTTTCTCAATTTTGAACCAGTCTGTTGTTCCATGTCTGGTTCTAACTGTTGCTTTTTGACCTGCATACAGGTTTCTCAGGATGCAGGTAAGGTGGTTCGGTATTCCCATCTCTTTTAAGAATTTTCCACAGTTAGTTGTGATCCACACAGTCAAAGGTTAGCATAGTCATTGAAGCAGAAGTAGATGTTTCTCTGGAATTCTCTTGCTTTTCCTTGATCCAACGGATGTTGCAATTTGATTTCTGGTTTATCTGCCTTTTCTAAATCCTGCTTGAACATCTGGAAGTTCTCCATTCATGTACTGTTGAAGTGTGTCTTGGGAAATTTTGAGCATTACTTTTGCTAGTGTGTGAAATAAGTGCAGTTGTGTGGTAGTTTGAACATTCTTTGGTGTTGCCCTTCTTTGGAATTGGAATGATAACTGACCTTTTCCAGTCCTGTAGCCACTGCTGAGTTTTCCAAATTTGCTGTCATATTGAGTACAGCACTTTAACACCATCATCTTTTAGGATTTGAAATAACTCAGCTGTATCCCACCAAGCCCCTCTGTCCTTCGTTGGGATTTCCCAGGCAAGAATACTGGAGTGGATTGCCATTTTCTTCTCCATAGGACCTTCCCGACCCAGGAACCAAACCCCAGTCTCCTGCACTGCAGGCAGATTCTTTACTGACCGAGCTACCAGGGACTGTTAGTGATTGACTCATATACAGATGTGTATAGTTGTATTGGGGGTTCTATGCCTGTATAGGTATTACAGAGAGTGGAGTACCATTCCTTTCGTTACCCAGTGTGTCCTTGTGATTTATTTTCCAAATAGTAGTCTGCATGTGTTAATTCAAATAGCTCTTTTCTATGGGCCCGATACCTTTCTTCTCTGCTAACAATTAGTTCTTTTTTCTAAATCTGTGAACTGTGTATCTTTGCTCAGGGAGCTCACGCGTATCCATTGTTAGATTCCACTTAGAAGTGATATCATATTACATTTGTTGCTCACTGTCTCTCTTACTTCAGCTGCTGTGATCATCTCTGCCTTCTTCCCTGTGCCTGAAGATGCCGTTGTTTCATTGATCTTTATTGGCTGAGTCATATAGCATTGTGTGTGTATATCCCATTTTCTTTGTTCATTTCTGTGTCCTTCCACACTTAGGTTGCCGCAGTGTCTTTGCTATGGAAACCAATCCAGCCGGGATGGCATGGGTACCCTTATCTCTGAAAACGTCGCTTCTCCCTGACTGTATGCCCAGGCACGTGACTGCTGTTTCTGAATGCACTTCTATTTTTAGTTTCGAGGAACCTCCATGTTGTTTATTTCTAGTGGATGTACCATGGACATTTTTAATAATCTCCAGATTAATTTCTAGGTGGGATCTTTATTTTTAAAACTTTCTCATTTGAATTTTGCTAATGTTTCTTCTTGAATATGTTTTGTGTTTGAAGCTATCCATCCCTTATTTCTTTTCAAATTGAACTACAGTTGATTGATACTACTATATTTGCTTTGGGTTACAGCATAGTGATTCAGTATTGTAATGGAATATACTCCATTTAAAGATATTGCAAAGTCATGGCTATATTTCCCTCTGCTGCATACTATATGCTATTAGTTTACTTACATTGTTATTGCGCTTTTCTCTCTTAATCTCTACCCCAGTCTGGCAACTCTCGTAGACAAATCCCCACAGGCATCCATTAGTTTCTATATTTGTGAGTCTCTTTCTGTTTCATAGATAAGTGCATCTGTGTCATAATTTAGATTCAACATAAATATTATTTCATATGGTAGTTGCCTGTGTCTTTCTGAGAAACTTGGTTTAGTATATGGCTTAGAATATGTAGTTTCATATTCCTTAAAATAGCAATTTTATTTCAATCGGAATTTTCCATATTCCATACAGGAAATATGGACACAGATTTTCCTGAAGGATATATAGAAGTTGCCAGTATTTCATACAAGAAAATATGGTCACAGATTTTCCCTCAGAAAACATGAAAGTTGCATGCCTCATTAAGGAAAACATGAGTGGAGGTTTCCATATTTCCTACAGGAAAATCTGGGCACATATGAAAATATGGGAAATACATTTTTAGAATGAACCCCTTTTGAATCATTCTCTAAAGAAAATAGTCAAAAAATTTTATGTCTTATAATGGTTCTAATTATCACAATGTGGGCTTGGTAAAATGTGGGTTTATCCTTGCCTTCTGGGCCATCTTTATCTTGTTGGTAAATTAATTGGATTGCTTTGAATAATTAGTTCTTTCGGAAGCAACAATTAAAATGGTCAATCTAGCTTCTGTGATTTTTAGTAATCTCATTTAAATTAATTTCTTGATTGGATTTCTGTTAAGATTTTTCCACTGTCATTTTGCTACGTTTTTCTTCTTGATTTTCTTTCATGTTTGTAGCTATCCATCAAGTATTTTTTTAATTGAAATACAGTCAATTAACATAACTCTGTTTTTGGATACAACATAATGAGTCAATATTTTATTGAATATTCAATTATTTTGAATATTCGATTATTTTATTGTTCAAATGAACAATATTCATTTGTGCATGTGTGTGTGCCTGGAAACGTGTGTATACATATAGTGTCTTTTAGTTGTTCAGTCTTATCCAACTTTTTGTGACGCTACAGACTATAGCCCGCCAGGCCCTTCTGTCCCTGGGATTCTCCAGGCAAGAATACTAGTGGGTTGCCATGCCCTCCTCCATGGGATTGTCCCGACCAAGGGATCAAAACTACATCTCTTACACCTCCTGCATTGGCAGGTGGGTTCTTTACCATTAATACCACCTGGCAAGTCCTAAACTCTATTTAAATATTGCAAAATTATGAGCTGTTTGTTGGTTGCAGAGATGAATTCCATGTGGGTATCTGGGTTTGCACATATTTCTTCCCATTCTGGATTGCTTTTGTCTTTCCTTAAGGTTTCCTTTGCCTGGCACCTGCTTTTAAATTGAAGTAGGTCACATTTTCCTATTTTCAGTGTCTTTTTCATTGCTCTGTGAGATGGATTAAAAAAGACCTTACAGTTTTTATCATCGCATGTCCTGCCTATGTTTTCCTTAAGACTCTCACAGAATCTCTCCTGAACTTTAGATCTCTATTATTTGAAGTTAATTTCATGTGTTGTGTTATAGAGAAGTATTCTAACCTCATTCTCATTTTCTTTATTTTAATAAGCTTCGCTCTCCCTTCACAGTGTCTGTTACCAGTTTATATTCCTGGCATCAGGGGAGGAACATTCTCTTTTCTCCACACCTTCATCAGCATTGATTGATTGTTGAGTTTCCGACAATGCCATTCAGCCTTCTATGAGGTGATACCTTCCTGGGGTTTCAATTTGTATCTCTAATATTTGGTGACATTGACCTCTTTTCAGGTGATTTGTTTTCAAGGGTGAGTCCAGCTCACCTCTCAAGATTGGCTTCTGGTAACTCGGCCCTGTTCTGAGTCGTTTTCCGATGACCACCACTAGGATGCTTGCTGAGATCACCTGTGTCATATCTGTCACTCCCTGTCTCTCTCACTTCACTTGCTATGATCATCTCTACCTTCTTCCCTGTGCCTGAACATGCCATTGTTTCATTCTTCCTTCTGATTAATAAACCATTGTGTGTGTATATCCCATTTTCTTTATTCATCTCTGTGTCCTTCCACACTTAGGTTGCAGCAGCGTCCTTGCTATGGAAACCGGTCTGGCAGGGATGGCATGGGTACCCTTGTCTTTGAAAATGTTGCTTCTCCCTGACTGTATGCCCAGGCATGTGACTGCTGTTTCCTAAGGCACTTCTGTGTTTCATTTTTTCAAGATCCTCCATATTGTTCATTCTAGTGGATAAATCAGTGAACATTTTTAATAATCTCATCCAAATTAATTTCATGGGAATTTCTATTCCTAAAATTTTCCCATTTTTATTTTGCTAACCTTCATTCTTGATTATTTTTTTGTTTATAGTTATGAATCCATTATTTCTTTTTCTACTGTAGTACGGGATACAACATAGTGATTCAATATTTTAATAGCATATTCTCCACTTAGAGATATTACAAAATCACGGCTATATTTCTTCCTGCTGCATACTATCTCCTATTATTTTCCTTGCATTACATATAGTGATGTTTATCTCTTAACCTCTACCCCAGTCTGGCAATATCTACAACCAAATCTCCACAGTCATCCATTAGTTTCTGGATCTGTGAGTCCCCTTTCTGCTTCACAGATGGGCTCCTTTGTGTCGCGTTTTAGATTCTACACAAATGTGACTTCTTATGGCCGTTTTCTGTTTCTGACAATAATGCCTTAGTATGAGAATATATAGATTCATTTTCCTGAAAATAGTATAATTTCCACTGGAATGTTCCATACAGGAAATTTCATACAGGAAATTATGGGCACAAGTTTTCCTGCATGGAATATGAAATTTGCCATATTTCATGGAGGAAATTATAGACACAGATTTTCCTGCATGAAGTATGAAATTCTCCTGCAGGAAATATGAAATTTTCCATATTTCATGCGGGAAAATATTGACATATATAAAATATGAAAGTTACATCTTCAGACTGAACTCCTTTTGATTCATTCTTTAAAGAAAATCATCAAAATTTTCTGTATTTTTTAATTGTACCAATTATCACAATGTGATAAAATGTGTCTGGTAAAATGTCTTTCACCTGCTTTCTAGGCCATATTTATCTTGTTGGTAGATTAATTGGCCTTATTTGGCTAATTAGTTCTTTTTGAAATATAGATTAAAGAGGTAAACTAGTCTCTCTTTTTTTTTTTTTAAATAATCTCATGCAAGGAAATTTCTCTTGTGTCTCCTGGTGTAAGAACTATCCCATTTTCATTTTGCTAGTTTTTTCTTCTTGATTTTCTGTTGTGGTTGTAGCTATACATTAAGTATATGTTTTCAGATAGAAGTTCAGTGTTTAACATAACTACATGTGCCGGGGTCCAGCCCCGGTGGATCCAGGGAATTCGAAGGGTGGACGGCGTCGGTGTGGAAAGACTTGTTTATTTATTAATATAAGATTAGATTAAGAAACTATAGTGTAGTAAGAAGATTAAGTGGAGGAAGAGGGCTGAATAGCTTGGTTTACGCGGAAGGCCAATAAAATTCCAGATAAGGAATTTGCACCATCTACGTTGGGCCACCGGCGCCCGCTTGAATATCTAAGGGTGCCTCGCCTTAAGCTCCCTTTCTCGCGGGTCTTAACAGCCGGGGCAAGTAAGTAGACCTGGCGAGCCTCCGCACCCCAGGTGGAGATTCAGCCTGAAGTTAAAAGTAAAGAGCAGAGAGAGGGAAAGGGAGAGAAGAAGAAAGAGAGAGAAAGACACGGGGGGAGCCAGACTCCCAAGAAACCAGGCCGTGAGACTAGTCGAGAAGCTGGTCCGAGAAACTGGTCCGAGAAGCTGGCCCCATCCTTTATTGTTCAGAAGGCCTTTTATACTTTTGATAAAACACGGAGATCAATGGGCAACACAAAATTATGTAGCGTTCCAACCCAGATTGTTTCCGTATATCATTTTGTATACAAAAGGTCTCAGGTGATTTACATTATCTTCTGGCCAAGAGGCTTGTTAACACTTTTTGGCTCTCTTCCTTAATGAATGTTAATTTTGTTTCCCCTGAAGTGTTTTTCTTTAATCTGCATCTCCTTAAAGCATTAAAGTTACATCTCTATAGAACAAAGGTGCAGTGGGATATAACAAAGAAGGTACTTAACTCAAAGATCTAATGTTGCTAATACAAGGTCTACTACTTGTTTTTCTGTATACCAACTATATCTACAAATAAAGGATGTGAAAATTTGGCAGCAAGCATTGATTCAACAAATGAAACTTTTAATCAGTCCTATTTTAAAGATTTTGACTCCTCGGAAGCTCCTACATTCCTAGGATGTTTTAAGCTTCCTGTGTCTCCTGCGGTCAGGAGGCCTCAAACAATCACATGCACAGCTGTACGAGTCCTGCAGGCAGGCTAGAAAGCCATCAGAGGGTTTTTTGGATTGAAACACTCTTTCAAATGCAGAAGACTAAAGCCCTGAATTGACTTTTTCCAGAAAATGTCAGAAGAATGGAAAAGCAGAGCACAAAAGCCGGCAGATTTTTGTTGGGGTACATGCTTAGGAATTTCCAGAGGGGCCCCTGAAGTCTGAGCACGCCTTGCGTATGTCAGCTTCCTTCCTCATGACCTTGTCACGGGCGGGATTCCTCACACTGGCTCCCGGCATACATGATTTTCTCAGGATATAGGCCCAAGTGTTGTAATGTCAAATCCTAGGCTTAGCCCCCTGGATAGTATTTTTTCAGTCATTTGAAGCCTGTGCACTATACTGGTTGATCCCGTTGTATTTGCCCACCAACAGCTTAGGGCAATTGTTTTTCCTCCAGGCTCTCTCCCGCATTTATTTTTCGTAGACTTGTGATGATGGCCATTGTGAGTGATGAAATTTGATTTTCCATTGTCATTGTGATTGACATTCCTCTAGCATTTAGGGAATCATAGCAACACGTCCTGTGGTGGAGTTTTCCATTTGTTTTGTCTTTTTTTTTTCTCCTTAAAGGGTATGATCACAATTTACCTTTGACAATTGGTTCCTGAAAGTCAGCTGTGTTTTGAATTTTTCTCCAATATCCATCCTAGATATTTCCTCAGGGCAGTTATCACTAACAGAATCCCAGGCCTGGTGAACTGAGGTTCCTTTAGAACCTGTGGTCAAATTTTATTTACAGAAAATATCCAGAAGATGGCAGCACTTTTTAATGCCCACCTTTGGTTCTTGGGGATGACCAGAGCCTTAGGGAAAGTTTGCTTCCTGGGCAGTGAAACACAGTGGAATGTGCCTGAGTAAACACGAAAGACCTCGAATGTCAGGTCTTTTCCTCTAAAGCATCACACAAACAGCCGGTCCAGGCTCATCCTTTCAAGGTCCACAGCACACTGCTGAGGGTGCTTGGGTGCTAGGAGGCTGCACTGTCAGGAACGAGCCTTGAGCTGGGAACCCCAGCATCATGAGAAGACTAGGCTTTCTGAGCCTTGCCTGCAAATTCCTTGAGGCCTTGATGACACTCACAACCCTGACCCCAACTAGAATGTATGAGACAGTAGACCTTTCAATAGGGTTCAACAAAGAGCACCAGGCCAGGCTGTGTCGACCACCCCCAGTCTCAAAGTGGGACCCAAGCCTGCTCAGCCTCCAGGGATGGGATAGCATCCTGTGTCAGGGAGGCTGGAGATCATGGAAAAGGCACTGATTTACTTGCCTTTCTTTAACATCGTGTCGATGCTACAGCACAGCACTGCCGATTTGCCACGTTGCGACCGTTGTCAGTGGACATCACGGGGTTCAGGTGTCACATTTCTGTGGGGTATGTCTATGGTTGTTTGGACTTTTGCCATAGAATGGTGAGCAGAGTGCTGAGCATAGGGGCCTTCAAAATCATATATCTCAGATACACTTTTCTGTGGCTACAAAGAAGGAAGATAGTTAATTTTTGTGGTGTATCTCTTTGAGAAAGAGATTTCTGTGTATAGGGTCAAGATACATATTTCTGTGTATACGTGGAAGGAAGAAGGAAGGAAGAGGATCATCCTTGTGCATTATCTGCTCCAGATGTACCTTTCCTGTCTGTGTAGGTACAGACCTCCCATTTCATTCACGGCCCTTCAGTCATTTTTTCCTGGAGCCCTGTGTCTGACTTTGAGTCCTCAGAGTCTCTCTTTGGGCTGCAGATCTGTTGACTTGCGTGTGTATTTTCACCTTGCCTGGAATGTACCTTGTGCACCGTAGTCTCCTCTGCCTGACTGACTCCCCTTAGTGTTTGATCCTTCAAGGCCCATCCCTGTGGCTCCCAGGGTCCTAGTTCCCTAATTTCAGTGGTGATTTGTAATGAGTGAGAAATAGTCTGCTGTATATGTGTGCACTTCTTGCTTAAGCTTTAACTTCTCGTTGGGGATTTTGTGGTTGTGTGTCTCGGCTACTGGAAGTCGTGCTGGAGGTCTGTTGGGGCGCTTGTGCCTTTTGATCGATGGCTTTCTCAGGCCAAAGTGGGGGAACGTCGGATCCTCGGCTCAGCAGGACTTGATCACTTTTTTTCAGGCATCCAGAGACTGGCCACGGTACTGGCTGCTGCCGATGTATATTCCCACCGAGAGCTCAGGGCGATTCTTTGTCCCCCAGGTTCTGTGCCATATTTATTGTCACAGATTTGTGACGTTGGCCATTGTGAGTGGTAGGATTTGATTTCCCATCATCTTTTCGATTGGCATTTCTGCAGCAATTAGGAATGCTGAGCATCTTGTTTGGTGGGGGAGGTTTGGGTTTATGTTTTCTTTTTTTCTTTTCCTTAAAGTGTATGAGGACAATTTAGCTTTGGGCATTGGCTTCCTGAAAGTCGGCTGTGTTTGGAATTTATTTCTCTGGTGCCGGCCGCAGGACGTTTCCTGAAGGTGGCTGTCGTTCGCAGAACCCCAGGCCTTCCGAATTGAGGTGCCTGTGAGCAAGAGCGATCAAGTTGAAGTTCCAGAAAATGTCCACAAGGCGGCAGCACTTTTTCAGGCCCACCTTAGTTCCTGGGGGCAACCAGAGCCTTTGGGCAAAATTGGCTTCCAGGGCTGTGAGATGGAGTGGAATGTGCCTGAGCAAACAGAAAAGGGCTTGAGTCTCACTACTTTTTCCCCCTAAAGCATCACACAAGCACTGTGTCCAGACTAATCCCTTCAGGGTCCACAGTACACTGCTGAGGGTGCTTAGATGTTACGATGCAGCACTCTCAGGAAGGAGGCTTGGGCGGGGATCCCCAGCACCAGGGGAAGTTGAACAGGCAGAGTAAATTTCTCAGTGCTGCAAATCAAATCCTTGAGGAGTATCTATTAGAGATACAGATTTTTTGTATATATGCAAGAAACGAAGGAAGCAGATAGTCCTTGTGGATTATCTATTACAGCTACAGATTTCTATGTATATGATAGGGATAAAGACTTCTTTGTATATGTGCAAGGCGGGAAAAAAGAAAGACAAGGAGGAAGGCAGGAGATAATCCTTGTGAATCACCTAGTAAAGATTTCTGTGGGTATGTTAGAGATACAGATTTCAGTGCGCATGTGGAAGGAAGGAAGGAAAGAGAACTCTTGTGGATTATGTATGACAGATACAGATTTCTGTGTATACATTGTACCAACCTCCTAATTCATACCTGGCCCTTTCCTTTTTTTTTTTTTTAAATCTTTGTGTTTGAATCTTAAGGTCTCTTGTTGTGTGGTAAATTACTTCCCCTGTATGTCTTCTTTTTGTGGAGGAGGGACATCATCTGCTGTGTTTTTTCTATGTTTCTGAGTACACTAAATATATGATCCTCTAACATCCATCCATGTCTGGACCAATGGCATAAGTTCATAATTTTATGGTGGTTTCTTCATGTATGAGTGAAAGCCTAATGCATGTGTGTACCACATTTCTTTACGGTTTAATGTTTCAATGGAACGTTTCTTTGGTCTGTGTCTTGGCTGTAGGAAGTAGCCCTGCAATGAACGCTGGGGTGCATGTGTCATTTGAATGATGGTTTTTGTTGTAATATAGGCTCAAGTGTGGGTATTAGAATCCTAGACTTAGCTCTCTTGAAATTTTTCGGTGTTGCCTGTGGAGGCTGAACTTTCTAGGGGCTGTTGCCAATATCCGTTCTCATGGAGCATGCAGGAGAGTTCTATCCTCTCCCATTTACTGTTTGCATACAATCAGGGTGGCCATTCTGTCAGACAGTATTTGATTACTTGTTGTTTTGATTGGGATTCCTATGGTAATCATTAGGGATGATGAGCCTCTTGTCCTGGGCTATTTGGGGTCTTTTATTTTATATTTTTTTCCTTAAAGGGCTTGAGGAAAATTTTATCTGTTCCAATTGGTTTCTTGACAGTCGGCTGTGTTTGGAATTTATTTCTACAATACTGGGTGCAGGGCTTTTCCTGAGGGTATCTGTCATTAAGAGCTCCACAGGTCTTGTTAATTGGACGTGCTAGGAAGCAGACATGACTGAAGCAACTTAGCAGCAGCAGCCACTGCAGGAAGGAATCGTGGCCAACATGTAGTTACAGGAACTGTCCACAAGGAGGAAGCACTCATTCGTGCTCATTGATTCCACATGCAACCAGAGCCTTGGGGAAAGTCGGCTTCCTGGGCTCCGAATTAGAGTGGACTGTGCTTGAGCAAACTCCCAAGGGTTTAGGTTTCACTGTTTCTTCCCCCAAAGCTCCACCCTCCGCCCAGACTCATCCCACCCTGGGGCACTGCTTCCTGCTGAGGGGCCTAAGAGGCTGCACTCTTAGGAAGGAGGCTTCAGCTGGGGATGCCAGCACCAGGGGACCTGAATGCTTGGTGACTTCACCTTGGTCCCCTAGGCCTGAGGGTCAGGCCACCATCTTTTGGGTGCACTCTGGATTCTGGTCACAGCCAGGGAAAACCAGGCAAAACATTAATAAGAGGTGTCTCAATGAAGGACACTCTGCTGGCCCCAGTCCAGCCATGGGACTCAACACTACCCTGGTTCCAGGGATCGGATACTATCCCAAATTATGGAGGTCAGTGGGCATAAACTAGGCTTTACTTTTCATTCCTGTTCTTTTCTTTACTCTCATGCTGATGCTATTTTGAAATATAGCTGATTTGCCTTTTGTGCTTGTCCTCAGTGTACAATGGACTGATTCAGTTATGACATATACATACAGCATATTTGTACTCTTTTGGATTCTTCTGCCATAGAGGTTATTGAACAAGGTTGAGTAAAGTTCTCTGTGCTGAACATTAGATCCCTGTGGGACATTTACTAGAGTTACAGATGTCTTTTACATGTGCAAGGAACCAAGGGAGGAAAGAGTCCTTGTGGATTATCTGTTACAGCTACAGAGCTACAGATGTCTATGTATGTGTTAGAAATGTTTCTGCATGGATGTGTATGGTAGGAAGGAAAGAAGGAAATAAACCTTGTAGATTACCTAGTACAGGTACATATTTCTGTGGGTATGTTAGAGATACAGAATTTAGTGCCTGTGTAGAAGGAAAGAAGGAAGGAGATAATTTTTTCAGATTATCTATTAAACTACCGATTCCTGTCTGTATGTTAGTACTGACTGCCTGATTCATCCCTGGCCCTTTTCTTTTTCCTTATTTTGGAATTATTTGTGTTAGAATCTCAGAGTCTCTTTTTGTATTGTAAAATATTTCCTGCGGATCTCTTTTTTTAAAAATTTTACCTCGAAAGGACATCATCTGCTATTTTCTTCCTTTGCTGCTGACTTTATGCTTAGTTTATGATCCTTCAAGGTTCCTCCTTGTGGGAACCACTGGCATAATTTCATGGGGTTTTTCAAGTCTGAGTAATAGCCCACTGTATATATGTACCATATTTCTTCAAGATTTAATCTGTCGATGGAACGTATCTTCGGTCTGTGTCTTGGCTACTGGAAGTAGCCCTGCAGTGAATGTTGGGGTGCATGTCATTTGAATGATGGTTTTTCGTAACATAGGCCCAGGTGTGGATATTAAAATCCTAGGCTTAGCCCTCTTGAAATTTTTCATTGTTGCCTGTGGAAGCTGTCCCTTCTAGAACCTGTTGCCATTCCATCATTTCTCAGCTCTCTCCCCTATTTACACTTTGCATACAGTTAGGATAACCCTTCTCTCAGATGGAATTTGATTACTTGTTGTCATTTTGATTGGTATCCCTCCTGTAATAAATAGGGATGTTGAGTATCTTGTTTCGTGACCATTTGGTGTTTTTTCCTTTATTTATTTATTTATTTGCTTAAAGGGTGTGAGGAAAATTTACCTGTCACAATTGGGGTTCTTGAACGTCAGTTGTGTTTGAAATTTGTGTCTCCAAACCTACTGTAGTACCTTTTCTGACGGCAGCTATCATTAACAGTCCCTCCAGCTTTGTGAATTGGAGATGCCAGTAAGCACCTGTGATCAAGTTGTAGTTATAGAAAATGTCCACAAGGCGGCAGTAATTCTTCATGCCCAACACTGGTTCCATATGCGACCAGAGCCTTCAGGAAAGACGGCTTCCTGGACAGTGAATTAGAGTGGAAGGTGCCTGAGCAAACACCCAAGGGCCTGTGTCTCATTGCTTCTTCCCCCTGAAGCTTCATCCATCCCCTCCAGACTCATGCCTACCTAGGGCTACCTACCTACCTGCTGAGGTGCCTAGGAGGCTGTACTCTCAGGAAGGAGGTTTGAAGTGGGGACACCAGCACCAATAGACCTGGAGTCTAGGTTACTTTTCCAGGGTTTGAGGCCAGATGGTCGACCATCCTTTTGTTGTACTAGGGACTCTTGTCCCAGTCAGAGAAAACCAGACAGTACTCAGTTAAGGACACCCTGACCAACTGTTCGACCCCATTCCAGAGAAGTCATGGGTTGCAAGGCTGCTCAGACTCCAGGGATGGGATAGCAGCCCAAGTCAGGGAGATGGTAGGAAATTAACTAGGTATTTTCTTTTCTTTAATGCCAATGCTATATGGGAATATAGTTGATTTGCCATTTTTGGTTGTCATCAGTATACAACCACCTGATTATGTTATGACATATGATTATATACAGCATATCTGTTCTTTTGGGGATTGTTTTGCCCTAGAAGTTATTGCAGAATTTCAAGCAAAGTTCCCTGTGCTGCACATCAGATGTTTGTGGAGTATCTGTTAGGTATACAAATTTCTGTGTAGATGTGGGAAGAATGAAGGAAGGAGATAACCCTTGCACACTGTCTATTAACAGATATAGATTTCTCTGTAAGAGATGCAGATTTTGTGTTTATGTGGGAGGGAGGAGCAAGGAAGGAGATACTCCTTATGGATTATCAATTGAAGATACTGGTTTATTTGCATATGAGGAAGGAAGGAAATAATCCTCATGGATTTTCTATTACAGATACAGATTTCTGTATATACATAAGAGATACAGATTTCTTTGTATATGTGAAAGGAAGGAAGGTAGGAAATACTCATTGTGGATTATTTATTACAGATATATTTTCTTGTGTATATGTTAGCCCTGAATTTCTAATTCATCCCTGGCCCTTCACTGTTTGGGGGGAGGGGGACTTTGAGTTCTCAGAGTCCCTTTGTGTTGTGAGTTAGTTCCTTTGCAACTCTCTTTTTTCATCTTGCATGGAAGGGAGATAGTATACTATTATCTTTCCCTGACTGGCTGACTTGTTAATGTAAGATTCTTCAAGGTCCGTCCCTGTGGCATCAGGGGGCATTGTTTCATAATTTCAGTGACAGTTCTCCATGGTCCATTTTATCCATGTACTGCATCTTTAGCTTTAATCTGTCAGTGGACATTTTCCTGGGTCTGTGTTTTGCTGTTGTAAGTAGGGCTGCAGTGAATGTTGGGGCATGTGTCTTTTTGAACGGTTGTTTTTAAGATATAAGCCCACGTGGGGGTATGTCAGATTCTAGGCTTAGTTTTTCTGAAGATCTTTTCTAGCACGCGGAGGCTGTACTTTCTAGGGCTGTTGGCAATCTCCATTCCCACTGATTGTGTCGGGTAGGTTCCATCACTAGCCAGCTCTCCCCAACATGTATTGTTGCAGACTTGTGAGGATGGCCATTCTGATAGGTTGGATTTAGTTTCTTGTTGTCATTTTGATTGGCATTTCTCCTGTAATAATTAGGGATGCTGAGCATATTGTCCTGTGGCAGTTTGGGGTTTTTTTTTCTCTTAAGGGTGTGAAGAGAATTTACCTTTGCCATTAGCTTCTTGAAAGTTGGTTGTGTTTGTAATTTATTTCTGCAGTATCTGCTTCAGGACCTTTCCTGATGTGAGTGTGTCTGTGTGCTAAGTTGCTTCAGTTGCGTCCAACTCTTTGTGACCCTATGAACCATAGCCCACCAGACTATTCTGCCCATGGGATTCTCCAGGCAAGAATACTGGAGTGGGTTGCCATGCCCTCCTACAAGGGATCTTCCTGACACAGGGATTGAACCAGTGTCTTTATGTCTCCTGCATTGGCAGGCAGTTCTTTACCACTAGAATTGGCAACCCACTCCAGTATTCTTGCCTGGAGAATCCTAGCGACGGGGGAGCCTGGTGGGCTGCCATCTATGGGGTCGCACAGAGTTGGACACGACTGAAGCAACTTAGCAGCAGCACCACCTGGGAAGCCTCAGTAGAATTTTTAAAAGTTATTAACAAACTATAGAAATGATCCCTGAAAGTATAGTCTTAAAAATTTAAATACCCAAAAGAGTGGCAGATTGGGTGTTTGGTGTCAGGACAAGCAATGCTAAGTCAATAAATCCTAAGGAAATTGTTGCCAAAAAAAAGTCATTAACAACTCACCTAGTCATACAGGAAGAGGCTAAGCTGTATCACCAGAGCAAACTGTTAAACCTCAAATGGAATGGCCACACTGAGGCCTGAGATGTGGGAAGTGTCAGTAGACATGGTGGTCTCACCATGTGCCCCCTTGGCTGTGACTGTATTTGCTCAAGGAACAGCTTTTAGTGGATGGTGGAACTTGGTCCTACCACAAGCCTTCCCTTTAAAACTGCTCAAAGGTGCAAAACTGAGCCCATCGCCTTGAGTAACATGATAATGCATGTCCCTATAGTTACACTAAGAAGAAAGGGAATAAATATTTCATAAATCCTTATCTGTGAAAAAATTGTCAAGTAGACATGTCAAAACTAATTTATTTTACACATCTGAAAATTAAAGAATCATCCTATAATTCTCCTCATTGTTAATTATTTGAGAAATTCAAATCAAAACTTCAATGAGGTACCACCTCAAACTGATCAGAAAGGCCATCACTTAAAAATCTCCAAAGAACAAGTGTTGCAGAGGGTGTGGAGAAAAGAGAACCCTCCTACACTGTTGGTGGGAATGTAAATTGGGGCAGTCACTGTAGAGAACAGTATGGCGGTTCCACAAAAAAAAACCTAGAGTTACCATATGATCCAGCAATCCCACTTCTAGCCAAACATCCAGAAACAGCTATAATTCAAAAAGATACATGAAGTTATGTGCATACGAGCTGCAGATCTGACAAAAAACCTTATTCTCACATTTGAGATATCAAATTTGTTTTCACATATTGTCTGCTATATTTAGACTCTTGGTTCATACTCCATGTAACCACATACTGTCATAATAAAATCCAATTTGAATTTTAGCCTTATTTTTACAATGTGGCTTCTCTCCAGCAGTGTAGGAACATTCCCCTCTCTCCAAGTCCTGTTTCCCTAAAGTGACATTTCAAACCTCAAAAACTGTTGATGTGAATATCGATTTCATTCTAGCTCAGTCTGAATAGAGAAGCAAAAAAAATCAGTGGGCCTATGTTTTCTGTTTTTTTTATGGAGAAAAATGAAACAGAAGAAAAAGTACCTGCTGCTCATGTGCCCTTTGAGTCATTAATCTTTTGCAGGAATTTTATTTTCAAATGTGACCTATTACTCATATAACAACAACAGAATTAGGAGAAAATAATTTGAAATGATGGCTTGCTTCTACCTAGAAAATCTAAACCAAAGGAACCAATGGAAACCATAAAATCAGGTTTCCAAGCTTTTACGAATATTTTAGGTTTGCAAATAACTAGTTTCAGTTCAGTTGCTCAATCGTGTCAACTCTTTGCGACCCCATGAATCGCAGCACGCCAGGCCTCCCTGTCCATCACCAACAGCCTGAGTCCACCCAAAGGGACGTCCATCGAGTCGGTGAGGCCATCCAGCCATATTATCCTCTGTCGTCCCCTTCTCCTCTTGCCCCCAATCCCTCCCAGCATCAGACTCTTTTCCAATGAGTCAACTCTTCTCATGAGGTGTCTGAAGTACTGGAGTTTCAGCTTCAGTCCTTCCAAAGAACACCCAGGACTGGTCTCCTTTAGGATGGACTGGTTGGATCTCCTTGCAGTCCAAGGGACTCTCAAGAGTCTTATCCAACACCACAGGTTCAAAAGCATCAATTCTTCGGCGCTCAGCTTTCTTCATAGTCCAACTCTCACGTCCATACATGACCACTGGAAAAACCATAGCCTTGACTAGACAGACATTTGTTGGCAAAATGATGTCTCTGCTTTTGAATATGCTATCTAGGTTGGTTATAACTTTCCTTCCAAGGAGTAAGCGTCTTTTAATTTCATGGCTGCAGTCACCATCTGCAGTGATTTTGGAGCCCCAAAGGAATAAAACCTGACACTGTTTCCACTGGTTCCCCATTTATTTCCCATGAAGTGATGGGACCAGATGCCATGATCTTAGTTTTCTGAATGTTGAGCTTTAGGCCAACTCTTTCACTCTCTTCTTTCACTTTCATCAAGAGGCTTTTTAGTTCCTCTTCACTTTCTGCCATAAGGGTGGTGTCATCTGCATATCTGAGGTTATTGATATTTCTCCCGGCAATCTTGATTCCAGCTTGTGCTTCTTCCAGTTCAGCGTTTCTCATGATGTACTCTGCATAGAAGTTAAAAAAGCAGGGTGACAATATACAGCCTTGATGTACTCCTTTTCCCATTTGGAACCAGTCTGTTGTTCCATGTACAGTTCTAACTGTTGCTTCTGATTCAGTATTTTAATGGAATATACTCCATTTAAAGATATTACAAAATCATGGCTATATTTCTCTCTGCTGCATACAATATCCTATTATTTTTCTTACATTACATATAGTGATTTTTATCTGTTAACCTCTACTGCAGTCTGGCAACGCCTACAACCAAATCCCTCAGGCATCCACCAGTTTCTGGATTTGTGAGTCTCTTTCTGTTTCATAGGTGGGTTCATGTCTTTTTTTAGATTCTACACAAATGTGATTTCTTGTGGCCGTTTTCTGTGTGTTTCTGACAACCTTGCCTTAGTATGAGAATATGTAGATTAATTTTCCTGAAAATATTTATAACTTCAATCAGAATTTTCCATGTTTAATACAGGAAATTATGGGCACAGATTTTCATGCATGAAACATGAAATTTGTCATATTTCTTGGAGGAAATTATGGACACATTTTCCTGCATGAAGTATGATATTTTCCAAATTTTGTACAGGAAAATGTGGCTGTAGATTTTCCTGTATTAAGTATGAAATTTTCCATATTTCATGCAAGAAAATATTTGTACATATAAAATATGGAAAATAAATCTTCAGAGTGAACTCCTTTGGACTCATTCTTTAAAGAAAATCCCACTTCCCTGGTGGCTCATATGGTAAAGCGTCTGCCTGCAATGCAGGAGACCCGGGTTTGATCCTTGGGTTGGGAAGATCCCCTGGAGAAGGAAATGGTAACCCACTCCAGTACTCTTGCCTGGAAAATTCCATGGACTGAGGAGCCTGGGGTCGCAAAGAGTCGGACACGACTGAGCAACTTCACTTTCACTTTTCAAAGAAAATCAGTAAAAATGTTCTGTATTTTTTAGTGGTACTAATCATCACAATCTGATAAAATGTGTCTGCTAAAATGTGTCTTTACCTGCTTTCTAGGCCATATTTATCTTCTTGGTAGATTAATTGGCCTCATTTAACTAATTATTTTTGAAATATATTTTAAAGAGGTAAATCTAGTTTGTTTTTTTAAAATAATCTCATGCAAAGGCAGTTTCTCAGTCAGATCTATTGTAAGAAATATCCCATTTTCATTTTGCTAGTTTTTACTTCTTGATTTTCTATTGTGTTTATAGCTATACATCAAGTGTATCTTTTCTAGTTGAAGTACAGTTGTTTAACATAACTACATGGTTTTCTCAGGATATAGGCCCAGGTGTTGTAATGTCAAATCCTAGGTTTCAGTTCAGTTCAGTCACTCAGTCATGCCTGACTCTTTGTGACCCCATGAATCGCAGCATGCCAGGCCTCCCTGTCCATCACCAACTCCCGGAGTTCACTCAGACTCACGTCCATCGAGTCCGTGATGCCATCCAGCCATCTCATCCTCTGTTGTCCCCTTCTCCTCCTGCCCCCAATCCCTCTGGCCCCATTACTTAATGGCAAATAGAAGGGGACAAGGTGGAAGTGGTGACAGATTTCCTCTTCTCCAAAATCACTGTGGATGGTGACTGCAGTCATGAAGTGAGAAGATGATTGTTTCTTGGCAGGGAAGCTATGACAGACCTAGAAAGTGTGTTGAAAAGCAGAGATGTTACTATGCTGACAAAGGTCCAAATAGTCAAGGCTATTGTCTTCCCATTGGTCACATATGGTTGTGAGAGCTGGACCGTGAAGAAGGCAGAATGCCAAAGAAATGATGCCTTCAAACTGTGGTCCTGGAGAATACTCCTGAAAGTCCCATGGACAGCAGGGAGATCACACCAGTCAATCTTAAGGGAAATCAACCCTGAACACTTACTGGAAGGAGTGATGCTGAAGCTCCAGAATTTTGGTCATCTTATACAAACAGCCGACTCACTGGAAAAGTCCCTGATGCTGGGAAAGATTGAGAGCAGAAGAGGGTTTCAGAGGATGAGATGGTTGGATGGAATCACCAGTGCAATGGTCATGAACTTGGGCAAATTTTGGGAGATGGTCAGGGCCAAGGATGCCTGGCGTGCTGAGGTCCATGGGGTTGCAAAGAGTCTGCCATGAAAGAACTAAACAGACATCTCTTCAAAGAAGACACACAGATGGCTAACACATGAAAAGATGCTCAACATCACTCATTATCAGAGAAATGCAAATCAAAACCACAATGAGGTACCATCTCACACTGGTCAGAATGGCTGCTATCAAAAAGTCTACAACAATAAATGTTGGAGAGGGTGTGGAGAAAAGAGAACGCTCTTACACTGTTGCTGGGAATGCAAACTAGTACAGCCACCATGGAGAACAGTGTGGAGATTCCTTAAAAAACTGGAAATAGAACTGCCATGTGGCCCAGCAATCCCACTGCACAGCAAGGAAACCAGAATTGAAAGAGACGCATGTACCCCAGTGTTCATCACAACACTGTTTACAATAGCCAGGACACGGAAGCAACCTAGATGTCCATTGGCAGATGAATGGATAAGAAAGCTGTGGTACATATACACAATGGAATATTACTCAGCTATTAAAAAGAATGCATTTGAATCAGTTCTAATGAGGTGGATGAAACTGGAGCCTACTATACAGAGTGAAGTAAGTCAGAAAGAAAAACACCAATACAGTATATTAACGCATATATATGGAACTTAGAAAGATGGTAATGATGACCCTATATGCGAAACAGCAAAAGAGACACAGATGTAAAGAACAGACTTTGGACTCTGTGGGAGAAGGCGAGGGTGGGATCATTTGAGAGAATAGCATTGAAACATGTATATTATCATATGTGAAATAGATCGTCATTCCAGGTTCAATGCATGAGACAGGGCTCTCAGGGCTGGTGCACTGGGACGATTCTGGGGGATGGGATGAGGGAGGTAGGAGGGGGGGTTCAGGATGGGGGACACATGTACACTCATGGCTGATTCATGTGAATGTATGGCAAAACCACTACAATATTGTAAAGTAATTATCCTCCAATTAAATAAATTTACAAAAACAACAACAAGAATTGTCATCTTCACACACACACACACACACACACACATAGAGTTGGCCATGACTGGGCAACTGAGCAACAATGATATCACAAGGATTATCCTCTCCTTACTCTATTCCTTTCAAATATAGACAGAAATCTGTATCTCTAACATATATAAATAAATCTGTCTCTGTCAGTGTTATAACTATCTGTTATAGATAATTCACAAAGATTATCTCCTCCCTTCCTTTCTTCCACAATCACAAAATAATCTGTATATCTAATAGATAATCCAGAAGGACACAATTTTCAGCAGAGCGAACTTTGCTCAACCTTCTGAAATAACTTATGGCAAAATAATCCCCCCAAAAAAGTGATAGGCTGTATGTATGTGTCATCATTGAATCAGGCAGCTGTTACTGACAAGAAGCACAAAACTGGAGATTAAAGAAAAGTAAAAGAGCATTGAAAAAGCAAGAGAGTTCCAGAAAAATATCTACTTCTGCTTCATTGACTATGCCAAAGCCTTTGACTGTGGATCACGACAAACTGTGGAAAATTCTTAAAGAGATGGGAATACCAGATCACCTGACCTGCCTCCTGAGAAATCTGTATGCAGGTCAGGAAGCAACAGCTAGAACTGGACATGGAACAACAGACTGGTTCCAAATCGGGACAGGAGTACGTCAAGGCTGTATATTGTCACCCTGCTTTTTTAACTTATATGCAGAGTACATCATGAGAAATGCTGGGCTGGAAGAAGCACAAGCTGGCATCAAGACTGCCGGGAGAAATATCAATAACCTCAGATTTGCAGATGACACCACCCTTATGGCAGAAAGTGAAGAAGAACTAAAGAGCCTCTTGATGAAAGTGAAAGAGGAGAGTGAAAGAGTTGGCTTAAAACTCAACATTCAGAAAACTAAGATCATGGCATCTGGTCCCATCACTTCATGGGAAATAGATGGGGAAGCAATGGAAACAGTGACTTTATTTTGGGGGGGGGGTGCTCCAAAATCTCTGCAGATGGTGACTGCAGCCATGAAATTAAAAGATGCTTGCTCCTTGGAAGAAAAGTTATGACCAACCTAGACAGCATATTAAAAAGCAGAGACATTACTTTGCCAGCAAAGCTATGGTTTTTCCAGTAGTCATGTATAGATGTGAAAGTTGGACTATAAAAAAAGCTGAGTGCTGAAAAATTGATGCTTTGAACTGTGGTGTTGGAGAAGACTCTTGAGAGTCCCTTGGACTACAAGGAGATCCAACCAGTCCATCCAAAAGGAAATCAGTCCTGAATATTCATTGGAAGGACTGATGCTGAAGCTGAAACTCCAATACTTTGGCCACCCGATGGGAAGAACTGACTCACTGGAAAAGACTCTGATGCGGGGAAAGATTGAAGGCAGGAGGAGAAGGGGACAACAGAGGATGAGATGGTTGGATGGCATCACCGACTCAATGGACATGAGTTTGAGTAAACTCCAGGAGTTGGTGAAGGACAGGGAAGCCTGGCATGCTGCAGTCCCTGGGGTCGCAAAGAGTTGGACACGACTGAGTGACTGAACTGAAAAGAAGGGAAAGGAATGTGCATTTGCTCCCTCCAGCCTCCCTGGCTTGGGCTCTATCCCATCCCTGGGCCCTGAGCAGGCGTGGTGCCCACGCTGGACTGGATGGGGTACAGACAGCAGGCAGGGTGCTGGTAATAGAGCCCCCAAACCTATACTGTCTGGTTTGCTTGGCTGGGAACAGAGTCCCGGGGCACCTAAAGGATGGTGGCCCCACCCTCTGACCTCCAGGACCTTGGAAAGTCACCTAACTCTAGGTCTCCTGGTGCTCTGGTGTCCAATTCAAGCTGCCTTCCTGACAGCGGAGCCTCCTTGGCCCCTCAGCAGGATGCTGTGGCTCAGGTTGGGAGGAGTTTTGAGGGGAGGGGTGAAGCTTTAGGGGGAGAAGTACTGAGGCCAAGCCCTTGAGTGCTTCCTCAGGCACTTTCCACTGTAATTCATAGCCCAGGAGGCTGATTTCCCCTAAGGACCTCCTTGCAAGGGGAGCAAGAGTTGGGCAGGCAGAACTGCTATTGCCTTGTGGACATTTCCTGTAATTACAACTTGACCAGCAGCACACACTTGCACCTCCAATTCACAATTCTTGCGGGGCTGTTAATGACATGTAGCCCTCAGGAAAGATCTTGGGCAGGTGTTGCAGAAATTTATTCCAAACAGGATCGACATTCAAATAGCCACTATGACAGGTACAGATCTAGATTCTTTATGGAAAAAAACCCCAAACAACCACAGAACATAATGATCAGTGAGGGGAATGACAATCAAAACAGCAAGAAATCAAATCCCATCAGTCAGGATGGGCATCGTCACATGTCTACAAACAGTAAATGCAGGAGAGGGCCAGGAGATGGTTGAACCCCACTAGACGGTTGGTGAGAATGGACATTGCCAGCAGCCCTTAGGACAGACAGTCTTCACATGCCGAAGGAAGAAAAGCCTTTCGGACAAGCTAAGCCTAGTATTGTCATTCTTCCTGTAATAATTAGATGCTGAAGGGCTTGTCCTGTGGCCATTTTTTCGTTTTTTCCTTCAAGGATTTGAGGAAAGTTACCTGTCGCACTTGGCTTCTTGAGTTGGTTGTGTTTGGAATTTATTTCTGCAATACCCGCCCAGGACCTTTCCTGTGGGCAGCTGTCATTAGCAGCCCCATAGGCCTTGTGAATGGAGGTACCAGTAAGCACAGGAGTACAAGCTGTAGTTACAGGAAATGTCCACAAGGCAGAAGCACTTCTTCATACCCAACTCTGGTCCTCAGGCAACCAGAGACTTAAGGAGAGCCCGTCTCCTGGCCTGTGATTTACAGCGGAATGTGCCTGAGCAAACACTCAAAGGCTTGTGTCTCACCCCTTCTAAGCTTCTTCCCTCCCCTGCAGACTCATCCCAACCCTGGCCACAGCCCCTGGTGAGGGGCCTAGAAGGCTGCACTCCCTTCAAAGGGCCTTGAATTGGGGACCCCAGCAACTTTGTTCAATAACCTCCATGGCAAAGAAGTGAAAAAGAACAGATATGCTGTACGTTTATGTCATAACAGAATCAGGAGCCCTTACACTGACAAGCACAAAACTGCAAATCAAACACAGGTCAACACTGTGTAGGCATGAGATTAAAGAAGTAAGGTCTATCTTATTCCCTCTGATCTCCCTGACTTGGGCCGCTTGCTGTATCTGGAACCTGATTAGGCTTGAGTCCCATGACTGGGCAGGAGAAGGGTTGAGACAGTCAGACTGGGTGCCCTTAATTGAGCCTGCTCTTAAGTAACTACATCTACAAGTTGTAGTTACAGGTTTTGCCCTGGCTGGGACCACAGACCCTAGTGCACCCAAAGGATGGTGGCTCGACCCTCTTGCCACAAGGACCTTGGTAAAGTCACCTAAGGTCCCCTGGTGCTGGGGCCCCCAGCTGAAGCCTCCTTCCTGAGAGTGCAGCCTTCTAGGCACCTCAGCAGGGAGCAGTGCCCCAGGTTGGGATGAGTCTGAAAGGGAGGGGTAAAGCCTCAAGGGGAAGAAGTAGTGAGACAAGTTCTTGGGTGTTTGCTCAGGCACATTCCACTCTTATTCACAGCCCTGGAAGCCAACTTTCCCAAAGGCTCAGAGTGCATAAAGAACCAGAGTTGGACATGAAATAGTGCTGCCTCCTCGTGGCCATTTCCTGTAATAACACCATGAAGAGCAGTGCTGCTGGACATTTAATATTCACAAGGATCTAGGGGCTATAAAAAATTAAACACATGCCCTCAAGAAATGTCTTATGGGTGGTCATGAAAAAAATAATTCAAAACCAGGTAGGCATTAAGCCAATGTCAAGATGTAAGTTTAACTCATATCCTTTAAAAAAAATCACATGAAATGATGTCAACATCACTAAACTTTAGAGAAGTGCAAATCTAAACTGCAGCAAGGCATCACATCACACTGGTCAGAATGGCCATTGCCAGACACTCTACAAGCAGGAAGTGCTAGGGAGGGTGTGCAGACAAGGGAACCCTCCTCTGCTGATGTTTGGGATATAAATTGTAACAGCCACAATGGAGGCCACAGTGAGGGTTCCTTCAGACATGAAAATGAGAATGAAATTAGAATACTATGAAATTCTTGAGAAAAATATAAATAGGACATGATTTGAGATAAAATGCAGCAAGTCTGCTGTGGCTTTTCCTCTCAGAATAATGAAAAATAAACCACAGATCAGAAAATGGGACCTCATTAACTTGAAAACCATTTGCCTACCAAAGGATATCCTAAATGAGACACAAGCACAACCCTCAGAACATGAAGAAACATTTGCAAACAAAGACACCGACAAGGAATTAATCTCCAAAACATACAAACAGCTCATGCAACTCAATATCAAAAATAAATACAACCCAAGAACAAAATGGGCCAAAGATTGAAATGGATATTTCTGTAAGGAAGGCCTACAGATTGCAGTTATGCACATGAAAAGATACTCAGCATCACTAATTATTCTCTCTCTCTCTCTCTCTCTTTAGTCGCTAAATCATGTCTCCTGTGTCCATGGGATTCTCCAGGTAAGAATACTGGAGTGGGTTGCCATTTCCTTCTCCAGGGGATCTTTCTGACCCAGGGATCAAACCCTGGTCTCCTGCACCACAGGCACATTTTTTACCAACTGAGCTACAAGGGAAGCCCTAAAGTGAAAGTCGCTCAGTCGTGTCTGACTCTTTGTGACCCCTTGGACTACACAGTCCATGGAATTCTCCAGGCCAGAATACTGGAATGGGTAGCTTTTCCCTTCTCCAGAGGATCTTCCAAACCCAGGGATCGAATCCAGGTCTCCCGCATTGCAGGCGGATTCTTTACTAGCTGAGCCACAAGGGAAGCCCAAGAACACTGGAGTGGGTAGCCTATCCCTTCTCCAGCAGATCTTCCCAACCCAGGAATCAAACAGAGTCTCCTGCGTTGCAGGTGGATTCTTTACCAACTGAGATTTTATTAGAGAGACACAAATCAAAAGTCCAATGAACTAAGCACTCACATTGGTCAGAATGGCTGTTTCAAAACATCTTAAAGAATAAATATAGGACTTCCCTGGAGGTATAGTGATTAAGAATCAGCCTGCAAATGCAGGAGACATGGGTTTGATCCCTGGTCTGAGAAGATTCCACATATGTGGGACAACTAAGCCCATGGACCAAAACTGCTGAGCATGTGCTCTGGAGCCCTGGAACCACAACTGTTGAGCCCTCACAATGCAGCTCCTGAAGCCTGGCACTCTAGAGCCCACATTCTGCAACCAGAAGCCACCGCAATGAGAAGCTGCACGGTGAAACCAGAGAGTAGCCCCCGCTTGCTGCAGATAGAGAAAGCCCATGCCCAGCAGCCAAGACTCAGTGAAACCAAAGATAAATGAATAAATAAAATTATTGTTAAAAGAATAAATGCTATTTTGCGGTCTGAGGGAGACGCGCGGCAGCCATGCAGGCGTCGGGTGGTGGCGCCGGTGGTGCAGAGGGCCGAGATGGCCAGCAGAGCTCCAGAACACCCGCTTGCCAGAGTGGTTCAGGCAGCGCTGAAGGTGAGGATGTTCACCGGGCCCCAGAAGGCCGGGGTGTGTCTGGCAGAGGAAGAGCGGTGATGGAAGCTGCTGTAGCTCGTCCCCGGGGTGAGCGGGCACCAGATGACCTAGGATCTGCTGGAGATGTAGCACCCTTGGCTGTAAGGCCTAGACGTGGAGAGGTGGTGCTCACACTCAGAGTGCCTTTCCAATCGCCCCTGGAGGCAGACATGGCTTGCAGATCTCTGCTCCCAGATGCCCAACGCCACCAAGGATTGATTAGGAAGGAATTTGCAGTGAATGGCAGTGACCTGCTTGTTAGATGGACTGCTGAAGACCTTGCTTTCATCCGACTTTCCCTGAACCCATTCCTCGATCAGCTTTCCCTGGTGATTCGGAACATTCGGAGCCTTGGGATCCCACCTCGCCAAAGCCTAAGCTGAGGAAAGGGGCTGAGGCCTAACCTTGTGTCCCCTACTCGGCAGGGCATAGGGAATTCAACCTAAGAGTCATTGCTACTTTGTTATTTGAGTCTAGGTTTTGGCCTGTACTGGCCTTTGGTCTCTCTTGGTTCACTTGCTTTGTTTCCCTGCTGCTTGAGGAGTGGGATGCTTCCGTGTTTATTACAGCAGAAAATAAAACTAAGTCACTTTTTGTGCCCCAGTTTCCTTTCAGCTAATGCACTTCTGGATTTTAAAAACACTTTTTATCTTTGTTCTCGTGTTAGAGGGAAGGTTCTGAAATTCAGATATTTGAATTCAGTTACAAGGGAATTGAAAACAATTTCAGACAATGAAAACCGAGCCCTATGTTCAGCACTAATTACTGTCGACATTTAATATTTTCTGGTGGTACTTGTACATTAAATGTATAACAGCATGTGATGTAGAACTTACCAAGTTTAAGTTTTTTCCTGAATATTTTTTCATTTAATATACTAGCTTTTCCACTTTCTAAAATCTCTTAAGAATTCTGTTATTGAATAGATATAAGATGCATCATAATGTAATTATTGGGACTTCCCAGGCAGTCCAGTGGATGAGACTCTGCACTTCCAGTGTAAGGGCAGCAGGTTCAATTCCTGGCAGCAGAACTAAGATCCCACATGTCATGTGGCGTGGCCAAAAAATTAAGATTGGGTCTTTAAATAAAAAATAATAATGTAATTATGGAAAAAAAAAAAGAATAAATGCTAGAGAGGGTATGAAGACAAGGGAACCCTCCTGCACCATTGATTGCAATGTACATAGGTTCATCCAGTAGGGAGAACACATGGAGGTTCATTTAAAAAATAACATAGAAGTACTTCAGGACCCAGCAATCCCATGTCTGGGCATAAATCTGAAGAAAATAAAAAATTTTTAAGTTACAGGAACCCCTGCAATCTTGGCCCCACAAGGTACAACAGCCAAGTCTGGGAAGCAAGCTAATTGATGAAATTACAGATGAATAGATACACAATGGGGTACATATACACAATGCAATATTTCCTTACCATAAAGAAGTAGGAAATAATTCTAAGTCCAGCCACAGAAAAGAAGGTCAAGGCGATCATTTCAAGTGAAGTAAGGGAGACAGGGACAGACAAGTACCCTATAGCACTCCTAGCTTTAATCTAAAAATGGATGCAAATGAACTTCTTTACAAAAGAGAGACAGGTTCACAGACTTAGAATCTAAGAGACTTACGGTTACTAAGAAAGAAATGTGGAGGGGCAGGGAGTAATTACCTGGTTCAGATCGATAGACACACATTAGAACGTGAGCTGCTGTTGTTTAATCACTCAGTCATGTCTGGCTCTGTGTGACCCCATGGACTGTAGCCCAGCAGGCTCCTCTGTCCATGGGGTTTCCCAGGCAAGAATACTGCAGTGGGTTGCCATTTCCTCCATCGGGGAGCTTTCTGACCCAGGGATTGAACCCATGTCTCCCGCACTGCAGGTGGATTCTTTACCACTGAGCCAGCAGGGAAGCCGTAACACAGGTGCTGAGGGGCTCTTAATAGTCACAAGTCCAAGAGGGCTTTAAATGACACCTGCCCTCAAGAAATGTCCTGGGAAAATCATTGCAAAAGAATTCCTAAGAGGGCCAAGTTTGAAGAAGCCATTTTCAAGAGGTAAATCGTACTCACGAGGTGTAAAATAATATAAGCATATGGGAAGATACTCCACATCAATAATTATTAAATCAATGACAATCAAAACATCAATAAGCTATCACCTTACTCTAGAATAAATGCTGTAGAGAATGTACAAAAAATGGAATCTTCCTACAGTCTTAGTGGGAATGTAACTGCTGAAGCCATGATGGAAAACAGCATAGAGGTTCCTTGAAACATTAAACATAGAGGTATCATATGACCCTGCAATCCCATTCCTGGGCTTCCATCCAAAGAAAATCATCCTTCAAAATGACACGTGCACCTTGATATTCAGGGCAGCACTATTTACAATAGCCCAAACAAAACCCACCAAAATGACCACTGACACATATGAAGACATCATACATTTGTACACTCAAATACTACTCAGTCACAAAACAGAATGAAATAATCATATTGGCAGCAGCAATGAATGAACCAAGAAATTATAATTCTATGTGAGGCAAGTCAAAGACAAAAAGGCAAACATCTTAAGATATCACGTACAGTTAGAATATATAAATTCATACCAATGAACTACAAAGCAGAAACAGCCTGAGAAAACCAAATTCTGATTATCAAAAGAAAGTTAGAAGGGAGGGATAAATTAAGAGTTTGGGATGAAAATATATACATGAATATATGTCAAGTTGATAATGAAAAAGTCCCTACTGAATAGACCATGGAACTCTCCTGAACATACTGTAATAACCTATATGAGAAAAACAAACAGAATATATATACATCTACATATAACTGAATCAAGTTCATGTACACCTAAAACTAAACATTGGAAATCAACTCTACTCCAGTATAAAACAATTCAATTACAAACTAAATTACCTTAGCTTGGTCTATGGGAAACCAGACCGTTGTGACCCTATGAATTAGCATGTGATATGCTATGATATTAATATGACACCAGCAAAGGTTTTCACTCAGCAGAACAGAGCAGCAACCCACTCAAAGGTGCCTGACCTCATGTGAATGGGACAAGGTGACAAGAAGAAAAGGACCACAGGCTAATCACGGCAGCACCCTCAATTCAGATGCTGGGAATCTCCTAGGGGACAGGACACACTGCAGGTAAAGAGCAGACATGTGGTCTCTGTGTACACAGGATCCTGACCCACTAGGATGGGGTGAGAGCCACACAATCCCCAGAGCCTGCACCTGGGGACACACTTCCACACTCTTCAAACTGACACCACCTTCCTAGACCCTGCACCTGGGGTTGCATGACCCTTGGTTAGGACACCAGGTCTCTGCTGGTTGGGGCCCTAAGCTGGAAACAAGTGGGTTCCTGTAAACTCCCGGGATGGTAGAAAGAAGTGTAGGGTCTGTCTCCTCTCCCCACACTTGTCTTAGAGAAGTCCTCCTCTTTCCCCTTTGGTTCTGTGTGATTTTCTGCTGGTTTGAAAGCTCATGCCAGAGGTGAACACGCTACCTTGGTTCTGGCAGGCTCTGTCTTTCTTGTCCCGCTGAGGTGTTGAGAAAACACGGGAGAGCTGGGCTGAAAGACAAGGGGCAGCTCTGCTCTCTTTGGGGGAGAGAGTCGACTGGAAGGAGAGCACAGCAGCAAACTCACCTGCTGCCCATTGACTTTATGCCCTACCCCTGTGCCCTGGAACCAATTCGCCAGGTGAACCTGCCTCCCTACTTCACGTTCAGGTGAACCTGAATGTGCTGGAACATTGGAATGATCACCAGGTGGCCCACCTGAGGGGTCTCCAGGAGCCCAGGGAGGTGAACCCGGCAGGGGAGAGACTAGGAGCCCGACCGCAGCACTGACCCCCGGGAGGGCCAGGGAAGCCCACTCAGAGGAGAACACAGTTCCCAGAGAAGCCCACCCAGCCCCAGAGCCCAGACATCTGAGCACTGACGCTCAGACGCAGGCACGGAGTTTCCAGACAGAGGCCAGGCCAGGCCTGCACCCGGGTCTCCACGTCCCAGCGCACGTGGAACAGTCAGGGGTAAATGTCCTCACTGCAGAAAGCGCACAGTCTCATTAAACATCATCAGTGTAGGCAGGACTTTTTTCAGTTGCTCTATTTTCATATATGAAATAAAGGAAATCCTACCACTTCATATATGAAATATGCACGTCCATATTCATATATGAAATTCAGGAAATTTTACCATTTTCATAGATGAATTATGCAGCTCTTTCATATGCAAAATATAGAAAATTTTACCACTTTGCAATATGTGCCTCTGTTTTCATATATGAAATAGCCCCTGGAGAAGGGAAAGGCTACCCACTCTAGTATTCTGGCCCGGAGAATTCCAAACATGACTGAGTGACTTTGAGCCCTTGGTGACTCAGACAGTAAAGAGTCTGCCTGCAGTGCGGGAGACCTGGGTTCGATCCCTGTGTCAGGAAGATACTCTGGAGAAGGAAATGGCAACCCACTCCAGTACTCTTGCTTGGAGAAGCCCATGGACATATTGCAAAGAGTCAGACACAACTGAGTGACTTCACTTTCACTTTTCACTTTCATATATGATATATGGACCTCTATTTTCATATGAAATATAGAAAATTCCCTTTTCAGAGACAAAATATGCACACATAACTTCATAAATGAAATATAGAAAATATTATTATATTGCCATTTTCAGCAACATGGACCTAGAGATTATTCTACTAAGTCAGAAAGACATGTTGTAGGGAGGGAGGTGGGAGGGGGGTTCATGTTTGGGAACGCATGTAAGAATTAAAGATTTTAAAATTTAAAAAAAAAGAATAAAATTAAAATTAAAAAAATAAAAAATAAAAACAAACAAAAAAAAAAGACAATGCTAAATACCATATGATTTCACTTATATGTGGAATCTAATATGCAAATGAATTTATCTATGAAACAGAACCCGGCTCACTGATATAGAGAACTAACGGTTACCAGTGCAGAGAGGGAGGTGGGAGGGGCAGGACAGGGGTAGGGGAATAAGAGACGCGCACTGCTGTCTGTGAGGTGAATAAGCTACCGTGACACAGCATACAGCAGAGGGAGATGGAGCCATCATTTTCTGATACCTTTAAATACATTCCATAAAAATACTGAATCACTGCTATACACCCAAAACAAATATAGGGATGTAAATCAGCTGTACTTCAGTTTAAAAATATACTTACTGGCTAGCTACAAACACAAAAAATAATCAACAACAAAAATGTTAGCAAAATAAAATGGGTATTTTTAAAAATAGAATATTCCATTCATCAAGAAGTTAATTTTGGTGAGATTTAAAATAATCATATAAAGTAGTTTAGTCTTTTAAAATTTGCTTCACAAAGAACTAATTAGTCAAGTCAAGCCAATTAATCTAACTACAGAATAAATACGGTTTTTTGAAAGTTGCTTTTTTTCAGTGTTCTCTAACAAACACTTTATTTAATGTTATTTTTGATACCTACATATTGATTTCAGTTCACAATGCCATATAAATAAAAGTAACTTAGCAATCTTCTGGTTTCAAATTAAGACTTTCATATGTATTAAGATGTAAGACAGTATACTTGATTTAGAAGAGTTATTTTAAGTCTTTAAAAGCATTACTCAAAAGGCACAATGATTTTCATTCTGGTCGCTGGACTGGTATTTGCAAATCTACTAAAGCAAAAGCTCTGGAACTGCCGTCTGACAATTTGAGTTCACAAGCCCTCCAGGTGATTCTGAAGCACTGGAGCACACTGAAGTTTGAGATCTATTGCCCTAGAAATCCAGGCAAAACTCAGATTTTACCAAGCCCAAGTTGTAAGACTTAGTATCATTATAAATTACAGTAAATTTTTTATTTTTTTGGTCAAAGAATAATAGCAAATGTGTTCACTCTACAGATGTAAATACCTATATTTTCATACATAAAATGTATAAAATTCTATTTTCATATGTGAAATATGCAGTGGTATTTTTATATATGAAATATAGAAAATTCAATTTTCACATGTGAAATATGCACCTATATTTTCTATATGAAATATAGAAAACTCAATTTTCATACTGAAATATACACATATTTTCATATGTGAAATATGGAAAATTCTATTTTCATACATGAAATATGCACCATATGTTTATATAAAATACAGAAAATTCTACTTTCATATATGAAATATGCACCTATATGTTCATACATGAAATACAGAAACATAGACCTGGGTTTGATCTCTGGGTTGGGAAGATCTCCCGGAGAATGGAATGGCTACCCACTCCAGTATTCTTGCCTGGAGAATTCCATGGACAGAGGAGCCTGGTGGACTACACTTGCTCCTTGTGAGGAAAGCTATGACCAATCTAGACAGTTTTTTAAAAAGCAGAGACATCATGTTGCCGACAAAGGTCTTTGTAGTCAAAGCTAACAGCCAAGACAGGGAAGCGGGCTAATTACAGGAGCAACCTGGATGGAGACGGGGGTGGGGTACACGCACACAACGCAGCGGCCTCAACCACAGGAAGCAGGACATGATGCACAGTCCAGCCGCAGGGAAGGAAGGGGACATGGTCACTCCAAGAGAAGGGAGGGAGGCAGGGAGATGCCAGTGTCACGTGACGTCACTTCTGGTGTGATCTAAAAATGCATACAAATGAACGTCTTTCAAAAAGAGACACAGCCTCAAGACTTAGAAGGGAAACTTCCAGTCACCAAGAAAGTAAGATGTGGGGCAGGGAGAAATGAGCTGCTTCAGACTAACACATGCACACAACCATACCTAAAGTAAGACTCCAGGACCCACTGTGTAACACAAGGAATCTTATACCACACTATGTAAGCACCTATGTAGAAAAAGAACCCCCCAAAAAAACATGTATACATCTACGTGGAAGTGAACCAGTTGCAGCACATTGAAAAGAAAAAAAAAAAAAAGCCAACAAGATTTTAACTCACCTTTATCAGTTCAGCTCAGTCATGTCTGACTCTTTGCGACCCCGTGAATTGCAGCACGCCAGGCCTCCCTGTCCATTGCCAACTCCCGGAGTTCACTCAAACTCACGTCTGTCAAGTTGGTGATGCCATCCAGCCATCTCATCCTCTGTCGTCCCCTTCTCCTCCTGCCCCCAATCCCTCCCAGCATCAGAGTCTTCTCCAATGAGTCAACTTTTTGCATGAGGTGGCCAAAATACTGGAGTTTCAGCTTTAGCATCATTCCTTCCGAAGAAATCCCAGGGATGATCGCCTTCAGAATGGACTGGTTGGATCTCCTTGCCGTCCAAGGGACTCTCCAGAGTCTTCTCCAACATTACAGTTCAAAAGCATCAATTCTTTGGCACTCAGCTTTCTTCACAGTCCAACTCTCACCTCCATACATGACCACTGGAAAAACCATAGCCTTCACTAGACAGACCTTAGTCGGCAAAGTAATGTCTCTGCTTTTGAATATACTATCTAGGTTGGTCATAACTTTTCTTCCAAGGAGGAAGCGTCTTTTAATTTCATGGCTGCAGTCACCATCTGCAGTGATTTTGGAGCCCAAACAAATAAAGTCTGACACTGTTTTCACTGTTTCCCCATCTATTCCCCATGAAGTGATGGGACCGGATGCCATGATCTTCGTTTTCTGAATGTTGAATTTTAAGCCAACTTTTTCACTCTCCTCTTTAACTTTCATCAAGAGGCTTTTTAGTTCCTCTTCACTTTCTGCCATAAGGGTGGTATCATCTGCATATCTGAGGTTATTGATATTTCTCCCAGCAATCTTCATTCCAGCTTGTGTTTCTTCCAGGCCAGCATTTCTCATGATGTACACTGCATATAAGTTAAATAAGCAGGGTGACAATATACAGCCTTGACATACTCCTTTTCCTTTTTGGAACCAGTCTGTTGTTCCATGTCCAGTTCTAACTGTTGCTTCCTGACCTGCATACAGATTTCTCAAGAGGCAGGTTAGGTGGTCTGGTATTCCCATCTCTTGAAGAATTTCCCACAGTTTATTGTGATCCACACAGTCAAAGGCTTTGGCATAGTCAATAAAGCAGAAATAGATGTTTTTCTGGAACTCTCTTGCTTTTTCCATGATCCAGCAGATGTTGCCAATTTGATCTCTGGTTCCTCTGCCTTTTCTAAAACCAGCTTGAACATCAGGAAGTTCATGGTTCACGTATTGCTGAAGCCTGGCTTGGAGAATTTTGAGCATTAATTTACTAGCGTGTGAGCTGAGTGCAGTTGTGCGGTAGTTTGAGCATTCTTTTGCATTGCCTTTCTTTGGAATTGGAATTAAAACTGACCTTTTCCAGTCCTGCGGCCACTGCTGAGTTTTCCAAATTTGCTGGCATATTGAGTGCAGCACTTTCACAGCATCATCTTTCAGGATTTGAAACAGCTCAACTGGAATTCCATCACCTCCACTAGCTTTGTTCGTAGTGATGCTTTCCAAGGCCCACTTGACTTCACATTCCAGGATGTCTGGCTCTAGATTAGTGATCATATCATCATGATTATCTGGGTCATGAAGATCTTTTTTGTATAGTTCTTCTGTGTATTCTTGCCACTTCTTCTGAATATCTTCTGCTTCTGTTAGGTCCAGACCATTTCTGTCCTTTATTGAGCCCATCTTTGCATGAAATGTTCCCTTGGTGTCTCTAATTTTCTTGAAGAGATCTCTAGTCGTTCCCATTCTGTTCTTTTCCTCTATTTCTTTGCATTGATTGCTGAAGAAGGCTTTCTTATCTCTTCTTGCTATTCTCTGGAACTCTGCATTCAGATCCTTATATCTTTACTTTTCTCCTTTGCTTTTTGCCTCTCTTCTTTTCACAGCTATTTGTAAGGCCTCCCCAGAAAGCCATTTTGCTTTTTTGCATTTCTTTTCCACGGCGATGGTCTTGATCCCTGTCTCCTGTACAATGTCACGAACCTCATTCCATAGTTCATCAGGCACTCTATCAGATCTAGGCCCTTAAATCTATTTCTCACTTCCACTGTATAATCATAAGGGATTTGATTTAGATCATACCTGAATGGTCTAGTGGTTTTCCCTACTTTCTTCAATTTGAGTCTGAATTTGGTAATAAGGAGTTCATGATCTGAGCCATAGTCAGCTCCTGGTCTTGTTTTTGCTGACTGTATAGAGCTTCCCCATCTTTGGCTGCAAAGAATATAATCAGTCTGATTTTGGTGTTGACCATCTGGTGATGTCCATGTGTAGAGTCTTCTGTTGTGTTGTTGGAAGAGGGTGTTTGCTATGACCAGTGCATTTTCTTGGCAAAACTCTATTAGTCCTTGCCCTGCTTCATTCCGCATTCCAAGGCCAAATTTGCCTGTTACTCCAGGTGTTTCTTGACTTCCTACTTTTGCATTTCAGTCCCCTATAATGAAAAGGATATCTTTTTTGGGTGTTAGTTCCAAAAGGTCTTGTAGGTCTTCATAAAACCATTCTTCAACTTCAGCTTCTTCAGCGTTACTGGTTAGGGTATAGACTTGGATAACTGTGATATTAAATGGTTTGCCTTAGAAACGAACAGAGATCATTCTGTCATTTTTGAGATTGCATCCAAGTACTGCATTTCTGACTCTTTTGTTGACGATGATGGCTACTCCATTTCTTCTGAGGGATTCCTGCCCACAGTAGTAGATATAATGGTCATCTGAGTTAAATTCACCCATTCCAGTCCATTTTAGTTCGCTGATTCCTAGAATGTTGACGTTCACCCTTGCCATCTCTTGTTTGACCACTTCCAATTTGCCTTGATTCATGGACCTGACATTCCAGGTTCCTATGCGATATTGCTCTTTACAGCATTGGATCTTGCTTCTATCACCAGTCACATCCACAACTGGGTGTTGTTTTTGCTTTGGCTCCATCCCTTCATTCTTTCTGGAGTTATTTCTCCACTGATCCACAGTAGGGTGTTGGGCACCTAATGACCTGGGGAGTTCCTCTTTTGGTATCCTATCATTTTGCCTTTTCATACTGTGGGGTTCTCAAGGCAAGAATACTGAAGTGGCTTGCCATTCCCTTCTCCAGTGGACCACGCTCTGTCAGACCTCTCCACCATGACCCGCCCGTCTTGGGTTGCCCCGCAGGCATGGCTTAGTTTCATTGAGTTAGACAAGGCTGTGGTCCTAGTGTGATTAGATTGATTAGTTTTCTGTGAGTATGGTTTCAGTGTGTCTGCCCTCTGATGCCCTCTTGCAACACCTACCATCTTACTTGGGTTTCTCTTACCTTGGGCGTGGGGTATCTCTTCACAGCTGCTCCAGCAAAGCACAGCCGCTGCTCCTTACCTCGGATGAGGGGTATCTCTTTACCGCCGCCGTTCCTGACCTTCAACGTGGGATAGCTCCTCTAGGCCCTCCTGCGCCTGCTCAGCCACCGCTCCTCGGGATGCTCCTCCCAGCCGCCAAAATACTCATCAATAATTATTAAATCAATGCCAATCAAAACTTCAATAAGGTACCACCTTACACTAGTCACAATGGCCATCATTGAGAAGATTTACAAAGAATAAATACTGTAGAGAACATACAGAAAAAGGAATCCTCCTACCATCTTGGTGGGAATGTAAATGGCGAAGCTACTGTGAAAAACGGCATGGAGGTTCCTTGAAACACTAAACCTGGAGGTATCATATGATCCTGCAATCTCATTCCTGGACTTGGGTTCAGAAAAAAGACTTCATTCAAAATGACATGTGCACCTTGATATTCAGGGCAGCACTATTTACAATAGCCAAGACAGAATCCACCAGTGTCCACTGACAGAAGTATGAAGACCATGTGGTACACTACACACTGGAATGCTACTCAGCCATAAAGCAAAATGAAATAATGATATTGGCAGCGGCATGGATGAACCAAGAAATTACAATTCTATGTGAGGAAAGTCAGAGAGAGAGAGACAAATATGTGATATGTGCAGGTGGGGTATATAAATTCATACCAGTGAACTAATGTACCGAACAGACTCACAGCCTGAGAAAACCAAATTCCAATTATCAAAAGAAAGTTAGAAGAGAGTTTGGGATGAAAGTATACACACATATATATCAAATTGATAATATATTAAGTTTTCTGAATAGTACGACAAATTATACTGAAAAAAATTTTAATAACATATGAGGGGAAAAAAAGTAAAAGGATATATGTCTATGTATAACTGAATCAAGTTCATGTACATCCAATACAACCAAAAACATTGGAAAGCAACTCACTCCAACACAAAATAACAATTACATTACCTGAGCTTGGTGTAGGGGGAACCAGACAGTGGTGACCCTATGAATTGGGTATGGGATATGCTATGATATTAATATGACGCCTCCAAAGGTTTTCACTCAGCAGAACACAGAGCAGCAAGCCACTCAAAGGTGCCTGATCTCTTATGAATGCGACAAGGTGAAGAAAAAGGACCGCAGGTAAATCAGGGCAACACCTACAATTCAGATGTTGGGAATCTCAGAGGGGACAAGACACACTGCAGGCAAAGAGCAGACATGTGGTCTCTGTGTACGCAGGATCCTGACACATGGTAGATGGGGTGAGACCCACATAATTCCCCAGACCTTGCACCTGGGCCCACGCCCCAGGTCTCTGCTGGTTGGGCCCCTAAGGCGGAAACGAGTGGGCTCCTGTAATCCCCTGTGATGGTAGAAAGAGGTAGAGTCAGTCTCCTCTTCCCACACTGTCCCAGAGAAGTCCTCCTCTTTTCCCTTTGGTTCTGTGTGATATTAACAGTTTTTATACCTGTCGTGATAATGTTGAACACACCACCTTGGTTCTGGCAGGCTCAGTCCTTTCTTGTTCCACTGAGGTATTGAGAACACACGCCAGATGCAGGGCTGGGAGATGAGGGGCAGGTCTGGTCTCTGCTGAGTAGGGACGGTCGACTGGAAGGAAATCACAGCAGCAACCTCACCTGCTGCCCATTGGCTTTTTGCCTGATCCGTGTGCCCTGCAATCAACTCACCAGGTGAACCTGCCTCCCTCCCGCCATGCTCATGCTGGAAAATTGGAATAATTACCAGGTAGACAGCTACCTGAGGAGTCTCCAGGAGCCCCAGGAAGGGTGGAGCTTGCGGGGGTAAAGAGGCAAACAGGCACAGGCCTGTATAAAGTGAATACTGTTAAGCATTCATTCCTAAACACAAGTGAAACTCTCATGTATTTTTTTAGCTTTTTCTTAGCTTTGTTTGTGGTTTCTCCATACACGTGATCCTGACCCATTCAGATGGGGTGAGACTCACACAGTCCTCAGAATCCCCAACTGGGGTCACATGTTCCCTCGGTCAGAACACCATGGCTGTGGTCAGCCGACCTCCGATGTGTAAACAAGCCTGGTCCCTGGGACCTCTGGGGACCCTAGAAAGAAGTCTAGGGTTGGTCTCCTCTCCCCTCAGTTGTCCCTGAGAAGTCAGGCCCCTCCTGTTTTCACGTTTGGTTCTCTGTGATTTTTTGCTGGTTTGAAAGCTCATTCTAGAGGTGAACACATTACCTTGGTTCTGGCAGGCTCTGTCTTGTCTCACTGAGATGTTGAGAAAATAGCAGAGCTGGGCTGAAAGACAAGGGGCAGCTCTGTTCTTTTGGGAGGAGAGAGTCGACTGGAAGGAGAGCACAGCAGCAGACTCACCTGCTGCCCATTGACTTTTTGCCCAATCCCCCAATTCACCAGGTGAACCTACCTCCCTACTTAACCTGAATGTGCTGGAAAATTGGAATGACTACTAGTTAGCCCACCTGAGGAGTCTCCAGGAGCCCTACCACAGCACTGACCCCTGGGAGGGCCATGGAACCCCACTCAGAGAACAGCACGGTTACCGAGAGAAGCCCACCTCAGCTCCAGACCCCAGACATCTGAGCACTGACATTCAGATGCAGGCATGAAGTTTTTCAGGACAGAGGCCAGGCCAAATCTCTACCCAGCTCTCCGTGCCCTAGTGCACACAGAACACGGTCAGGTCTAAATGATCTCATCGCAGAAAGCACACAGTCTCATCTAAACATCATCAGTGTAGACAGGACTTGGAGAAGTCTAAATCTACCATGTAGAGAGAACTTGGTCAGGTTCAAACTTGGTCTTCCAGCAGGCACAGGTCACTCACATGCAGAGTCTCTCATCATTGGACAGGGGGGTCACCCTTGTGTGGGAGCTAGGATGTACATTTTTTGAAGAAATCATCGCTGGGCTCCACACTTCACCCACATCAGGAAACTGAAAGGATCTGTGTCATTAAACATTTCAACAAGCAAAACAACAATGTTAGCAGTTTCTCTGGTCACATGATGGTCAGGATCCAGGGAAGATCCAGGAACTCCTGAGTGTAGCCCAGTGTCCTGTCTTAAAGACAGACAGGAAGTGGCCTGATTCCAGCATCCCAGGCTTCCAGCAGGAGGTGACCACTGGAAGTCTTCTGGAAAATACTTTATCAGTATAAAAATATATTGCTAAAATTTCAAGCATACTAGTTATTACTTGCAAACCTAAAATATTCTTAAAAGCTTGGTACCCTCATCTTTGCAGTTTCCATTGTTTCCTTTGTTTCAGATTTTCTAGGTAGAAGCAAGCCATCATTTCAAACTACTTTCATCTAATTCTGTTATGTTATACTATGAATGAAGGGTCACACTTAAAAATAAAAGAAAGTCCCTGCCAACGATTAGTGATTGAAGGAGCACATGAGCTGCAGGAACTTTTTCTCCTAACAGTTTCATTTTTCTACATGAAGAAAACAGAAAACATAGGCCCCTGATTTCTTGCTTCTCTGTTCAAAGTAAACTAGAATGAAATTGATTTTCATATCAATAGGTAACATTTTTGAGGGTTGAAATTTCATACCAGGGAAAAAGGACCTGGAGAAGAGGGAATGCTCCCATGCTGTTAGAGGGAAAGCCTATCCTAAAAATAAAGCTAAAATTCAAATAGGATTTAATTATGATAGTATGTGATTACATAGAGTATAAACCAAGGGTCTACATATAGCAGGCAATATGTGAAGACAAATTTGATATCTCAGATGTGAGAGTAAAGGTTACCTGTCAGATATGCAGCTGGTATGCACATATTCTTTTAGAATATTGCATGTATCTTTTCAAATTATAGCTTTGTCAGGATGTAGGGCTAGGAGTGGGATTGCTGGATCATATGGTGACTGCAGCCATGAAATTAAAAGACGCTTGCTTCTTGGAAGAAAATCTATGACCAACCTAGACAGCATGTTAAAAAGCAGAGACATTACTTTGCCGACAAAGGTCCATCTAGTCAAAGCCATGTTTTTTCCAGTAGTCATGTATGGATGTGAGAGTTGGACTATAAAGAAAGCTGAGTGCTGAAGAATTCATGTTTTTCAGCTGTGGTGTTGGAGAAGACTCTTGATAGTCCCTTGGACTGTAAGGAGATCAAACCAGTCAATCCTAAAGGAAATCAGTCCTGAATATTCATTGGAAGGACTGAAGCTGAAACTCTAATACTTTGGCCACCTGATGTGAAGAACTGACTTGTTAGAAAAGACCCTGATGCTGGGAAAGATTGAGGGCAGGAGGAGAAGGGGATGACACAGGATGAGATGGTTGGATGGCATCACCGACCAAGTGGACATGAGTTTGAGTAAACTCTAGGAGCTGGTGATGGACAGGGAGGCCTGGTGTGCTGCAGTTCATGGGGTCACAAAGAGTCAGAAACAACTGAGCAACTGAACTGAATAGAACTGATCCTGCAATTAGATTCACTGGCCACGCTTGACTGAAAAATTCTTTGTAAAAAAATTAAGAGGAAAACTGCTTTATATGATTTTTTTTTAATTCTCATTAAAATTAGTTTCCTAATGGAATCTTCTATTTTGAAAAATCTCCCACTTTTATTTTGCTATTTTGCTGAGTAATATTCTATAAATATTTCATATATGGCAATACAGATATGTATGTCATATGAAAATATTGGTATATCTTTTATGGCAACATATATCTTATATATATATCTTATATATATCTTATATCTCATATATCTTATATATGAAAATAGAGGTATATATTTTATATCATAAAATTTACAACTTTCATAAATTAAAAGATTTTCAAACAATTAAAGCCTTTCATTGTGTGGCTCACAACAAACTGTGGAAAATTCTTAAAGAGATGGTAATACTAGACCACCTTACCTGCCTCCTGAGAAACCTTGGATACAAGTCAAGAAGCAACAGTTAGAATGGGACGTGGAACAATGGACTGGTTCCGATTTAGAAAGGAGTATGTCAAGGCTATATATTGTTACCCTGCTTATTTAACTTATATGTAGTGTTGTTGTTCAGTTGCCCAGTCATGTCTGACTCTTCGCAACCCCGTGGACTGCAGCTCACCAGGCCTCCCTGTCCCTCACCATCTCCCAGAGTTTGCCCGAGTTCATGTTCATCACATCAGTGATGCCATCCAACCGTCTCATCCTCTGACGCCCTCTTCTCTTTCTACCCTCAATCTTTCCCAGCACTTTTCCATTGAGTCATCTGTTTGTATCAGATAATCAAAATTCTGGAGCTTCAGCTTTAGCATCAGTCCTTCCAGTGAATATTCAGGGTTGATCTCCTTTAAAATTGGCTGGTTTGATCTCCTTGCTGTCCAAGGGACTTTCAAGAGTCTTCTTAAACACCACAGTTTGAAGGCATCAATTCTTTGGTGTTTTGCCTTCTTTACAGTCCAGCTGTTATAACCATACATGACCACTGTGAAGACCATAGCCTTGACTATATGGACCTTTGTCGGCAGAGTTAATGTCTCTGCTTTTCAACACACTGTCTAGGTTAGTCATCACTTTCCTGCCAAAATAATCGTCTTCTGATTTCATGGCTGCAGTCACTGACTGCGGTGATTTTGGAGCCCAAGAAGGGGAAATCTGACACTACTTCCACATTTTCCCTTCTGTTTGCCATGCAGTAATGAGGCCAGAAGCCATGATCTTAGCTTTTTAAATATTTAGTCTTAAGCTGGCTCATTCACTCTCATCCTTCACTCTCAGCAAGAAGCTCTCTAGTTCCTCTTCACATTCTGCCGTTAGAATGGTATCATCCACATATCTGAGGCTGTTGATCTTTCTCCCGCCTATCTTGATTCCGGCTTGTAACTCATCCAGCCTGGCCTTTCTCATGATGTACTCAGAGTATAGCTTAAACAAATGGGGTGACAACAGATAGCCCTGTCGTATTCCTTTCTTGATCTTGAACCAATCAGTTGTTCCATACAGGGTTCTAACTGTTGCCTCTTGACCTACACACAGGTTTCTCAGGAGATAGATAAGATGGCCTGGCATTCCCATCTCTTTAAGAACTTTCCACAGTTTGTCATGATCCACATGGTCAAAGGCTTTAGCATTGTCAATGAAACAGAGATAGATGTTTTCCTGAAATTCCTTCGCTTTCTCTATAATCCAGCAAATGTCGGCAATTTGATCTCTAGTTTCTCTTCCATTTCTAAACCCAGCTTGGGCATCTGGAAGTTCTTGATTCACATAATACTGAAGCCTAGCATGCAAAATTTTAAGCATGACCTTACTAGCATGGGAGATGAGTGCAACTGTCAGAAGGTCAGCGCATTCTTTGATACTACCCTTCTTGGGACCTGGGATGAGGATTGACCTTTTCCAGTCCTGTGGCCGCTGCTGGGTTTCCAGAGTTGCTGACACAATGAATGCAAAATCTTGATGGCGTCATCCTTTAGGGATTTGAATGATTCTGCTGGAATTTCATTGCATCCACTAGCTTTCTTAACAGCAGTGCTTCCTAAGGCCCACTTGACTTCACACTCCCAAATGTCTGGCTCTGGGTGACTGACCACACCATCGTAGTAATGTGGTTCATGAAGATCTTTTTTATACAGTTCTTGCATGTATTCTTTTCATCTCTTCTTGATCTCTTCATTGTCTACTAGGTCTCTACCATTTTTATCCTTTATTATGCCATCTTTGGGTAGAATGCTCCCTTGATGTTTCCAATTTTCCTGAAGAGATCTCTAGTCCCCCCCCCCACCCCCGCCTCCTTCTGTTGTTTTCTTCTAGCTTTATGCACTGTTCATTGAAGAAGGCCTTCTTGTCTCTTCTAGCTGTTCTTTGGAACTCTGCGTTTAGTTGGATGTACCTTTCCCTCTCTCTCTTGCTTTTCGATTCTCTTCATTCTTCCACTATTTGTAAAGCCTCATCAGATAACCACTTTGCTTTCTTGCTTTTCTTTTTCTTTGGGACAGTTTTGTTTGTCACCTCCTGTACAATATTATAGACCTCTGCCCATAGTTTTTCAGGAACAATCATAACTAGATCTAGTCCCTTGAATATATTCATTACTTCTACTGTGAATCCATATGGCATTTGATTTAAGTCATACCTGGCTGGCCTAGTGTTTTTCCAGGTTTTCTTTAGTTTAAGCCTGAATTTTTCTGTGAAAATCTGATGATATGAGCCACAGTCAGCTCCATGTCTTGTTTTTGCTGACTGCATATAGTTCCTCCATCTTCAGCTACAAAGAATGTGATCAATTTGATTTCAGTAATGACCATTTGGTGAGGTCCATGTGTAAAGTCATCCCTTGTGTTGTTTGAAAAGGGTCAATAACATGAAGAATCCCCTTCATGGATCACTGCCTTGTTGTGGCAAAGGGGCTTGCATAACTCAATGAAGCTATGAGCCATGCCATGCAGGGCCACCCAAGATGGACAGGCTATAGCAGAGAGTTCTGACAAAACGTGATCCACTAGAGGAGGGAGTGGCAAACCACCCCAGTACACTTGCTTTAAGAACCTCATGAACTGTATAAAGGCCATATGCAGAGTACATCTTGCTAAATGCCTGGCTGGATGAATCACAAGCTGGAATCAAGACAGCTGGGAGAAATATTAACAACCTCAGATATGCAGATGATACCACCCTAATGGCAGAAAACTAAGAAGAACTAGTGATGGTGGAAGAGGAGAGTGAAAAAACTGGCTTCAAACTCAACTTAAAATCATGGCATCCAGTCCTATCACATCATGGCAAATAGAGGGGGAAAAAATGCAAACAGTGGCAGATTTTCTTTTCTTGGGCTCCAAAATCACTGCACTTCAAATTTCATGGTGACTGCAGCATGCAATTAAAAGACATTCGCTCTTCTGAAGAAAAGCTATGACAAACCTAGACAGCATATTAAAAAGCAGAGACATCACTTTGCTGAAAAAGGTCTGTATAATCAAAGCTATGGTTTTTCCAGTATGGATTTGGTTTTTCCAGTATGGTTTTTCTCACGTATGGATATGAGAGTTGGACCATAAGGAAGGCTGAGAACTGCAGAACTGATGCTTTTCAACTCTGGTGCTAGAGAAGACTCTTGAGAGTTCCTTGGACAGCATGGAGATCAAACCAGTCAATTCTAAAGGAAATCAACCCTGAGTATTCATTGGAAGGACTGATGCTGAAGTTGAAGCTCCATTACTTCAGCCACCTGATGTGAAGAACTGACTCATTTGTAAAGACCCAGATGCTGGGAAAGATTGAGGGCAGGAGGAAAAGGGGGTGACAGAGGATGAGATGGTTGGATGGCATCACTGACTCAATGGACATGAGTTTGAGCCAACTCCAGGAGAGAGTGAAGGACAGAAAATACTGGCGTGCTGCAGTCCATGGGGTCACAAGGAGGTGGAGACAACTTAGCAACTGAACAATAGCAACAAAGAATTAAAAAGTTTCATAAAATGAAAAACTGTCATAAAATGAAGAAGTTTCTGAAAATTTAAAACTTCATGAAATTAAAAACTACTTCATCAAATTAAAAACTTCCTCATAATATTAAAATTATAAAATTATTTATAAAATAAAAATTTCTACTCCATGAGACACCTTATTCAGAAAACCAAAAGATGAACCACAGACTGGAAGAAATCATTTCCAAAACACATATCAAATAAAGGATCTGTACTCAAATTAGACCAAACAGCCCCATATACATTTGGTAAAGACTGAAAAACACACCTAGTCAAAGAATATAAACAGATATGTACATAGATAACTTTATCAAGATATAATTTTTATATCTCTGTATAGATTTTAACATCTCTGGGTAGATACATATTTATATTTCTCAGTAGATAAATATATATAAATGTAGATATTCCATAAAATTAAAACTTCCATAAAAACAACTTTCATAAATTGAATAACTTTCATAAAATTAGTAACTTTCATACAATTAATAACATTCATATTACTCAGTTCAGTTCAGTCACTCAGTCATGTCCGACTCTTCATGACCCCATCAGAAACCAGTCATTCCCTGTTCATCACCAACTCCCGGAGTTTACTCAAACTCATGTCCATTGAGTCAGTGATGCCATCCAACCATCTCATCCTCTGTCACCCCCTTCTCCTCCCACCTTCAATCTTTCCTACCATCAGGGTCTTTTCAAATGAGTGAGTTCTTTGCATCAGGTGGCCAAAGTATTGGAGCTTCAACTTCAGCATCAGTCCTTCCAATGAATATTCAGGACTGATTTCCTTTAGGATGGACTGACTGGCTCTCCTTGAAGTCCAAAGGACTCTCAAGAGTCTTCTCTAGCCTCACAGTTCAAAAGCTTCAGTTCTTCAGTGCTCAGCTTTCTTTATAGTCCAACTCTCATATCCACAGGGCTTCCCTTGTAGCTCAGTCAGTAAAGAATTTGTCTGCAGTGCAGGAGACCCGGGTTCCATCCCTGGGTTGGGAAGATCCCCTGGAGAAGGAAATGGCAACCCACTCCAGTATCCTTGCCTGGAAAATCTCATGGACAGAGGAACCTGGTGGATTGCAGTCCATGGGGTCGCAAAGAGTCGGGCACGACTAAACGACTAACACACACACTCATATCCATACCTGACTACTGAAAAAATCGTAGCTTTGACTAGACAGATCTTTGTTGGCAAAGTAATATCTCTGCTTTTTAACATGGTGTCTAGGTTGACCATAGCTTTACTTCCAAGGAGCAAGCGTCTTTTAATTTCATGAGTGCAGTCACCATCTGCAGTGATTTTGGAGCCCACCGCCCCAACCCTGGCAAATAGAGTCTCTCACTGTTTTCCTATGTATTTGCTATGAAGTGATGGGACTGGACGCCATGATCTTAGTTTTCATATTACTCACTTCCATACAATTACTCACTCTCATATGACTAAAAACTTTCCCAGAAAATTAAAAACTTCCTCAGAAAAATAAAACTTAAAAAATTACTTATAAAATTAAAAACTTTTACTCTATGAAACATCTTATTCAGAAAATTAAATAATGAACCACAAATTGAGAGACACTATTTCCAAAACACATATCAGATAAAGCCTCCGTACTCAAATCATACCAAATAGCTCCATTAGAATTTGGTAAGGATTGAAACACAAAGCTGGGGGGGAAAGGTAAATAGATAGATAATAAATAAGAAAGGAAAAAGGACTAGGGCGGGGTAGAGACAGCCCCTTAAGACAGGTAACCCTGGGGCCTGACATTCCCACACCTGGTCAATGTCCTGAGAAAACCACCATTCAAACAGGCATGTGCACCCCCGCCTTCATTGCACCACTACTTACTATTAATAGATTAAATCTTAAAAGAAACATGGTATATATATTCAGTGGGACATTACTCAGACATGAAAACTGCCATTGAAATTGTGAAATTATGCCACTAGTCACCACAAAGTTGAACCCTAGAGGATCAAACACTACGTGGAGTCAGCAACAGAGGAAGAAAATAGCAGATGATGTCCCTTCTAGGCAAAGTTAAACAAAGAGATACACTAGAAGTAATTTACAACACCAAAGGCGACTCAGAGCTTCAAACACAAAAAAAGAATCCAGGAGAAAACAAAAAAAAAAGGAAAGGGCTAGGGATAAATTAGGAGGTCGGTACTAATGTATGCACAGAAATCTGTATCTGTGACAGATAATCCACTAGGATTGTCTCCTTCCTTCCACCTATGCACTGAAATCTGTATCTCTAATTTAGCCACAGAAATCTGTACCTGTACTAGCTAATCCACAAGGATTATCTCCTCCCTGCCTTCCTTCCTTTTTGCCTTTCTTCCATTTACGTACACAACTACTTATCTCTCACATATAAATAAATACCTGTCAGTGTAATAGATAATCCACAAGGAATATCTCCTTCCTTCATTCCTGGCACATACAAAAAAAATTTGTGTCTCTAATAGTTACTCCACAGGAACCTGATGTTCACCATAGAGGACTCTACCTTGTTCAATAACCTCTATGGCAAATGAATCAATAAACAGTACAAATAAGCAGTATGATTATGTCATAACTGAATCAGTCCGTTGTACAAGTTGCAATGAAAGGAGAAAAAGAGGAATAGGTTTTTCTCTTTCCTCAGAACAAAGAAGATAAAGAGAACAGTGAGCAGACCTGCCTGAACATTCCTAGTCTTTTTTTACTTTAACTGCCCCTAACTCTGCAGGTCTGTAACTGCTCCTAATGAGGGAGTCACTTCCTAGGCAGGTTGATAAGAAGTCTAGGGGTTCTCAAGGAGAGAGGGGTCTGGAATTCTCAAGGAGGAAGAAAGGACAAACTTTTTTCCCCTCTACATTCCTTAGGATTATATAACAATAATATATCCTGCCTGAGGACAGTCTCTGGATTAAACCTTCTGGCTAATCCTGTTATCTTAAAATGTAAATTATAGGAGTAGGTCTGGTGAGGTCTTTACAACCTCCAGACACTCTTGATTCTGTGGAGAGTATATAACTCCATTGCTAACACTAGCAAGCAGGTACTCTTTCTACCCCTTTCTGATATCTATGTCAGAAGCTTTCTCTATCTCCTTTATACTTTAATAAAACTTTATTACACAAAAGCTCTGAGCAATCAAGCCTCATCTCTGGCCCTGGATTGAATTCTTCTCCTCCAGAGGCCAAGAATCCTGGCATCTTTGTGTGGTTCAGCAACAACCTTTCACTAACTCTGCAGGTCTGTAACTAAGTTTGCTTTCAGTTCAGTTCAGTCAGTTGTGTCCAACTCTTTGCGACCCCATGAATCGCAGCATGCCAGGCCTCCCTGTCCATCACCAACTGCTGGAGTTTACCCAAACTCATGTCCATTGAGTCGGTGATGCCATCCAACCATCTCATCCTCTGTTGTCCCCTTCTCCTCCTGCCCCCAATCCTTCCCACGATCAGGGTCTTTTCCAATGAGTCAACTCTTCGCATCAGGTGGCCAAAATATTGGAGTTTCAGCTTCAACATCAGTCCTTCCAGTGAACACTCAGGACTGATCTCCTTTAGGATGGACTGGTTGGATCTCCTTGCAGTCCAACGGACTCTCAAGAGTCTTCTCCAACATTACAGTTCAAAAGCATCAATTCTTTGGTGCTCAGCTTTCTTCACAGTCCAACTCTCACATCCATACATGACTACTGGAAAAACCATAGCCTTGACTAGACGGACCTTAGTTGGCAAAGTAATGTCTCTGCTTTTTAATATGCTGTCTAGGTTGGTCATAACTTTCCTCCCAAGGAGGAAGCGTCTTTTAATTTCATGGCTGCAGTCACCATCTGCAGTGATTTTGGAGCCCAAAAAAGTAAAGTCAGCCACTGTTTCCACTGTTTCCCCATCTATTTCCCATAAAGTGATGAGACCAGATGTTATGATCTTAGTTTTCTGAATGTTGAGCTTTAAGCCAACTATTTCACTCTTTTTCACTTTCATCAAGAGGCTTTTCATTCCTCTTCACTTTCTGCCGTACGGGTGGTGTCATCTGCATATCTGAGGTTATTGATATTTCTCCCGGCAATCTTGATTCCAGCTTGTGCTTCTTCCAGCCCAGCATTTCTCATGATGTACTCTGCATATAAGTTAAATAAGCAGGGTGACAATATACAGCCTTGATGTATTCCTTTTCCTATTTGGAACCAGTCTGTTGTTCCATGTCCAGTTCTAACTGTTGCTTCCTGACTTGCATACAGGTTTCTCAAGAGGCTGGTCAGGTGGTCTGGTATTCCCATCTCTTTCAGAATTTTCCACAGTTTATTGTGATCCACACAGTCAAAGGCTTTGGCATAGTCAATAAAGCAGAAATAGATGTTTTTCTGGAACTCTCTTCCTTTTTCGATGATCCAGCGGATGTTGCCAATTTGATCTCTGGTTCTTCTGCCTTTTCTAAAACCAGCTTGAACGTCTGGAAGTTCACGGTTCACATATTGCTGAAGCCTGGCTTGGAGAATTTTGAGCATTACTTTACTAGCGTGTGAGCTGAATGCAATTGTGCGATAGTTTGAGCATTCCTTGGCATTGTCTTTCTTTGGGATTGTAATGAAAACTGACCTTTTCCAGGCCTGTGGCCACTGCTGAGTTTTCCAAATTTGCGGGCATATTGAGTGCAGCACGTTCCTCCTCCCTAACTCTGCAAGAGCTACAATTCACATTTTTTCTTTTGACTCTATGTTAAATACATCTCCTATCTGCTTACAACACCCTTCCCCTTGTAGTTATACATCGGGAAGTAGGCCACAGAGCCACTGAACTGCCAGACAGAATTACTGAGTTACTGACGCTAGCCTGTGACTGTCTTTGAAACTGTTAAATGAAAACTTCTCCTGCCATATTCATAAACAAGAAACATCACCACCATCAGTGATTTCTGGCTTCCAAATGTGAATGAATGATCCCCAAACTGTGATCCAGGGGGTGTTGCCATCCCCCTCCCATGGTGACTGCTGAGGGGCTGGGGGTGCAGGAAGCAAGGTGAGCATGGAGACAGGACTCACCCTGATGGCTGAGGTCGCAGGAAAGGAGTGGAGGCAGTGACCCCGAGGCTGCATCTCCCCACACACAGAATGCTGGATTCCTTAACCTGATACCTGATCTTTGATGTGCAGACTGCATGCTCTCTTTGTTGCAAACGTGTATATAGCCTGACTTACCCTCTGCCTTCTTGGAGCAGTTTTCTCAGAGCTACTGAAATGCTGTCTCCAGATGGGGTCCTAAACATTCACACCAAATAAAATAACTCTCTACTTTCAGGTTGTGACTATATTTTTTAGTTGACAAAACAATGCACGAGGAAGAAATCGAGATCCTGTCACCTTTGTCCCTCATCTTATATAAGCCCCTAGACTCCTCATGGAGCAGGGGCACAGTTCTTGAGGCATGAGACTACTGTCTTCCGCTCTCTGCCAGCTGAGAATTAAAGCCACCTTTCTATTTCCCCCAAACTCTGTCTCCATATTTTTTATTCAGCTTCAGTGGACAGAGAGGCCAAGCTTTTGGCCAGCAACACACTGAGGACAAGCACAAAACTGCAAATTGACTAGACTTCAACATGGCATTGGCGTGAGATTAAAGAAAAAAAAAAGAAAAGTAATGCCTAGTTTATTCCCTCCCACCTGCTGGACTCAGGATGCTATTTCATCCTGGGAACGTGATTAGGCTTGCATTCCAGGGCTGGGCTAGTGTGGGGTCCAGACAGCCAGGCAGGATGCTCTTCATTGAGATCTGTTTCAATCCTGTACTGTCTCTGGTTTTCTCTGGCTGAGACCAGAATCCCTAGTGCAACCCAGTGATGGTGGCCTGACCCTCTGGTTTTGAGGGCAAGAGTAAAGTCACCAAGTATCCAGGGCCCTGGTGCTGGGTCCCCAGTTGAAGCCTCCTTCCTGAGAGTGCAGCCTCCTAGGCACCTCAGCAGGGAGTGGTGCCCCAGGTAGGCATGAGCCTGGAAGGGAGGGGTGAAGCTTTAGGGGGGAGAAGCAGTGAGACCGAAGGCCTTGGGGGTCTGCTCAATCACATTCCACTCAAATTTATGGCCCAGGAAGTTGACCTTCCTTAAGGCTCTGGTTGCAGGTGGAACCAGAGCTGGGCATGACGAAGTGCTGCCACCATTTTGACATTTCCTGTAACTACAACTTGCCCACCGGTGTTTGCTGGCACCTGTTGTGGCTGTTAATGACCGCTGCCCCCTGGAAAGGTCCTGGGGAGGGTGTTGCAGAAATCAATCCTGAACATAATGGGCTTTCAAGAAGCAGCTTGCAACAGGTAAAATGTCCTCACACCTTTTAGGAAAAGGAAAAAAAGACCCAAATGGCCACAGGACAAGCTGCTCCACATCCCTAAATATTATAGGAGGAATGCCGACCAAAACGACAACAAGAAATCAAGTCCCACCTGTCAGAATGGCCATCCTCACAAGTCGACAAATAATAAATGTGGGAGAGAGCTGGGAAAAGAGGGAACCTCCCTGCATGGCCAGTGGGAATGGACATTAGCAACAATCACTAGAAAGGACAGCTTCCCCATGCCAGGAAAAAAAAAAAAAAAAACACTTTCCAGAAAACTAAGCCTAGGGTATTGATTTCCCACACCTGAACCTAAATCCTGAGAAAATCGTCATTCAAAAAGACACACGCACCCCAGTGTTCACCACAATGCTACTTCGAATAGCCAAGACACAGACTCAATAAAACATCACCGACAGATTAAATCTTAAAAAAATGTGGTACATATATACAATAGGCTGTTACTCAGATATAAAAATTGCCACTGAAATTATGAAATTAAGCCACTGGTCACCACAAGGATGGACCTTGGAGGGTCATACAGTAAGTGGATTCAGCAGCAGAGGAAGAAAATAGCAAATGATGTCCCTTCTAGGCAAAGTAAAAGAAAACAGAGAGATATATAGTGGAGGTAATTTACAACACAAAAGGAGACTCAGAGATTCATACACAAACAAAGAATTACAGGGGGAAAAAATGGAAAGGGCCAGGGATGAATTGGGAGGTCGGTACTGACATATACACAGAAATCTGTATCTATGTTAGCTAATCCACAAGGATTATCTCCTTTTTTACTTTCTTTCTTCCATGCTCATTTACAGAGAAATATTTATCTCTAACATATACATAGGAATCTGTGGCTGTAATAGACAATCCACAAGGACTATCACCTTCTTTGGTTCTTTGCACATGTACAAAAAAATCTGTATTTCTAATAAGGAGTCCACAGGGACCTGATATTCAGCACAGAGAAGTTTATGAACCTTGTTTAATAAAGTGTATGGCAAAAAACTTTTTTTTAAAGTACAAATATGCTGTATGTATCTGTCATAAGTGAATCAGTCTGTCGTTCACTGAAGACAAGCACAAAACTGTGAATCGACTACACTTCAACATAGCAGTGGCATGAGACAAAAGAAAAGAAATAGAATGTTAGTTTATACCCTCCGACCTCTGCGACTTGTGCTGCTATTCCATCCCTGGACTCTGAGTAGACTAGAGTCCCAGGGGCTGGACTGTGGTGGAGTTGAAACAGCCAGGCAGGGTGCCCTCCATAGAGACTCCTCTTAAACCTGCACTGTCTGCTTTCTCTGGCTGGGAAGAGAATCCCTAGTGCACCCCAACGATGGTGGCCTGACCCTCTGGCCTCAAGGATCAGAATAAAGTAACCAAGTATCCAGGGATCTGGCGCTGGGGTCCCCAGCCAAAGCCTCCTTCCTGAGGGTGCAGCTTCCTAGGCACCTCAGCAGGGAGCGGTGCCCCAGGTAGACATGAGTCTGAAGGGGAGGGGTAAAGCTTTAGGGGGAAGAAGTAGTGAGACTCAAGCGCTTGGCACATTCCACTCTAATCCACAGTCCAGGAAGTCGACTTTCCCTAAGGCTCTGGGTGCAGGTGGAACCAGAGTTGGGCATGAAGAAGTGCTGCTACTTAGTGGACATTTCCTGGAACTACACTTGCCCACCAGTGCTTACTGGCACCTCTGATTCAAAAGGCCTGTAAGGCAGGTAATGACAGCTGCCCTCAGAAAAGGTCCTGCATCAGGTATTGCAGAAATGAACACCAAACACACCTAAATTTCAAAAGGTCAATTTTCCTCACACCCTTTAAGGAAAGAAAAAAGGAAAAGAGGAAAAAAGAACCCAAACAGCCACAGGACAAGATGCTCAGCATCCCAAATTATTACAGGAGTGATGATGATCAAAACGACAACGAGAAATCAAATCCCATTTGACAGAATGGCTATCCTAACAGTCTGCAAACATTACATGGAGAAGAGAGCCAGGAGATGACGGAAACCCCCTTCATGTTCCCTGGGAACAAGCATTGGCAACAGCCTCTTGATGGAACAGCCTGCACAGGCCAGAACAAAAAGGTCAAGAGAACTAAACCTAAGATTCTAATACCCACACCTGGGCCTACATTACAAAAAACCGTCATTCAAAATGACCCAACCTTCAATGCAGTGGTACCTCCAACTTCCAAGAAACAGACTCAAGAAAAGTTCCACTGACAGATTAAATCTTAAGGAAATGTTGTACATATATACAAGGGGCTATTACTCAGACTTCAAATATCGCCACTGAAATTATGAAGTGATACTAGTGGTCCCCACAAGGATGTACTTTGGAGGAAAATACACTAAGTGAAGTCAGCCACAGAAGAAGAAAATAGCAGGTGATGTCCTGGAGGGCAAAACCGAAAAAAAAAAAGATACAGAGGAAATAATTTACAGCATAAAAAGAGATTTTGAGATTCAAACGCAAAGATTTTTTTTTTTAAAAGAGAGAGAGAAAGTCCCAGGGATGAATTAGGAGGTTGTTACTACCCTATACACTGAAATCTGTATCTGTAATAGATTATACAGGATTATATCCTTCCCTCATTCTCCTTCCACATATGCACTGAAATGTCTATCTCTAACATTGTTCTTGTTGTTTGGTCTCTAAGTCATGTCAGAAAAATTGCAAACACCGTGGACAGCAGCCCACCAGGCTCCTCTGCCCATGGCATTTCCTGGGCAAGGATACTAGAGTAGGATGCCATTTCTTCCTCCAGGATCTCTAATACACTCCCAGAAATATGTATCAGTATTAACCAAGCAACAGGGATTATTTGCCACCTTCCCTCCTTCCTTCCTTCCATGCATGTATCCAGAGAAATATTTATCTCTAACATATACAAAGAAATCTGTAGCTGTAATAGAACACCCACAAGGACTATCTCCTTCCTTCATTTCTTGCACACATAGAAGAAAACTGTACCTCTAATAAATGTTCCACAGGGACCTGATGCTCAGCACAGAGAACTTTACTCCACCTTGTTCAATAAACTGTATGGCAAAATAATCAATAAAAAAGCACTAAAGCCCATATGCATTTGTTGCAGCTGAATCAGTCAGTGGACAATGACAAAACTGCAGACAGACTAGAATTCAACATAGCACTGGCGTGAAATAAAGGAAAGAAAAGTAATGTTTAGTTTATTCCTTCCAACCTCCTTGGCTTAGGATGCTATCTGAATCTTGGTAGCTGAGTAGGTTTAAGCCAGGGCTGGATGGGGGTGGTGTCGAGACAGCGGAGCAGGGTGCCTTTCATAGATAGCCCTCTTCAACCTGTACTATCTGGGTTGCCCTAACTGGGGCCAGAATCTCTAGTGAACTGAAATCCTAATGGCCCTACCCTCTGACTTGGAGGAATACAGAAAATTGCCCAGACCCCTGGTCTCCTGGTGCTGGGGTCCCCAGCTCAAGACTCCTTCCTGAGAGTGCAGCCTCCTTGGTACCTCAGCAGGGAGCAGTGCCCCAGGTAGGCATGAAGCTAAAGGGGAGGATGAAGCTTCAGTGCGGAAGAAATGGTGAGATTCAATCCTTGGGTGTTTTCTCAGGCACCTTCCACTCTAATTCACAGTCCAGTAAGTCGACATTCCCTAAGGCTCTGGTTGCAGATGGAACCAGAGTTGGGTATGAAGAAGTGCTGCCACCTTGTGGACATTTCTTGGAACTACACTGGTCAACCAGTGCTTACTGGCACCTCCAATTCACAAGGGGGGCAGTTAATGACAGCTGCTCTCAGGAAAGGTCATGTGGTGGGTATTGCAGAAATCAATTCCAAACAAAACCAACTTTCAAGAAGCCAACTGTAACAGGTAAAATTTCCTCACGCCCCTTAAGGAAAAAATAAGACCCAATCAGTCCAAGGACAAGATACTCCACCTCCCTACTTATTACAGGAGGAATGCCAATCAAAACAGCAAGAAATCAATCCCCATCTGACTGAATGGCCATCCTGACTATTAGCAGACACTAAATATTAGAGAGACCCTGGAGATGAGCGAACCTTCCTTCATATTCTGTGGGAATGGACCTTGACAACAGCCCCTAGAAAGGACAGCCTCCACAGACCAGAAAGTAAATTTCAATAGAGGTAAGCCTAGAATTTTAATACCCACACCTGGGCCTATATTACGAAAAACAGTCATTCAAAATAACACATGCACCCCAACGTTCACCACAGACCCGAGAAAATGCCCCTCACCAGACTAAATCTTAAAGAAATGTGGTACATATATACAACGGGCTTTAATCAGACATGAGAAGCTGCCACTGACATTATGAGAGTCTGCCAATAGTCCCCACGAGGATGGACTCTGGAGGACCATACGCTAAGTGAAGTCAGCAACAGAGGGAGACACCAGCAGAAGATGTTCCCTGTAGGCAAGATTTAAAAAAGAAATAAGGGGAAGTAATTTACAACATGAAGACAGCCTGAGAATTGAAGCACAAAGAATTCCAAAGGGAAAAAAATGAAAAAGCCAATGAATGAGGAGCTCAGGAAGGGAATGGCAACCCACTCCAGTATTCTTGCCTGGAGAATTCCATGGGCAGCAAGTGGTGGGCTACAGTCCATGGGGTTGCGAAGAATCGGACAGAATGAGCGACTAACACATAACACTAACATATACCCAAAAAGCTGTCTGTATCTGTAATAGATAGTCCGCAGGATTATCTCCTTTCTTCATTCTTCCACATTTACACAGAAATCTGTATGTCTAACAGATACTGCACAGAGAACTTTGTTTGAAATCCTGCAATAACCTCTAGGGCAAAACAACCCAAAGAAAGAACAGTATGTTAATACATGCTAAGTCGCTTCAGTCATGTCTGACTCTCTGCAACCCCATGGACTGTAGCCCACCAGGTTCCTCTGTCCAGGGGATACTCCAGGCAAGAATACTGAAGTGGGTTGCCATTGCTTCCTCTCAGGGATCTTCCTGGAGGATGTTAATATATGTCATTTTGAACCAGGTGGCTGTATACTGATGACAAGAACCAAATGGCAGACCAGCCATATTCCCGTATAGCATCACCATTAGATTAAAGAAAATCAAAGCCTAGTTAATTAACTCCCACCTCCCTGACTTGGGCTTCTATCCCATCCCTGGAGTCTGAGCAGCCTTGGATCCTATGACTGACCTGGAGTGGGACTGAACAGCTGGGCACAGTATCCTTAATTGAGTCCCCTCTTCAACCCATACTGTCTGGTTTGCTCTGGCTGCAACCAGACATCCTAGCTCAACCAAGGGATGGTTGCCCAACCCTCTGGCCTTGAGCTTTGAAAAGTAACTTAGTCCCCAAATCAGTCCTCTTTCCTGAGAGTGCAGCCTCCTAGGCACCTCAGCAGGGTTCTGTGGGCAAGGCAGGGATGAGTTGAGAGGTGAAGAGTGAAGCTTTGGGGGAAGAAGTAGTGGAACACAAGCCCTTGGGTGTTTACTCAGGCACCTTCCACTCTAAGTCTCAGCCCAGGAGGCTGACATTCACTAAGGCATTCACTAAGCAGACATTCAAGAAACCAGAGCTGAGCATGAAGCTACAAGTCAACCAGCAGTGCTTACTCACACCTCCAGTTCACAAGGTCTGTGGGGCTGTTAATGAAAGCTGCCCTCAGGAAAGGATCTGGGGCTGGCACTGCAGAAGTAAATTCCAAACACAAGCAGTTTTCAAGAAGCCAGTTGCAACAGGTAAATTTTCCTGACATCCTTTAAAGAAAAGAATAAAAGAAAAACAAAAACTCCCACCCTGCAACAGGATAAGATGCTCAACACCCCTAATCTTTACAGGAGGATGCGAATCAAAATGACAAATCAAATCCCACCACTCAGAATGGCCATTCTCATGTCACAAAAAATAATGCTGGAGTGAGTCAGGAGGAGAGAGAACCCCCTGCACAGTACATGGGAATGGAGATCGGCAACAGCCACTAGAAAGGACAGCCTCCCCATGCCAGGAGAAAAAAAAAAAAAAACCTTTCTAGACAACTTAGCCTAGGATCTGGCGTTCCCACACGTGGGCCCGAGAAAAACCATCATTCCAAAACACACATACACCCCAATGTTCACTGCAGCACTACATACAGTAGCCAAAACACAGGCCCAGGAAAATGTCTACTGACACAGTAAAGCTTAAAGAAGATGTGGTACACATACACAATGGACCATTACTCAGCCTTGAAAAACCGCCACTGAAATTATGGAATTATTCCACTGGTCACAAGGATGGACCTTGGAGGATCGTACACTAAATAAAGTCAGGCAGACAGAGTAAGAAAATAGCATATGCTGTGAATTCCAGGCAAAATTAAAAGAAGAAACAGAAGAACACAAAAAGAGAATCTGAGAACTCAAACACAGAGGGTTCCAAAAGAGTTGAAAAAGCAAGGATGAATTAGAAGGATGGGACTAACATATACACAGAAATCAGTGTCTAAAATAGATAATCCAAAAGGATTCCCTCTTCTCTTCTTTCCTTGCCCCTTCCTCCCACAAATGGGTTTCCCTTGTGGTTTAAACAGTAAACAGTAAATCTGCCTGCAATACAGGGGACCTGGGTTCAATCCCTGGATCAGGAAGATCCCCGGAGGAGGAAATGGCTACTCACTCCAGTATTCTTGCCTGGAGAATTCCATGGGCAGAGGAGCCTTGCCGAGCTATAGTCCATGGGGTGGCAGAGAGTCAGACATGACTGAGCAAATAATACTTTCACCTTTAAAAAAAAAAAAAACTTTCCTCCCACAAATACAGAAATCTTGGAATCTCTGAAGAATATACAGAAATCTACATCACTAACATATACATAGAAATCTATATCTGTAATAGATAATCTCCAAGGATTATCTCCTTCTTGGCTTCATTCCTACACATATAAAAAAAATCTGTATGTCTAACATATATACCAAAATCTGTATCTCTAATAGATACTTCACAAAGACCTGATGTTCAGCATGGTGAACTTTGCTAGACCTTCAGCAATTACTCTGTGGTGAAAGAATCCAAAGAAAGGGATATGCTGTATGTGCGTGCCATACTAAATCAGGCAGCAGTAATCTAATGACAAGCAAAAAACTTCAAGTCAACTATACTCCAATATAGCCCTGGCATGAGATTAAAGAAAAGAAAAGAAAAAATTCAACGACTAGTTTACTCCCTCTGACATCCCTGACTTAGGCCGCTCCCCTATTCCTGGAGCCTGAGCAGGCTTGGGTTCAATGACTGGCCTGGAATCAGGTTGAGAGAGCTGGGCAGGATGTCTTTCATTGAGCCCCCTCTTAAACCTGTACTGTCTGGTTTACTCTGGGTGGGACCAGAGTCCCAAATGCACCCAGAGGATGGTGGGTAGACCCTCTAGCCTCAAACCTTGGAAAAGTAACCTAGCCTTCAGGTATCGTGGTACTGGTATCCCCAGTTCAAGCCTCCTTCTTGAGAGTGCAGCCTCCTAGGTAGCTCAACAGGGAGCAGTGCCCCAGGATGGCAAGGAGTCTGGAGGGGATGAGTGGAGATTTAGGGGTCATAAGTAGTAAGATACAAGCCCTCTGGTGTTTGTTCAGACACATTCCACTCTAATTCACAGCCCAGGAAGCCATCTTTCCCTAGGCTCTGGTTGCAGATGGAACCAGAGTTGGGCATGGAGAAGTGCTGCCACCTTGTGGACATTTGCAAGAACTACAACTTGCCCACCAGTGCTTTCTGGCACCTCCAATTCAAAAGGCCTGTGGGGCTGTAAATGACAGCTGCCCTCAGGAAATGTCCTGCGGCAGGTATTGCAGAAATAAATTCCAAACACAACCGATTTTCAAGAAGCCAATGTCAAAGGTCAATTTTCCTCACATCCTGTAAAGAAAGAAAAACAGAACCCAAACGGTCACAGGGAAAGATGCTCAGCATCCCTAATTATTACAGGAGAAATATCAATCAAAATGACAACAAGAAATCAAATCCAACCTATCAGAATGGCCATTCTCACAAGTCTGCAAACAATAAATGCGGGAGAGAGCTGGGTAGTGATGGAACCTACTGATACGGTCAGTGGGAATGGAGCTTGCCAAAGCCCTAGAAAGTACAGCCTCTACATGCTAGAAAAAAAATCTTCCAAAAAACTAAGCCTAGAATCTCACATACCCCCAACTGGGCCTATATTCAAGAAAACCATCATTCAAAAAGACATGTGCACCCCAGCATTCACTGCAGCACTAGTTACAGGAGCTAAGACACAGATCAAGATGTCTTTGGACACACTGAAGGTTAAAGAAGATGTAGTACATATATACCATGGACTATCATTCAGCCATGGAAAAAAGCTACTAAAATTATGAAAGTATGCCACTAAAAGTCACAAGGATGGAACTTGGCGTATTACAGACTAAGTGAAGTCAGCCAGGCAGAGAAAGAAAATAGCACATGATGTCCCTTGTAGACAAAATTTAAAAATAGATACAAAGGAGCAAATTTACAACACAAAAAGTGACTCTGAGAATTCAAACACAAACAGAAGTTTTTAAGAAAAAGTGAAAGAATAGGATGAATTGTGACATCAGAGCCAACAGAGACACAGAAATCTGGATCTGTAATAGATAATTCAGAAGGATTATCTTTCTTTCTTTTCTTCCTTCTATCAAATATACACAGAAATTTGTATCTCTAAATGTACAGAGAAATCTCTATCTATAATAGATAATCCAAGATCATTATCTCCTTCCTTCCTTCCAGATATGCACTGAAATCTGTATCTCTAACGTACTCACAGAAATCTGTATTTGTATTAGGTAATCCACAAGGATTATCTCTTGCCTCCCTTCCTTTCTTCCAGCACAAGTACACAGAAATACTTATTTCTAACATATACATAGAAGTTCGTTGCTGTAACAAATAATCCACAAGGACTAAGCCTTAAGTAAACAATGATTAATAAATAGAGGAAAACAATAGAATAGGAAAAACTAGAGATCTCTGCAAGAAAATCAGAGATACCAAGGGAACATTTCATGCAAAGATGGGCTCAATAAAGGACAGAAATGGTATAGACCTGACAGAGGCAGAAGGTATAAAGAAGAGGTGGTAAGAATACACAGAAAAACTACACAAAGATGGTCTTAATAACCATGATGGTGTGATCACTCACCTAGAGCCAGACATCCTGGACTGCAAAGTCAAGTGGGCTTTAGGAAGCATCACTACGAACAAAGCTAGTGGAGGTGATGGAATTCCAGCTGAGCTATTTCAAATCCTAAAAAATAATGTTGTGAAAGTGCTGCACACAATATGCTAGCAAATTTGGAAAACTCAGCAGTTGCCATAGGACTGGAAAAGGTCAGGTTTCTTTCCAATCCCAAAGAAGGGCAATGCCAAAAATGTTCAAACTACCACACAATTGCACTCATCTCACACGCTAGCAAGGTAAGGTCCAAATCCTTCAAGCTAGGCTTCAATGAACCAAGAACTTTCAGATGTACTAGCTGGATTGAGAAAAGGCAGAGGAACCAGAGATCAAATTGTTAACATCTGTTGAATCATAGGAAAAGAAAGAGAATTCCAGAAAACCATCTACTTCTGCTTTATTGACTATGCTAAAGCCTTTGACTGTGTGGATCACAAGAAACTGTGGAAAATTCTTAAAGAGATGGGAATACCAGACCAACTTACTTGCCTCCTGAGAAACCTGAATGCAGGGCAAGAAGCAACAGTTAGAACCAGACATGAAACAATAGACTGGTTCCAAACTGGGAAAGGAGTATGTCAGGCTGTATATTGTCACTGCGCTTCAGTTCAGTTCAATTCAGTCGCTCGGTCATGTCCTGCTCTTTGCGATCCCATGGACTGCAGCACACCAGGCTTCCCTGTCCATCACCAACTCCCAGAGCTTACTCAAACTCATGTCCATTGAGTCAGTGATGCCATCCAACCATCTCATCCTCTGTCGTCCCCTTTTCCTCCTGCCTTCAATCTTTCACAGCATCAGGGTGTGAAATACCAGGCTGGATAAAGCACAAGGTGAAATAAAGATTTCTGGGACAAAAACAGAAATATAGACCAATGAAACAAGATAGAGAGCACAGGGATAAACCCACTCATCTATGGGTACCTTGTTTTTTATAAAGGAGCCAAGAATACACAATGGGGCAAAGACAGCATCTTCAATAAGTGGTGCTGGGAAAACTGGACAGTTACATGCAAAAGAATGGAATTATTTCACTTCATAATGCCATACACAAAGATAAACTCAAAATGGATTAAAGACCTAAATATAAGACCAGAAACTATAAAACTCTTAAAGGAAAACATAGGCAGAACACTCAGTGACATAAATCAAAGCAAGATCTTCTATGGCCTACCTCCTAGAGTAATGGAAATAAAAACAAGAATAAACAAGTGGGACCTCGTTAAATTTAAAAGCTTTTGCATAAATAACAGAAACTACAAACAAGATGAAAAGACAACTCTCAGAATGGGAGAAAATAATAGCAAATAAAACAACTGACAAAGGATTAATTTCTAAAATATACAAGCAGCTTATATAACTCAATACCAGAAAAACAAACAACTCAATCAAAAAGTGGGAAAAAGACATTTCTCCAAAGAAGACATACAGATGGCTAACACACACATGAAAAGATGCTCAATATCACTCATTATTAGAGAAATGCAAATCAAAACTATGATGAGATACCACTTCACACTAGTCAGAATGGCCATCATCAAGAAGTCTACAAACAATAAATGCTGGAGAGGGTGTGGAGAAAAGGGAACACTCTTGCACTGCTGGTGGCAATGTAAATTGATACAGCCACTATGGAAGACAGTATGGAGACTTCTTAAAAAGCTAGGAATATGACTACCATATGACCAGCATATGATATGACTAGCTACCATATGACTAGCAATCCCACAGGGTATATAGACTGTAGGGAACAAGGTATAAGGAAGGTTGAGAAGTGCTTGCAAACGAGACTCTCAACCAGGGCTGAATATTCTTGCAAACGAGATGTTCAGCTAAGAATCCTCTGTTTGTTCCCGTGGGAAAAGAACATTTCTTGCACACAAGGATGTTTCTCTGATTCCTCAAAAGGAACAGACCCAGGGACAGAATGGATTCTAAGTTGATAAGGAAGTTCCCCAAAACAAAGTCTTAGCTGCAGTAAATAAGTCAAGGTAAAGCTTATCTCGCCCTGTGCCTGCGCACTGTATAGTCTCTGAATCAGTGCTTGGCAACTTGCCCTGTAGGTTGTTGTGCAAGGGATATAAAATAAAGCAGCTGTAAGAAGCAAGTGTTAAAATACAAAGATTCAAACCACTCTGCTGTGTTGGTGTTTCATTCCGTCGCCAGCATCTGGCGCCCAGCCCGGGGCACGACGGAACCGAAAGGGTAAGCACCCCAGGGCAAAACGCTGAAAGGGGGACTTTCAGGAAATAGAGTAAAAGAGAAAAGAAAAAAATCTGAAAGGGTGAGCACCCCGGGGCTAAATGCTGAAAGGGGGACTTTTGAGAAAAAGAGAAAAGAAAAAAAAATCCGGAAGGGTGAGCACTCTGGAGCGAAACGCTGAAAGGGGGACTTTCAAGAAAAAGAAAAAACTATGGGGAATTCCCTGTCTTTAAAGTCACAATATATGGAGCTGGTTAAGGGGCTCCTGCATTCTATAGGAATTAAAACGTCTACTCGCCGCTTGAGTGAGTTGTTCTGTCTTATAGAGCAGCATTGCTATTGGTTTCAATATCAAACAGAAGTACAACTGAATTTGAAGGAATGGAAAGTGGTGCAGAAAGAGTTAAGAAGGCAGCATCAAAAAGGAAATGTGATTCCTTTAAGGCTGTGGACTCTATGTAGCGCTATAACACAGGCTTTAAAATTAATGGCTGCTGATAGTGAGGCTGTCTCATGTTCTCTTAAGAAGGAAGATCCCCTGTATGAGGATGTGCCTATGAGTGAGAAGGAAGATGCAGGTGAAAGGGGGGCTTCATCTCGGCCTCCGCTCAAACCCGCAGATGATAGTAAAGATTCATCCACTGAGCCAGATAGAGATGTGAGTTCTGGGGAGGATTCAGATTTTGTAGAGGCAATGACTACTGCCTTTCGGAAGGTTTTATCAAATAAAAAGCGAACTTCCAAGGCTGTTAAATCTTCTGCACCGCTCTACGCATCCCTATTTCCAGCAGCTGCCGATAAGGCTGAGGTAGGGAGAGAGAATCAGCGATTTACATTTCCTGCTACTAAGTTCTATGATGATGATGATCTTTCAGCGCCCCCTGGAGGTTTTGTGGATCCACCTCGCCTCTTTCCCATTATACGTCAGCATGATGCACGGGCGGGAATGATTAATGTTCAATATATGCCTTTGGAGTATAAATTTTTTAAAGATCTTAAGGCCGCTGTTTCTCAATATGGCCCCCAATCTCCTTTTGTGTTATCAATGTTAGAGAATGTGGGAACTTCTAAATTAATTCTTCCTCTTGATTGGGAATCTATAGCTCAAGCTGTTTTAGAAGGATCTCAATGGTTACAGCTTCGTAGTTGGTGGGAAGAAGAAGCCCGAAAACAACCTAGGATTAATGAGGGACAAAATCCACAAGGTCCTTTAGAAGATAAGTTGATGGGAGAAGGGCAGTATCGAGCTTTGAGGGAACAAGTTCAGTACACAGATCAGGAATTACAAAAGGTGCGTCAGGTTTTCTTAAGGGCGTGGCGTAGAGTGGTACCTACTGGACAGGCTCAACCGTCTTTTGTGAAAACTATACAAGGTCCTAATGAGCCTTATACAGATTTTTTGGCCCGCCTTCGGGTGGCTATTGAACGGACAGTCGGTCAAGATGAGATCTCAAAAATTTTACTTGATACATTGGCATATGAAAATGCTAATCCAGAATGTGAAAGGATTTTGGGACCTTTAAAAGGACAAGGGGCTTCTGTGGCTGAGTTCATAACAGCATGCTCTGGAGTTGGAAGAGCTAAACATCAAGCCTCTGTTTTTGCAGCAGCTTTGGCAAAGGTTGTGAAACCTCAGAGGGGAAGAAACTGTTTTAATTGCGGGAAGCCAGGACATTTTCGGAAAGATTGCAAGAGACAAAAAGATGAGCCAAAAAATGAACGATTGCCAGAAAAGCGACAGCCCTCAGGTCTTTGTAGGAGATGTGGCAAGGGGAAGCATTGGACTCAGGATTGTAAATCCAAAACTGATCGGGAAGGGAATCCCTTAAGTGCCCCTTTGTTGGGAAACTTCCCAGTGGGCCTGAGCTCCTGGGGCCCAGGAACAGTACCGGGAGCTCCTTGCCAGTTTCCTGCACAGGTCAATGCCAATCTCGACAGCCAGTTTCCTCGAATGGTGCTCAAATGATGATTTCAGATTTGAAGGCTGCTACATTAGGTAGTGCAGCTGCAGATCTTCCATTAGCTGAAAATGTTATTTTATCCCCAGGAGGAGGTGTTTATAAATTACGGACTAATGTTTTTGGCCCATTACCAAGAGGAACTTTTGGGTTAATTTTGGGACGAAGTAGTGCAACATTAAGAGGATTGATTGTATACCCAGGAGTAATTGATTCTGACTATGTCAGGGAAATTTTAATTATGGTTTCTACATCACAAACTCTTTCTTTACTAGCAGGGGAACGGATTGCACAACTTCTCTTGTTACCTTATCATCCGTTTTCTTCATATTCAAATGAGAGAGTCGGTGGTTTTGGAAGTACGGGAAAAAGTATACTTTGGGAAATGCTCATTAATGACTCTCATCCTTTAATGTCACTGATTATTGAAGGTAAACAGTTTGAAGGATTAGTGGATACAGGAGCAGATGTTTCGGTTATTTCTCTCCAGCAGTGGCCTAATGACTGGAAAAAAGAAAAAATTCCTCTTGTTTTAACAGGCTTAGGATCAATAGCAGATGTGTGGAGAAGCGCTCAACCTTTGTCATGCCAATTGTCTAATGGAAAGAAAGTATTTATTTATTTTTACATTGTTAATATACCTATTAATATCTGGGGAAGGGATCTTTTATTTTCTTTAGGAACAATGCTCACCATCTTGTCAGAAAACTTGTAGCCACTGCTCAGATTCCTCAAGCTCTCCCATTGAAATGGTTAACTGATGTCCCTAAATGGGTTGAGCAGCGGCCGCTTCCAAAAGTGAAGCTCGAGGCTTTAGAACAATTAGTAGAACAGCTTCAATCTGGCCATATCAAACCTTCCACGTCTCCTTGGAATTCCCCTGTTTTTGTCATTAAGAAAAAATCTGGTAAATGGAGAATGTTGACTGATTTAAGGGAAGTTGACAAATGTATAGAACCTATGGGAGCTTTGCAATTAGGTCTCCCTTCTCCTGCTTTGATTCCACAAAATTGGTCTTTGATGGTTTTAGATTTGAAGGATTGTTTTTTTTAATATTCCTTTGCAAATAAAAGATAGAAATAAATTTGCTTTTACTATTCCAGTGTATAATCATGGGCAGCCCGTAAAACGTTATCAATGGACAGTGTTGCCTCAAAGAATGATTAATAGCCCTACACTTTGTCAGGAGTTTGTTGATCGTGCTCTTATTACTGTGAGGCAACAGTTTTCTAATTGTCTTCTCTATCATTATATGGATGATCTTCTATTGGCAGCTCCTAGTAAAGAGGAACGAGATAAATTTTTTATTCATGTGAAGAAAGCTTTAAGTGATTTGAATCTTCAAATTGCTCCTGAAAAAATTCAAACTGAATTTCCTATTTCATATTTAGGTGCTATTTTGGAACGACAAAGAATAAAACCTCAAAAGGTCCAAATTAGACGAGATAATTTGAAAACTCTTCATGATTTTCAGAAGCTTTTGGGTGATATTAACTGGTTATATCCCATATTAGGGATCCCTACACATTAACTGCGTCATTTATTTTCTACTTTGGAGGGTGATGCTGCTCTTAACAGTCCTCGATCTCTTACTTCTCAAGCAAAAGAGGAATTATCCTTTGTAGAGCAACGGTTGAATGAAGGGTTTCTTACTTATCTACAACAGGATCAACCTATATATTTCATAGTGTTCCATACTCCCTATTCTCCTACTGGAGTTATTGCTCAATCTGCAGGGTTGATTGAGTGGGTATTTTTGCCCAATAACTATACAAAAAAGCTTACTACTTATATGGATAGAATTGCTTTCCTTATTTTGAAAGGTCGAGGCCATATTACTCAGTTAATTGGAAGTGACCCTCAAACAATTATTACTCAACTTACTTCCACCCAAATTTCTAATTGCTTACAGTTTAATGAAAATTGGCAGATAGCTCTTGCATCTTATTCAGGGACTTTTTCTAATCAATATCCTCAATCTAAAATGATAGATTTTCTTTGACATACATCAATGGTTTGTAAATCTCCTATATCTAATACTCCAGTTGAAGGAAAAACTATTTTTACAGATGCCAATAAAAATACTGCTGGCTATTGGACTGATACTATTTCTAAAGTCGTTCCACATTCCTTTTCTTCCGTGCAGCCTGCTGAACTTTGGGCCATTTGTTTGGCATTACAGGATTTTTTTTGATATTCCTATTAATATTGTTTCTGATTCTAAATATGCAGTCTTTTCATGTATTTATCTTCCTGAAGCCACTCTACCGGTAACTTTAAAAACTAATATTGATAAATTATTTTTTCAGGTTCAACAATTATTAATTAGGCGAACTAACCCTGTCTTTTTTACTCATATTTGAGCTCATTCTTCTCTCCCCAGACCATTATCTCAAGGAAATGCAAATATAGATGCCTTACTTTATCTTTTACAGTCTGCAACACAAGAACATTGCTTACATCATACTAATTCTAAAGGGTTACAAAAAACTTATTCGTTAACACGAAAACAAGCTCAACGCATTGTTCGTTCTTGTTCCATATGTGCACCATTTATTTTGCCCTTTGCCCCTCCTGGAGTAAATCCCAGAGGATTACAATCTAACCAAATCTGGCAAATGGATGTTGTTTTTATTTCTTTATTCGGTAAACAGAAATATGTTCATCATACTATAGATACTTATTCTCATTTTCAATGGGCTACAGCTTTAAGTTCAGAAAAGGCAGATTCTGTTATTACTCATTTACTATTTTGTTTTGCTATTATGGGCATACCTATAGAATTAAAAACTGATAATGCTCCTGCATATCAATCCTCTAAATTATCTCAATTTTTAGAACAATATCATATTAAGCACACTTTTGGTATTCCTTATAATAGTCAAGGACAAGCTATAATTGAAAGAGCTAATCGGACTCTTCGAGAATACATTGAAAAAATAAGAAAGGGGGAAAAGGGTGTGATATCACCAAGGGATGTATTAAATAAAACACTATTAACTCTTAACTTTTTGAATGTCTGGGGAAAAAGTAAGATGGCTCCAGCAGAACAGCATTTTGGCAATTCAGAAAAGAAGACAAAAAAGCTTTGAACATTCCCAGGTATGGTATAAGGATGAGATAAAGGGATGGATTCCGGCAGTACTTCACTTCTTGGGGCGAGGGTATGCTTTTATTTCCGTGAATAATTCCAGGATCTGGGTTCCATTGAGATTGGTGAAGTTGCAGGATGAGCGACCGGTTCGTGCGCCAGTTTCAGGAACTGTCAATGCAGAGGACTTTCACCTTTGTGACAAGAGAGGCAGGTCCACCGACATGGGGACAGTTGAAGAAACTGACTCAAGAAGCTGAGAAAACATTGCAGAAAGCAGGACAACCATTGAATCCTACTAATCTTTTGTTGGCCATGATGGCGGTGGTAACTTGTCAGGTAATGTATGTGGAAGCCACAAACTATACCTATTGGGCCTATATCCCTAATCCTCCTTTGGTGCGGGCGGTGTCCTGGGGTGAAGTAGAAGTCCAAGTTTGTACTAACGAAACTAATTTTTTCCCTCCACCTGATTGTGGGGGGATTGAGCAATTATCCCAGCATGTACAGAATTATAACTTTACTAATCTTACTATAGCAGCTGAAGGTATTCCTTTATGTATAGGAGGGCATTCTTTTTGTCTGTCTACAAAAACACACTCACATCATTCTTGTAATACTTGGGGAGTTAATTATAGGGGACAACACTTCGCAGTTTTTACTGTGCTCATTTCTTCTCGTGGCTTTAATACTTCACGGTCTTATTTAAATAAGAGTAAGAGGATACATATGTCCCTCTGCCCTGCTTCATTTTTTGAAGCATCTTTATCACGTCTGGAGTGGGAACATTGCAGGGATCATGACCCTCGTCTAGTTATGAATTTTTCAAATCATGTAATTGTAGATTGGAGTCCTACTCATGGAGAATTTTTAGAAAAATGGTCTAATCGATCTTTAAAATGGCATCGCATAAATGGTACCTTGAATGGTCAAGGAAATGAAACTGTAAAATGGCAACATTTTGCATTGGTTCCACCTCCATTACAAATGGATGGGCACCCTCAATTACAAGGAGACATACGGAAATTATGGGCAGTGTCAGGTGACCTTACTATATGGACGGGAAACTTTACTTTAAATATTAATGATCCTAAGGGGCCATTTCAAGTTCATTTGCATATTAATAAATCTTACTCTGCTATAGCATGTGTAAAATTTCCTTATTCTTTACTGTATGGGCAGTGGATTTGGAATGAAATTTTGGGAGTTATATCATGTTCTGATTGTAACTTGACTCAATGTATAAATCATTCCTGGTGGGAAAATGTTGAAAACAAGATGGTCCATTCCAGTAAATTACTCTTTGGTCATTGTGAAAGCACGGACTGAACTTTGGTTGCCTGCTAATCTTACTCGACCTTGGTCGGACTCTTTTGCTGTCCCTCATCTTGTGAATGCTGTACAAACTCTTCTCCATCGATCTCGAAGAATGCTTGGCATTGTCATCGCATCAATTCTCGCCGTGGCTTCAGTAACAGCAACAGCAACTGTAGCAGGTCTTGCTTTGCATCAGGGCATCCAGACTGCTGATTTTGTCAGGGAGTGGCATAAGGATACTCATTTATTGTGGCAACAACAGCATGATTTGGACGCTCAATTGGCTACTGATGTATTGAATTTACAACTCACTGTTTCCTGGTTAGGAGATCAAGTGACTGTGTTAGCTACAAAGAGTGTGTTAAAATGTGATTGGAACTCATCTCACCTATGTGTAACCCCTGTTCCCTTTAATATGAGTGAGGGTTAAGAAAAGGTGAAAAGGTCTTTAGTGGGACACCAGAATTTAACTGCTTAAATTATAGAATTGAAACAAACTATATTGTCAACTTTTAGTAAGACGCTGCCTGATATTCTTGGTTCTGATATACTGAAGAGTCTTCAAGAAGGATTAGATAACCTTAATCCTTTACGGCATGTATCTACATTGTTAACAACATCCTTTGTAAATACTTTGTTAATTGTTGCTTTATGTTTTATTGCTTTTATAGTCTACCTGCGCTGGCAAAAAGGGAAACAATTGAAAGAAGAAGCTTTGCGTATTCAAGTGCGTATTCAGCACCTGCAAGAAAAGAAAGGGGGAGATGTAGGGAACAAGGTATAAGGAAGGTTGAGAAGTGCTTGCAAACGAGACTCTCAACCAGGGCTGAACATTCTTGCAAACGAGATGTTCAGCTAAGAATCCTCTGTTTGTTCCCGTGGGAAAAGAACATTTCTTGCACACAAGGATGTTTCTCTGATTCCTCAAAAGGAACAGACCCAGGGACAAAACGGATTCTAAGTTGATAAGGAAGTTCCCCAAAACAAAGTCTTAGCTGCAGTAAATAAGTCAAGGTAAAGCTTATCTCGCCCTGTGCCTGCGCACTGTATAGTCTCTGAATCATAGTGCTTGGCAACTTGCCCTGTAGGTTGTTGTGCAAGGGATATAAAATAAAGCAGCTGTAAGAAGCAAGTGTTAAAATACAAAGATTCAAACCACTCTGCAGTGTTGGTGTTTCATTCCGTCGCCAGCAATAGACATATACTCTGAGGAAACCAAAATTGAAAAAGATGCATGTACCTCAATGTTCACTGTAGCAGCATTTACAATAGCTAGAGCATGGAAGCAACCTAGATGTCCATCAACAGATGAATGGATAAAGAAGCTGTGGTATGTATGTATATGTGTGTGTATACACACACACACACACACACACTGGAATATTACTTAGCCATAAAAAGGAACACATTTGAGTCAGTTCTAATGAGGTGGACAAACCTAGAGCTTATTATACAGAGTAAGTCAAAAAGAGAAATATAAATATCATATCAGTTCAGTCGCTCAGTCATATCCAACTCTTTGCAACCCCATGGATTGCAGCACTCCAGGCCTCCCTGTCCATCACCACCTCCCGGAGCTTACTCAAACTCATGTCCATTGAGTCAGTGATGTCATCCAACCATCTCATCCTCTGTCATCCCCTTCTTCTTCAGCCTTCAATCTTTCCCAGCATCACTCTCCACAGAGTGGTGTTTCAGGAAATGGGATTTGGCCAAGGGATAGGGGTAAAGAAGAAAGAAGGAATGGGACATAAGCCTTAAGTGTTTCTTCTGGCACTTTCCACTCTAATTGACAATCCAGGAACACGACTTTCCCCAAGGCTCTATTTCCTCAGTAAGGAGTTGGGCATAAAGACATGCTGCCACCTTGTGGCCATTTCCCATAACAACCACTTTAAAATAGATGCTCCTGAGCACTTAACATTCACAAGGCCTGAGGGGCTTAAGTGAAAAAACACCTGCCCTCAAGAAATGTCCTAGGGGAGGTCATCGGAAAAACATTAAAACAGAGAAGTCATTCAATAAGCCAATTTGAATAAGTAAGTTTAACTCACACTGTTTTAAAAAATCACATGCAAGGATGTCAACATCACTAAATATGAGAGAAATGCAAATCAAAGCTTCAACAAGGTATCACCTCACACCAGTCAGAAAGGCCATAGACAGAAATGCTACAAACAATAAATGCTGGAAAGGGTATACAGAAAAGAGAACCTTCCTACACTGATGCTGGGAATGGAAATTGGTAGCAGCCACTTGGAGGACATTGGGCAGGTTCCTTAGCATGAAAATGAGAATGAAATTAGACTACTCCCTAACACCAAACACAAAAATAGGCAGCAAGTAGATGAAAGGTCTAAACACAAGGACAGATACAATGGAACCCTTGAGTAAAGAAAGCAGAACACATGTTGACATAAAATGCAGCAAGATCTTTTTTGATCCACCTCTAAGAATCAGTACAAATAAAACAAAAATAAACAAATGGGACATAATAGATATTAAAAACATTTTCACAACAAAGGAAACTATCAGTGAAAGAAAAAGATGATCAGAATAGAAAAAAATTCATGCAAAAGAGAATAGCCACAGGAAAATTATCTCTACACATACAAACAACTCATAAAGCTCAATAAAATCCAGTAAAAAATTGGCCCAAGATCTAAATGCACATTTCTCCACAGAAGGCATAGAGATGGCTATAAAGCACAAGAAAAGATTTTCAGCATCACTAGTTCTTAGAGAAAGGCAAATCAGTTGTCCAATGAATCAGAATGATTGTTTCAAAAACTCTACAACAATAAATTCTGCAGAGAGAAGAAAACCCTCCCACCATGGGTGGGAATATAAATGGGTACATCCACTAGGGAAAACACTATGGAAGTTCTCTAAAACACTAAACATAAAAAAAACCTAAGCACGAAAGTACCAAGTAATCCAGCAATTCATACCTAGGCATAGACCAGAGAAGACAAAAGTTTTAAAAGATACCTGCCCCTCAACGATTACAGCAACAGTAGGTTCAATAGCAAAGACCAGGAAGCAACTTAAATGTACAAGGACAGATGAATGGATACAGAAGATGTGGATACACACAATGCAATATTACTTAGAAATAAAGAGGGATGGATGAGATGGCACCATTTTCAGTTACAGGGAAGAAACTAAAGATGAGCATACTATGTGAACTGAGACAGGGAAAGACAGGTATTATAGGATATCGTTTCCGGTGGAACCTAAAAATGGATACGTCAAGGCTGTATATTGTCACCCTGCTTATTTAACTTATATGCAGAGTACATCATGAGAAACACTGGGCTGGAAGAAACACAAGCTGGAATCAAGATTTCCAGGAGAAATATCAATAACCTCAGATATGCAGATGACACTACCCTTATGGCAGAAAGTGAAGAGGAACTAAAAACCTCTTGATGAAAGTGAAAGAGGAGAGTGAAGAAGTTGGCTTAAAGCTCAACATTCAGAAAACAAAGATCATGGCATTCAGTCCCATTACTTCATGGGAAATAGATGGGGAAAGAGTGGAAACAGTGTCAGACTTTATTTTTTTGGGCTCCAAAATCACTGCAGATGGTGACTGCAGCCATGAAATTAAAAGACGCTTCCTCCTTGGAAGAAAAGTTATGACCAACCTAGATAGCATATCCAAAAGCAGAGACATTGCTTTGCCAACTAAGGTCCGTCTAGTCAAGCTATGGTTTTTCCAGTAGTCATGTATGGATGTGAGAGTTGGACTGTGAAGAAGGCTGAGCACTGAAGAATTGATGCTTTTGAAATGTGGTGTTGGAGAAGACTCTTGAGAGTCCCTTGGACTGCAAGGGGATCCAACCAGTCCATTCTGAAGGCAATTAGCCCCGGGATTTCTTTGGGAGGAATGATGCTAAAGCTGAAACTCCAGTACTTTGGCCACCTCATGCGAAGAGTTGACTCATTGGAAAGACTCTGATGCTGGGAGGGATTGGGGGCAGGAGGAGAAGGGGACGACAGAGGATGAGATGGCTGGATGACATCACTGACTCGATGGACGTGAATCTGAGTGAACTCCGGAGTTGGTGATGGATAGGGAGGTCTGGCATGCTGCGATTCACGGGGTTGCAAAGAGTTGGACACGACTGAGAGACTCCACTGAACTGAAAAATGGATACAAATGAACTTTTTACAAGAGAATCAGCCTCAGAGATTTAAAAAAGAAACTTATGGTTACCAAAGAAGAAAGTTGAAGGGGGCAGAGAGAAATTAGCTGGTTCAGATAAATATATATACCATAAAAAATGTGCTGACGGATCTTAATAGTCACAAGTCTGACAGGGCTGTAAACGGACACCCACACTCAAGAAATGTCTTGGGGTAAATCATCGGAAAAGAATTCCAAACAGGGCCAACTTTCAGGAAAGCAGATTCAAGAGGTAAATTATACTCACAAGGTGTAAAGTAACAAAAGTACATGGAAACATACTTCACATCAGCAACTATTAAATCAATGTCAATCAAAACTACAATGAAGTATCACCTCACACTGGTCACAATGGCCATCATGGAAAAGATCTGCAAAGAATAAATACTGCAGAGAAAGTACAAAAAAGGGAATCCTCCCACCATCTTGGTGGGAATGTAAATGGTGAATGAAGACACTATTGAAAACAGCAAGAATTTCCTTGAACGCTAAACATACAGGTATCATATGATCCTGCAATCCCACTCCCAGGTTTAGTTCTGGAGAAGTTCATCACTCAAAATGACATGTGCACCCCAATTTTCAGGCTAGCACTATTTACAACAGCCAAGACATAGAATCCACTGAAATGTCCACTGACAGAAAAATGAAGACCATGTGGTATATCTATATACTGGACTACTACTCAGTCATGAAACAGGATGAAATAATGATATTGGCAGCCCCATGGAGGGACTGAGAAATTTTCATACCAAGTGGGGTAAGTCAGAGAAAAGGAAAAATATCCTATTATGTACAGATGGAATCTATAAATTCATACCAATGAACTAATGTACAAAACAGAAATGGATTCACAGATTATAAAGACCAAATTCTGATTATCAAAAGAAAGTTAAAAGGGAGGGATAAATGAAGAGTTTTGATTAATATATAAACACTAATATTTATCAAACAGAGAATCTAATAGGACCTACTGAATAGAGAAGGGAACTCTATTGAAAAAACTGTAATGGCCTATATGAGGAAAAAAATGGAAAAAAGAATAGATATACTTCTATATAAAATCGAATCAAGTTCCTATACACATAAAACCAATGAAACAATGGAAATCAACTCTAGTCCACTATAAAATAAAAATTAAATTACAAAGAAATTAGCTGAGCTTGGTGAAGGGGAAATCAGATAGTAGTGACACTATGAATTAGACATGTGATATGCTATGATATTAATATGACACCTCCAAAGGTTTTCACTCAGCAGAACACACAGTAGCAACCCACTAAGGTGCCTGACCTCATGAATGCAACAAGATGAAGAAAAAGGACCACAAGTTAATCAGGGCAACACCCTCAATTCAGATGTTGGGAATATCAGAGGGGACAGGACACACTGCAGATAAAGACCAGATATGTGGTCTCAGGTACAGGATCTTGTCCCATGTGGAGGGGGTAAGACCACACAATCCCCAGACTCTGCACCTGGTGTCCCACGACCCTTGGTTAGGACACCAGGTCTCTGCTGGTTGGGCCCCTAAGGTGAAAACAAGTGGGCTCCTGTAACCTCCTGGGAAGACATAAAGTAGTGTAGAGTCAATCTCCTCTCCCCACGCTTGTCCCAGGGAAGACCTCCTCTTTTCCTTTTGGTTCTATATGATATTCACTGTTTTTATGGCTGTCATGATAACGTTGAACACACTGCTTTGTTTCTGGCAGGCTCAGTCCTTTCTTGTTCTACTGAGGTGTTGAGAAGACAAACACGAGGTGCAGGGCTGGAAGACGAGGGGTAAGTCTGGTCTCTGCTGAATAGGGATGGCCGATTGGAAGGAGATCACAGCAGCAACCTCACCTGCTGCCCATTGACTTTTTGCCTGATCCGTGTGCCCTGGGATCAATTCACCAGGTGAGCCTGCCTCCCTACTCAACCTGAATGTGCTGGAACATTGGAATGATTACCAGGCAGCCCACCTGAGGGGTCTCCAGGAGGTGAACCCTGCAGGGGACAGACTAGGAGCCCGACTGCAGCACTGACCCTCGGGAGGGCCAGGGAAGCCCACTGAGGAGGGCACGGTTCCCAGAGAAGCCCACCCAGCCCCAGAGTCCAGACATCTGAGCACTGACGCTCAGACGCAGGCACGGAGTTTCCCAGACAGAGACTAGGCCTGCACCCGGGTCTCCACGTCCCAGCGCACACAGAACAGTCAGGCCTAAATGTTCTCATTGTAAAAAGTGCATGGTCAAGTCTCAACATCATCAGTGTAGACTTAGAGAGGTCTAAACCTACCATAGAGAAGGAAATGGCAACCCACTCCAGTATTCTTGCCTGGAGAATCCCAGGGATGGGTGAGCCTGGTGGGCCGCCATCTATGAGGTCACACAGAGTCGGACACAACTGAAGCGGCTTAGCAGTAGCAAACCTACCATGTAGATGGAACTTGGTCAGGTTCAAACTAGTTTAGGGCTGGTCTCCCAGGAGGCACAGGTCACACACATGCAGGGTCTCTCATCATTGGACAGGGGGCTTACCTTCTTGTGGGAACTAGGATGTACATTTCTTGAAGAAGAAATCATCACTAGGCTCCACACTTCACCCACACCAGGAAAGAAAGAATCTTGTCATTAAACATCTCAACAGGCAAAACAACATTACCAATTTCTCTAGACACATGATGGTCAGGATCCAGGGGAGATCCAGGAATTTCTTAGAGTGCAGCCCAGTGTCCTGTAAAGACAGACAGGAAGTGACCTGATTCCAGCATCCCAGGCTTCCAGCAGGAGGCGACCACACTAGAAGCCTCTGAAAAAGTATATTCTTTATCAGAATAAAAATATAGTTGAAATTGCAAGCATACTAATTATTATTTGCAAACCTAAAATATTATTAAGAGCTTGGCACCCTAATCATTGCAGTTCTCATTGGTTCCTTTGTATTCAGATTTTCTGGGTAGAAACAAGCCATCATTTCAAATTAGTTTCTTCTTATTCTGTTATTTGTTGTTATATGAATGAAAGGTCAAATTTGAAAAAAAAATTAGAATTTTTCTGCAAAAAGTACTGACTCAATGAGCCCATAAGCTGCATGTACTTTGCCTTCTAATAGTTTCATTTTCCTCCCTGAAGAAACCTGAACAAATAGCCCTCCTGATTTTGTTAAAATTTATTTATTTTTTAATTGAAGGATAACTGCTTTACAGAATTTCGTTGTTTTCTGTCAACTATCAACATGAATCAGCCATAGGTATTCATATGTCCCCTCCCTCATGAACCTCCCTCCTACCCCCCTCCCCTACCTCTCTAGGTTGTTACAAAGACCCTGTTTGAGTTCCCTGAATCATACAGCAAATTCCCATTGGCTATCTGTTTTACATATGGTATTGCAAGGTTCCATGTTACTCTCTTCATACATCTCACCCCTGATATTTTTGCTTCTCTGTTCAAACTGAGCTAAAATGAAATTGATATACCTATCAACAATTAAGAGTTTTTCAGTTTTGAGATGTCATACCAGGGTAACAGGGACTGGAGAAAATGGAACGCTCCTACGCTACTGGTAAGCAAACCACATCGTTAAAATAAACTTTTGGGTGTTGGTTCAAGTACATACCAGAATATTGTCTGAAATGTTAGTCACTTAGTCGTGTCCAACTCTTTGTGACCCCCATGGACTGTAGCCCTCCAGGCTCATCTGTCCATGGGATTCTCCAAGCAGGAATCTTGGAGTGGGTAGCCATTCCCTTCTCCAGGGGATCTTCCAAACTCAGAGATTAAGCCCAGGTCTCGTGCATTCCAGGCATATTCTTTACCGTCTGAGCCACCAGAGAAGCCCAGAATATTGTACAGACCCCAATTAAAACTGTCTAAAATTCTCACTGACAGGGTCACCACCTTTGGGCATAAGGATGTCCTGCAGTCTTCTGGAAATTCCCCACAGCAGCAACCTTAAAGGTTTTGCTTCTGAATACTTAATATTCACAAATATTGCTGGGCTCTAAATGACACTTGATATCAAGAAGTCTCCAGAGCTAAAGAATAAAAGATGCAAAAAAGGTCAAACTATCAGAAGAAAATACCAAGAGGTAAATACAGTCTATAAGTTTTTCTTAAGAAAGCACAGAAAAAGGTTCTCAGGTGAATAATTAGACACAGGAAAATCAAAATGACAACAATGTATGGCCGTAGAGAAGTCCAAAAGATCACTCTCAAAAATTCTAGAGACAAAGAACGTGAGAGTCAGGTGAAGAAAAAAGACCCTTAGATAGTGCTGGTGAATGTTTACTGGTAATGTTCATTGGAGGACATATGTAGATGTGCATTTTTAACAGCTGAGACAGACAGACCCTATAATCTGGCAGCCCAACTGCTGAGAGTGTATGTGGAGAAAACCAGACTTTAGAAAACTTGTGCACACAAGCACACACTGCAGCAGTTCACAAAATAGCCCAGATATGGAAGTAAGCAAATGTACATGGACAGACGAATGGATAAAGAAAAAGGAATACACGCATGCAAAGAAATACGGTTCTGACTTTAAAAAATGAGATAATGTCAACTGCAGGGACACAGATAAATCTAGAGGCAATATCATTAGGTAAAGTCAGTTAGATGGAGAGAGGGAATTATTATATGATGTCATGTACAGGAAATAGGTACTCACTGCATGCATGCATGCTAAGGTGCTTCAGTACTATGAGCTTATTGACATGTGAAATAAACAGTCTTAGGCAATAAACTTATGGTCACCCACAGGGAATGGTGGGAAAAAAGGCATAAATTAGGAGGGAGAAAATAATTCATACCCACAAATACATAAAAAATAAGTGATCAACATGGGCCTACTTGAGAAAGTGTTGGACTAAACACACTGTAATAACCTACATGATTTTTTTAAAAAACCCAAAAGATGAATATATACAGAAATAAGTATAACTGAACAAGATTTTGTACACCTATAACATAACCTTGTAAGTCATTTTTAGTCCAATTAAAAATACATATTATTAGGGGAAACAAAAGTATTAAAGAGACCCAAGCTTTGGGTGGCTTCTTCTCACATATTCCACTCTAGTTTACAACTGGGCTCTAAGACTACAACTCAGGCCTTGGATCCCATAGTAATAAAACTTGGGCATGAAGGTGTTCCTCTGCCTTGTGTCCATTTTTCAAAACAGCAACCTAAAAATACTGCTCTAGGTTACTTCATATTCACAAGCAGTGCTGGGATCTAAATGATACATGACCTTAAAAAATTTTCAAGGGAATCCCATCAAAACAAGTTAAAAGTTGGCAGACTTTCAAGAAAAATACTTTCAACTGTAAATTCTCGTCATACTGTTTTAAAAAATACCCAAGTTGCTGAACATCGTGATCTATGAGAGATGTGTGAGCCAAGAGCATAATGAGGGATCATTCTGCACCAGTGTGAAAGGCCATTGTGAACATTCTGCAGAGAAGAAACAGTGAAAAGGCAGAGACTATGGAACCCATTTATGGTGCTTGTAGCAGGTAAAAGATAAAAACAGCATAGAGATGAAAATGGAACTGCCTTAAAAAAATAAAGCTACTATCAGATCCTGCAGAAGCACTCCAAGGAATATTTGAGAAGAAGACAACATTTTGAAATGCACATGCAACCGAGTTTGCACTGGACTACACTTTACAATAGCCAAAAAAATGGAAATAAACATATTGTCAACGGGGAGATAAACGGATAAAGAAAAAGAGACCCATGTACACAATGGAACATGACTCTGCCAGAAGAAAATGAAATAATGTAATTTTCAAGGACACTGAATTTGTTCAGACACATGTCCACTGAGTCGGTGATGCTATCTAACCATCTCTTCTACAGTTACCCCTTCTCCTTTCACCTTTGATATTTCCCAGCATCAGGGTCTTTTCCAATGAGTCGCTCTTCGCATCAGGCGGCCAAAGTAATGGAGCTTCAGCTTCAGCAACAGTCCTTCCAGTAAATGATCAGGTTTGATCTCCTTGCTGTCCAAGGGACTCTCAAGAGTCTTCTCCAGAACCACGATTCAAAAACATCAGTTCTTCAGTGCTCTGCCTTCTTTATCATCCAGTTCTCACATCTGTACATGACTACTGGAAAGACCATAGCCTTAACTATACAGACCTTTGCCGGCAAAGTGATGTCTTTGTTTTTTAACACACTGTCTAGGTTTGTCATCGCTTTCCTGCCAAGAAGCAACAGTCTTCTAATTTCATGGCTGCAGTCACCATCCACAGAGATTTCAGAGCCCAACAAGAGGAAATCTGTCACTGCTTCCACCTTTTCCCCTTCTACTTGCCATGACGTGATGGGACTGGATACCATGGTCTTAGTGTTTTTAATGTTAAATTTTAAGCCGGCTTTTTCACTGTCCTCCTTTGCCCTCATCAGGAGGGTCTTAAGTTCTTCTTCACTTCCTGCCATTAGAGTGGTATCATCTACATATCGGAAGTTGTTGAAATTTCTCCTGGCAATCTTTATTTCAGCTTATAACTCATCCAACCTGACATTTCTCATGATGTGCTCTGCATATAAGTTAAATAAACAGGGTGACAACAAAAATAGCCTTGCCGTACTCCTTTCTCAGTCCTGAACCAGTCAGTTGTTTCATCCAAGGTTTTAACGGTTGGCTCTTAACCCGCATACAGGTTTCTCTGTATGTGGAGACAGGTTAGATAGTCTGGTATTTCCATCTCTTTAAATAAGAGTTTTCCACAGTATGTTGTGATCCACATAGTCAAAGGCTTTAGCATAGTCAATGAAACGTAAGTAGACGTTTTTCTGGAATTCCCTTGCTTTCTCTATGATCCAGCGAATGTTGGCAATTTGATCTCGGGTTTCTCTGCCTTTTCTAAATCCAGCTTGAATATCTGGAAGTTCTTCACATAATGCTGAAGCCTAGTTTGGAGGGTTTTGAGCATAACCTCACTAGCATGGGTGTGTGTGAAGTTGTTCAGTCGTGTCCAACTCTTTGCGACCCTGTGGACTGTAGCCCACCAGGCTCCTGTGTCCATGGGATTCTCCAGGCAAGAATACTGGAGTGGGTGGCCATTTCCTTATCCAGGTGATCTTTCCAACCCAGGGATCGAACCCAGGTCTCCTGCATTGCAGGCAGATGCTTTATCCTTTGAGCCACCAGGGAAGCCGGGAGATGAGTACAATTGTTGGGTGGTTTTTGAACATTCTTTAGTGCTGACCTTCTTGGGGACTGGGATGAGGATTGACCTTTTCCAATCCTGTGGCCACTGCTGGGTTTTCCAAACTTGGTAATATTTTGAGTGCAGTACTTTAATAGCATCTTTTAGGATTCTAAACAACTCTGCTGGAATTTCATCCCCTCCACTAAGCTTTATTGGCTAAAAATAAAGTGCTTAGTGCTTCCTAAGGCCCACTTGTTGCCTTCACAATCCAGGATGACTGGCTCTGAGTGAGAGACTACACCATTGTGGTTATAGGGGGTCATTAAGATCTTTTTTGTACAGTTCTTCAGGGTATTCTTTCTATCTCTTCTTGATCTCTTCTGCTTCTATTAGGTCATTATCACTTCTGTCCTTTACTGTGCCCATCTTTGGATGAAATATTTCTTTGATATTTCCAATTTTCTGTGTCTACTGACTAAAAAAAAATCACCTATCTATGTACCCACTAGATTAGGCACCAAGTTTGCCACAAAACTTCCTGTTTATAATCTAGCACTAGCCCCCAAAATAAAGAGCTTGTGAACATGCACTGCTACAGAAGAACAAAATTCTGAGCTCAACACTCTTTTTCCCTTAAACAGTTTGCTCTAAAAAAATTCTCTATAGCATCCTTAGGAAGCCCTTTGTCCCAGATATATAGCCATGTGGCTGTCAGGTGTCCTCTCTGCCTCTATCCTGCCCCCCTTTCCACACAGCAGACACACTGTACTCAACCCCATTTCAGAACAGGAATAATTTATTTCTATGAATATGACTTTAATAGTATTCCATAAGTATTCAGTAGTCAAAGTTTTCTGCAAATCAAGAAAAAAGAATCCAACATAATCAGCAAATATTTTGTGTGTGTATACATGTATATACACACATATAATTTTAAAAATCTCTTTCCGTAATTTAGTTCTGACTTCTAAGTGACAGAAGCAGTGAAGGACTCGATGTTGAAGCATCCTGTGATAAGGCTTTTTCAGGATGATCAGTTTCTTGTGAATTATTCATCAGGCTTGCTCCAATTCCACAAGGACTCCACCACAGTCACCAGGATGCAGAAAGATCACTGGTTTTCCATGTGCTCCTATTTTGGCCTCTTCACTTAAAATACGAATCTTCTTTTCTTTCAAATCCATCACAGCCACATTTATATTATCCACCTCGAGAAAAGGAAATAAACAAGAACACATTTGAGATCATAAAAATACCAATCTATAGTATCTTAAGACATAGAAGAAACTTTGCAAACGTGTGTCTAACTCCTCTGCCATTGGGCAGAACCATTCTTTTACCATCACAAAAATAAGAGTTTGCTAAATTTTCCTAGGTGAGCAACCACAGTGCTTAAGCATTTTCTCCATTAGTAAACATTTCTCCTTAGGACCTAAATGATGTCTGCTTCACTTCATAGCATATTCTTGTTGCAGCACTATTGATGATTCTTCACAGGTTATTTTTCCTAAGAGTCTTGGCTTCCTCATTTACAAGAGAGAGATGAGGTCCACCATATATATAGCTAAGAATTCAAAATGAGATAACAGATGAGAAGCTCTGAGCACAGTTTGTAAAAGGTACTCAACAGATATGAGTGCCTCCCTGATCTCCAAACCTCCCATCTGCCTAACTGTCTGGTTATTACTTTTATTTTGGCCACGCAGTATGACATGTGGGATCTTAGTCCCACGACCAGGGATCAAACCTGCGCCCCTTGCACTGGAAGGGGGATTCTTAACCGTTGGACTACTAAGGAAATCACTGGTTATTACTTTTGAGATCAGAACTTCATATACATGAAAATCACTATTAAACTGTCACCAAAATATCGTTCACCATTCTTGAAAAATCCAGACATGTATAATTTTGCAACTCTCTTCTAAGCCATTTCTATTTTCTTCATATTTATTGGTAGTCTAGAAAGGAGCAAATATGTCTCTAAATACTTGATGCAAGAGTGATTTTTCTCATTTCTGAGGGCTTTTCAGGTGGTTTTAGTAAAAAGAACCCACCTGCCAATGCAGGAGACATAAGAGACACAGGTTTGATCCTTGCGTCAGGAAGATCCCCTGGAGGAGGACATGACAACCTACTCCAGCATTCTTGCCTGGAGAAGGTCATGGACAGAGGGTCCTGGAGGACTACAGTCCATAGGGTCACAAAGAGTCAGACACAATAGAGCAACTTAACACGTACCTGTCTTGGAAAGTCATCCTCCTAGACTGGGAACCCAGTAAGTGGATAGAAAGGGATAGTAAGAACCCCTACATTCCGAGGCAGTCCTATCACCCTGGAGTTTAATGATCTAATAGCTTCACAAACAATTAAAAAAAAAAAAAAACCCAGAGAGGATAACATCCATGTATCCAAATATAGACTTAACAAATGTTCACATTTATACACACTTATTTTCAAAGAGCCAAGGATTACATACTGCCTTTAACTGGTTGAACATGAATGAGGATACCAAATGTTACTAAAAATAAACTATAATTTCTTTAAACAGATTACATTCTTTCTGAACACAAGCACTCAGTAGAGGATACGCAGTAGGTTCTCTAATATGTTTGCAATGTGAACTGAATAAATACTTGTGTTCACGCTGGAATCCAAACCCCCTCTTTCCTGGACTGAGAGTGGAGCCTAGCTATTAATTATGTCATTTTTTTAAAATCAAGGGACCTATCCTACCAAAATAATGTAAATCAAAGCATAATTAATACTGCTGATATTCCAAAAACAAGTTTTCAAAACATGAACATTTATGGATAAAGCCTCTCTAAAGAGACTATTCTTGTCTAACATTTTTTTTTTCCCAGAAATTGTTAGCAGATGCAACTAAGAAGATGTGAGAAATCACAGTTGGTAACTGAAAATGTATTGCCTTTGTAATAAGGGTCAAGTTACTAAAACTTTAAAGACAGAAAATAATTATAATACTTAGCATCTATATGGAAATTCTTACTTTATAAAGTCTTGTCACTTGCTTCTTCTAATTGCCTTGTGAAAAGGAAAACAGTGTATTCCTACTGCACAGAAGGTGCACATGATCAGTAAATACCATAGCAAAAACGCAAATCTGCTTTGGCCAACTTCAGCAGATACTGACAGTTAAATCCAAACTTCAGTGAGACATATTTTCATTATGATTTGCAGTCTTCTAGAGGGAAAGAGACTATATCTATAGATCCATCTTTGAAGAGGACCAATATTACTATGATTTTTTCCAGTACTCATGTACAGACATGAGAGTTGGACCATAAAGAAGGCTAAATGCTGAAGAATTGATGCTTTCGAACTTGGATGCTGGAAAAGACTCTTGAGAGTCCCATGGACTGCAAGGAGATCAAACCAAATTGAAGAAATTTAAAAAACATAAAAGATATTGTAAAAGAGAAATTTACACCACCAAGGATTAAAGTAACTAAATACCTCAATGCAGACATGGTGCATCCCTCCAGCCTTGTTTTTCTTTAGGAATCCTGCAATTGGACTGTCACTTCCCAGTGGATGCAACAGCTCCATCTTGGTGTTTCCCAGGTTGACAAAAACGACGGACACTCCATGCTCTGGAAGAGGGACTGGCTCACCCACCTCGGCCCCCAGAACATTTTTATAAAATGCTCTGGCCGTTTCCAAGTCTGGCACTGCGATTGCAACATGGTTGAGTCGACCCAGGTTCCATACAGGGCCAGCCCCTGGATGCGAGGACAGCGACGCGGAAGTTCTTACTGTTGAAACTGGAGTCCGAAGTCTGAGGAAAAGCCCTGAAAAATTGAACTGCCATTGACATCCCTCTTCTGAGAACTGATGTCTTTCTAAAATTAATTTTTAAAAATACATGTAAAAATTATTTACTCATTCTTTTTAATTAGGGAAATTAAATCAGAGGAGATAAATGAAAAACACACATCAGAATTATTCATCCTGCTCTGAAATAACTGTCTGGAATTAAAAGGCTAATTCTGAACTTTTTATTTGCTGTTGCTTTGTTTTTGGCTGCACCATGCGGCTTTTGGGATCTTAGATCCCTGACTGGGGACTGAACTCACACTCTTGGCAGTGAAAGCAGAGAGTCCTAACCACTGGACCACCAGGGAATTCCCTTCTGTGCTTTTTAGATTCAGGACAAAGGATGACATTTTTCATACTAACATATTTATCAATAACACTTAAAGGAAAGCTGCACATCACAAAGAATCATTCATTACTCTCTGTATTTCATAAAGCATAAGTTTGAATGTGACAGTGAAATGACATGCATTTAATGATGCGAGCAAGGAATTTTCTTCTCTACCTACAACCAATTTTTTTGTCTTATATTCTGTAGTAAGTTAATGAAAGTCATAACTATAAGTACCTTTTAATGTGTACTTTATTTGGATGATTATCAACTAAAGAAAATATCTCATTAGGGGAAAAAACAGGCAAAGATCAAGAGGGTACTTAAACCTATGAGAACTTTCTCTGAGTGAGTTTATGCCGGGGTCCAGCCCCGGTGGATCCAGGGAATTCGAAGGGTGGACGGCGTCGGTGTGGAAAGACTTGTTTATTTATTAATGAAAGATTAGATTAAGAAACTATAGTGTAGTAAGAAGATTAAGTGGAGGAAGAGGGCTGAATAGCTTGGTTTACGCGGAAGGCCAATAAAATTCCAGACAAGGAATTTGCACCATCTACGTTGGGCCACCGGCGCCCGCTTGAATATCTAAGGGTGCCTCGCCTTAAGCTCCCTTTCTCGCGGGTCTTAACAGCCGGGGCAAGTAAGTAGACCTGGTGAGCCTCCGCGCTCCAGGTGGAAATTCAACCCGAAATTAAAGTAAAGAGCAGAGAGAGGGAAAGAGAGAGGAGAAGAAAGAGAGAGAGAGACACGGGGGGAGCCAGAGTGCCAAGAAACCAGGCCGGGAGACTAGTTAGAGAAGCTGGTCCAAGAAGCTGGCCCCCGGCCCCAGAAGCTGGCCCCATCCTTTATTGTTCAGAAGGCCTTTTATACTTTTGATAAAACACAGAGATCAATGGGTAACACAAGATTATGTAGCGTTCGCAGCTCAGGCTCTTTCTATACATCATTTGGTATACAAAAGGTCTCAGGTGATTTACATTATCTTCTGGCCAAGAGGCTTGTTAACACTTTTTGGCTCTCTTCCTTAATGAATGTTAATCTTGTTTCCCCTGAAGTGTTTTTCTTTAATCTACATCTCCTTAAAGCATTAACATTAAAGTTACATCTCTATAGAACAAAGGTGCAGTGGGATATAACAAAGAAGGTACTTAACTCAAAGATCTAATGTTGCTAATACAAGGTCTACTACTTGTTATTCTAACTATATCTACAACTAAAGGATGTGAAATTTTGGCAGCAAATATTGACTCAACAAATGAAACCTTTAATCAGTCCTAAAAAGATTTTGACTCCTCGGAAGCTCCTACATTCCTAGGATGTTTTAAGCTTCCTGTGCCTCCTGCGGTCAGGAGGCCTCAAACAATCACACGCGCAGCTGTACGAGTCCTGCAGGCAGGCTAGAAAGCCATCAGAGGGTTTTTTGGATTGAAACACTCTTTCAAATGCAGAAGACTAAAGCCCTGAATTGACTTTTTCCAGAAAATGTCAGAAGAGTGGAAAAGCAGAGCACAAAAGCCGGCAGATTTTTGTTGGGGTACATGCTTAGGAATTTCCAGAGGGGTCCCTGAAGTCTGAGCACGCCTTGCGTATGTCAGCTTCCTTCCTCATGACCTTGTCACAGGCGGGATTCCTCACACTGGCTCCCGGCAAGTTTAATTGTTCTTTTTATAATTTTGAAAGACTAGAAGCAGAAATGCCTCTAAATGTGAAGAAACTTTGCAACTGGAAACAGAAGCAGCCTGCAATGTGTTCTTCCCAAAACACTGGACTTTAAGAACTGGACTTCCCCCAAGAATGAAAATCACATATAAGTATGAGGTCTAAATATAATCTTGCAAAACTACATCACTTAATAAACAAGTATGAAATAGCAAATTGAAGAACACATATTTTATTTTTATTTACTAGGCTGAGCCAGGTCTTAGTTACAGCATGCGGGACCTTTCGTAGTTGCAGCATGTGGGATCTAGTTCTCAGACCATGGTTCAAACCTGGGCTCTTTGCATTGGAAGCTTGGAGTCTTAGCCACTGGACCACCAGGGAAATCCCAAGAACACATAACTTAAACAAAGGGTTGTTAGTTTTTAATGAAAAACACTTTAAATAGTACCTAGTATCACAGAGCTTCGGCTAACCTAAAATTATTAATAATTTCCCTTTACTAAAATTTTTGATTAACAGGGAAATTAAAGTGGCACCATTTGATTTGATTGAGGACTGTACGGTCTTCCTAGTCGGGAAGGCAGTCTCCTCAGCCGCAGGGGGAGGGGCCTGGGCCTGGAACACTTCACCAAGTGACACAGAGCCCACAGCCTGAGTCACTCTTATCACCTTGTGGGGCCTCTCCCTCACTCAGGATCCATGACTGCTCCTTTGTACCTGCTTAAAGCGTGACTGTCACACCTGTCCTCCGCAGGGAGGGGACAAGGTTCCTTGCACTGTGGCACTGTGGCAAAGGGGAGCGTGTACAGGCAAAGTGTCCTGCCCTAGCCATAGGGAGATAGACCCGCTGGCCGTGGGGGACAGACATCCACTATTGATGTCATCTTGCTGTGTCTTCTCCACACACTGTCCCAACTGGTGCTTGTGTTCTCCTTGGCGACTCCAGTTCTTTGGACTCAGTGTATCACCATGAAATTTAATTGTGCTCCAAGCCAGTACACACATAAATATACCATTTAAAGCAAATTTCATAAAAAGAATACCTAATCCTTACTAGATGGGATGTGTTCTAATGTTTTCTCTTCTATTTTATTTTAATTAAAAAAGAAATACTGGTCCTACCCGCTAAATATCTGCCTTGCTAGTTTCTTGTAAAAATTAGGTATTTGATGTAAAAAAATATACTACTACAGTGCAAGACATATATAACTGGCAAACAATAAATTTGGCCATTCTTACTGTTAATGACACACAGTGACTGCTGGTTCAGTGGCAAGCAGGGTTCTGTGGAGACCAAGAAGCCACATGAAGGGCACAGTGAATTTTAAAAATGCTAACAACCAAGAAAATCATCGGTCAGACTGCAGAAACGGCCCAGTCTCTACACCTTCTCCACACCGCTGGGATCTTTCACCCATGGAGGACAGATCCCATGGTGTAACACCTCACTGATTTGACCTTTCTCCCAATAAAGACCTACAAGTTATCTTAACATTAGAGTTATGCAACAATACTACCACACAATCTTGCTTATGCAAACTGTGATCACAAATTCTGAAACGGGAGTGCACCGTGAGGTGGTCCAGCTCTGCCTATTAGTTTTGATGGCCATAAATTAGAGAGAATAGTCATAGTTCAAGGGAGTACTTTAATAATCTTCCCACTTAGAGGGGGAAAAAAAAAAACTGGTCTGATTTTCTTCCAGGTCACAATGAGTGGCAAAGCTGGGTCTCAAGTCCAGGTCTGTCTGACAACAAAGTTGATGTTGTTCAACCATGATGTTTAATTTTCCCATTCTACTAACATTATGTACCTTTTTTTTTTTAGCTGAGCTGTATGGCATGTGGGATGCTAGTTCCCCAACTAGGACTCAAACTCATGACCCCTGCATTGGGAGCATGAAGACTTAACCACTGGACCACCAGGGAAGTCCTTCTTTACCATTCTTTGATTCTCAGTTTTTAATATCTTTAGGGTAAATCCTATGAATAATATCTATTTTCTAAGAAATAGCTTTCTACGAGATGAGATGACTGTTTTGTGAGTATTTTTTCATGTATATATCACCTCTTTAAACTGATCCAGGGCTGAGACAGTTACAACTATTACGGTGCACTTTGTATAGGGCCCATCACTTAGATTTGGTGACTTGCAATGATAGATGTATAAGACATTTTCTGACTGTAAGAAAGACTATGTTGTTGTTGTTTAGACGCTAAGTAAGTCATGTCTGACTCTTTGCAACCCCATAGACTGTAGCCTGCCAGGCTCCTCTGTCCATGGAATTCTCCAGGCAAAAATACTGGGGTGGGTTGCCCTTTCCTTCTCCAAGGGATCTTCCGAACCCAGGGATGGAACCTGTGACTCCTGCTTGGCAGGCAGATTCTTCACCACTGAGCCACCTGGGAGCCAAAAACAGTGATCAATAAAGTACTTGTTCAGTTAGAGAGAGGACTTTAAAGGACTTCAACTGTAAGTTTCAAGACAGCATTTTCTAGGAGAAAAAACTAACATTATTTAGGGTTCATGCCTTTGAACACTTTTTGAAGGTGCTCAGCTTAAGTATTTGTCACGAATGTTCAGGAGTAACTCTGAGATATCACCACTTGGCAACTCGTTCTTATCAGGGAATTTCAGATTAAGAGAAATAGTTACCCCTGATGAAGGATGAAGAAAAAAGAAAGAGGAGAAAGTAGATGAACTGGGATGTCAGAGAACTTGAGGGGTTTTGCTTCTTTTTTAATGGTGGTGTAGAGAACTCAAGAAACCTTCCACATCCGTCTGCTGCTTTCTTCCCTGGCTTTATACAAGACCATGAATATCTTAGAGTACGTGGGAAGAAGACACACAGCTTCCATATTCTTTACACAACTGACCTTCCAGAGTGGGCCGGAGTTCAGCCTGCGTTTTCAGTGCTTCTTCTGGTTCCTCCCCCGTCTCTCACTGTCCCTCTGCCATTTACCATATTTGGGTCTGGCTCGGCCTGGCTGCCCCTTAGCCGGACGACCCCGCCTCCAGGGCCACACAGAGAATTGCTGACCGTCAGACGCAAACACAGAAGGAAATCCCCAGGCTAACCCGAGGAGTCCCTGGGAAGCTCTAAGGGCTCTGACAGCAGCCAAGGAACGCGCCTCGGGAGCAGACCGTAGCAGACTCAAGTGTGCTGACCACACGCGGCCTCTTCACGCCCCGGCCTCCCTTCCCGCGGGTCCCACCCCTCGGACAGCCCCGATCCCGGAGTATTCACCTGCGGCGCTCGCGGCCGCCACCTTCAGCACTCGTGCCATTTTGGGAAGCATCAGCTGTTTCCAGACTTGCAGTTCCGTGGGAGGGGCGACTGTGCCGCACGGGGCGGGACAATCGTGTTAGGGGCGGGACAATCGTGTTAGGGGCGGTGCGAGAGGCCGAAAGGGCGGAGCAAACGGGGCTAGGGGCGGGGTGAGAGCCCGGAGGGGCGGGACAACCTGGCTAGGGGCGGGGCGGGAGACTGAAAGGGCGGAGCAGACGAGACTAGGGGCGGGGCAAGAGCCCGCAGGGGCGGGACAGACGAGGCTAAGAGCCGAACAAAAACTCCGAGGGGCGGGGCAGAAGAGGCTGGGGTCTGGCAAGTGTGCAGCGTTTGTGTGTGTGAGGGGGAGCAGGCCCTCTGTTTTACAGCACAACGTACTGAAGTCACCTAGAGTGCATCTAAAGCAGAAACTTTAGGAGGACTCGACACCTCCTGTGGGCCCCTCGGGAATACAAAGCAAAAAGTTTGGAGACGTTTCATCGAGCTGACCAAAGGCTACTTTCGGTTTCCAGCCCCACCCCCATGCGCAAAACGGGTTAAAGTTCTCGGGCCGTCATTGGCTGAGGCTGGAGGTGGATCCGGAACCTGTGCGCCGCGGAACCTTCGTTTCCTGGCTTCAGTCGCGCGGGGGCGAATCTTTGAGGCCTGGTTTCCGGGCGGTAGCTCACTTCCTTTGCATGCGGCACTGTCCCGAGCGGCAGTCAGCCATGGCCCGGCCAGCCTGGCGTCGGCGGACTCTGGAGCGGTGCCTGAAGGAGGTCGGTAAAGCCACCGACAGCCCAGAGTGCTTCCTCACGTAAGTGCCCAGATCTCGGGCTCTGGTGTGGCGCAGGACTCGCGTGAGCGCGGGCTGCGGGCTCCCGGCAAGTTTGCGCTGTCCTGGCCTGTCACACTTCTTTAGATAGTTAAGAGCTGTGTTCTGTGGGTCTCCCAGTTCTGTGCTGCTGAACTCAAACTAACCTGGGTTATTACAGTCTCGAGGTCTTCATGCCCTCATCCTTCGCACAGACGCACCTGGTGGCGTGCTCTTTTTCACATCTGATCCCACAGCACCCAGTGCTTACTTACTCATCATCAGACTTTATTGAAAGTACTAAGTTGCTTATCTATCCACCCCACGACTGAGCCTCTTGAAAATTAGAATTGTCTTTAATCTCTTCCCAGCACAAGCTCTTGGTGTTTTTGTTCGAAGACGTATAGAGATCTTGTATTTCACGCCCGACCTTTCCCTTGAACTCCAGGCTCACAGTCAACTAAAGCCGTACACTCAGCATCTTAGATTCAGTCTGTCCAAAATAAACTGTTGCTGTGTTTGCTTCCTATCCTCTGCCCTCCCTGAGATCCTTTCCCCATCCTTTCCACCTGCCTTCCATATCACATTGTATCTTTACAGTTTTTCAGACGCAAACCAAGCCACTTCCTCAGTGTCTTCCTTTTTCTCGATTCTACATCCAGTTCGTTAGCAAATCTTGTCAGTTACATCTCCAAACCATATTCTGAATTTGATTATTTGTCACCATTTCTGCAGCTCTGATCCCAGCACAGTTGTGCATCCTTTGTCTGCTTCAGTCTCCTGATCACCTTCATGTCATTCCTTCTTCTTGGCAGGCCATCTCTCCAAGCATAAGTCAGGTCATTTTGCTTCTCTGCTTTAAAGCCTTAATTTTTTTTTAAGATTTTAAAATATTTGTACTGTTTCATTTATTTACTTTTAATATTTAGTGATTTATTTGGCTGCACCAGGTCTTAGTTGCAGCACTCGGGATCTTTAGTTGCTACATGTGAATTCCTAGTTGCTGCATGTGGGATTAATTCCCTGACCAGGGATCAAACCCAGGCCCTGTACATTGGAAGTGTGGAGTCTTAGCAAGTGGACCACCAGGGAAGTACCCAAAACCTTCCCTTATGAAAATGACAGCCTCTTATCTCTGAGGCCTGCATGATCTGGCTCCCACCCAGCTCTCTAACCTTCTCTTCTGCCTCCTTCACCACACTCAAGCCAAGCTGGCCTTTCTGCTCCTCAGAATCACCAGCCTCATTTCTGTCTTAGGAAGTTTGTTCTTGCTGTTTCTTCTGCCTGAAATATGTGTCTCCAGATTTTTTGTCAGACTGTGATCTTATAGATAGGTATCAGCTCAGGTATCACAGCTATTCTATGACCACTTTTGCCACAGCAGGTGGACTGACTAAATGGAGAGGCCTGTGATATAGCAGAGTTGAGAATTTAAGGCTAAGATACACTCCATCCATGCTCAGTCATGCCTGACTCTTTTGTAACGCTATGGACTGTAACCCGCCAGGCTTCTCTGTCCATGGGACTCCAGGCAAGAACACTGGAGTGGGTTGCCATTTCCTCATCCAGAAGATTCACTCTTTATCTTTAGGCAAAGAGGTTTGTAATGGGTTCCCTGCCTGAAATCTAGCAGATTCAGAGATACTGGGTTGTCACCTTTTATATACTAATGTAACTCTTGGGCAAGACAGTACACTCTTGGGGGCCAGAATCTATACTTAAAATGGAGATTTCATTGTGCTATGTGCCGCAGCCTGGAAGGACCTAGAGAATATTATGCCTGTTGCAGTCAGTCATAGAAAGACAATTGCTGTATGTTATCATTTACGTGTGGAATTTTAAAAGAAATATAGATGAATGTATATAGTAGAACAGAAACAGACTCACAAATATACATAACCAAAAAAGTGTTGCTGGGGGTGGGGGGCCAGGGCAGAGGATGAAATAGGACTGTGGGATTAAGAGATACCAACTACCATGTGTAAACTAGATGAGCAACAAGGATATATTGTACGGCAGTGGAACATTCTTGGCCATTAGCTTCTAATAACTTAATGGCGTATAATCAAAAATACTGAATCACTGAAATTAATATATTTAAAGCAGTACTTCAACTTTTAAAAATTTTGATTTTGCGCAAGAGTTGGGCCTTTTTTTTCCTTTCATTTCTGAGTGCTGTGAACTTGTTAACTATAACTATAAATCTCATAAATCTCATTTAACTCCTTCTCCCTGCCTCTTAACAGCATTCAAGGTGAACTGGCATCAAAGTTTACTTCTTTAACAAAAGTACTTTATGATTTTAATAAAGTACTAGAGAATGACAGGAAACATGGGAGTCCTTTAGAAAAATTGATGATAAATAATTTCGATGATGAGCAGATTTGGCAACAATTGGAACTACAAAATGAACCAATTTTACAGCACTTCCAGAGTACAGTTAGTGAAACCATTGAAGATGAAGACATCAGTCTTCTCCCAGAGAGTGAAGAGCAGGAGTGTGAAGAAGATGTGATGGAGCTGGAGGCTGCTGGCCAGGAGGACCTGGAACAAGATTTAGAGGAGGAGGTGGAGGAAGAGGAAGTGTCAGACCTGAGTGCTGATGATCCTGAAGCAGATGAGAGAGCCAAAAACTCAAGCAAATTGGATCTGAGGAAAAGCCTAGATTTCAGCGATGAGGACTCTGATCTTGATTTTGATATCAGCAAACTGGAACGTCAGAGCAAGGTGCAAAGCAGAGTGCCTAGGAAACCAACAGAAAAGTCCATAGTAGATGATAAATTCTTCAAGCTCTCTGAGATGGAGACCTTTTTAGAAAACATGGAAAAGGAAGAGGAACACAGAGATGACCAAGAGGAAGATGATATTGATTTTTTTGAAGATGTGGATTCCGATGAAGATGAAGGAGGACTGTTTGGAGGCCAGGATCTTAAGGTAAAGTTTGGGGAGAGGACAGAGTGTTCTTTCTGCTTCATCACATGAGATGGGGTTCTGTTTCTCCAGAAGAGGGTTAAAAGACTTCAAAATTCACCAGAGGATCAGTGAAATATTTAGATCAGTTTTTTTTTAAAAAAAGAAAGGGACTGGAGAAATTAAAGCAAAGCCATCATTTCCTTATCATGAAACACTCCTTTGTAGCTTCAGAATCACAGTCATACATGTTACAGAGATTCAGAATTTTCCCTCAAACATGGATTTTCACCAAGCACTAAGAATAAGAATGAAAGAAGATATTTGTATACTTTATGTAGTCAGGGATGTTTTGGAATTACTTGTAGTTAGAAGATTTTGAGAGAAGATTGTGGTGCTCTGTCTTACCAGTTATAAATGAATCTGTGCTTCTGTTCAGTTTGCTGTGGTCTAATAGTTCTTAGGGTTTTGTAGTAGTGTTATTGTTGCCGACTTCCCCTATACAGTATGCATACACATTTATGCGTGATTTAATGTATTTTTCTATCCTTGATTAAAGGTTTTAAAAGTATTTTTGTTTTAGTCAGGTAAAAGTTCCAGAAACCTGAAATACAAAGATTTCTTTGATCCAGTTGAAAGTGATGAAGATGTAGCAAGTGTCCACGATGATGGGAGTGAACTGGCTTCAGATAAAGAGGAAGAGATTGCTGAAGAAGGAGAAGAAAGCATTTCTGAGACGTGAGTATTTTGAGTCCTTTACGCTGTAAGCTGGAGCTGCCCAGTCATCTGTGTACTACTAATCATCAGATGTGATTGTCCTTAGAAGTGGGATTACTCTAAGGTCAGACAGTCTCAGAATAGCCAGAGGAAGTCTCCAAATTTGAAGGGACGTCAGAGACGACCTAGTGCAAATCAGTGTGACTGGCAGTAGCAGGCAGACCTTCCTTACCAGGAGCTCTGATATGTTTTCTGTGCCAATAAAAATACCCTGTTGTTACTTAGGTGAGATAAGTCTGTATTATAGATTGATAAATAATTTGTTTTCTAGATATTGGATACTTTGTTCTATTTTACCTAAATACTGGAAGTTCTTAGTATTTAATTGCATTGTCTACAAAAGAAATTTAACTGCTAAGTTTGTTTCTTTTTGATATTCTAATGAAAACTGGTTTGCTTCCTTTCATAAGTGTTTTGGTCTCATAGGGATGAAGATGATGACCTTGAAGAAAGTGGAGACAGTAAACAACATAAAGAAACCTCGAAAAGAGTGACCTTTGCTCTGCCCAATGATGAGGACACTGAAGATACAAATGTCTTAAATGTACAGAAAGACTATGATGAAGTCAAATCCTCTTTTGAAAAAAGACAAGAAAAGGTAATAATTAGCAAATTTAAGGGACTTTTAAATTATGTTTAACAGTGACTGTTGAACTCAGACTACCAACTAATCTGCCCTGGTTTTCTGTGTGTGTGGATGGCAGGGGGCTTGTTTTTTTTGATGGTACACCTAATTATCCTTTAAAAAAAAAATCTTGTTGCTCTCTGTGGCAGTGCTTCCACGTGGGAAGCAGCCAATTTACAAAATTCAGTGCTGCCTTTCCCCACCTGTCGCTTTCAGTATGGAGCCCATGTGTAAAACTTGTTTCTCTGGCCTTGCTGTCTTTATACCTGAGACAGGTTTTTTCCTAACTGGCTGTCCTGTGAGCCTCTCCTGGTAACCGCTTCAATTGCTTGTATCGGAGAAGGCAATGGCAACCCACTCCAGTACTCTTGCCTGGAAAATCCCATGAATGGAGGAGCCTGGTAGGCTGCAGTCCATATGGTCGCACAGAGTCGGACATGACTGACAGGACTTAGCAGCAGCAGTGAGGTGCCGTGCAGCCAGAATTCTAATTAATAACATCTCAAACACATTTTCCAAAGTTGATAAAAATTATTTCCTTATGACATGCTGTCAGACAAACAAAATGTTGTTTGAAAATAATAGATATAGCCTGGCTCCAGACATTGTGCTTTATCATTTAACTGTCTTAAAATTATATCACACAGCTTGAAATGAGAATAAGTAAATAACCAAAGATATCAAGGATATCAAGAACATTATTTTAAAAAGAGAATCTGAGTTAAACCTATAATTATCAGATTGTTCCCTGAAGAGAAAGTCTTTAAGGGGAAAAAAGTGAAAGAAAATGAGAAATTTGTCCTTGAATTAGTGACCTTCCCTTCTTACACTGCCACAAAAAAAATAAATAAAGTGGCTTTAGTTTACTGGGGAATTGTATCTGGCCTTCAAGAAGTGGATAATTTAGTACTGTTTGATCAATTCCCTCATATGAAGAGTGAAGCTTCCAAATTGTCTTCTTGTGAAACTATGATTACATGAATACCCAAACCTGACAGGTAACCTTGTAACACGCACAGTCTCATTTGTGAATAGTGATGTAGAAATGCAAAATAGTGCAATGAAAGAGTAACGTTACCACAGCTATGTGGGCCTCATCCTCTTGATTCAGGATTAGGAAATCTATTAATGTAACTTAATACTTGTTACAGTGGGTTAAGGAGAAAAATCATGTAGTCACCTCCATATGTGTCAAAAAAAAAGACATTTAGTAAAATTCAATATTCATTCCTAATTTTTTTTTTTACTTTTAGTGAAACATAAGCGTATCTAGCCAAAATCTGCCATCCTGCTTACTGGTAGAATTCTAGAAACGTCCCTTTAAAATCAAGAGTTAGACTTATTTCCATTACCACTGTTACTATTTCCACTGTTACTTAAGATTCTTATAGAAGTGTTACTCAGCCAGGGCAACTATGAAAGAAAACACTAATAAGAGATGAGAAAACCAAAATGAAAGCTTTCATATTTGGAGAGAGAACTAGAAAAACCAAGCAGGTGAACTAGAAAGCTATTAGGAAAAATAATTTGGTATGGTTACTGAAAATGCTATCTTCTTGTACACCATTAAGTCATTATAGATGCCACCTCTTTAGACATTAGAGATAATTTGGATTGTGGGTGTGGATCAAGGGGGTAGTATATACGTGCTCAGTCGTGTGTGACTCTTTTGCCACCCCCTGGACTGCAGCCCGCCAGGCTCCTCTGTTCATGGCATTTCCCAGGCAAGAATGCTGGAGTGGGTTACCATTTCCTCCTCCAGGGGATCTTCTCAACCCAGAAACTGACAGGTGGATTCTTTACCACTGAGCCACCTGGAAAGCCTGGAATCAGAAGGTTCAGGCTCCATCAGATACTGATGCTTTGATAAAAAATTACTTAGTCTTGGAATGCCCTAATAATTAAGTTGATAGTGGCTTGTGAATAAATAAAATAGGTCAGTTTCACTAGAATAGAGCCCAGAAATACACCCAGATGCTTCTGGGAGAAGTGAGTAAATAGTAAACATAACATTTCAAATGAGTGCGGAAAAGAGGTCATTTACAGCTCCTTATCCTACCTCCGGATAGGTGTAGAAGTCACTATTGCCATCCTTAAAAAATGCAAAGACAAAGCGGGATTTTTTCAGAAACAATGCATTTCTTGCTCTCCCGCTAGTAAAAATATTAGTTGCTTTTACTCACCTGTATGTCTGTTTCCAAATGTGTGGTAACTCTTCCTGTCTCTTTCTCAGATGAATGAAAAAATTGCATCTTTGGAAAAAGAGTTGTTGGAGAAGAAACCTTGGCAGCTTCAAGGAGAAGTGACAGCGCAGAAGCGGCCCGAGAACAGCCTCCTGGAAGAGACCCTGCACTTTGACCACGCCGTGCGCATGGGTGCGTGTGCCCACTGGGCTTCCATGGGTGTTCACGTACCCTTTTCAGTGGTCTTCATAGATTTGGAGTAATATTTATTTCCCCCAAACTTTTTATTTTAAAAACTTGCAAACATACAGAAAATTTGAAAACTAGTACAGTGGACAAATGTGTGCCATTCTCCTGGGTTTGCCGATTGTTAACCTTTGGCCATGTTTGCTTTCTCCCCCTGTTCATGTGTGGCTGTGTGTGTGTGCTTTTTTCCCCCTGAATCATTTGAAAGTAAGTACCCAGGATCATGACACTTTGGTCTCGAGTACTTTTACTATTTTTTGAGAACTAGAACATTCTCCCGTACAGCCACAATGCCACTGATCCATCAGAGAGTTACTACTGTACTGGTGATGCCTAATGTGTCACCCATAATTAGAGTCCTGCTGCTGATGTGTTTACAGTGCCAGCTGTTACTGTCCAGTGATTAAATTGTGACTCCAGCCAAAATCCCTGACCATCTCATTGAATTCTTTCTTATACCCATTACATCAGAACAAATTTTCATTGTATTTAGTGCAAAAAGGAGTGCATCCCCAGGTGCACAGGTTAAAAGTGTTAGCATTTATCACTGTGTGTACTTTGTAGCTTTGTGGTTCTCAAATTGCAGGGAACATCAGAAAAGTTAGCTAACACACACATTAGTGTCCCTTTCCCCCCATTTCTGATATGGGAGGTGTGGGGTGGCCCAAGAATTCACAAAACCACGGGTTCATTTCTATCTACCTAACAATACACGTTCTGTATCCTTTAGCACCTGTGATCACAGAGGAAACCACTCTCCAACTAGAGGATATCATTAAGCAGAGGATAAGAGATCAGGTCAGTAAGAATGAAATTTAACTTAATTCAGAGTTCACTGGCATTTTTAGAAATAGAATATTTTGGGAGTAGGAATAACACTCTGTTTTCCTAGAATATTTGTTCC